>NC_064620.1:158107500-159357500 GCF_023898315.1 Schistocerca nitens | reverse complement strand
TGAGCACGTGAATCTAATTTTTCCAGTTTTTTCATATTACTATTTAAAAAAAATTATTTTTAAACACCCTTTTAAATTTTTTTTAAAGTTACGCAAGTTCAATGATTTGCGTCCTAGGAATTGTTTTTAAAATACCAGTTTTACACGATTTACTACAGAGAATGGTAGTATGTACAGAGTATGCTCTTATCCTTCCACTTCGCCTGTGATTTTTGCACCTACCACGCTTATTCTCACCCCCTCTCCTATGCCCCTGTATAATAACCCAATACGATGTTGCAATTCCAGACTTTTACCACGTGACTATATAGTGTATTCGTACATTCGCTGATTTATTAAACGATCTCATGACGTTAAAAGTTTATTTGTTCATATAACCGTACGAAACACGTAGAGGATTAATCCTCCTTGTACCACTGGGATTAACATGACCCCATACGTTCATTGGAAATATGTATCTCCCTTGTTTTCAAAACAGTTATTGTGAATCTATGTGACTTCCTCCCTCTGAGTCAATTGTTTCGTTCATTTTTATATTTACAACACATTAAAATTAATTAATTCATTTTGAACTGAGCATAACTGGGGTCAATATTTTGTTTTTTGAATGTAACATTTATAAAAATATAATTATGAATGTTATGTTGAGGAGCTTTTACACGAAACACCTGCAACAAATAAGATACAACTCGCTTATTTTTCTACTTCCTGTTAGAGTTCTTGCATCAGCTGTTATTGTACTCTTCCCAATACTATTGCGGTCAGTATGACCCTATAAGCACATTGTAAAATCATATCTCCGTTGTTATCAAAGCTCTTTTTGTCAAAATGTATGGCTTCTTCTATCTCTCTGAGTTAATTCTATCCAGTGATGCTTTTGTTTTCAGTTTTGTATTTACAGCAGATTAAAATTTACTCATGTGCTAGGATGCGGAAACTTCAGGATAGGAGGACGCCGCATCAGTACCATCAAGTATGCAGATGACCTGGCAGTGCTTGCTAAAAATCAAAGACAATTGCAACATATGATAAACCAGTTGGTGGAAACTGGAAGGAAACGGCATGGAAATCAACACCAAAAAATCAAAACTGATGCGGATATCAAAAAGGGAGAAAACTTTGAGGATAACCGTAGGCAATCGAGAACTGGATGATGTGAATCAGTTCAAGTACTTGGGAAATTTGGTGAGAAAGGACACCCGATGCACCAGTGAAATTCGAGCAAGAATCGCTATGTCCAAAACTGCATTTAATAAAAAGAGAAATCTGCTGCCCAGCAAGTTAAGCTTGGAATTAAGGAAGAAACTGGTGAAGTGCTACATCTAGAGTATTGCACTGTACGAAGCAGAGACGTGGACCATGAGAGAAAGTTTTCAAAGGGGGTGCTGGAGGAGAATGAAGAAGATCAAGTCGACAGATCGGATGACCAATTAGACAGGGTGGGCTCATAAACGAAGTCACTGAAGGGAAAATTAAAGGCACGATAGGACGAGGAAGAACGAGAGTTCAACTTTTGGAAAACAGGAAAGATGGAAAGGGATACAGCAGACTGAAGGAAGAACCTGAAGACAGGGAACATTGGCATTAGAAATTCTCCATAAGAAGACACAGATCTGCCAATAGATATAAAAATAATAATGGTTTACTGCACTGAGTACCTATGGGGTCAATATGACTCCAAATATGGATTTCGTTTTGTTTCTTAAACATAATATTTACGGAACTAGAATCATTAATGTTACACTGAACAACATTTTATGTATGTTTTTATTTGAGTCCATTAAAATACCTGTAACATGAATATTTTTGTACATCTACGTAATCGTGATCTAATAAATAATTGTCCAAAGATTACAAAGGTCGAATACTTGCATTGGCCAAATATCATTAAAAAAAGAGAAGTACATATTGCCGATCAGTGGCTCTCTGTCCATTGACGTTATAGGCTCCTGCACTGATCGAAACTTTTTTTTTTCAAGCCTAACATCTAAAGCGATTTTTACCAAGTAAATGGCTAAGGAACCAGCAGCAGTGGTGGGTAGAGATGCAACATGAATCTGCCTTAACGCGATGTTTGACTTCTCTTGCCACATGCCTGCTGCCGCTCCGTGAGATGGGAAATTCTTGGTGCCCTTATGCTGCATGAAGACTGGTAGATATGGTTAACTGTAGAATATTGTTGATTAGATGAGATTGAAAACTGACCCCACCGATGACAAAGACGATACAATAGGAAACTCAGCGCCTTGAAGGAAAACCAGGCGTCAAGATAAGTGATTTGCATGATATCTCGCATTGTCCCCTGGAAGCATGTCACGTCACGCCATAACATGAACCACCCAAACCTGCTAGTAGCGCCGAGTCCCTCAAATGGTGAGATGAAGTGGCTAAATCCCACACCTACTTGCACCATTGCTGTCTTTTTGTTCAATCAAATAGTATCTATATTTCTATTTATACTGTTCATTTGTAAAAGAAAGGTAATAATAGAGATATATGTTTTCTTGAATCAGCATTAATTTTAATTTTTATTAAATGTTTGATACACATAATAGGACCACTTCCATATCATTATTTTCTTTATTACATTTGTGGTGGCCAGCATGTTGCGATAACTTTTGCATTTCAGTCTCTCTGTTCAATATTTTTACAGCAGTATTAATATAATCGATATTTATGTTTTGTGTGGCTCGTTTCATGCTTCTCCTTCATGCCTTCAATCTGACCATTCGCTCAGTATTCTATCGTCAGCCATTCAAGAGTTGTTAGTTTTAACTATATTACTAGTTTTAATTACATTACGTGGTATCCTCAGCGCTATCAGTACCACAAATGACGTACGGTACTCACTTTTTGTTTCCGGCCTAGGGGAATAGACTGCTCTGACGTCAGCTTCCCTGCCATCTCTTCACGGTTTGGCAAACATCTCTTCTTCTGGTTGGATGATATCTAAGGATACGTTTCGAAATTCTATTCAAATGGAATGCCGTGTGGCTAGGGCCTCCCGTAGGGTAGACCGGTCGCCTGGTGCATGTCTTTTTAGTTGGCGCCACTTCGGCGACTTGTGTGTCGATGGGAATGAAATGATGATGATGAGGACAACACAACACCCAGTCCCTGAGCGGAGAAAATCTCCGACCCAGCCGGGAATCGAATCCGGGTCCCTTGGCATAACAGTACGTCGCGCTGACCACCCAGCTATCGGGGCGGACACGAAACTCTAATGTTCTCCATTCTGAAAATGTGGTTTTCCCTATTTTCATTTGTTTGGGAATTTCTGTCATTCAAGGAAAATGTGTTTGATCGCTGCCTCATCTCTATATTGATTTGACTCGATCCTGACAGCAGAATTCGTTTTCGTAGGGTTCTTTGCCATTCACACAGAGCACTCTGTTTTGATTACGCTGGTATGACTGGACGTGCTTTTTGGCCTTGTAGTTAGGACGCTTTTACTTGTGATATTGAAATCTACACATTCGTGTCACTTCGCTCTGTTTTATAGTGACATTGTTGCTGTGTTTGCTCATTTAGGCTGCATTCACCGTACTGTAAATTTCGTGGTTTTTAAATGAGGGAGATCTCGATACTCTTTGTGCCGTCCTATTTACCCTGGGGAATTTTATGTCTTTATTCACCCTTTCAAATTCTTTGGAGCACGTGGGGAATAATATTCAGGTTTCATTCAATCAAACGTGGTTTAAAATGACTGAGTGGGAATGTTAAGATACATGGACAGTTGAATTGTATTTACAACTTAAAATTGTAATTCTGTAGGTAAATATTAATCATTACCTTATTCCTGAACACAGTTGAGATTTTTATGAAGTTATTATCGTTGCTTGGTTATCGTCGATATGGATACATGAATCGCCAATACTCTCGTATTCTGTGCTATTTTTACTCTGTATTCAAGACTATGTAACCTGGGCTCATACCCATATCTTCTCTCTGATAATTCCTATGCCCGTTAATTAAGAGCACAATACTGATTGTAAAACTATCGTACGGACGCTTCACGTGACACGGAGCAATACAAAAGACTAGGGTCTTAAGAACTTATGAACATCGGGACCATCACAGATAGCGAAACTCAACGAGGAGAAGGGCATACAAGGATAGCAGCCATTTTCTCTTAAAATTACTCATCCCGGTATTCATGTTAGTAGATACAGAAATGCTGCATGAGACCGAAATTTTGGTTATGGAGTGGGGATTTAGTATCAGGTGATCCAACATACGAGATGAGTTACGGAGGCAAACACAAACTGCTCACCAACTCCTCTAACGTTATTGGTATCCCAACGAATGAAGGGTCATTTCGTGTAGTCTCGGAAGCTATGTACACGATGCTACTTATAGGCGTTAATCAAGCAGTCAACCGGTACAATAATTGATTACAGTTAAGCGTGGGTATGTGAACGAAAGCGACCTTACCACAAAACATAACACCCCAAGAACCTAAAGTTGTATCGTTAATCGAAGTATGCTGTGCGCCATACATATGTATATGTTTAACATGGAAGCTAATTACCTTACGAGTACCAAACTTGGTAGCATTAATACCCAGAGTATGTAGTGCATGATTTCCATGTGTCACAGAGCCACCGTCCAGTTCCAACTACGACCACCGTGATCAGTCATCGTGATTCATGGTATCACACACCAGACAAGTGGCAGTGCACTTGTTGACTTCCTAACATGAACTTGGACGAAAGGAGTATGGCATTATTGTTGAAGCTCAAAACAACAGTAATGTTGTAGTTGCACTTAGAGAATTTCGCCGGCTGAAAGGATTACGGAGGGGTTCTCTTTCTCCACCTGCTTTGGAAGCATGATGAAGTTCGAATCAACTCGGCATCGCTCCAGGAAGACGCCGACGACCGGTTGCACCACAGATCGCTATAGTTATGGCAGACAACGTTGTGCCAATTCCCGATCGTCAGGCAATACCCATGCTCTGTCACGACAGTTGAACATCCCTGGGTGAACTGTACGGAAGGTGCTTCGAACCACTCTCAATTCGTATCCGTCAAGATCCGTATCGTACAGCAGCTTGCACCACAGGACGCACAACGACGTGTTGACTTCAGTCTCTACTTTCTCGCTAAGATTGAAGTTGACGACGGCTGGTCCTTGTCCGTCCTTTGAATAGACGAAGCTCATTTTTCTCTGACGGGGGACGTGAACACACAGAATTGCTGAGGATGGTGATCTTCACCTTCAGTCACTCTGCGTGAAGTTCCTCTATATGGCGACCGTGCCTCTGTATGGTGTGGCTTCACAGCTGCGTTCATCATTGGCTCATTCTTTTTTGGACAGGATGGCGCTCAAAGGCCAGAGATATGCAGTGTGAGTGGCCAGAGTAACTGCGATATGCTTCGCCGGCATGTCCTACAGGAGAGAGACACATTGAACTCAACAGTTTGCATGCAAGATGGGGTCCCACCGCACATCGCTCGTGAAGTTCTCCTGCTTCTCCGAAACACATTTGGAAATGATCGAATCATCAGCCGATCGTTTACGTAGCTGGGCCGGGCACGACTACCTGATCTCACTCCCTGTGATTTCTGGTTGTGAGGTAACGTGAAGGACAGGGCTTACAGAGGAATATTCACACGTGTGCTGATCTGAAGCGCAGCATATCAAGACAGGTAGCCAGCTTCGTTCTGTTGTGCAGAATGCAATTCTGGGCTTTCAGACTCTTCTGGACACTTATGGGTGTCATATTGAGCCCCCTTTTTTGTAGCACTAATGGTACCAGTATGTAACGGTATGATGTACCGCAACACCTCATTAAAAGTGTTTTAATTGAACATATACCGCATTATTTCTCTTCCCCATGTCGTTGACATTAATGGTACCAAGTTTGGTACTCGGACGGTAATTATTTTCCGTGATATAACGTGTTAGATAGAGGAAGTTTCATTATAACTGCCCGGTATATTGCCATGAGGTCCCAGGTAATGATTCCTCTAATATTGATTACCGAGGTCAACTGGGAAACAAGGCAATGATTAAGATTGATTAACAGCGTAATATCATTTCGTGTTTACTAGGGTGGCAGGATACAGAGGACAAGACAGATGCGAGCAACGAAAATCGACGGCGGATCATAACGACGTAGTTCTTAATCTCTGGGTGGCCATCTTGCCATGAAACTGCATACCCCGGGTGGGTGGGTTATTTTCAGATCGTGTAAATTACGACAGTAATTAAGCAATGCCTAATGGGTAACGTCAGATTTACACCGTCCAAAAGCTTTCGGGACTGATTTTTATTGCTAGCGTATAAGCGACGCCTGTGCAGTCACTATGGCACCAGCTAAAACTAACAAATTTAAACAACAGGTGTGCATTCAGTCAGTCAGTTGTATGCAATTGGTGTTAACTAATGGACGTGTGGCTCTGGTGTGTCGAAGTATCTGTGTCACGAGTCATAATGGAGCAACAAACTGAAAACGTCTAAATCATGTGTTCAAGACGTTCTACAGAATATTTTGAAGAAGAGAAAAGTGTGTGCAACGTTCCTCCCACCTTGACTCCCAAGCAAAACCAACGAGGCGTGAAAGCTTGCCGCGACATCACTGAAATGCAATTCTTTACTGGAAAAAAAAATCACTACGGATTATGAGACTTAGTGTTAACAATATGAACCTACCACGAATAACAAAGTGCAGAATTTCACTTGAAGGGTCGACGTTTTGACGATATAACCGACATTTAAGACAATGTGACACGCACACTGAACGACATGGCAAAAGGACTTCTCTGAGAGTTTCAAGCGGCTGCATGAATTTTTTGCATTTTAAAATGTTCAAATGTGTGTTAAAGGTTATGGGACTTAACTACTTAGGTCATCAGTCCCTAAGCTTACACAGTACTTAACCTAAACTATCACCGTGCGGTTCTAGGCGCTTCAGTCTGGAAACGCGTGACCGCTACGTTCGCAGGTTCGAATCCTGCCTCGGGCATGGATGTGTGTGATGTCCTTAGGTTAGTTAGGTTAAAGTAGTTCTGGGTTCTAGGGGACTGATGACCACAGATGTTAAGTCCCATAGTGCTCAGAGCCATTTGAACAATTTTGATCCTAAATTATCTTAAGGACAAACCCACACACCCATAAACGAGGGAGGACTCCAACCTCCGTCAGGACAAGCCGCACAGGCCATGACTGAAGCGCCTTAGACCGCTCGGCTTATCCTGCGCGGCTTTTGCATTTTACATTTTGTATTTTACTCACGTAGAGAGAGACTGTGTACTCATAGAACACACCACCCTCATAATGTTTCTCTAGTATTCCTTAATCCAGACTCGAAACTTTCTGGACTGACCGCGTATGTCAGAGGCTATTACCTCCGCTGCGAGTGCGTGAACTTCCAGTAAAAGACTTTCAATCACATTACGCCTGGTACAAGGTCCATTGTAAAGAATACTGACTCAGGGTGTAGATGTTGGTTTTCCCTGCTTCAGTGACCCGAGAAAGAAAGACCATCTTTCTGCATACTATTTAAAGATATCTTCTACCTCGCGTTCGTCATAAAAATAACCCGATTTAAATTACTATCTTATCACTGGATTTTGTTTCACATGGAATGGTAGTCAAGCTTCATCGAGTACAGTAAAGTGCGATATTATGGATGTGCACACGTCGACTCACCGATAATACAAGACAGTAATTTCACTGGCACATTTAGTTCGGACAGCACTGGCCAGCCCGCTAGTCAAACCAACCTCTGGTGATGTGACCAGTTGCAGTTAAGACGTCAGAAGAGACGAACAGAGAAACAATATAGTTTCGAATGTCATTTAATTTTTAAACAGAATGGAATTTTTCTTCTTGGGGGAACTGCAGGTATTCCACTGTACAATATGTTAAACATTGAGGCCACTGAAGGTTTTACTTACAATCAGTCGTCTGGGAATCCTATAACTGCATCCATACCCGAATCTGAAGAATACATTTCAATACCGGTACTTTCACCCGAACTTAGATAACGAGGTGATCAACAACAGAATCCACGAAGTTTCCACCGCCACACTTTATCCGTTTATGACTATTCTGTATCCCGCTAGCGTTCGGCAGTAACGTGTAACAAAGGTTCGAGCATTAGTGACACTACGTCTGACAGCTTAAATGCCTTGTTATTTCTCGTGACAAATCCCTTAACGTCGCTCCAGATAAACGTTATTGAGTTCTGATTGCAGCTGTACTATACCAACTGGGAAAAAGCAGAATTTTACTGTTTACTGGTTTTCCGTGCTCCTATCATGCTTTTCACTGTGGCTCTTGAGAGATCACATCTGTTATATAAAACAGTGAACTTACTCCAAATAAAGAGTTTTCGATTTTTCGTTTTAGTTCCAAAAAATTAGTTTATAATGTTTTCTTCTTCTGTAAAATATCGATAATTGAGAATTTATATTTGCAACGAAGACTGGGATTTTGCAAGCGATAGGTGATGAGAAACAAGTACGTGCATTTTTCATAAAAAAATGTTATTATCGTGTAATTTAGTATGTACTTGATCAATTTTATATTTGAATGATGTAGGAATTCGAAATGAACGAAAAAAATTCGAAAGAAAGATCATAACGAGATTCGAACCAATGATCCATAAAATACTCAATTACCATTTCTCGACATTACAGACACAGCCTCGCATCGTATACACAAATTTTCCATAAATTTAGAAAGAAAAGCTCCACGGAGAACTTCAGATCTGATTCTCTCTTTACTCTTTTGAAAACGTCAAGAACAACCTGTTCCTCGCTTTTATTTAACGCTGTTACACACGCGTGTTTCACTACAGAGGAGATGGCAGCGTCAGCCATTTTGACATTATGTATTTGCAGTGCCACAATCACAGCATAAGTAGTACTTATAGTGACTGCGATTCTATGCAATTTTTTAAATAAAAGCTACATAGCTAATGTACGATTAAGAAAAAACGTTGATGACTGTTAATGCGTTAGAATATCTTTCAATTTAGAGTAGCGTAAAAATAAGATGTCTAACACATGAGTCAGACCTATTTCCAACAGAGTCACGACGCCAGTGTACGAGTTGTTGCTGTCTGAAAAAGTTTGATACGCAAATTGTGAATTTGGTGCCGTTCTTTCCAGCCTCAGCCAGGCAGAAGAGGTCATCATGGCCGATGTGCTGATCAAGGAAGCCACTGGGCAGTACTGTTGACGTTACATCAAAATACTCTGTACGGACAGCATTTGAAACAACGATCAGTGCCTCAACACAGTGTGACTAAGAATGAAGTAACATTTTGTATCTCGAAGCACTTGAGTTCTACTGGGAAAGTCACTCTTTACAAATTTCACCGTGCGTAGTAACGTGCTCGGATCAGAGGAGCGAGCTAGGAGAGGCGGATGGGACAAGTAAATGGGGACCCCCCCCCCCTTCCTAATATGACTAAGTCAGAATCTTAGCTATAAGGATATAAATAACAGCGCTTAGGGGCTCAAAGTATTCAATCGTTCCGCCATATTGGCAGCGCCTTGAATTGGGATTTTGAGTTTCAGAGAAACCATGGCTATCGCTGGGTGATGATTATCTGGCTACCTGTCTGCTGACTAACTCATTGAGTTCCGGCAAGAGGTACGCCACATATGTGGCGTGACGTCTGCGGGACTTGGGGAAACTTTGTCGATGTGAGGAGCTGGTGGCCGCCCAGCCACCATCACGTCAGGGACCTCAGCTGATGGCCTGCGAGATACCTACGATCCGACTTGGAGATGGTCCATTGTGGCCTCCTAACCACGTAGATAACATCAGCCGCTGCCCTGGTCTACCCCTGGCGGTGACCAGGGTCTTGCTGCTCGGCAATGTCAGCTATCGCACCCAAACACACGACATGAGGACAACGAGCATGCCCGCGGGTGAGTAGCTACAAAAACACTATAGGGCTTGGGTGGGCTGGACTCGTTCTTCACCCGCTGGTGATCGAGGACAACGGACTTCAATGGAATCCCGCAATGGGCTTGCATATGCAAGTACATACTCCGTTCTGACAACAGCCAAAGAGCTGTATAAGGCTCCTTGAATAAACACCTGTCAGTACTGTCATCTTGGCTATAAATAAACAAAAAGTGTGGTTCAAATGGCTCTGAGCATATGGGACTTAACTGCTGAGGTCATCAGTCCCCTAGAACCTAGAACTACTTAAACCTAACTAACCTAAGGACATCACACACATCCATGCCCGAGGCAGGATTCGAACCTGCGACCATAGCGGTCGCGCGGTTCCAGACTGTAGCGCCTAGAACCGCTCGGTCACTCCGGCCGCCTATAAATAACAACTTCAACAGTATTTAGTCCTTTATTATTGGATCATTACCGGTTTCGTTGCCCTAAAAGCACCATCTTTAGCAGAAAATATGACTGAAACATTAGTGCCAAGGAACCAGTTGTGATAAAGGAATAAATACAGCTGAAGCGCTTATTAATAACCAAGATCCACTACTCATAGCTGTGGCTTTCTACCTGCAAGATTATCTGCAAAGTACTACAATCATTAAATTCCGAGGGTACCTTACTATTTCTCTTGCCTATTCCAGAATAGGCCGGCTGCTGATCTACCAAACCGTTGTAAATAGGCTGGTTAGGTTCTAATGTTGGTAACACCACGTAGCGCTCTATATGAAAATCACTGACTGTGCTGTGTGAAGTCTGTGGCTGGTTGGCATTGTTGGAGTAGTCGCTATTGTAGCGTTGGGCAATTGACTGTTAACAGCGCGTAGCGTTGCGCAGTTGGAGGTGAGCCGCCAGCAGTGTTGGATGTGGGGAGAGAGATTGCGGAGTTTTGAGAGCGGATGATCTGGACGTGTGTCCATCAGAGACAGTAAATTTGTAAGACTGGATGTCATGAACTGATATATATATATATATATATATATATATATATATATATATATATATATATATATATATATATATATATATATACTCCTGGAAATTGAAATAAGAACACCGTGAATTCATTGTCCCAGGAAGGGGAAACTTTATTGACACATTCCTGGGGTCAGATACATCACATGATCACACTGACAGAACCACAGGCACATAGACAGGCAACAGAGCATGCACAATGTCGGCACTAGTACAGTGTATATCCACCTTTCGCAGCAATGCAGGCTGCTATTCTCCCATGGAGACGATCGTAGAGATGCTGGATGTAGTCCTGTGGAACGGCTTGCCATGCCATTTCCACCTGGCGCCTCAGTTGGACCAGCGTTCGTGCTGGACGTGCAGACCGCGTGAGACGACGCTTCATCCAGTCCCAAACATGCTCAATGGGGGACAGATCCGGAGATCTTGCTGGCCAGGGTAGTTGACTTACACCTTCTAGAGCACGTTGGGTGGCACGGGATACATGCGGACGTGCATTGCCCTGTTGGAACAGCAAGTTCGCTTGCCGGTCTAGGAATGGTAGAACGATGGGTTCGATGACGGTTTGGATGTACCGTGCACTATTCAGTGTCCCCTCGACGATCACCAGTGGTGTACGGCCAGTGTAGGAGATCGCTTCCCACACCATTATGCCGGGTGTTAGCCCTGTGTGCCTCGGTCGTATGCAGTCCTGATTGTGGCGCTCACCTGCACGGCGCCAAACACGCATACGACCATCATTGGCACCAAGGCAGAAGCGACTCTCATCGCTGAAGACGACACGTCTCCATTCGTCCCTCCATTCACGCCTGTCGCGACACCACTGGAGGCGGGCCGCACGATGTTGGGGGCGTGAGCGGAAGACGGCCTAACGGTGTGCGGGACCGTAGCCCAGCTTCATGGAGACGGTTGCGAATGGTCCTCGCCGATACCCCAGGAGCAACAGTGTCCCTAATTTGCTGGGAAGTGGCGGTGCGGTCCCCTACGGCACTGCGTAGGATCCTACGGTCTTGGCGTGCATCCGTGCGTCGCTGCGGTCCGGTCCCAGGTCGACCGTGCGTCGCTGCGGTCCGGTCCCAGGTCGACGGGCACGTGCACCTTCCGCCGACCACTGGCGACAACATCGATGTACTGTGGAGACCTCACGCCCCACGTGTTGAGCAATTCGGCGGTACGTCCACCCGGCCTCCCGCATGCCCACTATACGCCCTCGCTCAAAGTCCGTCAACTGCACATACGGTTCACGTCCACGCTGTCGCGGCATGCTACCAGTGTTAAAGACTGCGATGGAGCTCCGTATGCCACGGCAAACTGGCTGACACTGACGGCGGCGGTGCACAAATGCTGCGCAGCTAGCGCCATTCGACGGCCAACACCGCGGTTCCTGGTGTGTCCGCTGTGCCGTGCGTGTGATCATTGCTTGTACAGCCCTCTCGCAGTGTCCGGAGCAAGTATGGTGGGTCTGACACACCGGTGTCAATGTGTTCTTTTTTCCATTTCCAGGAGTGTATATATATATATATATATATATACTCCTGGAAATTGAAATAAGAACACCGTGAATTCATTGTCCCAGGAAGGGGAAACTTTATTGACCCATTCCTGGGGTCAGATACATCACATGATCACACTGACAGAACCACAGGCACATAGACACAGGCAACAGAGCATGCACAATGTCGGCACTAGTACAGTGTATATCCACCTTTCGCAGCAATGCAGGCTGCTATTCTCCCATGGAGACGATCGTAGAGATGCTGGATGTAGTCCTGTGGAACGGCTTGCCATGCCATTTCCACCTGGCGCCTCAGTTGGACCAGCGTTCGTGCTGGACGTGCAGACCGCGTGAGACGATGCTTCATCCAGTCCCAAACATGCTCAATGGGGGACAGATCCGGAGATCTTGCTGGCCAGGGTAGTTGACTTACACCTTCTAGAGCACGTTGGGTGGCACGGGATACATGCGGACGTGCATTGTCCTGTTGGAACAGCAAGTTCCCTTGCCGGTCTAGGAATGGTAGAACGATGGGTTCGATGACGGTTTGGATGTACCGTGCACTATTCAGTGTCCCCTCGACGATCACCAGTGGTGTACGGCCAGTGTAGGAGATCGCTCCCCACACCATGATGCAGGGTGTTGGCCCTGTGTGCCTCGGTCGTATGCAGTCCTGATTGTGGCGCTCACCTGCACGGCGCCAAACACGCATACGACCATCATTGGCACCAAGGCAGAAGCGACTCTCATCGCTGAAGACGACACGTCTCCATTCGTCCCTCCATTCACGCCTGTCGCGACACCACTGGAGGCGGGCTGCACGATGTTGGGGCGTGAGCGGAAGACGGCCTAACGGTGTGCGGGACCGTAGCCCAGCTTCATGGAGACGGTTGCGAATGGTCCTCGCCGATACCCCAGGAGCAACAGTGTCCCTAATTTGCTGGGAAGTGGCGGTGCGGTCCCCTACGGCACTGCGTAGGATCCTACGGTCTTGGCGTGCATCCGTGCGTCGCTGCGGTCCGGTCCCAGGTCGACGGGCACGTGCACCTTCCGCCGACCACTGGCGACAACATCGATGTACTGTGGAGACCTCACGCCCCACGTGTTGAGCAATTCGGCGGTACGTCCACCCGGCCTCCCGCATGCCCACTATACGCCCTCGCTCAAAGTCCGTCAACTGCACATACGGTTCACGTCCACGCTGTCGCGGCATGCTACCAGTGTTAAAGACTGCGATGGAGCTCCGTATGCCACGGCAAACTGGCTGACACTGACGGCGGCGGTGCACAAATGCTGTGCAGCTAGCGCCGTTCGACGGCCAACACCGCGGTTCCTGGTGTGTCCGCTGTGCCGTGCGTGTGATCATTGCTTGTACAGCTCTCTCGCAGTGTCCGGAGCAAGTATGGTGGGTCTGATACACCGGTGTCAATGTGTTCTTTTTTCCATTTCCAAGAGTGTATATATATATATATTATAAATTTTGCTCACTATTGAAGCAAATAAATTGTTTGTTCTCTATCAAAATCTTTCATTTGCAAACTATGCCTATCTGAAGTAGTGCCTTCAGTAGTTAGATTCTTTTATTTAGCTGGCAGTGTTGGCGCTCGCTGTATTGCAGTAGTTCGAGTAACGAAGATTTTTGTGAGATAAGTGATTAATGAAAGGTATAGGTTATTGTTAGTCAGGGCCATTCTTATGTAGGGATTTTTGAAAGTCAGATTGCTTTTCCCTAAATATATTGTGTGTCAGTTTAGTGTTGATCAGAATAAATGAAGAGCGAAATGTCCGAGTACGTTCAGTTCTACTCAGCTGTTTGAAAATCAAATAACGTAAGGGGTTTATCAGCACAATCATTCATAAATTTTTCTGAGGGAATGTTTCACCGTTTGTAATTTTTTTACATCCATTTTATGGACGAGATGTAATGCAGGGCCCGCGTTACTCAAGATTTGGCAAACTTCCTTTATTCAACTTTGTGGCCAGATACCCTTCCTGCCATCACAGTCATCAGTCATGTACTAAAAAGGAAGTTGTGTCCACCAACCATCTTTGTTCTCTGTGTGAGCATATTGTTACTGTGTATCGTATTTTCAGATGCGGATTTTGGCGACGAGCTTAGTAATCGGCTAAACGAACGTGGGAAACCACCTAAAAACCTTACTCAGGCATACAAACTACAGTGGTTTATCTGCCTCCCTAACTCGATTCGTTTCCAGTTCACTTTCCTGTCTGATGAGATAACTCACTGCGTGTTACAGTATACTGGTTGGTTCACTACTTTAAAGTGTTGGATATAGCATACAGTCTTTTGGCACCACTTTCTGTGGTAACGCTAAATGGACGTTCCAGAGACAATATGTCACTCTTACAAGAGAATTCTAAGGAATATATATTAATGCATTAGTTTTCTGTATCTGGCTGGACACCAACTAGATCCTAGATGAGAACTCCTTGGGCCTCTGTTGTCCTCCCTTACATAGAGGGACATGTATGACTGTCAACACCGTAACTAGTATTTATAAACTAAAAGGAGTTGCGTCATTATTAAAAGCATCTTAAAATATTTCTGCTACAGATTGGTAATTTGATCTAATTCTGGGGAACACATAGAAAGAACAACCCAAATTCTTGACCTATCAATTAAGAACTTATTTGGGACACAAAGTATTACTCTTCTTTTTAACGAAATGAGCTTAAATTTTGTCCTATGTTTTATTAAAGGATCCACGACCTTGGCAGTATCGTTACACAGGTTGTTAACCTCTGCCCTTTCTCTTTTCGGTGATGCCCTTCGACAACTCATTGCAGTATAATATAATGATGATGACATTTGTTGAGAATAATGTAATACGGCTCTCTGCGTCTCTACGGCCTCCTCTTGCGTTCCACACGTCACAAATTTTAGGGTTTCGCTGCTACGAAATTTTGCGGAAACAGATAGCCTACACAAAGCTTACCAGTTTTCTACCTTGTTCCTAACGGTTGGCGAAACACGATGTGCATTAATACTGAAAGAGAACGTCTCCAGATAATGAGGTATTCTATGCATCTGGATCCCAAACTGAACCATATTAAGCTAGAGGTGATACTCATGTAAAATAATTTGGTCGGACATTGAAGGAGTTTGACGATGCCTCTTAACCTGCATAAAAAGAAAGAAAAATAATACATTCTGTTAAAGATATCTGTACAGTCCTGAGTTAGCATTTAAATAAGGCAAGGACTGCCAAAGGATGAAGAAAATAGTTATCTAATAAATCAAACATTAAAAGAAGCACTGATCTAGCCACAAGTACAACCGAATCTTCGGCGTTGTGGCGTAGTTTAATACTATATAACCAGCGATAACTCCAGAAGACTGCGACTAGGCACTAATGATAGCCTAAGATACATGTGCAATACTCAGCTGTTTGATATTGTTTTTTCTTCTTACATTTTTAAGTAGATACGAACAGATTAGTCACGTGATTTTCACATAGTCTTTGCTCTTCACCTTTTCCTTCGGGGGCGGTCCGGGAAATACTTGTCATTATTCAGCAACTGCAATATCAGGTTTGATACGCTCAGCGTCGTGTCTGCAACTATGCATTACACTAAACCTAAATTTACGCCATTCTCCATTTAAGAAATATGTCTGAGGAACAAAATACCCAATAACGTGTCTATGATCCAAAGCCACATTGCGTTTAAAAGACCACTAAGGCTTTTATTGTTGTCATTGGTACATTTTCTGATACTTGCCTGGATAGCTATGCATGTTAAGGCTTCGCTTCTGCGATGGGGAGGTGCGCTAGCTACGTATCAAATGCGATTGGCGCACTAACGAAAAGGATGGGCGTGTCTGCCAGTCGGGATGTGGTTTTTAGGCGGTTTCCCACATCCCACTACGTTAAGGGCAGGCCGGTGCCTACGTCCCGCCTCACCTCCACGATTAGCCAACTTTCAGATATAACTCGCTCACTTCCGTGACATTACACACAAACTGCATCCTTGGGAGTAGTGAAGTGGTGACAGGATGGGAATCCGGCCACCCCTTAAATTAATCATGCCACATTCATAAACTACCGTGCCAAAACTACGCTGTTGCGAGACGAACTCATAAAAGAAGAAGAGAACGAGACTGGAACAGTTTCCCGCTGAGACCACTTCTGTCGTCTCCTTCTTATGCAACAATTATACTATACCTGTCTGACCTATTTATGACATTGCCTTATGTGCCCTTATTCCCAAATCTCTGTCTTTCATTTCGTTTTCTACCGTCTCCAATACTTTTACTACTATACGCAGCTTGATTCAGCTAAGATGTTGGCATCAAATACCTTTGGAACCGTTTTAGATACTGTAATTTTGTTTCCCAGATGATGAGTGAGAAAATCATCACTACACGACGTATAGTCTCTTTCCATAGCTACATTACAGTGCCAAACAAAATTGTACACTTGTCTAATATCGTGTAGGGCCCATGTGAGCACGCAAAAGTGCCACAACACGAAGTTGCATGGACACTACTAATGTCTGAAGTAGTGCTAGAGGAAACTCACACAATGAATCCAGCTGGTCGGTCCATAAATCCGCAAGGGCGTGGAAATCGCTTATGAACAGCACGTTGCAAAGTAATGCTCAATAATGTTCATTTCTGGAGAGTTTGAGGGCCAGACAGTGTTCCTGGAGCCGCTCTGTAGCAATTGTTGGTGTGTGGGGTGTCGCATTGTCCTCCTGGAATTGCTCAAGTCCTTCGGAAACCATATTGGACGTAAATGAATACAAATGATCAGACAGGATGCTTATGTATGTGTCACCTGAGCCGTTTCTATACGTATCAGAGGTCCCATCAGAGATCCGTCCCACACCATTAAAGAGCCTTCATTAGCCTAAACAGTCCCTTGCTGACATGCAGGGTCCATGGATTCATGAGGCTGTCTCCATACCCGTACACGTCAATCCACCTGATACAGTTTGAAACGAGACTCGTGAGACCAGGCAACATGTTCCAGTCATCAACAGTCCGAAGTCGGTGTTGATGTACCCGGTGAGGCCTAAAGCTTTCTTTCGTACAGTCATAAAGGGTACACGAGTGGGCCTTCTGCTACGAAAGCACATATCGATGATGTTTCCTTGAATAGTTCGCACGCTGTCACTTGTTGGTGTCCCAGCATTGAAATCTGCAACAATTTGCGGAAGGGTTGCACTTTGTCACGTTCAACGATTCTCTTGAATCGTAGATGGTCCCGTTCTTGCATGATGTTTTCCCGGCTGCAGCGATGTCGTAGATTTGATATTTTACCGGACTCCTGATATTCACGGTATTCTAGTGACACGGTCGTACGGCAAAATTCCCATTTGATCTCTACCTTGGAACTGCTGTGTCCCACCGCTCGTGCGCCGTCTATAACACAACAAATCTCATAGAAAGTTTGAAGTGAGACATTCTTGCAGATAGACGGGGCGCTAAACGGAAGGGGCTGCTCACTAAATTCCGAAATTCGATCTTCACCGTGGATGTAGAGCATATATTATTACCACCAACTTTCAAATCGCGCATTGATCGCCATTCAAAGATAAGAGCTCCTACTGAGGCGTTCAAACAGTCGTTTTTCCCTCACGCGATCCTTGAGTGGAACAGTGGTGTGTGGGGGGAATTATGACTTTGGCGCGAATTGTGCCCTCCGCCACACACCGCTTGGTGGCTATCGGAGTATATATGTAAATGTAGATGTAACACCACGTTGAAACACACTTAAGTCTTGATAACCTGCCATTGTAGCGGCACTAACCGATCTAACAACTGCGCCAGACACTTGTTGTCTTGTATAGGCGTTGCCGACCACAGAACCGTATTCTTCCTGTTCGCCTATCTCTGTAATTGAATATACATGCCTACATAAGTTTCTTTGGCGCTTCAGTGTGGTTACTGACATATCAGTATCAACTTTGATTTTTCAAATCAGACTACAATAATTTCTTCTGTTAGTACTATAGTCCCAAGATACACAAATTCATTGGCGCTTCCCGCTTCTGAATTCAGCTACTATTGAAATGTAAAACCTCGCAATTGCTTACGTGAAAACTCTTAAAACTTGATAAATATCACAAACGTTGTTGACATTCTACACATTTATTCTTCATGTCTGCATTCTTGCAATCCCCAGTCACTAGAGGGCTCTTAATTGTAGCTTGTAACATGGTAGTGCGTAACATAAAGGTATTCGTCCGTGACAAGCCGCGCGCTGTAATCAAGTATCGAAATGAAAGAGTGCGTCCATACATACTCCTTCAGTGGGACAATGCCCGACTACACACAAGTGCTGCGATATCTACAACAATCCCATATCTTGCGTTCACTGTCATCGACCACTATCCATACAATCGTGAGTAGGCCACATCCGATTTTCTTCAGTTTCCAAAATAAGAAAACATTAGATGACTTCTCTTTGATAGTGATGATGCAGTGCAATCAGAGGTAGGTTGTGGCTCCGTCAACAAACCTTATACAGTGATGGTACCAACAAACTGGTCTCTCGTTGGGGGAAATGTATTCACGACAAGGTGGCTGAAACATCCTGCTAAACCCGCAGGACAGGACAGGTACTTTACATTGTGGAAAGGGGCCACAATAAGCGGCTGTCAGTTACACTCGAACATACAACTTTATTTATTTGACCAATTTTACAAGAGACAAGAAATTTTTTAGAAAACACTGTATTAGTTTTTGGAACTTAATTACCAGCTGAATGCGCCATACAATCTCATGCCTTAAGGGGTAAGCCACTTTAATTCAAAATCGGCTAATGGCCAATAACTTAAGACAAACCAAAATCAGAAACGTAAATGGCAGAAGACCTTATCTTAAATCATTTCCTTCAATTAGGCTGAAGGAACAAACAGTCTGACACCTTAAGAGCAAAAAAACTTTAATTTAAAAATCGGCTGAAGTCCCATCACTTGTGACTCAAACCAAAATAAATTTTCAAAAGGCCTAGAGGCCTTATCTTAAAACAGTTCTTTAAATTAGTCTGAAGGCCCAAACAATCTTACGCCTGAAGGGCAAAACAACCTTAATTTAAAAATCAGCTAGAAGCCATACAAATACAAACAACAATAACAAATAAGAAAAGGCAGTACACCCAACGGCCCTCAGAAGTTTCCTAGGGTCGGCCTGGAATTAAAACACTAACTCTCGCTTGGATGGGACTGGCAGTCGGCCAAACCTTTCTCGATATGACGGCAACCCAACCGATAGACAGGTCAACTGACAAACAGACAAGACAACTTCCGCTCCACCCGACCAGCACACGACAGGAAGCTCAGTGAAATAACGTAGAAGGTATTGGCGGCCACAACCAATTGTACATTGAGCTGTCAAACTACACACCGTGCTGGAGAGCGTCAACACGATGAGGAAAATACACTGCCTGAATTTACGTCAACGGCCACGGCAGGTAACTGAAACGTTAACGGCCACAAGGCAGAAGATTCCGCTGGTGCACTTCAATTCAATATAACCAAGTATAGTTAAACTTCACCGGAGGGTGGCTAAAATTTGCCAACTTGAAAACACACGTTGTTGCTCGCGGGAATGTCCCAACAGCCGACTACGAAATCCAAACAACACAATGTGAACAATCGTGACTTGCTGGTAGATTAAGTCAAAACCCAAATTTCGTGTCCAGGATCGGTGAGCCCCGGACCTCGTAGCAATGGGAACGGCACCACACACACTGACCGTGCGTGGACGCCGCCAGCCGCCTCGGCCAAACTACGCGCCGCGGAGATTTCCTCGCTGCTTCACGCCATTCTACCAACTCCCCAGGCCCGGAAACGGTGAAAGGACCAAGCATACGTCGGCCGATGAGACGACCAACCGAACGACTAAGCAACGTTCGTCTCGCTCCAATCTCCCTCCGTCGGACAGTTCATGTGTGTCGCTAGCGGTCGGTGAGCACTGGCTGTCAGCGCCTCACCGGCACTCACTGTTGTTGCGTCTCGACTGCACTGCTGGTCCGTACCGGACTGACTGCCACACACACGACGACCCGGGAATACTATCGGTCGCTCCAGAGATGGTACGACAGTGCACTTATCTATACGCGCTGCTGCTGCCGCTCACGTGCAAGTAAGGCAGGTAGTTAGTGACGCCAGTAACTGGAATAAGAAAACGAGGCGGCAGTACCGCAATAGAAATGAAAGCAATAAATGGCACGAACACGAGCCGTGCACGGCTCAGCGGCTATGTCAAGAAATAAAAGTATAGACGTGAAGAGTAAAGATATAGAATGTTAATAATGTCTGTTTTATTTTAAAAGCTTTAAGGGTTTTCACCTATAAAATTCAGAGGTCTTACTCTTCAACACACCCTCCGAGTAGTATTTAAAACGTAGCTTTTACCTTTTTTGAACATGCACCGATTTCTGCTTCATGCCTAAGTTCATGATTTCATACCCAAAGAAGGAAAAACGTGCAATCACTTAGGACGGAAACAGAGTGTGGCACCGCCGCGTTCTCATATAAAAAAAGGGTACAGCAGACAGGAAGCTTTCATTCTTTCTGTGTCGTTCAGGTGTGTTGAGCTGGTTAGTTTGAATGAAATAAATGTCTGGGCAAACAAAGAAAAATGTAGTTTGGTAATTCCTTTCGGAGAATGCTGAGGGAAACGGAAGCTAATAATTAAGTTGTACGCACATATGTATCCCAACATATGAGACATGTGATAATTGGACATGAGGATCTGGGAGTGGAAACCATTAGCAAGAAAATTCAATAACAAGTATTTTTCACAACAGTTATTGGGTACAGGCTAGCAATAAGCACTCTTGACGATTAAAGACGGAACAGCATGTATCTCATAGAAAGCAACATGTCAACATGTCGTAATCAGCTTTAAAACCTTACATCCTGGTATAAACACACATATGTTAATTAATCCTTTCTAATAGAGCAACCCTGTAAACATCAGCTACTTGATGGGTCCAGTACCAAAACTGTTTAGTTAAAGCTTTACACAAGTACAGGATGTTCAACATTCAAAGCTTAATATGTAAGTGCAAAATCCAAAAATCGTAAGCATTATTAAAAAATTACCCATACAAAGAGCACCATGGGCGAACCAATTAATATGTCAAGAAAAATAAGGGTGAATCTATTAAACAATTAAAAAACGAAACACACAATAGCGAACACCAACCATTTCTGTCCTGTACATACTGGTCGCAAGGAAAATTGCTTTTTGCAAACATACTGTCAAAGAAAGTAATGACTGAGTTCAAACAAAGCAGCAACTCGCAGTAGAAAGACCTACACTCATCCACAAAGACCGTGTCATGCATCTGGTGGAACAGCCACGATATGGTGTACGACGTATTGCTTACATGAGGTATAACAATCACTGCTGATCTTTACTCTCAACAGCTAAAGCAATCCAAGAAAAACGACTTGAAAGACAGCCAACTTTATCTCAGAAAACTGTTCACAACGACCCAAATACGTAAACGATATCATAGGCTACGTGTACGAATAACGCACAGGGACACTGTCGTAGAAGGAACTGAGGGTTAATCATTTAAAATCACCCACCATCGCAGTGCTAGCGTTGCAGATGTAGCACGTAGAGCTTCAATACAAATATGCCGTATCATGTTGGGGGCCCATTATGTGGATGAAAACTATCGAGGTGTATGGTTCAACGTAAAGACGAATGATGCAGTTCAGCCTGGAGGCACTACACATATGTCCCACTCGTAGCGATGTTAAGTTAATAGAATTTCTCACAAGGTAGGAGCAGATACAACTTGCTGCATTAACTTTATTTTGATCGGAAAGATGTTGAGAGATATCGTGCTACACAGCCAACGAATAACCACAAAGTACTAAATGTCTAGAACACTTTGAAAGCTCTGGTTGTGTTCAGATTATCGCTCAGAGTTGGATGACGCGAAATAGTGAGGGGATTCTGCTGTGATCGAATATTCTGAGGTCGTAT
This sequence comes from Schistocerca nitens, assembly GCF_023898315.1. Taxonomy (NCBI): domain Eukaryota; kingdom Metazoa; phylum Arthropoda; class Insecta; order Orthoptera; family Acrididae; genus Schistocerca; species Schistocerca nitens. The sequence goes on along the minus strand of NC_064620.1, from coordinate 159,335,130 downwards.
ATATAGGCAACGCCCTGAGAAAACTGTACTCACACCTCCTGCATTACGTCTGGAAGCATCCTCCCCGGTCAGGAGGTGTATTGGGTTTAGGGGACGAGCGCATTGGCAACGGCGACCTGCTTTGACGGCAACGTTGTACCGACCCGTGTAACAGATACAGACTACAGTTGAAATGCTTCCTGTCGGTCGCCGGCCGCAATATTTTGTTAGGGGATCTGAAGTAGCAAAGATTTGCTGCTGGACCTCGATACGGGGGCACCGCTGATGTTCGTAATGCTATCAGTCCACACGAAATAACCACAGCTCGTTACATTTGTTATTACTCGCATACCCTAACATGGATAAATGTAGGTTAATGCATTAAAAGATCTTCATCAACTCCCGGCGAGTTAGTAATGTCAAAATGAGAAAAACGCTCCAGTACCAGGATAACACCACGGCCAACAGCACCGAGCGAAGTGGCGCAGTTGTTAGCACTCAGGACTCGCATTCGGGAGGACGAGTGTTCAATCCCGCGCCCGGCCATCCTGATTTCGGTTTACCGTGATTTCCCTAAATGGCTCCTGGCGAATGCCGGGATGGTTCCATTCAATGGGCACGGCCGACTTCTTCCCGTCCGTCCCTAATCCGATGAGACCGATGACCTCGCTGTTTGGTCTCTTCCCCCAAACAACCAAACCCAACGAGCACGAGCTTTTCTGCCAAATTAAATAAATGCCTTACGTCCTTCCTCTACCACAGCTCAGCACAGACTGAATTTTCTCGCCAGTTTACGAGTGAGAGAATGGGCGAGAGTGTTACGTCATGGGGAGGTAGCTCAATTGTGCTATAAATCTATAAACAAATATTCTGCCTTCCTCTCCAGCACAGAATTACCATTTCGCACTATTCCTTTAGTTAGGTTAGCCCAATTGAGCTTTTGCCTCCTTTCCTAGGTGTGACGTCATACAAGGGTTGGAGGGATGGGAGAGGGGGAGAGAGAAGTTAGGTTAGTAGAGGTAGCCCAGTTGTCATTTTCCCACCAAAATTTCCCTCCATTTCCAAGGGTTGGAAGGAGTCCATGATGTCATTGGTGGGCCACAGGACCACCATTATTTTTAATAAAGCATTTGTCCCAGAAACGGCTTTGTTCCACTAGTATCATATAAGTTATTACGCTGCGTTTCAATGCCTCTGAACGCTGATGCCAGTTTAAAAAGAGAAGTGAACCTTTTTAGTATTGTTTGATGTTACCTTACATGCACCTGAATACACATTACCTACTATGCAACAAATGTTTCTGTTCAGATTCTAAGTCAACAATAACCTTAAATTTATGTAACAATATGAAAGGCGGTCCGTCGTAGGTTATACTAGCTCAATAGATGCCCAGCTCACTACTGGCTAGTAGCTCGGAATTCACTCATCCAGCTCTTTCTTGGTCATTGTATGGAACGTGAAGTCCTTATCAAAAAAATGGTTCAAATGGCTCTGAGCACTATAGGACTTAACTTCTGAGGTCATCAGTCCCCTAGAACTTAGAACTACTTAAACCTAACTAAGCTAAGGACATCACACACACCCATGCCCGAGGCTGGATTCGAACCTGCGACCGTAGCGGCCACGCGGTTCCAGACTGTAGTGCCTAGAACCGCTCGGCAACACCGGCCGGCAATCCTTATCAGTTCACCTCTATATTCACCTCGTTTAAGCTGCAACTTTAACGCTGTATTTTTGAATTCGCTTTCCGTCGGCCTACCTTTCTGAAGTGCACACCTTTCCAACTTTCAACTTTTTACTTGAAAATGATGTGTTCCAATTTACTTCTGGAAATGGACATGTATGTGGATGTCGCTTTTTCTTATTCTCATGTTATGAAGATCCTACTTAACCAAAGTGAACCACGGTTCGCTTTAATTTTTTTTTGAAAGGGAAAAGCAGATAACATTCGTGTAGTCCATTTATTTGAACTAATTCGCGTTGCTTCCATAGAAAGCAATTGTTTTTTTTTCGGTACGGTTGAAGTTAGAATCGCCAAAAGTTTTTACAGTTCTTTGTTGTGTCTCATGGACGTACAGTATAATATTTCTTAAAATTTATCTTTCATTGTTCTCTAGCCTATTGGTGATAACTTTTATATTTATCGAGAGGCATTCCTCGTTTGCATAGTAGGAGTAGTCATAAACTCTGATGTATCGTCTCAAAAGAATAAAATGACTGAATTATTTATTTATTCTTTTTTTTTTTAAGGCAAGTGCCTGCGTTCCACGTACGCATTAAAATCCCCATGCCACAGTACCTAGCCCGCCGGTAGACGAGTCAGATCGAAATGACGTAACCCATTGATAAACCAGATCTGTATGACAGCCTCTCATAGAAATATACAGTCACTGTAGTGTCTAAGCTTAGTATTAGACGACTTCGATCATTTGTTGTGAGAATCATTAAACATCACTATTGAGCTGGTATGGCGTTTCCATGTGCTTGATGCTAGATGTGAAGGTTTCCGTCTCAGCAGTGGGCGATTGTATACTGTCTACAGGGCACCAGTACTTTTATGCTTTCTCAATTTTTTCAGACCTATACCTGTTCTCAAAAGAGATCCAGAGTTCCACTCTGGCTGCATATGTTATTGAGTCAATCAATTCGTTTTACGACAGGGAAGACCACAAAGTCATCTGCGGAACGTGTCTAGTACATCATTATTTTTATTATAATCGATAGTTTATTATTATTTTCTATGCACTTTTACTCCTTCGCGTAAATTTGTCAATAAAAGTGTCTGATTAAATTTTAAAGATTAATTAACGCATACAATTGAAATTTATGCCCTGTAAAGTGGATATGTTAACTGAAACTCGGATTCTATTTATTTTCGTGTGATACATAATTCATGTGTATCATACATAATTCATCCCCCCATGAACCATGGACCTTGCCGTTGGTGGGGAGGCTTGCGTGCCTCAGCGATACAGAAGGCCGTACCGTAGGTGCAACCACAACGGAGGGGTATCTGTTGAGAGGCCAGACAAACATGTGGTTCCTGAAGAGGGGCAGCAGCCTTTTCAGTAGTCGCAGGGGCAACAGTCTGGATGATTGACTGATCTGGCCTTGTAACATTAACCAAAACGGCCTTGCTGTGCTGGTACTGCGAACGGCTGAAAGCAAGGGGAAACTACAGCCGTAATTTTTCCCGAGGACATGCAGCTTTACTTTATGATTAAATTATGATGGCGTCCTCTTGGGTAAAATATTCCGGAGGTAAAATAGTCCCCCATTCGGATCTCCGGGCGGGGACTACTCAAGAGGACGTCGTTATCAGGAGAAAGAAAACTGGCGTTCTACGGATAGGAGCGTGGAATGTCAGATCACTTAATCGGGCAGGTAGGTTAGAAAATTTAAAAAGGGAAATGGATAGGTTAAAGTTAGATATAGTGGGAATTAGTGAAGTTCGGTGGCAGGAGGAACAAGACTTTTGGTCAGGTGATTACAGGGTTATAAATACAAAATCAAATAGGGGTAATGCAGGAGTAGGTTTAATAATGAATAAAAAAATAGGAGTGCGGGTTAGCTACTACAAACAGCATAGTGAACGCATTATTGTGGCCAAGATAGACACAAAGCCCATGCCTACTACAGTAGTACAAGTTTATATGCCAACTAGCTCTGCAGATGATGAAGAAATAGATGAAATGTATGACGAGATAAAAGAAACTATTCAGGTAGTGAAGGGAGACGAAAATTTAATAGTCATGGGTGACTGGAATTCGTCAGTAGGAAAAGGGAGAGAAGGAAACATAGTAGGTGAATATGGATTGGGGGGAAGGAATGAAAGAGGAAGCCGCCTTGTAGAATTTTGCACAGAGCATAACTTAATCATAGCTAACACTTGGTTCAAGAATCATGAAAGAAGGCTGTATACATGGAAGAAGCCAGGAGATACTGACAGGTTTCAGATAGATTATATAATGGTAAGACAGAGATTTAGGAACCAGGTTTTAAATTGTAAGACATTTCCAGGGGCAGATGTGGATTCTGACCACAATCTATTGGTTATGAACTGCAGATTGAAACTGAAGAAACTGCAAAAAGGTGGGAATTTAAGGAGATGGGACCTGGATAAACTGAAAGAACCAGAGGTTGTAGAGAGTTTCAGGGAGAGCATAAGGGAACAATTGACAGGAATGGGGGAAAGAAATACAGTAGAAGAAGAATGGGTAGCTCTGAGGGATGAAGTAGTGAAGGCAGCAGACGATCAAGTAGGTAAAAAGACGAGGGCTAATAGAAATCCTTGGGTAACAGAAGAAATATTGAATTTAATTGATGAAAGGAGAAAATATAAAAATGCAGTAAATGAAGCAGGCAAAAAGGAATACAAATGTCTCAAAAATGAGATCGACAGGAAGTGCAAAATGGCTAAGCAGGGATGGCTAGAGGACAAATGTAAGGATGTAGAGGCTTGTCTCAATAGGGGTAAGATAGATACTGCCTACAGGAAAATTAAAGAGACCTTTGGAGAGAAGAGAACCACTTGTATGAATATCAAGAGCTCAGATGGAAACCCAGTTCTAAGCAAAGAAGGGAAGGTAGAAAGGTGGAAGGAGTATATAGAGGGTTTATACAAGGGAGATGTACTTGAGGACAATATTATGGAAATGGAAGAGGATGTAGATGAAGACGAAATGGGAGATAAGATACTGCGTGAAGAGTTTGACAGAGCACTGAAAGACCTGAGTCGAAACAAGGCCCCGGGAGTAGACAACATTCCACTAGAACTACTGATGGCCTCGGGAGAGCCAGTCATGACAAAACTCTACCATCTGGTGAGCACGATGTATGAGACAGGCGAAATACCCTCAGACTTCAAGAAGAATATAATAATTCCAATCCCAAAGAAAACAGGTGTTGACAGATGTGAAAATTACCGAACTATCAGTTTAATAAGTCACAGCTGCAAAATACTAACGCGAATTCTTTACAGACGAATGGAAAAACTGGTAGAAGCTGACCTCGGGGAAGATCAGTTTGGATTCCGTAGGAATGTTGGAACACGTGAGGCAATACTGACCTTACGACTTATCTTGGAAGAAAGATTAAGAAAAGGCAAACCTACGTTTCTAGAATTTGTAGACTTAGAGAAAGCTTTTGACAATGTTGACTGGAATACTCTCTTTCAAATTCTGAAGGCGGCAGGGGTAAAATACAGGGAGCGAAAGGCTATTTACAATTTGTACAGAAACCAGATGGCAGTTATAAGAGTCGAGGGGCATGAAAGGGAAGCAGTGGTTGGGAAAGGAGTGAGACAGGGTTGTAGCCTCTCCCCGATGTTATTCAATCTGTATATTGAGCAAGCAGTAAAGGAAACAAAAGAAAAATTCGGAGTAGGTATTAAAATTCATGGAGAAGAAGTAAAAACTTTGAGGTTCGCCGATGACATTGTAATTCTGTCAGAGACAGCAAAGGACTTGGAAGAGCAGTTGAACGGAATGGACAGTGTCTTGAAAGGAGGATATAAGATGAACATCAACAAAAGCAAAACGAGTATAATGGAATGTAGTCAAATTAAGTCGGGTGATGCTGATGGAATTAGATTAGGAAATGAGACACTTAAAGTAGTAAAGGAGTTTTGCTATTTAGGGAGTAAAATAACCGATGATGGTCGAAGTAGAGAGGATATAAAATGTAGACTGGCAATGGCAAGGAAAGCGTTTCTCAAGAAGAGAAATTTGTTAACATCGAGTATAGATTTAGGTGTCAGGAAGTCGTTTCTGAAAGTATTTGTATGGAGTGTAGCCATGTATGGAAGTGAGACATGGACGATAACTAGTTTGGACAAGAAGAGAATAGAAGCTTTCGAAATGTGGTGCTACAGAAGAATGCTGAAGATAAGGTGGGTAGATCACGTAACTAATGAGGAGGTATTGAATAGGATTGGAGAGAAGAGAAGTTTGTGGCACAACTTGACTAGAAGAAGGGATCGGTTGGTAGGACATGTTTTGAGGCATCAAGGGATCACAAATTTAGCATTGGAGGGCAGCGTGGAGGGTAAAAATCGTAGAGGGAGACCAAGAGATCAATACACTAAGCAGATTCAGAAGGATGTAGGTTGCGGTAGGTACTGGGAGATGAAGAAGCTTGCACAGGATAGAGTAGCATGGAGAGCTGCATCAAACCAGTCTCAGGACTGAAGACCACAACAACAACAACAACATAATTCATAACCTTAAATCAATAATTAGAAAATATCCACTTTGTATTGGTTTTCTTTTATTATTTCACTTGCAACATACTTCTTAGCATTGTGAGCAATCTCCACTAATCTGCCGATACTTCTTTTGTTTCGTGGCACTCATATGAAATTAATCGTATTAAAATTGTCTTTATTTTCATCCTTTTTCTCATTAAGTGCACTTTCTTGAAACGGTTCGCCGTAGTAACAAGATACTACATCTAAACTACATCTACATTAGGCAATTTTTTTTTGAGCCGTAGGTCGCCAAGCGTACATCATCTAGGGCCGAGGGCAGTTGGGAGATTTTAGAAGACGTTCCATGCCCCGGTCTTCACCACAGCAGCATTTGTTATCTGCTTAATAACGCTACATCTTCTGTGATGCGATTCGATGTTTTCAGCTTGCCGCTTGGCATTTCTTGTGAGGCAGGTTAGCTTGGCGCGCTCTTGTAGCCGGATTTAAATCTGCTACCGTTTAGGGGTGGCACTCATCGGAAGTCTGTTTTCTGTGTGATTATGTGGTCTTCTTCGGGAACTAGGATCTGAGTATCTGTCAGATTTATGTAGCTTCTCACGTGGAAAGTGTTTTGTGCATCATGTTGTTAATCTGTATTTTTGACTTAGACTTTTATTAACTTTTTTGGTGTGTTTGGAGCTGGATCATACAGGATTTACGTAGTGCACCGCGGAAAAGCAAAGTGCTTGGACAGTTGTTCTGGTTCTGCATTTACTATCCGCCAGTTTTCTCAAGGTGTTGTTCCTAGCGGCAGGTGTTTGCTGGATCTTTTCCCAACAATAATTTTATGTCAATAATCTGTTCAACACGGCACCTGGTTATGTCGGTTTGCCTGTACGTTCTAGATAGCTGTCATTCCAGAAGACGTTCCGCTTTCTGTTCACGTGTTTTGAGTGAATTGGGAAGCACTGTCTTTTGTCTGGGTTTGGTTTGAGGGAGTTTCCTTAGTAATATTCAGTCATGATGTTTAGTGAGTTTTCCAGTTTCCCTTCTACTTCGCCAATTATCCGTCTTGTATAACGTTTATTTTATAATGACAATATTGCAAAATGAGACTGGTGCCAATGCGGATCCCGTCTTCTCTGAGTCGCTGGACTCCATCCTAAACATAGAGCTGGCTCGCGCTGCAAAACCTTGGGTGTAATGTTTTATCAGGCCATGTACTCTCGATCTCGTAAACTCTACAAAAGTCAAGAAACAAACAAAAGTGTATGAATTTCTTGAAATAACACTAATGAAAATGGACCAGTATTTTATAACTATTTATCAGAATTCGCTCAGGCGAGAAAGACAGTGGCGTTACCGTCAATATTTGTAACCCTTCTTTTTGCACTCATCAGTTTTGTGAGGTACGCTTCAAATTTCCCTCTTGTGCCCACATCTTCTTCTTAGAGTAGCACTTCCACCATACGTTCTCAACTATTGGTTGGATGTTTTATAATCGTTATCTTCCCTTACAGGTGTCACCTGCTACAGACCCTCCAGTACCATACAAGTTATGTTCTGATGTTTTGATGTCCTGTCGTCTCGTTCCTTCTACTTTTCAGTGTTTCCATGTGTTCCTTTTTTCGCCGATTCTGTGGACAACCTCCACATGCCTGAACTTCTCAGTCTACCTAATTATCAACGTCCTTTTATACACTCCTGGAAATGGAAAAAAGAACACATTGACACCGGTGTGTCAGACCCACCATACTTGCTCCGGACGCTGCGGGAGGGCTGTACAAGCAATGATCACACGCACGGCACAGCGGACACACCAGGAACCGCGGTGTTGGCCGTCGAATGGCGCTAGCTGCGCAGCATTTGTGCACCGCCGCCGTCAGTGTCAGCCAGTTTGCCGTGGCATACGGAGCTCCATCGCAGTCTTTAACACTGGTAGCATGCCGCGACAGCGTGGACGTGAACCGTATGTGCAGTTGACGGACTTTGAGCGAGGGCATATAGTGGGCATGCGGGAGGCCGGGTGGACGTACCGCCGAATTGCTCAACACGTGGGGCGTGAGGTCTCCACAGTACACCGATGTTGTCGCCAGTGGTCGGCGGAAGGTGCACGTGCCCGTCGACCTGGGACCGGACCGCAGCGACGCACGGATGCACGCCAAGACCGTAGGATCCTACGCAGTGCCGTAGGGGACCGCACCGCCACTTCCCAGCAAATTAGGGACACTGTTGCTCCTGGGGTATCGGCGAGGACCATTCGCAACCGTCTCCATGAAGCTGGGCTACGGTCCCGCACACCGTTAGGCCGTCTTCCGCTCACGCCCCAACATCGTGCAGCCCGCCTCCAGTGGTGTCGCGACAGGCGTGAATGGAGGGACGAATGGAGACGTGTCGTCTTCAGCGATGAGAGTCGCTTCTGCCTTGGTGCCAATGATGGTCGTATGCGTGTTTGGCGCCGTGCAGGTGAGCGCCACAATCAGGACTGCATACGACCGAGGCACACAGGGCCAACACCCGGCATCATGGTGTGGGGAGCGATCTCCTACACTGGCCGTACACCACTGGTGATCGTCGAGGGGACACTGAATAGTGCACGGTACATCCAAACCGTCATCGAACCCATCGTTCTACCATTCCTAGACCGGCAAGGGAACTTGCTGTTCCAACAGGACAATGCACGTCCGCATGTATCCCGTGCCACCCAACGTGCTCTAGAAGGTGTAAGTCAACTACCCTGGCCAGCAAGATCTCCGGATGGATGAAGCGTCGTCTCACGCGGTCTGCACGTCCAGCACGAACGCTGGTCCAACTGAGGCGCCAGGTGGAAATGGCATGGCAAGCCGTTCCACAGGACTACATCCAGCATCTCTACGATCGTCTCCATGGGAGAATAGCAGCCTGCATTGCTGCGTAAGGTGGATATACACTGTACTTGTGCCGACATTGTGCATTCTCTGTTGCCTGTGTCTATGTGCCTGTGGTTCTGTCAGTGTGATCATGTGATGTATCTGACCCCAGGAATGTGTCAATAAAGTTTCCCCTTCCTGGGACAATGAATTCACGGTGTTCTTATTTCAATTTCCAGGAGTGTAGATTCATATCTCAAAAGCTTCGATCCTCTTCTTTTAAGGTTTTCTCACAGTCCACGATTCGTTGCTATACGATGCTGTGCTCCAGAAGTACATTCTCAGAAGTCCCTCTCCTAATCAAGTGTGTCGTTTAGTAGTAGTAGTCTTCTCTTAGCTAGGAATGCCTCTTTGCCTGTGCTGATTCGCTTTTTATGTCGTCGTTATGTCTTCCAGCGAGTGTTATTATGCTTTCTAGGTAGAAGAATTCTGTAACTTAATGTATTCCGTGGTCCATAAATGTGATGTTGTGTTTATCATTAAACCCATTTCTGCTATTTCTCATTACTCTCAATCCGTATTATATACTGATGAGACCTCATTCCATTCAAAATATAAAATTCTTCCTCCCTTTGACTGAGGATAGCATTGTTTCCAGGCAATCGCATGGATACCCTTCCATCCTGAATTTGTGTCCCACTCTTTAACCTTTCTTGTCTTTCAGTACTTGCTTCTTCGACGTACAGTTTGAACAAAGGGGGTAGAAGGCTACATCGCTTGCAACATTTTTAACGGTAGCTTATTGCTCTTCGTCTTCCATTAATATTGTTCCCTCTTGATTCTGGTAAATGTTCCGCCTCTCCCGACAGCCTATTCCGATTTCTCTCAGAATTTCAAACCCCTTCCACCATTTGACGTTGCCAAACGGTCTTTCCAATTCTTCAAATCTTATGAACGTGTCTTGATTCTTCTCATCTCTTGGTTGCGTTATTAATCGTAACGTCAGATCTGCCTCTCTGATGTCCTTGCATTTGTAACACTGCACCTATTAAAACTTCTCAAATCGTTGCTATAATAAGAATGATGTATGATGGATGTATGATGGTAATGAACTACTGAAACGTGTAATTCACAACAATGTCGAACAGTTGAAGTATCTTCCGAAGAAAAACTAAAAAACAATAAATAACACAAGACCTTGAGTCCTTGCCATATATCCCTACTCTTTCAATTGCTTCACTGGCAGCGTCTTAGAGCCAAAATTTGTTTATGATGTCCAGTACAGCATCACTGTATCATGAGGTAGATTCCTCCTGCCCTGCGCTGCGCTGCCACGCATAATAATAATAAGGGTGGGAAGGAGCCCGCGTCCACTGCTGGTTAGGCCGGTTATTATGAGCCCGTAGCACCGCAAATCCGGATTTGCACGCGCCTGATAACATGCAGCCTCCCTGGTGCGTGAACTCTGCAGCCTTACAGGTTGCCCTCCCCAGGGGATTTGCTCTTGTCCTCTGGGAATCTATCTAATTGCTCTGCTGAAAGCAATTACGCAGGACTTAGTGCTTGACACAGAGTTGTTTGTCCACGAAAATTATATTGTATTTATAGCAAGTTAATTGATAACTGTTGACACGTTACTACTCTTAAGTATATTCATAAACAATAATTTCAATGATTTAATATAAATAAAAAAGGGAGGTGTCACCAGAAGGTGATAACAGTCATTTTCGTCTGTAATGCGTACGGATCAGCGCGGTAATGCAGGCAAAGCTTCATACCAAGCTAAGAATAAAACTTATAGGAGAAATTAACCAGTAACAACAACTTTTAAATGTTCATGGGTCTGGATCTGACTCGTGTAGGCCGTAAAACGGTGTCACTTTTAGTAGACGAAGAAACGAATCATTCTTTCCATCACACAGTAACAAGTAACTAATGAATATAAAATAACCGCTGATTGCATTAGGAAGAAACAGAAGAAACAGAACTCGTAGTATAGTAAGACAATGTGAAGATGGGTGTCACAATAATAGAAAGTGCTGCAAGATACTAATAAAATGACAGGTCAAAGTATCTCAGGGACGTGTAACGTAAGACGCAATGAAATTTAATGACTGAACGCGAAAAATGTTTCTTCATTAACATCCACTAACAATTTATCGCAGACGCCTCTGTTCCAGCCTCGATCCTCTGAATACACGTCGTATAAATAAAAAACATATAAAAAGACATGGTTTTTCTTAGAAATAAAAAGAAGAATAACTTTAACTTCACACTATCTTAAGAAAGCCTAATTATTATCAATTACATAATTATCTTTACAATGAGCACAGCTGAGCAAGAGCTCTTACGAGAGCGAGACAGTGAAAGACAAAACTCACAATAGGTAACAATACATTAGGCGTACAAAAAATATCAGACCAACGGAATCAGTGCAGCGATTACATATGAGGTGTTAGGAGTTGATACACTTATGTAAATGCATAAATCTACAGTAAGGGGACAAGTGCATCGTTTACAAAGATTTTGAAACTTTTTGAAAGATGTAACGGCCATTTGACTGTGCAACAGGTTTCATTCCACAGTCGAAATTTCCACCTTAGTCATTTTCAAATTATACAAGTATCGAAAATCATTAACTTGAGTAGAACACAAGTCATCATCAAAGTATGTATCTTCGGCTGTACAAACCAACCTTTAACAGAGTTATTTCGGAAACAGTTCATACCTACAAAATACGATGCAACAAAAAGTAGTAATGCACTGTGCCTGATCTATGTTCCGCCTCCTGTTAAACAGTAGCAATAAAAACTTTTCGACTTATGTATTTTATTTTCAACTGTCGCATTATTTCGAATTATGTCCTTGGTCATTCCTCATTTGGAACTTCATTTTATAATCTATTCGTCTTCATCTGTTCTGTAAAGTTTTATTACTAGCGTTTCATGTTTCGGAACAGAATTCCTTTTAACAGTCCCTGTGATGAAATGAAAGTACATTAAAAATCTATAATAAAAGCCATGACTTTATCACTGCAGTCTCAAATACGTGTTTTAGCTCATAGTAGGAAAAGGTTTTTGTTATGAAATATAACCTTCGCTTAGTCCAAGAACATTAGATGAAACTGGGTCTGATATTATAAACATACAGTAAGAATCAAACACCATACAGAATGGTAGTAATCATGCAGTAACAAGTAACTAATAAAGATAAAATAATTTTTGGTAGAATTAGGAAGAAACTGAACAAGCACAACTCGTAGTATAGTCAGACAATGGGAAGGTGGTTGTCACGGTAAAAGAAATAGAATACATCAGAATAACACTCAGACTCTCTGAAAAGAACAACGTCATCCAGCAGAAGAGACATCCTACATTAATTTTTCAAACAGAAATTAACTACAGAATGAGAAACATCAGCTAAATCCTAAAATACAAGCAACAAAAGCCACGGTCTGCTCGAATTCCCAAGCATCGTTTCTATCGCACTTTGTACCCAAAATTTAAAAACTTGACACATGTGTTAGGTCAACTTTAAGCTGCCCAAAGAGCGGATCATAAAAGTTCACCACTAAATTTCTGGATATGCTAAAGTCAGCGTATAAAATAATAAATAATGAACCCATTAAAAACAGTTCTGGATTCCCATAGGCAGTTTCACTCGTCGACAATCCAGATGGAGTTTGATTAGCACCCATAGAAAACGACTGAGAGATTTATACCAAATAAAGTAACAAAGACAGAGCTGATCGCCCGTGGCACACAAAATGGGTCAGAACACTGTTGCAGAAACAACGAGAAAATGACAAATTTAAACGAATGCAAAATCCTCAAGTGGTTCAAATGGCTCTGAGCACTATGGGACTCAACTGCTGTGGTTATCAGTCCCCTAGAACTTAGAACTACTTAAACCTAACTAACCTAAGGACATCACACACATCCATACCCGAGGCAGGATTCGAACCTGCGACCGTAGCAGTCGCACGGTTCCGGACTGCGCGCCTAGAACCGCGAGACCACCGCGGCCGGCAATCCTCAAGTGTCACGATCTTTTACAGAAGCTCAAAATATAGAGCGGACAACAGTGCGAGTTGCTTATAATAGTTTCCACAACGAAACTTTATCTGGAGACCTGGCGGAAAATTCAAAGAGATACTGGTCGAATTTAAAGTATGCTAGCGACAAGGATGCCTCCTGTTCACGATAGCAATGGAAATACTATCGACATCTGTGCTGTAAAAGCAGAGTTACTAAGCGTAGCCTCTCGAAATTACTTCACCAAAGAAGACGAAGTAAATATTCCAGGATACGAACCAGGAAAAGCTGCCAACATGAGCAACTTAGAAGTAGACATCCTCTGAGTAGTAAAGCAACTTAAATCACTTTTTAAAAGAAGGCTTCCACTTCAGACTATATACCAGTTAGGTTCCTTTGAAAGTCTGTTAATGCCATAGCAACATACCTAAAAATCATATACAACAGCTCGCTCGAGGAAAGATCCGTACCCAAAGACTGGAAAGTGCCACAGGTCACACCAATATTCAAGAAAGAGAGTAGGAGTAATCCACTAAATTACAGACCTATATCATTAACGTCGATATTCAGCTGGACTCAGGAACATATTATTACCTCGAAGAGAACGATCTATTGACACACAGTCAACATGGATTTAGAAAACATCGGTCTTGTGAAACGCAACTAGCTCTTTACACACAAGAACTGCTTATTTCTGTTGACAAGGGATTTCAAATTTATTCCGTATTTCTAGATTTCCAAAAGCGTTTTGACACTACCGCACAAGCGGCTTGTCGTTATGTGAATGGATTCGTGATTTCCTGTCAGAGGATTCGTTAAACTTCGGTTATACGATAAATCAGTAAAATCTAAAGGCCATAAATTAAACTAAATAACTAGGTATTACAATTACGAAAAAACTGTTTTGGAAAGATCACATAGAAAATATTGTGGGGAAGGCAAATCAAAGACTGTGTTTTATTGGCATAACAGAAAATGTATCAGATCTATTAAAGAGACTGCCTTCACTACGGTCGTCCGTCCTCTTTCGGAGTGCTTCTGCGCGGTCTGGGATTCTCACCTTGTAGGATTAACGGAGTACACCGGGAAAGTTGAAAAATGGCAGCACGTTTTGAAATATCGCTAAATGGGGGAGAGAGTCTCACGAACACGATACAGGATATGGGATGGACACTATTAAAACAAAGGTGTTTTTCCTTGTGGCGGAATCTTCTCACGAAATTTCGATCACTAACTTTATCCTCTGAATGCCAAAATATTTTGTTGACGCAGACCTACATAGGAAGAAAAGATCATCATAATACAATAGGGGCAGTCAGAGCTCGCACGAGAAGATATAGGTATTCGTTTTTTCCACACGCTGTTCGAAACTGGATAATACATAATTGTAGTGAGGGTGGTTCAATAAATCATCTGGCAGGCACTTAGGTGTGATTTGCAGAGTAGACGCAGACATCATGAATAATTGCACAAGCACTGCCGTGAGATCCACACTGTATATAGCGAATGATAAGCTGCACAAATGCAGAAAAAATGGTTCAAATGGCTCTGAGCACTATGGGACTTAACTGCTGAGGTCATCAGTCCCCTAGAACTTAGAACTACTTAAACCTATCTAAACTAAGGACATCACACACATCCATGCCCGAGGCAGGATTCGAACCTGAAGCGCCTAGAACCGCTCGGCCAAATACAGAAATATGCTAATCTGAGCACTATATAGTACAAATATTGGGATAGTACAAGGGTTGGTGGCAAGTGGTCCTCTATTACAATTATTTGAATTTCCATTAAATATTTCCCTGCAACGTGAAGTTTGGCCATGGAAAACTGATGTCAGAATTTCAGTTGATAGTTTAATAAATCGTCGTGAAGAAAAAATGAATTTCTGCCAAATACACTTCTTTATTACGTAATTTATTGTTAAAAGTATTTATATGACACAGTTTAATGGCAGTAATGAAGGGCTGAATAACCTCAGTGGTCTGTTCAACAAAATGGTGTTGCACGATGCAGTTTACAACACATGAATCAAATAAAACAATAAATACATTTGAGCTGTCCACAAGCACAGAAAATGATAAGCATTACTTCAACTCTTTCTTGAAAACATAAGCAACACAGTCAATAATTTGCAACTTATCATATGAACTGAAATTACAAAACTAGCATTTTGTAGAAATAAGTTCCACAGAGCAGTAGCACTATTTGTGTCGGAAGGTGCATTTCCTAGTCATCTCCATGTCCGGAAGCATTTCTACCAAAAAATGGTTGCAAACTGAAACATTAAATACCGTCTTAAAACATATTCAGTAAGTATGAAACAGATAATGATAATGGTAATCAAGAACAACGTAAAAAGCAGGACGTCCTTACTACACAATCAAGTGGTACTTCTGACTAATGACCTCAGCAGTTGAGTCCCATAGTGCTCAGAGCCATTTGCTCAAGGTGTACTTCAATTGGTACCACGTCGCCGAGTGCATCCTGTTCCAGACCTCACCTTCCTGCCGGAGGTTCGAGTCCTGCCACCGGCATGGGTGTGTGTGTTGTTCTTTGCATAACTTATTTTAAGTTAGTTTAAGTAGTGTGTAAGTCTAGGGACGGTGACCTAAGCAGTTTGGTCCCTTAGGAAGTCACACACATTTGAACATTTTTTTTCCAGTCCTCCCACAACGAAAAAATACCAAGAATCAAACCCCGTTTCCCCACATGGCAGTTAGATTTACTGTGTACTTTTTCTTATTTGTTTCTTCTTTGACTTTCTTTGGGTAGAGATTGGTTTTGTGCGGATGTCACACCACATCTCTCGATGCCTGTTGATGAAATCTCGATCTTTCATTACAGATGGTAGCCACACTGAGGTAATGCATTGAAACCTCTCCACTAGCGAGGAGGACAAGTTTCCTGAAGCGTTTCCTACTACGTTTACTACAAACGTAGAGACAGTCCCTTCAACAAGGCCACGGAAAATCACTTGTTATGTCGTGGTTAAATCTCTTCTCTTCCTCTACCATCTACAGCTCCCTCTAGTACAATGGAATTTATTTCGTTGTGCCTTCATACGCATATTATAATCCTATGGCTTCGTGTTGTCATTGATTGCCATATGTTCCTTTCTTCCCCAATTGGACAGAGAACCTTCTTATTCTTTATTAACATCCATGTGCAGCACATCTCAAACACTTTAGTTCTCTTATTTTAGTGTTTCCTCAGTCCATGGTTCACATGCATACATATAATGCTGTGCTCCAAACATGTTGTTGTTGTGGTCTTCAGTCCTGAGACGGGTTTGATGCAGCTCTCCATGCTACTCTATCCTGTGCAAGCTTCTTCATCTCCCAGTACTTAGTGCAACCTACACCCTTTTGAATCTGCTTAGTGTATTCATCTCTTGGTCTCCCCCTACGACTTTTACCCTCCACGCTGCCCTCCAATGCTAAATTTGTGATCCCTTGATGTCTCAGAACGTGTCCTACCAACCGGTCCCTTCTTCTTTTCAAGTTGTGCCACAAAATCCTCTTCTCCCCTATTCTATTCAATACCTCCTCATTTGTTACGTGATCTACCCATTTAATCTTCAGCATTCTTCTGTAGCACCACATTTCGAAAGCTTCTATTCTCTTCTTGTCCAAACTATTTATCGTCCATGTGTCACTTCTATACATGGATACACTCCATACAAATACTTTCAGAAACGACTTCCTGACGCTTAAATCTATACTCTATGTTAACGAATTTCTCTTCCTCAGAAACGCCTTCCTTGCCATTGCCAGTCTACATTTTATATCCTCTCTACTTCGACCATCATCAGTTATTTTTCTCCTCAAATAGCAAAACTCCTTTACTACTTTAAGTGTCTCATTTCCTAATCTAATTCCCTCAGCGTCACCCGACTTAATTGGACTACATTCCATTAACCTCGTTTTGCTTTTGTTGATGTTCATCTTATATCCTCCTTCCAAGACACTGTCAATTCCATTCAACTGCTCTTCCAAGTCCTTTGCTGTCTCTGACAGAATTACAATGGCGTCGGCGAACCTGAAGGTTTTTATTTCTTCTCCATGAATATTAATACCTACTCCAAATTTTTCTTTTGTTTCCTTTACTTCTTGCTCAATATACAGATTGAATAACATCGGGAAGAGACGTACTTTGTCAGAAATTTCCTCCTCAGATTGACACTAGTAAATTACTTCTGGCGAGGACTAGCCTCTCCAGCTGTACTGCTCTGCTGTCTGTGTCTTCCTTGCTTCGTCCTTCATGTGCTATTTTGATTGCAAGGTATCAGAATTTCTCTACTTAATTTACGTCGTGGTCCCCAGCTTTGCAGTTAAGTTTATCGCTAATCTCACTTCTGCCACTCCTCATTCATTTCGTCTTTCTACGTCTTACTCGCAATTCATGTTCTGTAGCATCAGACTATTCATTTAATTCAACAGTCCTGTAGTTCTTGTTCCTTTCCACATAGTATACTTATGTGGTCTGTGAATTTTATCATTGATATCTGTCACCCCTGAATTTTAATCCCACTCTTTATCTATAGACTGAACAGTGGAGACGAAATACTACCTTCCTGTCTTACAGCCTTTGTAATCAGCAGATGTCTGTGACACTTTATTTGTAAAGATCCGTCTCGATCACACGAGTTTTTACAGTTCACTATTACCGGCTTCGGCTACTGCCGTCTTAGGATCATAAAATATTCTGATGTAGGTATAAACGTCAAAATCTATTCATGTAGGTACATTCTAAGTACTTTAACTAATAAGCGCAACAAAATGATCAAGGACTCATTTAGAGACTTTATATCTTCAGTTGATAAATTCGCCTTGTAAAATGGAAAGGAGTCATATATTTTCAGTAGCACATTAACAGATAGAAAACATTTCTTATGTAACAATGCTTATGTACAGCTCATCTGATAATGGCATAAACAGCACGAATCGTGTAATGCTCCTTTCATTTTGTGAACGATTGCTGCATGCGATATCAAGCAGCGGGGCATATAATTTGACTGGGTGGTCAAGTATCTTAAATCTTGTGAACTGAAAAAGAGGGCTATTGAAGTAGCTATGGTTTCTTTAATTGAGACGGTATATATTTTCTTGACGTAATTACTAAGCTGCATAAGTAAGGGCGATGTACTTGAGGACAATATTATGGAAATGGAAGAGAATGTAGATGAAGATGAAATGAGAGATGCGATACTGAGTGAAGAGTTTGACAGAGCACTGAAAGACCTGAGGCGAAACAAGGCCCTGGGAGTAGACAACATTCCATTAGAACTACTGACGGCCTTGGGAGAGCCAGTCCTGACAAAACTCCACCATCTGGTGAGCAAGATGTATGAGACAGGCGAAATACCCACAGACTTAAAGAAGAATGTAATAATTCCAATCCCAAAGAAAGCAGGTATTGACAGATGAGAAAATTACCGAACTATCAGTTTAATAAGTCAGAGCTGCAAAATACAAATGCGAATTCTTTACAGACGAATGGAAAAACTGGTAGAAGCCGACCTCGGGGAAGCTCAGTTTGGATTCCGTAGAAATGTTGGAACACGTGAGGCAATACTGACCTTACGACTTATCTTAGAAGAAAGATTAAGGAAAGGCAAACCTACGTTTCTAGCATTTGTAGACTTAGAGAAAGGTTTAGACACTGTTGTCTGGAATACTCTCTTTCAAATTCTAAAGGTGGCAAGAGTAAAATACTGGGAGTGAAAGGCTATTTACAATTTGTACAGAGACCAGATGGCAGTTATAGGAGTCGAGGGACATGAAAGGGAAGCAGTGGTTGGGAAGGAAGTGAGACAGGGTTGCAGCCTCTCCCCGATGCTATTCAATCTGTATATTGAGCAAGCAGTAAACGAAACAAAAGAAAATTTCGGAGTAGCAACTAAAGTCCATGGACAAGAAATAAAAACTTTGGGGTTTGCCGATGACATTGTAATTCTGTCAGAGACAACAAAGGACTTGGAAGAGCAGTTGAATGGAGTGGACAGTGTCTTGAAAGGAGAATATAAGATGAACATCAACAAAAGCAAAACGAGGATAATGGAATGTAGTCGAATTAAGACGGGTGATGCTGAAGGAATTAGATTAGGAAATGAGACACTTAAAGTAGTAAAGGTGTTTTGCTATTTGGGGAGCAAAATAACTGATGGTCGAAGTAGAGAGGATATAAAATGTAGACTGGCAATGGCAAGGAAAGCGTTTCTCAAGAAGAGAAATTTGTTAACATCGAGTATTGATTTAAGTGTCAGGAAGTCGTTTCTGAAAGGATTTGTGTGGAGTGTATCCATGTATGGAAGTGACACATGGACTATAAAAAGTTTGGACAAGAAGAGAATAGAAGCTTTCGAAATGTGGTGCTGCAGAAGAATACTGAAGATTAGATGGGAAGATCACTTAACTAATAAGGAGGTATTGAATAGGATTGGGGAGAAGAGGAGTTTGTGGCACAACTTGACTAGAAGTAGGGATCGGTTGCTACGACAAGTTCTGAGGCATTGGAGGGCAGCGTGGAGGGTAAAATTCGTAGAGGGAGACCAAGAGATGAATACACTAAGCAGATTCAGAAGGATTTAGGTTGCAGTAGGTACTGGGAGATGGAGAAGCTTGCACAGGATAGACTAGCATGGAGAGCTGCATCAAACCAGTCTCAGGACTGAAGACCACAACAACAACAAGCCGCAGATGAGACGAATACAGCGATATATGCATGTTTTACTGGCTTTATAATGTTTCGTAATAGTATCTGACAAACATGGAAAGACGCCTGGTATTCACCATTACGATGTAAAGATCGAAGCAAGGGGCTCTTGCCACTTTTGGCAAGATTCATTGCTGTAGGTGGCAAAAGAACGAAGGCAGAGGCTGTTACGATGAAGCATACGAAGTATTTCTTCTCACCAGTACTTCCTGCGACAGAACTACAAAGTCACCTACGTATTCTGAAACGGAACAGCAGGCAAACTTATGGAAAATCTGAAGGGTTATAGGAAAGCTTCTCCAAACATATGGCTGTTCTCATGCTCAGGCAAACAGTCCTGAGATACTGCCTCTTTATTTTAGTATATATGCTAGATATCTACGTCAAAAGATAAAAGTCAACATTTAGAAGCCGTGTACCACTGTGGTCGCCCTTAAAGAACTTCCGAATGTCGGCAAAAACAGTATACTTGGCCTTTAAAATGAATACTTTTTTAAGAATAACTCGGTTGATTCAATATTTCAAGGGATCGATTATTAACAAAACTTTGCTCCCGTTTATGTGCTGCCATTTGCCGAAAACGTCTTTCCGGTGTCTGGAACTGTTCAGACAATAAAACCAGTGTTGCGTATTTCGCAACCGCCATGTATTTTTTGTTCGAATTCGCGTTTGGAGTCTGTTCCGGATGAACACGATGTTTTTCTTTTATTGAATGTATCCACGAGTTTTTTCCAAATTGAAGAAACACGAAATTGCTGTCAAAATACAAAACTTGTGCTCTGTTTTTCGAGTGGAATCAGCAGCGAGACCGGACACGAACATCGGACGCGTTGGAGAGAGGCGGCTACACGCACTTCATCTGTCTCGACCCCGCCGCTGGCTCTGAACACGTTTCGCTGCGAACGAGCGCGGCAGCAGCTGATTGGTCCAGCAGCTTTTTCTGTTCGCAGAAACTTTCGGCATAAAAGCAGATTGCGTGCGGTAACCTTTCGTTTATACGCCGTGGACAAGGATGTTAGCCTCTTTCAAGAAACTGCTTCGCGTTCACAGCAGTTCGAAGCACTGCCCGGCCTGTAGAGGAAAATTTTTTCTGGTTTGCCGTCAGATGCTGTTATTCATAAGAAATACACCCCGGAACAACTAAATGTGGATAAACATTGTGATGTAAAGTTGTTTCGAGGGAGCCAAGCACTTTTAATGGTGATTACTTGAAATGCATTACAAAATGATACGTTGGAAATCACTCACCATTAGTTATGAAAATATGACCAATCATTACAGATTACGGTGCTGTGAACACTATGCCCTTCTAGTTTTGAATCAATAATTTTAGGCGACGTGTTAGAAAGCAGAATGCGGAAAGCAATAGATATCGTTTTGTTTTTGTTCTTTGGGATCTGTGGTGCAAAATAGTATGTCTCGTAGTGACATGATTACGCTAATGATTTACCAGCTATTTTTATAATTTTTATTGCGTAAATCATAAGGGGCTCAGTTTGGCTTATCGCGCTAGTCAGATGATCTGTAAATACATTAACAGGTGATATTCTTGACATTGCAAATTGGAACTATGAACGCAAAGGTATTATGGATTCGATTAGTGTTTTTACCTTACATGCTTTATGCTGTCTCTGCTGGGATTTGTGTTAAGACGTTACTGGGACTTCCGTTGTAGACGTGTTGTTATATCTGTTTTATAGATATAGTCAGTTTTTGTGCGTTATTTTCGCTCTGATGAGCTTGGATAATAGTGGATGACGATATTACACATTTCCATAGTTACCACTAGAAGTAGGTGATGTGTAGAAATTCGGTGATGCTTTGATTATTTTCTTTGGCTTGGTTCTGATTACGTTTCATCCCTGAAATCTCGTCTGGTTTCTGTTGAGATTATTATATATTCATTATTATTGTAGTGTTAGCAGTTAGCCAACACTACGCACACTACTTGGTTGAGGAGGCCGAATGCACGCGTTAAACTCACGCAGGCTAGAGATAGGTCTGAAACAGGATACGTAATGAATGCTATAAGGAAAAGTACGTAGCTGCTGGAATACTTAACTTTAATCCATCATTGTTGTACATCGTTCTTGATGAGACATGCTTCATACGATAACTATCAATTGCTATGGCGCCTTGCTAGGTCGTAGCCATTGACTTAGCTGAAGGCTATTCTAACTATCTGCTCTGCAAATGAGCGAGGCTTCGTCAGTGTGCATCGCTAGCTAAGTCGTCCGTACAACTGGGGCGAGTGCTAGTCCGTCTCTCGAGACCTGCCGTGTGGTGGCGCTCGGTCTGCGATCACTGACAGTGGCGACACGCGGGTCCGACATGTACTAATGGACCGCGGCCGATTTAAAGCTACCACCTAGCAAGTGTCGTGTCTGGCGGTGACACCACAATTATATCTTCATTTTCATCTTTTACTTATTAATTTTGTTACAGTATATGGTTTGTGATGTTTACTTCGTATTAAATCTTTGTTGAACGTTGTTTGTGCTTTTGCTGTGTATGTGTTTCACTAAATATCTCTTGTCTGCTTATTTTACCTGTTTTCTTGCTTTATAATTTCAATAAAATTTTCAAAATATTTCTTGTGCTGGAGGTCGGTTTGCTCGTTCAGCAAATATAGAGGGTTATTGTGTGCACGTAAATGTATCTCTGTTTCTTCAAGGATTTTCACGATAGCTCCCTTTTGCGTGATATGGCGGATGTCCAGTACTTCGTTTATGGATTTTACGTCGTGTCTTTCTGTTCGTAGCGGTGAATGAATGCGGATGGGTTGTTCTCTGTCCCTGGCGTGCTCTTTGTATCTACAACGCTGCTGAAGGAATCACAGATGATAATGATACAAAACAAAATGACCACTGTTCAGCCCTAGACTCAATGCCGACTGGTAACGCTACGGGCTCGTCACGCGGTAAGGAGCACAGACGAGAGAGGAATTTTTATTGGTACGGTACGGGTCGTAAATGGGAAAACACACTCACGTATGTGACTTGCAGAAAGAGAAGTTTACTTATTATCGCTCGGCGTCTGGGAACGTCCATCTCGGAAACGACGAAGCTGGCAGCTTGTTAAGGTTTACTC
The DNA here is from genome assembly GCF_023898315.1 of Schistocerca nitens. Lineage (NCBI taxonomy): Eukaryota > Metazoa > Arthropoda > Insecta > Orthoptera > Acrididae > Schistocerca > Schistocerca nitens. The sequence goes on along the minus strand of NC_064620.1, from coordinate 159,312,274 downwards.
TCGTGAGCAACTAAGGAAGGATCGTGAAGGCATAAATAGCCAACAAGTTGTTGGATATTCTTGCCACATAACAAACAGATGCATTGATTGGCGACTCCATGTAGTGTTCTGTGCACCACGACCAAATATTGGATAGAATCGGTAGGAGAATCAGCATTGGTCGTATTTTTTTGTTTTATTATCCGCAAAATCGATTTTCGGTCACTTAGTGACCATCCTTAGTGTTAGAAGTTAAAAATTTCACATAACGATCAGAGAGTATAAAACAGAAAATCACAACTACACCTGCGCATGAACATAACAGTTGGTAGGAACATACCTGTAATATACAATTAAAATTGGCAGGCACTGGTATCAACAAGCTTAGAGCGATCACATAAACTGAGGCCGCTGTTTACATGCACCTGTTTAGCAGACCTCGGTGTGACAGGGCTTGGAACGCCCTTTATGTGACATGTGTCACGTGAAGACTTAATATTACTGGTTTTGCAAGATATTAACACAAAATAACCCTTGTGCATTTGTGAATCATGAAGTAATTCAATTTTAAAATGTACGTAAGACACATAGCAGACGAAGGGGGAAGGAAACATCTAAAATACATTGGCGTACTGTTTAAAAAAAACTTACAAGATATGAAACCGATCGATAATAAGTTGTCAGAGTGCAGGACAAGTAAAAGAGAAAAGGACAATGAAAAAGAATAATATATGAATAACATGATATGAGGTATAACACAGGTTTTCAGAAAAAACATAAAACCCACCATCTGGCGTGGGAAGTTAGAAGTACAACCTACAAACGTTTTGTAATGGACATTGTGTTTCACGGCATTTTAATTATTACGTAATGGCATTTTCGTACTATTACTATTGTTTATATATTTGACTCCTTAGTCTTAACGTAACATTTTATGTAAATCACGAACGTTGTACTTATTTACAGAAGTATCACGCTCTCCGAATGAAACATTGTCATACATTATTAATAAATTTATCATACATAAAATACCTAATCTTGACTGTAGTGACCAAGTGCTCAATTTAAGAGACATAATTACTTAACGTGGCTTTGCAGTCTCTGTTAAGATATTATCTATAGAGTAGAAGGCGCTGACTATCAAAAAGTCTTTCAAACTCTGTTTAAACATGCATTGTCTGAAACCAAGTTTGTAATAGTTGCTGGCAATTTATTGAAAATGTGTGTTTCTGAATATTGGGCACCTTTTTGGACCATAAATGATTTTAGGCCTTTATGAGGATTGTTCTTATTCTTAGTATTGGTAGTATGTATTGGGCTATTGGTTGGATATAGAGACATATTACTTGCAACAAATTTTATTAAGTATAAATATACTGCGAAGCAGTGGTTAGAATAGCTCCTTGAACAGGTTTCTACTTGATTCTTATCACACTTTTTGCACCCTAAAAACATCTGCTCAGTTTCATGAGTTACCCCAGAATATGATCCCATATGACATAATAGAATGAAAGTAGGCAAAATATGCAAGTCTTTTTATATTTATGTCTTCTATGTTATGCCATTCCCAACTGAATTTATTATCGAGTTGTAATCCCAGAAATTTAACAGTGTCATCCTCTTCGATCTGCATGTCTTCATATGTTATACACATGCTGGAAGGAAATCTCTTACAAGTTCTGAACTGAATATAGTGGGTCTTCTCAAAGTTTAATGACAGTGAATTAGCATTAAACCATTTATTAATGTCAGTGAAAATTTGATGAGCAACTATATCTAAATCAGTACTTGACTTGCTACTTATTGCAATGTTTGTATCATCTGCAAACAAAACAAACTTAGCATTTGGCAATGTAACAGGCAAGAGGTGATTAACATAAACAAGAAAAACTAGCGTACTTAAGATGGAACCTGGAGGAACACCACATGTAATTAACTCCCAATCAGATGAAGACTGACTGCTTATTGCACAGATATTTTTGAATGACTCCTTTCGTTTCCTGTTAGACAGATAAGCCTCAAACCATTTCACAGCATTGCCGGTGACGTAATTGAGCCGTGCGCGGTTCATGTTCGTGCCATCTATTATGTAACATCTTCACGGCCGCCTCGTCATTTTAAATTTCAATTACTGGTGTCACTGAACTACTGTCTTTCCTTCCCGTGAGTGGCAGCAGCAGCGCGTGTCGATATTTGCCCTGCCGTATTATCACCGCTGGGCGGCTATTACTTCCCGGTCGTGGTGTGTCCTGGAGAGAGAGATCGGCACCTGGAGCGGTTGGAGTTGGAACGCGGTAGAAGTGCAGTCGGGACGCAGCAGCAGTCGGGGACGTAGGGCTAGGGAGCTGCGGACAGCCAGTACTCGCCGACCGCTCACGACACAGGATGAACTGTCCGACGGACGGAGATGGCAGCGCGATCGACCGCTGGTTGGTCGTTCAGGTGGTTGCCTCTTTGGGCGACGTGTGTTTGGTCTTTTGACTGTTTCTGGGCCTCGTCACTGGGTCATCTTGCTAGACGTGGCTCGGTTCCTTCTTGTGCGGAGACGTCGTGGACAATGGGCAAGGGTTAACTCTGCATGATTGGGTCCGAGCCGGTGTGCCCGGATGGCCGTGTCTCCCAGTTCCCGACGGACAGCGGACACACATGGTTTGAGTGCGAACGACCTTGGGTGGTTGTTGGTCTGTCGTCTGGTCAGACGACGTTGGTTTCGCCACCGACCGTCCTTCGGGTTTGTGTGTATGTCCGCCTGTGATTTGTTCTAGTTGTTCATCAGTGATTCGTTTTACGGGTGTTCGAGTTTCTTGTGGCAGTGTTTCACGTAACACTGTGTACCCTGTGTCAGTTCGACTGAGCAATGCTTTAAATGCTGTAATGCTGTCTGCGTTCTGCAGTAGCCAGTTGATTGGCTGCGACAGAGTTGCGAGTGTGTGCTTTTTTTACCGTGTTGATCCTGTCCGCCACGGCGTGTAGTTCCACAGACGTTGCGGTGTTCATGTATATCATTAGTTATTGTGCCTTGGCTTAGTAACAAATCAGTATTTGAAGATGACTGTTACTGGTCCCATCTCCTCGCTGGCATTTAGGTTTGTAGTGTTTTTGGTCAGGTGACCGAAATCAGGTAGTTGGTTGGTTCGTCGGCTGTCTGTCGGTTGGATTGCCTTCCGATTTAGGGATTGTTGGTCAGGCTACCTGTCTCGCCTAAACGGGTGTTAGTGTTATAATTCCAGGCCGACCCTTGGAAACTTCTGAGCGCCGTTCCGTGTCTGTTACATAGTAACTTCCCTGTCTGAGTTTTAGTTATTTCGTTGACGTGTAGCCTTCAGCCGAGTTTTTGGATATCCTGAATTACTGTCAATGTCTTGCCCTTTAGACATAAGTTTGTTATTCCTTATATGGGGCTTTCAGCCGTTTAATTATTGTGTTGATGTGTGGCCTTAAGCCGAGTATAAATATCTCTTAATGTCCTTGTCTTCCCCTTAAGGCATGAGATTGTTATTCTTTATTTATATGAAATGTTTGAGATAAGACCTTCTGCCTTTTGACTGAAACTCCTCTTATTGCTTAATATGCGACCTCCAGCCTAGTTCCATTAAAATTGAATTGCTAAGACCTTCAACAGATTATGTTGAAGATTTAGAAAATATTCTTGGATGAAACCTCCAGAAGAATATTGTATTTCAATTTTGCTTAAGCGTTGTGTCTTGGGTTTTTAATGTGGCCTTCAACCGATCTCAAGGTAATCAATGGAGGTCGAATAAGGTTTTGTAATATTCTGTGTTGATAAATAAAGTTTGTAAGTTGAGTGCAGCTGACAGAAACTCATTTTGGCCCCTATCCAGAACCTAATCCGCTCTGTCCTGCTAGTCCAGGCAATTCAACCCTTATATCCTAATTTACTTAAGATAATGCTGTGATTTACACAATCAAAGACTTTTGACAGGTCATAGAAAATGCCAATGGGCTCTAATTAATTATCTAATAGGGAACTGATGTCGATATCGTGACTATCAAATTCTCTGGATCTCAACCCAGTGGAACATTATAGTAATGTGGTTCCGAGACCACAACATTGCGAGTCTGTAATTTCTGGGAGTTGTGTGACATATGTGCAGACTTATGATACCTCGTAGTTAGGAAACCAATCAAAAATCGGTTGAACACATGCTTTGGAGAATCGCTGTTGTATTGTGTTCCAAAGATGGACCAACATGTTTTAAGCGGGCGGTTTTCACCCCTCAGCGAATTCTTAGGGGATGTGTGGAAGTTATCCAGTCAATACTACCGTCGTACACGTCAGCCTCCTTGACTCACCGTACTGAGTGAGGGTAAAAACTACTAAGGAACTGTTCCCACAAGCTAAGTGTGAATCCGAACGATAAATGTGACTTGCCCAAATTGTTTTATTTTGTTTCGTACCAGAAGCAAAGTCGGCTCTACAAGAAAAGTTTCTTTACTAACAGAACGTCGAGCATATTGGCTTAGGAAATAAATGAGCGATAAAGCGCGTCCGTGGAAACCAAGGGGTCACACGATCGCATCACTGTCGGTACACAGATTGTTTCAGTCTGCGTTTAAACCTAGGCTTCACCTTTCAACGATGTGATGAGACGCAAGAAACAATACGGGGTTAGAATCAGACGTTAAACTGTTGCTCCCTTTCCCCCAGGTGAATAGCTGCCGCAGGTTAAGGACACGCAAGCAATGGCGTCCAATTGATGAAATGCTCATATCAGGCCTCTGATCCACATGAAATAATTATTATTTACGGATTAAAGTTACAAATAATTGTTTTGCGCGGTACCATATATCAAGGAGACAGGGTATACAACTATCTCGATGAATATGACAGACTTTTGTTATTTTTGAGGTGAAACCGAATGTCATGGTTTTCAAAGAAAGAAAACTAGGTGAAAAAATTCATTTTCCTCTAGGATGAAAATTTTCCGTGTTGCAGAAGATGAGAAAATAGCAGATGATTGGAAATACTGCTTAAACATATGAAACTAATGTTTATTGTTGAATAACATGGATTGGAACAAATATTAAATGTTTCTATCACATAAATTCAGTAGAACCGTATTACGGGATAAATTACCTTCTGAGTTTGTAAGAGGGTGGAAAGGCTGTTGTGGACGGTAGATCCTCGGATTACGCTCATGCTGTTCCCTCCTTCATAGGTCTGCAAAATGAAAATCGAGCAGACACTACATCACAAAAAGCCACTATGGGGTATTTCACAAAGGTATACTGAGCCTACCACATCTCGCCATATGAATCACTGATGACACAATGTGTCGACACTCGGGGGAGGGAGCTGTCATTTTATACAGACTGTGTTAGCACTGCGTTGAATACTGTTATGAGTTACTAAGGGTACATACGCAAGAAAAGAATATGTGCAGTTTCTCTGCAAATCTCTGCACACTGTCTGACACTGCTAAATGGAAGATTGATTCATAGTCTTTCCATACGGCAGCTGTAGCTCTTTACCGGGAGAGGGGACTTCCTCCAGCATGAGCGCTGATCACTTTTCAGTTTACAAACAGACTACAGCTCCTCAGTATATCCTGTCTAGCTTTTTGACGTAAGTAGACAAAATAACTTCACTGAAGGCGTATTTATATAGTGACGTTAATTTCAGTTTATTATTTAATTGCAGTTGCTAAATGAGGTACTGTATGAAGAAAGCTCAACAGCTGTAATTGTCAAATGTCTACTCACTGAAGAGCCTCGCTGAAGAGATGCCACATTTAACAATTAAATTCTTTTCTCACCAATCATATATAGGTCACTAACAAAATAACACTTACAGATTAAGCAGTTTTCAGTCCTTGTTTATGGGGATGTATTTTACATTGAAGCTCACTTTGCGACTGTACCTAAGCGTTACTGCCGTGCAGTTGCTCTTCCCAAGTAGCATACCACACGAGCAAACGTATTCTTTCTTTACCTGTTGTTACTCGTGCTTGAGTTACTTTGACTAAGCAAGGCTCTGTTTAAGAAGAATAATATCTCAATGTAGTCATAGGGTGGAGCTGCGCACGTCTGCTTTCATGCCCAGCAGCTAATGCGCTGCAAATTCTAACCTGTAGCCGTGATCCTACAGTCAAATTGTCTATGCACTGGCTAGAGTTGCGAACTAATAGAATACACAGACGTACAGAATAAAAGGTAAATGAATAATCTACGAGGATCATGCAATAATTAAGGATACAAACTGATGTGGGGAAAAATATGTTGGTAGGGAAAGTTTGCTACTTTTATAGCTTTAAGTTGGCATCACTGGGAATAGCCCTGATCAGCTGATGTATCAATATTTTTTTGTTTATAACCCCAAGAATACAAGATGGCGAGTCCTCTTGAAACGTCAACATAAGGTGAACAACGATCTGTTATACGTATTTTACTTGCTGAAAGTGAGAAACCAGTGAAAATATACTGTGGAGTGTCTAAAGTTTATGGTGAAGGTTGTTGAATCGTGAAACTTTTTACAAGTGCGTAGAGCAGTTCAAAAATGGTCGCGACTCAGTGACTGACGAACACCGTTCTGGCTGACCAGTTGAAGTTTCAACTCCCACACTTGAAAGCCGATTTTGTGACATTATTCGTGCCGACCACCGTGTTATTGTAGAAATGATAGAAGATAAGGTTCACTTTAGTACTGGTACCGTTCATAACATAATCTGTAACAAGTTGAAGTACCAGAAAACATGAGCTCTGGGGTCCCAAAGGAGTTGACGCGGCAACACCATGAAACATGGTTGAGAGTGTGGACACAGCTGAAAGAACTTTATGAAAGAGAAGATGAGCTCTTCCTCAAAAAAATTTTAACTTGTGATGAAACTTGGGTTCACTATTATGAGCCAGAATCAAAGAGACAAAGCATGGAGTGGAAGCACACCAACTCACCTGTCAAGAAAAAATTCAAAGCACAAGCATCTGCAGGAAAAGTCATGTTGACGGTGTTGTGAGATGCTGATGGCCCAGTTTTTTTAAATTATCTCGAAGAGCACTGAACAATAAACAGCCAATACAACTCTACAAGGTGAAGACAGCCATGAGACAGAGACGTCGTGCATCTCAGAGGAGAGGTGCAATTCTCCAGGAAGACAACGTACGTCCTCATATTGCTCAACTAATCCGTGAAACCATCGACAAAATGGGCTGGGAAGTTCTGCCTCATCCCCCTTACAGTCCTGATTTATCACCTTGTGATTTTCATTTGTTTGGTGCACTGAAGGCGGCATTAGGTGGGAAGAGCTTCCAGGACAACGAGGACGTAAGAAGCTTCTGGGAAATTGTTTCAGACATCAAGATAAAGAGTTCTTTGCAGCGAGAATAAAGAAAAAACTTGTAGTCCGCTGGAACAAGGGCATAAATGTTCAAGAGGATTATGTTGAAAAGTAGAAAAAGTACTGTTTTGTAAAGATAAACGCCTTTTTCTGAAGACCAATATGTATCTTTCAATATTGAATGACCATCGTAATAAAAAGGACTCTACTCTAACGTGTGTAATTGATGTAGACGATACACAATTATGCTGAATAATGTTTATTTGAGAAAGGATACCTGAGACAAACGGAAAGTGGTCACATCAAATACAGACATGAAATATCGTCAGTAGATGAAGTAAAGTTACGTAGAGAGCGTTACGAGAATGATAGCAAATTCCCCAAACTAAATAGTTGTTGAAGATGCGGAAAACCACATCCATTTAGTAATCACAATATACTAGATTCCCCAGCTCATAACAGTTCAGAGCTCAACAAGACGATTAACAAATTACCACACGCGGTACGAAGAGTGGTAACACGTGCTCTGTCTATTCTCAGTTCCGTGAATGAAGCGGAAACATTTAGAGTCCTACTTTTTAGCACCTTTACACCTTTCGAAATATACGTTACTTCGGAAGGTAAAGCATTGTGGCGACCGTTTAACGCCCAGAACAATCACCTATACTTGTGAACCACGCACCTCACTCTAGACAGATCTGTCTTCTTCCAGAACTCGTCACTAAGTGGTCAGAATCGCTCCCTTGAGCTCTTCACTCGAGAAGTGTCCTCCACTCCAGCAGTGTTCGGTCTCTGTTCAACTCTCATTGGCTGAAGGCCATCGCCAGCAACAATATATTCTCCTCAAGCTCTAGACTTGATTTGACTGATCTTGACCACCTCCCATAGTAATCTAATACATTGAAACAATTCTTGCATAAAAATGTGAGAAACATTCGGTTACTCTTAGATCACTTACAGTAATTGTAATGAAAAATTATAAGGCAGCATCCTTGGACAAATGCGCTCACGATAACAACAACGAATTGTCGTAAAATATACTTTCAACAATTTTTTAGGACTGCTTGTCATAAGTGTTTTTGGTATTCTTTTACAAAGATGGTGTCCGCTAACACATGAGACTGACCATTTTTCAATTAGCACAGTTTTTAATAGCACTTTCAGTAAACAAATAAAATTACTGCAAAACATTAAACTATTCATTAAAGTAAGACCAAACATGATGTATCCATCTTGTATTCATTTTCTGTATAAATGAGGAGAATGCGATGTTCTCACAAACATTTGCAAAATGAAAGAGGAATAAAAGATGTCATAAATCAATAAATAAAATAGATACAGAGAATTAGCTTTTGGGAATGATAGCTGTAGCGCAATTGTGTCATCTGAGAAAACGTTTGAGGAAATCGCATGAAGTGATTGAAAGATGTTAATCCAGAGGCTATTCTTAAAATGTTTATTCGCTGTGAGATATTAATTTCTATAGTCTTAAAGATAATGAGATATTTTTGTGTCACTGGATGCGCCTCGTCCTCCTGAGATCGCAGATGTATTCAGATTTGCATGTCAGTTATTGTCGAATCTCAAAGAGCTATAATTTGTCAATCCTTAAAGCTGCGCCGGCCGAAGTGGCCGTGCGGTTAAAGGCGCTGCAGTCTGGAACCGCAGGACCGCTACGGTCGCAGGTTCGAATCCTGCCTCGGGCATGGATGTTTGTGATGTCCTTAGGTTAGTTAGGTTTAATTAGTTCTAAGTTCTAGGGGACTAATGACCTCAGCAGTTGAGTCCCATAGTGCTCAGAGCCATTTTTTGAACCTTAAAGCTGCATGACTATCCGCCATTTCCTGGAGCATGTTCTGTACAAAGGCAATGCGAGCATCATGCCTCCGAATTCCCAGCTCAGGGATTTACTCGTTTCCGGCGGCGCGTTCATTGTCTCTGCACCTCACTGCCCAGAAACGATCAGCTACCTAGGTTGGCCGAGGGCCTCCCTGTGCCCTGGGCCCCTGGATAGTTCAGCCATGCATCAAGTTCACCTTACCTCGTAGCAAAGCCGATTAGCTCGCATAGATAGCTGTAACTTGCGACTTAACAGCTGCAAATAAATTAACACATTTCACTCAACAACAGACATATTTTTTAGCAATAAAACTTTGACAAACTGCCTATTGGCTTCTGTCTCGGGTTCTTCGGCCGACGCTCATCTAATGATTTTTCTGACGTTTCGCCAGCACGAGTGGCTGGCATTGTCAAAGCTTCACCCTCCATTGCCGGTGGTGAACTGGAGCCGAGCTCGTGGGCGCAGGCTATATGTACCTGGCGCGCCAACGTCCGAGGGCTTCTCCGCGGTCATTTCCGGTGCGGTTCTCCTCTTGCTACCTGCGACGGTCGTTCGCTGCAGTACGGGAAGCCAGGATCCGTTGACCTTAAGGCTTTCCTCTTTCTTGTTCAAACTGTTCGCGTGTTTTTGTATTTCTACAGCTTCTCTGAACAAGCACGTGTGATAGTGCTTCTCTACAGCCAGAACTTCCGTGTCGGCGAATTTTATTACATGGTCGGTCTCATTCAGTGCGTGCTCTGCCACGGCCGATTTCTCCACCTGCCCCAACCTGCAATGTCGCTTATGCTCTTTGATCCTGGTGTTAATGGATCGTCCAGCCATTCCGACATACACTTTTCCGCATGTGCATGGTATGCGGTATATTCCCGACATTGCAAGTGGGTCTCTTTTCTCCTTCGCCGATCTAAGACACTCTTTGATCTTCCTTGTCGGTTTGAAAATCGTCTTTACGCCATGTTTGCGCAATATACGGCCGATTCTGTCCGTCACTCTGGGAATGTATGGCAGAAAGGCCGTACCCGACAATTCTTTTTCCGGTTCCTTACTTCGCCGAGGGTTGGGCTCTGTTACACTTCTAATATAATTTGTGGAGTAACCATTGCTCCTCAGGACAGTTTCCAGGTGTTGCATTTCTCGTTTGAGGTGTTGCGGCTCACATATTCGTCCTGCTCTCGTTACGAGCGTACTAATCATGCCTCTTTTCTGGCTCGGGTGGTGGTTTGACAGTTTGTGCAGGTATCGGTCTGTGTGAGTCGGTTTTCGATACACGCTGTGTCCCAGATCTTCGCCGTCCCTTGTGACCAGAACATCTAGAAATGGCAGTTTCTTGTCCTTTTCTACTTCCATGGTAAATGTTATGTTGGCATGGAGGCTGTTCAAGTGTCTTAGGAAGTCACTGAGCTGTTCTTCACCATGGCTCCACACCACGAAAGTATCATCGACGTACCTGTACCACACCTTAGGTTTGCAAGTCGCCGAGTCCAGTGCCTGTGCTTCGAATTGTTCCATGAAGAAGTTGGCCACCACTGGACTGAGAGGACTACCCATGGCGACGCCTTCCAGCTGTTCGTAGAAATCGCCATTCCACGTGAAATAGCTCGTGGTGAGACATGCATGGAAGAGCTTTCTGATGTCTAGCGGAAAAATGGAACCGATGTGCTCCAGAGCGTCACTGAGTGGCACTTTCGTAAATAACGAAACAACATCAAAGCTGACCAGGATGTCGTTTGGTGCAAGTTTCAGTTTCTTCAGCTTCTCAATGAAATGTCCTAAGTCCTTAATGTATGTATCGGTCTTCCCCACGTGTGGCTGGAGCAGAGAGGCCAAGTGTTTTGCCAGTTTATATGTCGGTGATCCAGGAGCGCTAACGATCGGTCTCAGTGGAACGTTGTTCTTATGGATCTTGGGTAATCCATACAGCCGAGGTGGTAAGGCTTCTGTGTTGCGCAGGTTTCTCTGTATGTCCGCCGGCAGAGAAGACGCCTTGATTAATCGATTCGTATTCCGTGTGATACGTTGCGTCGGATCTGCGCTTAGTTTTCGGTACGTCGTCGGATCCAATAGGTCTCGGATCTTTTGCTCGAAGATTATGAACAAAAGATCCGAGACCTATTGGATCCGACGACGTACCGAAAACTAAGCGCAGATCCGACGCAACGTATCACACGGAATACGAATCGATTAATCAAGGCGTCTTCTCTGCCGGCGGACATACAGAGAAACCTGCGCAACACAGAAGCCTTACCACCTCGGCTGTATGGATTACCCAAGATCCATAAGAACAACGTTCCACTGAGACCGATCGTTAGCGCTCCTGGATCACCGACATATAAACTGGCAAAACACTTGGCCTCTCTGCTCCAGCCACACGTGGGGAAGACCGACACATACATTAAGGACTTAGGACATTTCATTGAGAAGCTGAAGAAACTGAAACTTGCACCAAACGACATCCTGGTCAGCTTTGATGTTGTTTCGTTATTTACGAAAGTGCCACTCAGTGACGCTCTGGAGCACATCGGTTCCATTTTTCCGCTAGACATCAGAAAGCTCTTCCATGCATGTCTCACCACGAGCTATTTCACGTGGAATGGCGATTTCTACGAACAGCTGGAAGGCGTCGCCATGGGTAGTCCTCTCAGTCCAGTGGTGGCCAACTTCTTCATGGAACAATTCGAAGCACAGGCACTGGACTCGGCGACTTGCAAACCTAAGGTGTGGTACAGGTACGTCGATGATACTTTCGTGGTGTGGAGCCATGGTGAAGAACAGCTCAGTGACTTCCTAAGACACTTGAACAGCCTCCATGCCAACATAACATTTACCATGGAAGTAGAAAAGGACAAGAAACTGCCATTTCTAGATGTTCTGGTCACAAGGGACGGCGAAGATCTGGGACACAGCGTGTATCGAAAACCGACTCACACAGACCGATACCTGCACAAACTGTCAAACCACCACCCGAGCCAGAAAAGAGGCATGATTAGTACGCTCGTAACGAGAGCAGGACGAATATGTGAGCCGCAACACCTCAAACGAGAAATGCAACACCTGGAAACTGTCCTGAGGAGCAATGGTTACTCCACAAATTATATTAGAAGTGTAACAGAGCCCAACCCTCGGCGAAGTAAGGAACCGGAAAAAGAATTGTCGGGTACGGCCTTTCTGCCATACATTCCCAGAGTGACGGACAGAATCGGCCGTATATTGCGCAAACATGGCGTAAAGACGATTTTCAAACCGACAAGGAAGATCAAAGAGTGTCTTAGATCGGCGAAGGAGAAAAGAGACCCACTTGCAATGTCGGGAATATACCGCATACCATGCACATGCGGAAAAGTGTATGTCGGAATGGCTGGACGATCCATTAACACCAGGATCAAAGAGCATAAGCGACATTGCAGGTTGGGGCAGGTGGAGAAATCGGCCGTGGCAGAGCACGCACTGAATGAGACCGACCATGTAATAAAATTCGCCGACACGGAAGTTCTGGCTGTAGAGAAGCACTATCACACGTGCTTGTTCAGAGAAGCTGTAGAAATACAAAAACACGCGAACAGTTTGAACAAGAAAGAGGAAAGCCTTAAGGTCAACGGATCCTGGCTTCCCGTACTGCAGCGAACGACCGTCGCAGGTAGCAAGAGGAGAACCGCACCGGAAATGACCGCGGAGAAGCCCTCGGACGTTGGCGCGCCAGGTACATATAGCCTGCGCCCACGAGCTCGGCTCCAGTTCACCACCGGCAATGGAGGGTGAAGCTTTGACAATGCCAGCCACTCGTGCTGGCGAAACGTCAGAAAAATCATTAGATGAACGTCGGCCGAAGAACCCGAGACAGAAGCCAATAGGCAGTTTGTCAACAAGTGGCCACGAAAGCCTCAACAATTTTGCAATAAAACTTTGTTTTTAAATATGTAAGATTTTTCTACCCCCTGCGACACGGAAATTATTATCCTCAGGAAGAAATTAATGAAACCATTCCACGGAAGATTTTACGTAGTTTAATTATGTACCTGTAAACATTTTCTCTGGATACAGCGGTATTTGAGGTGAAGAGAAACCTAAAAAAGTTACCTTTACACGTCTCACCATTCCCATGCTCACACCACACTGGAAGGATTTTTAGTATGTTGTGCCACTCAGACCCTCTCCAGTCATCGTACAAACGTTTGCGGCCACACAATTTTTCCCGGCTCTCGATGTTTTTTGTTCTTCATCGACTGGGCTACTTTTGTCATCAACGACATCAATGAGATGATATAGTCCACCTATACTCATAGAACATCCAATTTAGGAGAGAAATTGAGCGACGAAATAGAAGGTAAGATGTGAAACGTACCTGAACAGAAAACGTGCAGTGTCAAATCCTGTAATAGTATTATGAGTTTACTTTGTTTTCATCAAAATTTATCCATGAATACTGGATTTGCGGAAAACGGTAGAGCGTACACTTAAATGCGATTTAGACCCATCTAAACATCAACTAGATTTGTATTACATGTTAAATGTTATTCATGTGTATGAATATGAATATAGAACAGGGATTATGGGTAAGCAGTATAGTCATGTAGGAAGAATAACTCAATGAATAACTGTCACGCCAGCAACGTGGCTTTGATATAAACTGGTTGGTTACTCTGGAGATCGCATTTGTTGCCACACTTCTGTTGCCGCGCGGAGTGGCCGCGCGGTTAGAGACGCCATGACACGGATTGCTTGGCCCTTACCGGCGGAGGTTCGAGTCCTCCCTCGCGCATCGCTGTGTGTGTTTGTCCTTAGGATAATATAGGTTGAGTAGTGTGTAATCTTAGGGACTGATGACCTCAGCAGTTAAATCCCATAAGATTTCACGCACACACACTCTACAAGGCCAGTGCATTTATTAGATAGCAAGTGCCATTGCTTATGAACTACAAATTTTGGCAAAGTAAGTTAAATGTAACGGTGTTATGGCTGTCCTGAAGCAAAGCACTCAGCCTTGCTAGATAAAAATATTAGTTCCACTTTGCCATTCATGATACTTCTCCTCCTTCCTTGTAAAGCATCTTCCCTGCTTTTCCGGGCCATCACTGTAGATTTTTTATCATTGGCAAAGTGATCCCAGGATCTGATCAAAGTAGCAACACCGTAATACTTACACCTAGAATCGCTCTGTAACAAAACTACGGTTCGGTAGTTTTGGTACACTACACAAATGAAGTAGTAAATTGTAGGTGGCATTGGTAGAGAAATAAACATAACAACTTCTCTCTCTTTTCTTCCTTTCTTCATTTTCTCCGTTTCCTTTTTTTTTTCATTTGATTAGATCCGCTCATCTATCAGTGTTGGGTCATAAAAATATATATAAGTGTTGTTACTATTTCATGCTCAGTAATGTTGTTCATCATAATGAAAAACAAAAGTTACCTGTTATTACTGATGAACGCGGTTGTTGTTTATGGATAACAGAAACATATTTTATATAAGTTAGACGAAGTATTGAAACGATATTAAATATTTTTTAGTTTCAGTTTTTTTCTTTATTTTACCTTTTGCCGAGGAAATTGCGTTTTTCAAGCACTATGTGATAAATCTCTATTGTTATATTTACTACATCCCTCTGCTTCACGTCATAAATCAACAATTTTCGGATGAAACCTGAATTAAAGATTGATAATTTACATTTAGCTATAAATGGCATCTATTTTTAAATAACAGGAGTATAACTGCGTAGAAAAAAATATTTTACAGGTTATCCGGCCCTTTATATAGCCTCACTTAGTTTCTAAACGGCTTGACGCTTCCCGTTTTTAGGATATTCTGGTAGGACATAGACCACATTCGCAATAAATGCGGTCACGATGAGGTAAAGCACGAGAGGTAAGTAACATACCTAACATACAGGTAACGCGGGAACGACCGCAACTGACCATACCTACTAGGTAGTCTATTCTTACTTACGGGAGTCTACGGTAGTTTTACGACTCTACTGACACCAAAGGAACAGGGAGGGAAGATAGGAACAGCCTACAATCTAATACTCTTACAATAGTGGGGCTCTGTAACACACTACACGTCTTCACGTCAATTACTACACAGTGGAATACCAGCCGACACTTCAGTTTGACAATACTCCTGTCATATGTCGTCAACGTTTTCACTGTATAATGTGTATGAAGCAATGTTTCAGCTGAAGAAACCACTAGCTGCTTCAGTTCTGAAGCTTTACACATAGCATACCTATCCTGAAACTGTGTCGTCTCGTTGGCACACATAAGTAATTTAGTATTGTATGCTCCTTTTGAAATTGTGTCGTCTCGTTTGCACACATTACTAATTCAACATTATATACCTTATCTGACAGGCTGTCGTTTCATTCGCACACATTAAGATTCGTTTATACTGGCACCCCTTAAACAAAATCCTACAGACAAAATAATTTTTCTCAGATTATCCCTGTGAATCATGGAGTCCACTTCTAAGCCAAAAAATCTGTGATGCTTTTGCGAAGTCGTCATCTCTTTGTATTGCTAATAAAATCTCACATATTGCTGCCTAATTACACATTTACCATATCGTCAATGGGATATTCATTTCGTGCGCTCTTCTTCTACATACGTGAATCCCACTCTGTCCAGCAACACTCAATTCCGCTCTAGTTTGCACCCAATAGACTAAGTCAGTTTTAACATTTTGTTTGGCACGTTCAGTCATTTTTCCGTCTACATAGTCCTTCGTCCCTATTTCTCATTGTCAATAAATTTCATAATCATAACAGCTAGAATCGTGGCTGTTCAGAAAAGCGTTTTTGCGATGAACTTCCAAGTTTGTGCTGCGAGGTAACAACGCGTATTACTGTGAACTCAAATATGGCAGCACCTACGAAAGTGACCAAGGTAGTTCCCGGGACTACGATACACTTCGACGAGTAATGATTCCCTTTACTGCCTACATTTTCAAGTTTCTCGTCCATCCATTTGTCGTGAAGTTTTTCCACGAAGTATTGTGCATCTGCGTCTACATATACACACTGCAAGTTACTGTATAGTACCAAGGCGAGGGCATATCGTTCCAGTATTGTTTATTTCCCTTCATATCCATTCACATAAGTAGCGACTGAGAAATAACTGTCTATATATCTGTACATGGCCAGACTAGTCTTGTTCTTACTTTTGCTACAATTGAGATAGTATAATAGTCCCACAGGTTTTTTCTAGTATATGTTCCCTTAATTTACGCAACAGGATTCGCGAAAGTGTGATGTCCGTATTGAACGGATTCCCATTTAAGTTACCTGAGAATTTCCTTTTCACTTTCGTGTGGTTATACGAACCCTCTAGGATCCTAGCCGAACGTGTCTGATTTCTTTCAGTATCTACTGTCATGTCTTTTTTATAAGGTTTCAGAAGAGTGGAAAAATAGTATTGCCGGCACTAATGTCTTGTAGGCTGTTTACCTTACAGATGCATTGCATTTTGCCAGAATATTTCCAAAAATTTAAGTGTACCGTCATACTAACTTTACGTAATCGTCCCATTTCATATTGCTTCTTACTATTGTTTCTAAACATACGAATCAATGTATTCAACGTGTTCACACCAATTTTTTTTACTCTTTTAGGCTTTTCTCTTTGTCATCCGCTGAACCCCTGCAGAACAGCGCAAAGTCGACGATATCCTACTCCCCGTTCTTTTACCCTTCATGGCAAGCCACCCTAGGTTTATACTTCAGTAAGATAGTGCGCGGCCGCACACAGAGAGAGTTTCTTCTGCCTGTCTTCGTCCTTCCCAAATCATGCCTTGGCCAGCAAGGTCGCCGAAACTCTCCCTAACTGAGAACGTTTAGAGCATTATGGGCAGGTTTCTGGACCAGCACGGTATTTTGAAGATTTACCAAACCAACTGGACAGAATGTCGCATGCTATCCCACAGGAAGACATCCAACAGCTTTATCAAACAAGCCAAACACCTGCTTGCATAAGGGGCGGAGGTGGACCAATGCGTTGTTGCCTAGCTCAATTTCTGAAGCTCTATCAAACAGTTCCGCTATTCATTACACAGTTCTGTTATCCACTAAATGAAATGGATATTTTGCCAAATACTTTTGTATCACCTTACGATTGTCCAAAGACGATAATTTCCTCTAGGCAACAGCACTGGTGGCGAACAACCTAATTCCTCCACTGGTCTTATCTTATCAATCATTAACGAATATTAAGGGGCTCCGGAAAGGCTCAAAATCATGAAAAGTTCAATTTTAACTTTTTTGCGTTTTCTGAATCTGCAGACTATTACCTTTTAATAGATATACACTCCTGGAAATTGAAATAAGAACACCGTGAATTCATTGTCCCAGGAAGGGGAAACTTTATTGACACATTCCTGGGGTCAGATACATTACATGATCACACTGACAGAACCACAGGCACATAGACACAGGCAACAGAGCATGCACAATGTCGGCACTAGTACAGTGTATATCCACCTTTCGCAGCAATGCAGGCTGCTATTCTCCCATGGAGACGATCGTAGAGATGCTGGATGTAGTCCTGTGGAACGGCTTGCCATGCCATTTCCACCTGGCGCCTCAGTTGGACCAGCGTTCGTGCTGGACGTGCAGACCGCGTGAGACGACGCTTCATCCAGTCCCAAACATGCTGAATGGGGGACAGATCCGGAGATCTTGCTGGCCAGGGTAGTTGACTTACACCTTCTAGAGCACGTTGGGTGGCACGGGATACATGCGGACGTGCATTGTCCTGTTGGAACAGCAAGTTCCCTTGCCGGTCTAGGAATGGTAGAACGATGGGTTCGATGACGGTTTGGATGTACCGTGCACCATTCAGTGTCCCCTCGACGATCACCAGTGGTGTACGGCCAGTGTAGGAGATCGCTCCCCACACCAGGATGCCGGGTGTTGGCCCTGTGTGCCTCGGTCGTATGCAGACCTGATTGTGGCGCTCACCTGCACGGCGCCAAACACGCATACGACCATCATTGGCACCAAGGCAGAAGCGACTCTCATCGCTGAAGACGACACGTCTCCATTCGTCCCTCCATTCACACCTGTCGCGACACCACTGGAGGCGGGCTGCACGATGTTGGGGCGTGAGCGGAAGACGGCCTAACGGTGTGCGGGACCGTAGCCCAGCTTCATGGAGACGGTTGCGAATGGTCCTCGCCGATACCCCAGGAGCAACAGTGTCCCTAATTTGCTGGGAAGTGGCGGTGCGGTCCCCTACGGCACTGCGTAGGATCCTACGGTCTTGGCGTGCGTCCGTGCGTCGCTGCGGTCCGGTCCCAGATCGACGGGCACGTGTACCTTCCGCCGACCACTGGCGACAACATCGATGTACTGTGGAGACCTCACGCCCCACGTGTTGAGCAATTCGGCGGTACGTCCACCCGGCCTCCCGCATGCCCACTATACGCCCTCGCTCAAAGTCCGTCAACTGCACATACGGTTCACGTCCACGCTGTCGCGGCATGCTACCAGTGTTAAAGACTGCGATGGAGCTCCGTATGCCACGGCAAAGTGGCTGACACTGACGGCGGCGGTGCACAAATGCTGCGCAGCTAGCACCATTCGACGGCCAATACCGCGGGTCCTAGTGTGTCCGCTGTGCCGTGCGTGTGATCATTGCTTGTACAGCCCTCTCGCAGTGTCCGGAGCAAGTATGGTGGGTCTGACACACCGGTGTCAATGTGTTCTTTTTTCCATTTCCAGGAGTGTATAATTTATTCAATTCGGAAGACTACAACTATTTTTAATTTTTTTTTTAATGTGTTCTACATGGGCGTGACCCACTGTGGCGCTGTTAAACTGCTGCCAAATGATGTTATTATTAACGTCCGTGTTCATCAGGTACATTTTAGTGATGTGAGATAAAGTATAAAACCTATTTTCAGAGACTTAGCAGCACCTGAACTGATGAAAAAGTGTATTCACGGAAAAACGCAAAACCCCAATGAAAGTGTAAATAGTGTTATATGGTCGAGAATCCCCAAGACTGTATTTGTTGGAATAGAAACACTTCACTTTGGTGTGTATGATGCTGTTGCGACTTTCAATGATGGCAACATTGTAAGGTGCAAGGTATTTAGAAATATGGGAATTAAGATAGGTTCTAACATGGTACGAGCGATGCTTGCTTTAGACAAGGAACGCCTTCGGGCTGCAGACAGGGCTGTAAAGCGTCTAGAAATACAAGCAAGAGTAAACAGGAGGAGGAACAAGAGGAAGCTGGTGGAGGAGTTTGCAGAGGATGAAGATAATCCATCCTATGGACCTGGAATGCACTAAAAACTTAATCCAATCTTTGTCGCTCGATTCCCAAAACTTTTATTTTCTCATACTAATTACATGTTTTCTAAGGATTTTCCAAACATATTTGTTTCAAGCTTTCAGTAAATGTTACACAGTACCTTCTGCATAATTTAACACAGCCTTTTTCCAAAAAACTGTATATTTTTGAATATATAAATAAAAAATTGCAAAAAAATGTTGTGAATTTTCATTACAATTGAAAAAAAAATCATCTTTAATAACTGAACTAAAATTTTGTAAAATCCCTGTGTTAAGTTGTAGCCCATATTCCAATAAATAATCTGTAAAAAGTTCAACTTCCTACCTCAAATATTTTGTGAGGAAAGATGTAATTCATAAGCGTTATTTTAACATTGCAAGTATAGGGCGTACCGGAGCCCCTTTAACAGAATCTCTGGTTCCACTACGCTTCCTTGTGACACACCCGATGTTTCTTTCTTTTATGCAGAACATAAGAGGTCCATTATGTTGCACACTTTTAAACGAGGAGTTTAATATTCCTGGTATCTTAAGTTTCAACATGAAGCGGATCTCCTAGAGATTGAATGGACGGCTTGCCACGCGGGATAGCCGCGCGGTCTGAGGCACATTGTCACCGTCCGTGTGGCTCCCCCGTCGGAGGTTCGAGTCCTCCCTCGGGCATGGATGTATGTGCTGTCCTTAGTGTAAGTTAGTTTAAGTTAGATTAAGTAGTGTGTAAGCTTAGGGACTGATGATCTCAGCAGTTTGGTCCCATAAGACCTTACCACAAATTACCGGCTTTTACTGGACGACTTATATTTATTTATTTATTGCTTATTTAGTCTGACTAGATTAGGGCCTCTCTTACATCTGGCCAGGAATAACACGCATAAATTATATTATACAACAATCACAACAATGATAATTTGCATGGTAAAAGTAAGAATAACAATAATAACTAACTAATAGTAATAACACTCTAAAGATAATAAAATAATGAAGGAATTAAGAAAAATATTAGTTAATTGTGACATGACAAACTCGACAGTATTAATTTGCATTTTTACAAAAGGTAATGATTCGTGATAATAATAATAATATTAATAGCTACAATTATGATGGTAATAAAATAATGGATTCGTTAAGAATGATATTGTTTAGCATAGTAACTTCGAAGCTCTTGTTGGTATTAGAAGACGTTGTAGGGGCAATAAAGGATATAGGATTAGAATGGAAGTGACAGTGACTGCTAGGAAAGAAGAAAATCTCAATAGAGAACTCTGTAGACAAGAGTAGGTAAAAGTAGTAAGGATGGGGGACTGATGAGAGTGAGCTGCAAGAAGACACCATATTGTGATGGAAGATGGGCCACTGACTGTCTTTTGAAGTTTAAAGAATTTTAATTTATCTAATATGTTGAAGAACATTGTCCAAAGTAAGGTTCCTGGTACAGAAAATTATTTAAAGAACATGGAAATGTTGTGTAGTGGTGTAGACAGGATTTAATTTTGTTCAGAACGAGTATTTGTGTTGGGTTTTTCGATTACTGTAATGGTTGAAGACAAGTAGAAAGGAATGCAGGACTGGGAAGACGATACAGAAAACGCAGTGATTGACAATATATACCCTTTTCGGCATTGTTCACAAGCAGGAAAGATATGGTGGAAATACCATACAGCACTCATGTATCATACACAAGCATTCTTCGCCAGTTGCAGCAGACATGAGCCCTCATATGAAAGTCCTTGGCGAGTAGTGTCACCATAATCAAGGATGGGAATCTGAGTGTCTCTACGAGTTTGTTTCGAAGATAGAGAGGTAATACTGTTCTACATTTTAGTGAAGTGCTGCTGACGCCTACTTATGTTCAGTCCATTGTAGATGATGGTTCAGAATTACCTCCATGTTCTTTGTAGAAGAAGGAAAGATGATTCATGTGCTGTTGAGCATTTAGGGTAGAAGATATTCTCTGAACTGAGGAGTAGGAAGTCTGATGTTCCCTTCATGATATTGCGTATGACCATAAAGTCTTACGAGCTTCTGACTGATCGTCCGCCATGATCCGACTGTGAAAGGAACAGATAAGAAGAAAAGAAGTTGCCACACGAATCTAGGAAAACCGATAAATTCAGCAGCAGCAATGCTCCATGAGTTACTTCGCCACCGAGATGAGGAAAGATCTATTCAAGATCACATCTTCTTTGACTCTGGAGATCCCAAAGTTCCCTGTCTCACATCTCTCAGATCCTTTTCAATTTTTGCACACTTTCACTGAATCGCTGTTTGTAACTGTCCACATAGAGCGAAGTGAATCTGGAACTAATATTACCAGCCGTAGAGCTGTTTAGTGTCTCTTAACAGCACTTGGAGTGTGAGCTTCCACCCAAGCGCGCGTGACTGTTGGTGCAGGCAGCGAGAGAAGAGCCTCCAGGCAGTTGGAGTTACCGCACGTCCTCAGGGGAAGAGCGCCAGCCCACCAAGTTAGCTGCGTCACCGCCTCACAGGCAGGCAGCCAGCGGCGCAAAGTGTTTCTCGCAGAGGCACTACCAGCGTACGCAGCGGCAGACGCAACCAATTTACACATGTAATTTAGCGTTCTCCACCCAGCTGTTTGGCGGTGCGGATTCGTCGGGTAGCTCACATTAGAGTTGAAATCGCCGTGGTGGAACCAGAGTTTGGGAACCTGTACACACTACAAAGAAATATCCGCTGCGTTTTGTCGTTCTGAGGATCAATTATAAACTTGTCACTTCGAAAACAAGGTAGCATAATCAGCCAAAGAATAAGAGCTTCCAATTTTAGAGGAATTAGAAATCTCCAAGTTCTTTAAACGGTCTGCAGGACACAGTCTTAAAGGGCAGTTGATCACAAAAATAAACTTTTTAACACACTATGATATCCATCTTCATTCCAGGATGAAGTACGAGGGTCGGTCAAAAAGTAATGCCTCCCATTTTTTTTCTACTTAAAGAAATTAAGTTAAGTGAAAAATTTGAATTTGGCGCCATTCCTCAAACCTTCTTCTGCAATCCACTGCAGTAGTAACTTTCTGTGTCAACAGGTGGCAGCACAGCAGAAGTTTGTAAGATGGCCGACATCGATGTTCGTTTGAGACAGCGTTGTGTGATTGAATTCTTGAATGCAGAAGGTGAAACGCCCATACGCATTCATGAAAGACTGAAGAAGGTGTATGGTGTTGTGACAGTGGATGTCAGCACTGTTAGACGATGGGTTCGTCGTTGTAAGGAAGCTGAAGGGCAAACACCGTTGACTGACGAAAAGCGGAGCGGCAGGCCGGTGAGTGCAGTGACTCCACACAACATTCAGCAAGTTGATGACATCATTCGTGGTGACCGTCGGGTGACTGCAGATGAAGTGTGTCGCATTATTTCTCTTAGTAAAGGCAGTGTGATCACGATTATTAAACAATTGGGGTACTCAAAAGTTTGTGCACGGTGGGTTCCAAGAATGTTAACCGATCAGAATAAAGAGGCAAGGAAAACAATAGCTTCCCAACACTTGCAGCGCTTCCGTTTGGAGGGAGATGAGTTTCTGAAAAAAATTGTGACCGGGGACGAAACATGGGTGCATTTTTTTGAACCCGAATCAAAGAGGCAGTCAATGGAGTGGCGTCACACAAGCTCGCCGAGGAAGAAAAAATTCAAAACTGTGCGATCAGCAGGGAAAGTTATGGCAACAGTTTTCTGGGATACAGAGGGTGTGATTCTGGTTGATTTTTTGGAGCAGGGATGCACAATAAATTCTGTTCAATACGTCACAACCCTCAAAAAACTTAAAGCACGTCTTCAGCGAGTTCGCCCAACAAAATCAATGGCAGATGTTCTTCTTTTGCATGACAATGCAAGACCACACACCAGTCGTCACACCTCTGACGAGATTGTCAAAATTGGATGGGAAGTTTTGCCTCATCCCCCATACAGCCCTGACCTGGCACCATCAGACTTCCATCTGTTCGGGCCACTAAAAGAAGCTCATCGTGGGATTCATTTTGAAGATGAGGAGGCCGTCAAAACATCCGTGCGTCAATGGCTTAGGAAGCAGAGCTGTGATTTTTACCGTACTGGGATACATGCCCTTGTTCATAGATGGACCAAAACTGTAGAGATGGGCGGAGATTACATTGAAAAATGACAAAATGATCCTCAATGTTGTGGTTTTCAACCTATGTAATTGCATTTAAATTTCCTGACAATTAAACGTAGAAAAAAAAATAGGAGGCATTACTTTTTGACTGACCCTCGTATTTATACCCTCCCTCCCCGCCATCAGCCCTCTTCGCTTCCTCTGATCCTATTTCTTCATTATAACCAATTTCTACCCCTTCATTCCCGCTTTCTTCATCACTTTTGCACGTTTCTTTACACTCTTCAAATGCCAAAAGAATTTTCGTCACACAGCACGATAGGTTTTCTTTTCCTTTAACACGACATTGCCCTCTATCTTACTCGAACCTCACGTCACACCTTTTCTTCTTTTACCCCCCTTTTTTAGCCCCTCTTTCCTCCTCAATCCATATTAACACATAAGGTTCACAGTATATTTACAATCCTCCCCTTCTCCCTCCTCCCGTCCTCCACTTCCGTCGATTTCTCCCAGTTCACTTTCACTTCATTCACAGTCCCGATCCCTTAGCGCCGCCACCCGGCTGGCCCTCAACTCATGGACTTCCAGATCGTAAGGTCACTGAAGAGAAAGAAATTTCTGTGAATGTACGTTTGGAGCACAGCAATGTATGATAGTGACACATGGACTATGGAAAAACTGGAACAGAATAGAATCGAAGCGTTTGAGATGTGGTACCACAGACGAATGTTGAAAAGAAAGTGGACTGAAAAGGTACGGACTGAGTAGGTACTCTGAAGAATTGGCGAGGAATATCTGGAGCACACTGACAAGAAGAAAGGATAGTATAATACGACATCTGTTAAAACATCAGCGAATAACGTCCTTGTAGACGGTAAAAATGTACAACACAGAGATTGGAATAAATTCAACAAATAATTGAGGACGTAGCTTGCAACTGTTACTCTGAGATGAAAAAGTTGGCGCACGAGAGGAATTCGTGGCGGGGCCTTTTTTCTTACCAATTTGATATTCCATTCGCACCTCTCCCCCTGCAACCCCCCCCCCCCCCCCCCCACACGCACACCCCAACATGTTAAATGTTTTAGTATATGTCTTGTGTCTAATTATTTTGAGACCTAATGCTATTATTGTTTACAATATATATATATTTTATAGCAAGAACTCCTCTAACAGCCATATTATGAACAAATTTTGTAATGGACGACCGGTTTTGTGGCTTGTAGCCGCATCGTCAGGCACTCGTCTAAACAATAATATACGAGGTGTGGCTAGAAAAAAACCGGACTAGTACTGGTGAAACAATAAAACGAATGCAATAAGGCTGAAAGTCGCGTGGCCTGTCACGTGACTCTCGCTCCGCCTACTGCTCGAGTTTCATCTGCCTCCTGCACTCAGTCTGCCCGTGGCGTCTGTTTTAAGTAGTTGACGTTTTGTCTGTGCGTCGGAAAATGTTGAGTGTATAGATAGAACAGCGTGTTAACATCAAATTTTGTTTCAAACTAGGATAATCTGCAAGTGAAACGTTTGTAATGTTACAACAAGTGTACGGCGATGATTGTTTATCGCGAACACAAGTGTTTGAGTGGTTTAAACGATTTAAAGATGGCCGCGAAGACACCAGTGATGACACCCGCACTGGCAGACCATTGTCAGCAAAAACTGATGCAAACATTGAAAAAATCGGTAAACTTGTTCGACAAGATCGCCGTTTAACAATCAGAGCAATGTCTGAGTTAACAGGAGTTGACAAGGAAAGTGTCGAACAAGTTTACCGATTTTTTCAATGTTTGCATCAGTTTTTGCTGACAATGGTCTGCCAGTGCGAGTGTCATCACTGGTGTCTTCGCGGCCATCTTTAAATCGTTTAAACCACTCAAACACTTGTGTTCCCGATAAAAAATCATCGCCGTACACTTGTTGTAACATTACAAACGTTTCACTTGCAGATTTTCCTAGTTTGAAACAAAATTTGATGTTAACACGCTGTTCTTTCTGTACACTCAACATTTTCCGACGCACAGACAAAACGTCAACTACTTAAAAAAGACGCCACGGGCAGACTGAGTGCAGGAGGCAGATGAAACTCGAGCAGTAGGCGGAGCGAAAGTCACGTGACAGGCCACGCGACTTTCAGCCTTATTGCATTCGTTTTATTGTTTCACCAGTACTAGTCCGGTTTTTTTCTAGCCACACCTCGTATAATTAATGACAGTGACTTGTCCCCTATATTTTCTCCACAATGTTGGTTATCCTAGTTTAATATTCACAAGTACTCGTTATTTCATGTATTCTAATAATTATGTGCTTATGGCACGTTTTTGATGTATAGGAATCCAATCATTATCATTGTTTATTTCTTTTTGTTAGGCATGCAACCGATGACACGCCTACAAGCCCAGAAGCCGGTAGTGCTTTAGGAAATTTGTTTATAATACAGCTGCTTTCTGGAGTCGTACTACAAAAATACCATTGCTGAAAGTTCTTGTTTCCTGTTAATTCTTAATAAACTACTTGTACCTGTGAAAATGGCACAAATTCTTTTCCTTATATTTTGTTAATGAAAATCGAAAACTTAATCCTCTAGCAAATTAGTGTAACGAATATTATTTTGGGCGCCAAGACAGCAATCAGGACAAGAAATGGGAGCCTCATGTATTTAGCTTGACACGTTATACTGCTACGAGGCTAACAATGTCATTACGTCATTAGAACGCTGTATGATGTAAAGAACAACAGACATAAAATACCATTAATTATATTATATGATGGAAATTCTACGACTGGGTCCCTTCAAGTCGAAATATCGTAATAATTGTGACAAATAGTAAAAAACGAACTATAAACTTCCTGGAAGATTAAAACTATTTACCACTGAAAAATACTTAGCCAAGATCTAGGCGATTGTTTCCCTAACGAAATTTTCACTCTGTGATGAACTGCACGCTGTTGTGAAATTTGGCACTGTTCTTATCAGCTCATCTGTCCATGCAGGACTCGCAGCTTCTCTTCTTCAGCTACCTGTCTCCGACTTTCCAAACTTCTAAGAAATTATTCCAAATACCATGTGGGACTACCATTTCTGGAAGAGGTACAACGAAGGGCAATGCTTCAAGAACGAATTTCCTCTCTGCAGTTGTTTGCGGGAAGTAGGAAGAAGGTAGTCAGAGAGGTGAACATGTGATTGCGGATTGTGAGTCATTCCTGAATAACTCAACAGGAACAAGTTTTTCCGTAATACGCTAAGTTTCGACTTCGAATCCCTGTCCGCCACACAATTTTAATGTGTGTAGAAGTTTCGAAACAACACAACCCCCACTGCAGAGCGAAAGATTATAAAAAGTGAAAGACAATTCCTGCATTGCCATGTGGCGATGTGAAATTATGATGTATGAAATTATAATTTTTTTAACCAAAGACTTTCCTCATTATTACTTCAGAATGAATAAGGCCCTCTGTCGACGTCATGAACATATGCAAATTACAGCGGTGCAGGGGCTCCCAATTTCTGCCGCCTGAGTGTAGAGAAGACCCAAAAAGAATCACTAACAGCGAAGTGTGGATGGGATGAAGTGTGCTCTCTCGTGGTGGTAGGTATGCAGAAATTCCAACCATGGCAGCAATCCATGTAATTGTTTAACCGGAACATTGAAGTATAGACAAATATTAAGCACCCATACTCTAATGATCCGGTTACGGAAACGATCGAAATAATCAGAAAAAATTTGCTCAAATACAGTGAAATTTCTAAGCAAATAACCATCGAATTCGTTGAACTTTTATAGTTGTCCGCATGTTTTAACTATTTCACCTTCAATAATGGTTTTGTACTGAAAACAATGGTTTAACAATGGAGTCCAGCATTTCAGGGACTATGGCTGACATCTTTATCACTGACCTTGAAGATTAAGTTTTATAGCATGACCAGGATATTATGGGTAAAACTGATTATTACAAACGTTACTTAGATGATACGTTGCTGTTGTTGACTTTTCTGAGGAAGATATAGTAGAAATAGTAGAAAAGAAAAGTTCACCGACGCGTACACAAACATCGAGTTTACCGTAGAACACCTAACTGCAAACAGTTTTCAATTCCTCGAGTTATACATTAAACGGCAGGGCAATAAGCAGACGTTTACCGCTTACAGGAAACCATCAACAACGGATGCTGTAATTTCTAATGACACATGTCATCCATGGCCTTATAAAGAAGTTTCCGTCCGTAGTTTAGCGCACAGGGCAGCTGCGCAGACGTAATAAGAAAAGAAAGAATAAACCGTGCGAAGAAAAAAACGAAAAGTCTCGCTATGCCGCATTATGGAACAGTTTCGCAAAAACATCTGAACATTTTTAAACGGCGTGGTGTTAAAATAGGATCCAGACAAACATTCTAGTGAGGTATAACCTGAAATATGACATTGGTAAAAGGATAAATAAGTTCGATGGCTCGGGAGTTTATAAAATTCAGTGTGTATACTGTGAAGCAATGTATGTTGGACAGAAAAGAGGAACATTTTCGGTCAGATAAAAGAAAGATAAAAATGCATTCAGACTGGGTAATTACGAGAAATCAACTGTTGCGAATCATGTGTGTGAAATAAGCCATATCCTTAAAGGAGGAGAAGATGACTTGGAAATCTTACACTTAGAAAAGGCTTGGAAGAACTGGAGATCGCCATGCATGAAAAGAAACATGGCGATATTCTGCATGCACAAAGTGGTGATAACGGAATGAGATTTCTTAACGCCTTTTGTAGAATTATTTTGAGGTAGACACATAATCATAAATGTCACTAATAGAACATCGTTGTCGTTGAGCCAATAGCTCCGCTCACGCTACAGTACCGCGGACATGCCAGTTCTCAATATACCTCGGAGCTCTGCATAAGCGTCAACTTCACACTCCTGGACCATACAGCAAATCAGTGGGACGCAGTCCGGTGCAGTGTGCGGTGTGATATTGGACGGCAAATGACAGAAGTTGTCGATTGTAATGTACGAAGAGGACACATAGTCCAAAGTGTTTTGACCTCCATTTTATGAACACCACAATTGTTTTGGTAGACTTTCAGCATCTTACTGTCTTGATGATAAATCACTGTCTCTTGAAATGCGTTGTTGAGCATCGTATAGGACAAATATTACGACTGGATGCCACCATAGATTACAGTAAAAACATAACAACTGTTATCTCTCATCGGTAATGGGTAATATTATATTGCACGATTCTTCATCTTTAAAACGAGGAGCGTTCAATAAATTAACGCGACACACTTTTTATCTCGACCAGTTTCCCGCTACAGTCCCTACAGTTTCACAAAAAGTTCCGGTAGGTGGCGGTGTTATACATGGCCTCCAAATAGGTTTCTGTAACAGCGGTGTTTTCCAGGTAGAGAGCAGTCATTTAGCTACTTTTGACTGATAACCAGAGCGTCGGAGATATTCATAGGCGCTTTTAGAATGTCTAGCAAGACCTCTTAGTGAACAAAAGCATGGTGAGTCGCTGGGCAAGACGTCTGTCACCATCGCAAAAATGTCACGCAAACGTGTCCGATCTGCCGCTTGCCGGTCGGCCCAACACAACTGTGACTCCTGCAGTGTTGGAACGTGCGGACACTCGCAATTGAGGTGATTGACGTATCAAAGTCAAACCACCTCGCTGCTCAATTGGAGATTTCTGTTGGTAGCCCTGATATACTCGTGCACCATTTATAGTAGTCGAAAGTCTGTGCCCGTTGCGTTCCTCGTCGTCTAACGGATGACCATAAACAGCAACGAAGGACCATCTGCGTGGAATTACTTACTCGTTATGAGGATAACCATGACAATTTCTATCGAATATCGTTGTAGGCGATAAAAAATGGATTTATCACTTCCAAACGGATAAAAAACGGTAACCCATAGGGGGGTAAAACACCTCGCTGCTCAATTGGAGATTTCTGTTGGTAGCCCTGATATACTCGTGCACCATTTATAGTAGTCGAAAGTCTGTGCCCGTTGCGTTCCTCGTCGTCTAACGGATGACCATAAACAGCAACGAAGGACCATCTGCGTGGAATTACTTACTCGTTATGAGGATAACCATGACAATTTCTATCGAATATCGTTGTAGGCGATAAAAAATGGATTTATCACTTCCAAACGGATACAAAACGGTAACCCATAGGGGGGTAAAACACCACATCTCCTCCGAAGAAAAAGTGCAAAGTCACACCCTCAGGCGGTAAAGTCATTGCGACGGCCTTGCGGGACTTTCAAGCGGTTATTCTGTTTGATGTCCTCCCTCACGCTGCAACGATCAACTCGTGTATTGTCCTACCCTCAGGAAATTGAAGAAATGACTTCGGAACGTTCGTTTCCACAAAAATGCGAAGAAACTTGTCCTTCTCCATGACACCACAAGGCCTACTCGAATCTGCGCACTCGAGAAGAGCTGGTAAAACTTCATTGGACTATTCTTCTCGATTAATCCTACAGCACGGATCTCGCCAGTTCCGACTTTCCTCTATTTGGCCCAATGAAAGATGCACTCCGCAGGAAGGAGTACGTGAATGATGGGGAGGTTATTGATGCAGCAATAACTATGAAAAAAGTACTTGACCGACACTTAGTAAAGTAAATGCAGATAGGAATCATGAAAGTTTAACTTTCTTTGTTATTTGAAAACAATAACAGCACTCTCAGTGCACACAAGTTACGTTTAAGGAATTTTGATTCTAAGCTTGTAAAAATATTGCTTTCGTAATGGAAATAGTAGTTCAAGAATTGATATTTATATTTTGTGTTAGGGTGTGAGTAGATAAGAGTGAATGTGAGTGTGTATGTTGGGACATACGTCAAATTTTATACTGTATTTTATAATGTATCACACCATCCGTAACTAGCAAGTGTTACGTAACCAGGATGTCCTAAGAAAGGTGAATCCCCCTAACTGGTTTATGACGTATGTCTAGGAGCGTTTGCTTTTGTAAAAAGGCAGCCAGAAAGATAGTAAGACGATACTTGGTTCTAAAGTATATTTCAAGCATAGTTTTCTTTTAATTTTTCGTTTGGTTAGGTTCTGTGGAACATTTTGTGAATTTTTGCAATATGAAATGAGCTGATGCATCTATGAATGCTGAATGGAGTAAAGCGGCTTGCGCGCGAAGTTGATCATGAAAGGTTAATCTGATTGGATGACCGTTTTGATCAACCGATGAGAGAAAAGTCTTTCCCACGCGATTGAATGAGTTATATGTCCTGTGAGCGACGGCATTCAGTCGTGGACTCGCTGTCGGATGAGAAGGTCATGTTAAATGTGTCCGAAATAATTATCTATAAGATGAAGAAATGACGGTAAAATAGCCCTCGGTTTATATCGCCGTGCTGGCAGATGCAATTACGGACATTTCGGTGAAGTGTTGACAGATTTTGGATTGTTGGTTGCAGAAAAAATCGCGTGTGAAACTGTAGGCTTTTGTGAATATTCTGCGTGGCATGTTCCGTATCCATGTACAGAACATTTTGGTGAGCATCTTCTTTCGAAGAATGCACTGAAAAGGACCAAATGTGAACTCGTTTTGTAACGGTGTGTTGCCTGTATGAATCTCGTAATATTTCGGGCTTGGGCTTAGCACGTTTCTGGCTGTCTTACGTGTGATATAAGCTGCACGAATTAGTAGATGTACTACCAACGTAAATGTGGGCTTGGTGACACAATAAATGAAAAGAACCGTAATAAAACATCAGTATTTACAGACAAACATTCTCAATGAAGGGAGGAAGCACCCACTTTGCCCGTTATTAGTAGATATTTACAGGTTTATCTTGTTACTGCCGGCCGGAGTGGCCGTGCGGTTCTAGGCGCTACAGTCTGGAGCCCAGCGACCTCTACGTTCGCAGGTTCGAATCCTGCCTCGGGCATGGATGTGTGTGATGTCCTTAGGTTAGTTACGTTTAATTAGTTCAAAGTTCTAGGCGACTGTGACCTCAGAAGTTAAGTCACATAGTGCTCAGAGCCATTTGAACCATCTTGTTACTGGAGTTACGCGGACTTTGTAATCGTAAGTATGGACGGTGGTTTTCTTCAGTGCTGCTTTTTTTCATCGTCTACATAGTACCTATGAATGCAGAGCAACGGGTGGTGAATGGACACTACACTGACGTGGGCGGACATCAATAATTAAATCGCAACGCACCGCACCAACTCCACCTCGCAGCAATGTGTAGATGCGGTAAAGTTAATTGGCACAACATTCACACCTCATGCCTAGATAACACCTTACAGTTTTCGTGAATGTATCAGATACAGAGAAGGTGAATGTGTGTAGCCTACACAAGGCAGAAAGCACAGTAGGACCATTTTCTTTTTAATCGAGCAAACAGTTACATGAACAGTTTATCGGAACATGCTTGAGCAATTCACTGTCCTCCAGCGTATTCTCC
Source organism: Schistocerca nitens (assembly GCF_023898315.1). NCBI lineage: Eukaryota > Metazoa > Arthropoda > Insecta > Orthoptera > Acrididae > Schistocerca > Schistocerca nitens. The sequence goes on along the minus strand of NC_064620.1, from coordinate 159,280,364 downwards.
TTCCGTCAAATGCGATGTTTAAGTAGTATGTATATATCGGTCTTTATGCTTGTGGAGGCGGGAACTCGGATGCTCAATACAGTATGTAGAATCAAAACACCTTTTAATCGTCTAAATTTCCAATTGTTATTTTACTGACCAAGTGATGATCGTGGTGATCCCTGTGTCAAAAATGTACGGATACCAGTCATTTAATGCTGACCCATATTTTGATTTCGACTGGATCAGAGTTGAGAATCTTCCTGCCCGCCGGTCAGGGGCCCTGAAGATGACGTAATATATCGCCGAAACTGATTACTCAATAGTGTACCAATTGGATATGTAGATGACCGAAAGATGTTTTGATTCGACATATAAGTAGGTTGGTGCACCACCACAGTGGAGTTTAAATCTTCGTGACTTTCTGAACGAAACATTTCCACATCGATGGATAGGACGTGATGGGCCAACCAAGTGGTCACTGTAACCTCTGCAAAGAACTCTGCATTTCTTTCTATTGGGTTACGTGATAGATGTTATGTGTGCCGCGCCTGTACGTCACCTTGGCTACCTCCGCAGAAGCACCGTTGATGAAAAAGACTCCATCGCACCAAACAAGCTTGTGCACACGTAGATTGAGATGGGGTATCGCTTTCGCATTTAACTTCCTGAGTTACTTTACATGACACCGCAGACCGCAGGTATCTATGTCATATAGTTTTTGTAACTGCATTTAGAAATCAGACAGGTTTCGTGTGAACATCTGTATATTAAAAAAGCCTTTTCCAAACGTTTAATTACACAGCTTAGTTACGTGTATCATGGACTGAGTGGATGCAGACTCCGATAGGTGTCTGCGTCAGCCTCTGGAACTGGCATATGTCTTCGGGAGCAGCGCTATATTGTGCTTACACACACTCTGTAATCTGTCGTTGACGTGTTAACAACTGCTTTTTGTCAACATACTGAGAATGCAGCATTTTGTACGGTATGTAACGTTTCTTTAATGTTACAAAAACCAAAATGAATTGCATGTCAGCGGCGTATTTTAAAAGAATGTCTCGCAAAATTAGTCTACCAGTAGGAGAAAGTGTACAAAATCACGATTGTTACTCGTGTTGACTGCTCGTTTGTCATTTCCGAAAGGGGATACTATTTTTGATAATTGAATATTTCCTCGCCATCTCTAAAAATGTTATAACATTTGTGACCATTCTATTTTGTCGTTCCTGCAGCTGTGGAGTATAGCAATAAAACGTACCAGTCTACCCTCGTTTCCAACTGACAGCGGCGGTATACGGACCATGGCTCTTAATAACAGGACGACGAGCAGTCATCGTGCGTCAGAGTTTGTCGAAGACTTTGACCGAGAGCAGTTATCCGCATGATGAATTTATTTGGACTTCTTAGACTAACTTTAGTTGTAACTTTCATCCATAAAACCAGTTGCTAACGTTGACAATTTATTGCTTTTTCAAAACCTGCAAAGTCTGTAAAATTTTTTTACCAAGGTAAACCGCCAAAGAGCTCTTCATATTTAAGAAATATTTTATTTCATTTTGACAACCAATTTCGGCGTCTCAGTATGCCATCTTCAGAACCCTAAATATTAAAACGAGTATACATGTTGCGTGTGTCAGGGTGTACAAAAGTTGATGTTACGGAAAACTAAACTTAATAATAATTGTTCTTTAAACCTACAAAATGCAAGCAGCGGCGTAAACGCATATACCTTTGTAGATACAGCACAACCAAGCGGAATATGTATAGGTACTGGTTAGCACTGAAACTATTTTGATATCACAGTGTTAGAACATGCCAAACATTACATAAAAGCTAAAGTAGACAATATACAATAAGAACAATGAAGCGAACATAGCTTGTCTAGTTTTCTTTTCCTCTTTTTTTTTTTGTAAAAAACTTTCATAATTCTTATAAACGTGAAACACCTGAGTTCTTATGAAGACATCTTATCATTCAGAATAAAACGTCGCTATCTATGAAGTACACAATAGTGTACTTATCTATCTCCTAAGCTCAATCACAACTGGTGATATATGAGAATCAGTTGTCATCAAAAATGCAGCCAGACGAAAAGCCCAACGGCTGACAACATAATACGTGATTAACGGTATGCAAAGAACATGCGAGGAGTACTTATTAAATACCTCAAAAGCATATATTATCTATTAAATCTCAATTAACCCGCGTAGACCACGAGACCTATATATATTATAAAAATATTGCCCACTCCGATAGCTGAACGGTCAGCGCGACGAAATGAGATGCTAAAGGGCCTGGGTACGATGCCCGGCAGGCTCGGAGATTTTCTCCACTCAGGGACCGGGTGTTTTTCTTTTCATCATCATCATCATCATCATCATCTCATCCCCCTCGACGCGCAAGCCACCGAAGTGGCGTCAACTCAAAAGACTTGCACCAGCCGACCGATCTACTCAACGGGTGGGCCTAGCCACATGATATTTCATTTCTTTTCATAATAAATATTATCTCCTTGTAAACACACAATTGTCTAATGTAATGCAAAGAAAGGAAAATACTGCCTGCCAGACGCAAAACTCGAATCCTGAGCCTCACAAACTAAAGTCGCACACGAACGCCCCGAACCACACCCAATGCTTGACTTGGTTTGGGATTATCAGGTACGACTGATCGATACGCTCAACCGCTGAGCGTGCGGCGAGGTACGCCAACTGTTTAACATTTGTCGTCGACTTTGGGGTAATTCCCAACATTTGAGTTCCATAGGTCCTCTATCAAATCACCTGTCTCAGCGTCATTATGTCGCTTCAGAAGTTTTTAAAAGTTAGTATCACCCTACAGAACTGCCGTTGAGTAGATTTGCGAAACATTTTGTTAAACGATTTTTCTGGCACTCAGTATATCGGTAAAAAATCTTAATTACAATCACTGTGTTTCAGAACTGAATTCATTGAAGTTATGTGTTGGATTTTACTAAATACCGTTACCCAATTTAAGTCGCCATTCAGTGAAATGGGGTCACCATTTGAACTCATATTTTGAGAAAACTAATGAACATGAGGCTGTATCGTGATCATTTAACTGTAGTTTCGATAATGGCACTTCCATTGGCATGTCTAACGACAGGTAATAATTGACGGAAGTATCCACCAAAGAGAAATATTTTGCCTCTGTAAGAGAGATTAATGTCCATTAAAAGTCGATCGACGACGCTTAGAACGTCTTTGAAAGTAAACAGATCTGTTGCTGTTGTGCGTTTTATTATAAGTAGATAGTGGACAGATGACGCATTCTATATTCTTTACATCGAGGTGTATGTCCAAACTGCCTACACTTGTGTAACCAATCTAAACAACTGTAAGAGCTGTCGTGCTTGTTACTTAAAAAGATTGCCATTAGGTGCAATTTTCTTCAATGTTTTTATGAAGGCTAAGCTATTTGTAGCATCGTATCCACGGTTGATAACGGTCCTCCGGTTTGTATCAGAGTGGAAGCTCTAAACAAGAGGCTCGTGCCGGTATCGGATGCCAGTTTCTCGATATCCGCTATCGAGTCCAGAATTGTTGGAATCTCCTTAATAGATGAGGCGTACACTACAAGCATGAAGCGGCTACTAGGGCAGAGGAGTACGTGTGGCATGCACACAAAGGATTTTTAGGTTAGAGAAACCCTCCATTGTGATCAAACACGATTTGCCTGATAAATTAGCCACACTGTCCTAGAGTGCGTTCGTACTTGCAGATCAGAGATGGAAAAGGTCCCAGAGTTAGTATCGCTTACTGAAGGTTAGAGTACACGTAGTATTAGGAACAGGAAGCTGGCTGACACCGGAAGTTAATGACAACGAAATCGTATGTCCAGATTGAAATATATATATATATATATATATATATATATATATATATATATAAGGATAGGTTAGTCGCCAATGGCGTGGTTATTGCAGTAAAGAATTCGATAAGATCTAGTGATGTTATCACGGATTCCGATTGTGAATTAATGTGGGTGCAGGAGTGTCATGATATCAAAACCTTGTACAACATCCTATAACTCCTTCTATGACAACAAATTCAATAAATCAGATTCGTTACCCTATCTTGTATCTGAAATACCTGTCGTCTTCAGTGAGAATATCAGTGGCCATTAGCTCGCATCTGCAGTAGGTGTTTCCCACACATTCCTTCGTGCTAGAAAAGATGGTGATGCCTGTGAGATGTTATCCCTACGAGCTTCAGCTTTTAAAAATCGCGACGCCGTTGACACTTTTTAGCGACAAGGAGCCCGTTCCGCTGGCTTCTCGACGGGGTAGCGGGCCTAGCGGTAAAGGCTCCCGTCGTCCCATTCTTCTCAGAGCCATACCGGAGAGGTGAATAGAGTATACTGAAAGTCTCTGTGAGGGGAAGCCTATTCACCTGGGGGTGTGGATTGCATGAGTCTGGCGATGTAACATCTGACTTTCGGATAAATTTTATCCACACAATTTCGAAGACTGCAAGAGCTACAAGTGTGAGAATTATCGTACAGTCGCCTTCACAGCTCAAGCATCCGATTTGCTGACAAGAATAACATACAGATGAATGGAAAAGAAAATTGAGGATATGTTAGATAACGAAGGGAAGATCAAGGCACCAGAGAGGCAGTTCCGACTTGGACTTAATAATGGAAGCAAGACTGAAAAAATAACAAGACTGGTTCGTAGGATTCGTCGACCTGGAAAAAGCGTTAGATAATGTCAAATGGTGCAACATGTTCTAAATTTAGGGGAAAACAGAGGTAAGGTATTGGGAGAGGTGTGTAATATACAACAGCCAAGAATCAGGAGGGAATAATAATAGTGGAAGACCAAGAACGAAGCGCTTGTATTAAAAAAATCTGTATCTACATCTACATCGTACTATGCAAGCCGCCTAATGGCCTGTGGCGGAGGGTACTTTCGGTACCACTATGTGATCCCTCCAACCCTGTTCCACGCGCGAATAGTGCGTGGGAAGAATGTCTGTAAGCCTCTCTATTGGCTCTAATTTCTCGAATTTTCTCCTCGTAGTCAATACGTGAGATATATGTGCGGAGAAGTAATATGCTGCCACACCCTCCCTGAAAGTACTGTCCCGAGATTTCAATAGCAAATCTCTCCGTGATGCACAACGCTTCTCTTGTAACGTCTACCAGTGGAGTTTATTTAGCATCACCGTAACGTTCTCACTCCAGCTAAACGATCCCGTGACGAAACGCGCCGCTCTTCGTTGGATCTTCTCTATCTCCTGTATCAGTCCCACCTGATAGGGATCCCAGACAGGTGAAGAATACTCAAGAAATGGGCGAACAAGAGCCTTATAAGACACTTCCTTCGTGGATGAGTTACATTTTCTTATAATTCTACAGATGAATCTGAGTGTGGTATCTGCTTTTCCTACTATCTGTTTTATGTAGTCACTCCATTTAAGGTCGCTCTGGATAGTTACGCCTAGATATTTTACGATAGACGCTGTCTCCAGCAGTTTGTCGTAAATAGTGTAACTTTACTATAGTGTATTTCTTTTCCTATGTATATTACATTTATTTACGTTCGGGGTCAACAGCCAGAGCCTGCACCAATCATCAATTCTCTGCAGGTCGCTCTGCAAATTCTTACTATCTTCTGGCGTTGCTACTTTGGTATAGACAACTGTATAATCTTGGAATACCCATAAAGAGCATCGGACGCTTTCTGTTAGATCATCTACTCTGATATAGGCAACTGTATACTCTGCGAATACCGTTAAAGAGCATCCGACACTTTCTACTAGATCATTTATATCTATTATAAACAGCAACGTTCCTATCACACTTCCCTGTGGTACTCGGAATATTACCTTTACGTCTGTCGATTTTGTGAAGAGCGACGTGTTGAGTTTTGTCTGCAAGAAAGTCTTGAATCCATTCGCAAGTCAGTCAGCTGCGATACTCCGCAATCACCTATTTTTTCGTTAAACGGCAATGCTGGACGGTGTCAAACGCTTTACTGAAATCAAGGAACACGGCGTCAGCCTGAGCGCCGTTGTCCACTGCGCGAGAAGATGTTCATTGTCCAAAAAACATCATAGTTCTTCTTCCATAATTCTAGAACAGATTGACGTCAACGATATAGGTCTATAACTGTGTGGATCTGTCCTACGGCCTTTCTTAAAAACGGGCATGACCTTCACTTTTTTTCCTGTCGTTAGGTACCTTTCGTTGCTCAAACGATATACAATAAATTTCTGCTAGATGGGGAACAAGTTCTTTCGCATAAACTATAAATAATCTAATAGGTATCTCACCAGGTCCTGTCGCCTTTCCACTACTAAGGGCTTTTCTAACACGGCTATTAAACCATAGTGGATCTTCCCCGTCCCTTAGAACCTTACTCGGAACATACTTGTCTAGGGCATACTGAACGATGCCTTTGAATTTTTTTACCATTTGTTCTCCACATCGTCGTCCTCATGACCGAATATTTGATGTTGACTGCTAAGATACTCTGAAATTTGTGTCCTGTCACCGTTGCTGAGCAAATATATCTTCCTACCTTTCTTAACATTCCTTGTAGGACCCGTCGTCATAAATACTGTCACATCCTTACGATCACTAATACCTTCCTTTACGTTAACTGATTCGATAAGATCCGGTCTGTTTGTTGCCGGGAGGTCTAAGACGTTATCCTCACGAGTTGGTTCTCTATCTGATCAAGGTAATTTTCGGACAAGAAATTCAGAACAGTGCCACACGAATCCCTGTTTTAATGGCATAACACTCACAATCTATATACGGCAAGTTGAAGTCACCCCCTATTACAACGGCATGATCAGGGAAATTACTAATGATATTCTGTCTGAAGTGCTCTACAACTACAGATCGTGAGCCAGGTGGTGTATAAACGCATCCGATCACCATTTTTGACCGTTCTTTGATACTCAATTTCACCCAGATTAATTCACTTTCGTAATCCATGATACCCTCGCTAGATTTTATCGAATTATTTTACTGCAATGAATAAGCAGCCACCATTGGCGACTAACATATCCTTACGATAAACATTCCAAACTGAACTTAGGATTTCGTTGTCATTGACGTCTGGTTTCAACCAGCTTGCTGTTCCCATGCATTTCTGTGCATTATAACCTTCAGTAAGCGATACTAATTTTGGGACATATCTTTGGCTTCTACTGCAGTTTACTAAAATCATACTAATCTTTTCTGCCTGTGATCTGCGAGGACCAAGATTTTCTGAGGTCACTGTGGCAGATTTAACAGGCAAATCGTCTTTGATCGCAACGGAGGAGTTCTCCATCCTAAAAAAGCCCCATGTGTCCGCCATACGTACTCCGCTACCCTAGTAGCCGCTTCTTGCGTGTATTGCCTGACCTATTAAGGGGAACCCTACACTTCTGCACCCTATAGCGGAGGACGATAAATACGTATCCGATACTGTCGCAGAGTCGTCAGAGCCTCTGGTTTAGACGTTCCACTTTGCTCGGAACCAGAGGACCGCGATCAACCCTAGGTACTATGCTACAAGTAGACAGCTTAGCCAGCTCCCTGCGTGCGTTGCTAGTTTCCTTCATCAAATCATCCAGTCGCCGAAATGAGCCGAGGATGGCCTCAGAAGGCAAGTGGCAGACGTCATTCGTGTCTACATGTGCCACTATATGCAGCCGGTTGCACCTAGTGCGCTCGATAGCTGCTGGCAGGGACTCCTCCACATCATGGATGAGACCTCCCAACAAACATACCGAACGCACACTGGAATTCTTTTCCGCCTTGTCTGCAGTCTCCCGGAGGGGCTCCTTCACGCGCCTAACATTGGAGCTCCCAATGACAACCATACGCTCCCTCTGTACTTGTCCGGACAGGGCTGAAAAAGCGACTGCTGGCCCAACAGGGGAGGCATCCCGTGCTGGCTGAGAGTCTGAGAGTTATGATCAACACTGGGTAACACCCCGTACCTGTTACTAAGACGTAGGGAGCCAGTCTCTCGACCTGGTCCCTCTCTCGCCTTCCTCCCAATCACACGCGAACCCACCATAGTCTGCCAATCATTCTGGAGTGAAGACTACCCGCCAAGATGTTACGTATAAGAAGCCACAGCGACGTCCGTGTCACCAGGGGATTCTAATGGGAACAGAGGTGTCGCAGGTCTCGTCAGTGGCACTCTGACGTCAGAGCAACTTTGATCATTAGCTAGAAGCTTGTTGGCGGCAGCCGACGCAGCTATCAGCCGTTTACGGAAAGCAGCCAACTCTCCATGTGTCCGCTCACAACAGCCACAGTCCCTAGCCATATCGTACTGTGAATAAAATAGATAGAAGATCTCAAATGGTGCTACTCAGTTTCAAATGTGTACAAAATACACCAAAGGAGGATAAAGTAACACTGAAAGTTTCTGTGCAGATTTCTCACTGTACTCTGAGACCGCAAGCTATTAAGTAGAAATAAATTTCTCTACTGAAGTTGATGTATTTACAGATACTTGTTATTACAAATCCTGTTTACCTGAAAGTTACTGCAGGAGATAAATATTCAAACTAGAATTCACTGATCTAAACTGTATGCTGTCTACTAGCACAAAATTAAAACTTAGTGAAGTGGCGGAGTTTCTGGCGACGGGGAAATTTACACTAGGAAGCCGCACTACACAGGGATATGACCAAGACAATAAGAAAAACAATTAATTTTTTAAGCACTAGTCTGCACAGTGAAACACATACGTATAGTTCACTTCTTCGCAGAAGCACATCAGAAAAACAAAGACTAAAGTCAAAGTGAAGAAGAATTACATGATCTCTTGAGTGGAATGAAGTGTCTATGTGTACAAAATATGGATTGAGAGTAAATCGAAGAAAGACGAAAGTAATTTGGAGAAGCAGAAACGAGAACAACGAGACACTTAGCATCAGTATTAATGGTCACGATATAGACGAAATTAAGAAACTCTGCTTTCTAGGCAATATAATAAACCATGATGGACAGAGCAAAGAGGACATCAAAAGCAGCCTAGCACTGGCGCATTACTTGCGAAAAGAAGTCTACTATTTTCCATTGTGACGCTTAACTTGAGGTAGAAATTTCTGAGAAAGTACTTTTGGAGCACAGTGTTACATGGTAGTAATACATGGACCGTGGGAAAAGCGGAACAGGAAAGAAGTAAAGCATTTGGGATCTGCTGCTATAGACGAATGTTGAAAATTAGGTGGTATCACAAGGCAAAGAATGATGAGGTCCTTCGCAGAATCAGGCACGAATAAAATATCTCAAAAACACTGAAATATGGATATGATGATAGGGTATCTATTAATACATCAGAGAATGACTTCCATGGTCCTCGAGGGAAATTTTGAGGGTAAAAACTGTAGAGGAAGACAGAGACTGAGGTGAAGAGTATGGCACAGGAGAGGATTCCGTGGAGACCAATGTCTCTTTCGCAGGCCATGGAGGCCTTCGACTTCTCCCTGCTACCAGAGCCAGCACGAAATTACTTTCCGATTATGCAATTCTGCAGAAATGTTAGTATGAGGCTACCCAGTGTTCCTATAAATGAATAGTAATTCGATAGCCCTATCTATATTGCAAGATGCATCGCCAAAATTATTCAGGTATGGTGGCAAAAACTTGACACCTTACAAATTGAACGGGGGCCTCCAGGCGCTGTTACTATAAAAGCCAGAAATGAAAACAACACTACACCCTCCGCACAGTATAGATTCGGCACATTAGGCTGTCAGTGTACTCGAAGCCATGTTTTATCTGGAAAGAGGCAGAACCGTGACTCTTTGGACCACCCAAACGTCTCCAGTGAGGTACTGTTTCGTTTCTGGGTAATGTGGCACACTAAAGAAGTTCATCATTATCTGCCAGTGACAGAGGTACCTAACTTCAAAGGTCTACTCATGCAGTTCTTCCGGTAACTGGCGTGCACTAACTGATAACAGAAGTTTCTGTTGGGTTTTTCATTGACAGTGATTGACACTAGTCTCCAGTTCCTGCCAGTTAGGGTATGTTTACTACCGTTATTCCTCTGTGTTATTTATCTCGGATTGGTACATCATACACTGTAGATACTTTGGAAGTCTGCGTTGATACATCGACAAATCGAGCAGCTTCATGCATCTTCCAAATGCTCCGTTAATAAAATACAGTTTTGGGTCCGTCTTCCTCACAACATATTCTATGAGATGATTCTGATTTAATTTGTTCGTTATTGTAATCCCTGGGTATTCAGTTGACTCGACAACATTTAAATTTCTGTGACGTATCGCAGAAGCGAAATTTAACAGAACTTTTAGGTCTCATGTGGAGGTTCTGCAGCTTTTATTGTTTAAGATCATTATTTCCACCATGTAGATATTTTGTCTTGTCCCATGGTTGCACTGTTCCAACGTATGACCTAAGTTGGCTACATTTCCTTCGTCTCCATTTTATGAGATCGCTGCCAGAAGGAGCGTTTATTTGTGGGCCAGCAAGGAGGATGGAGAATTCATAATTAGGGACAGAAGAAAAGGTACAGTTGTGACGGATTGCCTCGTAAACAGACGTCCGCAGCTGTTCTGGCGACTGCCCTTAAGTTTATGCTTTGCAAGATTATACATCTGACGTTTGTTTCCAGCTGGCCTTGTACGATGGAAGAATGTGAGTTTGTGGTGTACGTAGCGAGTTGGGACTTCGATTGCTCTTCGTGCTATAAGATATTGCTGCTGAGTTCTGTATTGGTTGGCAGCGAGCTGTGTTTGAGTCCAGCGACAAAGGCAGAGTGTTTCTTTGGGCACTCAAATTTCTACTTCCTATTTTTTGAAACAGAGTGGTACATGATTAGCTATCAATTACTGGCATGGGTGCTGGTATTTACACCGGCCATTAGTTATAGCGAAACGGGGAAATGGTGAACTGCCTTGTGAGCGGTGGCGGCATTGAGTTAGCAGACTTCTGTCTGGCGCCACTGGCTCGGGTCTAGTATCCACTATTCCTCTTGCGGCCCTATTGCCAATATCTATAAGGAAGAGTTGGTGTCTGTGGGTTGTGTCCTTAGAAGGTCTTTGCTTGTCGTATATTTTCGGCGTTCGCTGGCCCGAGAGTAAGGCACGAAGTTTGGGGAATGGAGGTACACACGAGGTATGTGCGGCCGAAGCCACGAGCTGCGCAAGGAGGGTACCCTGTATCACTACTTGTCATTTACTTTCCTGTTCCACTGGCAAACAAAGCGAAGGAAAAACGAAAGTCTGTAAGCCTACGAAGGAGCCCTAATTGGTCGTAGCTTATCTTCGTGATCCATAGCGCAATGCATGCTGGCGGCAGTAGAATCGTTTGGTAGTCAGCTTCAAATCTCGATTCGCTAAATTTTCTCCTTTGGTAGTTATGGTTGGATGTGTGTATTACCTGCTTTAATTCCTTACAATTACGCCATACGTTTCGGTTTGTCTTAACTAAAGTTTGTTTTCTCCAAGGACATTAATTCCCTCTTCAGATAAGGATTTTGACTGTTGTGTTACGTACCAGGCTTTCTTTTTTGTAATATTGTGTGTTCTGAATGCCCTGTTACTGGCAAACATGTTCAAACAACTGGAAGACATTTTGCCTAAAGCTGTCTTTATGAGAGGCTATTGGCTAAAATGTTTTCTTGAGTGATTCATATAAGTGAAGGCTTAACTCATTTAAATAGTTTTGGCTTGCTCTTAAATTCATATTTATTTGAACTGTGAGGCCATGTAGTTAGGATTTGGGGTAGTAAAGTGGGTTAATATTAAATTTGATAAAAGTTTCAATAAATGTTTATCTAAAATGTGTCACCGAAGCTCAATTAATCCCTTTACTCTTAATTCTGATGGCCAAGTAGTGTGGATCAGTCTAAATTATTTTGCAGTTTGTTTTTATCTTCTATTCGTAGACGGTAAACCATCTGGAAACGATCTAAGAGAGCTTCTCAGATTTTTTGCCTCCAACATTGTTGGTTGGTTGGTTGGTTGATTTAGGGGAAGGAACCAAACAGTGATGTCACCAGCCTCATCGGATGAGGAAGGGATGGAGAAGGAAATCGGTCGTATCCTTTCAAAGGAACGCGTGAAGTGGTTTAGGGAAATCACGGAAAACATAAATCAGGATGGCCGGCCGGTCCAGTGTGCTAACCACTGCGCCACTTCACTCGATCCCAGCACCTTTTACATACATTAATGATGGCAGATGGTTTGTAAGTATGTGGCATCAGTTGTCTACGCACAGGTCAAGTAATTCTCGCAAATTAAGGGATAGTGGTTTACGGACACGGGGTTGGCGCCGGATATATGTTCCAAACAGACACATTTGCTGCCAAAACATCAGTGTGAGTTCACTATAATGCACCTCGAACCACTGTAGCAGGATTCTGTCCTTGCAGCACGGACAGATGCTAGAAGATATCATCGCCTTAGGGGTAGACTTCAAGCATGAAGCAATGCAGGCGGTCCACAATAATATTCACATAGTTTAATGCTGTCGTGTAGTACCACCACAGTTCCCATGGAAGCCAAATTCAACGTACTGCATAGCATAATTCTGCCCTCTGCTCCATCTGCGGCGCTGTGCATCTTTCGTGCAGCCATCCGCCTGCATGAATGCGTGTAAGGACTCATCCATCGACGTGGTGAAACAAGAAAAGCTATTCATTCGACAGGCGACAGTTTTCTGTCGATCCACGGTGAATACTCAGCCATGCTGTGTCCACTGCAATCAGATTGGGTTGTTGGGCTGTTTGGGGGAAGAGACCAAACAGCGAGGTCATAGGTCTCATCGGATTAGGGATGGGGAAGGAAGTCGGCCGTGCCCTTTCAGAGGAACCATCCCGGCATTTGCGTGGAGCGATTTACGCGGAAATCACAGAAAACCTTAAATGAGGGTGGCCGGATGCGGGATTGAACCGTCGTCCTCCCGAATGCGAGTCCAGTGTGCTAACCACTGCGCCACCTCGCTCGGTCTACTGCAGTCAGAACTGACTATGTCGTTGGGTCAACACGATAACACGTGGGGGTCGTGTGATGTGGATCTCCATGATCAACAACGTTCTTTGAAGAGTGTGCTCCGAAACACTTGTGCCGGCTCCAGCTTTGTACTCTGTCGTCAGATCTTTCACACGTCACTGCGTAGCTGGGTTATACACTGGGGGATTCTTCATGTTTTGAGATGAGATGTAGTAGTCCAATACCATACGCCCCACTCGTGATTTCACCATCCTTCAACCACTTTCCGTAGGTGATCACGACGCCTTCGCCTTTTCGTAGATTCTTGTTTCGAGCCTCAGCGTCGCAACAATGTGCCCTTTGTCTAAATAGCTCATATCAATGGATTTCCTCATTTGCGACCCCTACCTTTGCTGTAATGATTGCCCATTCGTCTCTCTTCCGCTGCGTCACGTGCCCCAAACACTACCCGGAGGCATTCAGCATCACGATGGGCAGTGGTCGTAATGTTTGGTTCATCACTGTAGATATCATATTCATTTGACTATACGATTCCCCCAAACCACATCCAAATTACTGCGAACTTTGTCCTTTTTCTTTTTTTTTTTTTTTTTTTTTTTTTTTGTACGACATGGTTGTGGAGATGAAGCAGCGATTAGTAGGATTAGTCAATTATTCAAAAACAGTCCTAATCGAATTTATTACTATTATACCGCCAACCGGTTTCAACCCGACGTAGGTGTCATCATCTTGGCGTTTACACCATTGGTCGACTGCTGGTGGTATCACTCCTGTCTACATAATGGCAGGAAACTATGTAGACAGGAGTGACACCACTAGCAGTCGACCAATGGTGTAAACGCCCAGAAGATGACCCCTACGTCGGGTTGAAACCGGTTGGCGGTATAATAATAATAAATGCGATTAAGATTGTGAGCCATGTATCGACTCGTGCTACACCTTGTGTTTAGATTGCATTGGTTTTCCTTTTCTTCCCCTGACATGTTTGTTTGGTATGTTGTCTGTCATTAAGTGGCTGCTTGGTTGTCTTTTCCCTCTGCTATCGATACCCACGTTTGCTTCCGGGAAACTGCTATGGACGAAGTGAGGTCTTTGACCGGTAGTAACCTTGTGTGGTGGCGCGGAAGTAGGTTTGTGCGCTCAGAGAGAGTGGTGGACACGGGAGGGCAGTGTGGCTCGCCAGCGTGGACCAGGCGTGGTCGGTTCTACCGAGTCGCCACGTGATGTACGTCGGTTGTGTGTAACGAGCGGATGGAGTTGACGGAAGAGCTCCCCGCGGGTTGGTTGTATACAGAATCGCCGCACGAGTAGTTGCTGTTCATTTCACCTTGGTGGGACGTTATTAAGCTTCTTTAAGTCCTCCGTTTCAACACTGGAGTTTAAAAAGGAGACACCTAATATGCAGGAGTGGTTACTATCCGTCAACGTTGCAGAGAAGACGTGAACTCCGGTGACAGAGCGTGTTGTCGCGTGACCGTGGCGTGTTGGGTACACTGGCGACGCGTGCGCGGTCGGATGTGTGGATCCTTGCCATCCGAGGTCGTGTACTGCGTGTTCGAACATAATTGCAAGTTAAGTTAGTGGAAGGTTTAATCATTAAGTAATAACTTTGCGTAACCAGTGTCTCTTCTGCCTTGTGGCCTCCAGCGATCGGGTTTCCTGTCCCCGGCACCGGTGTAATTGACTTACACCATCACGAATTAATATTATTTGAAATAAACTAAACTTAACCTTACACAATGAATTTAAAACATTACTAGGACCAAAATCATTTAATGGAACAACATTCATCTTCATTTCAATCTTTATTATAATACTATTTAACAATTTCATAGGATTATTCCCTTACATCTTTACTAGAACAAGACATTTAGCATTAACATTTGCAATCGCTCTACCCTCTCGTTACTGCCCGATGGGCAGTTTAATTGTTTCCCTATTTTGTCGTGTGTTATGAGTAATTCATGCTTCTTGTTGGTTGATCATGTGGTCGCTCATTCAGGACTGTGTGGTGTAATTTTTCCTTGCACGAGGTTAGCTCTAATTTTGTCAGCAAGTTAAGCCATCTTATAACAAGTTTTCACTGGCTAAAAGTCGGTGCAGTGACCAGCCTGAGAGTGGCAATTGTGTTTACGGGCGTATTTAAATTGGTCAGTATTCTGCCTAGCCTAATCATCCCTGAGTGGGTGATTTGTGGCCGCCTTACACGTCCGTCATATTTGTTATGTTCTAATGGTATTCCAGGACACTTTTGTTTAAAAACTTTTTTAAAATCCTTCCATTCCTTTACTGCCAGTAATCGTGTGATTGCTGAGACCTTTGTTTCTTTGTTTTTTTTTTTTTTTTTTTAATGGCGGTATTGGTAGCTTCACTAGCTCACCGTACTTTATTAACAAAGTTCTGTATTTACTTTAGTTGCCTGTGTACTAATGTTCTTCAAAATTTTTAAACTGTTGCATTGCTGTAAATGACTTGATTGCCTTTAGCGGCGTGTTTTGAAAGGTGGTTGATTGCCGTACTGGTACTTCTATTTTTTTTAAAAAAAAGAAAAGAATTTTTTTAAAATTGTTGTATTGCTATAAATGATTTGATTGCCGTTAGCGGCGTGTTTGAAAGGTTTTTTTATTGCCGTACTGTTAGTTTCTGTAAGATAAGAATAAAACATTTGTGTGTGAAAATCTCAACTCGACGGTAAACTACTAGAAATTTGACCCCGTTTCTCATTTTGTGGTGTGGCTTGTAGTAATCGTAACTACTGTGTGTGTCAGATTGTTTTTGAATAATTGAATTTGTCCTTTTTGACAGGAGATCACGAATCCAGTGAGACGATACTCTGTGCTCTGTGAACAGTCTGAAACCGCATGTGCGGATCATCGTAGAAAGCCTTTTGGGAATCTAGAAGTATGGAATCATGTCATGTTGAAATCTCCTGTTCATACATAGCTTTCATTGCTTCGAGAGGTGTGTGTGTTGTGTAGGGGGGGGGGGGGGGGTCCATATGGATATAAGCTACCGAACAGTCATCACCACGTCCCACTGCTATTGGAATGCTATTGGAAGCGGTACTTATGAAATGCCTGGAGCAGCCAATAGACATTCCTGTTCTGTAGACGACAGGCTGTCTGCAAAGGGCGAGGGCGGTGTCGAGTGTTGTTCCCGTTCTACCGAGCATCGGGTGGCAACGCTAGGGAGTAAACTAGCAAAAAGCGGCGCCGCCCGGCACCCGGTAGCCGTTATTACATTTCGGGCGCGGCTGTGCCACATCGCTTCCGCCCGAGAGAGAGGAGAACGCGGCGCGACAGGCGTCTGCCATTCAGCTGCGGGGTATCACTTCTAGACGGAAAAAAGAAAATCTCAATCCCGTCATAAAATTTTGCAATTCTGAAGTCCCGTGCCAAACTGCACTCGTCCTAGTGACAGTTTAGGAACAGGATTCGGTATCCGTGGTGTGGGCCATTTTCTTGCTATAAATTTTTCTAATTGGTTAATACACTTTGTTTCACAGAATCCCATCAAAAGGATGGGGGCCTCGTGAATCACGGATGTTTCTCAACAGCTTCCTCTTCGTTTACGAACGAACCAACGCAAAATTATTTAATTCTGTTGTTGACAAACTTCGAAGCTTCAGTGAAATTACTAAGCTACCTTTTGATTGTCAGATTCTGCGTACGAATTGGACTGTTGCATCAGTTGCTAACGTTTCTCTATATAAACTACCGACCATTAAAATTGCTACACCGAGAAGAAATGCAGATGATAAACGGGTATTCATTGGACAAATATATTACACTAGAACTGACATGTGATTACATTTTCACGCAATTTGGGTGTATAGATCCTGAGAAATCAGTACCCAGAACAACCACCTCTGACCGTAATAACGACCTTAATACGGCTGCGCATTGAGTCAAACAGAGCTTGGATGGCGTGTACAGGTACAGCTGCCCATGCAGCTTCAATACGATACCACAGTTCATCGAGATCAGTGACTGGTGTATTGTGATGAGCCAGTTCATCGGGCACCATTGACCAATCGTTTTCAATTGGTGAGAGATCTGGAGAATGTGCTGGCCAGGGCAGCAGTCGAACATTTTGTGTATCCAGACAGGACCTGGAACATGCGATCGTGCATTATCCTGCTGAAATGTAGGGTTTCGCAGGGATCGAATGAAGGGTAGAGCTACGGGTCGTAACACATCTGAAATATAACGTCTACTGTTCAAAGTGCCGTCAATGCGAACAAGAGGTGACCGAGACATGTAACCAATGGCACCCCATATCATAACGCCGGGTGATAAGCCAGTATGGCTATGACGAATACACGCTTCCAATGCCAATTCACCGCGATGTCGCCAAACAAGGATGCTGTAAACAGAACCTGGATTCATCCGAAAAAAATGACGTTTTGCCATTCGTGCACCCAGGTTCGTCGTTGAGTACACCATCGCAGGCGCTCCGGTCTGTGATGCAGAGTCAAGTGTAACCGCAGCCATGGTCTCCGAGATGATAGTCCATGCTGCTGCAAACGTCGTCGAACTGTTCGTGCAGATGGTTGTTGTCTTGCAAACGCCCCCATCTGTTAACTCAGGGATCGAGACGTGGCTGCACGATCCGTTACAACCATGCGGATAGGATGCCTGTCATCTCGACTGCTAGTGATACTGGCCGTTGGGATTCAGCACGGCGTTTCGTATTATCCTCCTGAACCCACCGATTCCATATTCTGCTAACAGTCATTGGATCTCGACCAATGCGATCAGCAATGTCGCTTTACGATAAACAGCAATCGCCATAGGCTACAATCCGACCTTTATCAAAGTCCGAAACATAATGGTACGCATTTCTCTTCCTTAGTCGAGGCACCACAACAACGTTTCACCAGGCAACGCCGGTCAACTGGTGTTTGTGTATGAGAAATTGGTTGCAAACTTTCCTCATGTCAGCACGTTGTAGATGTTGCCACCGGCGCCAACCTTGTGTGAATGCTATGAAAAGCTAATAATTTGTGTATCACAGCATCTTCTTCCTGTCGCTTAAATTTCACGTCTGTCGCACGTCATATTCATGGTGTAGGAATTTTAATGTCCAGTAGTGTATTTAATAAAAGCACTTAACAGAGACTTTAGTCGTCAATAATGTATTCTCCTTCATTATTTATAACAGGCTGCCAACGCTAGGGTAATTTTTCGATTCCGCGAAATCAGATGATCTTGAGGCGAAGAACTCGTCTAGCCGCATCAGTAAACACTTCCGGGCTAAGTTGCCGTGGTCGATCTGTAGAACTTCATCTCCCTGACGTTTCGTTCTCAACTACGGAGAACATCTTCCGAGGTGAGTCGACCTCGGAAGATGTTCTCCGTAGTTGAGAACGAAACGTCAGGGAGACGAAGTTCTACAGATCGACCACGGAAACTTAGCCCGGAAGTGTTTACTGATGAAGACGCCGGCCGTGAAAGCCTACATGGAATGATTCGTCGAGCCGCGTTCGGAGCGTGTTTTCATCCGGAAAGGAAGTTCCCTGAAGGTTGTCCAATAGAGAGTGGAGAAGGTGAAAATTTGAGGGCGGAAGATCAGTTCAATATGATGTCTTCCCAAACCAACGCCTGTGTAATGCTTTTTGTCAGTCTGGCAGAATTGGGGCGGGCGTTACCGAGTAGAAGCGTCAGAAAATGGTTCAAATGTCTCTGACAAGGGAAGCTCCCCATCGCACCCCCCTCAGATTTTGTTATAAGTTGGCACAGTGGATAGGCCTTGAAAAACTAAGCACAGATCAATCGAGAAAACAGGAAGAAGCTGTGTGGAACTATGAAAAAATAAGCAAAATATACGAACTGAGTAGTCCATGTGCAAGATAGGCAACATCAAGGATAGTGTGAGCTCAGGAGCACTGTGGTCCCGTGGTTAGCGTGAGCAGCTGTGGAATGAGAGGTCCTTGGTTCAAGTCTTCCCTCGGGTGAAAAGTTTACTCTATTTTCAGTTATGATCTGTCCGTTCGATCATTGACGTCTCTGTTCACTGTAATAAGTTTAGTGTCTGTGTTTTGCGGTCGCACCGCAAAACCGTGCGATTAGTCGACGAAAGGACGTGCCTCTCCAATGGGAACCGAAAACATTTGATTCGCAAGGTCATAGGTCAACCGATTCCTCCACAGGAAATCACGTCTGATATATTCTATACGACACTGGTGACGGCATGTGCGTCAAATGACAGGAATATCTTGTCGACTCACCTAACTTGTCTCTTGGCAAATGGGTAAAAAGATTCTTCTACCTTGTCCGATTTAGGTTTTCTTGTGGATGTGATAATCACTCCCAAAAAAGTGGTGAAAACATAAGTGTGTCACATAAACTGAAAACAAAAAGTTAAAATTTTCATGCGAGGGAAGGCTTGAACCAAAGACCTCTAATTCCACAGCTGCTCACGCTAACCACGGGACCACGGTGCTCCTCAGCTCATGCTATCCTTGATGTTGCCTATCATCTTGCACGTGGACCACTCAGTTCGTATATTTTGCTTATTTTTTCATAGCTCCACACAACTTCTTCCTGTTTTCTCGATTGATCTGTGTTCAGTTTTTCAAAGCCTATCCACTGTGCCAACGTATAACTAAATCTGAGGGGGTGCGATGGGGAGGTTCCCTTGTGAGCACTATGGGACTTAACTTCTAAGGTCATCGGTCCTCTAGAACTTAAAACTACTTAAATCTATCTAACCTAAGGACATCACACACATCCATGCCCGATGCAGGATTCGAGCCTGCGACCGTAGCGGTCGCGCAGTTCCAGAGTGTAGTGCCTAGAACCGCTCGGCCACCCTGTCGCCGGACAAGCGTCACTTCACGCAATCTTCCTGGTCGTCGTTCTTTGATTGCGTCTGCAAGTTGTCTCAGTTGTTGACACTAAATGTCAGCAGTGATGTTTACACCCGGAACAAGCAGTGCATTGCAGTACACAGAGTCGCTGTTCCACCCGAAGCATAGTATTTTTGTGGACGAGCACAGGTCTTTTTACTGTGAGTTTCTGCACTGTTTGGACCCAATCATTCCTTTGTTATTCTTGCATTAGCATAAAGGCATTATTTCTTGTCACCAATAACGATACAGGGTATGAGTTGTTGTTATTTTCCACTAGCCAATTCACGGCGAACAAGCAAATATGCACGTATGGCCACCGGCTGATTAATTTTTGTAATGTTGACTTAGTGCATGCGGTACCCATACACCCAATCTTTGAACCTTCTTCACTGCATGGAAATCTCATACGATGCTGGAATGATCAGAATTCATCACATTTGTCAGTTCTCGAGTACACTGACATGGATCATTAAACGATCTTCATCAAACCGTGAAGTTCTTCTGGAACGTGTGGATAGTCATTAATGTCAAAACTAACAAAACGAGTAGGCCGTGTTTCTGTCGCTTCCCTACTTAACTCAAACAGAATAATATGTCGAACATGTTTCAAAGTTTCCATTTAGCACTCCATTTTCTAGCGTCCACAGCTCCACTCACTATCTCCAAATGACAAAATGACTCTATGTAAACTTAAACAGTGAGTTACAAACCAAAATGACAGTCCATAAATGAACCCGTAGCAACCGGAATACCAACATACAAAACAAAAGCGCTTCGAACTTATACACCAACCTTATATGAGAACGTTTAAGGAACGTCGCCCTGATTGAAATTGACGTGACCCAGAAATTGTTATTTGAACCTATTCGATCATTCTTTGAACAAACTCACAAGCGAATAGCTGACATCGCTCAGGGTTTCGATCTGTGACTGAATGAATATTTCACGAAGCGATTTGCAAAATATATAAATACCACTTCTTACAGATAAAGGAACGTGCAAAGAGGAAAGCCTGAAATAATAGTACACCAAAACTAGTACTGAGCGGATCATGTTACCAGATGCAGCAAAGGTCTATACGCAGCTTACCTTTAGAAACCTGAAAAATCACGCAGAAGCTAGAACTCACACTACTACTGAACAAATACGTGTTGACTGTGAAAATAGCTCGTATGAATAAACACGTCTGCTGATCGCGGCAGAACCCCTTACGCAGCTTAGGCGCCAAGTTCATGTACGCGTGCCATGTTACGTAGAATTGCAGCTTTATCAATGGCAAGGAAATGTAGACAAATTCAGGTATGTGACATCCAGGCTAACGAATATTTCAAGTAAAAAGACAGCCTGTCGTTCAAGGAAGAACACAGTATTCATGCCGAACAACACGACATCCTATGCCACAGCACAGCAAAGAATTTACACAGAAAATTGTTGAAAATACCTACGAAAATACCAAGATTTTTTTAAGTGAATGAGATTGTGATTCAGTTAGCTCACGTATTGCTAGACTACACTAATAACAAAACGATTTGTAACTCACGTGAATCGAGACACAGTGTCTCACGGCATGCACTATATTAAATTTGACCATTCGTTAATGTTTGTTACAGACCTGAAACATTGCAGTGAGTTAACGACAATATTAAGAACGTGAAACTAGAAGGTAGTAACTAGGTTACGTAGAAAGTAATCTCATACCAAGTTCGCTCCTCAATATGTGTCAGCGCAGGGCTATACACAGGCAGCCATGCATCAACTGCCGAACAGAAACCACAAGCAAGTGAGTCTGTCCCCCCTTGTCCCGTGTGAACGCTGGCTGCGCGTTTTCAGCACCTGGTGTAGATTTCCCATTTAGCAGGACAATTGTCGCCAAACTACTTGATCATGATCTCCTTCCACGACCAGGCACAGACTATCCTCGATCCAAACACTCATCACTGAGGTGACAATAGTCATGGGATACTTCCTAATATGTGTTGGACCTACTTTTGCGAGGCGCAGTCTCGACATGGTGTGGACTCAACAAGTCGTTGGGAGTCCTCTGCAGTAACACTTAGTCATTCTGTAATTGAGCAAGTGTTGCTGGTGCATGTTTTTGTCTCACAGATATTCATTGGGATTTGTATCTGGCGATCTGGGTGGCCAAATCATTTGCTCGAAATCTCCAGAATGTTCTTCAAAACAGTTGTGTGGCCAGGTGATGTGATGAACTGTCATCCTTAAAATTCCCATCGTTGATTAGAAACATGAAGACAGTTAATCACTGTAAATGGTCTCCAGATAGCCGAACATAACTATTTGTAGTCAATGATCGTTTCAGTTGGATCACAGGATCCAGTCCATTACAGGTAGACACCGCCCATATCATTATGGAACCACAATCAGCTTGCGCAGTGCTTTGACAACCTGGGCCCGTGGTCTCGTGCGGTCTGCGCCACACTCGAACCGTACCGCCAGCTTTTACCAACTTGAGACGGGATACGTCAGACCAGACGACAGTTTGCCAGTCGTCTAGAGTCCACCCGACATGTTCACAATTCCTGGAGAGGCGCTGCAAGCGATGTCGTGTTACCAAAGGGATTCACGTCGGTCGTCTGCTGCCACAGCGCATTAACGTAAAATCCCCCAGCACTGTCCTAAATTAATCGTTCGTTGTACATTGATTTCTGCCGGTTATTTCACGCAGTGCAGCTCTACCGTCAAGTGAAGGCCGGTGGCCACAGCGTTGTCCGTGGGGAGAGGGAATGTCAGAAATTTGTTGTTATCGGCACACTATTGACAGTATGAATCTTGTAATATACAATTCCCTAACTATTTACGTAATCGAATGTCTCAGGCGCCTAGCTAAATCTATATTTCCGTGATCAAAGTCTGGTAATTCCCATCGTGCCGCTGTAATCACGTCCGAAACATTTTGGAATGAATCACCTGAGTAAAAATGACAGTTCCGCTAATCCACTGCCCTTTTAAAGCTCGTGTACGGGATTCTGCCGCCATTTGTACATGGGCATTTCGCTATCCCATGATGTTTGTCAGCAGGGTGAAGAATATATTAGCAATGTGCATACGAATTTTAAAAAAACGCGGAATATGCAGGTAAGTCTGAAAGATGTTGCTAATGACAAGGAATTTTCAAACTAAGGCAAATACACTCCTGGAAATTGAAATAAGAACACCGTGAATTCATTGTCCCAGGAAGGGGAAACTTTATTGACACATTCCTGGGGTCAGATACATCACATGATCACACTGACAGAACCACAGCCACATAGACACAGGCAACAGAGCATGCACAATGTCGGCACTAGTACAGTGTATATCCACCTTTCGCAGCAATGCAGGCTGCTATTCTCCCATGGAGACGATCGTAGAGATGCTGGATGTAGTCCTGTGGAACGGCTTGCCATGCCATTTCCACCTGGCGCCTCAGTTGGACCAACGTTCGTGCTGGACGTGCAGACCGCGTGAGACGACGCTTCATCCAGTCCCAAACATGCTCAATGGGGAACAGATCCGGAGATCTTGCTGGCCAGGGTAGTTGACTTACACCTTCTAGAGCACGTTGGGTGGCACGGGATACATGCGGACGTGCATTGTCCTGTTGGAACAGCAAGTTCCCTTGCCGGTCTAGGAATGGTAGAACGATGGGTTCGATGACGGTTTAGATGTACCGTGCACTATTCAGTGTCCCCTCGACGATCACCAGTGGTGTACGGCCAGTGTAGGAGATCGCTCCCCACACCGTGATGCCGGGTGTTGGCCCTGTGTGCCTCGGTCGTATGCAGTCCTGATTGTGGCGCTCACCTGCACGGCGCCAAACACGCATACGACCATTATTGGCACCAAGGCAGAAGCGACTCTCATCGCTGAAGACGACACGTCTCCATTCGTCCCTCCATTCACGCCTGTCGCGACACCACTGGAGGCGGACTGCACGATGTTGGGGCGTGAGCGGAAGACGGCCTAACGGTGTGCGGGACCGTAGCCCAGCTTCATGGAGACGGTTGCGAATGGTCCTCGCCGATACCCCAGGAGCAACAGTGTCCCTAATTTGCTGGGAAGTGGCGGTGCGGTCCCCTACGGCACTGCGTAGGATCCTACGATCTTGGCGTGCATCCGTGCGTCGCTGCGGTCCGGTCCCAGGTCGACGGGCACGTGCACCTTCCGCCGACCACTGGCGACAACATCGATGTACTGTGGAGACCTCACGCCCCACGTGTTGAGCAATTCGGCGGTACGTCCACCCGGCCTCCCGCATGCCCACTATGCGCCCTCGCTCAAAGTCCGTCAACTGCACATACGGTTCACGTCCACGCTGTCGCGGCATGCTACCAGTGTTAAAGACTGCGATGGAGCTCCGTATGCCACGGCAAACTGGCTGACACTGACGGCGGCGGTGCACAAATGCTGCGCAGCTAGCGCCATTCGACGGCCAACACCGCGGGTCCTGGTGTGTCCGCTGTGCCGTGCGTGTGATCATTGCTTGTGCAGCCCTCTCGCAGTGTCCGGAGCAAGTATGGTGGGTCTGACACACCGGTGTCAATGTGTTCTTTTTTCCATTTCCAGGAGTGTAGTTATGAGGTTTTCGGTTATGTGGCAGCAGGTCATATTGCTATATACCATACCATATGTCCGAAACTTGTCTATCTTTGCCGTCCGAAGTGGCCGAGCGGTGCAAGGCACTACAGTCTGGAACCGCGCGACCGCTACGGTTGCAGGTTCGAATCCTGCCTCGGGCATGGATGTGTGTGATGTCCTTAGGTTGGTTAGGTTTAAGTAGTTCTAAGTTCTAGGGGACTGATGACCTCAGCAGTCCCCATAGTGCTCAGAGCCATTTGTTTCTCTTTGGGGAGTGTGACTTAAATTCCGTCCCACTTCCTTAAAACTTTGTTGTATCTGATTTGCTTCTGTATTTGACTATGATCTCCTGCGTAATCCTCGTAGGACTAAATTTAGTGTAGCGAGATGTAACATAGTTGGAATTCAGCTCTAATTAACATGATGTGGTTACATCGTATTACAAATGGCTGTAATGTCTGTAGTGATATGGATGTTTTCATTCGTTGCAAAGCAGCGAGACTTTTTCACGTGAGACAATATGACGCATTGATAAGTTTATTTAAATAGTCAATGACGCGAACGAGGAAGATATCTGAAGAACTTGGTGGTGCACATTTGGCGGCACATAATCTTTGTCAGCTAGTCCGAAAATCTTACTAAAAGGCCCCAGGCTGCAAATAAGAGAGAGGTTATTTTCAAGTGAGTTGGTGAAGAAGAAATAAATGGCTTCGTGGAAAATACATCTAAACACGGAACTTTATTTATTTTTCAGGGGTTCTCCTCCATCTGACGGGTTTGATACGGTCCACCACGAATTCCTCTAATGTACTAACACTTCCATCTCGGATAGTACTTGCACCCTACGTCCTTAGTTGTGTAGTGGATGTATTCCAATCTCTGTCTTCCTTTACTGTTTTTATCCTCTAATTATCCTTCTAGTACTGTGGAAGCTATTGTCTGATGTCTTAGCACATGTCCTACACATGTCCTATCATCCTGTCCCATCTTCTGGTCAGTGTTTTCCAGATGTTACGTTATTCCCCACTTCTGCAGAGAACTTCTTCATAACTTATCAGTCCAAATAATTTTCAACATTCTTCTGTAGCACCACATTTCAATTGCTTCGGTTCTCCTCTCTTCCGTTTTTTCACTGTCCATGACTCACTCCCAAACAACACTGGGCTCCAAATGTATGTTCTCTGGAACTTATTTCTCGTATTAATGCCTGCGTTTGATATCAGTGTAGTTCTATTTGCTATGAATATCCTGATACCTTTGATACTCTGTTTTTTATGTTCTCCGTGCTTTGTCCGTCATGTGTTATTTTGTTCTGAAGGTAACCGAATTCCTCAGTTTCTTCTACTTCGTGACCACCGATTTTGATGTTACGTTTCTCGGTATACTCATCTTTTCTAATATCTTCTTCTGCCAGTTTACTCTAAATTCATATTCTATTCTACTTAGGCTGTTCATTCTCTTCAAAACAGCCTGTAATTGTTCTTTCACTGAGAAGAGCAATGATATCACCGATCCATCACCGCTATCTTTTCATCCTGAATTTTAATCTCACTCTTGAAGATATATTTTGTTTCTGTCATTGATTCTTCGATTTATAGATTGAACAGTAGGGACGAATGATTGCATCCCTCTCTTGCAGTTCGCACGTTTCGTTCTGGGCCTTCGGCTCTTATTGACCCTTAGTGGTTCTGGTTCATATAGCACGTCACCAAACTTCCTCCGTAGCTTTTTTCTCAGAATTTCAAACACTTTGCACTGTTTTAGAGAGTCAAATGCTTTTTCTAGAGCGACAAATCAGGTGATGTTTCCTTCAGCCTTGCTTCCCCTATCAACGGCAACGTCAGAACTGCCTTTCTGGTGCCTTAACTCCTACTATTAAAGGTAAACTGATCGCCATCTAACAAACCTCCCTCAATAATTACTATAACAGTCATCGTCATTTTATAAGTAGCATAGCTCTTCTGCTGATGTTCCCATGCCTCCATGGTGTACTTCGAATGGAGAGACTCTATTAATAGGAAGAGCTGGGATGAACAGCGTTTTAGTAAGAAGGCTAATATTAAAATGTCTTTATTGTTTATAAGAAATATAACGATGAGCCAAAAGATTATGAGAACTGCCCATAACGACGTTGGATGCCGCCTGGTTGCGTTGCGGGCACGTGACGCGATAACAGAAATATGAAAGCAGAGTAGACATAGGCGGGGTGCAGCACTGGAGCTCTATAGCTATACTGACATAATTTTTTTTCTTTTTTGTCTGTTCTACCTTCTGTCATTGCAAATATTGTTTCAGTGTATTGATAGCACAAGAATGTTCGCTTTTTCCTTTGTAAAAACTTTGATGTCAGGGTTTTATTCTCTGCAATGTAGTGTATCTGTCATTTAAATTCCTTGTCTCATTTGAAGGGAACAAAACTTAATGTATGTAATTTTAATTTTGTTTAAATAATATTTTATAGAAATACCAGTACATGCAAACAACATGTTTTGTTTAAAGTAACTACTTGCTGTTATGTTGTTGTGTACATAGTTCCATGTAGTCAGCGCGTACACAACTATCCCACTAAAGCTCGCCCCGCTAAGCACAACAGCACAGACGTGCTCTTGTCTGTCTCTGCACTACGAGGTGGCGCTGCCATAGAGACGGACCAAATTCTGCTTCCGCCGATCCGCGTATTAATATGTAACGCAGCCAATGAGATTGCTGCTAACGTAGAACCTTTTCTCCTCACGGATCACACATGCGCAGTGATACATGAAGGTATTATAACGAGTGTACAGACCTCCGATTAGTCAGTCTGCATTTGTCTGCACCAGTCTGTACAAGTCTGCATTAGTCTGTACCAGTCTGTACGAGTTCCACATTTGTCTGTACCAGTATATTGTCAAGTTACAGTCTGCGTCTAACAAAGATTACCATATTCCTGTACATAGCCATGAAGATAAATCTATAGACACTTTTGTCAAGTATCAGAGATATATGTGAGCATAAGATTAACGTACAAATACCAAAGGAACTTCAGATTGTCAATTGTAAATAGCATCCAGAACCAAGTTAAGTAATTTTTATGCTTGTTATTATTTTTAATAAATGTGCGTGAAAATTAATCAAGTTCTGTTTAAAGTTGGTCACCGTCAATCTGCTACTCTAAGCGTACAAGTGGCATTTCTATCGTCTGACCTAACGGCAGAAGATAAACACGCCACGATAAGACCACGAGACATATTGCTGACACTTGCCTACTTCGTTAGAGCGACAGGTCAAATAATCTGATAGGTGTGTGTACTGAAGGTCTTACAGTACTCACACCACGTATGTAAAGACTGATCCTCACTTAGGTATTTTAGTTATTTTGTATGTACAAGGTGGTGTGGTTCCCTTCGGGAACGGAACTTTGTAGCACGCGCAAAATGTGGTTGGCATGGATAGAATGGTGGAAGAAAGAGTCAGTTGGGGACGAGCTACAAAACTGTCAAGTGCTCATGTAAAAGTTGTGTATTGTGCTGGTGCCGAGAGAGGTTTTTCGTTCCGTTTTCCACTGTGCCACAGCCTCTGATGGATGGATAAAGAGCTGGAACTATTCTGGAATTGGTATCTATCATCGCCACCAAGAAATGGCAGAGTCCGGCATTTTCGCCTACAAATCCACCCACCAACAGGCACTTGCCACCACGTTGCGCAATAACTGTAACGAAACCAGGGAACTGTAGAAATGTACAGTGAAGGGTCAGCCCACGTGGATGATTTATTTGTTTTGAATTATAAGGTAAACCAAAAAACTATTTATGAAAACTTACCTTGATTTATCCTCTGTCACATTTCCATGGGATTCATCCCATGGTAAAGTGATTACCGAGTGTCCTTATTGAAACAACATTAAAGCCCAGTGTTTTACTTATAAATGCTTCTTGAACATAGTAAAAAGAAAGTTAAAGTTAATGTAGCAAAAGAGTGAGCTAAAGTAAACAATGTTTGCTGAAAGTAATTTTGCAATTGAAACTGCTTATTAAAAGTTTGTGGGCTTGTTAAAAAGCTAAAGTGAAGAATAGAATCTAAGGTAATAAATTAGTACAAACATGTATTAAAGCAGTTGCTGCCAATTTCAAAATTAAAAATTGTTAAAACTGACGCTTATAAAATTTTGTTCAGTAAATGAATAATACAGCTTGTTGTCCATTGTACCAGGTGAGTCAATACCTGATGTTTTATGTTAACTTGTGTCTTACTGCAGTAACAGGTCAAATTACTAATGAAAGTTTCATGGTTATGTTTGCTAAAATAAGGCACCCATGTGTATAACGAAGTGCATATCTTCAGTTTAATAGGACCTACAGATTATTTATTGTGCTCACTAGTGTGATAGATAGACCATTTGTTATGATTACAGTAATTTCTTTCAGTCATAGATCAGTGAGAAAGTGTTTGTCAGTGCATTTCATTTAAATTTTATTCTAAGTAAAAAGGTATTTCGCTGAGAGAGACTTAACCTATGTCCAATTTACGATTCTATGGTGAATATTAATAGTAATATTGTTGAGACTATCCTGTTTGACTAAGCACTGAAGGAATAGTGTGTCTCAGTATCTTTTGTACTTAGGCAAATAGTTTGTTCTGCTCTATCAGCTCCAACCTTAACTTTAACATATGCTTGTGCTAGAGTTCATTGCACTCCCGTGTGGCAATGTATATATTGTGTTTGTCCATTGAAGTTACACACCGAGCGAGGTGGCACAGTGGTTAGACACTGGACTCGCATTCGGGAGGAAGACGGTTCAATCCCGCGTCCGGCCATCCTGATTTATGTTTTCCGTGATTTCCCTAAATCACTCCAGGCAAATGCCGGGATGGTTCCTCTGAAAGGGCACGGCCGACTTCCTTCCCCATCCTTCCCTAATCCGAAGAGACCGATGACCACGCTGTCTGGTCTCCTTCCCCAAACCAACCAACCTACCATTAAAGTTACTGACATGCATATCCGATAAGCCACCTCCATTAGGTACATCACGGTCAACACAACAAAATTCCTTTCAGAGGGTGACACTGCACTGTTACTTTATACCATAATAGCTATAACAAGACAATTTCATTATACGATCTGCCTCCAACTTTGAGGTTATAGTATATAACGGTAGTGTTATAGGGGGAACACCCTAGCCCGGCTATGGGCTTCAGATGGGGAAATACATTGAGATAAGCGACTTTGACGAAGGCCAGATTGTTATTACTCAGAGCCTGTGAACGAGTATCTCGAAAACGGCGAAGCTGGTTGAATGTTCACGTGCTATTTTCGTGAGCATCTAAGAAAAGAGGTAGAAGAACAGTGAAACTACCACTAGGCGCTAAATGGTTGGACGTCCACGAATTTTCGCAGAACGCGGGGTTCGGAAGCCCGTGTGCTCGGTAAAGAAGGACAGATGCTGAAAGAGCAGGATGTTCGTGCGCGCACAAGAGTTTCAGAGCACACATCGTTCATTGTTGAGCATTGGGCTCCGCAGCAGATCACCCATCAGTGTTCACATATTGACCCAAAGATACTGACAGATACGACTGTAATGGGCACGGGACCATAGAGGTTAGACCGTCGATCAAAGGTAACCTGTCGGCTCTTCGAGTGAATCATATATTTCCCATCCTAAGTCGCTGGTCGTCTCTACGAAAGCCGTCATCAAGGTGAACGGTGGTTCGAAACGTGCAACTCACCACGGACGCAGGATATGGTATGGGAGACATTCTCCTGGTCTTGCATGGGACCTGTGGTAGTAATCGTAGACACGCTGACAGCTGCGAACCACCTGCATTCCTTCGTGTCTGATGTCTTGCCTGACGGCGATATCACCTTTCGGCAGTGTAATTGTCGGTGTCTCAGAGTCAAGACCATGCTGCAGTGATTTGAAGAGCATTATAGTGAACTCACGTTGATGTTTCGGAAACCAAATTCGTCTGATGTAAATCCTGGGACATCCATCTGGGTCGCTATCGGGTGTCATCACCGCGTACACAAATCAGGGGTCTGTTATTTATGCTAACTACTTGTTGTTATTGTTGTGGTCTTCAGTCCTGAGACTGGTTTGATACAGCTCTCCCTGCCACTCTATCCTGTGCGAGCTTCTTCGTCTCTCAGTACCTACTGCAGCCTACATCCTTCTGAATCTGCTTAGTGTACTCATCTCTCGGTCTTCCTCTACGATTTTTACCCTCCACGGTGCCCTTTAATGCTAAATTTGTGATCCCTTGATGTCTCAGAACATGTCCTACCAACCGCTCCCTTCTTCTACTCAAGTTGTGCCACAAACTCCTCTTCTCGCCAATTCTATTCAGTACCTCCTCATTAGTTATGTGATCTACCCATCTAATCTTCAACGTTCTTCTGTAGCACCACATTTCGAAAGCTTCTATTCTCTCCTTGTCTAAACTATTTATCGTCCATGTTTCACTTCCATACATGGCTATTCTCCATAAAAAAAACTTTCATAAACGGCTTCCTGAGACTTAAATCAATACTCGATCTTAACAAATTTCTCTTCTTCAGAAACTCTTTCCTTGCCATTGCCAGTCTACATTTTATATCCTGTCTACTCCGACCATCATCAATTAATTTGCTCCCCAAATAGCCAACTTTCTTTACTACTTTAAGTGTCTCTTTTCCTAATCTAATTCCCTCAGCATCATCCGACTTAATTCGACTACATTCCATTATCCTCGTTTTGCTTGTGTTCATGTTCATCCTATACCCTCCTTTCAAGACACTGTCCAAGTCCTTTGCTGTCTCTGACAGAATTACAATGTCATCGGCGAACCTCAAAGTTTATATTTCTTCTGCTTGCTCAATATACAGATTGAATAGCATCGGGGAGAGGCTACAACCTTGTCTCACTCCCTTCCCAACCACTGCTTCCCTTTCATGTCCTTCGAACTACTTAACACGTGAATAGACATCTAATGCCACATACCTCCACAAACCTACGAACAAACTGTCAGCGCCTCTGATACGCATAATCGGTAATGCATTTCGTTCCAAAGATGCACAATCAAGCTATTAAGCACGTGGTCATAATGTTTAGGTTCCTCAGTCTACTTCCCGAAATAAACATGCTGCTTTCACTAGAAAGTAAGGAGCACAAATGAATGACGAAACTAACAAAATTCGCATACGAGGGTGGGAAGGGAGCGCATCCATGATAGATCTCTGCTGGCATTTCATGATAATCGTTAATTCGTATGGCGAACAAAGTGTGTTCAACAATGCTCCTGCAATTGGATGGGAGGGAACTTGATCCCAACTGGCTCAGTTACCACGGCACATGGTTCCCAGTACTAACAATGCAGTTTGCTGACGTAGCCAGATATCGAGCAGTGCCGAGGGGAATGGGAGAGTGTTTATCATATTGGTGACCTAAGCACACTTGAACAATAGCCCATTGTCCCATGAAGAGACCTTTAGCTTACTGACTTCGCCACAAGACAGTGGGAATAGATGAGTGGGAAGGGGGGTTTATCTTATTCGTGACCATGGCATATTAGAACAATAGACCACCCTGAAGTTGAACTGGTACTGAGCGATTTCTTTTGTTAACTCTAACGGCTAAATAAAAATGTCTGTATCCTAAGTGCAGTCTAAAGACCCATTACTGATCATTGTGTCTGCTTTAGTTCACCAGTAAAACCTATACGAACAGAGTTCATTATTCAACAAGGATAATTAGACACTGTTCTGCAAAACTTATGGAAGAGGCAGGTAAAGTAACATAACTTAATAACTCAGTGGGAATGAAAGAATATGTTGGAGCACGTTGACAATGGTCTCCCAGTCATAAAAGGTAGTTGAACGTCACATAGCGTGATGTTAGCTTGATTATAACGCCAAACAGAACTGGTCTCACAGTATGGGGAAGTTGAAGGAACGGGCAAAGATAAATTTATGGCCATCATCGAGCAGTTACGGTGCACTGTGGTGGTGGTTTTGATTATAACATGGCCCAGAGAAGACATTTGGACAACTTCATATGGGGAAGTACCATCGGAAAACGGAAAGGAGGACTAAGTCTCACGAGTACAGCCCACGAGCTTGGTATTGCCCACAGCACAGTCTCGCGTGTGTGGGAAACGTTCCGAACCACAGCCATTGGTACCTGGAGGAGAGAAACAAAGGGCTACAGCAGGAGATGACCACCTTATTGTGCAACATGCAAGATGGAATCCATGTCAAATGGCGGGGCCAGTTGCGAACACATTTAAAAGGAGTGCAGCCATGCAATCTCACGCTACACAGTGGCAGGACATCTGCATGGAGCTGGCCTCTTTGCCCAATGATGAGTACTTTGGGTCCCATTAATACGGCACCAGCGGCACCGTTTGCGACAGTGTCAAGAGCGCAGGATGTGGACCAATAAGGAATGGCGTCCTGTGTTCTTTATGAATGACAGCATAATCAGTCTGCCTAGTGATTTTGAATGGTCATCTAGACAAAGGTGAATTCACACAATGAACCCAGGAGCACTGTTGATCATGATCGGTTTGGTGACCGAGATATTTTCTTCTGGGAGACATATTGCATAGGCATACGGACATCCAAATCTTTCAACACGGTATACTCACCTGTTTTAGGGTGTCAAACAAATAACACACCTTATATTGAATTCTTGTATCAATTTTGGTTAAATCGATATATCCCATGACATAGTTATGTGAAAAGGTAAGAATTTTATTGATATGCAGGTCGAATCAGCAAACCGGCATTTCGTGAATGTAAACCACTAGCTCTCACACTAGTATTGCATGCAAGTAATTTCCCAGATCCAAGATGTGAGACGCAGTTCCGAGGAAAGGAGAATTTTACAATGCAAAGCCCATCCCACGTTCACCTAAAAACTTCACAGCGGAACACCTAGTGGACACAGTGAGATGCCAGAGCCACTGCATAGTATAGCAGCAAAAACAGTCCTAGTCCCAGTTTTTAACAATGACACCTCGGAAAACCTTTCTGCAGCAACATGGATGGAGATGGAAGATAATCAAGAGAAACCCAACTCAAAACATTGGTGACTCACTGTAGCCACCTTTGTTAAACTCGCATGAAAGAAAAAGCTGTTTATCCAAATATTATGCAGCAGAAGCTAAACTTTGTCCTACAAAAGAAACGACGCCTGTGATAGGCTACAAAAATTCTAGTGAATGGAGCTATACCAAGTAGCAACGCTCTGACAGGCGAGAAAGAAACGCGTGGCCACCAGATTTAATATAGGCAAATTCCAGACTGAAAAATTCGCTTTTTCTCTTGAGGCAAATCGTTGAGTGTTTCAGCAAGGAGGCTCGCGCCACGCTGATACGATTGCGAGAGTCATTATGTGAACACTTGTTCACACGCTAGTCTTAACTCGTAAGGAGTTAAAGTCTCCTAGTACGGAGAATTGCGCCAAGCACTGACAGTTAACGCCTGCGAGAGATTTGAGGACAATGACATATGCGCTATGCGAGCCAAATGGAGTGAACCATGCCAATTTACTTAGCTAGGAAACAACTAGGAGTCTCGGCTTCATCGAAGTCGTAGGAAATGTATCAGAAGGTGGTTTAACAGTCGAGAGAGATTTACATGAGATTCTCAGGTTCACAGCTCGCGCCGACGACCGCCACTGTTTCGCTGATGGAAGGTAAACATATGCGCTCGCGCTACGCCAGCAAGTGATATTCAATCGACACTCAGAACTACGGTCATCTCCATCTCTCCTTTCTTTGTACATTCATCCACGACCTGTAGTTAAACATTTTCACAGTTGCTAGGTTTAACTGAATCAGAAATGCGAGATATCCGATTTAATAAAAAGAATTGATCAGCCACTGTAGAGTGCTTTATAACCTAAACTTACTGAATTGTTTTAAACATGTACGTCTTTCTGATTGCTCTTGGTCGACCTCATGCATTAATCGGTTATTTTTATTGTACATTTTTTCTTAATTGCTACCTCTGCCCCAATTGTATTTAATTTGTTTGTATTTCGTGGACCCCCAGGACATGGTCATCAACCATCTTACTATTAAAGAACCTTAGAATAGTTAGGAATTTCGCTTCACAGTTGTGAACACCCCATATCAATATTTTACCATCCTGTACATATTGCTATACGTCACGAAGTCATACTTAGATAAAAAATAAACCTTAATAACGAAAATCTAAGAGTTTAATTTTTTGCTAACATATACAATAGTTATACCTGAACCTGTGCACTAATTTCTGTTAACGCTAATGTTTCGTTTACAGGTAGTGTAGTGGAACTGACATTGTGATCATTGACTGATTACATCACTGCTCATAGCGCTGCACTCTTCTGAACTCTGCAGGCAGTAGGTTAAACACCAAATTCCTAGAACACTCACAGAAAGTCCTTGTGCAAATGTGGCAGTAAGATAGATCAGAACAATTCTCAAACGTGTTAGACGGTGAACGATATTGTGACGCTGTATTCCTTTCCCTTGTGAATTATTTGAGGGACTTCATTTTTATGGATGACAATCAGCAATCACGTAAAACAACGAAGGTGGAGGAGCTATTGGAACGTGTGGATATTCAATGAATGGGCTCGCTTGCTAGTTTCCCTGACTTAAATCACATCTGGCTCGAGTTGCCTATTACAGCATGTCCACAAGCACCAGCGACTATCCAGCAGCTGTCGACTGTGCTGGTGGAGATATAGAACTCCATAGCACTCCTGTGGCCACCATCTACGCACATTGTACAGCATGCACTGCCATCCGCGGTGATCCCCCACCCTACAAAAAAGTATGCCCCCATCGAGGGAACCATCACAAACCACGCTGTAGTTATTATCTTTGAATAAAACTGTCATTTTCTTCTTCCCATTACGTATTTCGGTGTGTTACCCTCTGTATTATACTGTAGCACTTATTTCTTTGTATTGTGTGTTAACCGGGGGCCTAGAAACGACGGAGAGGCTCCGTCCCCACTGCAGCCACAGTGGTGCACAACCCCATGACGATACCGCAGTCCACTACAGCCCTCCGCCGACCCACACCAAACCACTCTGTCAGGGTTATTGAGCGGTTCGGCCCCCGGTGGACCCCCACTCCCAGACGAGTGTAACCCCTATGTTTGCTGTTTGAGTTGTAGAATAATGGCCGGCCGAAGTGGCCGCGCGGTTCTGGCGCTGCAGTCTGTCACCGCGAGACCGCTACGGTCGCAGGTTCGAATCCTGCCTCGGGCATGGATGTTTGTGATGACCTTAGGTTAGTTAGGTTTCACTAGTTCTAAGTTCTAGGGAACTAATGACCTCAGCAGTTGAGTCCCATAGTGCTCAGAGCCATTTGAACCATTTTGTAGAATAATGGTGGTGTATGCTTGCGTGGAGAACTTGTTTGAGCAGCAATCACCGACATAGTGTAGTTGAGGCAGGGTAAGGAGAACCAGTTAGCATTCGCCGAGGCAGATTGAAAACCGCCTAAAAACCATCCACACACTGGCCAGCTCACCGGACCTCGACACAAGTCCGCCGAGCGAATTCGTGCAGGGGACCAGGCGCTCTTATCCAACACGGAAAGCCGTATTTCTATGTATGGTTCGAGTTTCATCAGAATATGTTACTTGGCAGTGACACAGTGTGCCAAAGTTACTTTGGCATTTAACTTCTGTACATTAATAAGTCAATAAGGTAGTGTATGGTTAAATTTTTTATATGAATTTATGTGAAACTGTCTAGTTAATTCAACTATTCATTGGAAATAAAGTGATATTTCTTTAATATTGATATTATGTATACCACTTTCTAGTGAGCGAGTCGTAAATTAAGCTGTGGAGAGAGATGCATGCCATGAGGGCAACATAGCTGACAGGCACCTGCCTGGGCGGGAATACCTCTTCTGTTGGCTAACTCCCTGTTTCAGCCATCGCCTGAACTCGGTTCTTTGCAATCACTTTCCTCCTAATCTCCGGGTGTGGTGTAGTCAGCTATGAGACTGAAAGAATGAGCCTTATGGAAAAACATTACTTAATTATAAAAACAAAATATTAACAGATATGAAGGCAGTTTGTTCAATGAGCACATATTTGTACATATGTGAATTTATGCTGCTGGATAACATGAGACACAGTGTTGCTCCACCCTGCACATAGTAAGCTCCTCAGATCATCGTTGGCGCACTGTCCACAAGGTAGTGGAAACGTTGTTACTGACACCTGCCGCACACTACTCGTAATGTGGTGAGGTTTTCTGAAATGCAGCATTGCAAGTTTCAACAACTCTGTTCAAAAGAATTAGGGGAACAAGCGAATCAAAACCCGGTATGTTAAATCTGTTTTGATACACGTGATACCTGTGGTCTTACTGCATGGCTTGAGATCTTCGCTTTGAGTGTTGGAAACAATTAAAATCATTCGCCATCTATTGGTTTTGTCATACGGTACCGTGTCAGGTAATCCCTTAGAAGGACAGCACCGATAGATATTCCAATGTTTTTTAGTGCAGCACATAGATTGCAGATGTTATTTGTGGAAGCTGTATTTAATCAAGCATATGCAATGCGACATCTTAACGCTATGCAGGTGGCAAAGGTGGTCAGTTTGATCCACAAGGGATGGACGTCT
Organism: Schistocerca nitens; assembly: GCF_023898315.1. Classification (NCBI taxonomy): domain Eukaryota; kingdom Metazoa; phylum Arthropoda; class Insecta; order Orthoptera; family Acrididae; genus Schistocerca; species Schistocerca nitens. Next base: position 159,243,394 of record NC_064620.1, on the reverse strand, counting down.
CGTGGTGTTTCTTCGGATGCCAGTGTCTGTTCATCTTTCATCCATAGGTTGTAGACTCGCTACAGGAAGTCAAGGCAGTACACAGGACGAGTTGGACAACGTCGCCAATGCATTATGGCCCCATGTGTCGCGTTTCGACATCGCACGGATACCGCCAGAGCACTGCAAGACGATTTCAAAAGGGCCACTGTAGTCGATGTGTTCGAACAGACTGTAATGAACTGAATATGGGAAAGGACCATACGATCTAGACGTTCTGTTAGAGTAACCCACTCCGCATTTCGGCTTCTGTTCTGCCATTCCCATGCCAACAGACAACTTCGTCGCTGGCGAATCGTGTTATTTGCAGAGGAGTCCAGATATCCTCTGATGCATGATGTTGGCAGTGTTTGTGTGTGGAGACCTGTGATGAGTAGTACCTGTGTAAGAAATCGAGATATTTACGAAGTGCTGTGATGTTGTGGGGAAGCTTCTGTGTTGACAGCCGAACAGATCATATCGTTGTCCATGATCACCTCACCTCTATGTATTGCACCATGTGGTGGATGCTGCATAGATGGTGACCCTGAAATCCTTGTAATGACCGGGCCCAAGTGCCTGGTGTCTGTAGGGGTGTCTTGCGAAGCCTGGACATTGACGTAGTGGAATGGCTGGCACTGCATCCTACCCTAAACACCATCATGCAGGTGTGGGACATACTAGACCGACTTGTTCATGGTCGTCCTATTCCACCACAGCCTCTCCAGGAACTCTCACGGGCTCTCATTGAAGAACGGGAAGGTATACCACAGAATGACCTCTGTAAACATATACAGAGCCTGACTTGTAGTTGTCAGGTAATGCTCATGTGGGGCATGCACGTTATTGACGCTATCAAATTCCAGTGAAAACTAACCAAGATCACGGAGTGAATGACTGTTGCCACTTTGTTTTCGACACGTGTTGGCCACATCGGTCCTTTTCTATGTAATCCCCCAAACGATAGAAGATGTAATAACGTACTGTTGTGTACTTCATTTATGAGATATAAAGGTATTATTTGGTAACATTCCGACTCCTCAATTATTACTCAATGTGATATGGCAGCCGCACAAAGTCCCCTAATTCTTTTGAGCAGTGTGTTCGAAACGTCACCTTAGAAAAATTATACATGACTGTGCTTAAACTGACACACAATATTTTTAGCGCAACGCAATCTGACTTTCAATAATCCCTACAAGAGAATGGCCCTGACTAAATTTACCTATACGTTTCACAAATCACTTACCTCACAAAAATCTTCGTTTCTCGAACTACTGCATTACAGCGAGCGCCACTACTGCCAGATAAATAAAAGATTCAAACTACTGAAGGCACTAACTACTGATAGGCGTAGTTACCAAAAGAAAGATTTTGATAGAGAACAAACAATGTATTTACCTTAATAGTGTTCAAAAGTCATCATATACAGGGTGTTACAAAAAGGTACGGCCAAACTTTCAGGAAACATTCCACACACACAAATAAAGAAAAGATGTTATGTGAACATGTGTCCGGAAACGCTTAATTTCCATGTTAGAGCTCATTTTAGTTTTGTCAACCTACGCTCAATGGAGCACGTTATCATGATTTCATACGGGATACTCTACCTGTGCTGCTCGAACATGTGCCTTTACAAGTACGACACAACATGTCGTTCATGCACGATGGAGCTCCTGCACATTTCAGTCGAAATGTTCGTACGCTTCTCAACAACAGATTCGGTGACCGATGGATTGGTAGAGGCGGACCAATTCCATGGCCTCCACGCTCTCCTGACTTCAACCCTCTTGACTTTCATTTATGGGGGCATTTGAAAGCTCTTGTCTTCGCTACCCCGGTATCAAATGTAGAGACTCTTCGTGCTCGTATTGTGGACGGCTGTGATACAATACGCCATTCTCCAGGGCTGCATCAGCGCATCAGGGATTCCATGCGACGGAGGGTGGATGCATGTATCCTCGCTAACGGAGGACATTTTGAACATTGCCTGTAACAAATTGTTTGAAATCACGCTAGTACGTTCTGTTCCTGTGTGTTTCCATTCCATGATTAATGTGATTTGAAGAGAAGTAATAACATGAGCTCTAACATGGAAAGTAAGCGTTTCCGGACACATGTCTACATAACATATTTTCTTTCTTTGTCTGTGAGGAATGTTTCCTGAAAGTTTGGCCGTACCTTTTTGTAACACCCTGTATATATCAGTCCATGATATCCAATATTACAAATTTACTCATTCTAATGGACACATGCCCAGATCGTCCGCTCTCAAAATTCCGCCATTTCTCTCCCCACATCCACCACTGCTGGCGGCTCATCTCCAACTGCGCAACGCTACGCGCTGTTAACAGCCAACTGCCCAACACTACAATAGCAAACAACAACGCAAACCAGCCACAGACTGCACACAGCACAGCTAGTGATTTTCATACAGAGCGCTACGTGGCGTTACCAATATAAAAACCTAAACAGCCTACTTACAGTGTTTCCCAGAATGCTCCAATGGATTCATGTCATCACACAACGCAGGACATTCCAACTCTTAGACCTTAACGGCCCAGAGCAAGGTAAACAGATGGTGGCTCCAGTGTGCCCACGCATTACCCTCATGAAAGACGATAGGACGTTAAATTGTTTGTTTACTAGATAACTGTATAATAGTTTGGAACACCATTTCCGGTTACTGCACAGCCCTCAAATTACCCGCAACAGTGATTAGACGTCTACAAGGGCCGTGAATGGCACCGACACAACAAAAAAATTGACCGAGTGACACATCTACCTGCTGAACCAGTAGGGTTGCATGACCGATACCTACGCTGGTATCTGGCCCCATCCACAGGCTTCCCCTTGTCCACAATATTAGCATACCACTATAAGAAGGGTACTGTGATTCGCAGTGAACATGTAGCGTCCAGATAGACTATCATCCAACTAAAACAGACACAAATTTACACATCTTCATATCCAGCCACAGCCTACATCAGAAACAAACAATAGAAGGAAACTTTCTCATACAGAAGGCATTAATAAAAGCCGTGCGGAGTGGCCGCGCGGTTAGAGGCGCCACGTCACTAATCTTGCGGCCCCTCACGCCGGAGGTTCGAGTCCCTCTTTCAGGCATGGGTTTGTGTGTTGTCTTTAGCGTTAAGTTAGCTTAAGTAGTGTGTAAGTCTACGGACCGATGACCTCAGCAGTTTGGTCCCTTAGGAATCCACACACATTTGAACATTTGCATTAAATGAAGAAAAACTTAAAATGCATACACTACTCCATGTAACGGTACACTATTTAACACGTTAACACATCAACAACATAAAGATTGTGTTTTGTAAAGTGTGAGAGTATAACTTCCGAGCCGGCCCAAGTGGCCGTGCGGTTAAAGGCGCTGCAGTCTGGAACCGCAAGACCGCTACGGTCGCAGGTTCGAATCCTGCCTCGGGCATGGATGTTTGTGATGTCCTTAGGTTAGTTAGGTTTAACTAGTTCTAAGAACTAGGGGACTAATGACCTCAGCAGTTGAGTCCCATAGTGCTCAGAGCCATTTGAACCATTTTTTTGTAACTTCCGAGTGGAGTTTTTCAAAAAAGTATACGCATTTCTGTGTAGATAGAGAAGCTTGCAGATGACTACGGATACTTTGAAAAGAACTGTAAGGTATCGCAAAATATAGAATCGCGAATTATTTACGCACATCGAAACTACGTTTACAGATAAAGTGATATGTTAACTCGCCAACCAAACTCCCAGTAATATCGCTCATTTTCAGATGGCAAGCTACCGGTACACATTGCACTGCAAAGCAGAACAGTGTAGAAATCGAGGTAATAACCACACAGCCGTAAACTGCTTAACTTCCGTGGGATAATAATATTTAAAACACGTTTCTAACTCTCAGAAAAGAGTAAAATTACCCAGTGACGATGGCACGAAGATGCTGACAGATGTTTAAACACTTATAAAAACACATGTTTACTTCATATGAGTAAATGAATACTGTAAATCACGGCTGCTGCTATAGCTTCGAAACCAAACTATGATTATGAAATAACGTACTTCATTGCACGTGTGATGAACAAGAGTCAGCTAAGCAAATCAGTAACAGAGAGATCGATAGAGATCAATAAATGAATACTGCGAAGATTAACAAGATAGATTTGTGTTAATATTTAGGTGCCACTTGTCACATTAATTTAGGTGTTGGTTTTGTGTTAAACGAAGAACAATCTCAAAGAGACTAGTAAACTCTTCCTTCAAAAATTAACAATCCAAAAATGGCTCCATGCAATTCTTCAATTCACTGCTTAACTACAGACTTAATTGTGCTAGTATTTGATGTTTTTGACGGGTAGCTACTGACTCTGTTACACACTCAAGGGTTAAGTGCTTCTCCGCATTTATCGAGCAAAGTTCAAGCGAAACCATTACCTTACAGAATATGTACCTTTGAGCTGTCCCTTAGAGAATAACGAAATTATATTTTACTTTGAAAGTGTAAAATTTGCAGCCAGATTCTTCCAAGTGTTTATAAAAGGAAATGTTGCTATTTCAACAGATGATGTCTCCATACTCCCACAAATTCTTTCTTCGAGCATCCTCTTTCCTATGGTGAACATTTTCCAATACCGCGCATTAATGTTCCTCCTGTTTACATTATCACTTAGTTTGCCAAATTTCAATTTTTTTTTTTTTTTTTTAGAAGAGATTAAGATAACTTGTACTTCAGTGTTCCATCGGTGATAGAGGTCATTACAGCTGGAGCACCAACTTGCTGCTTCCGACTGAACGGCTATGAAATGGATCCTAAATCCACACTGTGTCATTCTGACGCGTCGAATCCCGCACATTAATTAAACTTCCGGAGGGAGAGACATTCTTCATTAGAGAAGTTTAGGTGACACTGAATTTCAGGAAGCCAGATACAATTTAAACGTCCGTTATCTCCATCTCTATGTTAAACTGTGACTATTTCTAGTTATAGGACTTAGCATGCGCATTTATCAAACGCTAATGACGTTCAAAATTCCTTGACAATAGAAGGCCTACATATTCCGGACATGTGACGATTTTTAACTGCTCTGGCGTATTTCTTATCATCATTTAGATTACATGTTTTTCGGTAATATTACTAATTGACATTCCAGGGCGATGCCGACGACAAGAATCTTCTTTTCCCTTTATTGCGGACTTAATTTATTCATTGTGAGTTCGAGCTGACATCTGCCACCATGATGTTCTCCCACCTACAAGATGTTTAATTCTTACATTTTACGTGGTATTTCTAATACTGAAAGGAAGTTAAAATGAAGAAATGAAATAACTGTGAATTTCTAAGGAATACGTCATGTTCACGAGTTGATTGTTATGCCCTATATGGGTCTATGTGGGCCTATGAATGAATCGGTGATGCCAAATGTGTGGATGAGTGGGTGCGTCTCAGGTGTAGTAGTATGGGTAAAAGCATGTGTTTGGAAGAGGTTTTGTGGAGGGTGAGTAGGTGGAAGGGGGGAAATGAGGTGGTTGGAAGGAAAAAGCTAGCTATCCATTGGAAAGTTGGAGGTGTGGCAGTAATAATTGGTACTACTCAACCGCTTTAAGTCCCACACACAAATCAACAAAGATTTTCTACGGACAATGCTCTCGTCAGGTTTTGAATTCAGCTCATGGGGTTAAAATACTAGAAACCTAAAGACGAGAGCGTCGTCTCTCGAAATACGTTTCAGCGTTGTGTCTAGGGCAAAAAAAGGTTCGAATGCAAGCAGTTAAAATATAGCAGCCGCTACCCGACATACTTCAGATGGATACTAAACACATCAAAAAAAGTTTTGCATCACCGCTATTCCGAGAGTTCCGGAACCTGTAAAGAAAACTGGAATATAAATAAACATAAATATCATTTCGGCCATTTTTATTGCTCATGTGAACCAAAAGTTGCATGTTGTACCACCGTACAGCAAGACCTTCTGAGGTGGTCCAGATTGCTGTACACACTGGTGCCTCTAATACCCAGTAGCACGTCCTCTTGCATTTATGCATGCCTGTATTCGTCGTGGCATATTATCGGCAAATTCATCAAGGCACTGTTGGTCCAGATTGTCCCACTCCTCAACGGAGATTCGGCGTAGATCTCTGAAGATGTTTGGTGGGCCACGTCATCCATAAACAGCCCTTTTCAATCTATCCCAGGCATGTTCCATAGGGTTCATGTCTGGAGAACATGCTGGCCACTCTAGTCGACCGATGTCGTTATCCTGAAAGAAGTCATTCACAAGATGTGCACGATGGGGACGCGAATTATCGTTCAAGACGACGAATGCCTGCCCAGTACGCTGCCGATATGGTCGTACTATTGGTTGGAGGATGGCATTCCCGTATCGTACAGCCGTTACGGTGCCTTCCATGACCACCAGCGGCGTACGTCGGTCCCATATACTGCCACCCCAAAACAGCAGGGAACCTCCACCTTGCTACACTCGCTGGACAGTGTGTGTAAGGCGTTCAGCCTGACCGGGTTGCCTCCAAACACGTCTCCGACGATTGTCTGATTGAACGCATATGCGACACTCATCGGTGAAGAGAACGTGATGCCAATCCTGAGCCGTCAATTCGGCATGTTAGTGGGCCCATCTTTATCGCATTGCATGGTGTCGTGGCTGCAATGATGGATCTCACCATGGACGTCGGAAGTGAAGTTGCGCATCATGCAGGCTATTGCGCACAGTTTGAGTCTTAACATGACGTCCTGTGGCTGCACGGAAAGCATTATTCATCATGGTGGCGTTGCAGTCAGGGTTTCTCCAAGCCATAATCCGCAGGTAGCGGTCATCCACAGCAGTAGTATCCCTTGGGTGACGTGAGTGGGACATGTCATCGACAGTTCCTGTCTCTCTGTATCTCCTCCATGTCCAAACAACATCGCTTTGGTTCACTTCCCTTGCTGAGAGCCCTTTCTGGCACAAAGTAATAATGCGGACGCGATCGAACCACTGTATTGACCGTCTAGGCATGGTTGAACTACAGACAACACAAGCTGTGTACCTCTTGCGTGGTGAAATAACTGAAACTGATCGGCTGTCGGACCCTGTCCGTCTAATAGGCGCTGCTTATGCATGGTTGTTACATCTTTGGGCGCGTTTATCAACATGTCTGAACAGTCAGAGGAACTGTGTCTGTGATACAATATACACAGTCAACGTCTATCATCAGGAGTTTTGGCAACCGGGTTGATGCAAAACTTATTATGATGTGTATGTTTAATTGGAGGTGTGGCATGGGAATTGGAGGTTTCCATAACAGAAACCTGATTTAAGACGGAGATATAACAGACAGTACATCACGTTCAAAGAATAAATTTATGTGCAGATAACTGGAGCAGTAAATGGGAATTGGTGAAACTAATTTGAGACATGATGTAAAATGTGTGAATCTTAAGAGAAGAAATTATTTTTCGATAGAGACATAGCAACAGTCCAGTTTGTGTGAAGAACGTCCCGGGTGATTGAAATTAAAGTGCAGGTATCCACGGAAGTCCGGTGCGGACTGTATTTACCGTGTGGCAGCAAAATTGGTAGGTACGCTTATGCATTAACACGGAACCGATTTACGCTGGAAAACAAATTAGTTCTAATTGTGGCCACGAGGTACAAATATGGCGCTGTACACTGTTTGTATGACGGTATAGCATTCATGCTGTCATTTAAAACACGAGTCATCTCGGTGTGGCATGTGGAAAAGGAAGGCGTGCTATCCTGGTGGAAGTTATTGACGAGGTTGTGAATACACAGTAACGCCGAATTTGGGATGCTGTTAAACTGCGTGTTAATGCACAAAGAGCCACTGCACTCGCCGTATGCGACTGTGTGATGTGGATTCACAAACATCTTTACTCTCAGTCCGTTGTTCTCTAAAGAGAATACACTCAGAGGACCTGTCACTTATACCGCGACTTCTGCTTGTTATCGATACTTCAGTGTACAGCATGTGATTCCTGCTTTGGAAGAACGCAACTATGTTGAAGCCATTGTTTTCAGGCAAGATGGTCAACACCTCATGTCGCAAGCCCGGTGAAAGATCTATTTATGGCAACCCTCCACGAACTTATTAAGTCGAGGCGATTTCGAGATGCAAGGCCTGCAAGATCGCCTGCTCTGTATCCATGTCACCTTTGGCTCTGGGGACCTCTAAAATGCGTTCACCAGGGACGCGTTCGGTCTCTTCCTGGTGTCGGCTACTATTGATCACATTGTTTAACGAATGTAGCATCTCATCACTGTCTCCATTGCTCATTTTCAACAAATTGTGTAAGTGACGGTTACTAACAAAACCCACATTATTCCTTTCCCATTTGTTTGATCATTTCTGCCCACGTCCCGTTACAAAATCATTACATATGGAAACATTTCTATACGTATTTCTTGCATTCACAGCGCCAGAGTAGCACCTGGAGGGCAAAATTGGAACTAATTTGTTTTTCAACGTAAATCGTATACGCCTTAAGGCTGTACAATGTCTACCAAGTTCCGCTGTCATATAATAATCACAGCCTCCACAGGACCTTCATAACTAGCTGCTTCATTATAACCACCCAGTGTATTGCAATTAAGTGAATATTCTTTGACAACAGTGGACCTCTCTGTGAAGCAGTTTCGCCAGTTTGATAAAAACTAATAACAAAATACATGGTGTTAAAGAAAAGCATCCAATATTTTGCGAGGTGATAGTACTCACCAAAATAAGACAAAAATTCCAGTAAACGTGGGCTCTAAAATACATACCTGAAAAGCTAAGAATACTTGTACAGTAGAACAGATGTGTTTCACTGTATAAACGAGGAACAATTGTTCTTAGCTCTTAAGGTATGCATCTTAGACCTCATATTTCCTGGACTTTTTCACTTGTCTTGGTCCACACTACCTCCTCTCAAAATATGGAAAGCTAAGAGCTTGCAGTAGGAGGGATCTCTTTCATAGTATCGAAGATGAACAAGAGCCAATAGTTCTCAACGTATGCGTTTTAGAGCCCATGTTTAATAGATTTTCTGTCTTGTTTTCGTGTAAACTACCACCTCTCAAAATGTTGGACACTTTTTTTATTACCCTGTATACCTGTATAAGTGAAATAAATATATAAGTCGGTATAAATCATTTTATAATTGATAAATTCGAGACAAATTCTGTACAGAGCTACAAAAATCTCAACTGTCCAAAAAAAAAAAAAAAAAAAAAAAGGTACTGATGGTCATCTTAATAAAACAATGTATTCCTACTCCAATGTATTCCTACTCGTGAGTTGATGGTCATCAGTTCCGAATTGAACAAAATTTCAATCTTTTAGTACCCATTATGTAACAAGCATTTTCAGCATATAAAGTTTCTGTCAGAAGTTCTGGGTTTCACTAATTGTCAGAAAATACCTACAAACTTCAAAGTGAGATACATTTCTTATGTTTACAGTGAAATCGAAAATATATTAATTGATAATTAAGTGTTACAAGTAGTAGACAGCTGGTATCTATGAATGAAACAGAAAGCTGTAAGTTGCAAATGCTAGAAATGTGAAGCTAATATCCTGCTTTGCATTGAAGTCATAGGCCGCCAGTGTGAGTTTAATGGAATCTCTGGGATGTCTTTCGCTGGAGCGACAGAGGTAATTAAACCGCACAGTGGTAATTCGAGAAGAATTAAACTGCCCTCAAAGAGAAAGAGAGATGAGATTCGTGAAATTAATGTTTGTATGCGCATATCTTCTGAACGGGGTTCTTCGCACACCACAACTTCATTTCATTTCAAATAGTTTCTCTCAAAGAATAAATTAGCTACAAAGAAATTCTGCGTGAATGGATATAAAAATTGGTTCATATTCACAGCTGTAGAAACAGGGACCAGATTATGGTAGTTAATGGAGAAACAAGTTATTCGTGTAACTTTTAAGGTTTTGTAGATCTATTCGCTACATTTAGGTATATAACACTTACGCTTTTCGTATTTTGAATGTAACCGCAAAGAAACATGCAAAGCCATTACGCCCAGACATGAGACATACTTCTGGAATTTACCGTGCAGATAAGGAATAGTTTTTTTCCGTTATCAGGAGTTAACTATTTATTGTTCCCATTGTCGACTTACTACGTGCACCTTGAAAAGTCAAGTGTGTGAAATGTTCGTAAGTTCTAATTTTACCAGGCAATTTCAGATTACTATAAATAAAAGTAAATCACATTAGATATTTTACAGTTGTTGGGCTAATAACATCAGCTATAAAATAACAGCATTGTTGATGACAGAAATGTATTATAATACTAATTCATGATATAGTTAGTTTAAAATGTAAAAGGACAGCGTTAATAGTTACGAGAAGTAATGATAATGTACCAGTGGAAGGTAACATAAATGTTATGTAGGTCTAAGGGCGTGACGGTTTTAAAATAATTGTCAGTGGAAGAATAAACCCTACATTTTGTCCACCTGCAGTGGTCTGATACATCCAGCTGAAGGTCAGTGCATCATAGATAAAATGTCGGTTCTATTCATTCACTTAAGATTATTTTACAGCAAGACGTAGTTTTATGCCATGAAAACTTTTATTCAAACCGACTTTGGGCATCGAAGCCAACGCAAGTGCCACAGCTGCAGTGTAAATACGGTAGGTCAAGGAATAGGCAACAAAAAGCATTGTGGAGAAGAAAGAAACAACAGAAACTTGTAACGACCAACTATCGTCACGTTGTTAATACGATGACAGTGAAAAGACCTTCAGGTTTATCTTAAAGAAAGCGTGTTGGTGCACGTGACATACAAATGTGGAAGGATGACCATGTGAGGAAAATCTTAGTCAAGAACAGAAGAGAAACTGAAACTTCCTGGCAGATTAAAACTGTGTGCCGGACCGAGATTCGAACTCGGGACCTTTGCCTTTCGCGGGCAAGTGCTCTACCAACTGGGTAGCTCAGTTGGTAGAGCACTTGCCCGCGAAAGGCAAAGGTCCCGAGTTCGAGTCTCGGTCCGGCACACAGTTTTAATCTGCCAGGAAGTTTCATATCAGCGCACACTCCGCTGTAGAGTGAAAATTTCATTCTAGAAGAGAAACTGTTAATTCGTATTTTCTGAAAATAAATGAATCATGATGTTGCAAAATGACTTAAGACCTTAGAGGGACGTTTATTGAAGCAACTAAAAACTGTTTATCGTCTTACTGAAGCAAATAATGCACTAAATTTTGTATCATATGATACTTACAAATAAATTACAGAAAAATAATGCACTAAATTTTGTATCATATGACACTTACAAATAAATTACAGAAAATGTCATTAAAGGAACTTGACTTTGTACCCTCTTTGCTTTCAAATTTGGTTTAAAACAAGTAGGTCCACTGTCATTTTTCTAATTACTTGTACTTCTTACGTAAAAAGATTCTGATCTGTGATAATATAATATGTATGTAATTTATTGAAAAACACATTCAGAACACAGAGGGCAGCAAATCATCAAGGGTCATAAATGTATAGAACAAACTTTCCAAAAAGAAATTGCAATTTTCGTCGTTTAACTTTGTTTCCTAAGCTGCATTTTTTCATGAAACTCTTTATATTCATAATTTTCGGGAAATTTCTTCTGCATTTTGCCTATGTCTTTAATTTTATTTTCATTAGTGATCACGCACCACCAGACTCCCCATACATGAACAATATTGAACCATCTGGTTTGTAGTTCTGGGATATGTGGATATACTGACCTGAAGATGAAAGAATATTGAATTATTCCTGCTATGAATGATTTTGCCACAGTTATTCTGGTCTGTTACGCAGAAAAGCAGAATTCCTTAAGTTAAAACAGTGAACGATACCTTTATACACCAGAAATTCCCTTAACAGAGGTCTCTGTGAAATTGACATTTCTTTTGCAATAATGTGACCACTAGTTATTGTTATCATAAGAAACCTCACTTTCAGCAACAGTAAGTTTCCTTTACCACTAGAGCTGATTATGTGCTCATACACGTTGTGTAGAATTTGTCCTCGACCCTTTGTATTATTTTCTCCACTGCAAGTCCCTGTGTGATGGCACGAAGGAGGGTCCTCTGACAAAATAAAGAAGTGTGATGTTTGAGAGACGCCTCTGAACACCATAGATATCAAAAACCGGGTGAGAATGTTGTTCTTATTCTGATCTGGACATCCGTCACAAAGCTAGCAGGTTTCTTTAACAGTAGATGAAACACAGGTCTTGACATAATGGAGGGGACAACGGTATTCGTTACACTTAAAACAACCTAAATCTTGGGCTAAGGTAACATGAATATTCTTATAGTGGGAAAAATGTACAGAAGAGCTATTTTACTGTTCAACAATGGGAGTTGGGCTTTTAAACATTGCTGCACTCTTAACTCAAACATGAAAACGTGCATTCAAGCCGTTCTACAAATCCACCATTCCAATGCACTCGTATTTTACTTTATTTAAAATGCCAGCAACGGATTTTTAATAATAAAATGTGTAAGGCTGAAATTTAAAGTCTATGAATTTCATAGCCCAAAGAAAAATAATATTTCCAACTGACTTAACATTCTCTTCTGCTATTACACCTATGGCAAGCCTCAGTTATGATAGTAGTTCTGCCTCTGGGATGTAATGGTAGACGCAAATTTCATTTACATATGCCAGAAGTCCACTGGATCACGCTTCAGGTTTTTTACAAACTCAGTTTTGAAATGTTCCTCCTCTAGCTTTTCTGTGTGACAGCAAACTTGAGTACGGCCGTCATGCTTTCACCTACGAACAACTTCATTTACGATATCACATACCAGTTACATGAGGTCATTTAACTGAACAATTTAAAGAATCGTAATGGTATAGTCTGTCATGACTCCTGAATTGTGTCGACCATTGCGTCAGTGGATACGTTATTTGCGATACCATACCTTACTAAATTTCCACAAGTTGAATAGCTTCTTTTACACCGCATATAATTGATTCGCCTCGGTCGTCAATGAATCCACCACCTTCAACGCGGATGCGCAATTACCTCCGATCTCACGTTTGAATCTCAAAATAGTGAGCATGGAGGACATGGACAGGGGCCGGCCGGGGTGGCCGAGCGGTTCTAGTCGCAGCTTAGAATCCTGCCTCGGGCATGGATGTGTGTGATGTCCTTAGGTTAGTTAGGTTTAAGTAGTTCTAAGTTCTAGGGGACTGATGACCTCAGATGTTAAGTCCCATAGTGCTCAGAACCATTTGAACCATGGACAGGAGATGCCGATAGGTGGCGTTCGGTGGATATGTGGGTCAGCCGAGATGGGCGGGGGGAGTCCTGAGATAGTCCACATACTGCTGCAAATTCTGCATGGTGTCTGTTCGTTCAAATATGTCCGAGGCTACGGACTACATGCACTCATATCGTCTTTTATACTGATTTACACCGTCAACAACAATAATGACAACAACCAGCATTCGTTCTCTTCTGTGAAAATACAAACTATGCCCTACATTGATGATACAGTCTTTCAAAGCCTCATAATCACATGCTGGGAGCATTTAGTGACGTATGCTTTGTACATCCTGCACCATTAACTACTGTTTTCTGTATTTGCACTTTGTCCATCAAAAGTAAGGCAACTGGGGAAGGTAGAACTGTCAGTTATGTACTAGCTGCATTTCCACTGTCATCTTACGAAGATTCCAATATCTGTATTTCTTCCCTATTTTTTAACCAAGATTTATCACTTAAGAAAGGCAAGTCTTCCGGTCCAGATGGTATACCAATCAGGTTCCTTTCAGATTATGCAGGCGCAATAGCGCCTTTCTTAGCAATCATATACAACCACTTACTTCACGAAAGGTCAGTTCTCAAAGACTGGATATTAGCACAAGTCACAGCAATATTCAATAAATGAAGTAAGAGTAACCCACTGAATTACAGACCCATATCACTGATCTCAATTTGCAGTAGGATTTTGTAGCATATACTGTACTCGAACATTATGAATCACCTTGGAAAAAATGACTTATTGATACATAACCAACACAGATTCAGAAAATATCGTTCTTTTGCAACACAGCTAGCTCTTTATTCCTATGAAGTAATGAGTGCTGTCGACAAGGGATCTCAGATCGATTCCATATTCCTAGATTTCCAGAAGGCTTTTGATACCGTTCCTCACAAGCGACTATTAATCAAATTGCGTGCATATGGAGTATCGTCTCAATTGTGTGACTGGATTCGTGATTTCCTCTCAGACAGGTAACAGTTCGGAGTGATAGACGGTAAATCATCGAGTAGAATAGAGGGTCATATCTGGCGTCCCGCAAGGTAGTGTCATAGATCCTCTGCTGTTCCTGATTTACACAAATGATCTAGGTGATAATTTGAGCAGCCCCTTACATTGTTTGCAGATGACGCTGTAATTTACCGTCTAGTAAAATCATCAGACGATCAATTCCTGTTTCAAAATGATGTAGAGAAAATTTCTGTATGGTGCGAAAAGTGGCAATTGGCGCTAAACAAAGAAAAATGCGAGGTCATCCACATGGGTAATATAATAAATCCCATGAATTTTGGGTATACGATAAATAGCACAAATCTAAGGCTGTCAATTCGACTAAATACCTAGGAATTACAATTACGACCAACTTAAATTGGAAAGACCACGTAGATAATATTGTGGGGACGAAAAAAGGACTGCGCTTTGTTGGAGAACACTTAGAAGATGCGACAAACCCACTAAAGAGACAGCCTACATTACACTTGTGCGTCGTCTGCTGGAATATTGCTGCGCGGTGTGGGATCCTTACCAGATAGGATTGACGGAGGACATCGAAAAAGTGCAAAGAAGGGCAGTTCATGTCTTGGTATTGCGCAATAGGTTTGAGAGTGTCACTGATAAGATACGCGAGTTGGGGTAGCAGTCACTGAAACAAAGGCGGTTTTCTTTGTGGCGAGATCTATTTACAAAATTTCAATCACCAACTTTCTCTTCCGAATGCGAAAATAATTTTTTGACACCCACCTACGTAGGAAGAAATGATCTTCATAACAAAATAAGAGAAATCAGAGCTCGAACGGAAAGATTTATGTGTTCCTTTTTCGCATGCGCCATTCGAGAGTGGAATGGTAGAGAAATAGTATGAAAATGGTTCGATGAATCCTCTGCCAGGCACTTAAGTGTGAATTGCAGAGTAACCATGTAGATGTAGATGCAGATCTAGATTTTTAATAAATAATTTATCATTGTCCTCTAGGTTGCCTGGTTTGCAAATTTCAGTGTGTACCTCTCGAAATATATCAAGAACTCACCTATTGCATAATTTAATAATCTAAAGTGTAAGCGGACTCCCCTGTCGCACTCATGACGAACCTCTTGCTTACACTTTAGATTATTACTTTCTTTATACATAAATGATCTTGCGGACAGGGTGGGCAGCAATCTTCGGTTGTTTGCTTATGCTGCTGTGCTGTACGATAGGTGTCAAAACTGAGTGACTGCAGTAGGATAAAAGATGGCTTATACAGGTAGCTCTAAATGCCGAAAACTGTAAGTTAATGCAGATGAGTCGGAAAACAAACCTATAATACTCAGATACGACATAAATAGTGGTCTGCTTGTCACATGTTTCGCCTTATGTGGGCGTAACGTCGCAGAGAGATATGAAATATAACGAGCGTGAGAGGGTTGTGGTACGGAAGGCGAATGATCGACTTCGGTTTGTTGGGAAAATTTTTGAAAGCGTGGTACATCTGTAAAGGAGACCACATGCATAACACTATTACGACCTATTCTAGAGTACAGCTCGAATGTTTGGGATCCGCACCTGGTCGGATTAAAGGAAGACATCGAATCAGTTCAAAGGGGGGCAGCTAGATTTGTTACAGGTAGGTCAGAGCAGCAAGTAAACGGTACCGAAATGCTTCAAGGACTCAAATGGGAATCCTCGGAGGAAAGGCGACTGAGAAAGTTTAGATAACCGGCATTTGAAGGTGACTGCAGGACAATACTACTGCTATCAGCATACATTTCGCGTAAGGACCACCAGAAAAAAGTTCGAGAAATTAGGGCGGAGGCATATCTGGCAGTCATTTTTCCCTACCCTATTTGTTATATTTGTTACTGGAGAGGGTACGGAAACCGCTAGCAGTGATAGATGGTGCTCTCCGCCACGCACCGTATGGTGGCTTGAGGAGTGTCTATGTAGATGTAAATTTTAATACTGACTGGGGTAAGGAAACGCTAGTAGTGGTACAGGGCCACACGAGCGAAGCACAGTATGGTGACTTGCGGAGAATGTATATAGACGTAAATTTTAGTATTGACAAGTCCTTGGTCTTGAAATAATTTACATGTAGTGTGGAGTATTGTACCTAGACGGCAGTTTAGCTAGGGACAGATGATGTTTGCTGGTTGGTGTTCAGTCCGGCGACCGACTTTTTTTTTTTTGTGAAAGCGCTCTAGAAAAAGCCACAAGCACTTAGCGGTATTTTCTACTGTCTTCTTTATTGTGAGAAAGGAGGTTGCGTTACGCGCAGCATCTGTACATAATAAAAATTTAAGTATTACGAGCTCTACATATTTAAGTGGTGCAGCATACATTAAATCCACTTGGAGGTATTGTTAATTCTTCAGTCACAGAGTTCTACGGTGAGTAAAATTATGTAATTTTTAAAAGTACTAATGTAACGTGTTGACAAATGAGCCGTATTCCATAGTTCGTGCAACAGTTTGTACCTTGACATATAGAACGGTATTATACCATGGAACACATGATATTTGCTAATGAACAGAGTTTCTTTAATGCCTTAATGGTTTTTCCCTGTTTTGAAAATAGACATTTGAGTCAGTTTTCAATAGCTTCTGCTTCAAAGTATTTTCGACTAGCAACAGGTATTTTATAGTATTTCTTCTTAATATACTTTCACTTGCTGATTATTGGTTTGTAGTTGAGTAATACTGTAAAGCTTCTTCTTCTTCAATTGGTTGTGCATTGACCCTCAGTTTCGGCACGGTCGGCATTGTTCCATTCGGATTTGGCCACGTTAATTGCTGAGCGTGGCCGGATGCCCTTCCTGTCACGACCCCGTACCTTCCGGGACGGAATCAGTCTACCTCAGCTGTCTGCGTCTAGGGTAAATCATGAAATAGTGCGAACGTGTTACAAACGTCTGCGAGTCGACAAATGTCTTCGAGTCGAGTAATACTGTAAAACGCAGACTATTAAATGCAGTACCGACAAGATTTTGTGAACTGAAACACTTTCAAAATTGATTTCGCATTTGGAAAAAACTCACTTTTCCGAAATAATCTTTATAGTTGCAGAAAAAGACTGCAGTACACATGAAGTCAATGTCATCATTTCAAAAGGGAGTAAGAAAGTACACTAAACTTCTATTGTTGGGTTAGCTAGAGGCGAAATTCTGAAAAGTGTTCCAGAGTACAACAGTCTCCCCTACAGTCAATTGCCATGTACAGCAAATTTTGATTCTCCCTTGTCCCAGAATAATTCCATAAAACGGTTTTTCCCTAAATCAGCTGTAATACGACATATGCTATATTAAACTAGTCTGACCGTAAATAAATAATCTGAAGTAGTGATGCAAATTGCCATGAACATCTCTGAACGCTGTTTGTCACTGTACCCTTTTGTTCAGTTCCTTTCAGAACAGTTTTAATTTAACATTCATCGTTTATTTCTCTGTCTTCATAAAATTTCGTGTATCCAATTGCTTTTAGAATAAGTGAAGTTCTTGAACTGACAATAGCTGCTTAGTCAACTTCTTCCTAAGAGCAAAATCTCTCGAAAAATACTTGACTGGCATTACTGGGTACTCACATATCAGCATTTTCACATTCTGTGAACAGCTCCGTTCCACACTGTGGCTGTGTAAACTTTGACATCCATCGACGACATTATCTTTCTGAAGCTCTACAACTTTGTGCCTTTATGTTGCAACGTATTCATTTGCATCATAATAACATGTCAGTTCCGTTTGGATCACATTATCATTCTTTTAGTTTTCGATGGTATTCTCCGTATGTGGCAGCTATTGCTACCCATAGGGCATATTAAATTATTTCACTGTGCATTGTAAGTAATGGAATTTTGCTGCTTTTATTTGTGTCCTGTCTTAACCCTATAATTTTAAATGAAGTTTACAGTCCTCATTAGTACTTCGGTACTTTTCTAACAACCAGTGTCTTTCCTTTCAATGGTCTCGTTCTTTTCGTTAGTTTAAAATGCAGAGATTTTTTAGAGGGTGCCCAGCCGGTTAGCCGTGCCGTCTAATGCAGTGCTTTCCTGGCGGGAAGGCGTGCCGGTACCCGGCACGAATCCACCAGGTGGGTAAGTGTCGAGGTCCTGTGTGGCGGCCAGTCTGTGAATGGTTTTTAAGGCGGTTTTCCGTCTGCCTCGGCGAATGCGTGCTCGTTCCCCTTATTCCGTCTCAGTTACACTATGTCGACGATTGTTGCGCAAACACTATCACTACGTACGCACCTACGCGTACACCATAATTAATCTATGACGGAAACATTTCACTTGTCTGGTGTGTGACGTTCGCGGGGGGAGGAGGGGTAGTCCACTGGGGGCCGAACCGCACAATAACCCAGGGTTCGGTGTGGGGCGGCGGTGGGGTGAGTGGTCTACTCTAACCTGTTGTGGGGCTGTGAACCACTGAGAGCTAGGGCGGGGACAAAGCCTCTCCTTCGTTTCTAGGTCCCCAGTTCCATACAATACACCTACTGTACATTTTTGTTTTTTACTGAGCGAGATACTATCATATTATCGTGAATTTTCAGCCCCAAATTCTTGCAGTTTCTTTTTGTAACCGCCTTCATCGTAAGCGTGGGTATATATTAATGGAACGTATCATTCTAGCATGAAATATGGAAAGATAATAAAATGAAGTGTAAGGTAATCCCCACGAAACATCTGCAGCGCAGTCGAAACAATCTTGACAACATGTGGGCCCACCCACAGCGCATTCGAGATAACCTTGACTACATGTGGGCTCGTTGTTGTTTTCAGTACGCTTTAGATGTTGGGGAGTTCTTACACACCTCCCCTGGAGTCCAGATCTCGCCCCATACGATTCCCATAGTTTTGTTGCTCTGAAGAAAGAGATTCGTGCCCTTGATTTGATTCAGACGAAAAGGTGCACGCCTGGCTACAATGGTGGTTCCGTTGGTGACCACAAAACATTTTCCACGAAGACAATGACACCCTTGCTTCACAGTGTGATGAATCTATTAAGAGGTAAGGCGATTAGTTTTGGTATAATAAACAGTTTACTTACTTTTTAGGATACCGTTCCTCAGTCGGTAAAAAGAACGCTCCTAGCATCGCTATGTTGTCCGTCGGTCTGTCTGGCTGCATGTCCAACTGATAATAAAGCTTTTTATCGCGACCGAGTAGATGTATAAAGCTGCAATTTATGTCACATACTAAGTTCACGGTTCTTTGGTGGTGTAAAAAACATAAGCTTCTAACTTAATGCAATCGAAAAATACTACCGTGTATGTCACATATTTTGCTACTTGCAGAGTCACTCATCAAAACCGATAAGGTACGTTCCGTTGACCTAGAATCATCATATTTGGCAGTAAAAGTTCGTAGTACAAGTGAAGGAGAAAGTACGAAAGTTTTAAATTTTTAGTTGAATCATTTTGTCATTTTTCTATCCGTCAGTCGAACTGTCTGTGTGCCGTTTAAGACCCACTTTTGACAGGAACGGGTACACGTATCAGGTTGAAAAGTATGTCACATACTGAAGAATATGGTCCCTAGGCTGTGTACAACATTTAAGTTTCTACGTCAATGTAGTCATGAGATGCAGACATTTATGTCACATATTTTGACTCTCGAAAACTCACTCATCAAAACCTATAGGGCTCTTTCCGTTGATCTAGAATGATGAAATTTGTCAAGATGTAAGGTTTCACAGTGCAAGTAAAGGTAAAAATCCCGAAAATTGTTAAATTGTAATTATATCACTTAAAAAAAACTTTATAACATTAGAACTTACATAGTATTCGTCACAAGTCAAAGGCATAATAGAAAAATATTCTTCTACGCTAATATAGAAAATAAGTAGTCGTCATGTTTTAGGAAGTAAATGAACAATATTTTATTACATCTTCCCAATCTAAAAATAAAAGCAGAAGTCCCGTGCTCGCTTTCTTTTTTATGTTCAGGCTAACCTCAGGAGCTAATGTAGAGGTTTTGATATCTTGCCACTACCGATATCGGTGAAATCGTCGAAAGTCTTGAGTCGTGGGATCTATGAACAGGGTATATACTTACGTTCGGACGAAAGACTCAGTGCGTGAGTCCTACTCGCACTTGGGTTTTTTCTTTCTTTTTTATTTATTATTATTTTTTTTGCATCTATCTCGTTTTCATTTGACTGACCTTTACACAATACTATTTCAGCACGTTACATGTTAAAATGTACTGTACACCCGTATTTGATAGTAGAACTGTTCCACGTGCCGTCTTTGCATTTGGAAGCAATAATACAGTGCTTTCTCCTGTGATATACTAATCCCTTCAAATCCGAATCATTTCGTAAAACTTGGCAAGATAGTACAATTACTTGCTCTAGTTCTTCAACGTTGACAATGGGACTGTTATACGATTTTGAGACGACTCAGAACATGTAGAGATTTGAGATCTGGTGATCTCCGTCTTAGGTTACAGTAGAGTGTGTAATGTCGTAGAAAATATGTGCCTCTGCCCGAATTGCACGCAGCACAATCCCCAACCATTGGCCATGAATGGCACTTGATATAATTAAAATAGAGGTTCAATCGAAATGTTTAAATATCAGATATATTGATACTACGTAGGGGAATACTTCATTCTGAACTCAGTGGTGATCTTTAATGGTGATCATTAACCACACATTTGCAGTTATCTAGTGAAAGGCTCGTTCACGGACCCACGTTTAGTTGGAATTATGATACTACCTGCATAATACTTTATATACTAGTATTACTTCCTCACCTATTTAATCAAAATGATGAAACATTTTAACCTTAGATTTACAGAAATCAAATTTTTACTGCAGAAGTTCGAAACCCCACCGCTTACCTTCGACCCTGTTCAGAACACCAGTTTGAGTTCGCCTCGTTGGCTGTCATTTATAGGTTGCATGACGACTGGTAGTTAGACTCGGTAGCTTCAGTAGAGACTGGCTATCACCTGCGGTAAATACTCCCAGAATAGCAGCTCTAGGTCTTCGTGATTACTACTTACTTCTGGATGAGGAAACACGTGACGCATTCGGAGCAGCTTACGGCGTACTTAGACTGTCCAGTAAATGTAATAAAATTATTTAGAAGTACTTGATATTTTTTTAAATGACTTAAAATTTCTACTGCTTCTGATTTGAAAATTCCTTCACATCTCATAAAAAAGAATTTCAATAACAGACAAACCAACTGCTGATGTTCTGCATAAGATTAATACAAAGAGATTGAAGCTGTCATTTAGAATATTGTAGGTATAATGCAGAAGGTAAAAAAAGAAAAAAACACATTTCCGTTTGTAAAGTTCTCGAAGACAGATTCGTAGATAGTTTCATTTAGAATCTGAATTTCACGAGCTGTGGTATGTCAACTTGGTTACGTGGTTTGATTCTATGATGTACTGAGTGAAGTATACGATTATCACTTCGTAGTGACAAGCTAACGTATAATATACCCTAGATGAGATGTTCAAATTTTAAATGGAGTGACACACTGAAGAGCAAAAGAAACTGGTACACCTGACTAATGTCGTGTAGGGCCCCCGCGAGCACGCAGAAGGGCCGCAACACGACGTGGCATGGAGCCGACTAATTTCTGAAGTAGTGCTGGAGGGAACTGACACCATGAATCCTGAAGGGGTGCCTAAGAATCTGTAAGAGTACGAGGGGGTGGAGATCTCATCTGAGCCGAACATTGAAAGGCATCCCAAACATGTTCAATATTGTTCATTTATGGGGAGTTTGGTGCTCAGCGGAAGTGTTTAAACTCAGAACAGAGTTCCTGGAGCCACTCTCTAGCAATTCTGGACGTATGGGGTGTCGCTATGTCCTGCTGGAATTGCCCAAGTGCGTAGGAATGCTCAGTGGACATGACTGGATGCAGATGATCACACAAGGGTGCTCACGTACGTGTCAGCCGTCAGAGTCGTATCTAGACGTATCAGTAGTCACATATGACTCCAACTGCACACACCCCACACTATTACAGAGCCTCCACCAGCTTCAACAGTCCCCTGCTGACATGCAGGTTCCATAGATCCATGAGGTTGTTTCCATACACATATACGTCCATCCGCTCAACACAATTGGAAAGGAGGCTCGTCCGACCAGGCAACATGTTTCCAGTCGTCAACAATCCAATGTCGGTTAGACGGGCCCAGCCAAGGCATAAAGCTTTGTGTCGTGCACTCATCAAGGATGTACGAGTGGTTCTTCGGCTCCGAAAGCCCACATCGATGATGTTTCGTTGAGTGGTTCCCATGCTGCATCTTGTTGATGGCTCAGCATTGAAATCTGCAGCATTTCGAGGAAGGGTTGCACTTTTGTCACGTTGAACGATTCTCTTCAGTCGTCTTTGGCCCCGTTCTTGCAGGATATTTTTCCGGCCGCAGCGATGTTGGAGATTTGATGATTTACCGTCTTCTTGATATTCACGGTATACTCGTGAAATGGTCGTACGGGGAATACCCCACTTCGTTGCTACCTCGGAGATGCTGTGTCCCATCTCTTTTGCGCCGAGTATACACGGCATTTAAACTCACTTAAATCCTGAAAACCTCCCATTGTAGCAGCAGTAACCGATCCAAAAAGTGCGCCGGGCACTTGTTGTCTAACATAGACGTTGACGACCACAGTGGCGTATACCCCCAGTTTAGATATTTCTGTATTTGAATAAGCACGCTTGTACCAATTTCTTCGGCGCATCCGTATATAATGATCGCGTTGAAAAACATCCCCACCAAAAATAACATTTAACACTTGTGAAATAATAAGCCAATGAAAATGAAAACGCAAAGCCTACTTAAAAAGCAAATTCACTGTACTTCTAATAGTCCTATGAGAACTTCACGAACTGCAGTTTAAATATATTGCCAAAACACAATAGAATGTTTTAAAATCGTACCAAATATCACGATTAGTTTGTTATTAATACCGATTTTATCATTTTTTAATTAATGCAGAAACGCTAAGTACATCCTTGATCTTAAACAATACGTCTTTATAACTGGAATATTTTATTACATAAAAACTTGCAGTGTAATGCAAGGTATAGGTTTTTAGAAAACATATTAGATGTCGATTGTATTTTCCACCAGCTTGACAGTAAGAAGAAGTCAACAAATACCATTTTGAAAACAGCGATTTGTTTCAGGAAATTCTGACTGCTGAAAGTTGTTCAAAATTTTACAAAAGAGCAGTGATCATTAAAATTTCTACTACCATCATTTTAATGATGCATTTTTACCAACTGCCAGGCCTTACCAATTGTGCAGCTCCAAATGTGTTTTAGGGAGCTGTTGTTGCAGAGAGCACGTGTTGATAATGCTCCACGAGTGTATGTGGGAACACTGACAGATGGCTCACTCACCACTTGTTTATGATGTGAAGACAGGAAGTCGAGTGACTTGGTGTTTAGTCGTTGTGTCTGGAAATAAAAAATACACAAAGTATAAGGAAAAACAGTGTGAAAGTCATTATTAACTTGATACTTGTCACTAGCCGAGCCATCATCTTTTAAAATTAAATAGTACAATGACTTATCTTGCACTTCACCTCGCTCTCGATATAATTATCAAGATTAATATTATAAAGGAATTATGCAGCAACTTACAACTAGTTATGTCAAATGTTTTTCCCATCTCCTCGTCCAGGCCCTGACGGCCCAAGGCATGTCTACATGCAGCCATGTCATCGCCTGCCTTGTGACGTTATGCGAATGTAGTAGGCTTAGGAGGGGGGAGAATGGGGGCACGTGGTCAGCACACTGGTGTTCTTGTCTTTGTGCGGACTCTACAAACAGTGAAGCCGCTGCTGCTCGGTCAGGTAGCTCCTCATATGGCATCACGAGGCTGAGTCTACCATGTAGCAGTCCCTGCAGTAAGGAAAATTCCTTGGCAGTACCAGGAATCGAACCTGAGTCTCTGACATGGCACCTGTCTAGTCATCTATGCTGACCACTCAATGAAGATGGTGGACTGATATCAATCACACGGTTCAAAGAGCACAAGCAAAGTAGATAAAGTTGGGCAAAGAACGTGAGGTACAGGAATATTCTAGCAGGTTCACACTGTGGTCAGACAGATTCCGAAATCCGATATTGGGTTTGAAAGGATACCCAGGGGCAGTTATAGACTTCACTCTCATTTTAGTCCTGATTAAGAATAGATGCAGGTTAAGGGGACCGTCAGGAAGAGTCAGTGTGGAACGAAGTGCAATACGGACTTACTGATAAATCATGTGTTTCAAGCCTTCTAAGGTGTTAGATGGCAAATTTTTCCAAACATACATTTAATATTTTCTTGGATTTATATTTATAGTAGGTCACTGTTTAGGATGCACAATTAGATTATTAATCAATTTATTGGCTAGGACCAAGTACTAAGAATTTATGTAATACTGAATGTGTTGAAGTTAATTAGAGCCGGCCGGGATGGCCGAGCGGCTCTAGGCGCTACAGTCTGGAACCGCGCGACCGCTACGGTCGCAGCTTCGAATCCTACCTCGGGCATGGATGTGTGTGATGACCTTAGGTTAGTTAGGTTTAAGAAGTTCTAAGTTCTAGGGGACTGGTGACCTCAGAAGTTAAGTCCCATAATGCTCAGAGCCATTTGAAGCTAATTACAGCTGAGCATTGACGGAAAGGACGAAATGCGTCACGTCTTCCTCAGAAGCCGCTGTCGTCTGAAGAGGAACGCGAAAGGGACTTGTATTCTAGAGGGGCGGACATTTACTGCCCTCAGAAAGAGCAGAGCGTGGAGGCGGCGGTCTACAATGCTGGAGGTAACAGAACCCTTGCAGTGCGAAGAGTTCAGGCGGGATGTTGCTCTATGGTGGGATGAAAAAAAATTCAGAATATTGTACCTGGAGAAAGAGCGTTTTGAGCGGAACAAGGTGAAAACACACTCTTTTAGTGCAAAGAACTGTGCAGGTTCACAATGGATGACCGTAAGCTGACCACCGAGGAATCTTCTCATCGAAAGGGCCGGGACATGATTACCGCCGAAAAGCAGAGACACATTTTTAATTGGTGTAGTGTAAGGATGTAGGAAGGGAATGGGAAACTCCCAGAAAATCTTCTGAAATGAGTATGAGCTTGAGGTGATTGGTCGGCGGATTCATGATCAATGTAGTGGGAGGTAATGTTTAAGTACAGCCTCAGGAATTGGTCGCCTGAGTGGAAGCACAGACGCTGCATGTCCAGGAGAGTGCAGGGAATGCTTCCCCCAAGGTATCGATCAAGGGCACTTCCCCCAAGGTGTCGACCAAGGGCACTTCCCTCTGGGGATCCAGCTGGAGACTCGCTCGCGAGAGCCACTGTGGAGAACCTGGCGGTTAAGTTCTGTAAAATGTTGTTTTCGGCACAGGTAGCATGTGAAGGCGTTCCTCTGAGTAGGAGTTGTTATTCTGTTTACTCGAGTGACTATTCTTTAGCTCCCTGTAGAGACTGACACACACTGAAGTGCTACTTTACGGGAGAATACTTGAGTCCAATTTCTGTTCCTCACGAGTGAACAGAGCATAACTCTCAACCACTTGCTACCAACTAACTCGTTGATTTGCAGAATACCCTGTATTAACTCCTGTTCAGTTCGACTCAACCTATTTGTGCAGCATTGTTGAGGTTACTCCACACGTAGTCCGGCAGCTCAGTCAATTAAGGGGACTGGCACATGATCAATATGTCATATATTTTTTTCATGCGGTCAGGAAGTGGCCTTCCATTTTGAGTAAAGTTGTGAATATTCTTTCATGTAATTTTCAAATATCTGAATTTCTCACAATTTTATGGCACTGAAAATTTTTACCTAAACACTATTTTAGTTAAGCTCTGTTGAAACATTTGATAGGAATCAATTTTGCTATACGGACTGCTGAGCCTGCCTGTAAAATCAAATTTTGATAAATTATTTGAAGTTAAATCTGTGCCTTAAGTGAAGTCTGACTAAATACTTTTTCTGATTCTCTGTTGTGCTACTCAGATAGCTGGGGTTGTCCGTAGAACTATAACTTGCTTAATTGTTTTGTGCATGCTATCAGTGTATTTTTTACCGGAAAATGTAAGAAAAAATAAGTTTTTGCTGTATTCTCGACTTGGGTTTGGTCTCTCCACTTCAGCATCCCATGTCTTGCTGCACTACCATATCAGCGTTCTCCCTTTCTACTAACACTATTTCCACGTTGTATTTGGTACCTCCTGTAGTCAGGACATCGTCAGTAATTTTGCCACCCAGTTTCCAAAATCCTTATAGCACTTTTAGTGTCTTATTTTCTGATCGAATTCATGGAGGCCATATACTAAATAACAAAATTTTATAAGATACATCTCACTTTATTTTGGCAATGGTCGGTGGCTAGTGTCTACTGTTATTGTAATGTCCCCTTATTCGCCACAAGCTGCAGACGTAAAAGTAGATTTTCGATGTTTGTAGCAACGAATAACATAGCGAGGAGGCGATAAAACTTGCAGAATAATTTTCTATGTCTACTGCTTAACACCAAATTAAAAATACACTCCTGGAAATTGAAATAAGAACACCGTGAATTCATTGTCCCAGGAAGGGGAAACTTTATTGACACATTCCTGGGGTCAGATACATCACATGATCACACTGACAGAACCACAGGCACATAGACACAGGCAACAGAGCATGCACAATATCGGCACTAGTACAGTGTATATCCACCTTTCGCAGCAATGCAGGCTGCTATTCTCCCATGGAGACGATCGTAGAGATGCTGGATGTAGTCCTGTGGAACGGCTTGCCATGCCATTTCCACCTGGCGCCTCAGTTGGACCAGCGTTCGTGCTGGACGTGCAGACCGCGTGAGACGACGCTTCATCCAGTCCCAAACATGCTCAATGGGGGACAGATCCGGAGATCTTGCTGGCCAGGGTAGTTGACTTACACCTTCTAGAGCACGTTGGGTGGCACGGGATACATGCGGACGTGCATTGTCCTGTTGGAACAGTAAGATCCCTT
Source organism: Schistocerca nitens (assembly GCF_023898315.1). Taxonomy (NCBI): domain Eukaryota; kingdom Metazoa; phylum Arthropoda; class Insecta; order Orthoptera; family Acrididae; genus Schistocerca; species Schistocerca nitens. The sequence goes on along the minus strand of NC_064620.1, from coordinate 159,216,159 downwards.
GCCGGTCTAGGAATGGTAGAACGATGGGTTCGATGACGGTTTGGATGTACCGTGCACTATTCAGTGTCCCCTCGACGATCACCAGTGGTGTACGGCCAGTGTAGGAGATCGCTCCCCACACCATGATGCCGGGTGTTGGCCCTGTGTGCCTCGGTCGTATGCAGTCCTGATTGTGGCGCTCACCTGCACGGCGCCAAACACGCATACGACCATCATTGGCACCAAGGCAGAAGCGACTCTCATCGCTGAAGACGACACGTCTCCATTCGTCCCTCCATTCACGCCTGTCGCGACACCACTGGAGGCGGGCTGCACGATGTTGGGGCGTGAGCGGAAGACGGCCTAACGGTGTGCGGGACCGTAGCCCAGCTTCATGGAGACGGTTGCGAATGGTCCTCGCCGATACCCCAGGAGCAACAGTGTCCCTAATTTGCTGGGAAGTGGCGGTGCGGTCCCCTACGGCACTGCGTAGGATCCTACGGTCTTGGCGTGCATCCGTGCGTCGCTGCGGTCCGGTCCCAGGTCGACGGGCACGTGCACCTTCCGCCGACCACTGGCGACAACATCGGTGTACTGTGGAGACCTCACGCCCCACGTGTTGAGCAATTCGGCGGTACGTCCACCCGGCCTCCCGCATGCCCACTATATGCCCTCGCTCAAAGTCCGTCAACTGCACATACGGTTCACGTCCACGCTGTCGCGGCATGCTACCAGTGTTAAAGACTGCGATGGAGCTCCGTATGCCACGGCAAACTGGCTGACACTGACGGCGGCGGTGCACAAATGCTGCGCAGCTAGCGCCATTCGACGGCCAACACCGCGGGTCTGGTGTGTCCGCTGTGCCGTGCGTGTGATCATTGCTTGTACAGCCCTCTCGCAGTGTCCGTAGCAAGTATGGTGGGTCTGACACACCGATGTCAATGTGTTCTTTTTTCCATTTCCAGGAGTGTAGGAAGGATAGTTACAAACAAGCACCATCAACTATTTGACTGATCCTCAATTCTTATTTTCCTAAAGGAACTACGAAATCACACGAAAATTATTTGTTTGAAAGTTAAGCAAACATTATTTGTCTTCCTATGTCTTAAAAATTCCCTTTTTTTTGCATATCAAACTATATACTGAGACTGTATTTGATCTCGTTCTGAGGCAATGCTGACAGACAGATATCATTTTCGTACACAAGAAATCCGGAAACGTTTTATAACATGGAAGCTAATTTTGCTAAAATAATCGACAGTCTGCATTGTCAAATTGTTTTTCATGGTGGTCGATTTGATTTTGCTGTAAATGCTCCAGAAGTGGTTCGTGGTCAAGAGTGGATAACGCTATTGCTCATGTAGCTTCAACTTTGCTGGGTCGTTTGGGAAGTCATCCTCATTGTGACGACATTCGATAAAAAAATCATTCGCAGTTTTAGGGTTGCAAGAGGCATTAAAATTTGTCCCGTCTTCCCTTAGTGAATAAAGAATCCCTCTGACGGTACGTGAAAGCTGCAAGCCGCCACTGGAGGAACGGCCTTTGGCTTGAATGTATAAACGATCTGGGAACAGCTGAATATGCAGCAGCCTGTGAAATGTGTCCTGAGGAATAGTTAGGAGAAGAGCAGATTAGCTAAGTTGACGAGAACACCTGTTCCGTGGATGATAGCAATTATTCTCCCTGATAGCTTCTAAACTTCAAACTGATCCACATTATAATATGTATCAGGTCTAAGAATTTGCTTAACGCAGATCAGCTCACAACCATAATTCTGAACTTTAAGTATGGTACTACTTCGAACTGCAGATGTTTATGATGTAGCACTCATCAGGTTGGCAGAGTTAGGTTCAAAATGACTCTGAGCACTATGGGACTCAACTGCTGAGGTCATCAGGCCCCTAGAACTTAGAACTATTTAAACCTAACTAACCTAAGGACATCACACACATCCATGCCCGAGGCAGGATTCGAACCTGCGACCGTAGCGGTCGCGCGGTTCCAGACTGTAGCGCCGATAACCGCTCAGCCACTCCGGCCGGCGGCAGAGTTAGGATTTCAAATTCATGCTAGTCGTTTCAAAAGTCGGTGAACACTGAATCGTCACCTGAAACATTTTCGTTGCTCCAGTGTTGAAGCACAGTGTGATTTTCACCAAGAGACAATTTTCTAGCACATTTAGTTACCTAAATATTTAAATTACTGAAATGTAACGTTAGGCTCTCATGAATTATTTAGAGCTAATATAACCTTTATCTTCTAACTTGTCTGATGTGGCCAGTCTTGGTTCCATTCAAATTTGTGAATCATTTCATATCAAAATAGCAACAATACTCAAAATCCTCTCTTATTTCTTCTATAGAGGATACTAGCTCAGCGTAAACAATATGGTCTGCACAGAAATTTTTGTTTTTGTTTTCTTTTCCTTGAATGAAATTATTAAGCTGTTCACAGACTGACACCTTATAAACCATTCACATTTTTTAAAGTTATTGAAACTATTTCTTTTCCGAAGGTACTTCTGACCAAAAAGCTGTTCTAGTAGCCGGAGTCGGAGGTTTTTGTTAATCATGCATTTTGAATTTTTGTGGTGATATTTCCATAAAATATTTCATCACCTAACACATTTATTTGTTTCTAAGCAAGAAATAGAATATCAGTTTTCATACAATAAGCTTTAAAAATGTTTTGATATAACAAAAAGTTTTCTTAAAATGTTTCACCCCGTATTTAAGTTCCTTAAGAGAGGAGCTTCCAGAAATGCTGGAAGACGTATTTTTCTTTAAATTTCTGACCGAGAAACTAAATACCAGTTTTCGTAGCAGTAGCTTCAAAATAGTCTTAATAGCAACATATTTTCGAAAAACCTTTCATCTCCTACTTCAGCTCCTTAGGGACGAAATTTCGAGCAATTCTTTACTATGCGATGTCTACAGGATAAAATCGATCTCTCCAAAATTCAATTTTCTCCTTCGCAATTTAGGTTGGTCGATGATGAATCAGTGAATAAGTCAGAGCTTACTTTCCCTTAGTGATTGAAGATCCAAAAATGCTGGAAGACGTATATCTTTATTTTGGACCGAGAAACCAAATTACAGTTGTTGCAGCTGTAGTTTCAAAACTGCCTTAAGAGCAAAATATTTCCAAAAACCCTTTCATCCTCTATCTCACCACTTTAGTGGAATTCCTAAAACTCCTGTCCTAAGCAACAAGTTCAACACCCTCTCGAATTGAAAGTTTCCACTCTTAGCCGTTTGGCCTTGGCGACGGTGAGTCGACGAATCAATCAGACAGTCTGGGTGCTTCCCTTAACGTACAGAGATTTTTATTAAAAGTGACCCTCATTCATAAACGATGTAGATTTAAAAACATATCCGATAACCATGAGGCATTCTGTTCTGTGACAGTAATATGTCTACCGACTCTATGAGAGGTTGTCAGAGTGGTTACCAATGACTTCTACACATGTTTCAGCCCTCCTTTCCAATGAATCACGAACATCAGGCTGTGCTCGGATATGGTCGCCTGTACCGTATGGACGTTGTCGATGGTTACGGAACATATGTCCAGAACGTTCAGAGACAGATTTTATCCCTGGCATATAGGTGATCTCCGCACAGTAAGTAGGTGCAAGATTGAACTAAAAACTGCAAAAAAAGGATGTGCATTCGAGCAGTCAGTTGTAAGAAGGCAGTGTTAAGTAGTGATTGGGCAGACGTAGTGTGTCAACGTTGTTATGTCAAAAATAACAAAGGAGTAAAATCTCTAAATCAGGTGTTCGAGATATTTCTCTGAATGTCTTTAAGAAGAGGAAACTGTGCGCAGAATTAGTCTGCCGTAAAATATTAAACGCAGACAATACTTTCCTGGAAAAAACACTATAATGGGTGTCGAGATTTGGTGTTATCAATACGGACCTGCGAGAAAACGACAAAATGCAGATATTCACATCAACGGTCAACGCTTTGAAGACATAACTGACATTCAGCTCAATATGACGCGCGAGCTGATCAATCTGCTCAAAGAAGACATTAGCTGATAGTTCCACATGGTTGTATGAACGTTCGGTACGTTGTACTCAACTGGGAGTACCATACAGGATGTTCAAAAATTCTAGGTACAAAATTCTTGGACTTGTAGAGTGAAATGTGCAGATAATATTTTGGACTGGAAACCATGCCTGGTTCCGTGCTACAGCCATTTGAAAATATGTTGGTAACGTGACCACTTTTACAAGTAATTCATTAGGCGTGATCCAGTACATCACTTGTTTTACAATTCCACTACCGTACGAGGCGTAGGAAATAGGCTCGTGTCCGTCGTATGTAAGTCATATCCGTTCCATGACTGTGAGGGCATCATTCTCGAGAGCGATGGTGGTATATAACCCAGAAACATGACACTAAGAACCTGTTAATGCACGCGGAGACATGATATGTCACCCAAAATTTTTGCTCGCACTCTGATACTAAAGCCAACTATATACCTTGGTTGCATGGTCGTGTTAGGATTAGCATCTGCCCAAACATGGTTATTGCAATAGATTCTCATACAACTCTGTGAGAATCCCGTGTCACGTATGAATACAATCGAATCGGCCAACTGCTGCTATCCTGCCTCAGAATCCACTGATAAAAAGAAGGAAGACAAATTAGGGTTTCAGTGTCGGTCGGCAGCAAAGATATAAAAGACGGTCCTGAAGGTCAGTTTGGGGAATGTTGCGTATGGAAACAGATCGTACCCAGCCACAGAAACCATCGCCGTATTCGTCTTAAGCGACTATAGGGAAATTACGGAAGACCTAAATCAGCATAACCTAACTTGGGTTTGCACCGCCGCCCTCCCGAAACGAGGCCAGCGTCTTACCATTGTACCACTTTGTTTGGACCCATTGGCAAAACTATTATGCATGCTTCTGTAAACAAATGTCTCACCTACTTCTAGTCTCTTCCTTGCTGGGTTTTCGTCATTCAGTTTAATGCCACGCTGCACTTCAAAAGTACTTTCTTAGAAAATGCTTCCTCAAGTTAGACCTATGTTTGACGTCAGTAGACAACTTTTTTGTGGTGACTACTCTCCTTGCCTGTGCTACTCTGTTTCTTATTCTCTCCTTTCTTTGACTGTCAAGTATTTAAGCTAGCAAGCTGGAAGAATTCCTGTACTTCATTTACAACGTCATCCCCGAATCTGATGTTATGTTTGTCTCTAATCTCATTTCTGATGGTCATCAATACATTCAGTTGTATTTGGTTCAAAACGAATCCATATTCTGTATTCGGGAGACTCTTCATTCCAGTTAACCGAATATTTAATTTCTTACTTTCACAACGCATAGCAACGTCATCAACGAATCTTATCAGACCTTCATACTATATTTCTGACCCGTGCGAGGGTGAGGGATCGATGATGTCTTTGTGTTGGTATCTTTGTAAGACTCGCGGGTACGAGTTTATCTTCGTTGCCCAGAGGGGAAACCGGCGTACATTGACTCCAACGAGACGGTCGTGCTCACCGTGGCTGTCGTGCGCCTTAGGATGTTACGGACAGCCTCTCCGATCGTGGGTTATATTGCTACTGGGTCGGATAGCTCCCTGTTGTGGGCTCCTTGTTTCTGATGCATTTCTGGAAGTCCTTGCCAGGCCGTTAACGTCAAGCATTGCCTTAAAATGGAAGTAACCCCGAGTTCATTAACACTGGCACACGACACCCGCGACTATGAAATCGATATTCCAGGACGGTCATACAGTATTTTAAGTGTTAACACGTACTGATAGTTCTCCTAGGCGCATATATATATATATATATATATATATATATATATATATATATATATATATATATATATATATATATTCTTATTGCCTCAGCGGTGGAATCCTTTTATAATTGTTTTTGGTTGTTTTTAGGCTGTTTTGATTTCCTTACTGCCAAAGCAAAATATAGTTGACTGCACTCAACCATTAACTAGATTTATTTGTATTCTGCTGTAAGTTTAGATGTCTTATAGTTTTAGCCTAATGTGTTAATGTATTTCCGCGCTTTTAGTAGCCAGATATGATTTGTGTTCAACCTGATGTTTTTAATGGTCTAAATGCTGTTTAATTATGTTTCTTTCTATCTGTTATAGTTGGCAGTTATTTGTTTCTTTTCCATTTCTTATTGTCGATCCAAGACGTCAGTCGACTAGTTAACGAAAAGTAAACTTCATTTCTTGTTTTGAAACAAGCGAGATTAATTAATACAGCTAATTAAAGTTTGTTATTGCTTTATTGTTAAATAATATCACTAATGTTTGACGTAAGTGTTAATCGAAACAGCTGAAGCTAGTACTTATTATTAAACTGATTCATATGACCTTTTCAGTACTGAATTCAGTAAATGCTGGAACCATAAAATCTGGGTATGTTTGTAAACAAATTTTATATTTATTGTTTAGAGGAAGAATAGCTTAATAGAAACATTGTGGTAATATGACGGCTAAAATTGTCGTCAGCACCTTACCACTTCCCAACTGCCATCACCGCCTCCCTCATTTTGTCCAGTCCTTGTTTTTGACCTACTACTTTCACCTAAATCTTCTAATCTTATGCTTATGTTCTGAGGCGTTAAGACATGTTGTACCACTACACATTGTCGTAAGTATTTTCCAATGTCGACAAACTGTACATATTTGTCTCGATTTCTCTTAGGCATTGCTTTCAATTCAAATTGTGACCTTTGTTCGCTGAATTCCACGAAGTCCAGTCGAATTTGGGAAATCAGGACCATACCCAGTATCAGAGGAAGTGATGGTGAGTAGATGGAGTGGGGAGGAGGGAGAGAGGAGGGACAGTTATGAGGGGTGGAGGCAGTTGCTACATTGACGAAAATGCAAAGTGCTACACCATCATGCTTCAGTCTGGATAGATATGTAAAATTTTTAGGCTTGTATATTCGACAATATGTATCAAATGATAAAATTTTCATTCCATTCGGAACTGATGATCGTCATCAGCATCACAAGGACACGAATACATTCTGACATTCGCTGTGGCATGAAGGTAACCAGACATCCCACGGACGACAAATCTGTATTCAAAACAGCCTGGTATAAGGAAGATGTTTTACTGAGATACCCCGTAGGACAGTACATACTTATGTGTCATTAGCATCCGGTCAATGTGTTCATAAGATTTTCTGTTTTCAACAGTATAATCCGGTGCAGGCGTGAGGTTTTTAGGTATGTGCCAACGTAGGTACTTTTGCACTTATACACGACTATGGAAGTTATTTTACGAATATTTCGACTTAGTATTCTACAAAATTTTGATAAATTCCATCATGAGTGCCCGGAAGATTCTCTCTGTCAGTTGACGATGAATTCTTTGAGTCTTTTTCGTGAGATCACATTACTGTTTCTTGCCTAATACACTGATCAGACAGAGAATTTTGACCACAGACTTGCTGTCGACGTAAACCCGTCCACACGATAGCAGCTTCACCTAGCGAGGAATGACCGCCGATCAGGGCTCACGCATGGTGCATATAGTGTCTGTGAGCGCCCTGACAGTGTGTAGAATGGGGAAGGCGCGAAATCTACCCCAGTTACACCGAGAGCAGATTGTGATGGCCCGGAGGATCAGCACTAGAGTTTCTAAAACTGCACGATTTTTCGGGTGTTTGAGAATTACTGTGGTGAGTCTCTTCAACACGTGGCGAAACCAACGAAACCACGTCCAGACGTCGTGAGGTTGGGTGACCACTCCTGATTACGAATGTCTTATGTCGTAATCTGGGCAGACTGGTGAAACAGGACAGGCGGCAAACTGTGGCAAAACTTACATCTGACTGCAGTGCTGGGCTCAGTACCATTGTGTATGAACACACTGCAATGAACACTCCTGACGTTGGGCTACCGCAGCCGACGGCCCATGCATGCGGTAGTGTTAACACCACGATATCGGGGTACTACGATTGAGATGGACACTTGACTATAGACACTGGATGTTGACGCAGTGGCAGAGCGTTGCATGGTCTGATGAATCGTTTTGCCGTCTTCACCATGCCGATGGGAGAGCACGAATATGTTGTCTTCCAGGGGAACAGCTCCTTGACGCCTGTATTGTGAGACAGAGACAAGTTGGCGGCGGCTTCATTGCGCTCTGGGGAAAATTCATGTGGACATCCATGGATCCAGTGGAGCTCCAGTAAATCACCATCACGGTCAAGGAGTATAGTAAACTGGTCTCAGACCACGCACAGACCTTCATGACGACGATGTTTCAGGAAGACAGTGGTATTTTTCAACAAGATAACGTGCCACTTTACAAGGCCAGGATTGTGATGGGGTGGTTCGACGAACACACCAATGGCGATTCCAAGTGATGTGCTGCCCCCTCCCCCTCCAATTCCACAAATCCGACCCGATCGAAAACATCTGGGACGTGATTGAACGTGGCGTCAGAGGTTATCGCACTCCTCCCCGGAAGTTACGAGAATTAGGTGATTGTGCGTGCAGATGTGGTGCCAACTCCCTCCAGCGACGCGTCTACATCTACATCTATACTCCGCAAGCCACCCAGCGGTGTGTGGCGGAGGGCACTTTACGTGCCACTGTCATTACCTCCCTTTTCTGTTCCAGTCGCGTATGGTTCGCGGGAAGAACGACTGTCTGAAAGCCTCCGTGCGCGCTCGAATCTCTCTGATCTTACTTTCGTGATCTCCTCGGGAGATATAAGTAGGGGGAGGCAATATGTTCGATACCTCATCCAGAAATGCACCCTCTCGAAACCTGGACAGCAAGCTACACCGCGATGCAGAGCGCCTCTCTTGCAGAGTCTGCCACTTGAGTTTGCTAAACATGTCCGTAATGCTATCACGGTTACCAAATAACCCTGTGACGAAACGCGCCGCTCTTCTTTGGATCTTCTCTATCTCCTCCGTCAATCCGATCTGGTACGGATCCCACACTGATGAGCAATACTCAAGTATAGGTCGAACGAGTGTTTTGTAAGCCACCTCCTTTGTTGATGGACTACATTTTCTAAGGACTCTCCAAATGAATCTCAACCTGGTACCCGCCTTACCAACAATTAATTTTATCTGATCATTCCACTTCAAATCGCTCCGCACGCATACTTCCAGATATTTTACAGAAGTAACTGCTACCAGTGTTTGTTCTGCTATCATATAATCATACAATAAAGGATCCTTCTTTCTATGTATTCGCAGTACATCACATTTGTCTATGTTAAGGGTCAGTTGCCACTCCCTGCACCAAGTGCCTATCCGCTGCAGATCTTCCTGCATTTCGCTACAATTTTCTAATGCTGCAACTTCTCTGTATACTACAGCATCATCCGCAAAAAGCCGCATGCAACTTCCGACACTATCTACTAGGTCATTTATATATATTGTGAAAAGCAATGGTCTCATAACACTCCCCTGTGGCACGCTAGAGGTTACCTTAACGTCTGTAGACGTCTCTCCATTGATAACAACATGCTGTGTTTGCTAAAAACTCTTTAATCCAGCCACATAGCTGGTCTGATATTCCGTAGGCTCTTACTTTGTTTATCAGGCGACAGTGCGGAATTGTATCGAACGCCTTCCGGAAGTCAAGGAAAATAGCATCTACCTGGGAGCCTGTATCTAATATTTTCTGGGTCTCATGAAGAAATAAAGCGAGTTGGGTCTCACACGATCGCTGTTTCCGGAATCCATGTTGATTCCTACAGAGTAGATTCTGGGTTTCCAAAAACGACACGATAGCGAGCAAAAGACAAGTTCTAAAATTCTACAACAGATCGACGTCAGAGATATAGGTCTATAGTATTGCGCATTTGCTCGACGACCCTTCTTGAAGAAGTACTCTTTTCCAATCATTTGGAACCTTCCGTTCCTCTAGAGACTTGCGGTACACGGCTGTTAGAAGGGGGCAAGTTCTTTCGCGTCCTCTGTGTAGAATCGAATTGGTATCCAGTCAGGTCCAGTGGACTTTCCTCTGTTGAGTGATTCCAGTAGCTTTTCTATTCCTTGGACACTTATTTCGATGTCAGCCATTTCTTCGCGTCGCAGCTGTTATCCCTGCCATAGGTGGACATACCAGCTGTTAGGTAAATGGTCATAATGTTCTGGTTGTAATACCCTGTGCGTGTGTATTTGCCCTCAGACTTCTGTTACATAGTTAACATATCGCGTACAATGAAGTAAAATCTGTAGCTACATATAGTGACTGGGTATTACGACTGCTGTAGTGGTACATCATTGTGGACAATCTATGGGTGTAATTATTCTGGGGTTATTCAAGTTCACTCTAATGGACCGATGGCGAGGAGAATATCTAAGATCCGAGATTGGCGTCGGTGGCGGGGGCGGGAGCGGGGGAGAAAGATGGGGAAAACACATGCATGTGGAACAAGAGGAAAGTAATTTGAGCATGACTTATTTCAATGCAAAATACAACTCCAAACCGTTAATTACTCACTAGATATACTTTTTAGCACATTATTTTGCAGTCACCCAGGAAACCGATGTTGAGCGCCCATAACCCCCCCCCCCCCCAACCCAGGAAACACTCAGAAGCATGGCGTTACTGTTTCATTGAATTTCGATATTGGCTTATAAAGTGAAGAGAAGTTATAAATAACTGGAGGTACAATGCTATAAATAAATAAATCTGCCAAGAAGGTTAGGAGAGTGCTTCTGTTAGACCAGATAAGCAGTTATTAGCATCTCACTTAGACAACGAAGTGGCATCACATAGTTCCAGTGCGATAGATGTAGGGGAATTATGGGCAACGTTTAAGGAGACTCTAAATCGTGCTCTGGAGAGTTACGTGCCTAGTAAGTGGATAAAGGATGGAAAAGACCCACCAACGTTACATCTTAGCAAAATATCTGGAAGAGAATCCAAGAAAATTCTGAAAATCGCTAAGCGGTTCTAAGGCTTCCATGCAGTCCCTTTTTGACCAGTATGGTGTGGCTGTTGAAGACAGCAAACCGAAAGCCAACGTTTTAAATTTCACATTCAAGAAAACGTTCACACACGAGAGTCGTACAAATGTACCGTCATTTGACATTTGGGCAGACTCCCGTACGGATAACATAGAAATAAGCATACCTGACGTAGAGAAGCAACTTAAAGATTTGAAAACAAATAAAACTACCGAGCGAGGTGGCGCAGTGGTTAGACACTGGACTCGCCTTCGGGAGGACGACGGTTCAATCCCGCGTCCGGCCATCCTCATTTGGGTTTTCCGTGATTTCCCATTTCCCTAAATCACTCCAGGCAAATGCCGGGATGGTTCCTCTGAAAGGGCACTGCCGACGTCCTTTCCCATCCCTCCCTAATCCGATGAGACCGATGACCACGCTGTCTGGTCTCCTTCCCAAAACAACCAACCAAACCAAAACAAATAAATCAACAGGTCAGGATGGAATCCCAGTTCGATTTTACAAAGAGCCCGGCATTGGTCCTTACCTAGCTTGCATGTATCGTGTAGCTCGCTCCCAGCACAAAGCCCCAAATGACTGAAAAAGAGCGTAGGTGAGTTCAGGATACAAAAAAAGGAGAAAGAACGGACCCGCAAAATTACAGGCCAATAACCCTAAATTCTGTTTCCTGCATAACCTTTGAATATATTCTCAATTCGAAAATATAATATAATAAACTTTCTGGAGACTGAAAAGCTAGAGTCCGCGAATCAACATGGTTTTAGAAAGCATCATTCATGCGAAACTCAGCTTGCCCTTTTCTTACATGATATACTGAGAACCATGGATGAAGGGCAACAGGCAGATTCCATATTTCTAGATTTCAGGATAACATTTGACAAGATGCTCCATTGCAGGTTGTTAACGAAGGTACGACCATATGGAATAAGTTCATAGATATATGAGTGGCAAGAAGACTTCTTAAATAATAGAAACCAATACGTTGTCCTCGACGGCGAGTGTTTATCAGAGAGAAAGGTATCGTCAGGAGTGCCCCACGGAAGTGTGATAGGGCCGCTGTTGTCTATATACATAAATGATTTGGCGGACAGGGGGGCAGTAATCTGCGGTTCTTTGCAGATGACACCGTGGTGTACGGTAAGGTGTCGAAGTTCACTGAGTGTTGGAAGATAAAACTTAGACAAAGTTTCCTATATGTAGAAAAATGTAAGTTAATACGAATGAGTAAGAAGAACAAACCACTAATGTCTGAATACAGTATTACTATTGTCCTGCTTGACATAGTCAAGTCATTTAAATATCTGGGGATGATTATGGAAAGCGATATGAGGTAGAAGGAGCATGTAAGAACTGTGGCAGGGAAGGTAAATGGTGAATTTCGGTTTATTGGGAGAATTTTCGGGAAGAGTGATTCATCTGTAACGGTTACCGCATACAGGACGCTGGTACAACCTATTTGTTAGTGTTTGTAATCCTCAGCAACAATCCTAGCTTTGTAACTGATTTTCTATGTGAAATTCTGTGTGAATCCGTTTAAATATATTTCCAATCGAACTTCTATTAATGAATATACTACATGAATGGTCAATTTTCGACCAGATGGCCTATTGGTGACCTTGTCGGTGTGTCGTCTTACATATTGCTGCTACTAATTTCGAAATCAGTAATTCAGCAATCAGATTAAAATTATTCAGGTGAACTTTGCATGCCGCTCCCTCATACCGAAACAGGCAGATGAATATCTTTATAAAAATATTTCGGCCTACGTATGTTTTGTCTCAAAATTTTGACACAACGTTGCATTCGAGAAGACGAGTGTTTTGTAGAGGTGTTTTTCGGATATATAAAAAATAAAAATAAATATCTGGCATATAAAGGGAAAAATCTTACATAAAATCTCAAAAAGTACTTCACTTATTTTAATTTTTACATGCTGCTCTAATAAACGTGTGGACGAATAGAAGTTATATAAATGTGAAATATTTTTAGCAAAAATCTCGAAAACTTCTTGACCGATTTACTTCAAATTTAAACGACACTCCATTGAATTTTCAGACTACAGAAACTGAAATTTCAATTACAATAAAAAAGGCTGAGGGTCGGAGGGAGGGATTGGGAAAATAGGAGATGGACAGAGGAGGCAGGAGGAGGCGGAGGGAGAAGGGGAGGAGAATGTGGGCAAAGAGAGGGAACAAGGGGGGGGGGGGGGGAGTAAGGGGACAGGCACATAAGGGAGAAGTAGATTGGGGTGGGCATCTTCTTATCTTCCTTTCCGTTTCAACAGGCTGAGCCACAGCAGAGTATGACTGGGTAGAGGTAAAATGTTATAAAATGTTTCATTAACAGTTATTAAACCGACTGATGATTCCAGACCACCCGCATTATGTTTCACCAACCGAGAACTGGTAACAGTATTGCTTGGCCACTTTCGCCATGGGCGTCGCTGAACTGCAGATATGGACCGCTGCCTGAAATTTTTTATTAAGTGGCCTCATCCCTCATTTTCAGGGCCCGCAAATTCATAGAAAATTCTCAAGAGTGTTTCTGTCGCACTACCTTAGTCCATACTAATTTAGTAGCTACTTTAGTCACCGATATTTAGATCTACGAGCAAAAAGAATGGTGTGAAGATATTCATCGAATTTGCTGCAATGTCCATGCAAATATTACCATCACTACATATTTGTTCTACGGCATCTGTATGATTCAGCCGCTTCGCAGCATTGTAACAATACGGAAAGCCGATACATGAGTAGTAGAATACGAGGGTACCCATTAAATAATAGTTACCCTCCGGAAAATGTAAGCTTACATACTTTAGATGTTGTTTGTTTGGAGATATACGCCTGCAGTTCTTGTACATGTTTAGCTTCCCCTGCCATAGCAATGTAGTTTGCTACTGCAGAAGCAAAAATTTGGACGGAGGGGAGCTACACGCAGTAATTCGCTATCTGCATTTGAAAGGTGAACACGATGCTACGATCCAAGCTGAGTTGGTGTTAATATAGGAACTATGTAATATAATAGGGATGTTAGGGATATAACTGCAGATACTTTTATTGGTGACTGAGGGCAGTGTACTGAGCAACATTATACACGCATTTACTTCATTCGCACAGGTTGGTTTTCAGGTTGGTTACTACCTCCAAGGACACGTGGCAGGAGCAAACCATTATTCCTTATTTTCTCCTGGGCAGCAGGCCCGGTGTTGAAGTATGGAGATGTGGAAGCGAAGTGGTTAGCGTATACCGAGAGGAGTACTCCACTCAGTGGTTCAGCTACGACCTACAATAAGATCAGGCAGTAAATTATGTGACGTGTTTGCAGGGAAAAACAATTAACACACTCTAGCGGGTACTTACACTGAAGATCCAAAGAAACTGAAAAACCTGACTCATGACGGGTAGGCCCTCTCGAGCACGCAGATGTGCTGCAACACGACATGGCATGGAGTCGACGAATTTATGAAGTAGTGCTAGAAGGAACTGACACTATGAACCATGCAGGGCTGTCCACAAATCCGTAAGAATAGGAGAGGGTGGTGATCTCTTCTGAGCATAACGCTGAAAGATATCCAAGATATGGTCATAATGTTCATGTCTGGGGAGTTTGGTGGCCAGCGGAAGTGTTTAAACTCAGACCAGTGTTGCTGGAGCCACTCTGTGGTAATTTTGGACGTGTGAGGTGTCACACTGCCCTGCTGGAACTGCCCAAGTCCGTCGGAATGCACAATGGACATGAATGGACGCAGGTGATCAGACAGAATGCTTACATACGTGTCACATGTCAGAGCGGTATTTAGACGTATCAGGGATCTCATATCACTCCAGCTGCACACGCCCCGCACCATTACTGAGCCTCCACCAGCTCCAACAGTCCCTGCTGACATGCACGGTCCATGGATTCATGAGGTTGTCCCCATACCCAACACGCGCAGCCACTCGATGCAATTCGAAAGGAGATTAGTCCGACCAGGCAACATGTTTCCACTCATCAACAGTAGAATGTCGGTGTTGACGGGCCCAGGAAAGGCATAAAGCTTAGTGTCGTGCAGTCATCAACGGAACACGGGTCTACTTTCGGCTCCGAAAGCCCACATCGACGATGTATCGTTGAATATTTCGCATGCTGACAGTTTTTGATATCACAGCACTGAAATCTGCATCAATTTGCGTAAGGGCTGCACTTTGTAAGGTGTCAGGCAAATTCAGCACCTTCCATGAAAACCCTAACATGATAAGAAAATCCAGTAGTATGTCACATAGCTCCGAATAAATCGTGACATTAAATTAACCAAAGTAATACGAGTAACGAGTGAGCAAATGGGATACCACAGACTAACACAAGAATGCCTAAATACATGTCATACCTACCCACCGTGAGACAGTCGCAGCTCCGAGGGGAGAAACGAGAACAGAAGCCGAGAGCAGAACCGTGTTAAGCTGGAAGGCCCTACGATAAGGGACGGACTGACACCCACGTCGGCAGCTAACTGCTAGGACCACACCACCCGCAAGTTTTAGCGTGAGACTTTCTCGCGTCTCTGTCACGTTAGAACCACCCCCCAGACCATGTTAAAAGCTAGAGCCCTCCAGAAAAACAGTATAGATCTTACGATAACACAAAAAGGGGTACACCACCCGCAAGTTTTAGCGTGAGACTTTTTCGCGTCTCTGTTACGTTAGGACCACCCCCCAGCCCATGTTAAAAGCTAGAGCCCTCCAGAAGAACAGTATAGATCTTACGATAACACAAAAAGGGCTACACCACCCGCAAGTTTTTAGCGTGAGACTTTCTCGCGTCTCTGTTACGTTAGGACCACCCCCCAGCCCATGTTAAAAGGTAGAGCCCTCCAGAAGAACAGTATAGGTCTTACGATAACGCTAAAAGGACCACACCAGCTGCAAGTTTTAGCGTGAGACTTTTTCGCGCCTCTGTTACGTTGCAAACTTTAAAAACATTGCCCCCACCACCAAAAGTATAACGTTTATCATTGGATGGACAGAATTTTTGTAGGCAGAGCTTAAGGTTAACATTGAGACCCTGATTGGTCAGATGAAAACACAGCCACATAGTTTTTTTTTAAACCAACTTCGGTAAATTGTAGTACGGAGAAATTAGGACAAGAGTTGCTTCTGAGATGGCGAGGTGAGCGGAGCTGTGCTGCCTGCCGCCCCCTGACGAACACCGACAAGGTAATGAACGCACACGATGCCGCATAACAGTGCATAAAGCTTAACTCACAACTGCAGAAGTCTCATCTATTACACCCCCTTTTAGCGTAATACTAGTGTCGATCGTCAATTAAAGCTCATGGTGCTCACATGTGCCACTTGAAGTAAAAATCTGAAACGCGATGATTTTTCTGTTATATAGTTATTGAGAAGCCACATCAGCCACTGTAATTTACGACAAGTTGGATAAGTAATTAAAGATAATTGAGGGTCACTGTAGACCATTTTGATAGTTTTCTCTTTTGTGAAACTAATTTAAACCTAGATTATAGATGTGATATGGCATAGGTCATCCTTCGATCCATTGTAGAACTTGGAAACCCACTCAGGGAATATTTGTTCACATTTTTGTTGAACGCAGTTAGTTTTTACCATCCTGTATTAAAACATTTCCTTTTATCAATAGTGCAATTTATAAACAATGGCCGGCCGCGGTGGTCTCGCGGTTCTAGGCGCGCAGTCCGGAACCGTGCGACTGCTACGGTCGCAGGTTCGAATCCTGCCTCGGGCATGGATGTGTGTGATGTCCTTAGGTTAGTTAGGTTTAAGTAGTTCTAAGTTCTAGGGGACTGATAACCACAGCAGTTGAGTCCCATAGTGCTCAGAGCCATTTGAACCATTTTATAAACAATGTTTTGTGAGTAGAATAAAATTTCCAATGGTAAACTTAACTGCTTTTTCGACGTTATTTTACCAGCTAACTAAAAATAGGAAAGCCTTGAACCCCTTCCACTAAATTTAGTTAGTATTAAGATTCTTTTACAGGGAGTGCAGTGGAGCTGACGCTGAAATTATTAAGTATTTGGTTATATCATCGCTAGTCTCACTGAACTCTTCTGAATTCTACATGTCATGTGTGGTCTGGCGTCTCCTTACCAGCAACAGGTCCCAGGTTCAAACTAGACAATTCCCTGAAAAACACACTCAGAGCGTCGTTGCACGAAAGTGGTAGGGAGACACGATATAGAACAATCAGACACCACACAGAATGTTTAGAACTTCTGTCACGTTGAACGATTCTCTTCAGCCGTCATTGGTACAGGTATTGC
The DNA here is from genome assembly GCF_023898315.1 of Schistocerca nitens. NCBI lineage: Eukaryota > Metazoa > Arthropoda > Insecta > Orthoptera > Acrididae > Schistocerca > Schistocerca nitens. Next base: position 159,198,962 of record NC_064620.1, on the reverse strand, counting down.
AGGATCCTTTTCCGTCCACAGCGAGTTCGGAGATTTGAGGTTTTAACGAATTTCTCACATTCACGGTACACTCATACGGGAAAATCCCCCCTTCAGCGCTACCATCGCTCGTGTGCCGATTATACCACGTTCAAACTCTTTTGAATCTTGATAACCTGCCATTATAGCAGCAGTAACCGATCTAACAACTGCGCCAAACAGTTGTTGTCTCATATAGGTGCGGCTGACCGCAGCTCCGTATTCCGTATGTTTACATATCTCTGTCTTTGAATACGCATGCCTATCCCAGTTTCTGTAGCGTTTCAGTGTATTAATATATCTTTGAACACAATATCTGCGTTTATACCCCTAACACCCTCCGTAAGACAGTATTTAATTGGTTGAGACTCCTTTAATGTGAACAAACAAGTCAGAATGACAAAAAGCAAACCAGTAATCATGTTCCTGTGAAGGACTGAGAATCACAGGAGAAGTGCATGGCCTGGTGATCAAAGACCGACGTGCCACAATCATGGCCATAGCGAAAAAAGTGGATCAGTTTGCTATGTCGTCCGAACAAGACACAGTTGCAAAGATGCGAGCTGATGCCAGTGACACAGAGACTCGCCATTTGCCCGAGTTCCATCAGCGCCATGGGCGACGCAGAAGGTGAAGATATCGACTTCGCCGAGTACAGTCCGCCAATGACCGAACGACAACGCACAGAAGCCTACTCGGATGATAGAAGAGTAGCTCTTGCCCACCTGATTATAGTTCATCGTTCTGTGAACTCTTATAAATGATAGACAGTTGTTTTAAATTGTGTTTTCTATATACTGTGAAGTTTACTTACGATTATTTGCACTTAGCCATTGAGGTTCTTTTTTGTGTTATTTTACAAGTAGTGCTGCAGACTTCTTATTCATCAAGACATAAAGACAAGTAAACTATTTAAATCATTTGTTGGAGTGTTGTAGAACCTTCGTTCTCTTATCCTGTCACCTGCCAATGGGCCATAGCTGTGTAGTAGTGGTAGGGAAAATTTTTCTTAGCGTTGTGCTGTACCAGAGGCCGTTTCACGAACCCACAAGCTCGGCCTACTGTAACAACTGTGGCAACTCGCCCTCTACAGCAGTATCGACGAGGTCTCTACAAAGCTAGCGACGGGGGTTTACAAAACAGTTTTCAATAGCTTGCCCAGAAATTTCAGCATGACAAAGATCACTGCCCACTGGGTTCCATGACTGTACAGTCTACCGTAAAAGCCCACCGAACCGAGGCAGCAGCAGATATGTCCCTGCTCTGTCGGATCAGTCCAAATCACTTCTCTGGCTGCTTAATAATGTCGAGAAAAACCTGATTCTATCACTGTGACCCCGAGATAAAGAGGCAAAACTGTGGAAAGATGTGGATTAATCAACGATGAAATAGTCGAAGACCTAAGCACCGTTTGTCACGGTGAAACTGAGTTGTTATTGGGACAGATCTTATTAGGTGCTAGCAAATTTTACTTCTTAGGGTAATCTGTCGCAGAATCATATTACTCAAATTTTCATGACGAGGTTACAGGAGCCTGTGAAGACGAGGTCTTTCGGAATGCTGTCCACTTGGGTGCTTTTGCTTTCTCACAGAGCCCCAGCTCACTCTTCACACGACACTGTCGCACTTGCTACTTCTTTGGGTTGTCACATTTCGCTCGTCCCCCGCCCTCGCGCCGGCATGATATTCTCCTGAAACGTCATCAAATGACTTCCGCTGGTTTCATCAGATGAAGATACCTTTGTGAGGTAGGCATTTTCAGAGTAATGATAACAAGGTGATTTTTTGTGACAAACCTTATCTGAATACTCAATATGCAGCTATAATCACAGAACTTGGATACAGCCATTACCGCTAGCTGGCATATATTGTCCCTCTTCAAATTTACAACAGGTAAGGTAAAACTGTAATTACGTTCAGTGACTCTAAAGGAAGTACAGCATTATAAAGTCGTTAATCCCATTTTTTCATAATATGTCTTTATCCGAAAGACATATTACGTTAAATATTACGTAGGAATGCTGTACTAACTAATAAGCTGCTATTATTTGTTCAGCGTTCTTAACTGAAACTATTTGAACTCTATAGTTACTGACACGCAGCGTCAAACCATCAACAAATTCCACAGCACTCTACTGTAACCCATTAACTTAAAGAAACTTACGGAATGATCTTTTCAACATGATGACACAAAACATACCACAATGTTAATCTACAATTATTGCGAAACTAGTGATTTAGTAAGTTTTCCAAGCAGTCAAATTAGATACTGTTTAAAATTGGTAGATGAAATGTTATATGGAATATGAAATTCAGCATAAGGGGATCACAAAATTTCGCTAATTGCTAATGAAATATTTGTCTCTATTTTCAGTTTCTGCCTTTTGTCACGTAAATATTAAAAGTTTGCAGAAAAGTTAGAAATACAAACACCCGAACACAACAAACATATTTTTATATACTACTCCTTTGATTCTTTTCTTTGGGGGTGCGTGGGGGGGGGGGGGGGGGGAATGGGTGTGGTTCTGAAAAAAAGTATGTGTCTGTGGTGGAATAGGGTAAAGGTATAATGCTAGGCTGCTTTTACATCAGTGTACTTATCATTATGAGGTGAAAAAGACCCACAAATAGTACAGCACGATGAAAACGATCGTGTTTAGTTTGCAGTTACGATAGTATTTAACAAAACCACAACAGACCTTATTTGCACTGTGTTACATTTTAAATTTTCTGTAACGATGAAAAAAGGCACAGAGATCTCATGTAGGAGGGCAGTCAATTGTGTGATGGTGGATCGTGTTAAAATGCAGCACTACGGCATAATGTATGTCTCAGGGAGCAGCAGGAATACTTAGAATTTGTACAATTTAGACTGCATATTCTAAGAGAAAGGAAGAAAGGTTGTATGATAGAACGATGATGGCGTTACATCACCAAACTTTCGCTCCCCAGATATATTATGTTTCTAAAACACAGAATAAGCATGCGAAGATGGTTGAGGTACGTATTCAATAAAACAGTTAATTCACTTTAGCTGACACATTCATCAAGACACGAGAAAGAGAAAGAGCAAGAAGAACTCGAAAGGAAAGTCCTTTGTTTTTTACAACAGAGCATCGTGATCATTAAATCGAATCAAACATATTGAGTTCAGGGATTTAGCTATTTCTCAATATGATAGCTAATTAAATGACCAGAGTTAATTAGTTGCAGTTTCTGTCTTTTGTTACGAAAACATTAAAAGATTGCAGTAACAGATAACAATGCAAATACAGGGAAGCAAGCACATTTTTCATAGTCTTCTCATTTGATTTTATTTATTTATGTATTCGGGAGGGGGAGGGGATCGCTCATATTCTGATCTGTAATTCAAGTGCACTACAAGGCCAGACAAAGATGTCAAGGCAGTACCTGTGTTTTCGTTTATATTTTGTTTAATTCTTTGTGCCTAGGTGGATCGCTATTACACTGCTTTGTCGTCAACGTCGATGAAATTATTACTGAAGACTAAAGTGCATATAAACATTTGAACTTAGAGTGTTTCTTGGAATGGCAACATAGAATAAGAAACCTCAATAATTATGTTTCCTCATTTTACACATAAGAGCGAAGATAGATTTTGTGAATCCAAATTGGTCGTACAGTATAAATTTTGTAGCCAATTAAGTGGATGAGTAATTTCATTGTGAATATCATATATCTAAATTTATATTAACTATGCTTGCAGGAAATTTGATTCGGATATCATCACATTCTTTCGAGAAAAAAAAACGATGGAGACAAATTTCTTTAGCACTATCTACCCTGGTTATTTAGTGCTAACTTCATTTTCATTTCGATATTTCCTAAAAGATTCTGAATGTAGTGCTGCTTGCTATACGCACTACATGTTGCATGACAACGGTGTAAGACATTAAAAATCCTACAGACTTAACAACCACCCACAAACACGATGGGTCCAATTACACCCCCTCCCCTCTCCTCTCCTATTTTGGTCCCACTTAACGTATTTCACACTTTGCTCTTACGTAGAAGAGAGCACTGAAACCCGTTGCGTGTTCGCTCAAAGGGAGTGGGTAATCCACTCGAGGAGTTGGAAAGGGCAAGAGGTCGAGACCCACCCCTCAGAGGACCACAGGGTAAACAGAGGACACTGCGTACAGTCTGGTACGCCCCCGCACAGTATCAACACACTCGGTAAATCTTTAGCATATTTAACAACAAACGGAGATCCGACAACTTTTCACAATGGTGAGAAAAAGGCATTATCAGCTTACTGTTTATCGCTCCTCCAGCTAGTGCGGAAAATTTTATACCGGTGTGAAACGACTACATGATGAGGCAAAGTGGGAAGCATGTCACTTAATGTGTCTACAGAAATTAATAGCAGGCTACACACAATTAAAATTTTACGGTATACTGCGTGAATATGAGAATTCTGAAGCTGCACCTAAATAATCATGGTCACGTTTCACTTGGGAAATGAATGCCTTTGCAGAGATTCTGCGGTTGTTGTCGTAGTTTTCGTGGTCACTCTTCTAACTGTTGTGATGTGACTAGCCATAATGTCCTCTCGCAAAGAGCACTCACATGCAATTTCATTAGTTTTTCGATGTATGTATAGTGTGAGACGCCTCGCTTGTTCATCACAGATTACGTTTAACCCTTAAACGCTAGAACCACCAACAGGACAGTTTTGTCCCACAGTAACATTTTAACCTCTTCCCCATTCTAATAATTTAATAAGGTGAAAGAGGGTTCGTGGCTTCAATATTTCTTAGCCTCGTTCATTTTGAATTAAAAGTCAATGGTGTCAGATGCATAGTTTTCGAGAAAAATTAATAAGTACCTAAAACGCCTTTGTGACGTTTTTGTGCTACGGTCGCAGGTTCGAATCCTGCCTCAGGCATGGATGTGTGTGATGTCCTTAGGTTAGTTAGGTTTAATTAGTTCTAAGTTCTAGGGGACTGATGACCACAGCTGTTAAGTCCCGTAGTGCTCAGAGCCATTTGAACCACTTTGACGTTTTTGTTCCATCGAATAAACTACGAACTGCCAATTTCTACACTTCGTTAGTAGCACATATTGTGTCTGCTGCTGCAATGCACGTACGAGACTGTAGGTGTGACACCTTTCACAGAAGTGCACGTGGCAAAAGGCAGTGTAAATTAGGAAAAAAGACTCTTTTTCAGTAATTTGTCAGTACAGAGGCGGGAGCTCCTGGTGGAACACTTCTTACTGATATTAGAACGAATGGATGGCGAATTCAGGAAACGTTCTTTTGGATAATTCTTGTGCTTCTTCATACACCGAAGGGTGTGTTAACAGACTGTCCCTTATATGTTTTGTGTTTCTTTATCGACAGATTTATTCTCAAACGTATTCGAAAACGCACTGAAACAGGCACGTAGTGTATTGTGAGATAAAGAACGATCACCACCGTTAGAAGAGCTTGATGTATTTCTTGCTATTCCCTGTGTTAGGGGTGACACTTTATACAATGGAATAAAAGTGGAGTTTCTTTGGTGATACAAATGCGGAATACATTTCGCTTCACGAAAATTATGAGGATATTCATTCTCGCAGCATATACAGTTCTGGTCCATATATTTTAATCGATGTGCAGCTGTTCCTGTCAATGTGAAGGTGTCGGTTCACTCAATTCATGAGTACAAAACATGACAGCAATTAACAGAAATAGTGGACTTCAAATAGGTGCTAAATGTTTTTGTACGTCTTGGTAAACATGAAACTCACGTGTCGGTTCACTCAATTCATGAGTACAAAACATGACAGCAATTAACAGAAATAGTGGACTTCAAATAGGTGCTAAATGTTTTTGTACGTCTTGGTAAACATGAAACTCACACCGGCAGTGTACTTATTACTGAGATCGTTGCGTGAATAACTTTTAGGTCCATACCTAAATAAAATAAGGAATGTTAGTGTGAGCCGGCCGCGGTGGTCTAGCGGTTTTGGCGCTGCAGTCCGGAACCGCGGGACTGCTACGGTCGCAGGTTCGAATCCTGCCTCGGGCATGGGTGTGTGTGATGTCCTTAGGTTCGTTAGGTTTAAGTAGTTCTACGTTCTAGGGGACTTATGACCTAAGATGTTGAGTCCCATAGTGCTCAGAGCCATTTGAACCATTTTTTTTAATATTAGTGTGACAAAAACATGACAGCAATTAACAGAAATAGTGGACCTCAAATAGGTGCTAAATGTTTTTGTACGTCTTGGTAAACATGAAACTCACTCCGGCAGTGTACTTATTACTGAGATCGTTGCGTTAAAAACTTTTAGGTCCACACCTAAATAAAATAAGGAATGTTAGTGTGAGCCAGCCGCGGTGGTCTAGCGGTTCTGGCGCTGCAGTCCGGACCCGGGGGACTGCTACGGTCGCAGGTTCGAATCCTGCCTCGGGCATGGGTGTGTGTGATGTCCTTAGGTTAGTTAGGTTTAAGTAGTTCTAAGTTCTAGGGGACATATGACCTAAGATGTTGAGTCCCATAGTGCTCAGAGCCATTTGAACCATTTTTTTTAATATTAGTATGACAAAAACATAACAGCAATTAACAGAAATAGTGGACTTCAAATAGGTGCTAAATGTGTTTGTACGTCTTGGTAAACATGAAACTCACTCCGGCAGTGTACTTATTACTGAGATCGTTGCGTGAAAAACTTTTAGGTCCACACCTAAATAAAATAAGGAATGTTAGTGTGGGCCAGCCGCGGTGGTCTAGCGGTTCTGGCGCTGCAGTCCGGACCCGGGGGACTGCTACGGTCGCAGGTTCGAATCCTGCCTCGGGCATGGGTGTGTGTGATGTCCTTAGGTTAGTTAGGTTTAAGTAGTTCTAAGTTCTAGGGGACTTATGACCTAAGATGTTGAGTCCCATAGTGCTCAGAGCCATTTGAACCATTTTTTTTTAAATATTAGTATGACAAAAACATGACAGCAATTAACAGAAATAGTGGACTTCAAATAGGTGCTAAATGTTTTTGTACGTCTTGGTAAACATGAAACTCACTCCGGCAGTGTACTTATTACTGAGATCGTTGCGTTAAAAACTTTTAGGTCCACACCTAAATAAAATAAGGAATGTTAGTGTGAGCCAGCCGCGGTGGTCTAGCGGTTCTGGCGCTGCAGTCCGGACCCGGGGGTCTGCTACGGTCGCAGGTTCGAATCCTGCCTCGGGCATGGGTGTGTGTGATGTCCTTAGGTTAGTTAGGTTTAAGTAGTTCTAAGTTCTAGGGGACTTATGACCTAAGATGTTGAGTCCCATAGTGCTCAGAGCCATTTGAACCATTTTTTTTTTAATATTAGTGTGACAAAAACATGACAGCAATTAACAGAAATAGTGGACTTCAAATAGGTGCTAAATGTTTTTGTACGTCTTGGTAAACATGAAACTCACTCCGGCAGTGTACTTATTACTGAGATCGTTGCGTGAAAAACTTTTAGGTCCATACCTAAATAAAATAAGGAATGTTAGTGTGAGCCGGCCGCGGTGGTCCAGTGGTTTTGGCGCTGCAGTCCGGAACCGCAGGACTGCTAGGGTCGCAGGTTCGAATCCTGCCTCGAGCATGGGTGTGTGTGCTGTCCTTAGGTTAGTTAGGTTTAAGTAGTTCTAAGTTCTAGGGGACTTATGACCTAAGATGTTGAGTCCCATAGTGCTCAGAGCCATTTGGACCATTTTTTTTTAATATTAGTGTGCCAAAGCATGACAGCAATTAACAGAAATAGTGGACTTCAAATAGGTGCTAAATGTTTTTGTACGTCTTGGTAAACATGAAACTCACTCCGGCAGTGTACTTATTACTGAGATCGTTGCGTGAAAAAATTTAGGTCCATACCTAAATAAAATAAGGAGCCGGCCGCAGTGGTCTAGCGGTTCTGGCGCTGCAGTCCGGAACCGGGGGACTGCTATGGTCGCAGGTTCGAATCCTGCCTCGGGCATGGGTGTGTGTGATGTCCTTAGGTTAGTTAGGTTTAAGTAGTTCTAAGTTCTAGGGGACTTATGACCTAAGATGTTGAGTCCCATAGTGCTCAGAGCCATTTGAACCATTTCTTTTAATATTAGTGTGACAAAAACATGACAGCAATTAACAGAAATAGTGGACTTCAAATAGGTGCTAAATGTTTTTGTACGTCTTGGTAAACATGAAACTCACTCCGGCAGTGTACTTATTACTGAGATCGTTGCGTGAAAAACTTTTAGGTCCACACCTAAATAAAATAAGGAATGTTAGTGTGGGCCAGCCGCGGTGGTCTAGCGGTTCTGGCGCTGCAGTCGGGACCCGGGGGACTGCTACGGTCGCAGGTTCGAATCCTGCCTCGGGCATGGGTGTGTGTGATGTCCTTAGGTTAGTTAGGTTTAAGTAGTTCTAAGTTCTAGGGGACTTATGACCTAAGATGTTGAGTCCCATAGTGCTCAGAGCCAATTGAACCATTTTTTTAATATTAATGTGACAAAAACATGACAGCAATTAACAGAAATAGTGGACTTCAAATAGGTGCTAAATGTTATTGTACGTCTTGGTAAACATGAAACTCACTCCGGCAGTGTACTTATTACTGAGATCGTTGCGTGAAAAACTTTTAGGTCCATACATAAATAAAATAAGGAATGTTAGTGTGAGCCGGAAGCGGTGGTCTAGCGGTTCTGGCGCTGCAGTCCGGAACCGGGGGACTGCTACGGTCGCAGGTTCGAATCCTGCCTCGGGCATGGGTGTGTGTGATGTCCTTAGGTTAGTTAGGTTTAAGTAGTTCTAAGTTCTAGGGGACTTATGACCTAAGATGTTGAGTCCCATAGTGCTCAGAGCCATTTGAACCATTTTTCTTTAATATTAGTGTGACAAAAACATGACAGCAATTAACAGAAATAGTGGACTTCAAATAGGTGCTAAATGTTTTTGTACGTCTTGGTAAACATGAAACTCACTCCGGCAGTGTACTTATTACTGAGATCGTTGCGTGAATAACTTTTAGGTCCATACCTAAATAAAATAAGGAGTGTTAGTGTGAGCCGGCTGCGGTGGTCTAGCGGTTTTGGCGCTGCAGTCCGGAACCGCGGGACTGCTAGGGTCGCAGGTTCGAATCCAGCCTCGGGCATGGGTGTGTGTGATGTCCTTAGGTTAGTTAGGTTTAAGTAGTTCTAAGTTCTAGGGGACTTATGACCTAAGATGTTGAGTCCCATAGTGCTCAGAGCCATTTGAACCATTTTTTTTTAATATTAGTGTGACAAAAACATGACAGCAATTAACAGAAATAGTGGACTTCAAATAGGTGCTAAATGTTTTTGTACGTCTTGGTAAACATGAAACTCACTCCGGCAGTGTACTTATTGCTGAGATCGTTGCGTGAAAACTTTTAGGTCCATACCTAAATAAAATAAGGAATGTTAGTGTGACAAAGTCATTACCTTAATTACATTAGCAAGACATCTGGAAATTGAGCAAATATTCGTGCTTGGTACAATAAACAAAACTAGAAGGAAAGTGCCCGAGCGAGGACCGATACAGTATTGAAGCTTTCTAGAACGATGATACCATTCTCACACTCTATCGGGGAAAACCCGGAAGGTACGTAATAATTCTCTGTTCCTTGTCTCCAGAACTACAAATTTTATCTGACACGAAATCAAAGCCTGACACAGTGTCATATTACAATGAAACTAGGTATGCAGTAGACATTGTTGACCAGATGGCCTCCAAGTGCAAATAAGACTTAGGAAGGAGGCATCAACGCTTGGATAATCCACAGAAAAGTAACAACGAAGATGATGTTGCCTTCTCAAGGTCACTGAGGACCATATCGTAGATTATACAGTTATAAAGAAAAAGGAGACAGGGCTATAGGTATTCAGACTTGATCGGTGGGTGGCACGGCCGCAGCTAGGTATGAAAACCTTGCAAATAAGGGGAAATTTCAGATAAATAAGCGTCGTGTGACTAACCAGTTTGCAAGAATCGTATATTTATAGTGTCCTATGTCTGTGCAGATTCCAAAGAGCTGTCTACAAACAATGATATCTAAGAGTAACGTATTTCCTTTCTCAGACTTTCATGTTTCAGATGCCAAAGAATATCCGTTGTGCAAACTGTATGTGTCTGAGGGCTGTCAGATCGCGCAATAAAATTATTTCTTCAGGGCTTTATTCATTTTTTAAAGAGGGCATCATTAATCGGAGAGTTTCGAGAGGAACTTCAACGTCCACCGCCACCAATACAACTTTACTTCATCCACAGACACCAGAGAAACTGAAACGCAGAACTACCTTTTTGGCGACTAGACTTTTTCTAAAGCTAAATTTCATCACGTAACCATTCTTCTGTATTCTCAAGGCCAGCATCTTTGATGCATAAACAGTCAAGCTGGTGGTCAACTAGTTCTCGCACTTATCTGTCCTTCTAATTTTCGTGATTGTGTAAATGACTGTCCGACGCTGAGAATGTAGAATAGTACTACTCGTACGCTTTCGACTGCAGATCAATATCCTCCTCAGATTATGTCAGGTAAATACTGTATAGTGACATCGTTTAGCTTCGTGTTTTATATCAATGACCTGGCACACATACAGTTAGTAATGTCATACTTTTTCCAGATATTTACTATGAAGTAATGCCAGAAAAATTTTGACTGTCATATATCAATGAGGTTTCAAGATGGGCAAAGACCACTAACTTACAATATACACTCCTGGAAATTGAAATAAGAACACCGTGAATTCATTGTCCCAGGAAGGGGAAACTTTATTGACACATTCCTGGGGTCAGATACATCACATGATCACACTGACAGAACCACAGGCACATAGACACAGGCAACAGAGCATGCACAATGTCGGCACTAGTACAGTGTATATCCACCTTTCGCAGCAATGCAGGCTGCTATTCTCCCATGGAGACGATCGTAGAGATGCTGGATGTAGTCCTGTGGAACGGCTTGCCATGCCATTTCCACCTGGCGCCTCAGTTGGACCAGCGTTCGTGCTGGACGTGCAGACCGCGTGAGACGACGCTTCATCCAGTCCCAAACATGCTCAATGGGGGACAGATCCGGAGATCTTGCTGGCCAGGGTAGTTGACTTACACCTTCTAGAGCACGTTGGGTGGCACGGGATACATGCGGACGTGCATTGTCCTGTTGGAACAGCAAGTTCCCTTGCCGGTCTAGGAATGGTAGAACGATGGGTTCGATGACGGTTTGGATGTACCGTGCACTATTCAGTGTCCCCTCGACGATCACCAGTGGTGTACGGCCAGTGTAGGAGATCGCTCCCCACACCATGATGCCGGGTGTTGGCCCTGTGTGCCTCGGTCGTATGCAGTCCTGATTGTGGCGCTCACCTGCACGGCGCCAAACACGCATACGACCATCATTGGCACCAAGGCAGAAGCGACTCTCATCGCTGAAGACGACACGTCTCCATTCGTCCCTCCATTCACGCCTGTCGCGACACCACTGGAGGCGGGCTGCACGATGTTGGGGCGTGAGCGGAAGACGGCCTAACGGTGTGCGGGACCGTAGCCCAGCTTCATGGAGACGGTTGCGAATGGTCCTTGCCGATACCCCAGGAGCAACAGTGTCCCTAATTTGCTGGGAAGTGGCGGTGCGGTCCCCTACGGCACTGCGTAGGATCCTACGGTCTTGCCGTGCATCCGTGCGTCGCTGCGGTCCGGTCCCAGGTCGACGGGCACGTGCACCTTCCGCCGACCACTGGCGACAACATCGATGTACTGTGGAGACCTCACGCCCCACGTGTTGAGCAATTCGGTGGTACGTCCACCCGGCCTCCCGCATGCCCACTATACGCCCTCGCTCAAAGTCCGTCAACTGCACATACGGTTCACGTCCACGCTGTCGCGGCATGCTACCAGTGTTAAAGACTGCGATGGAGCTCCGTATGCCACGGCAAACTGGCTGACACTGACGGCGGCGGTGCACAAATGCTGCGCAGCTAGCGCCATTCGACGGCCAACACCGCGGTTCCTGGTGTGTCCGCTGTGCCGTGCGTGTGATCATTGCTTGTACAGCCCTCTCGCAGTGTCCGGAGCAAGTATGGTGGGTCTGACACACCGGTTTCAATGTGTTCTTTTTTCCATTTCCAGGAGTGTAGTAAGCTATGAGTACAACATAATTCCCCCATGAGACAAAACACGAATCAGTCAACTCTTACGAGTACTTTGGTGTAACAAACAGATCACTCACACATACTCAGTCGTAGGTAATGTAAATAACAGACTTCTAGCCATTTGTTGATATTGAAGAACGCAGTCACCGAATAGAGGAGATTGCTTGTGTATGAGACCCGATACTGTTGAGGTGCGAGGCTCTCATACCAAATGGGAATAAGAGAGGAAGATTGAGCTTTCTCAGAGAAGTCATAAAAGATCATAATGCATGGCATAGTGTTGGGCACACAGACAAACCTGAACAGGCGGAGATTTAACTCTCGAACTTGAAGCTATATATTTTCAAGGACCAGGAATCTAGGAATATCTCTTAGTCTCCAAGTGTTTCTTCCAGTAAACAGTTAACAGAAAATTATACTAATTAACTGGAACAGGATGAGTAGTAGGAAGAGTAGCCACTGCCATGCCCTCTTCAGGTCGCGTGTTGCTACGCACTCAGATATTTCGGTGGACTCTATTGCTTCTATAGGCGGGGGGTCGAGTTACAATTTGGGGGCAGTATAGTGCAGTTCGTGCTGTCAGGGCACTCTTGGACAGTGTACAGTCGGACAAATATTCGGCAGTTCACCAGCAGGGTAGTTTCACGTGGCTTCAGTGAAACTGAAATCGCATGTGTGAGCTGTTTGGCGTGATTGCAAGAAGAATAAGGCATCGGCATGTTAGCAGTAGCAAGCGGTCCATGGCTTCATCGCTTCTCGGCCTCATCAGGCTTTAGAAAGAAAGTTGTGCGAGTAGATAAGTAAAGTAGATAAGTAGATAAGTAAAGGACTATAAACAAAAGTCAGATAAGCGTAATGCAGAAGTAGATCTTGTTGTTCAGGTAGCCTAGGGGACAATTAAATACAAGGAGACAATTAAATACAGGGGACAATTAAATACAAGGAGACATCTACGAAAAAGTAACACATTAGTCAATTTACACTATGTACACTTAATAAATAAGTTATGCATATTACAGGTTCTTCTGTGGGGCCGAGTAATGTACAGATTGTAGTAATGTTCTAGACATCTACATATACATATACATGGATACTCTGCAAATCACATTTAAATGCTTGGCAGAGGGTTCATCGAACCACATTCACAATTCACTATTATTCCAATCTCGTATACTGCGCGGAAAGAATGAACACCTATATCTTTCCGTACGAGCTCTGATTAGCCTTGTTTTATCTTGGTCATCGTTCCGCCCTATGTAGGTCGGTGTCACCAAAATATTTGCGCATTCGGAGGAGAAAGTTGGTGATTGGAATTTCGTGAGAAGATTCCGTTACAACGAAAAACCCTTTCTTTTAATGATTTCCAGCCCAATACTGCATCATTTCTGTGACATTCTCTCCCATATTTCGCGATAATACATAACGTGAGGCCTTTCTTTGAACTTTTTCGATGTACTTCGTCTGTCCTACCTGGTAAGGATCCCACACCGCGCAGCAGTATTCTAAAAGTGGACGGACAAGCGTAGTGTAGGCAGTCTCCTTAGTAGGTGTGTTGCATATTCTATGTGTCCTGCCAATAAAACAAAGTCTTTGGTTAGCCTTCCCCACAACATTTTCTATCTGTTCTTTCCAATTCAAGTTGTTCGTAATTGTAATACCAAGGTATTTAGTTGAATTTACGGCTTTTAGATTAGCCTGATTTATCGTGTAACCGAAGTTTAACGAGTTCCTTTTCGCACTCATGTGGATGAGCTCGCACTTTTCGTTATTTAGGGTCAACTGCTACTTTTCGCACAATTCAGATATTTTTTCTAAATCGTTTTGCAGTTTGTTTTGATCTTCTGATGACTTTATCAGTCGATAAACGACAGCGTCATCTGTAAACAACTGCAGACGGCTGCTCAGATTGTCTCCCAAATCGTATATATAGATAAGGAACAGCAAAGGGCTTATAACACTACCTTGGGGAACGCCTGAAATCACTTCTGTTTTACTCGATGACTTTCCGTCAATTACTACGAACTGTGACCTCTCTGACAGGAAATCGCAAATCCAGTCACATAACTGAGACGATAATCCATAAGCACGCAATTATACTACGAGCCGCATGTGTGGTACAGTGTCAAAAGCCTTCCGGAAATCCAGGAATAAGGAATCGATCTGAAATCCCTTGTCAATAGCACTCAGCACCTCATGTGAATAAAGAGATAGTTGTGTTTCACAGGAACGATGTTTTCTAAACCCATGTTGGCTGTGTGTCAATAGATCGTTTTCTTCGAGGTAATTCATAACGTTAGAACACAATATATGTTGTAAAATCCTGGTGCATTTCGACGTTAACGATATGGGCCTGTAATTTAGTGGATTACTCCTACTACCTTTCTTGAATATTGGTGTGACCTGTGCAACTTTCCAGTCTTTGGGTAAGGATCTTTCGTCGAGCGAACGGTGGTGTATGATTGTTAAGTATGGAGCTAATGCATCAGCATACTACGAAAGAAACCTAATTGGTATACAGTCTGAACCAGAAGACTTGTTTTTATTAGGTGATTTGAGTTGCTTCACCGCTCCGAGGATGTTTACTTCTACGTTACTCATTTTGGCAGGTGTTCTCGATTCGAATTCTGAAGTATTTAGTTTGTCCTCTTTTGTGAAGGCATTTTGGAAGGCTGTGTTTAGTAACTCTGCTTTAGCAGCACTGTCTTCGATAGTATCTCCATTGCTATTGTGCAGAGAAAGCATTGATTTTTTCTTGCCGCTATCATACTCCACATACGACCAAAATCTCTTTGGATTTTCTACCAGGTTTCGAGACAAAGTTTCGCTGTGGAAACTGTTATAGGCGTCTCACATTGAACTCTGCGCTACATTTTGAGCTTCATAGCGTTCAGACCAGACGGTAACAACTAGCCTTGAATGCCGATTTGTTTTTAGAGATTCTTTTCTACTGTTAGTGCTAGATGTCGGTAGTCTGTGACAGACTGATCTGTAGCATAGCTCGAGGTCTAGGTTTGTTTGTAAGGTGATAACTTGGTTGTGAGTTGGCAAAGCCGGCGAATGGGAATTTCAAAGACAGGTCGTGGTAACAGACTGATCCGCTGCGTAGCCTAATGTTTATGTTAGTGCCGTATTTCACGCACTTTTTCAATATTTAAAACACTTTTAGTCATAAAAAAGAAAACGAGACCGTAAATTCAGAAAGTATATGTTAGCTAGTGGAAAAGTCTTCTCCGAGTATTTGTTGAGAATTATGAATATTTATCGTGCATAAAACTTGAAAACCTCAGCAGCGTCCACCGCGTGATTCTTACTTTACACTTGTTTCACATTGTAGGTGTAGAACGCGAGCAGAGTGGACCAGTGTGCTGGTCTCAGACTCCCCCCCCCCCCCCCCAAACCCAGTGGCTGCTGATAGGGCCACAGGCTTCTCCGCCGGCGTGCCGGGCTGAGTTGAGTGCAGCCGCCGCCCTACACAAGGCGGGCTATTTAGTGCAGCAGGCTGTCGGCCCCTACAGGCCCCTTGCTCTGTGCTCTCTGCTTGCGGTTGCGGACTCACCGCTCCCACCCGTCGGTTGTGCTGCGGCGCACCTGAGTATATCTGCAACATCCTATACGTTAAGGGCAGGAATATGACTCTGACACTGTGTTCTTGAGATTAAATAAGGCAGAAGGGATGGATAACATCACAACGACGGTTCTACACTACTGGTCATTAAAATTCCTACACTAAGGAGAAATGCAAATGATAAACGGGTATTCATTGGACAAATATATTATACTAGAACTGATATGTGATTACATTTTCAAGCTATTTGGGTGCATAGATCCTGAGACATCTGTACCCAGAACAACCACCTCTGGCAGTAATAGCGGTCTTGATACGCATTTCATTGAGTTAAACAGAGCTAGGATGGCGTGTACAGGTACAGCTGCCCATGCAGCTTCAACACCGTACCACAGTTCATCAAGAGTAGTGACTCGCGGGTTGTGACGAGCC
The DNA here is from genome assembly GCF_023898315.1 of Schistocerca nitens. Classification (NCBI taxonomy): domain Eukaryota; kingdom Metazoa; phylum Arthropoda; class Insecta; order Orthoptera; family Acrididae; genus Schistocerca; species Schistocerca nitens. Next base: position 159,182,816 of record NC_064620.1, on the reverse strand, counting down.
AGTTGCTCGGCCACCATTGACCAGACGTTTTCAATTGGTGAGAGATCTGGAAAATGTGCTGGTCAAGGCAGCAGTCGAACATTTTCTGTATCCAGAAAGGCCCGTGCAGGACCTGCAACATGCGGTCGTGCATTATCCTACTGAAATGTAGGGTTTCGCAGGGATTAAATGAAGGGTAGAGCCACGGGTGGTAACACATCTGAAATGTAACGTCCACTGTTCAAAGCTCCGTCAATGCGAACAAGAGGTGACCGAGACGTGTAACCAATGACACCCCATACCATCGCGCCGGGTGATACGCCAGTATGGCGATGACGAATACACGCTTCCAATGTGCGTTCACAGCAATGTCGCCAAACACGGATGCGACCATCACGATGCTGTAAACAGAACCTGGATTCATCCGAAAAAATGACGTTTTGCCATTCGTGCACCAACGTTCGTCGTTGAGTACACCATCGCAGGCGCTCCTGTCTGTGATGCAGCGTCAAGCGTAATCGCAGCCATGGTCTTCGAGCTGATAGTCCATGCTGCTGCAAACGTCGTCGAACTGTTCGTGCACATAGTTGTTGTCTTGCAAACGTCTCCATATTTTGACTCAGGGATCGAGACGTGGCTACACGATCCGTTACAGCCATGCGGATAACATGCCCGTCATCTCGACTACTAGTGATTCGAGGACGTCGTGATGCGGCACGGCGTTCCGTATTACGCTCCTGAACCCACCGATTCCATATTCTGCTAACAATCATTGGATCTCGACCAACGCGAGCAGCAATGTCGCGATACGATAAACCGCAATCGCGATAGGCTACAATACGAACTTTATCAAAGTCGGAAACTCGATTGTACGCATTTCTCCTCGTTACACGAGGCATCACAACAACGTTTTACCAGGCAACGCCGGTCAGCTGCTGTTTGTGTATGAGAAATCGGTTGGAAACTTTCCTCATGACATCACGTTGTAGGTGTCGCCACCGCCGCCAGCCTTGTGTGAATGATCTGGAAAGTTAATCATTTGCCTATCACAGCATCTTCTTCCTGCCGGTTAAATTTCACGTCTGTAGCACCTCATCTTCGTGGTGTAGCAATTTTAATGACCAGTAGTGTAAAAACATTGGGGGAATTGGCAAACAAACCGCTACACAGCGTCCATCTTTATGCAGATGGTTGCGGGACCTCGGCTATTCAGTACAGAATGTCGAATGAAAACACCTTTCAGCCGTCTAAATTTCCAAATGTTATTTCACTCAGCAAGCAGTTTCGGCGATATAGGCGGCACCTTCTGCCCCCTGTCCGACGTAGGAAGATTCCAATCCCTGGTCCGGTTAAAATAGGGGCCAACATTCAATGAGTGGTACCCGTGCATTTTTGACATAGCGATCCCGCTTGCCGAGTCGGTCAATGGGCTTGAAGATTCCGCAATATATCAGCGAAATTGGTTGCTCAATTTAAAAAAAGAATTGGAAATTCACACCGCTGAAAGGCGTTTTGATTCGGCATTTATACTATTCAATTCGGTGTGTAGGTTCTAGGAAACCTACAATGACACTTAGGTAAAATTCCATTCACTAAATTTCGAAGCAAGGGAAAGTAAGTACGAGATCTATCGTATAATCAGCTTAACAACTCATTCACCCAAGTTGCTGGCAAGAATATTACAGAGAAGATTGGAAACGAAACTCAGACAGCTGTTAGATGACGATCAGTTTTCTTTGGGGAAGGTAAAGGCACCAGAGAGGAAATTCAGACGTTGCGGTTCATTATGGAAACAAAGGGAAGATGAGGGCAGGTTCGTAGGACCTCCACCCGGAAAAAAATCGACAAAGTAAAATGGTGCAAAATGTTCGAAATTCCGAGAAAAATGACAGAAATCTATAGGGAAATACGAGTAACGTTCAATATGTGCAAGCAACAAGATGAAAAATAAGATTCTAAGACCAAGAACGAAGAGCTCGGATTGAATAATGGGTGACACAGGGATGTAGTCTTTCGCTATTGCCATTCAGTCTATACATTGAAGAAGCAATGACGGAAATTAAACGAAGGTTCACGACAGAGATTAAAATTCATGGTGAGAAAAAAAAAAACATTGATAAAATTTGCGGATTGCATTGCTTTCGTCAATGAAAGTGAAGAAGAATTACGAGATCTGTTAAACAGAATGAACCATCTAATGAGTACAGAACATGGACTGATGGTAAAAAGTAAAGAGAAGCATCAGAAATGAGAACAGGGAGAAGGTTAATAGCAAATCAGGTGATCACGAAATGGACCAAGTTAAGGAAATCTGCCACCTTTGAAGCAATATGACCTATGACGGACGAGGCAAGAAGCACATAAAAAGCAGAGTAGCGCTGGCGAAAATGTCACTCCTGGCGAAAAGAAGTCTATTACTATCAAGCACAGGCCTTAATGTGACGGGTAAATTTCTGAAAATGTACGTTTGGAGAACCGCATTGCACGACAGTAAATCATGGGCTGCAGTAAAATGGGAAGAGATGAGAATGGAATCGTTTGACGTATAGTGTTACAGAATAATATTGAAATTTTGGTTGAGTGATAAGGAATGAGGAGCTTCTCAGAATCGGCGCAAGAAGGAACATATGGGAAAGATTGACACGAAGAAGGGACAGGATGACAGGGCACCTGTGAAATATCAGAGAATAATTTCCGTGACTATAGACCGTGTTGCAGATACTATAAAATGTAGAGGGAAACAGAGATCTATCTACTCTGAAATGAATAATTGGAACAGGAGAGCGTGTAGGCCCACATCTTACCAAACGGATCACCGCCCCCCGCCGCCCCCCTCACACCCCATTCGCCCAACCCACTCTTCAAAGAAGAGAGAGAGTGAGAAATCAGGTACTAGTTGATACCTACCATACTTTAACGATTCCATTTATTGTAATTACGAAAATACAATGCCTTCGATAGATTCCCAGATTTTCGGAAAGCGTTTGACACGATGCCCCACTGCAGGCTGTTAACGAAGGTCCGAGCGTACGGAATAGATTCTAGATATGTGAGTCATGCGAAAATCTGTTAAGTAATAGAACCGAACAGGGGATCCTCTTCGACGATTTTTCATCAAAGAGTACCATTAGTAATGCAAGCGATTAAGGTTGATAGGACCACTCCAGTTCTCTATGAACGTAAATAAGCTGACGGATAAGGTGAGAAGCAACCCGCAACTGATGACTCCCTAGTATACGGGGTGACTGTAGGATGCAACATGACTTACACACAATTTCTATTTCTTGTGATGAATGACAACTTCCTCTTCATGTAGAAAAATAAAAGTTGACGCAGATGATTACTGAAAACAATCTGTCGAATACAGCATCAGTACTGAGCTTCCTGACACAGTCGGGTCGAATAAATATCTAGGCGTGACGTTGTAGAGCGATATCAAATGGAACGTGTAAGAGCGGCAGTAGGGATGGCGAACTGTCGACTTCGCTTTGTTGGGAGAGTTTTGGGAGGATGTAGCTCATCTATAAAGGAGACCACGTTGTCCGACCCCTTCTTCATTACTGCTCGGTGACTGGGATCCGCACAAGGTCGTATTAAAGCAGGGCTTAACAACTAGTCGGTTTTGAGCGCGAGTACTCGCGTCTGCTCAGGCACGTGCTCGCGAGCAGGTGCAAGGTCGCGGAGTAGGGAGGGAGGGGAGGGAGGGGAAATGCGCGCGCACGTTTGAATGTGATCTCGCGTTCTTAGCAGATTTAACTAGCCATCTGAATGCTTTAAACATTTTAGTACGAGGTAAAGATCTGCTAATTACTCATTTCATAGATCGAATACGAGCTTTTAAAATGAAATTGACACTTTGGGTGTGTCAGCTGGAAACAGGAAATCTAGCTCATTTTCCTAAATTATCATCCATGCAAGATGTTCACAAAGACTGTGAACGTTATTCAAATAGTTTAGTTGCCCTTAAGGAAGAATTTGATCAACGCTTTCAAGATCTGACAGCACTAGACAGTGATTTTGATCTGTTCTCCTCTCCATATTCAGCGAATATTGAAGAGATTCGTCCTGAGCTGGAACTAGAAATTACTGACCTGAAGTGTGACAGAGAATACAGAGACAAATTTCAGAACAAGAAAAAAATTTGGAATTCTACAGACACGTCACTCAGGACAGATTTCCTCGTTTGCACAAACTGGGGGCTACAATAATATCAATGTTCAGTTTCACGTATGTTTGTGAACAACTGTTCTCTGCAATGAAATGTAACAAGACGCGCCTGAGAAACGCATTGTCTGATCGAAATTTAAACTGCACGCTGCGCCTACAATGCACAATAACAATTACTCCCAACGCAGACGCAATTGTAAAGGGCAAAAAGTACAAGATAACCGAGAACCCCACACTTCAGTGACACCTTTTACTGTGTAACAGTTCACAAATTAATACGAATGCAGAGGTATACACTAAGCTAATGATATTATGTGGCACGTGTACATTCTCCTTTATTTGTTTCATTTGCCGCAGTAATAATTCGCGAGTGATATCCCTGCAGGTGGCCGCGGATTTACATTGACCGGCGGCAGCTGTTGTGTGCCCCACGTGACTCTCCCCACTCTCCGCTCTGGTCCGGTAGTGGGGGTAGCGTGCTCGCGCTGCTCCGTGCTCGCGCCTTGCTGCTCACAGCTTGCTCCGCGAGCACGGTATGTTGTGAAGCCCTGTATTAAAGGAAGACTAGAATTGTTGTCGATAGGTTCGATGAACCCGCGAATGTGAACTCAAAATGGAATCCCTGGCTGTAAGACGACATTCTTTACGCGAAACAATATTGAGAAGATTTGCAGGTCACTGCCTAACGATTCTAGTGCCGCCAAAGCACATTTCACGTAAGGACCACGAAGGTAAAAGAAATTAGGACGCGTAAGGATGCCTATAGACAGATATTTTCCCAGCGTCCATATGTGAGTGGAACATAAAAGAGAATGATTAATAGAGGTACTAGATAGACTCCACCATACACCATATAGTCGGTTGCGGACTATTACGTTGATCTACACGTGAAGTACCGTCAATATATGTTTGATATCGGATTAGGACGGATATCGGTAGATGTCATAGATGTCAAACTTCCTGACAGATTAAAACTGTGTGCCGGACCGAAACTCGAACTTGGTACCTTTGCCTTTCGCGGGCAAGTATTCTACCAACTGAGCTACCCAAGCACGACTCACGACCCGTCCTCACAGCTTTGCTTCTCCCAGTATCTCGTCTCCTACTTTCCAAACTTCACAGAAGCTCTCCTGCGAACCTTGCAGAACTAGCACTCCTGGCAGAATTGAAGCTGTGAGGACGGGTCGTGAGTCGTGATTGGGTATCTCAGTTGGTAGAGCACTTGCCCGCAAAAGGCTAAGGTCCAGAGCTCGAGTCTCGGTTTGGCACACAGTTTTTCATCTAAGTTTCATATCAGAACACACTCCACCGTAGAGTGAAAATCTCATTCTGGTCATAGATGTCATTTACACGTACAGACAAATCCGGTGATATATGCAAGAGAATGAGCTTCACAAATTTGCCAAGTCAATGACGGGTTGGTCCACCTCTGGCCCTTCTGCTCCTTGGCAATGATTGACACAATTATTGGATGTCCTCCTGAGGGTTTTAGTGCCAAATTACGCTGAATTGGCGCGTTATATCGTCGAAATCCCGAGCTGGGAGGATGGGTCAGACACAATGCTCAAAATTTTCTCAATTCAGGAGACAACGAACGACCTTGCGGGCCAAAGTAGGGCTTCGCAAGCAAAGAACAACGCTGGCCGTGTGCGGCCGGACATTATCTTGCCGAAATGCAAGCCCAGGATGTCTTGCTGTGAAGGGTAACGAAAGGGAGCGTAGAATATCGTCAGCATAGTGCTGTGCTGTAAGTTTGCCGCGGATGCCAACGGGGTGGGGTCCCGCACCCCGGGTCACCACTCCTGGTTGTCGGGTCATATGGTGGGTGACAGTCTGGTTGGTAGACCACCGCTATTTGGGACCTCCAAACACGTCTTCACTCGTCATCGGGGCCCTTCACTGAAGACAGTTCTGGTCCAGAGACTCCAGGCCGAATGTACCACTGTAAACGGTCTTGCTGATATACAGAGCTCAATGATAGTCGGCGCAAAGGCCGCCGTGAGACCAGTCTTCTTTCTGTGAGACGCCTATGAATGGTTCTTGTGGTCGCTGAAGCACAAATTGCACGGCGGATCGATGGAGTTATGAATACCGCGCTGTGGGTGTCGCTCTGAGTGGTCTCGTTCTGTCGTCTTTCTAGGTCGACCACTTCTTTCTTGACGCTGGTTCACCCTTTCTTTCCAACATCGACGGATAGTTGCACGGTTCCTATTCAAATGTCGAGGGATTTGCCTGTCACTCTAATCGGTTCTTTGAGCCGCAATACAGGTCAGCTCTCAAATTCTGACATTTGCGCCTGTCGGCGAGGTAACTGAGTACGCGGAATGGAATTCGCAAAGACCTTATGCTCTGATATCGCCATGTCTCCTTATTACTAACATTGGCAGCTGTGCGGTAAAATTGTGCTGCACCGTCACACATTCGTACATCTGCCGCCAAAGTTCACAATTTTGCATTTTCCGTCGATTTCTGTATGAATATCAGCTTGTGTCCAATTTGCATAATTTCTTCGTGATGCGGCCTCCTTTTTTGTCTTAGAGTGTGTTTAACCGATTTCCTGCCGCAGCCATCAATAATCCGAGCTTGACATCCGTCTCTAAAGATCTCTCTGTCGTCAGGACGTTAAACACTTCCTCTATTTCCCGCAATTATATTTATACAGGTTTCAACCGGCGCTGCCTGTGTCTCGCGGTCGGTCCCTTGTGGTGTACATTGCAGCTTATCTAGATTGCGAGACTGAACAGTTAGCAGATCAGCGCAGCCCCCCTGGTCGGCGAGGTCCAATTGACAGGCACGTCACTTTCCCAGGCCAGCTGATTGGTTACTTGCCTGGGCTGTCTGTCCAATCTGCTGCGTCACGTCCTGCCCCGCATACAAATCGGAATATTTATTCTCTTTCGGTTCGAGACGGAGCTCAATCTCGGATTAGGATAGCATGGGGAAGGAAATCGGCCTTATCCATTCGAAGGAACCAATTCGACATTTGACAGAAGCGATTTAAGAAACTCACGGTAATTCAAAATCTGGGTCTCCAGACGGTTTCTGAACCGTCGCCTGTCCCAATGTGAATCCACCTTCTGCGGTCCAACTGCGGCCGGGACTACGTACTATTGCTGTCTTGGGTAACAGCGCCTGTCACGCTTGTGGAGCTGTAGGTAACAGGAAGTAGCGACAGGGCTTCAGCGCCGCACAATGTCACAACGACAACTTACGTAAGATTCGTCGGTGACTAGCAAAAACAGTAACTAGCGCTGAGTGTCTGATAACCTCCCGATTCACTCTATCATATAATCAATACACAGCAGGCCTTTTTCTGGACGGCCAGTCACTTTCCTCCTAGTGACATAGGGACATAGTAGTAGACTCGATGCTTCACTGTTATATGCACAAACGTAAGTTGAGAGTAGAGGGTAGAGAAAAGAAAGTCCTAATCGACATGGACCCGGAAACTAACAGTTTCTCCAATACGATACCTGCACAAGTGCAGTCATATCAATGTTACAACACTTTCAATGTCTGAGATTACGATTATGTTGCAGCTTTGTTGTCGTTTAGTTTAGTGCATTATGTTCATTGATGTGAAACGGAGAGTGACTTTGAAGCAACTAGTCAGGGCAAGTTAGCCAAATTCGAGCACCGAGGCTGCACCATAAAATGGGCTTATACAGGTAGAAGTTAACGCAGGAGTGCACCCACGGTGTTCGGGCAGCGTCTTTGAATCGTAATCAAAACTCGTTCGGTCCTGGGTTAGAACCCCGCCGCTGCTTAGATTTTGATTAATAAACAGCATTGGCGGCTGAAGATTTCCGGCATAAGAAGTCAGCCTCAATCTGCCAAGAGCCTTGTCAAAGAGGGATGAGCAGCGGACAGAGGTTCAGGTCACTCTCTTGTCCTAGGTGTGGCGAAAGAATTAACAAAGATCAAAGGCATGAGGATACAGAAGGCAATGGAAACTACTGCATTAAAGACACGTAATATGTATCCACAGAACATGCGGCCTGTAATTTAAGAAGAAGCATGATGATCACTCCTTTTGCAAAAGATTCCGGAATTGTAGCCCATTCGGATCTCCGGGAGGAGACTGCCAATGGGGACGCTACCATGACAAAAAGATTGAATAATCAACGAAATAATAACATTTTGCTAGTCGGGCCGTGGAATGTCAGAAGCGCCTGAACGTGGTAGAGAAACTAGAAAGTCTGAAAAGTAAATGCAAAGGCTCTATCTAGATATAGTAGGAATAAGCGAAGTGAAGTGGAAAGGAGACACGGATTTCTGGTTAAATGAGAAGAGGGTAATATCAACAGCAGCAGAAAATGGCATAAAGGGAGCAGGATTCGTTATGAATAGGAAGGTAGGGCAGAGACGTGTTACTGTGAACAGTTCAGTGATAGGGTTATTCTTATCAGAATCGACAGCAGACCAACACCGATAACGATAGTTCAGGTATACATGCCGATGTCGCAGGCTAATGATGAAGAGACGGAGAAAGTGTATGAGTATATAGAAACGATAATACAGTATGTAACAGGAGACGAAAATCTAATAGACATGGGGGACTGGAATGCAATTGTAGGGGAAGGAGTAGAGGAAAAGGTTACAGAAGAATAAGGGCTTGGAACAAGGAATGAGAGAGGAGAAGGATTAATTGAGTTTTGTAATAAACGTCTGCTAGGAATAGCGAATACTCTCTTGAAGAATCACAAGAGGAAGAGGTATACTTGCAAAAGGCCGGGTGATACAGGAATATTTCAGTTAGATTACATCATGGTAAGACAAAGATTCCGAAATCAGATACTGCATTGTAAGGGGTGCACAGGAGCACATGCAGAGTCTGATCACAATATAGTAGTGATGAAGAGTTGGCTGAAGTTTAAGACATTTGTCCGCAAAAATCAATATGCAAAGAAGTGCAACACGAAAGTACTAAGGAATAACAAGATAGGCTTGAAGTTTTCTAAAGCTGTAGATACAGCAATAAGGAATAGCTCAGTAGACAGTACAGTTTAAGAGGAATGGACATCCCTAAAAAGGGCGATAGCACAAGTTGGGAAGGAATACATAGGTACAAAGAAGGTAATTGCGAAGAAACCATGGGTAACAGAAAAAATACTTCAATTGATCGATGAAAGGAGGAAGTACAGAAATGTTCAGGAAGCCTCAGGAATACAGAAATATAAGTCGCTGGGAAGCTAAGCGAAATGGCTGCATGAAAAATGTGAAGAAATCGAAAAAGAAATGATTGTGAGTAGGACTGACTGAGCATACAAGAAAGCCAAAACAACCTTCGCTGACATTAAAAGCAAGGGTGATAACATTAAGCTCGCAACGGTAATTCAACTGATAGAAGAAGACACAGGAGTCGATTTAGAAGAGATAGTTGACCCGGTATTAGAATCAGAATTTAATAGAGCTTTGGAGGACTTATGATCAATTAAGGCAGAAGGGATACATAAAATTCCATCATAATTTCTAAAATCGTTGCGGGATGTGGCAACGAAACGACTATTCACGTTGGTTTGTAGAATGTATAAGTCTGTCGATATACCATCTGACTTTCGGAAAAACATCATCCACACAATTCCGAAGACGGCAAGAGCTGACAAGTGCGAGAATGATCGCACAATCAGTGTAACAGCCTATGCATCCAAGTTGATGACAAGAATAATATACAGACAAATGGAAAAGAAAATTGAGGATGCGCTAGATGACGATCAGTCTGGCTTTAGGAAAGGTAAAGGCAGGGGAGTGGCAATTCTGACGTCACAGATAGTAATGGAAGCAAGACTAAAGGAAAATCAAGACACGTTCATGGGATATGTCGACATGGAAGAAACGTTCGACAGTGTAAAATGGTGCAAGATTTTCTTCATTCTGAGACAAATAGAGGTAAGCTATAGGGAGAGACAGGTCATATACAATATGTACAACAGCCAAGAGGGAACAACAAGAGTGGTCGACCAAAAACGAAGTGCTCGTATTAAGATGAGTGTTACACACGGACATAGCCTTTCCCCCATACTGTTCAATCTGTACATCGAAGAAGCAATGATGGAGATAAAACAAAGGTTCAGGAGTGGAATTAAAATTCGAGGTGAAAGGATATCAATGATACGATTCGCTGATGACAAAGGTTCAGCAGTGGAATTAAAATTCGAGGTGACAGGATATCAATGATACGATTCGCTGATAACATTGCTATCCTAAGTGAAAGTGAAGAAGAATTACATGACCTGCTGAATGGGATGAACAGTCTAATGAGTACAGTGTATGGCTTGAGAGTAAACTGAAGAAAGACGAAGGTAACAAGAAATAGTAGAAATAAGAACAGCGAGAAACTTAATATCAGGATCGATGGTTACGAAGTAGATAAAGTTAAGGAATTCTGCTGCCTAGGCAGTAAAATAACGAGTGACGGAAGGAGCAAGGAGGACATCAAAAGCAGACTAGCCATGGCAAAAAAGGCATTCCTGGCCAAGAGATAGCTACTAATATCAAATATCGGCTATAATTTGAGGAATAAATTTCTGAGACTGTACGTCTGGAGTACGGCATTGCATGGTAGTGAAACATGGACTGTAGGAAAACGGGAACAGAAGAGAATCAGAGCACAGCATTTGAGATGTGGTGCTACAGACGAATGTTGAAAGTCATGTGGCATCGTAAGGTAAGGAATTAGGAGGTTCTGTGCAGAATCGGAGAGGAAAGGAGTATTTGGAAATCACTGATAAGGAGAAGGGACACGATGATAGAACATCTGTTAAGATATGAGGGAAAGTCTTCCATAGTACTACAGAGAGCTGCAGAGGGTGAAAACTGTAGAGGAAGACAGAGATTGGAATACATCCAGTAAATAATAGAGGACGTAAGTTGCAAGTGCTACTCTGAGATGAAGAGGTTACCACAGGTGAGGAATTCGTGAGGGACCGCATCAAACCAGGCAAAAGACTGATGACACACAAAAAAAAGTTAACACAGTAAACGCCAAACAAGAGCGGTCATGTAGCATTTTAAGGTGCTCACAAGATGAAATAACTGACATTCACATCTTGTTCGTGAGCGCTAGTGGCAGTGTACGGGAGGTAGCACGATTGTTTCAGGAAGAGTATCCTCACAGAAAACAAGCAGACGGTAGTGTGTTCACTACGTCCCATCAGAGCCTGCGTGAGGCCGCTTCATAAAAACCAACATCCAACATGCAGATAGACCAAGAAAACCGTAGAAAAGACGAATGGAGGAGTGTGTGTTACACGTGGACGCCGAACCCCAGAAGGGTAGCCGCAACAGAACTTGTTTCGCCCTCCATCAGACAGTGGTTTCACACGAGAGACATTTGCACTCATTGCACGTACAAAGTGGACACCACCTAGTTGTACCCAATTTTCCAGCCCGCGTAGCCTTCTGTCAGTAAATCCTTACCTAAAGTGCAAAGGATCCGCAGTTCCTCGTGCACGCATTATTTGCAGAGGAAACATGCTTTACCCGATACAGTCTGGTGAACATTCACAACACACACTTTGGGGCTATGGGAAAACCCATGATACATTTGAGACGGCAAATCAGCTGAATTTTTCCGTTAACGTTTGGGTAGATTCCTTGGTGATCAGCAGACTTCGCTACGTTTCTTACCTGGTAGACTTATTGGTCTCTTGTTCATTTCCTGTGACACAAGCTACTACAATATTTGTATGATGTTCTTTATGGTGAAAGGTACACGTATGATAGTGCACCAGTTTACTTTCATGTAGCACGAATCTTCGTCACTAAGTGTACTGGTCGGGTATCGTCAATATCATGGCCTCCGAGGACCACTGACTTCAACTCGTTGTGTGAGGATACTTAAATGTTTTGGTGAATTCAAATCCTGTTGACAGGGTCGACAAACTCTGGAAACGCATTCTGAATAGTTATCAATGTGTTGGGAACACGTCAGCGTTTCTTAACATGTACGGGCATCTATTAGAAGATGCTGTAACGCGGTTGTCCTCAGGTGCATATCATCAGTTTGCATTCTCGGGGACAGTTGTGCGTGTTCAAGTACTGAGACGTAGCACGTCGTCGCTGGTCTCCGGACCTACGATTATTGTGATTATTTGCTTATTTCACTGTCTACTCGTCTCTTTCATTTTTACCTATAATAACAAACATCCTGTAATTAATGCAGAAATAGCAAACCGCAAGTCACCCTGAGGTAGTATGCCTGCTATAGTAACAAAGACGTAGGGAGATATACATCTTAACGACTTCACACGCACAAAACAATTTTATTTAACCTGTTACGTTTTTTACCCAATATGGTTCGGTTGTTTGGGGAAGGAGACCAGACGGCGAGGTCATCGGTCTCATCGGATTAAGGAAGGAAGTTGGCCGTGCCCTTTCAAAGGAACCATCCCGGCGTTTGTCTGGAGCGATTTAGGGAAATTACGGAAAACCTAAATCAGGATGGCCAGACGCGGCATTGAAGCGTCGTCCTCCCGACTGCGAGTCCAGTCTCTAGCCACTGCGCCACCTCGCTCGGTTTAGCCAATATGTACTTAAAGAAAGACGTCATGTAAACATAGGCTGTGAATGGATTCTCCACATAATTTCGACAAACTAAGTGCAAGTGATCCGCATACAATGCAAGAAACGAATTTTCGTTCGATATTTCCCTATTCCGCATTTACAGTACATGCATTTGTAGCTCTGCATTTCAGTTATTACGTTACGGAATAAAGAATAATCGCAGCAATCACTTACTGCTAATTGTATCTAGCATCACTCCTTCCTTAATTGGAAAAATAAACGCTTTGTTGCTTTCATTCTCCGAGTTCAATTGAATTCAGTTGAGAATTCCTGGCTGTGAAGTTAATTCTGTGCTCTTTGTGTTCGCGGTTCTTGTTGCTGAGTGGCAATTATAATCTGAAGTTTCTAAAAGTGGCTGCTGTAGTTAAAGAAAGCAGTATCTTGAAGAAAAGGTGTATTTTGTGTTAACGAACTGAAAATTTTAGTTTATCAGGACGTATTTCTCTCACTGTAATTTAATCCCAACAAAAATATGTGTGCATAAGCTGTGTGCAAATACACGAAAATATCTATGGAATTCATGGCTGCTTCGTTGTCAGTATCGTGAGAAATACGTTTTAACCAGTTCTTCGATGAATTCAGTTTCCTATCATGGATAAATGCATATTTCGTTGCTATTTTGTGTGAAATCTCTGTGAGAAAATACACAAGTTCTTCCGAATACTTGAATGATTTGTTTCGAATAACACGAGACACAAATCGGAGAACTTAAAAAATTTATTAGGCGTTCTAGATTCAAAATTTATTCAAGGACAGGTAGATTATTTTCAGAATAAATCTTACACTTACCACAACCAATTTTACTTAACGAAATTATAGAGACATCAGTTTTGTTGCGTGCTTTTCGATACACACACAAATTCTAAAATTAATTGCATTCTTTGCTGAATGAAACGTTCCCAGCAGGAAACTGTAAAACAAAGAACACAAAGAAAGAAAACGAAGAAGGGACGTACGTTGATGGAACATATCTGCCACAATTTTGTACTGGTGGTGATACTGTTCTTCTTATAAACGTCAGCAAGTGATGAAAGAACTGAAAGTAGCAAGTTAGTGAATAGGCGAGGATAAGTGTTTCAAAAGGACTAAAGCAATTTATGAACATGATCTCAAACTGAAATGACTATTAATTTGTAATGCACTCAGAGAACCAGTTGGTGAGTTTTTGTATGTGAGCAGATGGATTCGAACAGAAATAAAAGAAAGTGACGACATCAAGTGAGCTTTCGCTAAACTAAATAAAGTTTTCATAAATGAGATTCCAATGTGTCTATAAGGAAATAATCAGATTCAGTATGTATTACCAGTTTTAATTTATGGCACTGAAACACGCTCTATACCTGCAGGAATCATTAAGATAGTTAAAATCTTCTGGGTTATTAAGCCACGTCATGCTTCTTCTAAAATGTTCGACGTTTCGACCCCTCTGCTGGGATCTTCCTCAGGATCTTTTGGTGTCCATACTGCTAGAACACTGTTAATTCGAATGCTTGAAATGTAGTAGTACAGAATAATTGTGATCTCTCGTGTAATTGTGTCTAGCCACACTGTAAAAATTAAAGAGCAATTTTTTTAACGCGTGAGTTAGTCCGTAAAATAAGTCACGGTCCAGTAGGTTCCAGTTTCGTACAATACACTATTAAGTCGACAAAAGTGCGAAGAAAACCTACTCTGTTTGTCCAACAATGTAAAGTACTCATTGCCGTAGATCATTAACTGGGAGATATTTTTCCGGTGATATCAAAAGACAAGTGGTCCTTATTTATTTAGCCATCGGAAAAAATCAGTATGTAGCCTGCTGAAAAAAACACGGATTGGCAATGTGGATTGTGAAACACATAAATTGAATGTCAGAATATGAAATCAATGGGTTATTGGTTTAATCTTCGGGCTTCAAGCTGAATATAAATAAGTAGAATATGCATCGAAATTCAAAGAATTAAAACAACTATTTGTATAGAAACAACAAAAAGGTGAGCGCACAATCACACAAAATATTGAAGCAGCATAAACTGACTAATACTATGGTTAAAATTGTATAAAATTACACTAAATACACTTTTGAAATGACTCCTAATACAATTCGCAGGATGTTTCACTGCTACAATGTTATCGTGGTGAGCTGTGAAATTAAAAAAGAAGAAATGTTTGATATTAACAGCGATCTTCAAGGAGGGCACTTGTAGGAAATTGAATTTACAGAGGCGGAGCTGTAGCAAACTCGGTCATTTGTTTCTTTCCCATTTTGTACGTGCAACCAGATTGCAGATAATGTCTCCTTCTTCAGCGTTGGTTGAATGGGACCCAATACGGGGACGTACAAAGAAAAATAATATCGACGGTTAAAACTCATACCGCAGGTACTTAGTAACACCCATTAATGTTGTTCCTCACCTACCTTTGGTCTGCGAAGTCACAATGTATGCGCAACATCTGCCACGTATCAGGAAAGAGACATATCAGTCTATCAGTCCTCTTACATCTTTGGAAGGCGTTATGAAAAACCAGATGGCCAAAATCTGTGGTCACGTAGGGATCCAATTTTGCGGTTACCTTAGCTGGAAGGTCTTTTTATCATTATGATTACTTCCGGAATGACTGTCAATACGTAAAAAACGAACAATCTACGGACTTGCGTTTGCAGACAGAGAAAGTCACATCCCGCTTTTCCTTCCCTTGATAATTTGAAATCGTCGGTGTCACTGTGTAGAAATTCGAACCATTTTCGCACATTTAGCACTTATGTCAAATCATTACCGTTGGTGGTTTGCTCGTGATTAGGATTGCCCACCTTCGATTATTAAAAGACCTGTAATGAGGTCAAACCATTCACAGTTCCTGGCGCCTCGACCTCACTCTAATTTCCTGTGTAGGACAGGAGGTTGACACACCATAGCATAATCACGTTACACCTTTACATCTACCGAACGAGACGGCGTAATGGTTAAGACATTGGACTTACTTTCCGGAGCGCGATGCTTCAAATGCGCGTTCCGCCACCCAGATTTGAATTTTCCTAAGCGCTACAGGAAAGTTACGGAATGGTACCTTCGAAAGGGCGCGAACGATTACCTCTAGCATACTTGAACAATCCGAGCTTGTGTTCTGTCCCTAATGACGTCGCAGTTGACTGGACGTTAAACGTGACCCTCTGCACTCCGTATGCACTCCGTAATGCAGAGACAGGGCCTCTCCGTGCGCACTTATTTATATCACTGCCGCCCGGGCGGTGAACGCTCCACAGAGAATTACGCGAGTTTCTTTGTGGAAACAATGACATAATTGACCAACAATTAGGGTATATATTAAGACAAAAAGAGTGCTTTCATTCAAACATGATATAAGCATTACCATACAAAACTTTTTATCATGTGTTGTTTTTCATATTCTTCAGGGTGGAGTGCTTCCTTCGTAATTTTATTCGATCTGCTTACAAATAAGTCACTGTCATAACCGAAATCATTGTCACGTAAGCCATTGGCCGACTCTTTGTCACGTACAAAGTGCTCTAAAGCTCTACAATCCCTTCCTCAGTAAGGACTGTGCTTGAAGAATTATCCATTTCGCGCCTATTTCTCAAAGCACCGAATTAACTTGTTCTTTCCTACAAGGCAGTGTCTGATGTTATGTTTCGATTGTACAATTCATATGTTTCAGGCTGTAGCAAGTTTTTGGTTTTGATTTCCTTGATTATTTGATTCCACACTCTCCGGACTTAATTACATGCTGACATATCTGTCTATTGATCAAAAAGCATTTTCAATTTTGTGCTTTCGATCCACACACAACCATACAGTCATCTATTGAAAGTAAGAGTACACTTCGATTTTCATGAGATAACACGCTTTATGAGGATTACTTCACTAATTCGCTTCCATGAGTGAAGATATGTAGTGTTTTGCATACATTGTGCTATATTATTTTGATTTATACGAGTATTTCTCTGCAAATAAACATCGTGTTAAAGTGATGCAGGATGTCAGAAACATCGCGCTTAAGCGATATAGGACGTGAAGCAGTTTGGTACAGCAGTCAAATGAAAGTTTGTTCAGTAGTAATATGTCACCCTGTCGGGGGGGGGGGGGGGGGGGGGCGGCCGCTTAATACCCAGTGAGCTAGAAGTCCTACAAGGAGGACGAAGATAAGTGAAGAATAATTTTCGGCGTAGGAGGCGGAGTCTGTGCTGCAGTTTGTCCAGCCGTGAATACGAACAAGTCAGCTCTGATAGCGGAAGGGGAACAGGGAGCAGCTCTCCCAACAGTCAACGGGCCGGAGAGACTTGCGTCGCGAAACGCTGCTCCCTTCCAGTGCATGGTGTTGGTTCATCAAAGGCTAGGAGAAGAAATCCCTGAAGAAAATTTATTTGGTCGATCTGGTAGGGGATTGCAGCAATGTAATACACCCACATTCTGCAAAGAAACACCATATTACCAAACGTCCTACTAAAAAAGCCCCATCGATTTAGTAGGAGACAGTGTTACAAACTCAACGGATTATGAATTCTCATTTTGGAGTACAGAAGGTCCGCAAATAAAAATGTAAGATGATATGGATAATGTAGTAGATTTTCAAATGGACTTGTAGCCTTTACCGAGACTTACGAGCCAACAATGCAACTGCCATCGTCCGATTTCCTAGACACTTCGCTTAGTGGAAGAGATGTCAAAAATAAGCGAGCACGCGTCTCGTCTTATCCGTAGACACTCGACCGTTTCCGAAAAAACGACGGTCAATGGTTTCGAGGCATTTTCCGGGTCCTTTACGTGTCGTGTACAGCGTGCTGTGTTCAGGCGACATGGTAACACGGTGGATAGCGTGGCGGCCTATTAATGCTACGCCATGTTCAAAACCCGATTATTACTTTTATTTTTGTTTCTCGTTTGTATAGCAACGTCAGCAGAGGATTGCAGTACGAATATTTTTTGGTGTATGTTGATATAACGTTGTTCTTATTCATCTACTAACTGTATGTCATATGAAATAATTAAAGAAAAGTAAGAAAATTATTTAAAATTTTTTCGTTTAATTTCCTGTTGTGTATCTTGATTCATAATCAACTGCAAGCCCCTGTCTTCGAAAAAGTGACCCGTTATGAATGGTTTGGCGGGAAGCTATTCCCAAAGCACGAAATATCCAACAATGCTAACCACGTTTCTTTCCCGATTGAGACTCATGAGAAGAAATGTCACTGTGGCAAACCTGCCACCATCGTGCTATGCTCGTGGTTCTGAGAATATCTGTGTTTCGATTGTTTCTACGATCGATGTCACCCAAGGGAGTTCCCCAAATCTTCCTGATGAAAAAAGTATATGAACAAAATCTAAGAATATCAGATTTGAAGTGAAAATGAAATATCAGAATAGGAGAATTTAAAAATGTTGAATTCCCTGAACAGATATATTACACCATAACTGTGTGACACTTATTGCGAAATCCATACGAAATTTTACAATTAATGTAACGCCCTTTTAGCCCCGAATTTGGTAAGAAACATTCTTGTAATAATATTCTACGGATTCGGACAGATAAATGAAAAAAGAATTAAAAATAAAATAAAATAAAATTAATGAAAACCAAAATCGGGTTTCGAACATGGGGCACAAAATTAAGTCGCGACGCTTACCACTTAGCCTCCGTTTCGTGTGAGCACAGGACTTGGGAAGAAGGCACATAAAGTTCATAGAAATACTTCTGAGACTCCGGCCGTCGTTTCTTCCGAATTGGTCGAGTACCTACGGGTAAGCCAAGACACGTTCGTTTATTTTGACTCCTCCATTGATCAAAGTTCCTGGGAAATCGTGTGATGAAAAATGCTGTGTTCTCCTCGTGAGTGGAAGGGGAAAGAAAGCGAAAATTTGGACGGTTACGTCAATAAATACAAGAAAATGAATGCTAGTGTTTCTATATTTATGATGAATAGTTACAGCATTGAAGATTCTGATGCAGTTGATGAGAGATATTTATGAAAGTAGAGCTTTAAATAACGTTGCAGTAAGAGATAATAATTGGAGTGTATGCTCTATAAAATGATGGTGGAGTTAATAACAAGGTTTGGTATGAAGAGAAAGTAAGCCAAATATTTGACAATGTCAGTGGCAGAAAAAAGATAATTATTTTAATGCATTTTAATGGTCATGTTGAATCTACATTGATGCTCACAATTTTGGGACCATACAGAGGTGTGATAATAATGGTGAAGACTTCCAGTCACTAAGGATTCGAAATGGTTATTTTAAGCGCAAAGATGTACATAAATTTACGTTGATCCAGGCTCTGCTACAAAGAAAATCTATAATGGACTACATTATAAGTAGACAGAAATTATTTTCTTTTTTTTTTTAATTTTGCGACGTGAGAGTGTATAGAGGTGCAGAATGTGGTACCGACCATTATCTCCTGGAAAATAAAATATTTTTCTCTCTTTTATAAAATCTTTCATAAAGCAGGCTGAATGCACTGATGAAAGAGTATGAGAAGTGAAGTGCAATGTTTAAAGTTTGAAGAATGAATGAACAGTATTCTGGTACAATCTTAAATTTAATTTGAAACCGAGTAATGCAACAAATTCTTCTGGAAATAGTACTTATGAAGATTTTGTTATATGTAGAGGAAGAGCAGCTAAGCAAGTTACACTAACACATTTACAATTACGTTAAAATATTAAGTGCTATAGTCGTGCCAATTCATGTGCAGCCTTTGATCTGTTTGAAACGGCGAAGTTGGTCTGTGTTCGTCCTAAAGAAAGTGTCCACTCACCTTGTTATGACTTTCTTCTTCTGCAGTCCGGTCCGCACACCTTCCCTGTTAAAAACAAATGAAGTTTCTTCAGCTGGAAAAGTGCTGTAGAACCAGTAGCATTAAACGAATCCAAAGGATGCAAGAAATATTTTTCAGTATCAGGTTAAATGAACGACTAATTGAAAGGTAGTTCATGAGTGAAAACTTCGATATATTGATACTTGTTTGATACAATAACACTGCCAACCTTAGCTAATCTTAAGTTCTAGTTTCTACACTCATAGTGCACAGCTTATAGTATTCGAAACAAACCTATTACCAGAAACGATTACAAAACGGTTTGTCTGTTACAGAACGCTCGCTCAAATATTACACAATTTGACCATTACTAATGATCGGTTAGCCATCATGCCCTATGTAACACACCAAGCTAATTTTGGTTTTAAAAAGTCATAGTTTACATATTAAAATTGGAATTTCACATATTCGTTTTTCTCACTCGTTCATATCCACTTTCCAGCATCCCATGGACAAGTTTTATTGATTTTCTGCAAAATTACCACATGTGTTTAGAGCCTTATACACCCGCATGTGAACATGATGACGGCCGATCTCCGAACTGAACTTTTCACTTCAGAGAGAAATTCTTTAACCCACAAAACACATATCACAACCAATGTGATATTAGTATTAAACCTCCAATCCCGTGTTTTACCATTGACCAATCACAACTTAACAGCTTTTATGAACAATTAACCATGTGAACAAATGTAGAAGCTCCACAAGTATCAAAACAACCCCCTCTTTAAATAACAGAATTATCATTAAAACGTTTCTTGTTTCCGCTGTCTCATAAACTGGCTAGTAGCTAGCATTTTACAGTTTCCCATGAGTTGGGCTGGCAATCGTTAAAAGAAAGGCGTTTATCGTGGCGACGGAATCTTCTCACGAAATTCCAATCACTAACGTTCTCCTCCGAATGCGAAAATATTTTGTTGACAACGACCTCCATAGGGATGAACGATCACCACGATAAAATAAGGGAAATCAGAGCTCGTACGGAAAGATATAGATGTTCATTCTTTCCGCGCGTTATACGAGATTGAAATAATAGAGAATTGTGAAGGTGGTTCGATGAACCCTCTGCCAGGAACTTAAATGTGATTTGCAGATATCCATGTAGATGTAGATGATTCGCTCACTCTGTATACAGTTCTCACACCACCGTGTACTCCGTAAATAGACAAAAATATATTAATTTATTATCTCACTTATACACGATAGTAGACAAATTAAATTAACAATATTTAATGAAAGTGGTGATAATCACCACAGGTCAGTTTTATTTCCAAAATACGTTTTTACTACATGTTATTTCATAGTCTGTAAGATGCTGACATCTTTCGGCCACAGGCGCAACTACTTGCAATTAGCTACTAGACGAGAGTGCACCTGCCGTGCGACAGCACGTCTCATTACATTGTATCTGTCTGCTCGCTTACGTCTATTACTTAAACAGGCTCGATGGAAGGCTCTACGCCTCATTTTCTTGTATCTAGATAGAAGACTAAAAGGAAATAGCAAAGTAAATCAGTAATTAAATAAATAAATAACAGCCAAAGAAGATTCACTAGTAGAAACTGTAGAGGGCAAAAACTGTAGGGGACGACAGAGATTGGAACACATACAGCAACTAATTGATGACACAGGATGCAAGTGCTACTATGATACGAAGAGAAATTCATGGCTGCCCCATGAAATCAGACAGAAGACTGATGATGCAAGTCAAGGTTGTCTTTACTGATCTTAAGAAAGTCTACTAAAGCATTCCCCCTGTAAATTGTGGGCAGAAGTATGAGGGAGTTGAATGAGTTGTTGAGACTTTCAAGATGTTAGAGGTTTATACAATAGAGGCCCACTTTGTAGAGCTGAAGTAGGTACCGATACAGAGAGGGAGTTTCTAGCGACCACAGGGTTATGACAAGGATTTGCAATAGCAACTGAAGTATTTAAAATATACTGGATTCCGACTCCAGGTTATAAAAATGTTCCTTTAGTAATATGAGTTATCTATAAATGATACAGTTTATAACATACTTGTCTGCTAATGGCCAAGGTACCTTTGCGGAGAGGGAGAAGGACATTGGTTGAAAGTTGCTCAAATATTATAACAAATGAGGTCTCCTTCTCCTTCTCCTTCTTCTTCTTCTTCTTCTTCTTCTACCAGTCCTGGATTATGCTTATTAGCCTGTTCTGGGGCCACAGGCGATAAGACTTAATCCTAGATGGGCAGAAGACGAAGTGAAATAATTAAGTTACAGGAAACGAAGTGTTAGCTTACTAGAAGAGTGTCAGGTTACTAGAAGAGCACCTCAGAACTTAATGTTGGATTTTGGGTTCGAAGGTTTGTGCATACTTACAAATATTTAGGAGTCATCGGTTACAAAGAGATATCCAGTAACCACTACATTAAAACCGTATTTTCTAAGGGAGAGAAGCATCGAAACAATTAAATGGAGTTTTCTGGAGCACATATATTAGATCTGAAACGAAGATTAGGGTGTTTAAATACATATTGGGAAGTGCAGCAAGTATTAAAGGAGGTAAATGGGAATTAACCGGAAGAACTACGAGAAAGTTGTTGTCGTTGCTGATGGAATTTTGAAGGTGTTTCTGTAGGCTGACGTTGAGGTATTAATATAAAAATGAAAACATGTGTAAAGTACCGAACTTGGGCAGCACTCTGATCTGCACAATCGAAGAGAAACCACCTGAATGGTTTGGGTGAGGACAGAAGCCCTGAAAAGAAAACTGGATGGATTCCAGCTAAGAAAAAAGGACGCCCGGAAAAATCACGGGAGTTTGACGTTCTGTGACACAGCGTAATTTGCTGGTAGAAGATTCGAAGGGAAGGCAACTTTGGATGCTGGGTGAGAAACAGCTACAATTTCGTATCAAATAGTAATAAAAAAAGTAAAACAGCCTCATTGACACAATAAATACTTTACCTAGTTCCTACATTCATCACAAATTCGTTTCAGCTAATATAACCATTACAGCTCTTACGTGACCGGCATTATATTAGGACAGTTTTGGATCTGAAGAACTTTAGTTATTTATTTACTTCGAAATACAATTTAATTACTTGCATCAACCCCAAGGCAATGAAACTATTATAAATAGTGATTCCTTGTCAAAAGAACTGTTTTTCTGCAAGGCCAACGATACATTTGTAACTTATTTGTGTCTGAAACGCCATCAGCAGCAGGTATGTTAATTATATCATGATTAATAAACGTTAAAGTTTCTTTAACTAATGGAGTAATTGCATAATATCCATCTCATGATTTTAAAATAATTTCTCTACTTCCATAATACATTCCATAACAGAAATGAAAATGGGAGTATTACTATGTGGAACGGTAGTCTTCCCCTTGAGGTAACTACCAAATTCTGCTTGATACAAACGTGTTGTGTAAGAGCGCTGACGAAAAACAAAAGAGCATGTGTGTAGTATACCTTCAATCATTCAAGGGCATCTCCAAATATTCACTGCTTCATTAAGGCGAAATATCGGTAAATATTTATCCGTTTATGCTTTAAAGCAGAAACGAAGTTATCCCTCACTCCCATTAGAACTTCAGCGATGTACCTTACCCCGCCAAACCTTCCCCCCCCCCCCCCCCCCCCCCCGGCCAACCCACTCCCATTGGACACTCTTCACGTATTTTAACCTTCCAACGCACCAAATCCCCGAAAAACCTCTTTTCTACAATTTTTTGAACATACATTGAACATAATTTATAATTTATAATGTACCATTTGATTATTAAAAGATGTATTTTTGAAAATTATGATATTGATAAAAATACTGTATACAATAAATTAAGTATAACACAAAATGTTGGATCATGATACCGTCAGATTCGTTAAGCGACAATGTACACACTGAAGGATGGTGATTGTCTTTGTGAGAACTGATTAGTTTGCTCATAACTGAGTTGCACGAACTAATGTACTTTAAAAATGCTTATCTCTCTTCCAACTTAATGAACTGCCGAGCACGTATAAATGTTAACTGTCGCCTTGAAGGCTTTCAAATTATTTATTACGTTGTAGTGTTCTTGCTAAAACTGTGAATTCGCGATGGTCATTGCTAAAAGCTGATGGACTGTAATATCACGATCAGTGAATCAGGGTGAATTTTGTACTATTTCAAAATTATTTACGAAATTCCGATAACGGAATTGTATGTGTGTGTGTGTGTGTGTGTGTGTGTGTGGGTGGGTGGGTGTCTGTAGTGTTACTCTGGTGCATTTACGAAACTGAATCTATACAGTAATGAAATCGTACGACCAGCATGTGAGAAGAGGATTGCGTCGGGGGATAATATTTTTGTCTCGAGAATCATTCTCCAGCCAAGAGTATGTATCGAGTGCAGTTTTATAACTGATGGAGCTACATTAATTACGCAACCAGCACCAACGAACTGCCGCTGACGTCTCGTTATCTACAAAAGGAAAAGCTGCAACACCAAGCGCTCTCAGTCTGTAAAATCACCAAAGACTTAATGCATTTCATACTCGTACAACAGTTCCAAATGTAAGTTCTTTCTCTTTTGTGACAAAATTTTCAAAGTAATTGCTTTCCTTAAAAATAAAAGTAATTTTAGTCAAGTGTGTTTCCATCTGTGTTGACATTGTTAATTCCACCATCAATACTAATCAATAATGTTTGTTACCTTCCTTTCTTTTGCTTTGTCGAATATATTGCAACATATCCTTTGGAGGTATGTGTTTTTACTAATGTGTGCGGTGTTGTATCATGTGAATTTACATATTTTGTTGTGGTATGCGGCGTTCCTTGTAAGTTACCTGTTTCCTGTTGCCGTATATTGTTTGATGATTCGTTTGGATTTGGCTAGTATGCCTTCTGTCTGAGCCAGGGGGGTTTTGAAGTGACTTTTCGTCCATGTGTTAATTTGAGTGTACATTTTTTCTTCTTATGTCAGTTTATTTTATATTCTAAAGTGACGAGTTTTTATTTTCGGAGTATTTGTAATTTGCATGGAACTGGTCAGAGGCAAGTGACGAGAAAAGGTGGTGTGGAGAAGTACCAGAAGGTATGTAGAATGACCGTGTTTTTTGTTAGGTGATTGAGTGACAGTGGACGTATTTGTACCGTGATGGATGACTGTGTTTCAGACGAACCAGCACACGTCATTGACGATCCTAAGAGCCCTGTTCTTTACGATCTGAATCTTTTTTAAATATGTGTCTGCTGATATCCCCCAGACCTCACGGCCATATAATAACGAAAGAAGAACCATCATCTTCCACCTGAGTACTTTTGTCCTGATGATCAGTCCATTATCTTTCAGTAATGGGTACAGATTATGAATACTACCGAATAGTCGATTACATGCATGCGTTACGTGGCAGTTGCGCAGGTGTTATGAATCAAATTTTATGCCAAGATATTTTATGGTGTCTCATCGCCCATCTGTAGAGATTTGGCAGTTGGGATGTCTCCTTCTGGAGGTGAACATGATTGTGTTACATTTGTCAGAATGTGCTTTAATTTTTCAAGTGTTGCACAAGTGTATTGTCTCTGCCTGATGCCTTTGGAGATGCAGTGTGTTGTAAATAAGCTTTGGGTCGATAGAATAAACTGCAGTATCATCGTCAAATAGGTAGTTGCCTGATGTGATGCCTCCAAATGCCATTAGTGAATATATTGTAATGGCCCCAAGATCGAGCCTTCCGGAACTCCAGCTTCAGTTTCCTTGAAACTACTGTTACATCTATCTAAGACGGAAGGCAGGATTCTTATGATATGTACAGAACACTCATATCGTTGGAGCTCTTATATGAGTCCTTCATGCCAGACGTGGTCGAAGACTTTTTCTATATCGAGAGAGATGCAACCGTGCTGCCCGTGTCTTAAATATTTGCTTAACTGCACGGGTGGCTTTCGATGTGGTGCAATGCCCAGCACAAAAGCCACACTGCTCGGGAATGGTGATATTTTGCTCAGTAATGATGTTTTGGAGTTACTTAAGGTATAACCATTCTAGAAATTTTCCTTAGTTGTGTGCGTACTGTAAGACCTTCGGTACACACACCATCAGATTATTTGACTTGTCACACTAACAAAGTAGGCGAGTGTCAGCAATATGTCTTGTGGTCTTATTGTGGCGTGTATATCTTCTGCTGTTAGGTCAGACGATATAAATGCCACTTGCACGCTTAGAGTAGCAGATTGACGGTGACCAACTTTAAACAGAACTTGATTAACTTTCACACACATTTATTAAAATAATAAAAAGCATAGACATTACGTAACTTGATTCTGGATGCTGTTTACAATTGACAATCTGAAGTTCCTTTGGTCTTGGTACGTTAACCTTATTCTCACATATCTCTGATACTTGACAAAGTGTCTATTCATTTATCTTCATGGTTATGTAGAGGAATATGATAATCTTCTTGGGTGCAGACTGAAACTTGACTATAGACTGGTACAGACTAATGCCGACTGGTACAGACTGGTGCAGACAAACACAGACTGACTAATCGGAGGTGTGTACACTCGTTATAATACCTCGTGCGTTCAGATATCACTGCACGAGTGTGATCCGCAAGGAGAAAAGGTTCTACGTTAGCAGCAATCTCATTGGCTGCGTTACATATTAATATGCGGATCGACGGAAGCAGAATTTGGTCCGTCTCTAAGGCAGCGCCATCTCGTAGTGCGGAGACAGACGAGTGCTGCACCTACACTGTTGTGCTTAGCGGGGCGCGCTCTAGTGGGGAAGTTGTGTACGTGCTGACTATGCGGAACAATGTACACAACATCCTTCAAAGCTTAGGAGTAAGGTGGGCCAATAATTTGGTGGCAAGTCTGCAGTGTCGTTGTCATCGTATACGACGTGCTCCGTAAACTGGAACTCTAGCGAGTTGGACATAACTTCTCCTTTCCATGCTGGAGGGAGATGGTTGCGTATAGGAGGCCGTTTCCTCCATGTAGAGATTATAGACTGCTAGGTATTTTCCTTCTGGATTTTACAATCCACCAGAATTTCCTGTGGATTGTTCTGCGTCGCTCATAAGGTTTCATCCCAGCGTGAACTCCTGTATTCCACTAGTTTGACTCTAATATCTTCCGCAAAGCTGTTGGTTATTCACCAGTCGAATAACCCTTCCTGAATCTCCTCTTCATACTAACAAGTACGAGGAGTTCATCTGGCAGAACCTGTTGTCTCCTCTCGTGGCAAGTTTCTGCTGCTGATAGTTGGAAGCTCTTGTCGTTTAACTCAGAGAATTGCATCATTGCGTTGTCTACTTGACGGATCTCACTCAGTTGCGGGACCTTCTGTGTGTGCAGCCCTACACGTTCCACGTGTCGTTTCCATTCGGTATGATAGGTGAAGTAAGTCGTACTGTCTCTGAAGTGTCCGGTATTGGCAGGCTCGGAATTCAGAGGGTCGTGGTCTGAGTCAAGTTGTCTTATAGCCGTGGGGTTAAACTCCCAGGGGTAGTATCTCAACAGATAGATATCCAAGATACCTGGGCCGTGATGTGAGACCTAGGAATAATGGGTAGGCTCGTCTAGAGCTATTATACTAATATCAGTTTTCTCCTGTAGCTAGTTCCGTAGGAATCATCCACTGGCGTTCTCTGCTCTGCGTCCCCGCGACCTGCCTTTTGAGTTAGTCTCCACCAATAACGTGTCGTCGAATTAAACCTATAATTACGTCCTAAGTTTCTTACCAGATAGAATGTAGGTTGCTACTAAATCTACACTGAATTCAAATGGTTCAAATGGCTCTGGGCACTATGCGACTTAACTTCTGAGGTCATCACTCACCTAGAACTTAGAACTAATTAAACCCAACTAACCTAAGGACATCACACACATCCATGCCCGAGGTGGGATTCGAACCTGCGACCGTAGCGGTCGCTCGGCTCCACACTGTAGCCCCTGGAACCGCACGGTCACTCCGGCCGGCTACACTGAATTAATCAGTGCGTAGTGCAATGCCCTTTGCTTCTACTGGAAGGGGCAGAATGGGGCAGAATGATCAACCACTGTTCTACCTATTTTAACAGATCTCTCACCGAGTGAGAGATCTGTCCCCTCAATTCTATTACTGCGTAGTTCTTAAAAGAAAGTCCTGTTGTATCCACATGTGTCTCAGTAATAATGACTACAGCCACTCTTTAATCATCAAGATATAATGTGAGGGAGTGTTTTTTGATTGGAGATGCCTTCGGCATTCCAGTTTACTATTACTTCGCTATCCAGGGCACTAGGGTTAAGAATGAATACCCGGAGCAGTTACGTTTACAGAATGAGATTTTCACTCTGCAGCGGAGTGTGCGCTGATATGAAACTTCCTGGCAGATTAAAACTGTGTGCCCGACCGAGACTCGAACTCGGGACCTTTGCCTTTCGCGGGAAAGTGCTCTACCAACTGAGCTACCGAAGCACGACTCACGCCCGGTACTCACAGCTATACTTCCGCCAGTACCTCGTCTCCTACCTTCCAAACTTTACAGAAGCTCTCCTGCGAACCTTGCAGAACTAGCACTCCTGAAAGAAAGGATATTGCGGAGACATGGCTTAGCCACAGCCTGGGGGATGTTTCCAGAATGAGATTTTCACTCTGCAGCGGAGTAGAGCACTTGCCCGCGAAAGGCAAAGGTCCCGAGTTCGAGTCTCGGTCGGGCACACAGTTTTAACCTGCCAGGAAGTTTCATATCAGCGCACACTCCGCCTGCCCAAACGTTCACAGAAAATCAGTGTTGAAGACGTGATTGCACAATTGCGTGCGGATTCTCGTCAGCCCACACATGTTGATTGTGAAAATTTACAATTTGATCACGTTGGAATGAAGCCTCATCCGTAAAGAGAACATTTGCACTGAAATGAGGATTGACACATTGTTGGATGAACCATTCGCAGAAGTGTACCCGTGGAGGCCAATCAGCTGCTGATAGTGCCTGCACACGCTGTACATGGTACGGAAACAACTGGTTCTCCCGTAGCACTCTCCATACAGTGTCGTGGTCAACGTTACCTTGTACAGCAGCAACTTCTCTGACGCTGACATTAGGGTTATCGTCAACTGCACGAAGAATTGCCTCGTCCATTGCAGGTGTCCTCGTCGTTCTAGGTCTTCCCTAGTCGCGAGTCATAGGCTGGAATGTTCCGTGCACCTTACGACGCATATCAATTGCTTCGAACGTCTTCCTGTCGGGACACCTTCGTTCTGGAAACCTGTCTCGATACAAACGTACTGCGCCACGGCTACTCTCCCGTGCTAATCCATACATCAAATGGGCATCTGCCAACTCCGCATTTGTAAACATTGCACAGACTGCAAAACCACGTTCGTGATGAACACTAACCTGTTGACGCTACGTACTGATGTGCTTGATGCTAGTACTGTAGAGCAATGAGTCGCATGGCAACACAAGCACCGAATTGGGCCAACTGGCGGTGAATCGAGGAAGTGCCAGTGCCAGTAGTATCAGTATCGTCCTAACCGCCGTCTGCTTCACGTCTGCTGTGCAGCGAGCTACCTTAATTTAAGTATTAACTGTATTTTTCTTACTTGTCACTTCTTCTTCCGTGTGTTTTTGCTTTTAGGAAGCTTTAATTGTCGAGTGCTATTAATAGTGTTCCATAGATTTCGTGTTTGTTTTGAATACAGTCAGAGAGAGTCCCTTTAGTCAACCATAGTGCCAGTAGTGCTAGTGTTTGTTTTCAATACAGTCCAGAGACAGGTAGTGCTATTTTCATTGTTTTCTACAAGAAGTGGCTAGCAATCGCAGTTTAGTCAATAATCAGCCGCCTTTAGTGAATTAGCAGTCGAGTTAAAAGTTTATTAACTCTCTTCAGTAAATTGATTCCTTAGGATGGATAGGATCTGTGAGTGCTGTGTACGGACGCATGAGGAGCTGGCCACTGTTCGCGAACAGCTGAACGTGTTGATGGCCGCGGTCAGCCGTCTCCAGGCTTCTGCCTCGGCGTGTAGCGGCAGTGGAGAGTCTGGTGCGTCGCAAGGTACACCCCAGGTGTCACATGTTTCACCCACTGTCCCTGCTGTCGAGACATCTTCGCGGGTACCGGGCGCGGTTGGGCCACCCTCTCCCCAAGGGAAGTGGCGGGTTCAGTGGCGTTCGCGGCGCACGAGGCGGAGGGTAAATGTGGAGGCTGGCCGAGTGGCATCGCCCGCTCTGCCTGTGAGTGGACATGTGGCTGCTCCTTCAGCAAGGTCCGAGCAGGCACACGGGGGAGGGGTTTATTAGTTATTGGGAGCTCCAACGTTAGGCGGGTGATGGACCCCGTTAGGGAAATAGCGAAAAGGTCTGGGAAGAATGCCAGTGTTCACTCTGTCTGCTTGCCGGGGGGTCTCATCCGAGATGTGGAGGAGGCCCTACCGGCGGCGATAGAGAGCACTGGATGCACCCGACTACAAGTTGTTGCTCATGTCGGCACCAACGATTCCTGCAGTCTGGGTTCAGAGGTGATCCTCAGTTCGTACAGGCGGTTGGCGGAATTGATGAAGGCGGAAAGCCTCGCTCGCGGGGTGGAATCAGAGCTAACAATTTGTAGTATCTTTCCCAGAACCGATCGCGGTCCTCTGGTTTGGAGCCGAGTGGAAGGCGATTCTGCGGAGATTTGGGGTGCAAATTTATCGACCTCCGCTATCGGGTGGAGAAATGTAGGGTCCCCCTGAATAGGTCAGGCGTGCACTACACGCCGGAAGCGGCTACAAGGGTAGCGGAGTACGTGTGGAGTGCACATGGGAGTTTTGTAGGTTAGAGAATTCCCTCCCTAGGCCCGACAAGACGCCTTCTGAGACGCGGCAAGGTAGGAGTAGGCAAAATGCAACAGGGAATAACAATATTAATGTGCTAATAGTAAACTGCAGGAGCGTCTATAGAAAGGTCCCAGAACTGCTCTCATTAATAAACGGTCACAACGCCCATATAGTACTAGGGACAGAAAGTTGGCTGAAACCAGACGTAAACAGTAATGAAATCCTAAACTCAGATTGGAATGTATACCGCAGAGACAGGCTGGACAGTGAAGGGGGAGGCGTGTTTATAGCGATAAGAAGTGCAATAGTATCGAAGGAAATTGACGGAGATCCGAAATGTGAAATGATTTGGGTGAAGGTCACGGTTAAAGCAGGCTCAGACATGGTAATTGGATGTCTATATAGCCCCCCTGGCTCAGCAGCTGTTGTGGCTGAGCACCTGAAGGATAATTTGGAAAATATTTCGAGTAGATTTCCCCACCATGTTATAGTTCTGTGGAGATTTTAATTTGCCGGATATAGTCTGGTAGACTCAAACGTTCATAACGGGTGGCAGGGGCAAAGAATCCCGTGAAATTTTTTTAAGTGCTTTATCTGAAAACTACCTTGAGCAGTCAAACAGAGAACCGACTCGTAGCAATAACATATTAGACCTCCTGGTGACAAACAGACCCGAACTAATTGAAACAGTTAACGCAGAACAGGGAATCAGCGATCATAAAGCGGTTACGGCATCGATGACTTCAGCCGCAAATAGAAATATTAAAAAAGGAAGGAATATTTTTCTGTTGAGCAAAAGTGACAAAAAGCAGATTACAGAGTACCTGACGGCTCAACACAAAAGTTTTGTCTCAAGTACAGATAGTGTTGAGGATCAGTGGACAAAGTTCAAAACCATCGTACAATATGCGTTAGATGAGTATGTGCCAAGCAAGATAGTAAGAGATGGAAAAGAGCCACCGTGGTACAACAACCGAGTTAGAAAACTGCTGCGGAAGCAAAGGGAACTTCACAGCAAACATAAACATAGCCAAAGCCTTGCAGACAAACAAAAATTACGCGAAGCGAAATGTAGTGTGAGGAGGGCTATGCGAGAGGCGTTCAATGAATTCGAAAGTAAAGTTCTATGTACTGACTTGGCAGAAAATCCTAAGAAATTTTGGTCTTATGTCAAAGCGGTAGGTGGATCAAAACAAAATGTCCAGACACTCTGTGAGCAAAATGGTACTGAAACAGAGGATGACAGACTAAAGGCCGAAATACTAAATGTCTTTTTTCAAAGCTGTTTCACAGAGGAAGACTGCACTGTAGTTCCTTCTCAAGATTGTCGCACAGATGACAAAATGGTAGATATCGAAATAGACGACAGAGGGATAGAGAAACAATTAAAATCGCTCAATAGAGGAAAGGCCGCTGGACCTGATGGGATACCAGTTCGATTTTACACAGAGTACGCGAAGGAACTTGCCCCCCTTCTTGCAGCGGTGTACCGTAGGTCTCTAGAAGAGCGTAGCGTTCCAAAGGATTGGAAAAGGGCACAGGTCATCCCCGTTTTCAAGAAGGGACGTCGAACAGATGTGCAGAACTATAGACCTATATCTCTAACGTCGATCAGTTTTAGAATTTTGGAACACGTATTATGTTCGAGTATAATGGCTGGAGACTAGAAATCTACTCTGCAGGAAGTAGCATGGATTTCGAAAAAGACAGTCGTGTGAAACCCAGCTCGCGCTATTCGTCCACGAGACTCAAGAGGGCCAAAGGCACGGGTTCCCAGGTAGATGCCGTGTTTCTTGACTTTCGCAAGGCGTTCCATACAGTTCCCCACAGTCGTTTAATGAACAAAGTAAGAGCATATGGACTATCAGACCAATTGCGTGATTGGATTGAGGAGTTCCTAGATAACAGAACGCAGCATGTCATTCTCCATGGAGAGAAGTCTTCCGAAGTAAGAGTGATTTCAGGTGTGCCGCAGGGGAGTGTCATAGGACCGTTGCTATTCACAATATACATAAATGACCTGGTGGATGACATCGGAAGTTCACTGAGGCTTTTTGCAGATGATGCTGTGGTGTATCGAGAGGTTGTAACAATGGAAAATTGTACTGAAATACAGGAGGATCTGCAGCGAATTGACGCATGGTGCAGGGAATGGCAATTGAATCTCAATGTAGACAAGTGTAATGTGCTGCGAATACATAGAAAGATAGATCCCTTATCATTTAGCTACAAAATAGCAGGTCAGCAACTGGAAGCAGTTTATTCCATAAATTATCTGGGAGTACGCATTAGGAGTTAGTTAAAATGGAATGATCATATAAAGTTGATCGTCGGTAAAGCAGATGCCAGACTGAGATTCATTGGAAGAATCCTAAGGAAATGCAATCCTAAAACAAAGGAAGTAGGTTGCAGTACGCTTGTTCGCCCACTGCCTGAATACTGCTCAGCAGTGTGGGATCCGTACCAGATAGGGTTGATAGAAGAGATAGAGAAGATCCAACGGAGAGCAGCGCGCTTCGTTACAGGATCATTTAGTAATCGCGAAAGCGTTACGGAGATGATAGATAAACTCCAGTGGAAGACTCTGCAGGAGAGACGCTCAGTAGCTCGGTACGGGCTTTTATTAAAGTTTCAAGAACATATCTTCACCGAAGAGTCAAGCAGTATATTGCTCCCTCCTACGTATATCTCGCGAAGAGACCATGAGGATAAAATCAGAGAGATTAGAGCCCACACAGAAGCATACCGACAATCCTTCTTTCCACGAACAATACGAGACTGGAATAGAAGGGAGAACCGATAGAGGTACTCAGGGTACCCTCCGCCACACACCGACAGGTGGCTTGCGGAGTATGGATGTAGATGTAGACGAAGTACAGTACATACTGACGAAACTAAAATGAGTTCTAGCATGGAAATTAAGCGTTTCCGGGCACATGTCTACATAACATCTTTCTTTATTTGTGTGTGAGGAATGTTTCCTGAAAGTTTGGGCTTACCTTTTTGTAACACCCTGTATATTACAGGGCTAGTCTAAGGGTGTACATCGTCCATTATTCAGTTTATGCACCTGAAAGATATGACACAATAAACAATAAGTAGTTACTACGGTATAAACAGACGAGCTAATTACTACAAACCACAGATAGTACTCGTCATATGTTACTTACGGAAGAACACTGTATACATTCACAAAACGTATTTCATTCGGCGCATTAACGATGGTAAAATCACTTCATGCATCCGCGAGGTTCGCGTCAGCCTAATGACGGAAAAACAACTCTCTCCTATTCACTTCTGTAAGGCTCGTGCTAGACACCTTCACTCTTCCATGTTCACAACTATATGACGAAGAGGTAACGGGGACAACATAACTCTCCCCGCGTGCATTCTGTCCCGTGCCTAGCTGTAAACAAGCACCGCGCGATTGGCTATCTGTGATCCCCAGTGAGGAATTCGCAGCACTCTTACTCGGAATTGTTTTCATGTGACAAGGCTTAAAAGTTTAATACTTTACCAACTCACGGCGTTTGGGAAAATGGTTTGCCTACCTTATTATCATCATTCCTAATTGATTTACTTACCTTATTAATCCTCCCATCCCTATCAATTGAGATGCGGAAAAATACAAACGAATAGAATAACTTTCGCTAGGTTTCTTCGAGATTCGAACCTGGGTTTTCCGATCCTCAGCCACTTACCTTGGCCGTTGCGCTATCGGCGCTGTCGGCAAAAACCGTTTACCATGTGGGTACAGATGCAGCAGTTGTAAAAGTTCCATTCCTCGATTCCTGGAAAAGTTTGCTTTTGCGGGCCCCATACTTGATGATGAAAAATGCTCTATTTACAATTATCTATGGATCCCTCCAATTTTGAGTCGACTGCTCGTCATAACCTTTAGGGGTGATTTTTTCAAAATTGCGCGTGTGTTGACCCAAAATATCTTAGATTCCTTCGTTTCAGGTTGTACACAAGCGACCTACCAAATTTGAGCCGAATCGGTTGGCCGTGTCTGAGGCCTTCCGCTTGTGAGTAGTAACCGCGGCAGCTGTGGCAGTGGCGCCAGAAGTGATGGATCGGGTGGTGGAGGTAGCAGCGACAGGCTCTTGTGCAGTCCGCACCTTCTGGGGGTGATTTTGCAGCATGACAGGAAAATTTTTGGTGTTGAAACTAGGGTCTGGTTTTTGAGTTGCAGCTTCCGCTGTGCGATTTATATTTCAACTCATCTACTGGACCACGCAAGCGAATTTCTGCAAGGGCACACGTTGCTGCTGTGGTACGTGGCTTTTGGCACAGATTGCGGAAGTTGTCACCCCCACATTTGATACAGTGAGATTTTGCACTATAATACTGCAAACCATGGCTTAAACTCTGCCACCCGCAGCACAGTGTAGGCCGTCGGACTTTCTGTTACGATTCGATAGTGCATTTGATACGTTTTACACCGTAGATGGAGTCCTAGTTTGGAGCCCTGGTTATTGTTACACAGAACAGGTGTATTTCAATGGATTAGAAATACCAGCGAACAAGTTGTAAAATAAAGGATAGTTGCCTTTGTTATGGTCTTGATTCCAGAGACTGGTTAGATGCAGCTCTCCATGTTACTCTATCCTGTGCAAGCTTCTTCATCTCCGAGCAACTACTGCAACCTACGTCCTTCTGAATTTGCTTACTGTAT
Organism: Schistocerca nitens; assembly: GCF_023898315.1. NCBI lineage: Eukaryota > Metazoa > Arthropoda > Insecta > Orthoptera > Acrididae > Schistocerca > Schistocerca nitens. The sequence continues at coordinate 159,147,858 of NC_064620.1, read as the reverse complement.
TCATCTCTTGGTCTCCCTCTACGATTTTTACCTCCACGCTTCCCTCCAGTACTAAATTGGTGATCCCATGATGCCTCTGAAGGTGTCCTATCAACCGATTCCTTCTTCTAATCAAGTTGTGCCTCAAATTCCTCTTCCCCCAATTCTATTCATTAACCCTCATTAGTTACGTTATCTACCCATCTAATCTTCAGCATTCTTCTGTAGCACCACACTTCAAAAGCTTCTATTCTCTTCTTCTCTGAACTACTTATCGTCCATGTATTACTTCCATACATGGTTGCACACCATGCAAATAATTTCCGAAAGGACTTCCTGATACTTAAATCTATACTCGACATCAACAAATTTCTCTTCTTCAGAAACGCTTTCCTTGCCATAGCCAGTCTACATTTTATATCCTCCTATTTGCACCATCATCAGTTATTTTACTCCCCAAATACAAAACTCATCTACTACTTTAAGTGTCTCATTTCCTAACCTAATTCAGCATCACCGGATTTAATTTGACTGCCTTCCATTATCCTCGTTTTACTCTTGTTGATATTTATCTTACACACTGTCCATTACGTTCAACTTCTATTCCAAGTCCTTTGCTGTCTCTGACAGACTTACAGTGTCATCAGGAAACGTCAAAGATTTTATTTCTTGTCCATGGATTGTAATTCCTACAGAAAATGTTTCCTTTCTTTCCTTTACTGCTTGCTCAATATGCAGATTGAATAACATCGGGGATAAGCTAAAACCCTGTCTCACTCCCTTCTCAACCACAGCTTCCGCTTCATGCCATTCGACTCTTCTAACTGCCATCTCTTACTGAATTTACCCCGCCAAATTACTATTGCTGCCAGTGTGGAAACACTGTCCGCCTTTTTCTTTCTGAAGACGAGAGTTTCAGCAGCAAACAAGTATTTAGTACAGATCGCCTTATTGCACTGACAGTTGAACCCTTCAAAAATGGCCTACAGATCATCAAATACATCCCACGCACTCACCGTGGTGCAGTGCAGCTCCGACGGAGGAAATTGCCAGCGTAAACGTGGCCCATGACTGCAGTTGCAGAAGCACGTGTCAGCCAGAGAGAGGCCAGCCAGCCGTGGACGGCCCCTTACCCCAGGAGGATCTAAGTAGTAGTTGTTCGAACGCAGACACTCGTCGTATTGAATCTTCCCAAATTTCCTCAGAGTATATACTTGACACATGCGGTCGCGAAGGCAACTCAGCAAAAACTGGGTATAAGTTCACTATTTACCCATCCAGGGGGAACAGCGAGCCAAATCATCATAAGACGAAAGTTTTCTCTCTGAACCAGTGTACAAAGGATGGCATGCTTCTTGCTGTCACGCTTTCTATGGCCACCTCGAGACTCACAAGAATATTGGGATCCAGGCACATTTTTATCAGTGTAACTACAATGAGGATTGCTGCCACAGTCTGACACTGAGAAATGTTGTGGATATGTCTCCTCTTTATGATTGTGGTTCTGGAATGAAAGTATCTCTACCGCACATAATTTTCCATGTAAAAGAAATTTATTTCATTACCATTACGCCTATCGATGTGCTGAATCTATACCACCACACACTTGCACATATACCGCGAGGACTGTTGTACAAGGGGACTGATGACCTCAGAAGTTAAGTCCATAGTGCTCAGAGCCCAGCTGGGTCGGTTCCCCTCTGGCACAAAGGCGTTTCTGTTTCTGGCCCCAACCTATTTGCTTCCTTGCTTGCTTTCTTCACACATCTCCAGACTCTGGGATTATATGAACACATGTATTTTCACATGGTTTGCCAGAATATTACACCATACAAGCGATACTTCTCGATATCATGCACTTAGCAGCGTGCTACCGATCGCTTGCGCAGCATAATTCCGAGATATAGACTGGAAATTATTTGCCGGCCGGTGTGGCCGTGCGGTTCTAGGCGCTTCAGTCTGGAACCGCGTGACCGCTACGGTCGCAGGTTCGAATCCTGCCTCGGGCATGGATGTGTGATATGTCCCTAGGTTAGTTAGGTTTAAGTAGTTCTAAGTTCTAGGGCACTGATGACCACAGATGTTAAGTCCCATAGTGCTCAGAGCCATTTGAACCATTTTTTTGAAATTATTTCTCTGGAAACCCGAAATTTAGTGAGGTGGAGTGTGCTGTAAAGCACTGAGTAACAAGAAACTTATCCCGTCTGCGAAGACCTTTACGTGGAAACTCGAAAGAAATAGAGGAAGCTGGTATTTCCACTCACGAATAGCGAAGTCGGTGATGTAACAGATTCGAAATCGTCCCTACAATTTACAAAGTCAGCTAAGTTGTTTCTCATGTCTAGAGAAGCTGCAATCGTGTCCTCCGCCCGTCTTTCACCTACTAGATGCACGCACCACAATAGAAGTTCTCTCAAATAAACAAAGGAGGGAAATGTAAAAAAGCAGACAACCTGACGAATTGCATGGAAGGGACTAATAGTCCAGCACAAACACACATGCATATTGAATCTTTCAAATTTCTACACGATCATGAAAACTATCCAACACATACTAAGTGTTATTCGGCTGTCTAGAGGACGACATGGTTAAGTTTGCTACATTCCTGCATCCCAACAGGCCTCTCCATTTGGACAGCTGCTACCGTTTGCTGGAAACGTGAATCATTCCCGCTACAGACCACCACCAGATTGCCACGCACCCCTAGACAGAATTATACAAGGAAACCAGTCACAAACATATTTGGTCATCATACTTACAATTAAATATTATGATCGTGGTCTCAATTGGACGACATTCGACAATGAGCGAAGTATCGCCAATGCACACTGCTGAAGGCTGTGGCCCTGAAAATACCGTGTAGAAATATCTGTACCATTCTTATGACTTGACATACTTTTCCCTTTGCTATCACAGTATTCCATGTCAAATCCATACCTTCCTTACGACTGGACATGGTCATTTCCTTTGCACATGTTGGAACACACACACATGCTTTATAAGCCTGATGCTCATGGAGAGCCTATCACGCACCCCGTACTACTAAGTATAATACTTCGCCAATAAACGGTTGTTTAAATGATGACTAACTGAAAACCTCAGCTGCCGACAGGTGTTGTTAATATACCTCGACGTGGACAGCTGAAAACGCGTAGAATTGTGGACAGTTGGGAATGTGAGTCTCACGGGAAGCGTGCAAGGGATAAGTCCCTGCAGTCGCGCTATTTATCTGTGTCCTCTGTGGCTCAGATGGATAGAGCGTCTGCCTTGTAAGCAAGAGATCCCGGGTTCGAGGCCCGGTCGGAGCACGCATTTTCAGCTGTCCACATCGAGGTACATCAACAACACCTGTCGGCAGCTGAGGTTTTCAGTTAGTCATCATTTATTCCAGGGAAAACTGCACGGTCATCAACAGTAACTGTTCTTTCGAGAACAAGTTACTGGCTTCGTATAATCGGTTGTTTGATTTCCAATCAATTCTTTCCATTCAGCCACATACCTGCATTGTATCCGATGGAGAAGTCCTTGAATGATTACAGCCACTAGTGAATCGTATTTTTGGCACTCTCATATCTCGATACAAGTCATCTTTTTCGACCCTATCTGCTACAGTAAAACTTTAGGTAGTCCCAATGCTCTTTCAACTGCTGCCATTTCTACATCTACATCTACATCTACATGACTACTCTGCAATTCACATTTAAGTGCTTGGCAGAGGGTTCGTCGAACCACAATCATACTATCTCTCTACCATTCCACTCCCGAACAGCGCGCAGGAAAAACGAACACCTAAACCTTTCTGTTCGAGCTATGATTTCTCTTATTTTATTTTGATGATCATTCCTACCTATGTAGGTTGGGCTCAACAAAATCTTTTCGCATTCGGTAGAGAAAGCTTGTGACTGAAATTTCGTAAATAGATCTCGCCGCGACGAAAAACGTCTTTGCTGTAATGACTTCCATCCCAATTTGCGTATCATATCTGCCACACTCTCTCCCCTATTACGTGATAATACAAAACGAGCTGCCCTTTTTTGCACCCTTTCGATGACCTCCGTCAATCCCACCTGGTAAGGATCCCACACCGCACTTGTTGCATCTTCTAAGTGTCCTGCCAATGAAACGCAACCATTGGCTCGCCTTCCCCACAATATTATCTATGTGGTCTTTCCAACTGAAGTTGTTCGTAATTTTAACACCCGGGTACTTAGTTGAATTGACAGCCTCGAGAATTGTACTATTTATCGAGTAATAGAATTCCAACGGATTTCTTTTGGAACTCATGTGGGCCACCTCACACTTTTCGTTATTTAGCGTCAACTGCCACCTGCCACATCATACAGCAATCTTTTCTAAATCGCTTTGCAACTGATACTGCTCTTCGGATGACCTTATAGACGGTAAATTACAGCATCGTCTGCGAACAACCTAAGAGAACTGCTCAGATTGTCACCCAGGTCATTTATATAGATCAGGAACAGCAGAGGTCCCAGGACGCTTCCCTGGGGAACACCTGATATCACTTCAGTTTTACTCGATGATTTGCCGTCTATTACTACGAACTGCGACCTTCCTGACAGGAAATCACGAATCCAGTCGCACAACTGAGACGATACCCCATAGGCCCGCAGCTTGATTAGAAGTCGCTTGTGAGGAACGATGTCAAAAGCTTTCCGAAAATCTAGAAATACGGAATCAACTTGAGATCCCCTGTCGATAGCGGCCATTACTTCGTGCGAATAAAGAGCTAGCTGTGTTGCACAAGAACGATGTTTTCTGAAACCATGCTGATTACGTATCAATAGATGGTTCCCTTCTAGGTGATTCATAATGTTTGAATACAGTATATGCTCCAAAACCCTACTGGAAACCGACGTCAATGATATAGGTCTGTAGTTCGATGGATTACTCCTACTACCCTTCTTGAACACTGGTGCGACCTGCGCAATTTTCCAATCTGCAGGTACAGATCTATCGGTGAGCGAGCGATTGTATATGATTGCTAAGTAGGGAGCTATTGTATCAGCGTAATCTGAAAGCAACCTGATCGGTATACAATCTGGACCTGAAGACTTGCCCGTATCAAGCGATTTGAGTTGCTTTGCAACCCCTATGGTATCTACTTCTAAGAAACTCATGCTAGCAGCTGTTCGTGTTTCAAATTCTGGAATATTCCATTCATCTTCCCTGGTGAAGAAATTTCGGAAAATTGCGTTCAATAACTCCTCTTTAGCGGCACAGTCGTCGGAAACAGTACCATCGGCACTGCGCAGCGAAGGTATTGACTGCGTCTTGCCGCTTGTGTACTTTACATACGACCAGAATTTCTTCGGATTTTCTACCAAATTTCGTGACTATGTTTCGTTGTGGAACCTATTGAAGGCATCTCGCATTGAAGTCCGTGCCAAATTTCGCGCGTCTGTAAATTTTAGCCATCTTCGGGATTTCGCGTTCTTCTAAACTTCGCATGCTTTTTCCGTTGCCTCTGCAACAGAGTTCGGACCTGCTTTGTGTACCACGGGGGATCAGTTCCATCTCTTACCAATTTATGAGGTATGAAACTGTCAATTGCTGTTGCTACTATATCTTTGAATTTGAGCCACACCTCGTCTATATTTGCATAGTCAGTTCGGAAGGAATGGAGATTGTCTCTTAGGAAGGCTTCTAGTGACACTTTATCCGCTTTTTTAAATAAAATTATTTTGCGTTTGTTGCTGGTGGATTGGGAAGAAACGGTATTGAGCCTAGCTATAACGACCTTGTGATCACTAATCCCTGTACCGGTCATGATGCTCCCTATCAGCTCTGGATTGTTTGTGCCTAAGAGGTCAAGTGTGTTTTCGCAACCATTTACATCGCGTGGATTCGTGGACTAACTGCTCGAAATAATTTTCGGAGAAAGCATTTAGGACAATCTCGGAAGAGGTTTTCTGCCTACCACCGGTTTTGAACAAGTATTTTTGCCAACATATCGAAGGAAGGTAGAAGTCCCCACCAACTATAACCATATGAGTGGGGTATTTAATTGTTACGAGACTCAAATTTTCTCTGAAATGTTCCGCAAGTATATCATCGGCGACTGGGGATCGGTAGAAGGAGCCAATTATTAACTTAGTTCGGCTGTTAAGTATAACCTCCACCCATACCAATTCGCACGGTGTATCTACTTCGACTTCACTACAAGATAAACCACTATTGACAGACACAAACACTCCACCACCAATTCTACCTACTCTATCTTTCCTGAACACCGCCTGAGACTTCGTAAAAATTTCTGCAGTACTTATTTCAAGCTTTAGCCAGCTTTCTGTACCTATAACGATTTCAGCTTCAGCACAACTACAACAATTTACAACTACAATTCCGACTGTTCCTTGACCCAAGCACGTCCTGTATTTGCCATGCACCCTTTGATATTGCAGCCCACCCCGTACTTTCCCGAGGCCTTCTAACCTAAAAAACCGCCCAGTCCACGCCACACAGCCTCCGCTACCCGTGTAGCCGCCAGCTGAGTGTAGTGAACTCCGCGGAACCCGAAACCCCACCACCCTATGGCGGAAGTCAAGGAATCTGCAGCCAACACGGTCGCAAAACCGTCTGAGCCTCTGATTCAGACCCTCAACCCGGCTCTGCACCAAAGGTCCGCAGTCGGCTCTGTCAACGATGCTGCAGATGGTGAGCTCTGCCTTCATCTCGTAAGCAAGACCGGCAGCTTTCACAAAATCAGATAGCCGCTGGAATCCAGAGAGAATTTCCTCAGATTAAAAGCGACACACGTCATTAGTGCCGACATGCGCCACCACCTGCAGCTGGCTGCACCCTGTGCTCTTCATGGCATCCGGAAGGACCCATTCCACATCAGCAATAACTCCACCCGGAATGCACACGGAGTGCACACTGGATTTCTTCCCCTCCTTAGCCGCCATATCCCTAAGGGGCCCCATTACGCGCCTAACATTGGAGCTCCAAACTACCAATAAGCCCACCCTCTGTGATTGCCCCCATGAACCATGGACCTTGCCGTTGGTGGCGAGGCTTGCGTGCCTCAACGATACAGATGGCCGTACCGTAGGTGCAACCACAACGGAGGGGTATCTGTTGAGAGGCCAGCAAACATGTGGTTCCTGAAGAGGGGTAGCAGCCTTTTCAGTAGTTGCAGGGGCAACAGTCTGGATGATTGACTGATCTGGCCTTGTAACATTAACCAAAACGGTCTTGCTGTGCTGGTACTGCGAACGGCTGAAAGCAAGGGGAAACTACAGCCATCATTTTTCCCGAGGACATGCAGCTTTACTGTATGATTAAATGATGATGGCGTCCTCTTGGGTAAAATATTCCGGAGGTAAAATAGTCCCCCATTCGGATCTCTGGGCGGGGACTACTCAAGAGGACGTCGTTATCAGGAGAAGGAAAACTGGTGTTCTACGGATCGGAGCGTGGAATGTCAGATCACTTAATCGGGCAGGTAGGTTAGAAAATTTAAAAAGGGAAATGGATAGGTTAAAGTTAGATATAGTGGGAATTAGTGAAGTTCGGTGGCAGGAGGAACAAGACTTTTGGTCAGGTGATTACAGGGTTATAAATACAAAATCAAATAGGGGTAATGCAGGAGTAGGTTTAATAATGAATAAAAAAAATAGGAGTGCAGGTTAGCTACTACAAACAGCTTAGTGAACGCATTATTGTGGCCAAGATAGACGCAAAGACCATACCTACTACAGTAGTACAAGTTTATATGCCAACTAACTCTGCAGATGAGGACGAGATAAAAGAAATTATTCAGGTAGTGAAGGGAAAGGAAAATTTAATAGTCATGGGTGACTGGAATTCGTCAGTAGGAAAAGGGAGAGAAGGAAACATAGTAGGTGAATATGGATTGGGGGGAAGAAATGAAAGAGGAAGCCGCCTTGTAGAATTTTGTACAGAGCATAACTTAATCATAGCTAACACTTTGTTCAAGAATCATAAAAGAAGGTTGTATATCTGGAAGAATCCTGGAGATACTAATATTTATCAGATAGATTATATAATGGTAAGACAGAGATTTAGGAACCAGGTTTTAAATTGTAAGACATTTCCAGGGGCAGATGTGGATTCTGACCACAATCTATTGGTTATGATCTGCAGATTGAAACTGAAGAAACTGCAAAGAGGTGGGAATTTAAGGAGATGGGACCTGGATAAACTGAAAGAACCAGAAGTTGTAGAGAGTTTCAGGGAGAGCATAAGGGAACAATTGACAGGAATGGGGAAAGAAATACAGTAAAAGAAGAATGGGTAGCTCTGAGAGATGAAGTAGTGAAGGCAGCAGAGGATCAAGTAGGTAAAAAGACGAGGGCTAATAGAAATCCTTGGGTAACAGAAGAAATATTGAATTTAATTGATGAAAGGAGAAAATATAAAAATGCAGTAAATGAAGCAGGCAAAAGGGAATACAAACGACTCCAAAATGAGATCGACAGGAAGTGCAAAATGGCTAAGCAGGGATGGCTAGAGTACAAATGTAAGGATGTAGAGGCTTATCTCACTAGGGGTAAGATAGATACTGCCTACAGGAAAATTAAAGAGACCTTTGGAGAGAAGAGAACCACTTGCATGAATATCAAGAGCTCAGATGGCAACCCAGTTCTAAGCAAAGAAGGGAAGGCAGAAAGGTGGAAGGAGTATATAGAGGGTTTATACAAGGGCGATGTACTTGAGGACATTATTATGGAAATGGAAGAGAATGTAGATGAAGATGAAATGGGAGATAAGATACTGCGTAAAGAGTTTGACAGAGCACTGAAAGACCTGAGTCGAAACAAGGCCCCGGGAGTAGACAACATTCCATTAGAACTACTGATGGCCTTGGGAGAGCCAGTCACGACAAAACTCTACCATCTGGTGAGCAAGATGTAGGAGACAGGTGAAATACCCACAGACTTCAAGAAGAATATAATAATTCCAATACCAAAGAAAGCAGGTGTTGACAGATGTGAAAATTACCGAACTATCAGTTTAATAAGTCATGGCTGCAAAATACTAACGCGAATTCTTTACAGACGAATGGAAAAACTGGTAGAAGCGGACCTCGGGGAAGATCAGTTTGGATTCCGTAGAAATGTTGGAACACGTGAGGCAATACTAACCTTACGACTTATCTTAGAAGAAAGAGTAAGAAAAGGCAAACCTACGTTTCTAGCATTTGTAGACTTAGAGAAAGCTTTTGACAACGTTAACTGGAATACTCTCTTTCAAATTCTGAAGGTGTCAGGGGTAAAATACAGGGAGCGAAAGGCTATTTACAATTTGTACAGAAACCAGATGGCAGTTGTAAGAGTCGAGGGGCATGAAAGGGAAGCAGTGGTTGGGAAAGGAGTGAGACAGGGTTGTAGCCTCTCCCCGATGTTATTCAATCTGTATATTGAGCAGGCAGTAAAGGAAACAAAAAAAAAATTCGGAGTAGGTATTAAAATTCATGGAAAAGAAGTAAAAACTTTGAGGTCCGCCGATGACATTGTAATTCTGTCAGAGACAGCAAAGGACTTGGAAGAGCAGTTGAACGGAATGGACAGTGTCTTGAAATTAGGATATAAGATGAACATCAACAAAAGCAAAACGAGGATAATGGAATGTAGTCAAATTAAATCGGGTGATGCTGAGGGGATTAGATTAGGAAATGAGACACTTAAAGTAGTAAAGAAGTTTTGCTATTTGGGGAGTAAAATAACTGATGATGGTCGAAGTAGAGAGGATATAAAATGTAGACTGGCAATGGCAAGGAAATCGTTTCTGAAGAAGAGAAATTTGTTAACATCGAGTATAGATTTAAGTGTCAGGAAGTCGTTTCTGAAAGTATTTGTATGGAGTGTAGCCATGTATGGAAGTGAAACATGGACGATAACCAGTTTGGACAAGAAAAGAATAAAAGTTTTCGAAATGTGGTGCTACAGTAGAATGCTGATGATAAGGTGGGTAGATCACGTAACTAATGAGGAGGTATTGAACAGGATTGGGGAGAAGAGAAGTTTGTGGCACAACTTGACTAGAAGAGGGGATCGGTTGGTAGGATATGTTTTGAGGCATCAAGGGATCACAAATTTAGCATTGGAGGGCAGCGTGGAAGGTAAAAATCGTAGAGGGAGACCAAGAGATGAATACACTAAGCAGATTCAGAAGGATGTAGGTTGCAGTAGGTACTGGGAGATGAAGAAGCTTGCACAGGATAGAGTAGCATGGAGAGCTGCCTCAAACCAGTCTCAGGACTGAAGACCACAACAACAACAACAACAACAACTGTGATTGCCCGGACCTTGAAGACTGAGAATCATCCTCTGAAACAGGGCAGGCAGCTGTATCTGGCTCAGCCAGAGACAGTGCCTGAAACCTGTTTGTCAGACGCACCAGGGAGGCTTTGTGATCTGCCTTCGGGGACGTCTTTCGCTGCCTGCCACGCCTTGGAACGCCCTCCCAATCAACCACATGCGAGGGCTCAGTCCCACTGCGGGCAGCAACCGGGGCAACCACAGCGGCAGACCGATCTGGGGACAGACGGGACGAGGCTGTTATCCCCGTGATACCCAAGTCCGGCTCCCCACAGTGGTGCCCATTGGTAACAGCCTCAAGCTGCGCGACCCTATGTCAGCGCCGCTTGCAGCTGTGAGCGAAGGGATGCCAACTCAGCCCTCATCCGAACACAGCAATCACAGTCCCTGTCCATTCTAATCGATGTTGAACAACAGTTACTGAAACACGAATCAGTGCCTAGATAACGCAAGGGTAGCACGCAGAGAATGTATTACCTAACCTGTACAAATGCCTAACGACTGCGCTACAATCTGCCTGAATTTACGATTACAGTAACTAAAACTCGAAATTACACCCCCTATACGAAACTCACACGCAATTTAAGTAAGAATCTACGAAGTAAACACTAAAGCGCGATGCTACAACTCTCAAATACTATAATACGCCCGAAATTTATGAATTAAACAATGCAAGTACCCAAAAACACGCAAAAAATTAATTAAACTATGTAACAAATAAGTAAGCTAGGGGTATACGACTTGCTGCTGCAGTTGCTTATCCAACGGCGGCAGGGAGCACACTGGCTGTGCAGCTTTGTGCATGTGATTGTTCCAATTTAAATCGGAACTGAGTAGAAGTCAAAGAAAGCTATATCTACCACCTTCTGCAGCCCATGTAGAAACAGGCTGAGTTAGTTCTACAGGACTGTGTTTTGACCATTCGATGGAATTAGGAAGGTGTTGTCGTATCTCCGCCAACAATGCAAGATGTGTAAGGCCAGCGCTAAACGAAGCCCGCTCCTGCAACACTCTGTAGTATAAAGGAGAGTACAGGAACTGGGAGAAGGACGTGGATTTTGCTACTGCATTTTGGTGCTTCTCCAAACTACATACAGATACTGCCGTCCAAAGCAGATTCGCACCCTTCAGGGCCTATTCACGTTTGTCACCCAAACGCTATCATCATTATTCTGTACCACCCAACAGAGAAAAGTTACGAACTATAAAAGCTCCATTAAGTTCATCTGATGGAGAACTCGAGAAGATTTTTACTGAAACTCTCTCCTCCCCTATAGCAAAAACAAATACCGTATGTGTGCCAGCACCGAGCACATGTGGCAATCCTATTAACTAAACTGGTATTGATTCACTGCACAGAGCAGTTTACAGTTTCATCACCTGTACTGTAGGAGGACGACCGTATCCCACAGACTATACTGTAAGTTGCAAGAGACGCTGCCTGTGACCCTGTCTCGTTGTATGAATCATATTTATTCTGCTGTAACAGGCTTTGTGCACTGCCATACATTTGATTTTTCGTGCCATGACTTCGAGGTCTGTGTCAGGTTCTAAACTGACATTAACACGTTGTGATCCATTGCTCTCACAGAGAACTAGATGTTGCACAGTGTAAATCATGTTGTTGCTGCTGCTACCATAACACACGCCACACACACTGGATGATTTTAAATAAAAGACACTTACAACATAAGGAGATTGGAAGAGTTGTCGGCATAGTGGAGCATTTCCAAATTGCAGTCCGGAGTTGATTGACGACCTCTACATTTAAACCCATATGTCACAGTGATGGAATAGCTGATGGCTCTGCTTTCTGTTTCGACTAATTCCTCATATTGCAGTCATGTGTGCAATCACTGTCTCGGTGCTAGCCACCCCCAGGAGGTGTGGCCCTTCCACCAAAACTATTTATCCATATCAAACAAAGTTTGTCAATCAATCATTAACCGGTAATGAACAGCATACCAGTGAAAAGATGGGATGGAAAAGACATCATTGATGTACTGTAATAATAAGCATCAAAATTGATACTGCAAACAATTATAGTAATTTTACAGTAATTTCAACACTGACGGATAATGCGACAGCATGTTTCCCAATTTCAGTATCATCACTAAACTGCCCATTCTCTACTTTGCGAGTATCATTGTGAATGTACATAGATGACTGTGCAGTATTTCCATTCATTGTTAATTCTCGAACAAATACATTATCAAAGCATATCAGACAGTGCTCTATATGTTTATAGCACCTCTAGCATAGGGCATAATTTACAACCCATCTCTCTGCATATGGGAGTCACAGAGCATTCTCACAGTCTTAGGATAAAATTAGAGACTGAAAGACCCCCTAACACTGTCCTTGATCAGGCTACCCTGCAGCACCGTTATCGATTTAATCTGCAGCTGACCAGAAGTAGACCGCTACATTCTGTGTCTTGTGAATGAAAGGACGCGTTCTCGCCCATCCAAGTGCACAAGATTTCTCCAGATGTGCCTATTTCGAGGAGGTTAACACCCCTTGTCAGTGTTTAGTAACGGATTTGAAAGTGTTGTAACATCAGACGAATACGAACAAGATACAGGTGGTTTTTATGCATAACGGAGCTCTAGACGGATGCAGTTCGAAGTATTTTACATAAATCAACTGCGCTATTGTTTAAAGTATTGTTATAGTGTGTGGCATCAGTACCAGGAGGGTATTGGCAAGAGAGAACATAAACACGTGCACTCCTAAGGCTACATGGTTCTATACTTAAAACAGCCGCTACGGTCGCAGGTTCGAATCCTGCCTCGGGCATGGATGTGTGTGATGTCCTTAGGTTAGTTTAAGTAGTTCTAAGTTCTAGGGGACTGATGACCTCAGATGTTAAGTCCCATAGTACTCAGAGCCATTTTAACCATACAGAAGTAGCGTAATGTGCCGAATGGCTGAAGAGGAGAGGCAGTAGTCTTAGGTCGCCTCTGGTAGGTTGTGCTACTCCGCGTCCTATATGCGCATGGCTGTAGTGAGTGGCATGTGTGATATCACAAGCAAATATGCACCAAAAATTTAAAAGGAGAGAGGAAACGGTGTTAACTGCGGGCCAGTAAAGCAATGTGGCTAATAAAGTGCCCACAGGCTCAGGTAAACATGGCAAACTATTTACACTATCATAAAAACGCACGAGAAGCACTTGTGCCTGAATACATAACCATAACAAGTATCAACGTCACAGTAAAAACGCTCCAAGGTAATGTTATCAACGCATAGGACGCTCAATATTGATGTATTATGCTGACCCCTGATATGAAGGCGTAGTGGACGGAGAAACCGCAAATATTAAAAGGCAGATGCAGATGAGTGAAAGATAAGAGGAGCGGGGAGAAAAGGATGGTAGATCATCACTTCTGAAGCACAATATCAATGGAGATACTATCGAAGACTGTGCTGCCAAAGCAGAGTTACTAAACACAACCTTCCTGAATGCCTTCACAAAAGAAGACGAAGTAAATTTTCTAGAATTCGAATCAAGAACAGCTGTCAATATGAGCGACGTAGAAGTAAATATCCCCGGAGTAGAGAAGCAACTTAAATCACTTAATAAAAGCAAGTCTTCTGGTCCAGACTGTATACCAATTAGGTTCCTTTCGGAGGATGATGATGCATTAGCTCCATACTTAACAATCATATACAACCGTTCGCTTCCAAGACTGGAGAGTTGCACACCAATATTCAAGAAAGGTAGTAAGAGTAATCCACTAAATTACAGGCCCATATCGTTAACGTCGATGTGCAGCAGGATTTCAGAACATATATTGTGTTCGAACATTATGAATTACCTCGAAGGAAACGGGCTATTGACACATAGTCAACATGGGTTTAGAAAACATCGTCATTGTGTAACACAACTAGCTCTTTATTAACATGAAGTGCTGAGTGCTATTGACAAGGATTTGCTGATCGATTCCGTATTCCTGGATTTCCGGAAGGCTTTTGACACTGTACCACACAAGCGGCTTGTAGTGAAATTGCGTGCTTATGGATTATCGTCCCAGTTATGTGACTGGATTTGTGATTTCCTGGCAGAGAGGTCTCAGTTCGTAGTATTTGACGGAAAGTCATCGAGTAAACCAGAAGTGATTTCTGGCATTTCCCAAGGTAGTGTTATAGGCCCTTTGCTGTTCGTTATCTATATACGATTTTGTAGACAATCTGAGCAGCCGTCTTCGGTTGTTTGCAGTTGACGCTGTCGTTTATCGACTAATAAAGTCACCATAAGATCAAAACAAACTGCAAAACGATTTAGAAAAGATATCTGAATGGTGCGACAAGTGGCAGATGACCCTAAATAACGAAAAGTGTGAGGTCATCCACATGAGTACTAAAAGGAACTCGTTAAACTTCGGTTACACGATAAATCAGTCTAATCTAAAACCCGTAAATTCAACTAAATACCTAGGTATTACAATTACGAGCAACTTCAATTCGAAGGAACTCATAGAAAATGTTGTGGGGAAGTCTATCCAAAGACTGCGTTTTATTGGCAGGACATTGAGAAAATGTAACAGGCCTACCAAGGAGACTGCCTACACTACGCTTGTCCGTCCTCTTTTAGAATACTGCTGCGCGGTGTGGGATCATTACCAGATGGGACTGAGGGAATACATAGAAAAAGTTCAAAGAAACGCAGCACGTTTTGTATAATCGCGAAATATGGGAGAGAGTGTTACAGAAATGATACAGGATTTGGGCTGGAAATCATTAAAAGAAAGGGTTTTTCGTTGTGACGGAATCTTCTCACGAAATTCAAATCACCAGCTTTCTCCTCTGAATGCGAAAATATTTTGTTGACACCGACCTACATAGGGACGAACGATCACCAAGATAAAATAAGGGAAATCAGAGCTCGTACGGAAAGATATAGGTGTTCATTCTTTCCGCGCGCTATACGAGATTGGAATAATGGAGAATAGTGAAGGTGGTTCGATGAACCCTCTGAAGGCACTTAAATGTAATTTGCAGATTATCGAAGTAGAAGTAGAAGCATTACGCCAAAGGAAGGGATCGTGCTGAGGAATCACGCTATATGAACAAATATACTAGAAGGGGGTTGTTATAGTAAAATAATGAACAAACCAAGGACATTAAGCAGTGTATATAAATTGCAAGGTTGCTTATAGTGGCGGCAGTTCTTCGTCTGCTAAACGACGAAAACCACACCGAAGAGGTGCGATATTTACCGATAGTGCAAGGAAATCTGACATTAGACAGTGGCACCTGTGTGGATCCCCTGAGTAGGCTAACTAGACAAAATTAATTTAATTACTTCAGCACCCCAACAAAATAAATGGTATCGTAGGGAATGAGAATGTTTTTCGTTTAGAAATTAATAACAAGGGCCTACGGTATCACAAAGAGATTTATTAACTAATATCAAGGGCAAGAGAGAACAAACATATAAACAGAGTACAAGGCTGCTATGACAGAAAGATGGTCCTGGAAATGATTGATAGGCTTCTGAATTTTCCGAAGCTACGCAACATTACTGATATAGCCACTGAAAGACGAGACGCTGTTGTCAGCGTGCGGGCGCTGCTGAAGTGTCGTAGTGTGGGAGATAACCCCATGTCCGCCAGTAATTGTCTCACATCCGCGAAAATATAAAGTCTTGCCGGGTGTCTGGGGGTCTTTACAGCTAACTGCTCTCTCGGTAGACTCGGAAGAGCTCTAGAGACCGTACTCCGCGACTGTCGAGAAGCAAGTCCCATTGTCTCCCTTTGCTCAAGACCTTCCAAAAAACAGCCGTTTCCCCTGATTTACTAGAAAAAACGTATCATGGTCGAGCAGTGGTTACCGTGCCATACATGTTGTCTAGTACGGAGACCTAATCTTCCTCAACCAGTGACTGCAGTGCAGTACACATTCAGCTCTCCGAAAAAAGAACACACAATGCCTGGAGGCTCTGCACCCAAAACCCTGATGCATTTCACAAGACTAGGGAACCTTCCTAGTGAAAGAAAGCTCCGTCTCGTCCATAAAACCATTTAGTGGGTGTCATTGGGGGAGGGGGGGGGGGCGGTGCGATGGAATCTAAGAAACGCGATATCCGGAGAAATTAGACGTCAAATCTTACAAGGAGTGCTTTTCTTGCAGTAAACACATTAGCCGGGCACCAGCCTGATGCCGCTTTACCTGGAGCCGCACGCGGGATAAGGAGATCAGGCTCCACTCGCTAATATAGCAGTTAGGCCACACCAGGCTTCCCAGCGCCGTCAGTTTCTAAGGAAATGTCATTGCACATTCAGCCGTGGCGTTCCCACCCTCTTGCTTGGCCCCTAGCGGAACAAGACCGGACGCCAGAATGTTGGTCCATAAACCACTGCCCTGCCAGGCCCGTGACCCGTTTCGGTATCTCCAAAGGAGTCAGCAAACTGTCCTGCTGATTGGGGAACGTTCTTAAACAGCCCTTAATGCAATGGTCACCTCTAGCATCCAAAATCTGTCTCTATAGCCGAGTTTAATTCCACTACCGCTACTCAAGTAATGCAAGTACTGTGAGATCAGTCAGAGGTTTATACTAACTCTAATAGTCCATCAGATTAATATCAAGCAAAATTTCGATACAGTAAAGGCGAATCATATAGTGTGATAATCACAAAAACAAAATGAATGGGGAGGTGCCTGACGGGTGTCACTAAGGCAGTGGCCTGTCCGGAGGGCACCGCTATCTTTCAATATCTATAGGAAGAAAAGAAAGACGAGGGGAATGGTTCTAAGGTGGTTCAGTATTAAAATGTTGAACAGTCACTTAACTGAGGATGAAGAGGTGTTCACTGCAAAGCAACAAGGCAAAAGAGGTACTCTTACTGAACACAGAAATCTGGGAAAAACAAACACCGTGCTGAGACCATCACCGAACATTAAACTGGGCTACTCAGCCAGAAGTAGAGGCGTAAAGCCATCCGATAAATGTCTACTTACAAATCGGCTGTTTTTTTCTCAATCCACTGAAGCTCTTGCATGCACAGTGGCAGGAGCGCAGCCATATTCAAAATCTTAAGATGTGTATTTTCCTTAGCTGCTGCTTGCTGCCAATTTTCTCGACCTTTTTATAGGCGACCACGTTGTGAACGTAATTCAGTTCTTTTATTGCGCCCTGAAACTGAACTCCCTCTTCATCTATGGAGAAGTCATGTACTACTGCTTTCACAAATCTTTTGGGGTTGAGATCATAGGTGTGGTGCTGGATGTTACGTAGAAGTATATTTAAGCTATTCTCGACGCACGAGAAGTCATTGGTATTGTCTACTTGTGTTTTGATAGTGTCCTTCCTGTAAACATACAGGGTTTTGCTGTATCAATTCTAGCTTCAGTTCATTTAACCCCTTACTATGTAACAAATGTTGGGTGGTACATTGATTTTTCTGCCATGACGTGGCTGTGACGGCCCTTGTGGAAAGCATCTGCTGCATCCCACAAAATTTTGTCGAATCTATAACGTGTAGCTACGAGATTCCATGTCTACTTCCTCATATTCCTGAAGTAGAGGAGTTTTAGCAACAACCGATGTATCCTTCATGACCTGTCTGTTTGACTGTCTGTCAGGTCTGTCACCTGGTTCACGCTATATAGCTGTCTAGAATATAAACAGTTTTTATATACAGTAGGATGTCACATTACGGCATACCTCTGTGTCCAGGTATCAAAATGGTTCAAATGGCTCTGAGCACTATGGGACTCAACTGCTGAGGTCATTAGTCCCCTAGAACTTAGAACTAGTTAAACCTAACTAACCTAAGGACATCACAAACATCCATGCCCGAGGCAGGATTCGAACCTGCGACCGTAACGGTCTTGCGGTTCCAGACTGCAGCGCCTTTAACCGCACGGCCACTTCGGCCGGCTGTCCAGGTATCACTCTCCGTATGTCTCCAAATAATGTTTAAATACGAAGAGCGTTCAATAATCAATGTAAAATTTTTTCCCAGTTGGTTTTATACAGGATTCCAGCACACCATATTATTCTTTGAATAGCAAACCCTATTTTTAAAAATAAATTTCAGATCACTACGCCCATGAATCATGGATCTTGCCGTTAGTGGGGAGGCTTGCGTGCCTCAACGATACAGATAGCCGTACCGTAGGTGCAACCACAACGGGAGTTATCTGTTGAGAGGCCAGACAAACGTGTGGTTCCTGAAGAGGGGAAGCAGCCTTTTCAGTTGTTGCAGGGGCAACAATCTGGATGATTGACTGATTTGGCCCTGTAACACTAACCAAAACGGCCTTGCTGTTGTGGTACTGCGACCGGCTGAAAGCAAGGGGAAACTACAGCCGTAATTTTTCCCGAGGGCATGCAGCTTTACTGTATGATTAAATGATGATGACGTCCTTTTGGGTAAAGCAATCCGGAGGCAAAATAGTCCCTCATTCGGATCTCCGGGCGGGGACTACTCGAGAGGATGTCGTTACGAGGAGAAAGAAAACTGGCGTTCTACGGATCGGAGCGTGGGATGTCAGATCCCTTCATCGGGCAGGTAGGTTAGAAAATTTAAATGGATAGGTTAAAGTTAGATATAGTGGGAATTAGTGAAGTTCGGTGGCAGGAGGAACAAGACTTTCGGTCAGTTGAATCAATACAAAATCAAATAGGGGTAATGCAGGAGTAGGTTTAATAATGAATAAAAAAATAGGAGTGCGGGTAAGCTACTACAAACAGCAGAGTGAACGCATTATTGTGGCCAAGATAGATACGAAGCCCACGCCTACTACAGTAGAACAAGTTTATATGCCAACTACCTCTGCAGATGACGAAGAAATTGATGAAAGGTATCATGAGATAATTATTCAAGTAGTGAAGGGAAAGGAAAATTTAATAGTCATGGGTGACTGGAATTCGACAGTAGGAAAAGGAAGAGAATGAAACGTAGTAGCTGAATATGGATTGGGGCTAACAAGGGAACCTCCCCATCGCACCCCCCTCAGAGTTAGTTATAAGTTGGCACAGTGGATAGGCCTTGAAAAACTGAACACAGATCAATCGAGAAAACGGGAAGAAGTTGTGTGGAACTATGAAAAAAATTAGTAAAATATACAAACTGAGTAGTCCATGCTAAGATAGGCAACATCAAGGAGAGTGGGAGTCAAGGAGCGTCGTGGTCCCGTGGTTAGCGTGAGTAGCTGCGGACCGAGAGGTCCTTGGTTCAAGTCTTCCGTCGACTTATAATTTTACTTTCTTTATTTTCGCAAAGTTATGATCTGTCCGTTCGTTCATTGACGTCTCTGTTCACTGTAATAAGTTTAGTGTCTGTGTTTTGCGACCGCACCGCAAAACCGTGCGATTAGTAGACGAAAGGACGAGCCTCTCCAATGGGAACAGAAAACATTTGATCGCAAGGTCATAGGTGAACCGATCCCTCCACAGGAAAATACGTCTGATATATTCTATACGACACTGGTGACGGCATGAGCGTCACATGACAGGAATATGTTTTCGACCCACCTAACTTGTACACTTGGCGAATGGGTAAAAAGATTCTTCTACCTTGCCCGATTTAGGTTTTCTTGTGGATGTGATAATCACTCCCAAAAAAGTGATGAAAACATGAGTCTGACACAAACTGAAAATAAAAAATTAAAATTTTCAGTTGGTGGAAGACTTGAACCGAGGACCTCTCGTTCCGCAGCTGCTCACGCTAACCACGGGACCACGGCGCTACTGAACTGTAATTGGCCATGATGTTGCTTATCTAGCACGTGAACTACTCAGTTTGTATATTTTGCTTATTTTTTCATAGTTCCACACAACTACTTCCTGTTTTCTCGATTGATCTGTGTTCAGTTTTTGAAGGCCTTTCCACTGTGCCAACTTATAACTAAATCTGAGGGGGGTGCGTTGGGGAGGTTCCCTTGTAAGAAATGAAGGAGGAAGCCGCCTCGTAGAATTTTGCACAGAGCAAAACTTAACCATAGCTAACGCTTGGTTCAAGAATCATGAAAGAAGGTTGTATACATGGAAGAACCCTGGTGATACTAAAAGGTTTCAGATAGATTATACAATGGTAAGACAGAGATTTAGGAACCAGATTTTAAATTCTAAGACATTTCCAGGGGCAGATGTGGACTCTCACCACAATCTATTGGTTATGAACTGTAGATTAAAACTGAAAAAAAAACTGCAAAAAGGTAGGAATTTGAGGAGGTGTGACCTGGATAAACTGAAAGAACCAGAGGTTGTACAGAGTTTCAGGGAGAGCATAAGGGAACAATTGACAGAAATGGGGGAAAGAAATACAGTAGAAGAAGAATGAGTAGCTTTGACGAATGAAATAGTGAAGGCAGCAGAGGATCAAGTAGGTAAAAAGACGAGGGCTAGTAGAAATCCTTGGGTAACAGAAGAGACACTGAATTTAATTGATGAAAGGAGAAAATACAAAAATGCAGGAAGTGAAGTAGGCAAAAAGGAATACAAGCGTCTCAAAAATGAGATCGACAGGAAGTGCCAAATGGCTAAGCAGGGATGGCAAGAGGACAAATGTAAGGATATAGAGGCTTATCTCACGAGGAGTAAGATAGATACTGCCTACAGGAAAATTAAAGAGACCTTTGGAGAAAAGAGAACCACTTGCATGAATATCAAGAGCTCAGATGGAAACCCATTTCTAAGCTAAGAAGGGAAAGCAGAAAGGTGGAAGGAGTATATAGACGGTCTATACAGGGATGATGTTCCTGAGAACAATATTATGGAAATGGAAGAGGATGTAGATGAAGATGAAATGGGTGATATGATACTGCGTGAAGAGTTTGACTGAGCACTGAAAGACCTAAGTCGAAACAAGGCCCCGGGAGTAGAGAACATTCCATTGGAACTATTGACAGCCTTGGGAGAGCGAGTCCTTTCAAAACTCTACCATCTAGTGAGCAAGATGTATGAGACAGGTCAAATTGCCTCAGACTTCCAGAAGAATATAATAATTCCAATCCCAAAGAAAGCAGGTGTTGGCAGATGTGAAAATTACCGAACCATCAGTTTAATAAGTCACAGCTGCAAAATACTGACGCGAATTCTTTACAGACGACTGTAAAAACTGGTAGAAGTCGACCTCGGGGAAGATCAGTTTGGATTCCGTAGAAATGTTGGAACACGTGAGGCAATACTGACTCTACGACTTATCTTAGAAGAAAGGTTAAGGAAAGGCAAACCTACGTTTCTAATATTTGTAGACTTAGAGAAAGCTTTTGACAATTTTGACTGGAATACTCTCTTTCAAATTGTGAAGATGGCAGGGGTAAAATACAGGGAGCGAAAGGCTATTTACAATTTTTACAGAAAGTAGATGGCAATTATAAGAGTCGAGGGACATGAAAGGGAAGCAGTGGTTGGGAAGGGAGTGAGACAGGGTTGTAGCCCCTCCCCGATGCTATTCAATCTGTATATTGAGCAAGCAGTAAAGGAAACAAAAGAAAAGTTCGGAGTAGGTATTGAAATCCATGGAGAAGAAATAAAAACTTTGAGGTTCCCCGATGACATTGTAATTCTGTCAGAGGCAGCAAAGGACTTGGAAGAGCAGTTGAACGGAATGGACACTGTCTTGAATGGAGGGTATAAGATGAACACCAACAAAAGCTAAACGAGTAACTGGTATGTAGTCAAATTAAGTCGGGTGATGCTGATGCAATTAGATTAGGAAATGAGACACTCAAAGTAGTAAAGGAGTTCTGCTATTTAGGGAGCAAAATAACTGATGATGGTCGAAGTAGAGAGGATATAAAATGTAGACTGGCAATGGCAAGGAAAGCGTTTCTGAAGAAGAGAAAATTGTTAATATGGAGTATAGATTTAAGTGTCAGGAAGTCGTTTCTGGAAGTATTTGTTGGCAGTGTAGCCATGTATGTAAGTGAAACATGGACGATAAATAGTTTAGACAAGAAGAGAATAGATTCTTTCGGAATGTGGTGCTAGAGAAGAATGCTGAAGATTAGATGGGTAGATCACATAACTAATGATGAAGTATTGAATAGAATTGGGGAGAAGAGGAGTTTGTGGCACAAGTTGACAAGAAGAAGGGGCCGGTTGGTATGACATGTTCTGAGGCGTCAAGGCATCACCAATTTTGTACTGGAGGGCAGCGTGGAGGGTAAAAATCGTAGAGGGAGACCAAGAGATGAATATGTTAAGCAGATTCAGAAGGATGTAGGCTGCAGTAGGTACTGGGAGATGACGAAGCTTCCACAGGATAGAGTAGCATGGAGAGCTGCATCAAACCAGTCTCAGGACTGAAGACCACAACAACAACAACGATGGCCTTAAGCCACGTTATTGGAAGGGTCTGTATGCGCGCATGGTACCACTCTGCCGGTCGACGTCGGAGCCACCGTCTTGCTGCATCAATATACTCCACATCGCCCTTGTGATGCCCCACACGGAGTGTATCTTTCATTAGGCCAAACAGGCGGTATATGCAGAGTGCAAGATCCGTGCTGTAGGGTGGATGAGAACGGAAAGTCTATTGAAGTTTTGTGAACACAGACTTGCGTGAGGCCTTATGTTGTCACGGTAAAGGAGAATTCGTTTGCATTCTTGCGGCAAGGAACACGCTGAAGTCGTTTCTTTGGTTCACTGAGTTTAGCTCAATACATTTCAGATTGTTGCAGAGAGAGCACTCCGTTTCCAGGCCACAAGTGGCCCATCGGGACCATCCGACCGCTGTGTCATCCTCAGATGAGGACACGGATAGGAGGGGCTTGTGGTCAGCACACCGCTCTCCTGGTCGTTATGGTGATTTTCTTTGACTGGATCCGCTACTATTCGGTCGAGTAGCTCCTCAGTTGGCTTCACGAGGCTGAGTGCACCCCAAAAAATTGCCTCAGCGCATGGTGGCTCGGATGCTCACCCATCCAAGCGCCAGCCATGCCCGAAAGCGCTTAACGTCGGTGATATGACGGGGTTGCAGAGAGAGGGAGGACATTAAACATAATAATCCCTTCAGGGGCCCAGAAGACTCTCGATATGACTTGACCAGTTGATGGTGCCGCTTTGAACTTTTCCTTCGGAGCATAGGTGGTTTGGCGCCACTCCACGGATTGGTGTTTTGTTTCTGTTTCTAAGTGATGAACGCGTGTTTCACCGACTGTGACGATGATCGACAAAAACTGTCACGATCAGCCTTATATCACGCAAGCAATTTTCTATAGATGGTCCGTCATTGGTCTGTAAGGTCTTCTGCTAGTCGGCGAAGAACACAGAGTGCACACGACTTTGAGAGCCCAAGATGGTCGGCGAGTGTGTCAGCACTACCAACACAACCCTCCAGTTGAGCAGCGAAGTGTTTGAGTGTGATCCGTTCATCACCTCGAACGAGAGTTTCTGCACGTTCGAACATTGCATGATTCACAGCTGCGTCCAATCGGCTGGCACGCAGAAATCTGACAGGTTTGCACTTCTCTGTTGTGATGATGACATACGTCTGGCCCAATGACTGACGTTGCTTTTGTTTGCTGCTAGGTCTCCGTAGGCCTTCTTTAAGCGCCTATAAATATCTACGATTCTCTACTTTTCCACGAAACTCAATGACACCTATATACTGGGAAGACAACACAGTTAGAAATACTGTTAGAAAGTTAGACACAGCACCACAACCTACCGGTACTTCATGACACTCTTATTTTCACTTATTCCTACTGTTACAATAATAGATGAATCTTCATTATTTGCCTTCCTTTCTGGCGTTGTAGTTTTAACGTCCAGCAGCGTATATCATTAATGAACATATGCAATTATCGATCGCAGAGGTGTAATGTAAGGGGGTCGTCTGTCACGGCAGTACTCTAGAGGTCACTGTTGCCATCTGGCGACGCATTGTCACGGCCAGCGGTGTTTGCACGAGCGACACCTGCCGTGGGACGCCGCAACACGCGTGTCAGCCTACGGGCCGTCCAATCAAGGCGGCGGCCAACAAAGGGGTTATTGCGTGCCCCTGTGTCAACCTGTGTACGTGCCTCTCCGCAGCGCCGGCTGTGGGGTGCATTCGCAGCTCAAATTGACTCGACCCGGTCTACAGCCTTAGGAGCTAAACAAGTGAACACACGCTCGTCTACTGATCGCAGAGCACCACAATACAGACACTAGACTTAAAAAACAACGCCACCGTGTGACACTGCTACAGAAGAATACTCGCTGCATACTGCCACAAATATTTCTGGATCCTGACCACTCCGGAGATGGGGGAGGGGGATGGCAAGGGGGAAAGGGGAAAGAGAGGCCAATGGGAGCGAGGTGGGTGAGGATTCAGTTGCTCATACAGAGAGGATAATTTCTGCTGTTGTTAAGACATCATTATTTAAGAGCAGATAAGCACTTACGTGTATTAATATTACCGAACCACCAATCTGAAAAGTAATTGTTACAAAATGCTAACACGAATCATCTAGAAATATATCAGAGTTCTGTAAACGCGGTACTTACCTTAAAACATAGCTTGAAAATATATCTATGTTAAAATTACAGCCTTGGTGGATTTAGAACAACCTGTTTAACAATTTCGACAAGAACTGTGAATTTATTGGGGTTAAATGCATGCAGAGAAGTGTTTTCTACAACCTGAGCATAAACTTTATTACAATTTGAACAGTCGACAGACGTGAAAAAATGAAGGATGTAGCTGAGAAGGGAGAGAGACCAGGCTCTATCTCAGCCATCGTGTTCTTCTATCTGGACACTGAACAAGGAGGAGAAGAACCCAAGGCGGTATTTTAGAAAGAGAATGTAATTCAGAGAGAAGATATAAGAACTTTTTGGTGTAATAATGTTATTTTAATTCAGTCATCAATAGGAAAGGACTTGGGAAATCTTTCGAAAGGACGAATTCAAAGAATGTTCGAATGTGTGTGAAATCTTATTGGACTTAACTGCTAAGATCATCAGTCCCTAAGCTTACACACTACTTAACCTAAATTATCCTAAAGACAAACACACACACCCATGCCCGAGGCAGGACTCGAACCTCCGATGGGACCAGCCGCATAGTCCATGACTGCAGCCCCTTAGACCACTCGGCTAATCTCGCGCGGCAAAGGACTAGTTCCTGCTGCAAAGATTTTATCGGGTAAACATCGACAAAACTGAAGCAAATGCAATAGATTTATCCGCTAATGCCGACGAAATTGGATTAGGATTGGAGCCGCTAAAAATTATGGACTGCTGCTGATGTTTGGTTAGAAAAATAACTGACGATACCCAAAGAACATGAAATGCAGACTTGCAATGGCAGGGAAGGATTTACAGTGAAACTAAATATAAATTTAAGTTTTCAATGCGCTAGGGTCTGCAGCTGCGATGTATTTTTTGAATGATTTCGTGTTCTCTTCAGCTATCATTCTCTTTATTTCATATACGATTGAATAATTTCCTCACTAGGTCATTTTAAAGTGTCTAAAACGGAAGCATTATACATCGGATACTTCATCTTGACGTAGGAGCAAGTCATATCCACAGATATACTAAGGGCATTATAACTTAATTTGTGGATGATTCTTTAGCAGTATATCATGCCACGTACGTAATTGCTCCTATGTCTGTATATAACGGTCATAAAATAAAAAACATTTTTTGTTATATTAGGTGCTCGTTGTTTTCTAACAATTGTTGCAAAGCTCTTATACATAAAGTCATTGTTTTAACGTACTTAACACTAGGAGCATTACAATTATTTCACCAAAAATTGTTAATTAACCTTTATACGGGTTTGTTCTCAACTACATTTAACTATCGTTAATTGGTGTAAATGTAACTGTATTTAATTTCTTTACAGTAACTTCTACATCTACATCTACATGACTACTCTGCAATTCACATTTAAGTGCTTGGCAGACGATTCATCGAACCACAATCATACTATCTCTCTACCATTCCTCTCCCGAACAGCGCGCGTGAAAAACGAACACCTAAACCTTTCTGTTCGAGCTCTGATTTCTATTATTTTATTTTGATGATCATTCCTATCTATGTAGCTTGGGCTCAACAAAATATTTTCGCATTCGGAAGAGAAAGTTGGTGACTGAAATTTCGTAAATAAATCTCGCCGCGACGAAAAACGTCTTTGCTTTAATGACTTCCATCCCAACTCGCGTATCATATCTGCCACACTCTCTCCGCTATTACGTGATAATACAAAACGAGCTGCCCTTTTTTGTACCCTTTCGATGTCCTCCGTCAATCCCACCTTGTAAGGATCCCACACCGCTTTAGTGGACTTGTTGCATCTTCTAAGTGTCCTGCCAATGAAATGCAACCTTTGGCTCGCCTTCCCCACAATATTATCTATGTGGTCTTTCCAACTGAAGTTGTTCGTAATTTTAACACCCAGGTCCTTAGTTGAATTGAGAGCCTTGAGAATTGTACTATTTATCGAGCAATAGAATTCCAACGGATTTCTTTTGGAACTCATGTGGATCACTTCACACTTTTCGTTATTTAGCGTCAACTCCACCTGTCACACCATACAGCAATCTTTTCTAAATCGCTTTGCAACTGATACTGGTCTTCGGATGACCTTATAGACGGTAAATTACAGCATCATCTGCGAACAACCTAAGAGAACTGCTCAGATTGTCACCCAGGTGATTTATATAGATCAGGAACAGCAGAGGTCCCAGGACGCTTCCCTGGGGAACACCTGATATCACTTCAGTTTTGCTCGATGATTTGTCGTCTATTACTACGAACTGCGACCTTCCTGACAGGAAATCACGAATCCAGTCGCACAACTGGGATGATACCCCATAGGCCCGCAGCTTGATTAGAAGTCGTTTGTGAGGAACGGTGTCAAAAGCTTTCTGAAAATCTGGAAATACGGAATCAACTTGAGATCCCCTGTCGATAGCGGCCATTACTTCGTGCGATAAAGAGCTAGCTGCGTTGCACAAGAACAATGTTTTCTGAAACCATGCTGATTAGGTATCAATAGATCGTTCCATTCAACGTTATTCATAATGTTTGACTACAGTATATGCTCCAAAACCCTACTTCAAACCGACGTCAATGATATAGGTCTGTAGTCGATGGATTACTCCTACTACCCTTCTTAAACACTGGTGTGACCTGCGCAATTTTCCAGTCTGTAGGTACAGATCTATCGGTGAGCGAGCGGTTGTAATTATTGGTCTGTTGTGTTTTTAAGTATCTAAAACGGAAACATTATAAATTGGATACATAGTGACACTTGTCATCTTGACATCGAAACAGTGCATGTCAGTTGTTATTTGTAAATAGTTGTTACAAAAATCTTACATATAACATCTATCACAGAACTCTAGTGAAACAGTACCAAAAACTATGAAAATCAAGTAAAAACTTCTTAATGGATGCGTGATCTTCCACATTACAATCATTTTTATTATGAGTGTAGCGATAATTTCAGTTTTTACCGTTCTATAATGCTTCATTTTAAATGTGATAAGAAGTTATATAGGAATTTCCTATTTCGCAGGTCTTTTCGCTCATTTAAAACTCTATATGACTTGACTTTTAGATGGATGAAAATTTCAATTTCCTCCCTTACATCCATGGTTCAAATGGCACTGAGCACTATGGGACTCAACTGCTGAGGTCATTAGTCCCCTAGAACTTAGAACTAGTTAAACCTAACTAACCTAAGGACATCACAAACATCCATGCCCGAGGCAGGATTCGAACCTGCGACCGTAGCGGTCTTGCGGTTCCAGACTGCAGCGCCTTTAACCGCACGGCCACTTCGGCCGTCCTCACATCCATGAGTAACTCATCTGTTTCAGGTATTCTCTGATTCGTAAAGTGTGCACCAAAAGTAGAAGGGTTGTTGTCGCTTAATGTCGTCTGTTCTAAGGATTTAAGAATCGTGTGCTAACTTGCCTTCCTGTCTGTCCAATGTCAAATTTTGAGCAGTTAATTTTGAAGATCCCTGGCTATGAAAAGGGCACTGATTTCCGTGGTATGTGTTTCAATAACCGTTGTAGATTGTTAGTGCTTCTATAGCTATTGTATAATTTTATAGTCTTGGAATATAGAGTAATTTTGGCGGAAACAATACCAAGATATTGCCATAGATGAACTTTGTTTCTCTGTGATTCGTTTGTGTCTGGTTGAAGTTATTTCATCTGTGGGATAGGGGTTTGTCTGATTAGTTCTCTTTACGAGTGATGTATCAAATAAGTTTTTAGTATAATTGTTATTGTAGCCATGTTCCGGAGAAGACCTAGTGCCTTCGTAGTTTTTTTCTTTTTCCTGTCGTAAGTTCACTAGTCTACGTATCATGGAATGAAACTATGCGACACAGTGCGCTGTCGGGTACAATGAATGTGTGTTAAGATATTTCGTTTGAAATTTTTAAATCCAAAAAGTTTATACTCTTGTTTTTGCGATAAAGGGGGTGAAATTTATTTTTGGAATCAAACTGTTGACTTGTGAATGCATGACGTTACTCTCTTCTATTGTGGCATCGAATAGGATTAAAATGTAATCGACATATGCATAGTAGTAAATGATATTTATGGCCTTTGTGTGAAGTTGTTAGAACATTTCTCTTCTAAAGTGTTAACGAATATATCAGTTAATGTACTCCCTAGGCATCTGCCGATTGTTCTGCCTTCTTCTTGGAGATAAATTATTACAGTACCAGCACATCAAAGTGCAGATACTGAACACCACACAAGGCATCAAGTTTAACAAACAGTGTATACAAGACGACATCACACCGAAATATTCAAGGATTAAAAATTTAAAAAAAAGTCCCTAGTGAAGCTCACCGTATGAGAATACAGTGGAAACGTAACTGGGTGACCAGTGATATCCGTGATAAATTTAAACGAAAGCTATTCATTGCGTCACCTTTAGCAGAACATGTGCACATCTCGCTACTGGTGAAGAAACAATAAATATTTCATATCCAGTTGCTGCTATAAAACAATACCGAAAGTGGCAGATTCGAATCCATGCCAGGCAAAGACCATTTGTATCGTCGTTTCAGGTTCCAGTATAAATCAGTTGGTGAATATATTTAATTGCATTCTATGCACTTTATTACATACCTTCTGTGGTTAATTCTCAGGGGCAACACCCGTCTCTTTATGACAAGTCGAGTCTCGATCAGCCTTGAAAGATATGTTTGGTTAACAGTAAGTTCAAATTCATATTACGAACAAAATCTTGTCATGTTACTTAATGGGTGTGATACGAATTCTGAAATATCACTTATTGTAATACAGTTTAATTTACAAGCGCCACGGATTGTGTCATCTCTAATAACGTGTTTCTGATATCGGTTTGTGGTATTAGCTTAAGCCGGTCGGAGTGGCCGTGCGGTTCTAGGCGCTACAGTCTGGAGCCAAGCAACCGCTCCGGTCGCAGGTTCGAATCCTGCCTCGGGCATGGATGTGTGTGATGTCCTTAGGTTAGTTAGGTTTAATTAGTTCTAAGTTCTAGGCGACTAATAATCTCAGAAGTTAAGTCGCATAGTGCTCAGAGCCATTTTTGGTATTAGCTTACATCTGGACTGACTGCCAAAATGCGCCGTGTTCTCTAGTGGCCTCTTGTGGTAACCATTGAATATAGTCAAACGACTGTACCTCACGGGGTTTTTGTGTTTAGAGCATCAGCGACACAGCTATATTATGTTGGTTGCGGTCAGCAGTGGCCCGCTTTTCTTAGTGCCAAAAGTGTACGTTTTCAGAAATTTCTTCCTCAAGTTAAGGTCTATGTTTTTGATATTAGTAGACTTCTCTTGGCCAGGAACGCCCTTTGGGCCAGTGCTAGTCTCCTTTTGATGACCTATTTGCTGCATCCATTATGGTTTATTATACGGCCCAGGTAGCAGAATTCCTTAACTGAGCCCATTTCGTGACCATAAATACTAATACTAAGTATCTCGCAGTTCTCATTTTTGCTACTTCTCGTTACTGTCGTCTTTCTTTGATTTACTCTCAATCCAAAATCTGTATTCAATCCTGTAATTCTTCTTCACTTTCACTCAGTACACCAGTTTCATCAGCCGATGTATCAATTTTAATTGCACTTGTGAATCCTTGTTCTATTTTCGTCATAGCTTCTCCCATGTATAGACTGAACAGTAGGGACAAAAGACTACGTCCCTGTCCTACACCCGTTTTAATGGGAGAGCTTCGTTCTTGGTCTTCCACTCGTGTGAGAGAGTTGGCTCTTGTACATGTTCCATAATTCCTGTCTCTCCCCATAACTTATCCCAATTTTCCTCAGCATTTGGAACATCTTGCTCTATTTACATTGTCGAACGCTTTTCCCAGGTAGACAAATACTATGAATGCATATTGAGTTTTCATTGGTTTTGTTTCCGTTATTAACTAAGACGTCAGAACTGGCTCTCTTGGGCCTTTACCTTTCCTAAAAACAAACCTGTCATGATCTAACACATCCTCAGTTTTCTTTTCTATTCGTCTGTATATTATTCTTGACAGCAACTTGGGTGCATGAGTTTTTAAGCTGATTTTGCTATAACTCTCGCACTTGTCGGGTCTCACAGACTTCGGATTTGTGTGGATGACGTTTTCCCGAAAGTCAGTTAGTGCATCGCCAGACACATACATTCTACACACCAAAGTGAATAATAGTTTTGTTGCCAATTTCTCCAATGATTTTAGGAATTCCGATGAAACGTTACCTATCCCTTCTGCCTTATTTGATCTTAAGGCTTCCAAGGCTCTTTTAACTTCTAATTCCAATACTGGATCCAAAATCTCTTCGATATTGATTCCTGTGTCTTCTCCTGTCACATCTGACAAATCTTCCTCCCTCGTAGAGTTGTTCAATATAATCTTTCCAACTACCAGCTCTCTCCTCTGCATTTAACAGTGGAATTTCCTTAGCACTCTTCATGTTGACATCCACCAATGGTTGTTTTGCCTTTTCTATATGCTGAGTCAGTCCTTCCGACAGTCAGTTTCTTTCGATTGCTTCAGATATTTCATGCAGCCATTTCGTCTTAGCGTCCTTGTAATTCCTATTTATTTCATTCCTCAGCGACTTGTATTTCTGTATTCCTGAATGTTTTTGTACTTCTCACTTTCATCGGTCAACTGAGGTATTTCTTCTGTTACCCATTGTTTCTGTGACTGCCGTTCATAGAGATGTCAATTTCTCTTCAACTGCACTGCCTACTGATCTATTCCTTACAGCAGTATCTAGAACCCTACAGAACTTCAAGTACATCTCGTCATTCCTTAGTACTTTTGCATCCTACTTCTTTGCGGACTCACTCTTCCTGACGAGTGTCTTAAACTTAAGCATACTATTCTTCACTACTGTATTGTGATCTGGGTCTATATCTGCTCCTGAGTACGCCTTACAATCTGCTATCTGATTTCGGAATCTCTGTCTTACCATGATGCAATCTAATTGAAATCCTTCTGCAGTTCCCGGCCTTTTCCAAGTATACCTCCTCCTCATGTGTTTCTTAAACAGAGCGTTCAGTATTTGTCACTGAGATTTATTGCAGAACTCAGTTAATCTTTCTCCTCTCTCATTCCTACTGTCAAGCCCATACTCACCCTCAACGTTTTTTCTTCTCTTCCTCCTCCTACAACCACGTTATAGTTCCCCACGACTATCAGATTTTTATCTCCGTTTGCGTAACGAATGAACCCTTGAATATCGTCACAGACTTTTTCTGTCTTCATCTTCAGCTTGTGACGTCGGCATGTAAATCTGAACTGTCGTTGTCGGTGTTGGTTTGCTGTCGATTCTGATTAGAACATCCCTATCATTGACCTCTTCGCAGTAACACACCCTGTGCTCTAGCTTCCTATTCATAACGAATCATACTTCTGTTATAACGTTCTTTGCAGATGTAGATATTTCCTTATACCCGCCTGACCAGAAATCCCTGCCTTCTTTCCATTTCAGTTTATTGATCATCACTACATCTAGATTGAGCGTTTGAATTTAACTTTTCAGATTTTCTTGCTTTCTTGCCGTATTCAAGCTTATGACATTCCAGCCCCCGGCTGGTGGAACATTATCCTTTCGTTCGTTATTCAATCTTTTTCTCATTATCACCTACCCCTTGACAGTCCCTTCCCAGAGATTCGAATGTGGGACTATTCCGGAATCTTTTGCCAATGGGTATATCATCATGAGACTTTTTCTTCAGTTACAAGCCACATATCCTATGGATACTTATTATGTGTCTTAAATGCAGTGGTTTCCATTGCCTTCTGCTTCATCTTGTCGTTGATCATGCTGATTCTTTGCGTTTAGGAGCAGTTTCCCACTCCAAGGCCAAGAGAGTGCCTGAACCTCTGTTGTGGGTGACTTTTTATGCCGAAAGTCATCCACCACCAGTGCTGATGATTATTACTCAAAATTTAACTGACAGTGGTGTTCGAATGCGGAGACGATGACGTTTTGATTGGTGCTGGTGGTAAGTTCCTATGGAACCAAATGACTGAGGTCATCGATCCCTAGGCTTACATACTACTTAATCTAACTTAAACTTACGCTAAGGACAACACATACACCCATGCCCGAAGGAGGACTCGAAACTCCGGATTGGGTGGGGGGGGAGGGGGGGGGGGGGCGAACCGTGACAAAGAGTCCTAGACCACGCGGCTACCCTTTACTAATCAAATTTGCTACCGTTTCTTTTCCCAAGACAAAAGGCACTTATATAGCAGCACATCTAAAATGCTTGGATTCTCTTTAACTTCGATTTTGTGAAAGTCGAATATCTACTACGATAAATTATGTATTACGATACACTGCTTTGCTCCAACGGACATTATGAGAAATTTCCCTCTCAGCTTAAGGTATTTAGTCGATGCTACTAGTCTTGCTTTATAATCTTAAACATGGCTGCGAATCAGCAACTGTATAAGCCTGAAGAGGTTGTAAGAACTAGCCAACAAGTTGCAAAAGAAAGATTTTTAGCCCTTTACCTATGTTTCGATACTTCTAAAAATATCTTCTTCAGAAGGAATTGTAACTGTCACATCGTATGCTAGTTAATTACATTAGCTGAAGAAGATATTTTTAGAAATATCGAAACTTAGGTCATGGGCTAATAAACCTTTGTTTTGCAACCGGTTGGCTAGTTTTTTTCAATCTCTTTAGTCTTGCTTTAGACAGGATTGCCCTCTTTGCCCGTGCTAGTTGCAACATATACAGAACTACTTGTTCTTTACGTCATTTTGTTCCCAAGGCAGCAGAATTCCTTAATTTCGCCTACTTGGTGATCACCAATTTTGATGCAAACTTTCTCGGCTTTCTCATTTCTACTACTTTCATACCTTTCGACTTCTTCCGGTTTACCTCAGTCCATATTCTGTACTCATTAGACCATTCCATTCAATAACTTCTATATTTCACTTTCACTTTCACTGAGGATAACAATGTCATTATCTAGTCTTAATCATTGACATCTTTTAACCCTGAATTTTCATCCTACTCATGCACTTCCTTTTTATTTCTGCCATTGCGGTTTCGATGTATAAACCGAACAGTAGGGGCGAAAGACTGCGTCTTTGTCTTACACTCTTTTTAACTCAAGCACTTCGTTTTTGGTCTTCCAATCTTGTTGTTCCTCTTCGCTCTTGTAAATATTATACAACTCCGTCTTTCCCTGTAGCTCACCCCTAACTGACGCCGAATTTTTTAACTACGTGCTCCATTTTACAGTATCATACACGTTTTCTACCTCGACAAATCTTATGTACATGTCTGGATATTTCTTATCAAGTTCAACGTCATAACTGCTTCTCTTGGAGGCTTTACCTTTCCGAAAACCGTTCTTATCGCCATCTAACAGATTCCCAATTTTTTTTTCATTCTTAGACATATTATTATCATTAGCAACTTGGATGTAACAGACCTTAAAGTAACAGTGACTGAACTCGCACAGCTGTCTTGCTACAGTATCTTCACAACTGTGTGAATGAAGCTATTTTCCATCAGCTTCTGTCCATTTTATTCATCTTAGTCCTAAGTGACTTACATTGCGTATTTCCGTCTCTCCTTAATTACGTTTGTACTTCATTCTTTCGTAGACCAAATGAAATATTTTTTTGTTATCCAATGTTTTCCGCAATATGTTTGTCTGTTCAACTTCCGTTTGTCTGTTCAACTTCCGTGATTCTCCTCTCTAGCTAAACTGCCTAGTATTCTATTCATTATCGCAAAAACTATAACATCAGAGAACTTTAAACACGAGTCGTCATTCCTCACTACTTCAGTATCCCACTTCTCGTAATACTTACAGTTGTGGCCGAGTCTCTTAACATTCAACCTACTTTCATAATTACTTCTGGGTACGCTTTACAGCCTAATATCTAATTTCTGAATCTCTGTCCCACCATGAAGTAATACATCTCGAATCTTTCCGAGTCGCAGGACGTTTTCCAGCTATATATTCTCCTCTTGTGACTTTTGAGCACTGTATACACTACTGCTAGACGAAATTTATTTCAGAAGGTCTTTCTCCTCTTTCAGTTCTGTCACCAAGCCAATATTCTTCCATAACTTCCTTTTACTACTTCTGCGTTTGCCTCCTCCATTATTATTAGATTATTATCTCTCTTTACAAACAGAATTACCCGATGAATATCTTTGTATAATATTTACAAGTCTTCATCTTCTGCTTCTGATGGAAGGATGTCTATCCAAAGTTTTGTTGTTGACGCTAGTTTTATGCTGATTCTGATGACAACAACTGTATCACAAAACTGTTTACATTAAGTCATTCTCTGTCCCATATTCCTATTCGGAAAGAAACCTAATCCAGTTATAACATTTACTGCTGCTGTTGTTATTACCCTATACTTGTCTGAGTAGACGTCGTTATCTTCTTACCATTTACTTTCAATGACACACACTATATTTCCCTTTGCAGATTTTTTCCCTTGCCTACCACACTCAAACAACATCAGCATTCAACACGTAAAATGTTACTCTTTCGTTGATTAGTCTATCTTTTTACCATGCTTACCTCCCAATTGACAGTCCTCTCCCGAAGTTCGGAATGGTGAACTAATTCCAAATCTTTTGTCAATGGGGAGATCATAGTGACAGTTTTTGGGGTACAGGTCACTTGTCCTGTGACTATAATTATTGTATCCTTAATGGACTCATGTCCATTGTCTTTTACATCATCAAGCCGTTGCGCAGTGTTGATTCTTTTGACTTTTTGAGGCAAATTCTCATCCCAATAGAAAGACAGTGCTCTGAATCTCTGTCCGCTCATCCGCCATCTTTCATAAGGCCATTGAGAGAATTAGGACGATTCCTGATGCTGGAGTTCGATTACCGTCATTGCTGATGATTTTTATTCAGAATTTAAGCAGCGTACCCATGACATGTGGGTTACTAGCTTAAGACGCCTTATATACGAAGACGAAGGAAAACCAGAGGAAGAAGCTGATGATACTGCGTATAGACCTCAAGTGTTTGTCTAACAAATGCGCACTGTGATCACAATATTCGGTTCGCTAAGAAACGGCTTACTAAGATCTGCTCGTCAAGACCTGATTCCTAGATTTATTTACTCAGAATTTTGCATTCGCCGTCATATGCTCGTTAACAATGGCCCATCCAGTGAAGGAAAAGACGTGGTGCATGCTGCCCTCTCCGCCTTTCTACCAAACAGAGAAAACTATGAGAAATTTTGTTAACATAAAGCCAGATAGATAATGGACGCCAACTACTCAGAGTCATACTTCGAGAAAACACGTATGTTCTTCGCTCTCCGTCGCTCTTTTCCTTAAAAACGGAACTGAGAAATGGCTCTCACTTCTAAAAGCTTCCAGTGGCGCTGCAACTTCATTTCTCAATGTTTTTTTTTGTTCTATCAGCATCTGCAGTTCAAAACATTTAAAAATGTGAATTCAGAAAGAAAGTGTTCGTACTTAACCGAGTATTATGTATCTGAGACAAGGGTGAACGAAATTGTGCTTAGATTTCTTACCCTCCCTTCACTCTTTCGTGTTGCTAACATGAGTTGCGAAATGATACAACAAACAAAAATCTATCTAATAATAGAGGTAACTAATCTGATAACCAGTACTCTGTATCAGTCTCACAACAAAGAGGGCAGTGACATACGTCTGAGTAAACTCCCCCAAGTGAAACATGCTGCTTGAAGGAGGGTAAGATATAAGAGGAAAATCATGATAAGTGCTAGAGATGTGATTAGGGATGTGATATAGAGATTGTTATAGTCTGAGCCATGCGGGAAAGAAACTGCAGTAGTTATTTTATCATTGTGCTAGACCTAACAACTTCCAAAGACGTTTTCCACACGGATTCTAGAACATAATAGACTTCCGTCATTGAGTTGTCCCATTTATCATATTGGAAGCGAAGGATGTGAATTCGTGAGAGATACGTAAATTAGAGAACAGTGAAATAATTCAGTATTCATAGAAGTCCAAAGAAATCAGTGAGCCATGTTTATACATTTCTTATCGTTTTATTTCAGTACTGTTGTGATCTCGTTGCTCATATAGTTTGTATTTAATATATCTGGAACATCTAGCCCGAGTCTCCACTGATATTAGTTGGCAGAAGTCAGAGTTCGGTTGTAGAGTCCGCGAAAGCCTGGCATTCCATGGTTCAAACTATCATCAGCAGCAAACAGTCGTCGCCAGCAAGGAGTTTCTAGCAGAACGTACTTAACGTACTGCCTTCCTAAAGTTCACAGAAGCAAAAATCTAAGAGATCAATTTGGAATACATAGGACGATGAAGCTCTGTTGTTAGCGCAGACGTCCCTAAAGCTGCCTCTACATTCAGCAAATCACTTTGAAGAGCGTGGCAGATGGTAATTTGTAATGAACCACATACTAAGGTTCATTCCCGTTCAACTTACAAATGTTATCAGACTAATTTTACCTGCACGACCTTTATCTTTCAGCACTGTACTGCTGAAGATCATTTCGTGGCTTTTGTACTGAGTTTCCTAATCATCATCATCTTTGACAGTTTCCAGCCACTGGCTGGGTCTGTCGGGAACACAAGCCTCTCCATCGTGTTCTGTCTTTCCACCATTCCCCCTCTTCCACCTTCGTCCAGTTCTCTCCTCTTCTCGTCACACATTCCTTCACTCCCTTCACCCATCTATCTCGCGGTCTTCCTCTGGGCCTCTTCCCCTCCAGTTGCAGATCAAACATCCTCTTTGGAATTCTTCCCTCTTTCTCTTCATGTGTCCATACCACTGCAGTCTTGATTTTTCTATCCTGTCCTGTACTGGTTCCTCCTTTAGTATTTCCCTCACATACACATTTCGCAATCTGTCTCGTCTTGTTACACTCAACCTGCTCCTCTGGAACTTCATTTCACTAGCCTGTATTCTACTTTTGTCGCTTTTGTGCATTACCCATGTCTCACTTCCGTATGCCAATATGGGGACAAAGTAGGTTCGGTATATAATTCCCTTGGATTTCTGTGGCACCTCCTTGCTCCAAATAAGCCCCCTAATGCATTTGTAGAACTGCCCTGCTTTTCTGTACCTTTAAATTATTTCCACTGCGTTTCCCCCCTTACTTTCAATCATGCTTCCCAGGTACTTGAAGTTCTACCACTTGTAGTTTTTCCGCTCCACAAGTTATATCCACATTTGGCCTATTCTTCTTCCTTGTTGTGACAATTATTTCTCTTTTCTTTGCAGAGAAATGCATTCCATACTGTGCTGCCCTTGCCTCCCATACATCTAAGTGCTCTTGGACCTCCTTCTCGCAATTTCCCCATAACATCAGGTCATCGGCAAAAAGCACTGCTTTCATTTTATGATCTCCAATTGCATCTGATACTTGCTGTAGGATTTCATCCATAACAATAATAAACAATAAAGGCGAAAGTGCACTTCCCTGTCGCAGCCCATTTTCCAGCTTGAACCATGCAGTACGTTCCCTCCCCACTTTCACACAACTCTCACTTCCCTCATACATTTTTCTGACTTTTCGTGTTACCTCTTCATCTATCCCTTTTGCGTTCAGCACATCCCAGAGCTTGTCCCTACAGATACTGTCATACGCTTTCTCAATATCTAAAAAGGCCATGATTAAGTCCTTCCCGTACTCATAGTGCCTTTCCTGCAGTTGCCTTACCGCAAATATGAGGTCCGTTGTTGATCTTCCCGATCTGAAACCATACTGCTCCTCTTGCAGTCTACTTTCAATACTGCTTCTTATTCTCTTCTCCAGGATCTTTTCATAGATTTTTACACAGTGGCATAGCAGGGTGATTCCTCTGTAGTTCTCACATCTCCTTTTATCCCCTTTTTTGAAGATCGGGACTATAATTCCTTTCTTCCAATCCTCAGGAATTCTGTTCTCCTTCCACACCACCCTCAGCACTCTGTATAGCCACTGGGTTCCTACTACTCCTGCTGCTCGTATCATATCCACTGTTACTTCGTCCCAACCTGGTGCCTTACCCCCTTTCATCCACTTTATGGCTTCTTCCACTTCATTCCAAGTTAGATCATCAATTTCCCCACTATTATAGTCGTCTGCTGCCTTAGGCTCTCCATCGCTGTTAGTTACCCGCTTAACGGCATTCAACAGATCTTCAAAATCTTTTTGAGCTCATGCACTTCCTCCACAACTCTTCCATTATTATCCATGATCCTCAGGCACTCGCTTCTGTCGTTCCTCTTATTCTTACCATGGTGTAAAGTACTTTTTTGTTCCCTTCACTGTCCTCTTCTAACATTCTTGTCCATTTTTCCATCCACTTCTTCTTCTCCGCCCTTACTATGGTCTGTGCCACTTTCTTGCTTTCCTTATATTTTACCCTAGCTTCCTCTGTTCGGGTCTGGAACCATTCTCTGAAGGCTTTGTTCTTTCGAAGTACCGCCTCTTTACATATATTGTTCCACCATGGGGTTTCCTTACTTCTCCTCTTTGTGCTAGTTCTTCCGCACACAGTCTCAGCTGCCTCAACTAGAGCCCTCTTAAAATCTCCCCATTCTTCTTCCACTGTTCTCTGATCTTCCTTTGGCAGCTTCTTCCTGATCAGTGTCTGGTACTGGGCCCTCCGTTCATCCTCTTTCAGCACCCATGTCTTCCTAAGCAGGTTGTAAAGTTCCGAATGCAATGGCTGTGTTTGGTACATTTTATTTTTCCCTTTCAAGTGTAGTGCGTTCTAAGGCGCCTATCCAACGTTCGCCCGCTCCTCCCCTTCGGAGCTTCGAGTCCTCCCTCCGGCGTGTGTGTGTGTGTTGTCCTTAGCGTAATT
This sequence comes from Schistocerca nitens, assembly GCF_023898315.1. Lineage (NCBI taxonomy): Eukaryota > Metazoa > Arthropoda > Insecta > Orthoptera > Acrididae > Schistocerca > Schistocerca nitens. The sequence continues at coordinate 159,108,364 of NC_064620.1, read as the reverse complement.
TATGTTAAGTTAGATTAAATTATGTGTAAGCCTAGGGACCTATGACCTCAGTAGTAGGGGTTGTGTGGCGTGGACTGGGCGGTTTTTTAGGTTAGATGGCCTCGGGCAAGTACAGAAAGGGCAACAGCCTCAAAGGGTGCGGAGCAAAGTCAGGACATGCGGGGACCAAGCAGCAATCGGTATTGTAATTGTAAACTGTCGAAGCTGCGTTGGTAAAGTACCGGAACTTCAAGCGCTGATAGAAAGCACCGAAGCTGAAATCGTTATAGGTACAGAGAGCTGGCTTAAGCCAGAGATAAATTCTGCCGAAATTTTCACAAAGGTACAGACGGTGTTTAGGAAGGATAGATTGCATGCAACCGGTGGTGGAGTGTTCGTCGCTGTTAGTAGTAGTTTATCCTGTAGTGAAGTAGAAGTGGATAGTTCCTGTGAATTATTATGGGTGGAGGTTACACTCAACAACCGAGCTGGGTTAATAATTGGCTCCTTTTACCGACCTCCCGACTCAGCAGCGTTAGTGGCAGAACAACTGAGAGAAAACTTGGAATACATTTCACATAAATTTCCTCAGCATGTTATAGTCTTAGGTGGAGATTTCAATTTACCAGATATAGACTGGGACACTCAGATGTTTAGGACGGGTGGTAGGGACAGAGCATCGAGTGACATTATACTGAGTGCACTATCCGAAAATTACCTCGAGCAATTAAACAGAGAACCGACTCGTGGAGATAACATCTTGGACCTACTGATAACAAATAGACCCGAACTTTTCGACTCTGTATGTGCAGAACAGGGAATCAGTGATCATAAGGCCGTTGTAGCATCCCTGAGTATGGAAGTTAATAGGAATATAAAAAAAGGGAGGAAGGTTTATCTGTTTAGCAAGAGTAATAGAAGGCAGATTTCAGACTACCTAACAGATCAAAACGAAAATTTCTGTTCCGACACTGACAATGTTGAGTGTTTATGGAAAAAGTTCAAGGCAATCGTAAAATGCGTTTTAGACAGGTACGTGCCGAGTAAAACTGTGAGGGACGGGAAAAACCCACCGTGGTACAACAACAAAGTTAGGAAACTACTGCAAAAGCAAAGAGAGCTTCACTCCAAGTTTAAACGCAGCCAAAACCTCTCAGACAAACAGAAGCTAAGCGATGTCAAAGTTAGCGTAAGGAGGGCTATGCGAGAAGCGTTCAGTGAATTCGAAAGTAAAATTCTATGTACAGACTTGACAGAAAATCCTAGGAAGTTCTGGTCTTACGTTAAATCAGTAAGTGGCTCGAAACAGCATATCCAGACACTCCGGGATGATGATGGCATTGAAACAGAGGACGATACGCGTAAAGCTGAAATACTAAACACCTTTTTCCAAAGCTGTTTCACAGAGGAAGACCGCACTGCAGTTCCTTCTCTAAATCCTCGCACAAACGAAAAAATGGCTGACATCGAAATAAGTGTCCAAGGAATAGAAAAGCAACTGAAATCACTCAACAGAGGAAAGTCCACTGGACCTGACGGGATACCAATTCGATTCTACACAGAGTACGCGAAAGAACTTGCCCCCCTTCTAACAGCCGTGTACCGCAAGTCTCTAGAGGAACGGAGGGTTCCAAATGATTGGAAAAGAGCACAGGTAGTCCCAGTCTTCAAGAAGGGTCGTCGAGCAGATGCGCAAAACTATAGACCTATATCTCTGACGTCGATCTGTTGTAGAAATTTAGAACATGTTTTTGCTCGAGTATCATGTCGTTTTTGGAAACCCAGAATCTACTATGTAGGAATCAACATGGATTCCGGAAACAGCGATCGTGTGAGACCCAACTCGCGTTATTTGTTCATGAGACCCAGAAAATATTAGATACAGGCTCCCAGGTAGATGCTATTTTTCTTGACTTCCGGAAGGCGTTCGATACAGTTCCGCACTGTCGCCTGATAAACAAAGTAAGAGCCTACGGAATATCAGACCAGCTGTGTGGCTGGATTGAAGAGTTTTTAGCAAACAGAACACAGCATGTTGTTATCAATGGAGAGACATCTACAGACGTTAAAATAACCTCTGGCGTGCCACAGGGGAGTGTTATGGGACCATTGCTTTTCACAATATATATAAATGACCTAGTAGATAGTGTCGGAAGTTCCATGCGGCTTTTCGCGGATGATGCTGTAGTATACAGAGAAGTTGCAGCATTAGAAAATTGTAGCGAAATGCAGGAAGATCTGCAGCGGATAGGCACTTGGTGCAGGGAGTGGCAACTGTCCCTTAACATAGACAAATGTAATGTATTGCGAATACATAGAAAGAAGGATCCTTTATTGTATGATTATATGATAGCGGAACAAACACTGGTAGCAGTTACTTCTGTAAAATATCTGGGAGTATGCGTGCGGAACGATTTGAAGTGGAATGATCATATAAAATTAATTGTTGGTAAGGCGGGTGCCAGGTTGAGATTCATTGGGAGAGTGCTTAGAAAATGTAGTCCATCAACAAAGGAGGTGGCTTACAAAACACTCGTTCGACCTATACTTGAGTATTGCTCATCAGTGTGGGATCCGTACCAGATCGGGTTGACGGAGGAGATAGAGAAGATCCAAAGAAGAGCGGCGCGTTTCGTCACAGGGTTACTTGGTAACCGTGATAGCGTTACGGAGATGTTTAGCAAACCCAAATGGCAGACTCTGGAAGAGAGGCGCTCTGCATCGCGGTGTAGCTTGCTCGCCAGGTTTCGAGAGGGTGCGTTTCTGGATGAGGTATCGGGTATATTGCTTCCCCCTACTTATACCTCCCGAGGAGATCACGAATGTAAAATTAGAGAGATTAGAGCGCGCACGGAGGCTTTCAGACAGTCGTTCTTCCCGCGAACCATACGCGACTGGAACAGGAAAGGAAGGTAATGACAGTGGCACGTAAAGTTCCCTCCGCCACACACCGTTGGGTGGCTTGCGGAGTATGAATGTAGATGTAGTTTGGTCCCTTAGGAACTTACTACTACCACCACCCTTTGAAGTAGTAGTGATAAGCCGATGGCGCAAAGATATTTGCTGAGTGACGGAATTAGAGCTGTAAGTGAGAGATCATCATTGCATTAATTAATTTGCAAAATGGTTTCATGTTAAGTAACGGACCTCCAAGCAGTATTTAAAGATTTTAGAAATAATCATTTATTAATATGTTAATAACTTACAAAGTTAATTTAGCATTGTAAATTGGGATAATCTGACACTTTATACAGTTCACTGCGTCTACTTGTTATCGCTTCCAATAACACGTAGACGCAGTGAACTCTATGAAGTGTCAGATTATCCCGCCCAACCCATGCAGAGGGATGCTTCGTTCGTGCGGCTGCTGGAGCTTTCTCCCTTTCCACGTTTTCAAAATGGCTCTGAGCACTATGGGACTTAGTATTTGAGGTCATCACTCCCCTAGAACTTAGAACTACTTAAGCCTAACTAACCTAAGGACACCACACACATCCATGCCCGAGGTAGGATTCGAACCTGCGACCGTAACGGTCGCGCGGTTCCGGACTGAAGCGCCTAGAACCGCTCGTTTACCGCGCCGGCTTTCCGGGTTTTGTCGCGCTGTTTTGTTAAGTGTTGATGTTGACAGTTGATCGTCAGTTTTTTGTTGTTGTCAAACAGTTAGTTGACCAGCCTGATTGCCGTTCTCCACCACAGTTTGTTTAAAGTCTACGTCTAATGAAAAAGTAAAGAAATCGTAAAAATTTCTTCGTATTTTGCTATTTTCGTTATTTTTCTCATGTTGGTCCCATAGCTAAATTAGAAACTGTACTTTCTCAGCGTGTGTTAGGTGATAATTGAAGTGCGCTGTGCTGACGACTGTCAGATTGGTGGTAGATCTCTTGCAGGTGGCTAGAAGTCTGGTGTCGTGATTGTTGTTGTGACGAAATGGTTCGGCGCTGTTCTGTTTATCAGGTTAACTATTGGTTTACTATTTGCCCAATTGTCTGCGACCGTTCGACAATGAAGACAGTGCTCCAGAGAGTCTCGTTCATTGCACTTGTTGCAGGCGTCTCTCCTGCTAGTTTTTCATTGATCGATACAGTCCTTGTACGAAGTGGTACGAGCTTCTGAAGGTTTTGCCATACGATGTTCTGCCGATACTGCAGAAGTTTTGACCCAGTGGTATTCCTGAGTGGACTGCCGCTGGCAGTTGTCATGGTAGTCTTCTATCTGGAAGCGAGGGTGCTTGTTAATATGTAGCTCTTGTGCACGTAGTGTTGTCGAGTGTAGTTGAGTGTAAATGGAACATATGTGTGGTCCTTGGGTGCTGTTTCAGACTCCGCAGTCGTTTCTTCTACGTTTTTGGATATTCTGTTTATCAGTAGAGCAGCGAACTTCTGCATAAAACCGATTAGGTCGAAGGCTCCTCTTGTGGTTTTAGAGTGCACAGTAGCCAGGAGATAGCTTGTGTTGTATAAGGGGCGATCTAATGTTTCAGTTTGAGGGCGTTGCCGCAGCGTGCATGCAACGCAGCACGTCTCCGATGTGGGTGTATAAGCACTGACATGAAGGCAAGGGATGACTGTGACATTCGTCTCTTTCCGACGTGGGTGCGGTTTATGTGGAAACGTGAACCATGATGAATTTATTACCAAATGTATCCAGACAGGACCAAAGTGCATTTATGGCTGCCAAAGGACAAACAGCAGTAGACAACCACCGAAGAATGAAGAGTGTGTATGGGGTTGCATGTCTGTCGAAGACCACTGTTGTGGAATGGTGCGCCAAATTATGTACTGGCCGCCATTCGACATAATACGCTGATCGATTGTGAGGCCAGCCTCACTCGTTACGGACAGGAAGTGGGGGACACTCGAGCACTCAGCCCATAGATCGATATCTCCCCATGCAGTTATGCGATTACCACACCTTCGATGCCTAAATGAAAAGGCCATGGTCGAAGATTCCTGTCAGACCACACTGTGCAACAGGCGGTTATAGACTTCTTCATGGAGCAGGACACAATGATTTACCAAACAAGTATCTGCAGCCTAGTGTGTTAGGGGGCAGATTGCCTCAATCACACAGTGGGTTTTCCTGGTTGGCTTTCCGGTTCTGGAATGTACGGCCTGCGAACGGAAACTTTTTAATAACCTCTTTTAACTCAACGCAGTTAGTATTTAGGCCATTAACGATTATTTAGAAAGGAAATTTACGTTTATGAGCTTCACCTTCTCTGTCAATGTCATATTTGCGTATACTGATTTGTGATTTCGTATTCTGTGTAATTTGGAAACATTGCACATCATGCTACCTCTACATGTTTGTTTTTATATCTAAAGGTGGTCATCGTTGACCAAACTTAATAACCTCATTGACGAAAACATTTTTGCTCCGTGACTGTTTTTACAGTAAAACAAAACACTTCAATTAAAACATACATGTATAAGACATAATTCCAGATCCATATTCCCCACTCAAACTTTCTTTTTTAATTTTGATACTGCACTGACGTTTTCTGCTGGAGGTAGGTGGGTAGGATCAGTCACAGGCAGCTCAAAAATAGTTGAAACCCTTACTTATTTACCAACAGTTTACAATAACAAGCTATCGCGCACGTCAGGCGCGTGGAGGGTGGTAGGTATCCAATACATGGTCCTCAGGGAAATATGCACAAAAAAGACGTAGCCGGTAGACACAATGTCCAGCTTGGCTCAACAGCAGAACTGCGCTATACCAATACATCTATGCGAAGACGAGGGTACGCTAGGAGCTTTCCGCATTTGAAGCATTTGAAGTAATCATAGGCATCCAGGGTGTGAAGTTGGCCTCGATATCTGACTGATGCAGCCAGGGACTCGTTGGCTGGGAGAAACTCGACCTGTCAGGGCTGCACCTGGACTTCCAGGCATGTCAACCTGATGGTTCTGCGATGGCAGTCTCGTGACGGAAAACTGCAGTACAGAGGATGTTGACTCGATAACGCTTATTCGATGCCTTGGCTGGTCACACGGCCTTTGTTAATATATGTCAGAGAAGGTTTCTTGTTAGAGCAGTCATTGCAAGTGATACGTATTCTATGTGCCATAGCACCGCGAAAATATTCTGGAGTACAGAAATTTCGTTGGTCATTGACCGAACAGTCATGCTGTGGCTCCTATGTTGGTGGCATGGCGTTAATTTGCAGCAATGGTTTGTGGCAAGTAGATGCTTACGGCAATAAGCCCTTGCCTTGGTTCACAACGTTATGATGTTAATGAAGATAATATTCCATTCAGCTCTTATTTTAGAAATGTCAAGTGATTTTTTCAACCACTACCATAGGCATGACAAAGATGTTGAACTACGATATTACATTCATACATAAGTACAAGGTATTTTGTGAGTGACACATTCGTACAATAAATATCAGAATCATAAAATAAACTGGTTTTCAACTTACAATAAGAAATACAATGTACTATATGACTCAGGAGTCTTGCCATCTTTATGATACATAATATGAACAATGTCTTCATGAAGTATGAGGCAAAATAATTTGACGATCGATGGAGTAAGAGGTAGTTACAGATACAGAGACTGAGAGTTGCTGTCAGTTCGTTCATGTGACTTTTCATGTTAACAACACAGTTTTACTCCACGTGAATCTTCCAATAAGTGCCTGTAATTTGTTGTTAAGTCTACACTTACTGCTAGATGATACGATTTTTAAGATGGATATTGGAATCTATACTGCGACTATTAGAATATATACAGCACCATGGATGAAAATTGTAGCTTATGCTTCATTAACTCCTGGCTTCAGATTATAATAACGTCGTACTGTAAACACTTTAGGTCTCCGTACTACGACGGTAATGGGTTTCTGTCATGTTCTTCATGATTAGCATTCTTTGAACAGCCATACACCATATTCTGCTCTGGGATATTAAAAGTTTGTTAATTTGCTCTTAAAGAGCAAGTCCACCTTCCGTTCACTAGAACCGAACACTGTGCGAACAGCATGTTAAGTTGTCATAGACGTACGAAGTTATATACTGCTTACATGGATAAAAATTGATTCACTGTACTCGTTCCTTAATGGAAAGCAGTAAAATCCACGATCCACAAGAAGAGCATGCAGAAAAAGGAGGTTTTAACGTTCCATCGACGACGCAGTATCATCAACGAAGAACTAGAGTGAGTTAGGGGACAATGGAAAAGGTTACCGTGTCCTTTCAAACGATTCATCCTGGCATTTACAATTTAAGGGAATCTGCAAAAGACCGAGATCTGGATGACCGCACTAGAACTTGCAGTGCATGTTACAGCAATACATTCCAAAACACGGAAAATTTCACAAATTCCAACGGTGTATTCTCTAGACTTTTAACAGCAAGTGCCATCTTTCCATTTTCAAAAGTGTTTTTTCGTTGTCGATAAACTAAACAAATACATGCTTTTTGGGTACCAAAATTGAGCCGCAGATTCCAAGACAGCTATGCAAAGCGATAGCCTACAATTTTGACGATATATGCCAAAGACCTTCATCTCGAACATCCTTCAAACATGAAACTTCCTGGCAGATTAAAACTGTGTGCCCGACCGAGACTCGAACACGGGACCTTTGCCTTTCACGGGCAAGTGCTCTACCAACTGAGCTACCGAAGCACGACTCACGCCCGGTCCTCACAGCTTTACTTCTGCCAGTACCTCGTCTCCTACCTTCCAAATTTTACAGAAGCTCTCCTGCGAACCTTGCAGAACTAGCACTCCTGAAAGAAAGGATATTGCGGAGACATGGCTTAGCCACAGCCTGGGGGAATTCTCATTCTGGAAACATCCCCCAGGCTGTGGCTAAGCCATGTCTCCGCAATCCTTTCTTTCAGGAGTGCTAGTTCTGCAAGGTTCGCTCGAGAGCTTCTGTAAAGTTTGGAAGTTAGGAGACGAGGTACTGGCAGAAGTAAAGCTGTGAGTACGGAGCCTGAGTCGTGCTTCGGTAGCTCAGTTGGTAGAGCACTTGCCCGTAAAACGCAAAGGTCCCGAGTTCGAGTCTCGGTCGGGCACACAGTTTTAATCTGCCAGGAAGTTTCATATCAGCGCACACTCCGCTGCAGAGTGAAATTCTCATCTCATCCTTCAAACATTTTTCGACAGTTGTCCGTTTCCGACGAACAGACAAAGTTACCTACTTGTACACGTAAACTAGGTACGTAAAATCTGTTGTGAGGCGAAAACAAAGTTTATAAAGCAACGTAGCATCGAGAAAGACGCTGTAAGGTGTCTCCGTATAAATAAGAAGGTTTCTGGGAGCCCAATGTTGCAGTATTGAAGCACGTGCAAAGTTTTTGTACACGTCAAATCCGTTCTGAGGTGTAAAATTAGCTTTGGGTTATTTCAATTACAGGTAAGTAAATTATCAAAAGTTTATTGAACCATGATTTCTTTTCGTATAAGTGACATGCCCTGCTATAGCATCGAAAAGAAGGGAACGTGTCGAAAAATGCTCCTATCGAAGCGCAAAAAAAAGGCGAATCTACTCCTGTTTGAAAAATTGATTAAGAAGTGACGCAGCAGGTGCATCTCTGTACCTTTGTTAGTGCCTTTAAAAATTTTCCCAATAGTTTTAGCATGAGAACATTTTCGCACTTTCTATGCTGAAAGAGGACGAGATAGTGACCATGGGTAAGAGACAGAATTTTAACAAATAGTGGAAGATAATAGACAGTGATTGTGAGGCAATGGCAGTGTGAGAGAAAGAGAGGGACACAGCGGCAATGGAACATATACAGAACTGTGGTAGGAACAGACTGAAGGAGACGGTGCCACTGGGAGGAATGAATGACATGTAGCACTAAGAGAGAGCAAGAGGGAGACAGTGATAGTGACAGGAGACAGTAGTAATAGTAGTAGTAGTCGTAATAGTAGTAGGACAGAAGGAAGGTGACTGTGGCTGAGAGACAGGGGGAAGTGACATAGAAAATCAAAGAGATAATGAAAATGAATAAGTGAGCGAGACTGGGCAGCTGGGAGTGAACAGCGACTTACAGTGACACACTTGTGGATGTGAGCGAGTCACACCTAGGGGAGTCTGTTGGAGTAGGTGGTGGTTGCATGTTAAAACGAAGGCGAATATGATCGCATGCCAAAATTGTTTGGAAAAATTTTAAAGCTTCTGAGTATGACAGAATGAGGTAGCTGGTACTCCACTTTTTAGTCGGTCTTTTAAACCGGAACGTAGTCGTCTTTATTGTTCCCCGATAGGAGAATTTTTCTTGTGGTACAGTAAATACTCAATGTAGATAATAGGTAAATATGTTCTTCGACAAAAGAACTTTACTAATATGAATCACAGGAACCTGTTAAAAGAACTGTAAACAGAATTGTCTGGAGTGAAGCACGAAATGTTTGAAAACCGGAAAAGAAGACATTGGAGACGTTTGAGAAATGGTGATTCAAAGGGATGGTACAAATGAAGTCGATGGATTAGGTTCTGCACATAATCGGCTAGGAATAGATATGTGGAAGGCACCATTAATTGTAAGAATGGACGAGGATAACGCGAGAGGGGTAAGACGTTAGGGTATATTGCACAGTATGAAAGGGTGCCAGAGAGAAACAAAATTACAGGTGAAGACAGACAATACATCATCTTCTTTCTTTTCCTTTTTTTCATCTCATGTATTAAGCAAATTTCCTATTATTGTAATCCATCTCTTGTATTGTCTTCCTATGTTTCTTCTTCTAGTGCGTTTATAATTGAGAGTCTTTACCGAGAATCTTTCTCCACACATGCGGCCCACATGTTCCTTCCATTTTTTCACTATTTTCTTTTATTTTTTCGTTTCCCTTGTACATCCTTCCGCTCTTATTAGAAATCTTATTTCTTGAGCCGATATTCTACTTTCTTCGCTTCTTGTTACACATGCTTCACTTTCATAAGTACGGTTCTTTCCTAGCTTTGTTCTGGAATCTTTTACGATGGTTCCACATACGCAATTACATTAATTTAATTTTTGGTCCACGTCAAGGTTACAGTTGAAACATATTTATTTAATTCTTTTTACTTAGAATTAAATAACTGAGAACGTAAAACTTCTAAAATTAATTCTGAAACTTCTGAGTGAAATTGCTTAATGTAACTAAACTGATGAGTGAAATTGAATGCAAGTGAACCTGCTGCGTGAAACTGAAATTACTCTCACTTTGCTGTTTATTTTCATTTCATTTCTGACCTACAGAATTATTCCCGACAAATACAATTCAAACTTATCCTATTCATTTATCACCCACAAAATAGAAACGGAACGCAATTTGACTGCAAATAATGAATACAAAGGAATGGGCCTGAATAAGAAGAAATCCTAACAATAACCCACATACACTCCTGGAAATTGAAATAAGAACACCGTGAATTCATTGTCCCAGGAAGGGGAAACTTTATTGACACATTCCTGGGGTCAGATACATCACATGATCACACTGACAGAACCACAGGCACATAGACACAGGCAACAGAGCATGCACAATGTCGGCACTAGTACAGTGTATATCCACCTTTCGCAGCAATGCAGGCTGCTATTCTCCCATGGAGACGATCGTAGAGATGCTGGATGTAGTCCTGTGGAACGGCTTGCCATGCCATTTCCACCTGGCGCCTCAGTTGGACCAGCGTTCGTGCTGGACGTGCAGACCGCGTGAGACGACGCTTCATCCAGTCCCAAACATGCTCAATGGGGGACAGATCCGGAGATCTTGCTGGCCAGGGTAGTTGACTTACACCTTCTAGAGCACGTTGGGTGGCACGGGATACATGCGGACGTGCATTGTTCTGTTGGAACAGCAAGTTCCCTTGCCGGTCTAGGAATGGTAGAACGATGGGTTCGATGACGGTTTGGATGTACCGTGCACTATTCAGTGTCCCCTCGACGATCACCAGTGGTGTACGGCCAGTGTAGGAGATCGCTCCCCACACCATGATGCCGGGTGTTGGCCCTGTGTGCCTCGGTCGTATGCAGTACTGATTGTGGCGCTCACCTGCACGGCGCCAAACACGCATACGACCATCATTGGCACCAAGGCAGAAGCGACTCTCATCGCTGAAGACGACACGTCTCCATTCGTCCCTCCATTGACGCCTGTCGCGACACCACTGGAGGCGGGCTGCACGATGTTGGGGCGTGAGCGGAAGACGGCCTAACGGTGTGCGGGACCGTAGCCCAGCTTCATGGAGACGGTTGCGAATGGTCCTCGCCGATACCCCAGGAGCAACAGTGTCCCTAATTTGCTGGGAAGTGGCGGTGCGGTCCCCTACGGCACTGCGTAGGATCCTACGGTCTTGGCGTGCATCCGTGCGTCGCTGCGGTCCGGTCCCAGGTCGATGGGCACGTGCACCTTCCGCCGACCACTGGCGACAACATCGATGTACTGTGGAGACCTCACGCCCCACGTGTTGAGCAATTCGGCGGTACGTCCACCCGGCCTCCCGCATGCCCACTATACGCCCTCGCTCAAAGTCCGTCAACTGCACATACGGTTCACGTCCACGCTGTCGCGGCATGCTACCAGTGTTAAAGACTGCGATGGAGCTCCGTATGCCACGGCAAACTGGCTGACACTGACGGCGGCGGTGCACAAATGCTGCGCAGCTAGCGCCATTCGACGGCCAACACCGCGGTTCCTGGTGTGTCCGCTGTGCCGTGCGTGTGATCATTGCTTGTACAGCCCTCTCGCAGTGTCCGGACCAAGTATGGTGGGTCTGACACACCGGTGTCAATGTGTTCTTTTTTCCATTTCCAGGAGTGTATTTCATAAGTCACTTACCTCAGAGAAAATCTTCATGACACGAACTACAGTAAATACAGCAAGTATACAGCTAGCTAAATAAAAAGAGTCTAATTACTGTAGGCTCTAATTACTAATAGGCATATGTTTAGCAAAGGAAAGATTTTGTTGCAGAGTAAACAATGTATTTAGTAGATTTTACCTTAATCATGGGACATCCAGTTCCAAAATATATACAATAGTCCACAATTCCATTATCATTTTACAATTCATATCCAACCAATATTAAGTCTCTATGACAGAAACATCCAGACCGTCTGCTCCTGCTGCTAGTACTTCTAGCCTCCATCACTCCTAACTGTTAACTTCTAACCTTCATTAACTTCTAACCTCCATCACTGCTGAAAAATGGTTCAAATGGCTCTGAGCACTATGGTACTTAACTTCTAAGGTCATCAGTTCCCTAGCACTAAGAACTACTTAAACCTAAGTAACCTAAGGACATCACACACATCCATGCCTGAAGCAGGATTCGAACCTGTGACCGTAGCGGTCGCGCGGTTCCAGACTGTAGCGCCTAGAACCGCTCGCCCACCCCGGCCGTCCATCACTGCTGACAGTTAACTTCTAACTTACATCACCGCTGGCTATTCACTTCTAACTGCAAGTCCTACAATCACAGAGTCTCTTACAGAGAGCGCACAGCAACTTGCAGACTTCCATCTGACGGTCATTTTTATTCTGTGCAGCCAGAGTTAAGTTATCTACAATTAAAATTACATTTAGTTTAGTGTCACGATTTAAAAGAACTCCATTTATGTTCAACATTTACCATTTACTGATTACTTCACCTGTGTATATACTGAAGAATGTTGGAGAAATACGTCATCCGTGTCGCATCCCTTTGGTTGTTTTCATTGGCTTTGCTGTTACATCTCCCATGCCTATAACAATTTCGGTGTTTGTATATAGACTCGTAATAGCATTTATAAGGTGAGAGGGACAACCTCGTTCAACAATGATATTCCGTAGTATTTCTGTACTCACATTATCGAATGCTTTGTCATAGTCCACAAGCGAAACGTTGGTTCTTCTATTAGACTCTTGTCTCTTTTCTATAACTTGTTGCAGTATAAAAAATATAGTCAATAGTTGATTTTCATTTCATAAAAGCCGAATTTTCTTCAGATTTCCTCTTCTCCATGATATTTTTTTAAGTCTTACATTCAGAATTTTGGCATATTATTTATAAACTGAACCCAGAAGGCTTATACCTCGATAGTTGCTACATCTATTTTTACTGCCCTCTGTTAAAGTTAGATATTACTTTCGTTCTCCGTCAATCTTCTGGTACCTTCTCATTTCTCCAACACTGATTAAATGTGCGAAGAAATCTTAGATGTAGGAATAACTCTCCATATTTGTGTAGTTTTGTGTTACTGATAACTAAACCAGTTCCTTTCCTATTTTTGTAGCTGATAGAGTTTGCGTCAGTTCACTCATATCAGTATTGTCCAGGCCTTTTGTGTCATTCAGTTCAGATGACGTCTGAATGAAGGTGCCGTCATACCACGATTTTTTATAATGCGTGATCAGTCACTTCTCTTCTATACTGATAAGACATAAACACACATTTTCTTCTATATTGAGTGATTTTCGCACTTCGTCAATGTTCCATATTTCCATTACTTCCCCAATACCTCATTAGTTATGTTCGATATGGCTGTTTTTAAATTTTTCCATTCTTCATCCAAGTCTTCTATAGTTTCTAAACTTACTATTGTCTTTTTTATCCGCTCATGGTAGAGATATCTCATGCTGTTATCTTCCAAAACCTATCTTCTAAAAGGGCAAATTTTTGAACTTATTCTTCGTTTTGATCCTTAACTGGTTTCTTCGGTTTTCTCCATTTTAAACATCTCAATTATTAAGACCCACAAGAAAACATCTGATTCAGTATCCACTCCTCGATAAACTGTGGTCCTGTCCAGGAAGTCCTTAACTCATTTTTGTATAATCTGTAATAGTTCTATATGCTCTTCCTGACCAGGAAAACTTGTGTAATCTTTCTTCCCAAAGAAACTATTGGTAATTTTTAAGTGTTTAAAGGTAGCAAAATCTCTGACAAGGGAACCTCCCCATCGCACCCCCCTCAGATTTAGTTATAAGTTGGCAGAGTGGATAGGCCTTGAAAAACTGAACACAGATCAATCGAGAAAACAGGAAGAAGTTGTGTGGAACTATGAAAAAAGTTAGCAAAATATACGAACTGAGTAGTCCACGTGCAACATACGCAACTTCAAGGGTTACATCCAGCCAGGAGCGCTGTGGTCTTGTGGTTAGCGTGCCTAGCTGCGGAATAAGAGGTCTACGGTTCAAGTTTTCCCGCGGCTGAAAATTTTAATTTTTTGTTTTCAGACAATTATTATCTGTCCGTCTGTCCGTCCGATGCGATCACTTTTTTGGGAGTGATAATCACATCCACAAGAAAACCTAAATCGGGCAAGGTAGAAGAATCTTTTTACCCATTCGCCAAGTGTGCAAGTTAGGTGGGTCGACAACATATTCCTGTCATGTGACGCACATGCCGTCAACAGTATCGTATAGAATATATCAGACGTGTTTTACTGTGGAGGAATCGGTTGACCTATGACCTTGCGATCAAATGTTTTCGGTTCCTATTGGAGAGGCACGTCCTTTCGTCTACCGTCGCACGGTTTTGCGGTGCGGTCGCCAAAGACAGACACTAAACTTATTACAGTGAACAGAGACGTCAATGAATGAACGGACAGATCGTAACTTTGCGAAAATAAAGAAAATAAAATTTTCACTCGAGGGAGGACGCGAACCAAGGACTTCTCGTTCCGCAGCCGTTCACTCTAACCACGGGACCACGGCGCTCCTCAGCTCACGTTCTCCTCGATGTTGCCTATCTTTCACATGGACTACTCAGTTTGTATATTTTGCTTATTTTTTCATAGTTCCACACAACTTCTTCCTGTTTTCTCGATTGATCTGTGTTCAGTTTTTCAAGACCTATCCACTGCGTCAATTTATAACTAAATGTGAGGCGGGTGCGATGGGGAGGTTCCCTTGTGAGTATTTTTTCGTTTCCATTACATATGTTTTCCAGAAATTTGTCAATTTTTTGCAATTGGTATATTCCCAATTCCAGCATTGACATGTGCCATAAGTAAAACTTGATATTTATTATATCTATTTAATGTCAGTTATGGAATTGTTAGTCAAAGGCCCTGGATTCGTCAATTTATACAGATGTAACATATAACTGAAAAATGGAGAGGCAGCTTCGGTTTTAGCTTCTCGTCGACGAAAAGATCATTAGAAATATAGTGCAAGCTCGATTGGTGAAACAAGGGAAAGAAAATCGGCCATGATCTTGTCAAAAGAAGGATATGGCTTTTGTCTTATGTGATGTAGGAAATCCACGAATAACGTAAATATAGATGATACAACGGGGATTGGACCACCGTTCTTCCTCATGACACTATCTTATCACACTGTCAGCTCGCTTAGTTCAACGAAAGTGAAGACGTTTGTGTAGGTGTTAAACTGAAATGAAGAGATAGGCGCAGGACTCCATTTACGTTTATATATTTCTAAATTTGCAAACGTTACTCTGAATTCGCACAATATTGTCACAAGTGCCAAAGCTTTCTCGATACGGATACAACACCGTCCGTGCGCTTTATCATACAATGTCGGATTTCGCCGCTTGTGTTTGCACCTTCGGTTAATTTTGTTTCAAGGGCGTTAGATCCAGGTCCAAGACGTATTTCTGATTCTAAACCTTCTTAATGTTGGAGAAACCATCAGAGGGTATAAAGACACAAATAGTAGTTTCAAACACACACAAGCTCTGCAAGACGCACTGATCATACGTACCCACGCAACGGTCAGCCACTTACAACCTCAGATCGTTGCTTGAGGTCGCGTATTTGCACCGACGATTATTATGGGGTATTTAGTGGGGAGGAGTTGGCACTGCTTGCAATATTTAGCACTACAGATCAAAAATATTTTTTTAAATTTCAGCTCTTATTTTTTCTGTTAAAATTGTTTTCGTGCTTTTGAATTTTTGTGGCCTCTGTGTACATCTTAGCATAGGCTGGGTCTTGATGAAACACTGGTACCAAAAAAAAAAAAAAAAAACGAATTTAATGGTTTCGTGGCCTCAGTGCATGATCTGCTACTGCCGATTTATCCGCGTTCAAGACAGTAAGCCAGTGTTATTGTTCTTGTGTTGATTAAGCCGTGTCTTAAACCTCCTTTCTGTAGTTCCTGTTTACACTCGACTGCATGTGCAAGGGATTTCATAAAGTCCTGCTGTAGCAAGCCTTGGGCGTAGGTTCCTTGCAGACTTCACTAACGCTGTTTTCTTGTTGTTTCAAATACTGACAGTACATTGTCTTCGAAGTATTCTGCTGAGGCGACATGGCCATGGCCGACACACAGCATACCTACATCGCGTTGGTCAAGACAGTGGACGGCAAATTCCTACTCAATAAAGTCAAACATCAACAGTACAACGCTTAAAGTTTGCTTTGTGAGGCAAATTTTTGTATACATTGTGAATGAGTTACTTAGGGTACTCTAAAGCCGACCTTTACAAAGAACGTTACCGCCTGATTGAGGTACGTTCACTGATGTCAACCGCTTCCAGTTCTCCCATTCACAATCGTATTTTATAAGTCTATCTCCTTTCGTGTACCCTTTCTAGATGATCAACCAACGCTGCATACGTTTTCCAATGCTCTACACTACATCTTCTTTCATTCCATGACTCTTCCTACATCGAACCAAATAAACTTTAGTCTTAGTTAAACTATAGGTACCTTGTAGAAAACTTGATGTCACACCTAATAAACATAGTATTTATTGGTAAAATAAAATTATAAAGTATCCATAGATAATTAAATGTAATAGTGACTTAGAAACAGCAATCTGAACAATAGTCTTACGTCTTACTCATCAATAAGTTTCAATATACTCTTCATAGTTTTTATGCTTGATAATGATTATACGCATGAATTTGTAGGCCCGAATAAGAAAAAAAAACAGCAAAAAATAGTTCTTCAAGTTGATAATATTAGCCATAAATACTATTCTAGAGACTAAAATCAACATATGTTCCTTCCACGGGTCTTTTAAAACTGATCAGTTGTGATGTCAATTAAATTCACTTTCATTATTCGCCAATATTTCTGTATCAGCACAAAGACGTTGAAATTTAGAACTCCACAATTTTTTTTAATGAGGCATTTTCACTTCAATGATGCCAGAGTCAGTGTTAAAGAGAGAAAAATTTAACTCTGTTGCAGTAGCTTTAACTGCAGTAGCAAAACTGTTGTTTTGAAATGACAAAAGCCAAAATCAGAATTATCTTCCTAGCGATGTTTGAACAGGCCTGGAAAGTGTATCAAAGTTTCTCTTTCAAGACCTTAAGCAAAATGAGATTTATTTATTTATTTTTTGAATGAAGTAACTGCATGTAACGTCAAGAAAATTGTTTCCTTTCTCCTGACGTTTACGGTTAAGCTGAGTTAGACAGACGTAAGACCTTCCATGGAATAAAGTTTTTGGGTCCAATGTTTGGTAAAGATAGTCAACTCCCTTCTCATGGGGAAATGAGTGTTTCTATTAATAAGGAAGCGAGACGTTTCAAAATGTCTCGTTTCGCTAATCAATGTACCTTGTTATGCAGCAGAAGATCTGCGAGTTCACTCTACATTCCAATTAATTCTGCAAATTGTCGTCGATTAAAAGCTTTAGATATAATGGAGTTGGTAAAGGAGACCCCATCCAGGATTACTCGGCCTCTTGGTGCGTTATCTCTATGACGAGTTGTGCGCCGTTGTGATGAAAATGAGATGAAATATTTAGGGAAACACAGGCACTCAGTCTCCGAGGGATAAAAATCTCTGACCCTGACGTGAATGTAACCCGCCTCTTTCGTATTCTAGCAATAGGGCGCTAACCACTAGACCGTGAGTTGCCAAATAAACTTCATAATCTTCAGCACCAAATCGAAAACTCTGCAAATTTGTGTTGGTGTCGCACAAAGCGCTTCTTGGTGAATGGTGCACAAGACTCGTCAAAAGCTCCTGATAAAAGATGAAACCAATTTAAGGCCTTTAAGCCGGCCGAAGTGGCCGTGCGGTTAAAGGCGCTGCAGTCTGGACCCGCAAGACCGCTACGGTCGCAGGTTCGAATCCTGCCTCGGGCATGGATGTTTGTGATGTCCTTAGGTTAGTTAGGTTTAACTAGTTCTAAGTTCTAGGGGACTAATGACCTCAGCAGTTGAGTCCCATAGTGCTCAGAGCCATTTGAACCATTTTAAGGCCTTTAAATTGCTGATTGGTTATATTCGATGATGATGATGATGTTTGTTTGTGGGGCCCTGAACTGCGCGGTCATCAGCGCCGGTTATATTCGAAGACATTTTGACTATTCCATCTTTCATTGCTCTAGCACACAATGGTAATTCTTTAAATATTTCAGAGTGTCTTCTTTATTACTAACAGATCAAAATAGCTCCTTGGGCGCATTCACGAAACAAACATTTATTACGAAAAACCACAAAACTTGCAACAGCAAAATTTTTGGGAGACTGTGTCAGTAATTAAATATGTAATTTGACTTCTTGAGACTATTTTGAAGTACCTCATCTTATTTCTTCTTCATATCACCGATAAGATATTTAATACTAAATGACAATTGTTTAGTTGTAAAGCTTCTCTCGAAACTTTATTTCTTTTGATGAGTCCATCTTTCCTGACAAATAAGACAGATCGGAAGGTAATTTAAGTACTGATAAACGGGAAAATCTGGATCCGCCCGACTTTAAATTCTGGGTTTACGTCTTTCGATTTTCTTTCGTTCTTCTTTCTAGCAAATGTCAAAAAAAGGGCACAGAAAAACTTTTTATTTTATAACAATAAAACCACCATTACTTAAAAAACACAGTCATCAAATTAATGACAAGTAAGCTATTAATTTGGAGTTGATTGAAAAAATGCAGGTAACTTTATGCTTCAAGTAGGTACTTAAGTCTCTAGCGCACGATCTGCGGAAGTTACTAGTACTGACAATGACACAATGAGACTGCTGACTGACTGGCTCACTCAACTCGTGCTCTAATCGCACGCGCCTCACCCGCACGTAGATGTCGACCGAACCTTCGTGACCCCTAAATAAGCTCGAACGGCAGTGAGTGTAAGCGAAAGTACCGGTAGCGGTGGAACCTTGGACGGTAAGTAAAGCGCTTCGGATAGGGGAAAATTGAATCGGCAGCCGCTGGGGCGAGTATTTTAAGTGCAGTTCTTGATTTTCTCGCATTCACCAGGATATTGCTGTCGTACAGTACGTGCACGGACGCACGTTGTATTTGGTGGAAAGAGTCACAGTCATGGGTCCTAAAAGCCCCATGTGGCTCACGACATGCATACGTGGAGAAGATGGATTTTCAGAGCATGAACATTATATTGCCACACATATAAACACACAACACAAAGGACAGAGTTGGCGACGATGGACAAATGCTGTATAGGTGACTGAGGGTAAAAGTCATTGCCTGAATGCATAATGACTTTATTAATCCAATATGAGACGTTTCTGCGTCTTTCATCGTTAGATATTGTAAATTCAAGTAATTAGTGCATATAAATGCATTTCAAAGATAACAACCATCAGTAGACTAGTTAGTCTGTTGACGACTGTTAGCACTACAACATGAAACTTTTATTTCTATTGGTTACTTGAGGTTCCTGGATACCTGATGACGGCAATCGCGAACTGTTCAAACTTTCGCAGACTACACATATTTTACGAGATGGTTGCATGCCTCCTTCGTGAATTTACGTCACGGCTATGTTAAATTATTTGACAACCAGATAATACTGATGTCTATTGAACAATATATTTGACGAAGTTTCACGAACATTATACGGAGCATAGTGAGGTATACCGACAACAACTATCATATACCAGATTTAGAATGGACACACGAGACACACGACAACGGAACACTTGGAATAACAAAGAAACAAACACAGACATGATGCCGAAGCAGTCACAGATAATGGTACACATACGCAGATATAAATGTAAGATAATATTAAGAATTATCGATTTAAAACAATCATTGCATCTATATATTAACCACCTGTATAACACCTGCATAACATATAAGAAAATGCGTAGAATGACTTTTGTTAAACATACAACACAAGTAGCACATGCACAACATCTAGAGCTAATGTGTAATTATGCCAACACGAATACCAATGGCTGCGTTCTACACAATGCGCTCATAACTTGTATCAAGCAGTTAACAGATAATAAAAATACATACGGAAATAAGCACACATTGTTTTATGCTAATGACCATGAAAGGTAAAAACAGGTTACCATATTTTACGGACAATAAGACGCTACGGACTATATGAAGCAACTTAATTTTAAGCACTTTTTTTAAATAACATGTTAATTATTTTTATTTTTAGATTGCAAAGACAGAGTAAAAAGAATTCTTGATTTATAAAACCGAGCTGACCTTTAAAATCCATTAAAATCGTGAGATGAACTTCTTCATCTTCTTCTTCCTCCTCTTCGTCGTCATCTTAACCCTCTTCATAAATAGGATGGTCTTCACTGCCATCGAGAGGGATACTTATGTCACACTTCTTGAAAGATTTAACGATAACGTCTTCTCTCACTGTAGACTACAACTGTTTTATCCACTGACTCACTTGTTTGATTGTAGGTCGTTCTAAGGCTCCCTGCGGCACGAATCCATGTTGGGTTTGACCTATCATCCATTTGTTTCATTCCTCTCTCACATAAATTTCAGATGGTTTATTTATCGAGACAACAAGACATTACAACTGCGAAGAAATTCCTCTCAGAATAACAGCAAGCTCTGTATTTCCCTGTCTCAATTCAGTTTCCCGGAATTTTTCAAATGACTACTAAACTGATCTATCACAAGAAGGAAACTCTTCTTCAGTTAAGTACCTTTCCTTCTCTCCTGCACACTCTTAATCAATAATTTCATACCAGCCTCATCCATGCAACTCTTGTCATGTACGTGAACAACAACAGCCGGTGGCTTTTCAAAATGTTTTGCGCTTGAAAATGATCATTAGATTAAGTTTAGTAGTGTCAGCACAAGATGAAAGTACAACAGTGTAATGTAATTTTTCATGTGCACTTGATTTTATAGTTACTATTTTAACACCTTTCTTGGTAGCAATTCTGTTACTCGGCACACCAAATGTCAGAGGCATTTAGCTCATTTCCCTATTTGGCTTAGTTCGACACTGGTCTTCTTTCGATGTTGAATAATAAAGCGATGGAAACATAACACTCTCTCTTCATGCTTTTATGGTATTTTCTCGATATTTTGGTTTTGATTCGCATATTAAGTCCATGATGCTTCATAAGCCTGTAGCACCAACTAACTCCATCCTTAAAGTGGGTTAAGTTCCACTTAACCGCTAGTGTACGAGCGGGTGTTTGTATCATTTTTTATTAAACACCGTCTTGGTGTCCTTGAATCCATTTAAATACGTCATCTTCTAGTTTTAGTCACGTTTCATTCAGTCCTCTCTTTGCACATTTAGTCTTCCTCAATTTTTTCTCAATTCTTCTTTACTAGCTCCCCAATCGCGAACGGTTTTTTCTCTTGGTGGAGACCGAAATGCCACTCAGCTGTCCTGTTTGCATGTTGCTCTGCATATTCTGTTATTTACAATTTATAGCTCGCATCATATAAATACCTTTTACTTTTTTCCGCTACGAAACTAGCTATTAACAAAAATATTGTATTCTTACCGATAACACAAACCACTCTCAGTTCAAGTTTACCGTCGCCGTAGACTGCGATGACGCATCATAGGCTAGACAGTGTTCTGGATTTCTGACGGCGGGGCGCGAGGGAGAGAGTGTTAGCCCGGTTGTGAATCCCCGCAAGTCCTGTACTTCGCATCGGTGAACTGCTGCTGCCAGTTGAAACCAGTTTTGCCAAATAGAGATAGGTTTTTCGCTGGATTGAATATATGGTCTCTTTGAAGACTGCGGTAATTTTAAATCGAACACGGGACATTTTTATATTGATTTTGAATATAGGACGCACCTGCATTTTAGAGGCAATTTTTCGAAGAAAATAGTGCTTCTTATACTCCGTAAAGTACTGCTATCTTGGGGTGACACAGGCTCGATATTATACCGAGCCATCACAGCTGATACTGCTTGACCTAGGACTTCTAATTTCTATCTACAAACTTTCCCCTCATCTTTTATTTGCTTCTTAGAAGGAAGAATATTGTGGTTTTTCCTTTTCGAAAACTTTTTATGTTCGTAATATGTACCTATCTGTACAGTAGCGGTACGCACATAGTTCCACACTACATTTTGGTGACGGGAATCTGTAACTCATTTCCAATATTTCCTATCGTCTTTAAACTTTCTTCAGCTTCGCAAAATTTTGTACATGGCTGCACGTTCAGAGACCGTGAATAGTTAGAACTGATAGAAAACAGCCCTCGGACACTATTGTTAACGAATTAACCGGTTTTCAACACTGCTAGAAGTGTGTTCCTCAGAATTTAAATCAAAGACTGGTCTATAACATGGTCACAGAATTATGACTAAAACTTATGATACAGAGTATAACTACAGAATCATTATTGCAACCTATTGCAACCTGTAACCGCGTAAGTAACGAGCAGCCCTTAGTAGCTCGCTATCAGAATTTTTTATCTTAAATATCTTTGTGACTAATGCCCTTTTGACATATTTATTATTTTATAAATGACTTATAAGTACTGCCAGTCTTTCACGATGATTCTGTACTTACACTCTGTATCATACGTTTTTAGTCATAATTCTGTGACCATGTTATAGACCATCCTTTGATTTAAATTCTGAAGAAGATACTCCTAGCAGTGTTGAAACCGGTTAATTCGTTAAAAATAGTAACCGAGTGCTGTTTTCTTTCAATTGTTTCTTCAATGTAAAAAAAAATTATAAAATTCTTAAATAACACTTTCCGTTTACATTAATTAATTTAATATTTCTTTGTAATCGTTACTGCTACCTCGAATTTTTATTACCGAAAACAATATTTGCTTGTAATATTGAACAATTCCCCCCATGAACCATGGACCTTGCCGTTGGTGGGGAGGCTTGCGTGCCTCAGCGATACAGATGGCCGTACCGTAGGAGCAACCACAACGGAGGGGTATCTGTTGAGAGGCCAGACAAACATGTGGTTCCTGAAGAGGGGCAGCAGCCTTTTCAGTAGTTGCAGGGGCAACAGTCTGGATGATTGACTGATCTGGCCTTGTAACATTAACCAAAACGGCCTTGCTGTGCTGGTACTGCGAACGGCTGAAAGCAAGGAGAAACTACAGCCCTAACTTTTCCCGAGGACATGCAGCTTTACTGTATGATAAAATGATGATGGCGTCCTCTTGGGTAAAATATTCCGGAGGTAAAATAGTCCCCCATTCGGATCTCCGGGCGGGAACTACTCAAGAGGACGTCGTTACCAGGAGAAAGAAAACTGGCGTACTGCGGATCGGAGCGTGGAATGTCAGATCCCTTAATCTGGCAGGTAGGTTAGAAAATTTAAAAACGGAAATGGATAGGTTAAAGTTAGATATAGTGGGAATTAGTGAAGTTCGGTGGCAGGAGGAACAAGACTTTTAGTCAGGTGATTACAGGGTTATAAATACAAAATCAAATAGGGGTAATGCAGGAGTAGGTTTAATAATGAATAAAAAAGTAGGAGTGCGGGTTAGCTACTACAAACAGCATAGTGAACGCATTATTCTGGCCAAGATAGACACAAAGCCCATGCCTACTACAGTAGTACAAGTTTATATGCCAACTAGCTCTGCAGATGATGAAGAAATTGATGAAATGTATGACGAGATAAAAGAAATCATTCAGGTAGTGAAGGGAGACGAAAATTTAATAGTCATGGGTGACTGGAATTCGTCAGTAGGAAAAGGGAGAGAAGGAAACATAGTAGGTGAATATGGATGGGGTGGAAGAAATGAAAGAGAAGCCGCCTTGTAGAATTTTGCACAGAGCATAACTTAAACATAGCTAACACTTGGTTCAAGAATCATAAAAGAAGGTTGTATACCTAGAAGAATCCTGGAGATACTAAAAGGTATCAGATAGATTATATAATGGTAAGACAGAGATTTAGGAACCAGGTTTTAAATTGTAAGACATTTCCAGGGGCAGATGTGGATTCTGACCACAATCTATTGGTTATGAACTACAGATTGAAACTGAAAAAACTGCAAAAAGGTGGGAATTTAAGGAGATGGGACCTGGATAAACTGAAAGAACCAGATGTTGTAGAGAGTTTCAGGGAGAACATAAGGGAACAATTGACAGGAATGGGGGAAAGAAATACAGTAGAAGAAGAATGGGTAGCTCTGAGGGATGAAGTAGTGAAGGCAGCGGAGGATCAAGTAGGTAAAAAGACGAGGGCTAATAGAAATCCTTGGGTAACAGAAGAAATAGTAAATTTAATTGATGAAAGGAGAAAATATAAAAATGCAGTAAATGAAGCAGGCAAAAAGGAATACAAACGTCTCAAAAATGAGATCGACAGGAAGTGCAAAATGGCTAAGCAGGGATGGCTAGAGGACAGATGAAAGGATGTAGAGGCTTGTCTCACTAGGGGTAAGATAGATACTGCCTACAGGAAAATTAAAGAGACCTTTGGAGAGAAGAGAACCACTTGTATGAATATCAAGAGCTCAGATGGCAACCCAGTTCTAAGCAAAGAAGGGAAGGCAGAAATGTGGAAGGATTATATAGAGGGTTTATACAAGGGCGATGTACTTGATGACAATATTATGGAAATGTAAGAGGATGTATATGAAGATGAAATGGGAGATAAGATACTGCGTGAAGGGTTTGACAGAGCACTGAGAGACCTGAGTCGAAACAAGGCCCCGGGAGTAGACAACATTCCATTAGAACTACTGATGGCCTTGGGAGAGCCAGTCACGACAAAACTCTACCATCTGGTGAGCAAGATGTAGGAGACAGGTGAAATACCCACAGACTTCAAGAAGACTATAATAATTCCAATCCCAAAGAAAGCAGGCGTTGACAGATGTGAAAATTACCGAACTATCAGTTTAATAAGTCACAGCTGCAAAATACTAACGCGAATTCTTTACAGACGAATGGAAAAACTGGTAGAAGCGGACCTCGGGGAAGATCAGTTTGGATTCCGCAGAAATGTTGGAACACGTGAGGCAATACTAACCTTACGACTTATCTTAGAAGAAAGATTAAGAAAAGGCAAACCTATGTTTCTAGCATTTGTAGACTTAGAGAAAGCTTTTGACAACGTTAACTGGAATACTCTCTTTCATATTCTGAAGGTGGCAGGGGTAAAATACAGGGAGCGAATGGCTATTTGCAATTTGTACAGAAACCAGATGGCAGTTATAAGAGTCGAGGGGCATGAAAGGGAAGCAGTGGTTGGGAAAGGAGTGAGACAGGGTTGTAGCCTCTCCCCGATGTTATTCAATCTGTATATTGAGCAAGCAGTAAAGGAAACAAAAAAAAATTCGGAGTAGGTATTAAAATTCATGGAGAAGAAGTAAAAACGTTGAGGGGCGCCGATGACATTGTAATTCTGTCAGAGACAGCAAAGGACTTGGAAGAGCAGTTGAACGGAATGGACAGTGTCTTGAAAGGGGGATATAAGATGAACATCAACAAAAGCAAAATGAGGATAATGGAATGTAGTCAAATTAAGTCGGGTGATGCTGAGGGAATTAGATTAGGAAATGAGACACTTAAAGTAGTAAAGGAGTTTTGCTATTTAGGGAGCAAAATAACTGATGATGGTCGAAGTAGAGAGGATATAAAATGTAGACTGGCAATGGCAAGGAAATCGTTTCTGAAGAAGAGAAATTTGTTAACATCGAGTATAGATTTAAGTGTCAGGAAGGCGTTCCTGAAAGTATTTGTATGGAGTGTAGCCATGTATGGAAGTGAAACATGGACGATAACCAGTTTGGACAAGAAGAGAATAGATGCTTTCGAAATGTGGTGCTACAGAAGAGTGCTGAAGATAAGGTGGGTAGATCACGTAACTAATGAGGAGGTATTGAATAGGATTGGGGAGAAGAGAAGTTTGTGGCACAACTTGACTAGACGAAGGGATCGGTTGGTAGGACGTGTTTTGAGGCATCAAGGGATCACAAATTTAGCATTGGAGGGCAGCGTGGAGGGTAAAAATCGTAGAGGGAGACCAAGAGATGAATACACTAAGCAGATTCAGAAGGATGTAGGCTGCAGTAGGTACTGGGAGATGAAGAAGCTTGCACAGGATAGAGTAGCATGGAGAGCTGCATCAAACCAGTGTCAGGACTGAAGACCACAACAACAACAACATTGAACAATTTAAGTTATCACTTAAAAAAAGTAAACTGTACCGCCTTATTTAAAAACATTAGGCCACGGGTCTCTCCTGAAAACGGTGCGATATGGGACTGATTTTACGAATGGGAGGAATTTCTTCCACTTAGTTGGCCGTTTCTCACAGGAAGCTCCAATTCCTTCAGGACACAGTGCCGTATTTGTTTCTTCGTCGGCCTGGCCGTTTCGTCTCGTATATCCGGCATTAGCTTGCGTAACGTTAGGGCATAGAAATGAAAGCCCTGGGGTACGGCATAAAGTGAATACAAGAAAACTTACCAAACTTCCATTTGTCTGTAGCCCTGTGTATAGAGTGCCTCTGTGATCGGTACTAATCAACGAGGAGGTAACATCCTGCGAGCTATAGGTCGAACTGTGCGTAGCGACCTTGTGGTGGACCGTACAAACGGACGGAAATCTCTCCAAGTTGGGCGATCGGGCCTCTTGTGGACTGGCAGAAAGCCAAGATCGTAAACAGGGGTGGAGTGCGGGCCATAAAGAAGAGGAAGCCGTTGGCCTGGCGCGCCTTATCGGCGGGAGGTCGTGGCTCTACCTGCGACCTGCAGCGCCGGTCGGAAGCCAGGAAGCCTTAGCAGCGGCGTAAACGCAGCCAGGCGGACAACAGAAAGCCGGAGCTGCAGAACTCCGCTTGTCATCGCTCCAAGGTCGTTCACACTTCTTGAAGTTTTATCCAAATAATAAGACGTAATAAAACACACCATCTAAAATCGACGACGCCGTCTAAGGTGTTTAACGGTTCTCCAATATCCCGTCAAGTCTACGTTTTATGCACCACAACAAGATTCAAGCACATTCAACTACAATACTACATCAAGTGCATCAACGAAACCCAATAACTAGCGTACGGAGCTATATAACAAAAAGAGCATAATACAGACACATACAGACACATGTCTCACGCCATAGATCGACAGTGAGTACCTCTTCAGGATATATATATATATATATATATATATATATATATATATATATATATATATATATATATATATCAAAAATTCTATGTATAGTGGTCCTAAAGGATGCGGAACATCTAAAATATATTGAACGTAATATTGTTTGAGAACTAATACCAAACTACCAAACTTGTCAGAAAGATGTATACACTGACGGAAAATAGTTGCAACACGGAAAAGGAGTTGTGTGACGAATGTTGGTACACTTTAAAAAATGGATCAAATGGCTCTGAGCAATATGGGACTTAACAGTCCCCTAAAACTTAGAAAAACTTAAATCTAAGCAACTTAAGGACATTCCCCACACAGCCATGCCCGAAGCAGGATTCTAACCTACGACCATAGCGGTCGTACGGTTCCAGACTGAAGTACTTAGAAACACTCGGCAACAGCGTCCGGCTTGGTACGCGTCTCTATATCTTAAAGATGATTTCTATTGAAATTTCGCGCCAGTTGCATAAGAGTGGCGATAGTAACACCACTGAGGGTGCTGATAATGTTTGCTTTAGATATGCACTGTAACCATCATCAGTGTTAGTTGCCTTTCGGGTTGGATGTGGCGAGTTGATCTTAGTCAAGGATACATTTACGGTGACAAAGACGTCATGTTCAACAGCTCACAGAGATTGTACGACGCCGTATAATAGATCTACGAGAAGCTGGGTGTTCCTTCTGTAATATTGCTGGATGGCGTGCAGGCTTGTAGTCACTTTACACGATTGCTGACAGCGATGGTCGCTAGGGCGTACGGTCACAAGAAGCAAGTCTCTGGACGGCCAAATAGCACTACCGAGAGAGACGGCCATCGGGTTCGGTGTGGGGCTCTGTCGCATCATACTGTATCTGCAGCAGCAATTTTAGCAGCAGTTCCCACCACAGTGAAACAAGTAACTGCCAAAAATTGGTAGCTCCAAAGACTGCTGCGAGCCAGACGCCCTATTGCGTGCATTCCACTGACGCCCAAATCATTGCCATTTGCGATTTCAGGGGTATCAAGCGAGACCTCATTGGAGGGCAGGGTTGAGGTCTGTTGTGATTTCTGATGAAAGCTGGTTCTGCCCCAGGGCCAGTGACGGCCACCTGTTTGTTAGGAGGAGGTCAGTTGAGGGCCTGAAACCAACCTGTCTGGTGATAGAAATATTGGACCTACAACTGGGGATATTACCAGGTGTGCCATTTCGTATGACAGCAAGAGCACTCTCGTGGTTATCCCATGTACACTGACGGCATATTTGTACGTCAGTCCGGTGATTCGACCTGTTGTGATACCATTCAAGAATAGCATTCCAGGTGATAACGCTCACCCACATAACTCAGTTGTAACACACCATGTTTTGCAGAGTGTCTACATGTTGCGTTGACTCCTCGACCACCAGATCTGTCTCCAATTGTGGGATAGTATCGACCACCAGATCTGTCTCCAATTGTGGGATAGTATCAGAGGACAACCCCAGTGTCATCCACAACCAGTATTAACAGTCCATGTATTGACCGACCAAGTGCAACAGGCATGGAATTCCATCATACAAACCGACATCCAGCACCTGTACTACCTGCATTCAACATTCTGGCGGTTACACTGGTTATTAATGTACCAGACCATCTGCAATGGCTTATCTCGCTCTTACTTTAAACTGTGATCTTAGAATATTAATCACTTAAATATGTTACGTAGACAAATGTATTCCCGAAATCAGATTACTCATTTTTTGGGGATGGGATATATTTTCCGTCAGTGTATGCATATACACTGATGTCCCTAAAAAACGTTTAGGCAGCTTACCCAACTGTTATCTGATAGAAAGCAGTTCATAACACTGATTTTAGCAGGTCACATTACTGCACTGAGGATTTCTTACACACACACACACACACACACACACACAGACAGGCACACTGTAAGAAGCTGTTTAGGTTTTTATATTGGTAACGCCACGCAGCGCTCTGTATGAAAATCACTGGCTGTGCTGTGTGCAGTCTGTGGCGGGTTGGCATTGTTGTAAGATGCTATTGTAGTGTTGGGCAGTTGGCTGTTAACAGCGCGTAGCGTTGCGCAGTTGAAGCTGAGCCGACAGCAGTGGTGGATGTGGGGAGAGGGATGGCTTCTGCTGTGGTGGCCTTGTATAGCTCAAGGAGGCATCTGATTGGTCGACGTATGTCGTCATTACGTCACGCTTCCGTGAATCATGTCAACGGCTGCACTGCTGTCACCACCACTCCCGTAGGAGCTACATCGTCTCTCTCTCTCTCTCTTTTCCTTTTTTTTATGAAAGGTATCGCGTTTTACTTTTGGAATCGTGGAGTAAAACGTTTATAAATCGTGACGTTCCGAATATTTCGCTGAGCGTTATAGCGGCTAAATTATACGATAGCAATCATCAATGTTGCTACGTAGGCAAATAATTCTGACTAAAGGTACTAGATTGTAACAATTATGATGTCAGCATACATGGCTAGGTCAAAAAAAAAACGTATGGTTTGTTTAAAGTGGAGTAGTTAATACCCGATAAATAAACATTGTTGCAGAGAGAGACACTATAAAATCACATACAAAACTGCACCATTATTCTTGGTGTTACGTAAATTCCATGTTAAACACTTATCTATTATAAGGTTAATTATTATTTGAATAATATTTATCGCAGTGAAAGCAAGATTTTCACGTCAGCGATTTACTCATAAGTAGGCCTGGACCCCATTTTATTATTTATTATCTTTGGGTTTATCGTGTGTATTTAATGAAACATTTTCTACAAGAAATGTTTTCTTTCCCTAGTAGCAAAATATTTGAAGTAATTTTTTATTGTCTTGTGGGTGAAGCCCAAAAATCATGTGGATAATTACATTTGATGTAATGGCTGGCAATGTGCCGTTACAGCGAAAGAGAGGCAGATGACCACTGATAAAACTTGAATTCTCGCGATAATTAATTATTTGCAGCTTATTATATTCACGTGGAGGGAGACGTATGAAATGAGATTAAAAGGACAAACACATTTGACACATATTATTTTGAAAAAACTTACCAACAATTAACAAAATAATGCGTTGAGAAACAACCTCTAACAAAAGCGTCTAGCAGAGTCAACACCGGAGTGATCCTTTTATTCATCAAAGTCCTTTTCCCACAGTTATATACAAATTGCTTGACATGATATAATCATAGTCTTTGTTATTCTTAGTATTTGTTTAACGGAGATATATTTATTATTGATAATATTATGTTCAAACATCTGGTGAGCAAGATGAATGAGACAGGCGAAGTACCCCCAAATTTCAAGAAGATTTCAATACCAAAGAAAGCAGGTGTTGAAAGATGTGAAAATCACCGAACAATCAGTTTAATAAGCCACGGCTTCAAAATAATCACATGAATTCGTTACAGACGAATGGAAAAACTGGTAGAAGCCGACCTCGGGGAAGATTAGTTTGGATTCCATAGAAATGTTGGAACACGTGAAGCAATTCTGACCCTACGATTCATCTTAGAAAATACATTACGGAAAGCAAGCCTACGTTTCTAGCATTTGTAGACTTTCTGAGCGTGTGGGGTTGATCTGTTATTCTGCACAACGGATTAATCTGAGATGTACCCTTTACCTTGTGGCTCCGGCATGTTGCAATTTCCAACCCCCTCACTACCACAGAAGTCAGACAGACGCTCCTAACGTTCTAAAGAGAAATGCCCGAAAAACTTTCTGCAATAAATATCTTCTGGAGTCGTCTGCTGTAAGGAAATGACACAAAAATTCACAAAATTTCTTACGTAAGTACTCGGATACTTGGGAACTGGAGTAGTGCTACTTGGTGTAAGAAAAATATGAAACTAACGAAAGTTATTATTTATTTTGCAAAAATTCTGAGAAATCACAATGACACTTTTAGTTATGAATTGAACAAGTTATATCCTGGTTCTTTTCAGAATGTGAAGTTACGTTTCAAGGATAGGATTCGCTAATGAAATTTCTATACAAAGTTTAAGATGCTTGTTGCCTTGGCAGAATGGCTGAGAGGCGCACCTACTCAACTTGAATAATTATCCTTTAGAATGTTGCTAGGTACGGCCGAGGCTGTTGCGTGTGAAATGCAGTGAAGTGTACTGTTGTGGAGGAAATATGCGGCTCGCAATAGCTGTAGCACACAATGCCGTAAGCTGCGATGACTGCTGTCTGCGCCGCTCGCTGCTGCCAAATAAGATAACACTCATTCTATCTGGATTGACCTTCACCAATTAAACTCTCCCTATGCCTTGATATAGTCAAGGATTCCTATTCGCCCCCTAGTCTAACTATTGGTGTGGTACATGGGTCAGATAACCAGTCCACTGCGATGCCACTCAAAATTCTCTCGCAGGCGTTTAACTATAACTCTGTCCATTCACACTGCACAATAAGTGTCGGCCAACACAGTGAACAACGCTGAATCGCAAGGACTCAATATAGAGCCACCCTGTGATTCGCTCTCGACAGAGGTGCTCTCCCACTGAAGTAATGAGGAGAGACTTGTTCCTCACTCTTTCGAGTACATGTACGAGTGCTCACACTCTCGTTACGTGTTCTCGCTCCAAGAGCGACTACGGAACGACCCGTCTCCACGCCAGATGTGAAGGGGTATATCTTTCGGTCGATTCCATTATGTGTTCAGCTTAAGGCGTCAGAAATATTGTCTGCCAATGAGCATAGATAGCTCTTCTAAAACGGGAGATTGACGTTTCGTTTAATGCGCCAGTCTGGAAACTTGTAGCTTCGGCGTTTGACGTTTGCTATCTCCCAGTGAAAATCTCTGAAACTATGTGTAAGGACTGCGTAGGCTGGCCGCTCCCACACAATGTAGCGGAATTTGCTTTTAAGCCAAACACGGGGTCGTTCCCCCTTTTCACTTGGGCCCACGCTGTCCGCTATGGGTGGTCACCAGCCGACATGGGTTGGGTCGTCCTCTGAAGGGCTTGGTGTCCCATTGTGCGGCCTCTCTCCCGAACTAAATGCCTCTGTGACCGTCGTGTCTGGAATGTAAGTGTGCTCGCCAGCCTCGAGTATTTCAACCACAGTGCGGTCACTTGTCAAATGCATATCGTTTACATGAATTCATACAACATTGACTTTATACTATCGAGTTTGGGTTCGAATGAAGCGTCTTGATGTGCAGAATATGATTGTGAACGCGGAACATGTAAGCAATGAAGCTCAGGAGACCGCAACGTCTTACATACCTCCCTCCTTCTCACAAAATTTTTGTCTGGGGTTTGTCAATGCCGAGGAAAACATTGACAAAGTCAGGGAAAAATTGTTTTCTTAGATTTTCCAATAAATTTTTCTCAGCCATTCTTAAAATTTTTTTCTAATGACTTCTTTATAGCTATTGTAACTGTTTTTTAATTCTGCAATTTATGTTTTGTTGTTAGGCAAATATAAGCTTTACAAAGGTTGTTATTCTTTGTTGTTGCCAGTAAGTGTCTCTGTTTTTGTTTTTAATTTCTAAAAATTTCTTTTTACAATATTAATTTTTTCTTAACTCGTAAGTGTACAGTGTATCATGTTTTTGTGTGGTTATATTTTTTTTTAGTTAAACTTGTGTAAATGTTCGCAAAAGCTCTGTTGTGTTACTTTGTTTTATTTGTTTAGGCATTATCTTTTCCTTATGTGTCATTGTTTTTTTTATAAGAATGAAGAAGCGTTTCCTCTTAATTCTATCCTCGGATTTAATATTATTACCCCAAAAAGGTGTTTTTGAAAGTTACTTAAAGTAGAAAATCCTGCACAAATCCTTTTCTAATTTTACATATGAATAGACTTCCCATGAGTTTGTGAGATTATATAACTATACTAACTAAGTTTCTTTACTAAAGGTTCAAGGTATCTATAAATTGTGGATTTTACATACATAATAAAAATAATTACTTTTAAAAAAAAGGAAAAAGAAAATATTTTTACAAAAATGTCATTTTCTTTACATTCGTATTTTATCAAGTTTTTGTTTCATTTTGTGCTGCATCAGTTTCTGTGCTCGACGATCCCCACTGAAATACTGGAAGGCGTCGACTCATTTGTATGGGTGTCACAAATCATGAGAGAAGCACTCTGGCATGCGATGCTGGGTCTTACTTGTTGACATTGTCAACATGGAGTGATACTTTTAACCGATGAGGATGACTGCGGTTTACTGCATAAACAGTGATGTCTTGGTACTCCTTTGCTGTCACACCTGGGAGGGTGTGGCAGTTCGATGATTGTAGTTGACTACCGACGATCGTCACCCAGTATTGTGCTGTGACGTTTTGGTACTTCACACCTGGTTTGGTATACTGATTTGATTATGTGGTAGGGAGAATACTGTTCATTTTGCTGAGTCTATTTCTAAATAATGTTGGTTGGTACTACTTAATATTCCGTTTGCCGTTCGCTTGTATTTGTTTGACGATTCAAGGTTTGTTTTTGAAGAGGTGGTTGTAGTAGTTGCCATGCCTCAAAGTTCATGGAAAGACGTTTGTAGCAATTTGCTTTGTAGGATAGGAGAGAAAGGTATCTTGCTGTCTTCTGCCCTTCTTCATCTTGCATCTTCTGTTCTTCTCTTCTTTCTTGCATTCTTCTGTTCTTCTTGGTCTAGGAATACGTGAATTTTAGTGTAGGAGTGATATAGGAATTGTAGGATTTGGCTGCCTTTACAACTGTTACTTGATGAGTTTGTAGATGTTAGTAATTTTTGTGTACCTCCATTGTCGTCTCGTCATATTATAATTCTCCCCACGCTCTTCCATTGTGTAGCAGTGTCGTGACATATGAAATGTCCGTGCTGCGCGTTGTCC
This sequence comes from Schistocerca nitens, assembly GCF_023898315.1. Taxonomy (NCBI): domain Eukaryota; kingdom Metazoa; phylum Arthropoda; class Insecta; order Orthoptera; family Acrididae; genus Schistocerca; species Schistocerca nitens. The sequence goes on along the minus strand of NC_064620.1, from coordinate 159,074,374 downwards.
TCCAGAAGTCCAACCTGGTTGCAACCTGCATTTCCAGTGTGGCGTTTGTGTTCATGTTGTTGTTATTGCCCTAAGTGCTTTCTCTACAAGTCTGTACCCTCCCCGTCGCTATCTCGAAGCATCTGGTGTTAAGGGAGCTGGTGATTGGTGTTGGTGGCGATGTCCCTCTGACGCGTAGAAATATTTGCAATTTTTGTTTTGCATATATTTGCTATTTACAAAAAACTCAGATGTTATATAATGCAACAATTTTCTGATAGTGGCAAAAATTATTAGATAGATATATTTCTTTATTCTAATTATGTCCTACCACTTCTTCATTCTTTTAATTGTTGTGTACCATTTACTGTTTGTGTGCATGTTGTAGTGTACTTGATACTACAAGAGATTGTTAATGTGTATTGTGTCTGTCTTTCTTTTAATTAATGTGTTATTTTGTTGATTCTTAATTTATTTTTTGGTTTAGTAGTTAGTACACGATTTTCGATTGCCCTTCTGTCTGTTTCCCTTTTTTCTCTTTTACCATTTCTTTCATTCACATTATTTTAGGTGGCTCACGTGGTAGATGCCAATACTTTTACCTGTTTTTGGATTCGTTAGCTTTACCGCATTTTCGTGAGCGATCCTGGAAATTATCATTGGCCCCTTATAGATTGCAAAAAACGTTCTGCATTTATTGTGACTCTTATGTGAAAGGTAATGAGTTTTTACGAATACCTTTTGGCCCAGTGTGTAGCGTTTCTTCGTGGCAGATTAGATTTTACATCTCATTGCTGATGAGCGAATGTTTTGTAGGGCAGAAGCGACGATTTGTCTATGTTGCTTTCGGGGAATAACTGGAAATTTAATGATATCTTTTATTTTTTCTGGTCGATCTATATTCTTCAATACTGTAATTGGTGGATAAGTCGTGGTACTATGTGGTGTCTCATTAATTACCTCTTGGAAGTCTCGTAGATATAGGTCCCAAGTACAATGGTTCTTTACAAAACAGTCTACAAAGTGTTCCCAAATCTTTAATGGTATGTTCGGCCGGATTTCCACTTGGTTTATATTTGGAAATAAATGTGTGTTTGATTTTTAATTTGTCTAATGTGCTTTTCCAATGCACCGATCTATATTGGGGCCTATTATCTTGATGATCTTTTTCACTCTCCCAACTTGTTGTATAAAGTCCTTTTGAAATGCTTTACTAAATGTACATCCAGTGGCTTTCTTTAAGGGTGTAAGTGTAGTTTATTTTGATGCTAGTTCAATTACAACAAATATGTAGTTGAAGCCTTTCCTTGCTCGTAGAATTGGACCATAAATATCAGTTGCAGCAATTTGTCTTACTTTATCAGGGATTATTGGAAACATTGGGGGTCGGGTCTGATATGTCACATGTTTTGACTGTATGCAATTTTTACAACTTTTAAGAACGCGTCGAATACGCCGCTCCATATTTGGGAAGTGTACTGTTTGTTTCACTTTTAGATAGCATTTCTTGGGTCCAAAATGTCCACTGATACAGTGGGTGTACCAAATGTATTTATTAATAAGATCGTCAGGGATGCATGCTAACCATTGAGAAGTCTCATTATAACGTTTGAAAAATAGAATATTATCATTTACTATGTAATTTTTTCTAATTTCTGTGTTGGTTTTATCGGTAAGTTGGTGTTTGATCTTGAGGAGGGTCTGATCTTTATTTTGTTCGACGGATAAATTTTTAAAGCATTTGTGATAAAATTTTCAAATGGTACGTTTCTTGGATAATGGATGGTCCATTCTTCATCTTCAATGTTGATTTTCTGGTCCTCTGCCATTCTCTCTGGTGAACGAGACAATGCATCGGCCAGAATATTTTCAGGTCCTGGTATGTATGTGATTGAAAAGTTATACTCCTGCAGTATCCATCTTGCCAAACGTCCGTGGGTTAATTTGGAGGAGAGTAAAGACTCCAATGCTTTATGGTCTGTGTGTACTTGTGTTTTTCTGCCAAACAGAAAATGTCGAAATTTTTCAAATGCCCATACTATGGCTAGAGCTTCTAATTCTGTTATGGAATTACTCTTTTCTGCTTTCGATAGTACTCTGCTTGCAAAGGCTATTGTTTTATGTATTTTCTTACCTTTTTCCTCAATTTCTTGAAATAGTACCACCCCTAACCCGGTCTTTGAACTATCTGTTACTAGACAGAACTCTTGACTTAAATCTGGGTGTGATAAAATTGGAGCATTATTCAATGCCTCCTTCAACTTATGAAATTCTTCATCTGCTTGTTTATCCCATATCCACTGTGCTTTGTTTCCTGCCAGTGCACACAGTCTAGGTGCTGCAAGTGTGTCTATCCATATAAATTTTTTGTAAAAATTTATCAGCCCCAAGAATCCCCTTAGACTTTTCTTGTTATAGGGGGTAGGAATATTACGAATAGCGTCTATCTTCTTCTCGTCTGGCGTTATACCTTTTGCAGATATGTTATGTACTAAAAATTTAATTTCTAATTTTCCAAAATGCGGTATAGTAATGTTGACGGTGACCACATGTTTTTTCATAATTCGTAGGAAATTATCCAGTATATAATTATGTTCTGCCCAAGTTGCCACAAGAACATCGTCTACATAGCAGGTAATTTTCTGAAGTATGTCGAGATTTAGTATAGAATTTAGACAGCGAATAAAAGCAGCTGACGAAATTTTGAGGTCAAACGGTAAACGTTTCAATTGGTAGCAACGACCAAAGACAATAAAGGCTGTGTATTGGGGGTGTATTGTCGATATGAAGGCTCCAATTCTATTTGCCAAAAACTTGAACGCAAATCGATGGATGAAAAAAATCTGTACTCCATGAAACTTCTGAATCAACTCTTCCAATTTCTCTGGTCTATCTGTTTCCGAAATTATAGCTGCGTTTATTTGTCTTGAATCGAGTACCAAACGTATTCTCCCATCCTTCTTACTTACAACGTGTAAGGGTGAATTATATGGTGAGTTGGCGGGTTCAATTATGTCATCATCCAACATTTTTCTGATTTCAAGAAATACTTGCTCTCGATAACTATATGGTATGGAATAAGGTGGAACACAAAAAGGTTTATGATCTTTGACCTCAAATTTGTATTGAAAATCTTTAATGTTACCTGTCTTTGGTGTAAATACCTCCGCATGTGATCTCAATTTGCCTTCTAATTCTTTTTATCGTGGAGTGAAATATCATCTATTTCCTCTATCTTCTTACTAATTTCTTGATGAATTTCTTCGATTATTTCGGGTGGGAGTGGGTCAAGGTTTTCCTCAAATTTATATCTAGGGTGTCTCTCCTCCTCTATTTCCTTCCCTTCTTGACTTAAATGTAATTGCTTTACTTTCCCCGTTCTTTTTCATCGTTCAGAGTTTGAATAAAATATAGTATTACATCATCTACTGTTACGAAGCCTTGTGGTATGCAAATGTGAACCTTGCGCTCATTAATGAAATCTACACCGATTATCATTTCAGCTGTAAGTTTTGGTACGATTATAAAATTGTTTTCAAATTCGTAACCTTCGAAATTGAATGAAAGACGTGTTTCGTATTTCACCTCTGTTGTATTTTTTCCTAAGGCTCCAAAAACCTTCTCCTTTTTGTCCGTAAAATCGGTAATTCTTTCTCTCTATTGCACCTTTCAAATAGGCTTTCTGATACAGCCGTCACTTGACTCCCACTATCTATGATTGCTTGTGTCGTGATTTCACCATTGTTTATCTTCAATAAGGGTTGTATAATTGGGGATGGTGCGATTTCCTTTTCTTGCATCAAATCCTCTGCTATAGATTCATAGCTTAACCTGTGGGTAATTGTACCTTCCCTTTGTGTTTGTGTTTGCTTTGATGTTAACTCCGTGAGCAAAACCGTTTGCGACCTATCTACCTCTTTTCGTCTGGTGTCGAGCTCCTGTCTCTCCTTTTCCTTCATTTCCAAACATTCCCGAATGTAATCTCTCTCTATCTCCTCATAGTCACCCAAGTTGTATATATTATACGTCTTTTGTGTTCGTGGCGTCTGTGTTTTGTTTTTATCTAGGATACTCTGCTCTGGTTTATCGCGTTCACTTACTTGCTTCTCGTCAGATATATTGCTAAGTCCGTTTAACAATTCTTCATCGCTTAGTTCTTTAATACACGGAAGTGGTGGCAGTTCATCCTATCTTTCAGAATTTTCCCATTCTATGCTGTATCCCCTGGCTATGTAGCGTAATTCAAGTGTATCTGGTGCTGACTCTTTATCGGAAATTTTCGTAAGTCGCCGTTTGTCTGAACTTTGGCTATTTTCAGTTTTTTCTAATTTTGATCTAGTTACTTCCAAACGATGAATGTCCTTTTTTGAGCGTTTTAATGAATGGACGTCACTTTGCCTAACCTATTCCGGATTTTCCCGTCAATCTTTACGTTTTTCAGGATTTGGTGGCCTAATTTCTACTTGTGGTTTCCCTTTGCTGTGTTGTTCTTGTCTTTGTGGACGATAATTTCCTCGGTAATTATTCGCGCTCTGGTCTCGCCAGTTGCTGTTTCTAACATCGTGACCTCTTTCAAAGTACCCTTGACCGTGGGCATTTTGATTCCTAAATCCATATCCGCCACTGTATGAGTGTCCATTACCGTTCATATTTTGGTACCAGTTATTCTGGTTATCGTTTCTATGCCAATTGTCTCCATTGTGCCACCGTCCTTGTTTGTTAAATTGCCTGAAGTTATTGGTGTTAGGATTACGATTGTTATTATTATTGGAATATTCGTTCATAGTCCTCTCCTTTTGCTGTTCCCTTTCCTTTCTTTTTTCTTTCACCTCGTCTTATTTAAACATAAATTCAAGGTCCCTTAAAACCTCTTTGAATTCTTCGGTATTTTCATTTTTTCCTACTGTTGCCTGTCGATACTTTACCGGTAATTTCAATCTCCACAGACGTATCAGCTGTCTGTTACTGTATGGTTTGTCTAGGCATTGATTCTTTTTGTCCATTGTATCAAAGAATTTTACCACGCTTTTCTCTCCTGAGTTTTCATATGGTGTCATTTGAAGTAATTCGTATTTAATTTTGTTTTGCGCCTCCTTGGACCAATGTCTTTCGAGAAATGCTGTTCTGAACTGTAGGTAAGACGTACAGGTAGCCGCGATATTTTGCATCACCTCTGCTACTGTCCCTGACATGTGTGCACAAATGAAGTCAAGTTTGTGAGCTACGCTCCACTGGTTTGGTAAGCCTACTTGAAACTGGTCGATGAATGTGCGTGCATGCAAGCTACCGCCTTCTTCTTTGAAATGTTGAAATTTTCTAACTGTAAGGAAGTGGTCTGCATCATATCTACTCATAAATCCGGTTTGTGGTTGATTCATGGACTCAAATAATCTGCCATTGCTTGTGTTGTCGTGTTTATTCTCTGGTAATCTACTGCCTGTCTGCCTATTCTCAATTTCCTGACTCATATCCGCGTCATATCGTATCACTGGCGAACAAAAGTGTTGTTCGTGTGTTTCTACTCTCGTCGTTCGTGGTATATTACCTGTGCTGCTGTTATGTTGTGTCACTGGATTTACTGCTTCAGTTTCCTGTCTTTCGATTGGTATCGGTTGAATGTATGTGTTCCGTTTTTCTCGGTACTGTGCCTGGTCCTGTGGCATGTCATATACTACTTTAATCGGGGTTTTCTGTTTCGATTTGTGCGCGAGTGTTACGTCTAGCATTGGTTCTACTTTAACTTTCTTACACTGCGCGTGTTCGGGTACTGAATTAATACTGAATTAATGCTGGACGTGTCAGTTGTTTCGCTACAGGTGTAACCGGTCTCGATCTTTTCTTCCATAGTTTGTATCAACTCTGTTCGAAGCGTTTCAAACTGATCTTTGTTTTTAAGTTCTATTTTATTGATCCACTGATCATATTTTTTCAGTGCAACCTTTGCGACTTTGCTTTGAATTGCTTGTTCTTCCGAAATTTGTATTGCTGTTCGAGTGGCTTTTTGTAAAACGTTCCACCTTTTTGTCAACTTTTACGATGTCCAATTGGACATTGTCCACGTCAATGCGTAATTGCTGCTGACCTTGTGTTAGAACCTGAATTCTTTCTCTAGATTCTTTCGCGTTTTTGTTTATCTGAGTGATCTGACTATCAATTCTGGCGATCCCTTCATCCATCTGGATTTTAACCTATTGGATCTGTGTCTCAATAGCCTGATTGTACTGTTTCAATTCCTGATTGTCTTTTTTCAATTCCTGATAGTGTTTTGTCATCTGTGTATTCTGTTTCGTTATCTGTGTATTAATATCCTGAATCAGCGTATTAATGTCCTGATTCTGTTCCGTCATACTAGCGTTCATTTATTTTAACATCTCCATGATCGCGTCCTGTCCTGTAACACTACCTTCTGCTGAACTATGTATTCTGGATCTATTGTTTTCTACTCAGTCGGCTAGGTCGTTTACTGGGCTATGCTGTGGCGTTTCTAAGTTCGATAACTGCAATAATCCGTGCTGTCTGTGTCGAGGACTAGTTGCGTTTGTCATTGAACCATTACGTGGCGCAAACAACTCCACATTCTTCCCTCTCTGTGGTGTATGTCTTGTGTTTGCAGGTACAGTTACGTCTGTTACGGAACCTTTTGGTGGCGCTCGTAACTCCGCAAAATTCTGTGTCTGCTGTTGGGGCATATTTAGAATGTGTACGATAGGTTCGACGTATTCTAAATGTTCCCCCTCTTCCCCACTGTCTACTTCTCTTTGAACGTTAGCTAACTGCCGGTTCATTGACTGTATTGACGCATATTCTGTCCCTGAATATGCGGCAAGCAAACGCGTTTCCTGTGCTCGTTTCGCTTCTAATCTTTCCCATTTCCTACGTGGGCTGTCTATTTCTGGCTCAGAATGTGCCCTACCTGGAATTTCATATTCTGGAAATTCGATATTCTCATCCCTTTGATTCCAATCTGTCTGACCTGTCTCAATTTTATCCCAGTCTAACTGAGCCTGCTGATTCTGCCACTCCCCGACTGTTCTATTCTCTGATTCACCGTCTGTCCTATTCTCAGGTTCATCTTCTGTCCTATTCTCAATAAGCTCGTTTACTTGCTGTGTATCTGGTTGATTCTCCCCATCTTCTCTACTTGCTGTGTTTCACGTAACCTTTTGGTTAGTGCTCTCGTTAACATGGAAATTCTTTCAACACGCCACAACCCTATCTACAAAACTGTACGACCACTTACCAGTTGGTTGAACCAACAACAACGTCGTGACTTTTCGGCTAATGTTCTATCTGCTCTGCTACAGTCTCCAGTCTCTACCTGTGCGCTTGCAAAGGGAGAAAAAATGTTATTTCTTAATTCTAATTTATGTGATGCTGCGTCACACTGCGTCTCTGGGTCACTCTGCGTCTGTGTCTATCACCTGAAAATTCTATGCCCTAACAGCTACACAAAAATAGTAAAAAAATGCCAAATTTTCCAACCCAATAACACACGCCCTTTCCCCTACAATTCTGCTTCCTTCACTACTTGTATCTATTCTGATCCAATTCTTTGCAAATAGCTGTTTAATATATGAAAGAAAGTTCTTCAAAGCGCTACTGCTGTGACCTGCCGTACCTAACTATCCTGACACTTCCATATCTTGGTAGCTTACCTATTTTACCTATCCTGGCAGGGTTGCCATTTTCAGAGCGTGTGGGGTTGATCTGTTACTCTGTTATTCTGCGCAACGGATTAATCTGAGATGTACCCTTTACCCTGTGGCTCCTGCAAGATGCAATTTCCAACCCCCCCACTACCACAGAAGTCAGACAGACGCTCTTAACGTTCTAAAGAGAAATGCCTGAAAAGCTTTCAGCAATAAATATCTTCTGGGGTCGTCTGCTGTAAGGAAATGACACAAAAATTCACAAAACTTCTTACGTAACTACTCGGATACTTGGGTACAGGAGTAGTGCTAGTTAGTATAAGAAAAACATGAAACTAACGAAAGTTAATATTTATTTTGCAAAAATTCTGAGAAATCACAATGACACTTTTAGTTATGAATTGAACAAGTTATATCCTGGTTCTTTTCGGAATGTGAAGTTACGTTTCAAGGATAGGATTCGCTAATGAAATTTCTATACAAAGTTTAAGATGCTTGTTGCCTTGGCAGAATGGCTGAGAGGCGCACCTACTCAACTTGAATAATTATCCTTTAGAATGTTGCTAGCTACAGTCGAGGCTGCTGCGTGTGAAATGCAGTGAAGTGTACTGTTGTGGAGGAAATATGGGACTCGCAATAGCTGTAGCACACAATGCCGTAAGCTGCGATGACTGCTGTCTGCGCCACTCACTACTGACATACAAGATAACTCTCGTTCTATCTGGATTGACCATCGCCAATAAAACTCTACCTATGCCTTGATGAAGTCAAGGATTCCTATTTGCCCCTAGTCCACCTATTGGCGTGGTACACTGGTCAGATTACCAGTCCACCGCAATGCCACTCAAAATTCGCTCACAGGCGTTTTACTTTAACTCTGTCCGTTCACACCGCACAATAAGTGTGTCGGCCAACACAGTGAACAACGCTTATTCGCAAGGACTCAATGTAGAGCCGCCCTTTGATTCGCTCTCGACAGGGGTGCTCTCCCAGTGACGTACTGAGGAGAGACTTGTTCCTATCTCCTTCGAGTACACGTACGAGCGCGCACGCTCTCGTTACGTGTTCTCGCCCCAAGAGCGACAATGGAACGGCGCCTCTCCACGCCAGACGTGAAGGGGTATATCTTACGGTCTCTTCCATTATTCGTTCAGCTCAAGACGTCAGAAAAATCGTCTGCCAATCGGCATAGCTCTTCTAAAACGGGAGAATGACGTTTCGTTTAAGGCGACAAAGCCAGAAACTTGTAGCTTCGGCGTTTGGCATTTGCTGTCTCCCAGTGAAAATCTCTGAAACTGCGTGCATTGTGTAAAGAATGCGTAGGCTGGCCGCTCCCACACAATGTGGCGGAATTTGCTATTAAGCTGAACACGGGGTCGATCCCCCTTTTCACTCGGGCCCACGCTGTCTGCTATGGGCGGTCACCAGCCGACATGGGCTGGGTCGTCCTCTGATGGGCCTGGTGTCCCGTTGTGCGGCCTCTCTCCCGAACTAAAAGCCTCTGTGACCGTCGTGTCTGGAATGTATGTTTGCACGCCAGCCTCGAGTATTTCCACCAAGGTGCGCTCACTTGTCAATTGCATATCGTTTACATGAATTCATACAACATTGACGTTATCTTATCGAGGTTGGGTTCGAATGACGCGTCTTGATGTGCGGAATATAATTGTGAATGCGGAACATGTAAGCAATGAAGGTCAGGAGACCGCGACGTCTTACAACTTAGAGAAAGCTTTTGACAATTTTGACTGGAATACTCTCTTTCAAATTCCGAAGGTGGCAGAGGTAAAATACAGGGAGCGAAAGGCTATTTACAATTTGCAGTGAAACCAGATGGCAGTTATAAGAGTCGAGGGGCATGAAAGAGAAGCAGTGGTTTGGAAAGGAGGGAGACAGGATTGTAGCCTGTCCCCGACGTTATTCAATCTGTATATTGAGCAAGCAGTAAAGGAAACAAAAGGAAAATTCGGAGTAGGAGTTAAAATCCTTGAAGAAGAAATAAAAACTTTGAGGTTTTCCTGTGAGAGACAGCATAGGACCTGGAAGAGCAGCTGAACGGAATGGACATTGCGTTGAAACGAGGATATAAGATGAACATCAACAAAAGCAAAACTAGGATAATGGAATGTAGTCGAATTAAGTAGGGTGTTGCTGAGGGAATTAGATTAGGAAATGAGGCACTTAAAATAGTAAAGGAGTTTTCCTATTTGGGGAGCAAAATAACTGATGATGGTCGAAGTAGAGAGGATATAAAATGAAGACTGGCAATGGCAAGGAAAGCGTTTCTGAAGAAGAGAAATTTGATAACATCGAGTATAGGTTTAAGTGTCAGGAAGTCGTTTCTGAAAGTATTTGTATGGAGTGTACCCATGTATGGAAGTGAAACATGAACGATAAATAGATCGGATAAGAAGAGAATACAAGCTTTCGAAATGTGGTGCTACAGAAGAATGCTGAAGATTAGATCGGTAGATCACATAACAAATGAGGAGGAATAAAATTAGAGATAAGAGAAGTTTGTGGCACACCTTGACTAGAAGGAGGGATCGGTTGGTAGGACATGTTCTGAGGCATCAAGGGATCACCAATTTAGTACTGGAGGGCAGCGTGGAGGGTAAAAATCGTAGAGGGAGACCAACAGATGAATACACTAAGCAGATTTAGAAGTATGTGTATTGCAGTAGGTACTGGGAGATGGAAAATATTTCACAGGATACAGCAGCATGGAGAGCTGCATCAAACCAGTCTCTGGACTGAAGACCACATCAATAACATGTTCAAAATATGTAGAGATTGAGTGTTTTCTCGTTCTAAAATAATATTTATTCAATGAGAGTACATTTACGTAAACAAACATGCATATCTTTAATTCGCTGTGGCTATTGTAACATTTAACTACGGTTTTTAGATGGCTTTCCAGGAGACGGTGCTGAGCGTAAGCAATTTGCCGAATATCTATCTTCTCGGAGAAGACAACGAGCGTCCATGCAACATGAAGATTATATCCGCTGTTCCGCTTGAAGTTTTTGTCACACATTGTAATATCTGCAGCCTCTGTACTAAAAGAATCCCAGTGTCTAGAAGCCACGAAGATCGATTTCGAAATCACAGATGAGGAAGAGACATCTGAATAGAAGTTGCACCCAAGTATAGAAATCAAGAAAGACCTGCGTATTAACAACGATCTCGGCTTCACACGACTCGCCTCTACTAGATCATACTGACGAGGAAGTTCTGATATACCAACGCCGTCATGAAATTCAACTCTCCAAATCCCATTGTCAATCCTACCACTGCCAAAATTGTCGCCGCAGCAATGATCTTCTCACAGCCAGAGGCAGAGATCTATTCATCTGCCCATACCGTAAAGTCCTCTATTTCTTTACAGAATGCCTTAACTGCATTGTCCCTCCAACTTCCGATATCTCCAATAACCAATCTACTTATTCTTTGGCAAGCAATGCTAAGCTTCAGCATACCAAATCTGAAATACTTATGCCCATCCATACCATCGATAACCTATTCACCCAGACAATTCCATCCGTTCACCTTTCGCTACTGAAGGTGTCATAAAAATCACGACGATCGTACTCTAAAACGACCATTCATCCCAACGACCAAAAACTGTCCCCACTCCGTATTAAATCTAAACACCCAGCCACCTACTCCCGCAACCAAGAATGTCTGCTACCGCCTCAACTCCATACTCTAAGCCCTCTTTGTTTCTCTGCCACACAAGCATCTCCCAAATCCTTATCAATTAATGACTTGACATGTTGAAAAGAGGGATATGATCGATGCCATAGGGGTAAGTTATGCTTACTTACGCCAACGGCATTCATCTTAATGACCGCATTGTAAACACAAAGTGATATCCTGCGAATACTACGAAAGTCTGAACTGAATGATAATTAGAAAGTTGTTTGAAATGAAGACGAAAATACAAAACACGACAAAGAACAGTACAAGTAATCTACAGATAGCGATACTTTGGCAAAAGAGGAACAGAAATTTTATATATGAATCCCTGAATCGCTCACCCTCTTCAGCAGAATTAACTCCTTCTGGATTCTACCTGCTGCCACATTCAACATGAAATTAATTTGGAAAATGATTGAAGACTGAAGAAGTTATGGTAACATGGCAGGCATTCTGTAGACCTTTCAGAATCATTATTCAGTGAAACTCTTAAGGTTGTCCAAGAAGGAAACAACATTTAAAATACATTCCTACTTTCCTTCCAAAATATAAATTCGTTGGTTCGTAGAGAAGTTTTCAACTTTTTCTTCACTGCAGACAGCCGATTGTAACTACGATATAGACACGCGCAACTACACATCGACGTTCTCGATTACCCTTTCGTACACTCAAGGCCTCAGCGAAACTCGGAGCTACTCAGTTGAAAGCAGCCAGATGAAGGAATTTGTACCAGCAGACGAGGGAAGCATTCCACATAGGTATTTACCTAAGTTGGGTGTTCAAGTCAGCAGCAGAGTTTTGTGATTAGTGATCAAGAACGCCACACAAATCGGCAAATATTCGAGTTTTGAGGCGTCCATATGCATTTGAGGTGTTATTCAAACCTCGCTAATTCCGTATAACTCAACGGTTTCAACGACTGTAGCTATCCTGACTGTCTTGCATCCTACATTGGACAAATTTCCATCTCTGTACACTGAAGAATTTCGCAGCATGCATGAAGTCTGCCAGTGACAGGCCACCTGTCATCTCAGTGACTAAAATAAAGAAAAACGTCAAGGATGGGAAGTCTACTTCGCACGACAGCTCCATATTCAGTGTGTCAACAAACTCAAGCCATAACTGTCAGGCGCCCTGACACTATGGAATACCATAAGTCGGCCTTATTAAATTTTTTAATCGTTATGAAGATAATTTTCATCTGAGTATATTACTTGGAATATCTGTTCGTTATAAATGCGAACGATGCATAGCGTTTATCTCAGTCTCTGGTTTTCCGTCAAATAAATTGTAACATTTACTTTGCTGTTTTTGTACTATATTTCCGAGAAACTGTGGTGATCAAGAGTGAAATATTCATGTCTGGTCGTGAAACGTTGGAAGTGTTTTTCTCCAATCATCTTAACACCGTTTAAGAAATCACTTTTGCAGCATCAATAGCTGCGGTACTGCGCCTGCAACGAGAAGAAACGCAGGTTGGCAGCAAAGTTGATGCGGGCCGCCACGAGGGCGACCCGCCACGCGGCAGCCAATAGATGAAGAGCAACGAGTCTTCCTGCTGAGAAGACGACGAGCCATACAGCAGACGTACACCAGCTAGCCAGCGGATAAGAACAAATTATCTATGAACATTGTATACAGTACTTTGCTTCGCTCAACATATCAGAAGTTATATAATCTGTTTATTACTCTTAATACAAGTTATTACTAATTGTTTGCTTTGTGTTGCATATACTCACATCCTAGAAAACTTCCTCGAAATGAACCCACACTTTTGCTCTGCTTATCCACTAAGGATACAGCAACTTTTTCTTCTTTTCTTTTTCTTTTCTTTGAGCCAACAGTCTTCTGATTGATTTTATGCAGCCCACCACGAACTCCTCACCTGTGCCAACCTCTTCAAACCTGTTCGTCTCAGAGTAGCACGTGCAACCTACGTCCTCAATTATTTGCTGGATGTATTCCAATCTCTGTCTTTCTCCACAGCTTTTGTCCTCTAAAGCACCCTCTAGTAACATGGAAGTCATTCTTTCGTGTCTTAACAGATGTCATATCATCCCGTCCCTTCTTCTTTTCAGTGTTTTCCACATATTACTTTCCTCCCCGATTCTGCGCAGAACCTCCTCATTCCTTATGTTATCAGTCCATCAAATTTTCAATATTCTGTAGCATCAGACCTCAAATGCTTCGATTCTATTCTGTTCCGATTTTCCCACAGTCCAAGTTTCAGTGCCATGTAAGGCTGTGCTCCAAACGTATATTCTCAGAATATCTCTTGCTCAAACTAAGGCCTATTTTGATACCAGTAGACTTCTCTTGGCCAGGGATGCCCCTCGTTCCAGTGCTAGTCTGCTGTTGATGTCCTCCTTGCTCCTTCCGTCATGCTTATTTTGCTGCCTAGGTGGCAGATTTCCTTAACTTCATCTAATTCGTGACCATCAATTGTGATGTTAAGTTTCTCATTGTTCTCACTCCTGCTACTTCTCCATGTATCGTATGGAACTGGGGATTCTTCTTCACTTTCACTCAGGATAGCAATGTCATCAGCGAATCGTATCACTGATACCCTTTCACCTGGGATTTTAATCCGATTTCTTTTATTTCCATCATTGTTTCTTCGATCTACAGATTGAAGAGTAGGGGCGAAAGACTACATCCCTGTCGTACACCTTTTTTAATCCGAGCATTTCGTTGTTGGGTGTCTATTCTCATTACTGCCACTTGGCTTCTTTTTTTCTGAAGACATTGTTCTTGTAAGCAACTTGGATGCATCAGCTGCTGAGCTGACAGCGATAATTCTCTCACTTGTGGGCTCTTCCAGTCTTCGGAATTGTGTGGATGATATTTTTCCGATGGTATGTCCCTAGATTCATACATTCTATACACCACCGTCAACAGTCGTTTTGTTACCACTTCCCCCAACGATTTTAGAAATTTTGATGTAATGTTTTTTCTTTCTTTTGCCTTATTTGGTCTTAGGTCCTCAAAGCTCTCTTAAATTCTGATTCTAAAACTAGATATTCTTATAAATGAACTCCTGTTTCTTCTTCTATAAAATCAGACAAATCTTCCCCCTCACGGAGGCCTTTAATGTATCCTTTCCACCTATTCGCTCTCTCCTCCGCATTCAACAGTGGAATTCCTGTTGGATTCTTAATTACCAACCTTGCATTTAATTCTCCGACTGTTGTTTTGACGTTCCTATATGCTGAACTGTCCTTCCGACAATCACTTCTTATTCGATTTCTTCAAAGTTTTCCTACAGCCATTTCGTCTCACCTTCCATGCACTTCCTATTTGTTTAATTCCTGAGCGACTTGTATTTCTGTATTCCTGAATCTCCCTGAACATGTTTGTACTTACTTCTTTCATCGATCAACTGATGTATTTCTTTTGTTACCAATGGTTTCTTTACAGATACCTTCTTTGTAGCTATGTTTATCTTTACAACTTCTCTGATTGTCCATTTCATAGACGTCCATTCCTCTCCAACCGTAATGCATACTGAGTTATTTCTTATTGCTATATATATCGCCTTAGGGAACTTCAAGCGTATATCGTCATTCCTTAGTACTTCTGTATTCCATTTCTTTGCTTATTAATTCTTCCTGACTAATCTCTTTAGCTTCATACTACTCTTCATCACTAGTGAATTATGATCTAAGTCTGTATCTGCTCCTGGGTATGCCCTACAATCCAGCATCTCATTTCGGAATTTCTGTACGATCATGACGTAATCTAACTGAAATCTTCCTATATCACCCTGCCCTTTCCAAGTATACCTCCTCCTCTTGTGATCGCTATTAGTAGCTGAAATTTATTACTGACCTCAATTAGTCTTCCCCATTTCTCATTCCTTGTCACAAGTCCGTATTCTCCTGTAACCTTCTCTTCTACTTCTTCCCCTGCAACTGCATTCCAGTCAGGGATTCCATGGCCATTAGATTTACAGCTCCCTTTACGTATTGTGTTACTCTTTCAATATCCTATTACACTTTCTGTGTCTCTTCATCTTCAGCTTGTATCGGCATGTATATCTGAACCATTTTTGTGGGTGTTGTTTTCCTGTCGATTCTGGTAAGAACAACCCTATCACTAAACTGTTCACAGTAACATAGTATCTGCCCTGCTTTCCTAATCGTAACGAATCCTACTCCAGTTTTACCATTTTCTGCTGCTGTTGATATTACCCTATACTCATCTGTCTTCTTTCCATTACTCTTCACTGACTCCTACTATATCTAGATTGAGACTTTGCATTTCCCTTTTCAGATTGCCTAGCTTCCCTACAACGTTCAAACTTCTAACATTCCACCCCCTGACTCGTAGAACGTTATCCTTTCGTTGGTTATTCGATCTTTTCCCTTGGTTATCACTGTTAGTGAATCAAATAAAACAGCTGTTTCAGGTTTATTGCAGTTACGGCCTCTGTTTCTCGAATTTAAGTCATATGTAAGCGTTAAGAGTAATGCTAAACAGCAGAGCTCTAAGTAAAAAAAGGCTGGCATGAATAAACGAGGTTTAAAATTCTAGAGGAACACTAATGAAATGACATGGTATACTTCATAATTTTGGTGCGAAAAAACGTTCTCGTACAACTATCTCATCTGCAAGGACAAGTCGAATATCATCGAAGCAACTGGCATGGCTGTTCAGAGAAGATCAAAGTATCTAATTTGAAGGCTGTCAGATGGCCTGTTAAAAGTATGTAACTTAAGAGTGTTTATTATTAAATCTTGAAAATTTCTACGAACAAAGCTGAAATTCTGTTAAGTGGCACGCTTATTGATAAGTGTGATTATTGTAGTAATTTCTTTTAAAATATCAAATAGATGCTGCACGCAGCTGTTTAATATGCCATCAGTATCGTATTTCATAGTAAAGTTTAAAGATAAGTGTCGTGTAATGATAAAAAATAACTTTTTGAAAAGGATGTCGATAGTACTGACACAAGATGAGTTCATACACTATGTCATCAAAAGTATACGCACACCTCCAAAAACATACGTATTTCATATTTGGTCAATTGTGCTGCCACCTACTGGCAGGTACTCCATGTCAGTGATCTCAGCAGCCTTTAAACATCGTGAGAGAGCAGACTGAAGCGCTGCGCGGAACTCACTGACTTCAAACGTGGTCAGGTGATTGGGTGTCACTTGTGTCATACGTCTGTAAACGATATTTCCATACTCCTAAACATTCCTACGGCATTTGTCGACTTAGCTTGTGAAAATGTTAACTGATTTAATTCTCTGAAGTTGTGAAGATAGCACCGATGAAAAACAGGGAGAGGAAAGTGCCCACCAACCAGACGGCTATATTATAAGAGTCGAAGGCCGTGAAAGGGAAGCAGCGGTTGGGAAAGGAGTGGGACAGAATTATAGCGTATCCCAGATTTAATGCAGTTTGTACATAGAGCAAGGAATAAATGAAAGCACAGACCAACTGAGAAGGAAATAAAGTTTAGGGAAAAGAAATAAAAATTTTGAGGTTTGCCGGAGACATTGTAATTTTGTCAGAGTGAGAGGGAGGACTTAGAAGAGAAGTTGAACGGAATGGACAGTGTCTTCCAACAAGGTGATAAGAGGACCATCAACTAAGGCAAAACAATGGTACTGGATGACACCAGAAGAAGGAATTACTTTATTTCTACATGAGAAAGCTACGTTACATCGAACAAAAATAATGTTTATTGTCCTTAGTATTATTGTTGCCAAAGTACTTTCCTGAGGTTCTAGATGTTGCACAGGAGCTTAAATTACGAAATTAATTTGTTATCCCAGGTGGTAATAGTATTTCCATTATTAAAGAACAGCTCAGGAACAGAAAACTCGCTTTCCTATACAGTTGTTGTGTTAGCAAAACAGGTTGTATTTATTACTCAGCACTTACTTCCAGAAACTGGACGAGGAGTACATTAATCTCAAAAACACAAAATGCCATACCTCAACCCAGTTTTATTTACTAAGGCGGCTGTTATTCCGTGTGTCCATCATAAATGGCTTCTTACCGAGCCAGCCGAAATAATGAACACAAAAAATTAAGGTCTACTATAAATAAAGTTGTGAAAATGATAAAATACAGTAATGTCAACAAAACTAGTAAGTCTGCACAACTAAAGGAGCATCCGGGATACACCTTCGTTACTCTCTGATATTTCATTCGTATATCTTGTTGAAACTTGTCTCATCAGCTGATGGATCATTGGACCTACTATTGATAGTATAAAAATTGTTAAAGAACATCGAGTCAGTGCATTTCGCCTGCAGGCAGGATGAGTTTAGTCCGAAAAATTGAGTTGCTCTGTGGCGCGATTGGCTATAGTAAAAATTTTGCGATCGGGAAAAGGGACTCGTTATAGAGAAGTGTTAACGCATCGTTCTGTGGGAATCCAATGCCCACGATTGACGATTGTTGAGCACCATTTTGTAAAAAATAAACTGTTACAGTGTTGTATAGAGAGAGAGAGAGAGAGAGAGAGAGAGAGAGAGTGAGAGAGAGAGGGAGGCAGGGAGAGAGAGAGAGATAGATCTGAGATTTTATCAATCTAAACCTATGCGAGAATATATGGAAAACCTAAAAAAAAAAGGTAATTCAAAATATCTCAATTATTTTCTGAAGTGAATTTTGAGGAAGTAATTTTTGCAAAGATTCCAAAGGAACTTCGGACGTTTTGTAGTCGATGTTTCCTGGTAGATCCGCAAGTAAAGTCAAGAGAATTTAGAAGTGTTTTCTGTTTTTAATAGAAATTTGAGAACAGATGCGCATCATATAACAAATTGTGGACTGAGTCGTACAGAATCAGTATCCTAGAATCATATACATGTTGCTATTTGTAGTATCATTGCCACAGATACTACTACAATGCCGCGCCAACACAAGGTTGGCAGCCCGTCGTCTGCCAAGCACAGCGCACTCTAGGGGGCTGTGCAACTCGACGGAACTGGAGTGTGCCTCGTTCACTTCTTAGCTAGATTTCTACCTAGGCACTTTGATAATCGGCCCTCAGCCAGTTCTTTTTGCATTGATTCTCTGAGGAGGGCCCATCAGACTTAGTCCCTGAGAATATGTTGTGCTAGTTCATAGGCACCGCTGCAGTCCTACAAACTACTGAAGATAAGTAATTTCATTGTACTATGTGTTTCTTGAATAATAATCCTTCTCTCTAACAGTGTGCCGTACCGCATATTATTGCTACCTGGACTCCTTGAGCTCCTATCAACTCGGCCTCCTACTTATTTGCATTTAGTAACGAGCTGAAAACACCCACGCGTTTTGTGCCTCTAAACAGCGAGATACAACAATATTTATGAACAGTAAATATCTTATAGGCGATCGGAGGATATCGGCAGTTGCTTCTGTTCTGCGAGATCAACGAGATTTCACTACTACAGATTTAAAATTCTTTCTAGGTTAAAATCTCAATGCCGGGCATTTTTTGACAAAGACTGAATGATATCCGCTCGTGTTCTGTATGATTGTCGAGGTACGATAAGAAAATTACTTCGTACTCTAGTAACTAAGGCATTCAAGCATTAACAGGACAGTTATTCCTTATTCACACACAAACTTTCACAACAGATTCAGACATTGGTGCATCTCTGTTAGCCTCAAATTACAATGACTTCGTGTTTAATTGTTTTCGTTTCACGATTAACTGCATCTTTTGTACAATATATCCAGTCATACATACAACAATATACACAAACATAATGAAGGATATACTATAACAAACATCATGAAAACACTGGATTTCCTTCAGAGAGAGTTGTGAGGAATGTTAAGACGTAATAGTATCTACTGCACTGAGGAATAAATAAATGAATCGCAATGACACAAGGCTTTCTCTTTGGTCATGAATATATGTGATATGCTTATGTCTTCCCTACACCTGTTGCGTATCCATTTCTATTTCTTTTCAGTTCAACCGAGTACTCCGTACGCTGTAGAATTGGAGCCGGAGGAGAACAATAATGACTATGAGAATGATGCTGAGTTTTGATATGTATGAGTGAAGAGCTGTCGGTATCTATGGAAGAAAAGGAGATACGTTCGCACTCGAACATGGAAATCTTTACGGACGACCACACGAGAAATGGAAGTAAAATAAAACCTGTGTTTTCTTTTTAACCATGAAGGGAGCAATGCTGCTGTGCGGACTTACCAATCTCTCAATGTGCCTCCAAGGATGTTTCCAAGCTAAGAACGACCCACATTGACACAGCAAGATGATTTGTTAGCGCTCTCAGCCGCGTTAAGCACAGTAGTTTAAAATCCACCAAAAGACAACTGGCCAGGATTTAAACTACTTAATGGGGCTCGAAGCTCTTGAAATTTTCATCCGTACATATCGCCGTGAACTCATGCATTCGTATGGAACATAATATTGTTCATCGAATTGGAACGTACCATAGCGACGACATACAAACATTTAGCCATTAGTGTCAGATAGTAGGCATCGAATTTCTGCCACTTAGTGATCACTCACGGTCACCACTATCTGGAAATTATGGCACACATGAACACCGAGGACAATGCAACAGAACTGCACACAATAATTCTGAAGACAGCTGGGAGCACTGCGTTGACACAGGTAGTACGCAGCAATCGTTACACAATCAGTCTATCACCTAGGCTTCCATTACGAACAGTATTATAAAAGTTGTACTATGTTTGCTGGATATAGTTGGACCATGGAACAGGGGCTTCGGATTCTAGCAGTATTTCTAGGACATCCAGACGACGTCATGGTAGACTGTGGACGTGATCAGTTACCCGTGTGCTGTCCCATGAATTCAGCAGACATATTTTGTTCTAATAACCTGTGCGAATGTCGGACTCCTGTTATCTCTATCAAGGGACGTTTGAGGGATGTACAGTATCGGAAGCTATTAATCCATCCTATTGTTCAAACCTTTAGTCATTGTTTCGGTGATGGATCCATATTTCAGCATAATTGTTATGTACCAAGTTCAAAAGGAACACAACAAATACCATGAGAGGCCACCAACACACAGGCACAACGACTTACCTGGCGCTTTTCAGTTCCGAGCAGCTACCTCCAGTTGGCAGTCATAAATTTGAACCACTTTCTGCTACGCACCATGACCATGTGTGTCTTGTACTCATCCGCGATATGTTTGCCAGCCGCGAAAGGGAGTACTGTCAATGTAGACTGTATACTGAGCTGACAAAAGCCACGGGGTAACTAACAATATGTCGGAAACCCTTTTCCTCGGTGTAGTGCACAAACTCGACGTGGCATGGACTCAACAAGTTGTTCGAAATCCCCTTCAGAAATATGGAGCCACCCATAATTGCGAAAGTGTTGCCGGTGCAGGATTTTGTGCATGAACTGGCGTCTTGATTATGCTCCATAACCGTTCGATGGGATTCATGTGGGATGATCTGGGTGGCCAAATTATTCGCTCGGATTGTACAGAATTTTCTTCAAGCCAGTCGTGAACAACTGTTATCCATAAAAATTCCAAAGTTGTCTGGTAATAAGTAGGTGAAGATTACCATTTCCAGTCAATGACCGGTTCGGTTGGACCAAATGACCCAGTTCATTCCAGGTAAACACAGCCCATTCCATTAAGAAGCCACCATCAGCTTGCACGGTACCTTGTTCACAAATTAGGTCCACGGCTTCACGGGGATCTGCGACGCACTCGAACCCTACCATCAGTACTTACGGATGAAATCGCGACTCATACGACCTGGGCACGGTTTTGAAATCGTCTTGCGTCCAACTGATATGATCAAGAGCCAGGAAAGGTGCTACAAGCGATATCGTGCTGTTAGAAAAGGTTCTCGCCTCGGTTGTCTGCTCCATAGCCCATTACCGCCAAATTCCGCCGCACTGTCCTTGCAGATAGATATGTCTGTCAGTACGTCCCACATTGAATTCTGCGGTCATTTCACGCATACGACGATGTTCCCACTCGTTAAATGAATGACATCGGCCACTTCGTTGTCCGTGGTGTGACGAAATGCATAAAAAGTGGTATTCACGGTACACTTGTAACGCCGGAAATGCATATCCTCCTATTTCCATCTATTGTACTATAAATTTTTTCCTTATTTTGTCACCTGAAGATATGACATTTCTGTCTCTTTATATATTGTAATTGTTTTACTATATATATATATATATATATATATATATATATATATATATATATATGTGTGTGTGTGTGTGTGTGTGTGTGTGTGTGTGTGTGTGTGTATATATGCATTTATGTCGATGTATAATTGGTTTGTTTTGTGAATATTATTTGTATTTATACGCTGGGTCTGGCCTAGGGAAAACTATGCTATCGAACGAATACATCGATAGGTCGTGTGGAGAACGAAAGTGTTTAGGATCTTTGGTAGTGTTAACTCGGCCGCGTGGAGCGCGGGCAGAGCAGAGAGAGTCTGGCTGGAGTAGTGCAGTGGAGCAGGTGTGTTGTGTGACGCTCCCGCGAGTTGCCGCGCTTTCGGGGTTGGGCAGCATGTAATTGAGCTCGACTTGCTATGATAGTTTCTGACACGGTGTCGCGGACGGGAAGCATTAGCTGGCGCACGTCACGAGCCCGTTTCGCCTGGTGACCGTGTCGAGAAGAAGGCGCGCCAACATCCAGCTTCTGCAACAGCGACGGCCGACAATGAGTGACTGTCGCCACCTCCTCGATCGACGGCTTCAAACCTTCATTCAAGCAACAAGGAAGACTGGAAGCACGTAAAATTTTAGAACTGTATGGCAGACCTCAGCTTTCAAAATTGTTGCATCACAAAATTACAGCAACTTAGCATGAACCTTTGTTGCTCATTGTCCCAATTGCATTGCCAAGCGGGGTCCCTTCCTTTTCCGAAATGAACCCGAGTGTCGTTGAAATTCAAACGCCAGCATTAAAATAATGTAATTCGATTTCACTGCTTTAATTTCAAAGTTCAGTTAAAGTATTCATAGCTGGCTACAATATTTAGATCACACGAGCACAAGTTATGAGTGCGAGTTTTGTTAGCATATTTTACCGTACCTGTGACTGCAACTCAGCTTGGTACGTACTAAATTTTACTATTGTTAATCGTTCAGAATCATTTAATTCAAGTCCAAAGTTAAATCTCTTATTTCTAAATTGCGTAGATTCAAGTAGCTATTGAAATGATTGTTGAGGTAGCCCAAGACTAACCTTATTATTGAATTTCGTAGTACTTCAGAAACAAAATTCACTATTAATTTCAGTCACTAAATTAACTTACAGTTTTCCGATTTTATTAATTCTTTTGCCAACTTAAGTCAGAGTGTAGCGAAATTTATTACTTCTGACAAACTTTCAGTTCTCACAATACACGTGCCAACCTTCAGTTGCCACGCTTCTAGTGCTAATTATATGTGCAATAACCTTTCTTTTTCAGTTATTGTAGTAGTTGTCCATAGGACTGGCGACCGTAATTTTCCCCAAATCTCAAATATCTAATTACCGCTAGTTAATTGTTAACGTAACGGCCGCACATTTACTTTCTTTATTAACTTTACCCCTTTTCAAAATTAATTTCCACCAGTTTCATTTGCATTTTTCCTTTCATTTAGATGTAACCCTTTCCTCCCTCTTTACCGGCAGATTAACTTCGGTGACGATTGCTTTTCCCAAATTTCCATTAGGTACACGCGGTTTAATTTTTCACTGTCATTAAGGTCGATAAGTGAGGGGGAGGTTACACACTCTTGACACCGTGAATCTCTGAATATTGAATTCCCATCTGATTTTCTAAATCGAATGTCTCATAGATCTAGCTCTAACTACCAATCCGCTTTCAAAGTCTGTTAATACCCGTTTGCGGCCATTGTCACGTCGGACCCAGTGTCACAAGAATCACCTGAGTACAAATTACAGCTACACCAATGCAGTGCCCTTTTATACCTTGTGTACTTGATACTACCACCAAATGTATTTGTGCATGTCGCTATCCCATGACTCTTCACTCTTGTCACCTCATTGATTTGTTTCCGCCTTGTACTAACGGAGATGGAAGTACTTCCCCTGACAGGATTAAGACACAACACGCCACAGACACATAAGTCTTTTCCTGTAGTCAGTTTAATACAGTGCTTGCAGCCAACTCAGTACAGATCTTGTAGTTACGATATGGCACACAGTTGTACCAGTTCCGTGGAGAAGACAACATTCGGACTTAACAATCGGTATTTACATAATAATAGGACAATTAACAGTGCGTGCCCAACTTCATTCAGTCACGATGCCGGGACCAGAGAGAACCATTATTTATAGTCCTTTGTACTAGATCTAGGACACCGATTAGCATGCATCAGACTGTATCAAAGTGAAGAAAAATTGTGTAACATGCTCTTAGTAAATATTATTGCTAATTTCTTATTGTTCCGATAATTGTCTGGTATTGTCCGATGCGATCTCAGAATCTAAACAGAAGTTTAATCACCCTGATCGCACAAAATACATAATGATTGCTAGTTTCTGGGAAATTAAATCGCTTTCTTCATATCATTTTCATAGATATTTTTTCTATTTATATGGCCAATGGATTGACCCTCTAAATACAAATACAAATGATCTGAAAAAAGTGGCTCTGAGCACTATGGATCGTAACATCTGAGGTCATCAGTCCCCTAGAACTTGGAACTACTTAAACCTAACTAACCTAAGGACATCACACACATCCATCCCGAGGAAGGATTCGAACCTGCAACCGTAGCGATCGCGCTTCCAGACTGAAGGGCCTAGAACCGTTCGGCCACACATATCGTAGATATATAAGTCGCTCTCAGACGTGCGACCTGTCAGTCGGCAAGACTCACCGGAGGAGAAACACCCCTCTGAAGATGTCCAGCGCAGCTCTGGACGAAACGTTAGGAGCGGAAGAGTTTCATGGACCACGATCTTACATCCCGGAAGGTTTACCAGAAGTCCCAATGTCATCAAACCTTACCGGGATCATCAGTTCCCCATTGTTGGTTACGCACACAGCGTTTATTCGTATAAAAAATTGCATTTAATCTAACGCTTCATTGTTCTTCATTGGCTCAGCCACACATAATTTCTTCTGTGGCCCTTCGGCATCTACAGGTTCATAAACTAACCTCCCTGTATCAGCAGGTACTTTCAATTACGTAATTATATTTGATGCGCGTGTAAGTAGTTCCATTCGTAACTGCTACGCAACTTGTGTACCATGTGACATTGAAATAGTCGCAGGTGTTGGACAAGACGTTCCCACCAGGTTCAACTGTGCGTTGTGAAAGATTAATTTTTGCAATATTCCTGTCCAGGAAGTCCGAGAATCATGGAATGATCTTGCCCCATACTTGCCAGCCCTTCCATATGGTCTCGAATCTCTACAGTTCCAATACTAAAAACGAGCTGTGTTGTCCCCAGTGAAACCCAATCATTATTTCTCACTCTAAGTAATTTATATCTCGGAATCTCCAGCCTTATTCCACCTACGAGATATAGGCTAAACAGAGTTATATGTGGACCGGCATCGACTGGAAGTTTACATTCTTTACCTGCAAAGCCCATAAAAGAACAATCTGTCTCTGAATTATTGTCTGCAGTACTCCAACTTACGGGGAGCTTTCTCCGACGGACGGAACACCGAAGTCTATGTTTAGCGTTTCCGTTTCTTATTTCCGTTACCCTGCTTTTTACTCACACACTCGTTTGCCTTATGGACAGAGGGCCCACGTCTGTCACGTTACGGTTGAATGCGCTGCACCTACAGTCGTCGTTTTTTCCCAAAACGATAACATTTCTTTTCAGAAACAAAAACTCACTTATCATTGAGTGCTTGATAGCAATATCTATTTCCTGCATGTGAATGGCAACACATAATTCTCTATCAAAATCCTCTGGATTTTCCATTCCTACTCTTCGCAAATACTCTGCAGGAATTCCTTGCAAAAAAACACGGAATGCTCTGTTTTCTGAATCTTTGAGTATGACGCGATCGATTTCTGGATTCTCTGTCAACTCACGTCTTTGCGCATTTACTTTCTGGATTCGGTCTGAAAAAGTCTTCACAGTCTCTTTTGCCCTCTGTATAAGTCCACCCAGCTTTTCTCTAAAATACCTACCACTATTCTGCTTACGGTACTTTACATGCTCAGCGTTTCGTGATACATCACGTATGTCTTGGCTTCACCCATAAGGCATAAACTGACCATCTGCAGAGTAGTTTTATCTGACCAAATACTCATTAATGATTACTTCATCTGTTGTTTCGCTGGAGAAGCATGTGATGAGGTCAGCTACTGAAGGATCTTCTGAAAAGCAGGCCACTGCTACTGGGACTTAAATTACTCGGACCGGACTGTCGCTTTTGCGTAGCCCACAGAGATTCCAACTGAACCATCAGTTCATCTAGGCATAACTTTTGTTTAGTATTTTCCTCTAAAGTTTGTGACACTTACTCCGGCAGAGAGGTTCTACCATCATTACTGGTAGCTGAGGTTGTGCATGGCAGTTTTGCGCAATTTACCATTACCTTATATTTATACTGAAAATACGTGCTTCAACAGAGCAACATAAATATAACAAGGAACACCCAACTTATAATGTACGAAACTAAACTTAATTACTTCTTATGCCTGATCATCACCCAACGACGCTCACTACGCTCACATACTACGTGATCATACCGTCTACAAGTAGAACAAATTATTGCTACCAACGTAGTGGATGTAGGACTATGAAAAGCTAAATTACATATAATTAATATCACCGGTACGGAATATGTCTTGTTACAGTTTCCTCCGAATTCTGACAAAGTAACCGATTCCATGGGTTTCACATAGTATGCCATAAATATGCGAAAACTATACCAAATCAAAAAAGAGAAAAGAAAGATCTTTTCTACTATCACATTTCGGTTAGTGCTGCGATGTGTTAACGTCGTAGGTGCAGACCACTGCCTCCGAATTTGAGAAGTTGGAGTCGAAAAATTTCTATCCAAAATTATCTGATGGCAGCAACGGAGTGCACGCTTTTGTCACCAGTTTACAGAGGACCAAGCAGAGACACTACTGCATGAAGTCAGGATAGCTATTAGGAACATGCGAAGCGTCAAAAACGCTAGTAAGACGTCATTCTCAGTGCTTACAAGTCATTGTTCTTCTCCGTCATCCTCGGCTGCTGCTTATTCAGCAGTGAGCTGAATTCTAGCTGACGTCCGTCGAACCAGTTCAGCGTTTGGACGCTCAGGAGATGTCAGCGACTCTGGATCCGCGGCGGAGTGCCAGCGAGGAGAAACGGCAGATGCCCCGTGCGAATTGGTTCTCGTGCTAGCTGCAGAAGTGTATTCAGTCCCCCTCTGCATTCTACGATGATCCTCGATAACCCATCCGTGATGTACCTAGTGTAGGTAGTCCTGTGGTCGCTTGATATCCTCCCTATCCTGTAGGTGTCAGCACTGTCAGCACCCACAGGCACCTGGCTTTTGTGTTGAATTACAGTACTGACCGCTCTCTGTGGTGTGGTGTTGTTAGAAGATAGTCATTTCTTCCATCAGTATACACTCCTGGAAATTGAAATAAGAACACCGTGAATTCATTGTCCCAGGAAGGGGAAACTTTATTGACACATTCCTGGGGTCAGATACATCACATGATCACACTGACAGAACCACAGGCACATAGACACAGGCAACGAGCATGCACAATGTCGGCACTAGTACAGTGTATATCCACCTTTCGCAGCAATGCAGGCTGCTATTCTCCCATGGAGACGATCGTAGAGATGCTGGATGTAGTCCTGTGGAACGGCTTGGCATGCCATTTCCACCTGGCGCCTCAGTTGGACCAGCGTTCGTGCTGGACGTGCAGACCGCGTGAGACGACGCTTCATCCAATCCCAAACATGCTCAATGGGGGACAGATCCGGAGATCTTGCTGGCCAGGGTAGTTGACTTACACCTTCTAGAGCACGTTGGGTGGCACGGGATACATGCGGACGTGCATTGTCCTGTTGGAACAGCAAGTTCCCTTGCCGGTCTAGGAATGGTAGAACGATGGGTTCGATGACGGTTTGGATGTACCGTGCACTATTCAGTGTCCCCTCGACGATCACCAGTGGTGTACGGCCAGTGTAGGAGATCGCTCCCCACACCATGATGCCGGGTGTTGGCCCTGTGTGCCTCGGTCGTATGCAGTCCTGAGTGTGGCGCTCACCTGCACGGCGCCAAACACGCATACGACCATCATTGGCACCAAGGCAGAAGCGACTCCCATCGCTGAAGACGACACGTCTCCATTCGTCCCTCCATTCACGCCTGTCGCGACACCACTGGAGGCGGGCTGCACGATGTTGGGGCGTGAGCGGAAGACGGCCTAACGGTGTGCGGGACCGTAGCCCAGCTTCATGGAGACGGTTGCGAATGGTCCTCGCCGATACCCCAGGAGCAACAGTGTCCCTAATTTGCTGGGAAGTGGCGGTGCGGTTCCCTACGGCACTGCGTAGGATCCTACGGTCTTGGCGTGCATCCGTGCGTCGCTGCGGTCCGGTCCCAGGTCGACGGGCACGTGCACCTTCCGCCGACCACTGGCGACAACATCGATGTACTGTGGAGACCTCACGCCCCACGTGTTGAGCAATTCGGCGGTACGTCCACCCGGCCTCCCGCATGCCCACTATACGCCCTCGCTCAAAGTCCGTCAACTGCACATACGGTTCACGTCCACGCTGTCGCGGCATGCTACCAGTGTTAACGACTGCGATGGAGCTCCGTATGCCACGGCAAACTGGCTGACACTGACGGCGGCGGTGCACAAATGCTGCGCAGCTAGCGCCATTCGACGGCCAACACCGCGGTTCCTGGTGTGTCCGCTGTGCCGTGCGTGTGATCATTGCTTGTACAGCCCTCTCGCAGTGTCCGGAGCAAGTATGGTGGGTCTGACACACCGGTGTCAATGTGTTCTTTTTTCCATTTCGCCGGCCGAAGTGGCCGTGCGGTTAAAGGCGCTGCAGTCTGGAACCGCAAGACCGCTACGGTCGCAGGTTCGAATCCTGCCTCGGGCATGGATGTTTGTGATGTCCTTAGGTTAGTTAGGTTTAACTAGTTCTAAGTTCTAGGGGACTAATGACCTCAGCAGTTGAGTCCCATAGTGCTCAGAGCCATTTGAACCATTTTTTTTCCATTTCCAGGAGTGTATGTTAGCGGCGAGCAGCATAAACTCATCAGGTGCAGGCCATTATCTTCAGTACATTTTCGGTTAGTTTCTTTGTCTGTGCAGCAGACTCTACATAATCGTAATCACGGAACTCAATACTGTTACTGTGAATACAATTGATCCTAATGTGCAACCCATGACGAGCACTGGAAGTCTGGAGTATTTAAAGGGAGCTAGCCTGGGGCTATGACACAAGCCTCGGTTTGTAATGGCCACATGTGTCCTCCATATTCTGCTACATTCCCTTAACAGGCTGTTACGTGCTGTGTCAGTTCCTCAATATGTGCTCTTGTGAAAGAGATAGCGTTTCTTGCAGCATGTGTTGTGAGTTAATGTATACGCTTAGCTCGCCTCCTCCGGTTTTCTATCGCAGTCTCATTTCTGCGGAATGTATATGCTCACTCGACAGACAGTGTCGTAATGTGTCGTCAACCCGACCCACTTGTGGTACATTGGCTCTCTTCCTGCTTCCGCCTGTGTCTTTGGAGTGACCTGAGTTTCCCTGTGGCGCTGTGAATGAGTTCTAATAAAACTTCCTAATTTCCATCCCTTTATTATTCAGTGCCATAACAATGTGATTTATAGTAAAGGAGTTTTGCTATTTGGGGAGCAAAATAACTGATGATGGTCGAAGTAGAGAGGATATAAAATCTAAACTGGCAATGGCAAGGAAAGCGATTCTGAAGAAGAGAAATTTGTTAACATTGAGTATAGATTTAAGTGTCAGGAAGTCATTTCTGGAAGTATTTGTATGGAGTGTAGCCATGTATGGAAGTGAAACATGGACGGTAAATAGTTTGGACAAGAAGAGAATAGAAGCTTTCGAAATGTGGTGCACAGAAGAATGCTGAAGATTAGATGGGTAGATCACATAACTAATGAGGAGGTACTGAATAGGATTGGGGAGAAGAGGAGTTTGTGGCACAACTTGACCAGAAGAAGGGATCGGTTGGTAGGACATGTTCTGAGGCATCAAGGGATCACCAATTTAGTATTGGAGGGCAGCGTGGAGGGTAAAAATCGTAGGGGGAGACCAAGAGATGAATACACTAAGCAGATTCAGAAGGATGTAGGTTGCAGTAGGTACTGGGAGATGAAGAAGCTTGCACACGATAGAGTAGCATGGAGAGCTGCATCAAACCAGTCTCAGGACTGAAGACCACAACAACAACAACAACAACAACAGCATAATCAGATCTTCTTCTCCTTCTTTTGCATGCCCCTTTATCCTGCAGTTGTGTAGTGTCGGCATGGTTAAATTCAGATTTCGCAATGTTAATGTTAAGGGGTGGCCAGATGCCCTTCCATCCGCTGCCCTGTAGCCCCTGGGACGGAATTAGTGTAGCCCAGCTGTCTGCGCCTAGTGTAATCCACGGAATAGTGTGAACGTGTTCAGATATCTGCGAGTCGTGTAACTGAGGGGGGACGTGGGACCAGCCCAGTATTCACCTAGTGGGATGTGGGAAACCGCCTAAAAACCACATGCAGACTGGCCAGCAAACCAGCCCTCGTCGTTAATCCGCCAGGGGGAATCGATCTGCGGCCGGCGTATAGCATAAGCTGATGCAGGGATATAAATTAATTCACCCCCGTGGGTATTGGTGGTGTTGGGAAAGGCATGACGCCAACCACTGTCAGTGACACAACTTCAGTCTGTATAACAATGTCGTCCCTATAGAAAAATGGAAGAATGCAAGGACGATTCCACATCCTCCTTAAATCTAAGCCCAGACATGTTCACTGTTGCGTAGTTGGTGCAAAAAGTTTTTAGGTCTAGAGGTGATGAGATGCGTGGAAGGACTTAACAGAGATATTTTTTCACTATGTGTTATTGTCTCCATTCTGTTTTTCAGATTTTATACCCCTTGATGAAGTGACTTGTCTATATTGTCGTAAAAAGTGAATAAATATTATTAAAACGCTAATCGCAGGTGAGGCATCTCGTATGAGCTTGTACTATACGTCTGGAATGGAGTTTAGCGTAACAATAGTCGATGTGTAAAATAGGTGTGACTTGTGTTAAGTACAAATTACTAACAATTTAGCAGGAATGTTAGAAATTTTCCTTTGGAATAACTGAGAGACCGGCGCCACCTTCGTGCACGTGTAGACGATCCGGGGCTTCGTCATCACACATAGCAGATACAACATTAGTGAAGCCGGTTGGTTGGTGAACATTTAAAGTAGACCACACGAAAGCGTTTGATCCTAACTGAAAGCGACGACTGTCTGGAACAACGTTGACCATCCATTTCTGTTTGATTCTACAGATCGTCTCAATAGTGAGTGTTGAGTTGAAGGTGAAGCGACCAAGGATGGGATCCAATAACGTGTTCTTGTGCAAGGATTAATACTCTAAATACACGTCGGGTTTTGTGACAGAAAAAGTGCTTCGGTACGACATTGACCCATCTCACTAAGAAATTATTTTGAGGGTAAAAAAAAAAAATCTTATTTGATCACATATCGATTTAATTTTGTTTAATTGTTAATCTAAAAAGTGCTCCTAGGTGGGATGGAATTTCTATAGAAGGAAGAGATTATCTGCTCAAGAAGCAAAAATTAAGCGATCCCGCTAACAGGAGTGAATTAAGCAATAAGTTTTACGGTTCTTAAACAAGGTTCACTACAGCAATATGGAAGAAGAGCAAGAGCCAACAAATATTCATAAACTCAGGAAGGGCCAGAGTTCGAATTAATGGTGTTCCAAAGTCTTACATTTACTGAAGCTCAACTAACAAATCAATGAAAGAAGACACATAAAGAAGGCCTGTGTAGGAGGCATAAATCGTTTTGGAACTTTCGTACCAATAGCTCAGTCTGGATCTCAAATATTTTTATTCCTGATTTCAGACATTAAAGTTAACAGAATTTTACCTAACCAGATCGTCCTGCACCTGAACATCAGATGTTGACGTAAGAGATGGTCTGATGAAGAAAAACAGCAAAAGTAAGTAAAAACAAGTGAAATATAGAAAATGCAGTAGAAAACGAACAAAACGAATACTTTTCGATGAAATTAGGGACAAAATGTGCTGTCGCAACCATCAGATGTTCAGAAAACATGAACACAGAAATTATGAAGGAACTTCTTCTGATGTTTGGAGTGGAACTGTTAGGTTAAGTCGAATAAGAGAGATTACTACAGTTTATTACAAGGTATCGCGGTACATGGTGACGTTGTAAGTAATCTGCAGCCGGTAGCGTATGTAATCGTAGCTGCAATCTGGGCTTACCATGCACATTTCTAACAGTATGCGTCTCGAATAATATACGGGCTATTTATACTGACCT
Organism: Schistocerca nitens; assembly: GCF_023898315.1. NCBI lineage: Eukaryota > Metazoa > Arthropoda > Insecta > Orthoptera > Acrididae > Schistocerca > Schistocerca nitens. The sequence continues at coordinate 159,042,565 of NC_064620.1, read as the reverse complement.
GAATACGTCGAGTGCCTGTACCGCACTTCGCCAGCACGGTGCTGCCCGTGACAAGTGCTCCACTGTAGTGGACAATGACTACTTGTTACCGTCTTTGCAGGTTGATTGCTCCAAAAAATACACAAAAGTGAGGCTGACGAGAACACTACAAGTACCATAATTCGATTTCCCCGAAACTTCTCTCAGTGGAAGAGGGGTCAAAATAACCGAACGCGTGTCTGGGCTTATATGTAGATATTGTAGCGTGTCTGAGAAAACGATGTTCGAAGCACACTCCAGCCGACGCGGTGGCAAAATAGTTAGCGTCGCTGCTTCAGATATTTTCGTCTCGCACCTGAAACCACACTATTATTTTTATATTTGTTTATCGTTTCTCTACCCAAATCCGTTTAAGATTACTACGCGAATGTTTTCCAGTTTATATTGAAATAGTTCTGTCCTTATTCGCCTACCAATTACATGTCTGTTGAAAAGAAAAAAAAAGACAATAAATGAATGGAGAAACTGTTTGAAATAGTTTCCTGTGAAATTCCTGTAGCGTCTCTAGATATATAATTAACTGCAAGCGGAAAAGTGACCCATTACGGGGTGTGCCACGAAATTATTTCTAGCACGTGAAATCATCACCAATGTTAACAGCGTTTCTTTCCCAAGTGAGATTCATACGTAGATATGTCACTGTGGCAAACTTGCTTTTGCACGACGCTCGGTCCTACTTACAAAAGTCGGTCCCTGCAAGGAAACGGCCTGTTGTGTTTGGCATCATTTTCTATAGCCAGCACAACTGAACGTTCATAAGGTTACTACTGTACAAAAGTTTGACAACAGATGTTTGAAGGACCTTGCTAGATTTGTTGGATTGTTACTGACTGGCTTGCCCTAACCTTTAACTACCTTCCTTGCTCTACGACGTCTTGCTTTATACAGTGAGTCCTTAATAACAGCTACTGTCATCTTTGGTGGAAATTCTTATTTATAAATTGATTGAAAGTAGTTACATCAGACTCAAAATGACATGAAGATACTTCCCTGCCAAACGACTAACGTAACAAAATACAGATCTCTGTCATGTATTTGAGGATCCTTGTCACGGTTGGAGCGGCTCTCCCCGTCGGAGGTTCGAGTCCTCCCTCGGCATTGGTATGTGTGTTGCCCTTAGCGTAAGTGAATTCAAGTTAGATTACGTAGTGTGTAAGTAGTTTGGTCCCGTAGGAACTTACCACCAAATTTACGAAAATTTATCGGGAATAAAGTTAATGTTATGCAGTTATTAACACTTAGCGATTAATAACTTATTCGCTGGATGCTATAGTATTCTTCAGTTCAATTAGGTTTCCCTTCAAGTAGATTTCCTTGAATTTTAACAAGAAATTTAATTTTATTGTTTTACTATAAAGTAGCACAATAAAATATAGCCCCGTCAGGAGTCGCTTTCCACTTCTACAATAACGTAAGAACAGCTTCCTAACGATTTATTTTCTAAAAGACGGCTGGGGTACTGAGAAGCAAAAATTAGAGTGAAACCATAGCGTGAGAATTCGATAGCGGGACTCGTCTTATCTGAATCAACAGAGGCTAAAGATTGTACAATGGAATTAAGGAATAAAACGGAAAAATTCTTCAGCACACAGCACTGGGTAACAGCTTAAACGTTTAACACGGAGAGCGATTTAGACGTAATGACTTTCTGGAAGTTGTACAGTACCGCGGTGCGGCCTGGCTGCGGGCCAAAGGGTGACACCATTCATTGTATATTTCTCGACGGCTTCGTTGGTGGCCTTCCCTTGGCTCAGTTACTGCCCGCATTTATTTGCACAACAATTCCCATACAAACAACTGCGCTTTGTACCTGTCACAGAAACAATGATTCTGTATCAGTAACTACTTCAGGAATTATTTCCTCTAAATCTGTAATGTTCCTGGAATCCACATTAAGTCGTTACCTGACACTGAAAAACAATATCCTGTAGCCTATATTCATCAAGTAGTTGTATTTGCTCTACACAGAATTTTAAGCTGTAAGCCACTTTGTAGTGCAGCAGGACGGATGGTAGGGACAGAGCATCGAGTGACATTATATTGAGTGGACTATCCGAAAATTACCTCGAGCAATTAAACAGAGAACCGACTCGTGGAGATAACGTCTTGGACCTACTGATAACAAACAGACCCGAACTTTTCGACTATGTAAGCGCAGAACAGGGAATCAGTGATCATAAGGCCGTTGCAGCATCCCCGATATGGAAGTAAATAGGAATATAAGAAAAAGGGAGGAAGGTTTATCTGTTTAGCAAAAGTAATAGGAGGCAGATTTCAGACTACCTAACAGATCAAAACAGAAATTTCTGTTCCGACACTGACAATGTTGAGTGTTTATGGAATAGTTCAAGGCAATCGTAAAATGCGTTTTAGTCAGGTACGTGCCGAGTAAAACTGTGAGCGACTGGAAAAAACCCACCGTGGTTCAACAACAAAGTTAGGAAACTAATGCGAAAGCAAAGAGTGCTTCACTGCAAGTTTAAAGGTAGCCAAAACCTCTTAGGCAAACAGAAGCTAAACGATGTCAAAGTTAGCGTAAGGAGGGCTATGCGTGAAGCGTTCAGTGAATTCGAAAGTAAAATTCTATGTACTGACTTGACAGAAAATCCTAGGAAGTTCTGGTCTTACGTTAAATCAGTAAGTGGCTACAAACAGCATATCCAGACACTCTTGGATGGTGATGGCATTGAAACAGAGGATGACACGCGTAAAGCTGAAATACTAAACACCTTTTCCGAAAGCTGTTTCACAGAGGATGACCGCACTGCAGTGCCTTCTCTAAATCCTCGCACAAACGAAAAAATTGCTGACATCGAAATAAGTGTCCAAGGAATAGAAAAGCAACTGAAATCACTCAACAGAGGAAAGTCTACTGGACCTGACGTGATACCAATTCGATTCTATATAGAGTAAGCGAAAGAACTTTCCCCCCTTCTAACAGCCGTGTACCGCAAGTCTCTAGAGGAACGGAAGGATTGGAAAAGAGCACAGGCAGTCCCACTCTTCAAGAAGGGTTGTCGAGCAGATACGCAAAAGTATATAACTATATCTCTGACATCGATCTGTTGTAGAATCTTAGAACAGGTTTTTTGCTCGCGTATCACGTCATTTCTGGACACCCAGAATCTAGTCTGTAGGAATCAACATGGATTCCGGAAACAGCGATCGTGTGAGACCCAACTCGCTTTATTTGTTCATGAGACCCATAAAATACTAGATACAGGCTCCCTGGAAGATGCCATTTTCCTCGACTTCCGGAACGCGTTCGATACAGTTCCGCACTTTCGCCTGATAAACGAAGTAAGAGCCTACGGAATATCAGATTGAAGAGTTTTTAGTAAACAGAACACAGCATGTTGTTCTCAATGGAGAGACGTCTACAGACGTTAAAGTAACCTCTGGCGTGCCACAGGGGAGTGTTATGGGACCGTTGTTTTCACAATATATATAAATGACCTAGTAGATAGTGTCGGAAGTTCCACGCGGCTTTTCGCGGATGATGCTGTAGTACACACAGAAGTTGCAGAGTTAGAAAATTGAAGCGAAATGCAGGAAGATCTGCAGCGGACAGGCACTTGGTGCAGGGAGTGGCAACTGACCCTTAACATAGACAAATGTAATGTATTACGAATACATAGAAAGAAGAATCCTTTATTGCATGATTATATGATAGCGGAAGAAACACTGGTAGCAGATAATTCTGTAAAACATCTGGGAGTATGCGTGCGGAACGATTTGAAGTGGAATGATCATATAAAATTAATTGTTGGTAAGGCGGGTGCCAGGTTGAGATTCATTGGGAGAGTCCTTAGAAAATGGAGTCCATCAACGAAGGAGGTGGCTTAATAAACACTCGTTCGACCGATACTTGAGTATTGCTCATCAGTGTGGGATTCGTACCAGATCGGGTTGACAGAGGTGATAGAGAAGATCCAAAGAAGAGCGGCGCGTTTCGTCACAGGGTTATTTGGTAAGCGTGATAGCGTTACGAGCCGGCCGCGGTGGTCTCGCGGTTCTAGGCGCACAGTCCGGAACCGTGCGACTGCTACAGTCGCAGGTTCGAATCCTGCCTCGGGCATGGATGTGTGTGATGTCCTTAGGTTAGTTAGGTTTAAGTAGTTCTAAGTTCTAGGGGTCTAATGACCACAGCAGTTGAGTCCCACAGTGCTCAGAGCCATTTGAACCATTTGATAGGGTTAGGGAGATGTTTAGCAAACTCAAGTGGCAGACTCTGCACCTCGCGGTGTAGCTTGCTGTCCAGGTTTCGAGAGGGTGCGTTTCTGGATGAGATATCGAATATATTGCTTCCCCCTACTTATACCTCCCGAGGAGATCACGAATGTAAAATTAGAGAGATTCGAGCGCGCACGGAGGCTTTCCGGCAGTTGTTCTTCCCATGAACCATACGCGACTGGAACAGGAGAGGGAGGAAAAGTGCCTTCCGCCACACAACGTTGGGTGGCTTGTGGAGTATAAATGTAGATGTATATGTAGAAGATGAGAATGGCGTTTCATCATTGGTGAGCTGGTACGACACCTGTTTGACGAGTACGCCAAAGTTTTCCTTTGAACGGACGAAACGACCATCGAATAGATGCATCACGCTACTGTGCTTTATCTAGACTTACTACAGTTGCTTCGGTGTTAAGTGTGAAGACAGATTTAACGCATTACAATATCTACCGTGCTTCGCTGCCATACGGTAATACAGCCCACACCCAAACTATGTGAGTAGCTGCACTTTAATTATAACCACCTTCTACATCGATTAGATGCTGTTTACTGTAATTCCACATTACCAATCTGACAATTCCTCGATGTCTCAGGATGTGAACTACGTATAGTAGATACTTCCTTTTAGTCAAAATGTGTTTTATATTTCATTGAAATCCAGTTCTATTCACTACCTCTTAATTGGTTATCCAGTATGTCCCTCGAACCTTCAGCGCTCTTCTGTAGCACCAAATCTTAAAAGTTTCTATTCTCGTGTTGTGTGAACAGTTCATCGATCACATTTCACTCACGCGAAAGGCTACACTCAACACTATAAGATTCATATAACAGTTTATAATACATAAAGTGATATAAAAGTTTACCAAACTCCTGTTTTCAGAAGCACTTTTCTTACTACTGCCAACTGTAGCCACCTATTAAGTGCTCCTATTCTCGTGTACTGGCTGTTGTGTTATGTCCTATCTTATCCCGTTCGGTACGAGCTGACGAAGTTCGGCTACAATCCATTACTTTCGTATTACTTTTGTTGCTAATCATTTTATAATCTTTTTCTTCGATACACTATGCCTTCCATTCAACTGGCCTACCAAATCCTTTGCTGTCTCTGACTGAATTAGAATGTCTTCATCGAATCTCAAAGCTTTTATTTATTCTGCCTGAACATTACTTTTTCTTTGGTTGTGTCTACTGCTTGCTCCGTACGGATACTGCATACGGAGGGGGATGGGCTAAAACCCTTTCTCTCTCCCTTCTCAATCGCTGTTTCCCTTTCATGTTCTTCGACTCTGCTTTTTGTACAAGCCGTAGCCAGTAAAATTATTTCATTCCTGAGCAAGATATCTGAGACAGATGGCAAAGATGGGAGTACACTGTCATGCAAGTAATATTTTGGCAGCAAACAAAACTACTGTACATAGGGACATGTGTGTGTGTGAGTGACTCAATACGTATCGGGGCTGGCTGAGATGGCACAAACAAAAGAAAAAATAAGAAAAAGCACGCATTAACCTCAGATTTCAAGGACAATGAAATGTTTCTACTTTACAAAAATAGATAGATGCTGACCAATACGAATATTACACGAGAGCCAGCTTAATGAGACCTTGTTGCAAAATAGTGACACTAACTGTTAACAGAAGTTAGGAGGAAGAAGCAGATCTCGAGAAAAATCCGTGGGGATTCCGTTGAACTTTAGGAGCATGAAAGCAAATACTGACCCTACAACATAGATTGGAAGAAAGGCTAACCTACGGTTTTGCATCAGTGGATTTAGAGAACGCTTTCGACAAAGTTGAGTGGATTACACTCTTTAATATACTGAAGCTAACTAGAATAAAACAGTGGGAGAGACAGGCTTTCTGCAACCTGTACATAAAGTAGAGTCAAAGGGCGCGAAATTGAAGCAGTAGTCAAGAAGTGAGTGAGAAAAAATTATAACTTATTCCTGACGTTATTCAATCTGTAGAGAGACCAAGTGATGAAAGAAGTCAAAGAGAAATATGAAAAGGTAATTAAAGTTCAGGGAGGGTAATAATGTCAGAGACGGCAAGTTACTCGGACCGTCAGTTAAGCAGAGTGATTAAAGCACTGAAAAAAGCGAACAGCAAGAGAAGTAGAACAGGTAATGCCTTGCAGTCAGATTGTGTTGTTTACTGCTGAGCGAAATAAATTAGGAAGTGAAACACTATTAGTAACAGCACTGGCAGCAAAATAGCCATGGATGTTATAGAGACGAGATAAAATGCAGATTGGCCACAGTAAAATAAGTGCTTAGGAAAAAGAAATTTTTCAACATTGAAAATCAGTTTGAGTATTACGAATTCTTATTTAAAGGTACATGTAGTAGGTCTCACATAAATCGTGCTACAGAATGCTGATGATTAGAGTAGACAGGATAACTAATGAAAGAGTAACGAATGGTACTGGAGAGAAAAGAATTGTAACGAGCAAGAAACATGTTTTCTTCAAGTATCGACTTGACGCCTGGGCTTTAGTCGTTCATTCAGCTTCCCCTCTTTCCTCCAGAATTGTCTTTAGTAAGGAAGTGTTTTGCAGTTTAAAGCTTGTCTTCTAAATATGCGTACTATAGGTCCGGCCCAGCTTCGCACTTGTAGCATTAAATATCTATGACTAGATAACTTGACTAGATAACTTGACACGTGCAGTATACATTTTTGGTACGAACTAAATTAAGAGAACTACGTTAAGTAGGTAAATATCATTACTTACATATAACTTACTCGATGAAAGCAGCACACGCCAGGAAAGTTATCAGGAGGCATGATGGTTAGGTACTCGATATTGAATTGGCGTCTGGACTGACATCTCATGGCAAAGATGGAAGCACACTGTGATGCAAGTAATATGTTTGCAGCCAAAGAAACTACTGTACATCGGTACATGTATGTGTCAGTGATTCAATATGTATCGGGGATAGCTGAGATTGCACAAACAAAAGACAAAAATAAGAAAAAGCACGCATGACGTACATATATAGTTCGTGTTAGAGCACTCTTCTTGTGAAGCTGACTATGCAATGTGATACATTTTTGAGGCTCATTGCCGTATTCGTTGTTGTGAACATCTTACAGTACACTTTCTTCGTCGTGCCACTCAAAGAATCGTGTCCACATCTAGGTCTGATTCAAGGAAAGCAGTAATTGGAATCATCTGCTGCACTGTCGAAAGAATGTACTGTATGTAAGCGAAGCAAAGTTGGTGAAGTAGTTTTCGGAAAACGCTTTACTTGAAGCATAAAAAATGAAACAGCACGTACTTTAGATTCGCGTGTTTTTCACAATCCATTTGTTCTCAAACGATTGCAGGGAAACTATTGGTAAAAAATGTTTGATTATTTCAAATGGTAAGTCTCACACCATAGCCTGATGATCAAATGGTTATCTTTTCGTTATTAGTCTTATTTATTACGGTACTTCAAATTTGAGTAACACAGTGATCGGGTTTCGATGAGTTTTCTGTGAATTAGGAGTGGAAAGTGAGACTGTAATCTCAGGGAAGCAGATATTGACAAAGTGTGATTGACATCATATTCCCAAATGCGTCCCTCAATTATCTCTACAGATATTTCGAAATCTTGATTATTCATGAGCAAATACTATCTGAATCCCGTTCAAGGGAACCCTGAAGATAAGTTTGTTGTTGTTGTGGTCTTCAATCCGAAGATAAGTTTGATGCACCTATTCATGTTACTTTATCTTTTAGGAGCTCTTTCATCTCTGAATAACTACTATAACCTACATCCTTCTCAATCTGTTTACTATATTTATCTCTTGGTGTACCTCCACGATTTTTACACCACACACTCCCCTCAAGTACTAAATTAGTGTTTCCTTGCAGAATGTGTCCAATCAATCGATCCCCTCTTTAGTTGTGCCACAAATTTCTTGTCACCCCAATTCTGTTCTGTGGCATCGATAGCTACGATGCCACGGCACAGGTGCCAATTCTTAGGTTGGCACTACGACAAACTCTAACGACAGCGCCCTCTAGCCGGCGCTGTGTAGTTCTACGAGCGCCGCTCCAGATGTAGCTCATTTTGATGCCGAGCAGACGACCAAGCAAAATTGTTTCTATTTCATAGTGGGCGAGCCTCTGTTACTTGATGTACGGCTTCGCACCTATGTGCTCATCTCAGTCAAAGTTAAGTACATAGTAAAACCATTTTTATTTGCAGTACCAAGTATTCTACCTCACCTGCTCCTCCTAGCTTCCTACGTTCGGCCTACCCTTCAGTTTTCAGGAGCAGACCCACACGGCGCCTTCCAGGTGGGACACAAAACGTGGCTACGAGCAGGGACTAAAAATTTTTTTTCTGTCTATCATTCTTTTTTTTTGCTCAGTACTGCTTTCTTTTCGTGCAATTCTCAGTATTAGACTTTCCTTCGTGTAAACCATGGCTTCGCCACAGGAACAGGCTTCGCTGTCTGATCTTGTATGTTTTCAGGCTCAGCAAATGACCCAGCTGCTTGCTGCCATAAATGGACTGGTCATACAACAAACTGCAGCTACTGCGGCGCCTCCGACGCCTCCGACGGCGGCACCATTTCGTGCGTTCAAACCTGACGTTGAACGCTGTCCAGAATACATCCCCCAGCTCGAGGAACACTTCCCAGCATACAACGTAGCAGGTACAGAGCGCCTTGCCTTTTTCATGGCCAACGACGGTGTTGTTATACCGTGTGTTCGTAAAATTGTTTCCCACCACCAGCCCAGAAACTACGACTTACGACGTAGTGATTGACGCTTTGAATTCCCACTTCCGTGATAGTGTCAATGTGGCAGCTGCACGCTACAAATTCTCTCGTCTCCGGCATGGCCCTACTCAGTCCAACAAATCATGGTTAGCGGACCTGCAGGGACTAACTTATGATTGTGACTTTCATTGCTCATATGGACGCTCATATGAGGATATAATGACCAGAGACGCTATTGCACAGAATGTGGCGGATCACCGCATCTGCGAGCAAATCCACAAATTTTAAAACCCGTCTTTGCAGGAAGTAGTGGACTTGCTAGACAGACAGAATACATTAAAAATGGCTGCTTCCACTTTCGACTTGACCCCGTGTGTGTGTGTGTGTGTGTACTGTTAGCGCGGCACAGCACGTGCAATCCCGCTCAGCCCGAGCACAGCAAACCACGCCGCACTGGTCGCGCGCACGTAAACAAGTTTCACGCCTGGCACCTACTCAGAAACTGAAATCATGTCCGAACTCCTTTCGTGCCCACCCACAGGACAGTTGCCCATCCCGTCAAGCACATTAATACTTTTGTAATAAGAAAGGACATGTGCAAGCTGTGTGTAGTAAGATAACCTCTATTTCACAACTTGCCTCCCGTTCGCGTGACTCACGTGGGCGTCACCGCAGCGGAAACCGCCGTAATCATAGTTTACATCAGCCTATGGGCGTTAATGCCATTTATTCCAAGCCCTCTGCTTCACGTGCTTCTACAGCTCGTCGTGTGAATCAAGTTTTGACAGACACTTCCTCTCGCGTTCAGCACGATGCGAGGAAACTTTTTGTTTCTTTGAACATTTGTGGACGTTGTGTTCGCATGCATCTGGACACTGGTGCGTCAGTTACTTTCATGAACAAATCAACATATGACTTGCTTGGTTCGTCCTCGCTTTGTCATTCGCATTCCACGCTGACTGCATTTACTGGACAGGAAATCTCAGTGCTCAGCGTGTGTAGCTTGCAAGCCACGCATGGTGCAATGACCCATACAGTGTCTTTCCATGTGCTCCACTCCAGTGATGCTATGTACATTTTTGGCATGGACGCATTTGAACTTTTTGGCCTCACCATTCAGGACAATGTACTTTGCAACAACGCTAGTGACCATGCCGACAGTGTTGCCGCCCTATGCGATGAATTTGCTGAACTATCTTCTGCTGGCCTTGGTTGCGCCGCAGACTTCGCAGCGCATGTTGTAGTTAAAGACAATACCATGCCTATTTTCCGGCGCGCACGCCTGGTACTGCACACAGAGGGCGAGGCCGTAGCTGCTGAACTTACGCATTTGCAAGACAGTGGTGTCATTGAACCTGTTGCTGCTTCGCCATTTAATTTTGGCCCTCTGCATACAGTTCTGTTCATTGCACATGAAAACGGTTGTGGGTGGCAGGCTACGCTTGGGCCCTGAAGGTAACACCATTTGGTGTCGAAACTGGTTGCATATGTTGAAAAGAATGAACGACATGGTTTCAAGCGCAACCGCTGATTTTATCATTATTCAAGTACTTAAGAGTCCGGCTGTAGTCGCACTTTCCTTGATGGGTTACCAGATACTGCAGAACTGGTGCTGAGCGCTTGGATGTTGCTCGGAAGGTACCTGTAGGCTCGTGAGGTACAGATCGTCGAACGCCGACAATGCTTCCTAGCCACTCAGTACGGCTGATAGTATGATGTCTGCCATTTCTTCACTTTTGCTTCCTTTTCAAAAAGTGCAGCAGCTAATCTAATGTGTTAGGGCCAAGTTACTTAGCGAGCGCTAAATACTTAACAAAGTTAGAATAATAACCTGAACTACGGTTTTGGAGTTAATTTTATTTCTCGGACACCTTGTCTCAGACATAAATATAAAGCCGTAGTGCATGTTAGACAATCTGTATATGTTTGGAACAGAGTGTAGTCGAAAACCTGGTCGAAATGTGTGACACTTTTGTCGTAAATATGGCTCTACAGGACATGAGATGGCTAAAAGAGAGAGTTCCCTTATTAGAACGCGTTTCAGTGAACGGAGAGCTGTCAGGAAGTGATATATGAACGACCATTCGTTATCATCATTATTTTGTTATATTATTTGAAATGCGCATCCTTTGTTTCCATACGTCAACCCGCGTTCATCTCCCAGTAACATGACTTACGTGTGTTTGTGAACAAAACCTAACGGTCGTCTCCGTATTTGTGTTGATTTTAAGTCTATTACATCCCCAGACAGTGGTAGCTACGTTTCCCTTACCGCGTCCTGAAGAAATTTTTGATAAGCTTGGCGTGGGACAATTTTTTTCCACAATTGAGTTGGGGGACTCTTACTTTCAGATTCCGCTCGACGAACAGTCGCAGCGCTATTCTGTGATCAACACCCACCTCGGATTGTTCAAGTTTCGCCGCCTTCCGTTAGGCTGTGCTTCGGCTCCTGCTATTTTTCAGTCTTACCAGCAGCAGTTGTGTGCCACTGTCCCTGGTTGTTCCAATTATCTGGACGATATAGTTGTATTAGGTCGCACGCCTGACGAACATTTGCATTTGCAGAACTTGCGTGCCCTATTTACTGTACTTTTGCAGGCAGGACTAAAGTATAACAGACACAATTGCAAATTTTTTGAAACTGAGATTCAGTATATAGTACATCTGATTAACGGACAGGGTATCCACCCCTCGCCGTCACATCTCAGTGCGATTAGAGACTTGCCAGCACCCAGGAACTTGAAAGAACTTCAGTCTGTGTTGGGCCAAATTACATACACTCCTGGAAATGGAAAAAAGAACACATTGACACCGGTGTGTCAGACCCACCATACTTGCTCCGGACACTGCGAGAGGGCTGTACAAGCAATGATCACACGCACGGCACAGCGGACACACCAGGAACCGCGGTGTTGGCCGTCGAATGGCGCTAGCTGCGCAGCATTTGTGCACCGCCGCCGTCAGTGTCAGCCAGTTTGCCGTGGCATACGGAGCTCCATCGCAGTCTTTAACACTGGTAGCATGCCGCGACAGCGTGGACGTGAACCGTATGTGCAGTTGACGGACTTTGAGCGAGGGCGTATAGTGGGCATGCGGGAGTCCGGGTGGACGTACCGCCGAATTGCTCAACACGTGGGGCGTGAGGTCTCCACAGTACATCGATGTTGTCGCCAGTGGTCGGCGGAAGGTGCACGTGCCCGTCGACCTGGGACCGGACCGCAGCGACGCACGGATGCACGCCAAGACCGTAGGATCCTACGCAGTGCCGTAGGGGACCGCACCGCCACTTCCCAGCAAATTAGGGACACTGTTGCTCCTGGGGTATCGGCGAGGACCATTCGCAACCGTCTCCATGAAGCTGGGCTACGGTCCCGCACACCGTTAGGCCGTCTTCCGCTCACGCCCCAACATCGTGCAGCCCGCCTCCAGTGGTGTCGCGACAGGCGTGAATGGAGGGACGAATGGAGACGTGTCGTCTTCAGCGATGAGAGTCGCTTCTGCCTTGGTGCCAATGATGGTCGTATGCGTGTTTGGCGCCGTGCAGGTGAGCGCCACAATCAGGACTGCATACGACCGAGGCACACAGGGCCAACACCCGGCATCATGGTGTGGGGAGCGATCTCCTACACTGGCCGTACACCACTGGTGATCGTCAAGGGGACACTGAATAGTGCACGGTACATCCAAACCGTCATCGAACCCATCGTTCTACCATTCCTAGACCGGCAAGGGAACTTGCTGTTCCAACAGGACAATGCACGTCCGCATGTATCCCGTGCCACCCAACGTGCTCTAGAAGGTGTAAGTCAACTACCCTGGCGAGCAAGATCTCCGGATCTGTCCCCCATTGAGCATGTTTGGGACTGGATGAAGCGTCGTCTCACGCGGTCTGCACGTCCAGCACGAACGCTGGTCCAACTGAGGCGCCAGGTGGAAATAGCATGGCAAGCCGTTCCACAGGACTACATCCAGCATCTCTACGATCGTCTCCATGGGAGAATAGCAGCCTGCATTGCTGCGAAAGGTGGATATACACTGTACTAGTGCCGACATTGTGCATGCTCTGTGTCTATGTGCCTGTGGTTCTGTCAGTGTGATCATGTGATGTATCTGACCCCAGGAAGGTGTCAATAAAGTTTCCCCTTCCTGGGACAATGAATTTACGGTGTTCTTATTTCAATTTCCAGGAGTGTATTATACTCGGTTTATACCAAATTCAGCGCAGTTTGCAGCACCTTTGCAGCACCTTTGCATCGCCTTCGGCTTAAGAACGTTCCTTTTCTTTGGTCTTCGGAATGTGACGCTGCTTTCCACACGCTCAAATCTGCTTTGTTGAGTGATCGCCGTTTGATTCTTTTTGATCCGTCTAAACAAGTTGTTATGGCTGTCGATGCATCTTCTCACGGCATCAGAGTGGTTCTCCCACACAGCATTAATTCTGCCCATCGGCCGATCGCTATTGCGTAAAGTTGCTCAATTCTGCCCAGCAAAACTATTCTCAAATCGAGAAAGAAGCTTTAGCTATTGTATATGGCATGACAAAGTTTAATGATTTTTTTGGACGGTCGCAAATTCTATTTGGTCATCGACCATAAGCCTTCAACGTCGTTATTCCACCCGTCAAAGCCAGTTCCGGCCTGTACTGCACAAAACTTCCAACGTTGGTCTCTGTTTTTGTCTAACTGCAAATACGAAATTTTGTTTCGACCTATGGCCTAGCGTGGCAATGCTGATGCTTTGTCTTGTCTGCCTATCGGTCCTTGCGCGACAGCCGCCGATGCTTCTTTGGAGATTGTTTTGCAGTATATTCGTGCTCAATGGCCTCCATTTGCTACCAAGATTCGTGATCTCCTTGTACGGCGTTACTTTGCGCAACGTCACAAGTTGTCTGTACACCATAGTGTTATCTTGTTACGAAGTAACAATGATCAGTCTCTTGTGGTTGTACCTCGTTCGTTACTGTCGCAAATCCACCGACTGCTGCACGCTGGTTATCGGGGTACGGTGCTGACGAAGCAATTAGCGCGTCGTCACTGCACTTGGGTCGGCATTGATAAACGAACTGAGAATTTGCTTGTTAACTGTCGCTCTTGCGCGGAGCATCAATCTGCTCCCCGAGAGCGGTTCTTTGCGTGGCCGACTCCTACTGCGCCTTGACAGCGCGTTCGTATTGATATTGCGGGTCCTTTCTGGGACACCCGCTGGTTGATAGTCATTGATGCGTACAGCATCTTTCCTTTTGTTGTATCTTTGTCTTCTACTACATCTGCCATTACGATTCGGGCTTTGACGTCTGTTTTCTGCATTGAGGACTCCCAATTTGTGTCCTCAAAGTTTGACGCGTTCTGTGCTGCTGATGGCATTCGCCACCTGACCTCAGCCCCCGTTCCACCCCAGTCGTATGGCGAGGCTGAACGCTTTGTGCGCACATTCAAGTCGCAGACGAGCAAGTTGCGCACCACGCACTCTCGCGATCGCGCGCTCTGGACTTGCTTCCTATCGCTACCAGCCGCGGGCACCCGTTCCCCAGCGGAATTGCTACACGGCCGCGCCCATCGGTCGCTACTGCGACTACTGCACCCGCCGCCGCTCGCTCCTGCTGCTTCGCCTCGTTCTGGCTTGGCGCCGCATGATTTGATATTCTATCGCGTTTTCTCTGACATGCAGCGCTGCGAGCAGGGCCGCATTCTTGGCCAGCTTGGCCACGCCTTATTCTTCATTTCTGATCCCTCCGGCACTGTCAAGCGACACTGGAACCTGATCCGTTTGTGCCTTTCTCGGTTTTCTGCCGCTGGTTGTGTTCCGGCAGATTTGGCCGCTTCGCGGCTTCCGCCGCCTCAGCGCACGACTCCACCGACGGCGCCTCCGCCGCTCGCGCCTCCGCCACGGGCGCGCCTGCCGTCGTCACCGCTGCCGGTCCGGTCACCTGCACGAGATGGACGCCTCTCGCCTCCGCCACGGCCCCACCTCCAGCCGCCGCCACCACCACCGCCTCCGCCGTCGCCCATGGAGTTCCTTGCGCCACCTTCTCATCCGAGCCTACCCAGTGTCGGTGAGTGCCCTGGGCAGGTTTTCCACGGGGTGTTCTCCTCACCCCCTCACGAGCAATTCGGGGACGCTGGAGGTCAGCACACCCCAGCAGTTCCACTGCCCGACCCTCAGCTCCGCCGCCCCTGGGTCCCTCCACCCGTCCTTGGAAGCCATACTCCACGACAGTGCGTCGTTTCAGGAGGGAGGGATGTGGTATCGATAGCTACGATGTCACGGCATAGGTGCAAGTTCTTAGGTTGGCACTACTACAGATACCGACGACGGCGCCCTCTGGCCGGCGCTGTGCATCTCTACGAGCGGCACTACAGATTCAGCCCGTTTTGATTCCGAGCAGACGAACAAGCAACATTGTTTCTATTTCATAGTGGGCAAGCCTTTGTAACTTGACGTACAGCTCCGCACCCACATGCTCATCTCAGCCAAAGTTAAGTATATAGTTAAACAGTTTTTATTTGCACCTGCAAATGTTCTACCTCACCTGCTCCTCCTAGCTTCCTACGTTCGGCCTACCCTTCAGTTTTCAGGAGCAGACCCATGCACCGCCTTCCAGGCGGCATACAAAATGTTCAGTACTTCCTCATTTCTTATGTGATCTACCCATCTAATTTTCAGCATTCTTCTGTAGCACTACATTTCAAAAGCTTCTGGTCTAAACTGTTTATCATTTAGGTTTCACTTCCATACATGGCTGCACCCCAAACGAATACCTTCAGAAAACACTGCCTACTACCTAAGTCTATATTCGATCTTAACATATGTTTGGATATGTTTCTCTTATCATTGCCAAGGTACATCTTATATCCTCCCAACTCCAGCCATCATCTGTTATTTTGCTGCCCAAATACCAAAACTCATCTACTACTTTAAGTGTTTAGTTTCGTATGCTAATTCCCTCAGTATCACCTGATTTAATTCGGTTGCACTAGATTATATGCTTTTGCTTTTGTTGATGTTTATCTTATATCACTCCATTCAGGACACTGCCTCTTCCGTTCAGTTTTTCCGCCAAGTATTTTGTTGTATCTGCCAGAATTACGATGTCATCAGCGAACCTCAAAGTTTTTATTTCTTCCCTCTTAACTTCTATACGTATTCCAAATTTTGAATTCGTTTCCATTACTCCTTGCTCACTCCCTTCTCAACAATTGTTCCTCTTTCATGCCCCTCGATATTCATAACTGCCATGTTTTCTCTATAAGCTCAAAATAGCCATTCGTCCACTGTATTTTACCCCTCCTGCTTTCAGAATTTCAAACAGAGTATTCCAGTGAACATTGCCAAAAGGTTTCTCAATGTCTACAAATGCTATAAACGTAGGTTTGTCTTTCCTTAACCTACCTTCTACGATAAGTTATAGAGTTAGAATTCCTTTGCGTGTTCCTACAGTTCTCCAGAATCCAAACTGGTCTTCCCCGAGGTAGCCTCTAGCAGTTTTTTCCTTTCCTCTGTATAGAACTTCGTTAATATTTTGCAACCATGACTTATTAAACTGGTAGTTCGGTAATTTTCACACTTGTCACCTTTTTCCTGTTCCAGTCAATCGTTGCCTCATCATCCCACTGAAATTCTCAACTTAGCCTGGTCCTTCACCATAATTTCCTACCTTTCTCTAGTTTCTTCCGTTTTACCAAGCGACGTAGCACAGTGGCTAGCACACTGGACTCACATTAGTGAGAACGAAGGTTCAAACCTGCTTCTGGCCGACCTAACTTAGGTATAGGTTTCCCGTCATTTCCCTACATCACTTAAGGAATATGCCAGAATGATTCCTTCGAAAAGACATGGCTGCTTTCCTTCCCTTCTGCATCCTTCCTTAATTCGAGCATGAGCTCCGTTTCTAATGACCGCGTTGTCGATGGGACGTTAAAACTAATCTCCTTGTGCTTCTCCTCCTCCACCTCCTCTTATTCCTCCATTTCTTCAGCTTTAATCTACAGATCATAACCAATAAACTCTGGCCATAGAAATGATTTACAATTTAAAATTTGGTACCGAAACCTGTGTCTTTCCATTACATAATCAGCCTGAAACATTCCTGTGAGTCCAAATCACTTCCACAAATATGACTTCCTTCCATGATTATTAACGTATTAAAGTAAATGTTTGGAATGATTAAGTTATGCCCAGTGCAAAATTCTATCAGGTGCCTTCCTCTTTCATTCCTTTCCTCCAGTCTTTCGTCTAATGTTTTTGCTTCTCTTCTGTTTTATGCTATCGATTTCCTGTCCCCCAGCGCTGTACGACTTTCCCTTAACTCTCTAAATAATTTCTTTTACCTCATCACACGTTTCTTCATTCTCTTCCTCGTCTGTGGAGCTAGTGCGCATGTACACTTTTACTACTATGGTGGATGTGGGCTTTGTTTCTATCTTGGCTACGATAATTCGCTCACAGGGCTGTCCTTATTCGTTTACCTGCATTCCTATTGTCTTGCTCATTATAAAACTCACTCCTGCAATACCCCTATTTTATTTTTTATTTATAACCTTGTATGTAAATTACTACAAGTCATGTCCTCCCTGTCATCGAACTTCACTAACTCCCGCTATAATCTAACTTCACCCTTTGTTTTCCTTTCTAAATTTTCTAGCCTACTAGCAACATTAAGGGATCTAACATTCCACGCTCCCATCCAAAGAATGCTAGTTTTGTTTCCCCTGATAACGACATCCTCCTAAGTTTTCCACACATCTCTGACAACAAAAGTGAGACATATACGTAACAAATGCTAACTGTCTCAAGGAACTGGCTTCTTCAAGTTGTAGGTATTTCCTGCAGTGGTCCAGAAATTGCTTCACAACGGGGATTATTTTACCTCCAGAATGTTTTACCCAAGAGGATGCTATTATCATTTAACTATATAGTAGAGCAGTGATTCCCAACCTTTCTTAGACCATTACACCTGGTACAACTATACATTACCTAGTACCCCTTCCCTCACTCATCACCTGCTGTCTGTTTTTGTTGTCCCCTCTTCCCCACATTATCATCAACTTTATCACCTAACTAAACTGTAGATTGAAAGAATTTCTGGGTACATTTTTCTTTTTTAAAACGATGAAAGATGAATGATATTTAATTTGTGTGTGTGTGTGTTTTTTTGTGTTAGAATGAATGACGGAGGAATACGTGATGCATCGCGAATGGTACCCACAACTCCTTCTGGAAAGAAAGCTAACTATCGACTGTGACGGTACACACTTGTTACGAAACATGCTTCCCCTGCATCACTCACCTCCTCTGCGACACTTACTTGATCAGCATACTGCAATCCGATTTAAAATCAAAAAAGTTCAGATGTGTACACTATACTTCCTGCGCGTTAAACATTTCATTGCTCCACGCCTTTCTTCTGAACTGGCAGAAGTTCGACAGCTTCACACTGTTAATGCTTTGTGTCTAACCACGCTAATAATAATAATAATAATAATAATAAAATTGTGTAAAACACTATAGTAACCCTTACATACTTACAGCTGTATCGTGGTGTCAATTGATTCATTTATCAGTTTCAAAGCAAGTAATGAAGCAATTTCTGGACCACTGCAGGAAATACCTACAACTTGAAGAAGCCAGTTCCTTGAGACAGTTAGCATTTGTTACGTATATGTCTCACTTTTGTTGTCAGAAATGTGTGGAAAAACTCAGCGTATATGTGTAGTGGGTGAACTATGTGAGGAACCTGTAACCTCTACCGCATTAATGCTATTGAGAAAAAGTAATTGTTGATAACTTATATAATCAGTATTAGAGTCTTCCAAAATTGTGGTACTAGCAATGACCACTTGAACATAATTTACTTTCGTGACTGAAACAGTCTAATCATTTAGTTTCTACCCCTCAGAAAATTTCGTTTTATCCCTTAGGGGGTAATTACACCCAGGTTTGGAATCATTATAGTAGAGACTGCATGCCCCGACAAAAATTACGGCTGTAGTTTACCTTTGCTAACCCATGTATTTATGATCTTCACAAATCCTTAATCTTTCTCGTCAGTGGAGATTCGTTTACCAGTCTTCTGAAAGTGTCAAAACAACTAATATCTTTTGCCCCAACACGCAGAGAATCGCGTTAGAATCTGTTCCTAAGTCAAGGAATGCTGAAAGCTGAAAGTTGAGTAATATGTAGCACTGCTGTAAGACTTTCTTTATATAAACAAAATAAAGCTGCAGCCAGTGCTGCGTTTCACTTTAAACATTAATAATTGAAACCCACAGCTTTTGGATTTTCAGTTTTTTCGCTATGCAGTTGGTACAAAATGATTGCAATCAGTTGGACGTCACTAGGTGACTTGCCTGCCCTCAGCCAGTTATCCAACTGGGAGAAGGTGAGGTACAGCAGAACGTGGAATCCGAGTCACATTTCGTTTTTAGCGTATCTCTACATAATTCTGATGTGAATGCTAGGTCAAGGCCGGCCGGAGTGGCCATGCGGTTCTAGGCGCTACAGTCCGGAACCGCGCGACCGCTACGGTCGCAGGTTCGCATCCTGCCTCGGGCATCGATATGTGTGATGTCCTTAGGTTAGTTAGGTTTAAATAGTTCTAAGTTCTACGGGACTGATGACCATAGCAGTTAAGTCCCATAGTGCTTAGAACCATTTGAACCAATTTTGCTAGGTCAATATGCAGAACGAAAAAAAGAGCTGCCCAGTTTTCGATCCTATGACTTTTTCGGCCTCTAGACAAACACTCTAGCACTGCACCGTCACATCTTAAAGGAATTTGGAAATGTTTTCTGATGTCTGAAGGCACTGTTGGTCTCTCGAGTTAGGCGGATGTTCCCAAGGTAGCAATGGTATCGTTTCCACAACTTGACATTAATACATCATAATACAGTTAATTTGTTGAACAATTTATAAATTATTTTAAAAAATCTTCCTTGGGAATCAGTATATCCGTTAGTCAAATTGGGATTAAAGTCCCTATAGCATTTCCTAATATTAGCCTCTTCATACACAGTGACGTGAGGATGCAACTTCATATGTAACGAAATTTGAAACTTTCGGGCGTCCTTCACGTTCCCAATAGCAACCAAGACAGCGTGACTGTTCTGTGAAGACGTGGCTGTCACAATATCATGGTTGTCCAGCACTCAGCAACCGTTCAATAAAAAGCTTGCTGTGTTATCATGTGTCGCTATCAACCCACGGGCATCTTAAAGTTGGCAACGAAACTGCAAGTTCTGTCAGACTCTGCTAGCAGTCGCGCGGCATTCGCATTCGTAGCTTCTTTGCTACATGTCACTATGCTGATGTCGCCTAGTCGCGTGTTGGACACCGTCGTTCGTGCTTTAGTTCATAAAACCTCCTCCTTGTCGACACTGAGAGCTGGACTCTATTCCCTGCTGAACTATTTGTAATGAGTCCTCATATGCTTGCAAAAATACAAGCTTAGTAAACCTTCTATTTACTGTGTTAACTTGTTTGCTAATCATATCTGCTCCTGTCCAGCTTTCCTTCAACGGCAGTTGCTGCACCATTTGTAGTCCAACTCTCCTTGCTGCTGTGTAAAAATTCGTAAACAACACTTGCCAGGAGTTTCCGTTGCTCATGTGGCACCTGCAGGTACATCGTACCTACACGCGAACCTTCAATCAATTTCCCAATTCTCGCACAAGCCCACAATCCGCTTAGCTGGAGAAATGTTTGCCATGGTTGTCTGATATGCGGTGGGACTATCGGAACGTTTGCGTTCGTTATGCCTCAAAACTCCCTGTTCAGTACACAGGTTGAGGCTGCCTAATCACTTGCAGAATCTTTGTAGCAGACAGCTGCAAAGCCTTTGCCAGTTCACTGGTTTATTTATAATATAACTATTCGAACATTAATTTCGAATTGCTGGAAATGAAATATTACTTCCAGATTACCT
Source organism: Schistocerca nitens (assembly GCF_023898315.1). Classification (NCBI taxonomy): domain Eukaryota; kingdom Metazoa; phylum Arthropoda; class Insecta; order Orthoptera; family Acrididae; genus Schistocerca; species Schistocerca nitens. The sequence continues at coordinate 159,021,658 of NC_064620.1, read as the reverse complement.
CTATCGGCCTATAATGAAACGATGACAATACACCTGGAATTATTCCACCAACATGCTAAGCACGGAATACTTAAGTTTAGTTGCTTTGTGAATACGAGCTAGGAAAAACAAGCCAAATCTTTCGTTCATAGTTACCTGATCTCGCCCAGTTAAAGGATACAAGGTACTTCAAAACAGTGGACACCAATTTTTAGATCTACTACTAACTTACCTACCACCAATACACAATGTACACTGTGATCAAAAGTATCCGGACACTCCCAAAAACCTAAGTTTTTTTTTATTAGGTGCATAATGGTGCCACCTACTACTAGGTGCTCCGCATCAGCTGCCTCAGTAGTCATTTGACATCGTGAGAGAGAAGAATGGGGCGCTCCGCAAAACTCACGGACTTTGAACGTAGTCAGGTGATTCGGTGTCACTTGGGTCATTCGTCTGTACGCGAGATTACCACACTCCTAAACATCCCTAGCTCCACTCTTTCCGATGTGATAGTGAAGTGGAGACGTGAAGGAACACGTACAGTACAGAAGTGTACAGGCCGACCTCGTCTGTTGACTGACAGAGACCGCAGTCTGTCTAAGAGGGTCGTAATGTGTAATAGGCAGAAAAGTATCCAAACTATCACACAGGAATTCCAAACTACATCATGATTAACTGCAAGATCTGTGACAATTAATCGGGAAGTAAGAAAACGTGGATTTCTTGGTCGAGCAGCTGCTCATAAGCAACCCATCACGCCGGTAAATGCCAAACGACGCCTCGCTTGGTGTAACGAACGTAGACAGTGGATCACTGAACAGGCATGGCGATTGCATGCAACTGTTCAGAATGCACGGCCCGTGGCGGAGTGGTTACACGACAATAACATCCCTGTAATTGCCTTGTCTCCAGAGTCCTGACCTGAATCCTATAAAGACCTTTCGGATGTTTTGGAACGCCGACTTCGTGCCAGGCCTCACCGATCGACATCGATAGATTTCTTCAGTGCAGCACTCCGTGAATGCTGGGCTGCCATTCCCTAAGAAACCTTCCAGCACCTGATTGAACTTATGCCTGCGACAGTGGAAGCTGTCACCAAGGCTAATAAGGGTGGGCTGACACCATATTGAATTCCAACATTACCGATGGAGGGAGCCACGAACTTAATTTCTGGATGGTGTCTGGATACTTTTGATCACATAGTGTACATGTCGATCTGCCTAGCTGAGTCTACACACATTCCCTGAGACTTGGATGCGGAGTATGACAATAATGAGCAAGAAGACATGGACAACGTGCAGTTAAGACGGACACTAAGATATTCGTAGCAGCACATTTCGTCTCCAAACGCATTCCACAAGAAGACGATGTCTTCTTCTATATAGATGTAAGTCGTTGTTTAATCTTGTCACCAAAATTCTCGAAAAGTACTTGACCGATTCTGATTTGATCCACTATAAATGGTTTTTGAAAGCCTGGGACTGTGAAAACAGTAGGTTCGTTTACAAATAAATCTTCTGCTAGCAGTGACGATTTTTCTTTATTTACTTTTCGCACGACGCAACACACAATAAAACACTACTTGAGCAATAGCAGCACACATACATAATACAGGACACCCATTTGGGAAAATAGAGCAAATCGTCAATGTACTCCACCGATTAAATAAACGACATAAAATTGGTTTGCTGGAAGAACTGGAAATATATTCACATTACAGAAAATAAGAAGATAAAATATTAAACTAAAAACTTGAGAATGGATCAGTGAATTTCTACAGATGTTTCTATAGTATACTCAAATAAAAATATTAAAAAATAGAAAGAGGCACAATTGTAAAATCGATAGAAGTAATTTATGAGCCAAATTGTGATGATAAATAACCTCTGTACAAATGCATATCACAATCTGTGGAAGACCTATAAAGTTATCTCTGTGGACTACTTGAAAGAAATCTTTGTAACTGTTTTTTTATATAAGATATTTTCGATGTTTAAAGTGTACCAGAAGTTGTGTGTAATGTTTAGTGTGTGTGACACTTTGCACAAATAGACCATTAGAAAAATGTTTGTACAAATTCTTCTAAATTTCGCCACTAAGTTCACCAAAAGACCCGATAACCAACAAAAAAGTTGCGTGTTTCTTATATATTGCAGTAAAAGTCAACGAAGTAAAGCGGACTCTCACACACTGACATCTCTAGAATGGCTTCATACAAAAAAATACTTGACAATTGGAATCATTTCCAGAAACGCGTCGTGCCAAAAGTAAATAAAGAAAAATCGTGACTGGTGGCAGAAGATTAATTTGTTAACAAACGTACTACTTGACTTATTTATTTCTGATTTTGGCTCAGTTCTGTGATACACATTTGGACGAACGTGGGGTACAAAATTTTAGTATGTGTCTAATAAGTTCATATATTAATAAATAAGGTAAAGAGCAAACATTGTAGCCAAATATTTCAAAGTTCGTGACATTTATTTCAAATTTTCACACGATAGTCGACTGCCAGTTTGGATTGACATAGGCTACATATTATAATACTTATAGAAATGTGTGTAATAAATTAAGTGGAAAAGTTGTTTCCAAAAATCTTGAAAAGTTCTTGACTAATAAACTTCAATTTTTGGATGATACTCTAGTGAACATTTGGACATACATAGACCTAATTTTTTTAATATGTACAATAATAGCGAACCCAGTAATGATCCAGAATTGTTAATTTTCTATAAGAATTATGTATACGTCATAATCTCATTCCTCGACTTCTCTCTGACCATCTCCTCCTTCCACTGTCACCTCTGTCTCTGCCTCACCCCCTTCACCCTCACTCAGTCCATTTCCTCCTCCCCCTCTCTACAAATATTTCCTCCCGTATCACCACTGTTCCTATATTACATTGACATAGAGACATTTTTTATTACTGCAAAAAATCTTGATTTGAAATTGAAGTTACTTAAAATGAATGGACCAATCATTGGGATCTTTGGTATATGCGGCCAGACTGACCTCTCCAGCTGCTGGGGCTGTGAGGATAGTAGCTTCACTGCAGTATATCGCTTAATCTGTGAATGGAGAGGATTACAACGTCTTCTACGCTTCATATTCCATAGTAGTACTCTAATCATAAACATAGCTTCCCTAGTATTCGTTAAATAGATTGAATTGCGAAGAAGGAAACGAAACTGCACATTGTCTACACGAATTTTGATTCAAAATGTATCTAAGGAAGAATGTATATGAGAGAAACAATTTGTCTAATGGTTTACGTGTCTTCCTCCCGTTGCTGGAACTGACTGCGAAAAAGGAATCAAAACTGCACATTTCCACAGAAGAGCCCAGCTATTTGACTCGAGCAGGACTCCTTTGGTTGTCATCTGCGGCAGCTTTACAGTTCAGACGCACATGGACGATATTCTACGCCTCGACATTTCAAGAAAACGTCCGTCCGCACACGGAGAGAGTTTCTACTACTCGTAGTCATTCTTGTCTAAACCCACCTGGACAGCAAGGTAGCCGAATCTCTCCCCTATTGGAAACTTTTGGAACATTATGGGCAGGGCCCCCCCACGATCTCGGGAGTTTGTCAACACAACGCGCGATTAAGACCAAATCTGGCACGATATGCGATAGGAAGACAACCAAAAATTTTATTAGTTAATGCTAAATTGAATAACTGCTTCCATAAGGACCAGAGCTGAATCAACGTGTTTCTATCTTGCCCAATTTGTGAATTTGATTCATTTGTCTGACCTGTACATCACATCTACCGATTTCTATCCAATTCGGATAATTCCTCCGTGATGTGTCGTTCTTTTTTTCTGTATTAGTATAATTGTAATTCTCTCTTAGTATCACAAAACACTACTATACATGTTTTATGGTTTAAAACTATTGCATTCGTGGTCTTACATGTCCACTGGGATACATTCCAGTATGGTGACATTGTCCAAAAACAAAGTTCTGTATAATTTCTTCTCGGACAGGTCCACAGCCTCAATGTATCGTCTAAATGTTGGAAACTTTATCCACCGTAGGTAGTCCGTTTAATTCCTTTAAGGCACCACGCATATAAATTACAATACTGGCCAGTTTCAGCCTTAAGCCATTATCAAATGCTTGCTACTAAGTCTTATTATTGGATAACATTATGCTTCGCATTAAAGTTGTTTAAATTACTTGAATGATTTTAGTGATGTCTGTCTCATATTTAAAAAAAAAAACTTTTACTTCATGTTATGTGAGGACAAGCACGTTTCCACACATACACATGTCAAATGTGACAGATATAGCCTTGCACTTACCAGTTTACAAGAACAGTTTGCACAACACGTCATGTAGGCAAAAACTTACTAACAGGTAGCTTACTAGCCCTTATACGTCTCTGCATAGAAGCGGATTTTTAATTTTACTGATGACGAAAATTACGAATTTTAATTGATTATTTTAGGCATACAAATACCTGAGAAAACTTCAGTGGAAAAAATTGCTAGAAAGACGTTTATTTTCTCACAGCAGTAACTAATATATATCATTTTAGTGTCTGACACTACTGCAAACAATTTTTTTAAGTTCACAAATCAATGTGACACAGGACTGTGATCAGATGTAAGGACTTTTTTAGTAGAGTGGCGAGGGACAGTAATGTCGTGCCAGTTTATGGACTTGATAAACACAACAATCACAGAGGGTATTTTCAGCAACATATTGTAAAACTGAGGCCATTTTTAAAAATGGTAAAAAGATTATGTAGCATCCTTGCAGCATTAATGGTAGTTCAGTTATGCTTGAAATGACCATAAGTATTATCAAGGTCCAAATGTAAGAAGTTTATAATAAGAATTAACATGTATCGAAGACTGATCACATGACTGCAGTTCCCTTTCGCGATAACTTTGTCCCTGAAAAATGACAGTCCTTAGCGTGCTCTATGGTTGATACAGGTTTCCCGCGATGTTTTACGAGTACATGTATGCATTAGTGCTGAAAAGTACACGATGTGCTGCTAAACGAATGTGCAAGGGCTTGTAAGTTACCTGTTAGTAAGGTGAACGACCAGTTGTGAAAGTTGTCTTTAAGCTGGTTGGTAAGTGCTAGACTATGTCTGCAACATTCGACATGTATGTGTTGGGGAACGTGGCTGTCTTCACACAATACGAAATTAACATTTTTAAATATGAGACACACATATCACCAGTATCATTAAAGTAATTTAAACAACAATTGTAATGCTGAAGTGTAATGTGATCCACTAATACGGCTTACGTATTTACTGTGCTTTTGGTTATTATTTACAGATTTTTGATAATGGCCTAAGACCATAACTACTCTGTGATGTAATTTATGTGAATGGTGCACTGAAGGAATAAAACTGACAGCCTTAAGTGGTGAAAATGATTCCATTGTATAGACGAAAATTGAGTTTAATATAGGGATGCTCATTAAGAATGTAATACGATAAACCACATTGTAATGAACTACATTTGGAGAAGAAATGTTCTTAAACTGAAAGATATTTTAATCAGATTGTTAGAATTCAGTATAATTTATACACATCAATTAAACATATGCCAAATTCACAAAGCCAGAGACTATATTTACTCTTTAGTCCTCAATCAAGAATACATCTTTCTCCTTGCAACTTAGTTATCAAGTGGTCATTCCTGCCGCTCTGAACACCTATGTCACCCAAGAACATTGATAGGTGCTATCCAGTTAGGACACTTCGTTTCAGTCATTAAGTGTAGTCTGTCCATAATTCCTTATGGTATTAAAATTTTCGTAACTAAACTGTATGTGCAGTCACTAACGACTTGGGCTCTTGAGATCTGCACTGTGTCTCTCCATCTTCAACTTTTATACATTTGATTCCTCCTGCAGCTCAACATAATGAAATCTCTTATGCTTTCAATGTAGGTTACCATATTTTATCTTGATCTTTCACTATTTAAGTCGAGAGAAAGCACAAAATGCCCTCAGAAGCACGCTATGTTAAGCTATAACCCAGAATCATCCGATTAGTAAAAGAGAACCGTTTCCTTTTGTGCCTGATAGAAAAAAAAACCGAATAGTTTTGTTAGTGTAAATGTTACACTGTAAAAGGATCCTGATGCGCTGTCAGTACAAGACAATAACTAACTCCTTCTCATGTAAATTTCCATATTTTTTGCTACTAATGAAAATGGAATTCTAGGCATAATTTTTGGAACAATATTTACATGAAACTTTTATAACAGATTTAAAACATATCCTAAAGTATGACCTAGACGTATAATCCCTCACTTGTAAAAAAATTGCAGATTATTTATATGGTTAGTTTCAAAGTTTTTACTCTCGGTTAAGGCTGTCACCCCCTCCATGAACCATGGACCTTGCCGTTGGTGGGGAGGCTTGCGTGCCTCAGCGATACAGATGGCCGTACCGTAGGTGCAACCACAATGGAGGGGTATCTGTTGACAGGCCAGACAAACATGTGGTTCCTGAAGAGGGGCAGCAGCCTTTTCAGTAGTTGCAGGGGCAACAGTCTGGATGATTGACTGATCTGGACTTGTAACATCAACCAAAACGGCCTTGCTGTGCTGGTACTGCGAACGGCTGAAAGCAAGGGGAAAGTACAGCCGTAATTTTTCCTGAGGACATGCAGCTTTACTGTATGATTAAATGATGATCGCGTCCTCTTGGGTAAAATATTCCTGAGGTAAAATAGTCCCCCATTCAGATCTCCGGGCGGGGACTACTCAAGAGGACGTCGTTATCAGGAGAAAGAAAACTGGCGTTCTGCGGATCGGAGCGTGGAATGTCAGATTCCTTAATCGGGCAGGTAGGTTAGAAAATTTAAAAAGGGAAATGGATAGGTTAAAGTTAGATATAGTGGGAATTAGTGAAGTTTGGTGGCAAGACAAACAAGACTTTTGGTCAGGTGAATACAGGGTTATAAATACAAAATCAAGTAAGGGTAATGCAGGAGTAGGTTTAATAATGAATAAAAAATAGGAGTGCGGGTTAGCTACTACAAACAGCATAGTGAACGCATTATTGTGGCCAAGATAGACACAAAGCCCATGCCTACTACAGTAGTACAAGTTTATATGCCAACTAGCTCTGCAGATGATGAAGAAATAAATGAAATGTATGACGAGATAAAAGAAATTATTCATGTGGTGAAGGGAGACGAAAATTTAATAATCATGGGTGACTGGAATTCGTCAGTAGGAAAAGGGAGAGAAGGAAACATAGTAGGTGAATATGGATTGGGAGGAAGAAATGAAAGAGGAAGCCGCCTTGTAGAAATTTGCACAGAGCATGACTTAATCATAGCTAACACTTGGTTCAAGAATCGTAAAAGAAGGTTGTATACCTGGAAGAAACCTGGAGATACTAAAAGGTATCAGATAGATTATATAATGGTAAGACAGAGATTTAGGAACCAGGTTTTAAATTGTAAGACATTTCCTGGGGCAGATGCGGACTCTGACCACAATCTATTGGTTATGAACTGCAGATTGAAACTGAAGAAACTGCAAAAAGGTGGGAATTTGAGGTGGTGTGACCTGGATAAACTGAAAGAACCAGAGGTTGTAGAGAGTTTCAGGGAGAGCATAAGGGAACAATTGACAGGAATGGGGGAAAGAAATACAGTAGAAGAAGAATGGGTAGCTCTGAGGGATGAAGTAGTGAAGGCAGCAGACGATCAAGTAGGTATAAAGACGAGGGCTAATAGAAATCCTTGGGTAACAGAAGAAATATTGAATTTAATTGATGAAAGGAGAAAATATAAAAATGCGGTAAATGAAGCAGGCAAAAAGGAATACAAACGTCTCAAAAATGAGATCGACAGGAAGTGCAAAATGGTTAAGCAGGGATGGCTAGAGGACAAATGTAAGGATGCAGAGGCTTGTCTCACTAGGGGTAAGATGGATACTGCCTACAGGAAAATTAGAGACCTTTGAAGAGAAGAGAACCACTTGTATGAATATCAAGAGCTCAGATGGCAACCCAGTTCTAAGCAAAGAAGGGAAGGCAGAAATGTGGAAGGATTATATAGAGGGTTTATACAAGGGCGATGTACTTGATGACAATATTATGGAAATGGAAGAGGATGTAGATGAAGATGAAATGGGAGATACGATACTGCGTGAAGAGTTTGACAGAGCACTGAAAGACCTGAGTCGAAACAAGGCGCCCGGAGTAGACAACATTCCATTAGAACAACTGATGGCCTTGGGAGAGCCAGTCATGACAAAACTCTACCATCTGGTGAGCAAGATGTATGACACAGGCGAAATACCCTCAGACTTCAAGAAGAATATACTAATTCCAATCCCAAAGAAACCAGGTGTTGACAGATGTGAAAATTACCGAACTATCAGTTTAATAAGTCATGGCTGCAAAATACTAACGCGAATTCTTTACAGACGAATGGAAAAACTGGTAGAAGCGGACCTCGGGGAATATCAGTTTGGATTCCGTAGATATGTTGGAACACGTGAGGCAATACTAACCTTACGAATTATCTTAGAAGAAAGATTAAGAAAAGGCAAACCTACGTTTCTAGAATTTGTAGACTTAGAGAAAGCTTTTGACAATGTTAACTGGAATACACTCTTTCAAATTCTGAAGGTGGCAGGGGTAAAATACAAGGAGCGAAAGGCTATTTACAATTTGTACAGAAACCAGATGGCTGTTATAAGAGTCGAGGGGCATGAAAGGGAAGCAGTGGTTGGGAAAGGAGTGAGACAGGGTTGTAGCCTCTCCCCGATGTTATTCAATCTGTATATTGAGCAAGCAGTAAAGGAAACAAAAGAAAAATTCGGAGTAGGTATTAAAATTCATGGAGAAGAAGTAACAACTTTGAGGTTCGCCGATGACATTGTAATTCTTTCAGAGACAGCAAAGGACTTGGAAGAGCAGTTGAATGGAATGGACAGTGTCTTGAAAGGAGGATATAAGATGAACGTCAACAAAAGCAAAACGAGGATAATGGAATGTAGTTAAATTAAATCGGGTGATGCTGAGGGAATTAGATTAGGAAATGAGACACTTAAAGTAGTAAAGGAGTTTTGCTATTTAGGGAGTAAAATAACTGATGATGGTCGAAGTGGAGAGGATATGAAATGTAGACGGGCAATGCAAGGAAATAGTTTCTGACGAAGAGAAATTTGTTAACATCGAGTATAGATTTAAGTGTCAGGAAGTCATTTCTGAAAGTATTTGTATGGAGTGTAGCCATGTATGGAAGTGAAACATGGACGATAACTAGTTGGCACAAGAAGAGAATAGAAGCTTTCGAAATGTGGTGCTACAGAAGAATGCTGAAGATAAGGTGGGTAGATCACGTAACTAATGAGGAGGTATTGAATAGGATTGGGGAGAAGAGAAGTTTGTGGCACAACTTGACTAGAAGAAGGGATCGGTTGGTAGGACATGTTTTGAGGCATCAAAGGATCACAAATTTAGCATTGGAGGGCCGCGTGGAGGGTATAAATCGTAGAGGGAGACCAAGAGATGAATACACTAAGCAGATTCAGAAAGATGTAGGTTGCAGTAGGTACTGGGAGATGAAGAATCTTGCACAGGATAGAGTAGCATGGAGAGCTGCATCAAACCAGTGTCAGGACTGAAGACCACCACAACAACAACAACAAGGCTGTCACACAGTAAGATAAATCAGCGTTCTACTGAAGCTAGAATAAAACAGACTGGATCATGTATAAGTACAGTTTAACTCAACAGTGGCTTGAAAAATCAAAATTTAGATGTAAATTTCCTGTACAGAATCGGAAATGAATCGCTGTTAACGTAGACTCGTTTTGAGCGTGTTTTTTTGTTATTTTTGTAATTTCAGCAAAGGCAGTGCAACAGTTTTGACCACAAAGGGATACATGGAACATACAGGGTGAGTCAACTAAAAATTGCACTTCAAATACTACAGAATTGGAAAGTGCTATCAATGTGCGGTTTGCACTGAATAGATTGGTAGTCAGGGTCTTGTGTTGTTAGCCAGTTAACAGATTGTAGTAGTACTTGCGAAGTGTACTTTTTGCGCAAACATAAACTTTTTTTAAATAGGACAATGCCTATTGACATTAACAAACTAACGTTACGATGGATTACAATATCAGTGGTGTTTGTTGCGGGATTCTGGTGCGAGTCGTTCACGAGATATCGTATTTCGAAAAGTTCCCACACCGACACTTGTACAAATCCTATTGTAGCACACACTAGAAAAGAATACAAGTGAATACATTACTTTTGTGGGTTCTGATTAGTAACAAGACAATTGACCATCAAATGTTGTTTACAAAATGACTACCGGTAGTGCCAATATACCCTTCCAGTCTAGTATGCAATGACTGCTGCACACGTGCTAGCATTTCAGTGGAGATGTCTGAACAGACTGCAATAATACGTCATTGCATATCATTCTGTGTAGTTTTTATGTCATTATAGACAGTGTTTTTCAGTTGTCCCCACAGAAAAAAGTCTGCAGGCATAAAATGCGGGGAGCGGGCTGGTCAAAGCACAGGCCAATTGTTCCACATTTGGAAACAATTCGTGAAGGCATGCTGCAGTACTTGGTGCACTGTTGGCTAGCCAGCCATCGTGTTGGTAACACAGGTTTCTCCTAAACTTCATAGGAACGTCTTCTAGCATCGTTGAAGGTGGTCCGTTGGGAGGCTGCTATACCTGTGTCCGTTCAATTTTTCGTCTGTGAAAAATGGGCCTATGAGCTGGTGGTTCACTATACCACACCTCACACTTACACTGCATGGTTGCTGACGTTCCACCTGAGGAATCCAACGTAGATTGTCAACAGACCAATAGTGCATTTTTCTGCGGTTTACCTGGCCATGATTGGTAAACGAAGCTTCATCAATACAAAAGATTCAGGGTGACAGTTATTGAACTTTATGTAATAAAATCGCCATAATTTCTAAACGGTTTGCGTTAGGAAGTTCAAACTGCGCGATTGGCCACGGGGCATGATGGGAATTAGTATGCACGTGCATGGTTTGGTTTAGCGATGAGGCCCACTTTCATTTGGATAGGTCCATTTAATAATCAATATTGGCGCATTAGGGGGACTTGTAACGCCGGAAATGCATATCCTCCTATTTCCATCTATTGTACTATAAATTTGTTTTGCTAATTTTTGTTAACTGAATATATGACATTTCTGTGTCTTTACATATTGTACTTGTCTTACTATTTGTATTTATATATTTATGCATTTATGTCGATGTATAATTGGTTTGTTTCGTAAATATTATTTGTATTTTTACGCTGGGTCTTGCCTAGGGAAAACTGCTATCGAACGATTACATCGATAGGTCGTGTGAAGAATCAAAGTGTGTAGGATCTTTGGTAGTGTTAACTCTGCCGCGCGAAGCGCGGGCAGCGAAGGGGAGTCTGGCTGGAGTAGCGAGTGGAGCAGGTGTGTTGTGTGACGCTCCCGCGAGTTGCCGCGCTTTCGGGGTTTGGCAGCATGTAATTGCGCTCGACTTGCGATGATAGTTTCTGACATGGTGTCGCGGACGGGAAGCATTAGCTGGCGCACATCAAGAGCCCGTTTCGTCTGGTGACCGTGTCGAGAAGAAGGCGCGCCAACATCCAGCTTCTGCAACAGCGACGGCCGACAATGAGTGACTGTCGCCACCTCCTCGATCGACGGTTTCAAACCTTCAATCAACCAACAAGGAACACTGGAAGCACGTAAAGTTTTAGAACTGTATGGCAGACCTCAGCTTTTCAAACTTTTAAAATTGTTGCATCACAAAATTACAGCAACTTAGCATGAGCCTTTGTTGCTCATTGTCCCAATTGCATTGCCAAGCAGGGTCCATTCCTTTTCCGAAATGAACCCGAGTGTCGTTGAAATTCAGACGCCAGCATTAAAGTACAATCATTGCATTTCACTGCTTTAATTTCAAAGTTCAGTTTAAGTATTCATAGCTGGCTACAATATTTAGATTACACAAGCACAAATTAAGAGTGCGAGTTTTGTTACCGTATTTTAGCTTACCTGTGACTGCAGCTCAGCTTCGTACGTACTAAATTTTACTATTGTTAATTGTTCAGAATCATTTAATTCAAGTTCAATGTTAAATCTCTTATTTCTAAATTGCGTAGATTCAAGTAGCTTTTGAAATGATTGTTGAGGTAGTCCAAGACTAACTGTATTTTACTGAATCTCGATGTGCTTAAGAAAGAAAGCTTCTTATTAATTTCAGTCACTAAATTAACTTTCAATTTTCCGGTTTTATTAATTCTTTTGCTAAATTAAGTCAGAGTGCAGCGAAATTTATTACTTCTGACAAACTTTCAGTTTTCATACACGTGTCAACCTTCAGTTGCCACGCTTCTAGTGCTAATTATATGTGTAATTACCTTTCTTTTTCAGTTACTATAGTAATTGGCCTTAGGACTGGCGACCGTAATTTCCCCCAAATCTCAAATATCTAATTACCGCTAGTTAATTGTTAACGTAACGGCCGCACATTTACTTTCTTTATTATCTTTACCCCTTTTCAAAATTAATTTCCACCAGTTTCATTTGCATTTTTCCTTTCATTTAGATGTAACCCTTTCCTCCCTCTTTACCGACAGATTAACTTCGGTGACGATTGCTTTTCCCAAATTTCCATTAGGTACACGCGGTATAATTTTTCACTGTCATTAAGGTCGATAAGAGAGGGGGAGGTTACAGACTGAAAATCTGTATTTCACGATAGAGATGTCTCTTCACTATCAGGTGGTGACTGTGTGGTGTGCAATGTTCAGTCACGGAATAATCAGTGCGATGTTCCTTGATGGCTCGGTGACTACCAAACGATACTTCAAGGATTTGGAAAGTGGTTTCATCCCCATTATGCAAAGTGACCCTCATTTCAACAAGGTATGGTTCATGCAAGAAGGAACTCGACCTCATCGAAGCAGGAGAGCGTTTGACGCCCAGGAGGAGCACTTCAGGGACCGTATTCTCCCTCTGGGATACCCAGAGGCCACTGACATGGGTCTCGATTGGCAGCCATATTCTCCGGATGTGAACACATGCGGATCCTCTTTGTAGAGCTATATTAAAGTCAAGGTGTACAGCCGGCCGAAGTGGCCGTGCGGTTAAAGGCGCTGCAGTCTGGAACCGCAAGACCGCTACGGTCGCAGGTTCGAATCCTGCCTCGGGCATGGATGTTTGTGATGTCCTTAGGTTAGTTAGGTTTAACTAGTTCTAAGTTCTAGGGGACTAATGACCTCAGCAGTTGAGTCCCATAGTGCTCAGAGCCATTTGAACCATCAAGGTGTACAGCAATAACACCAAAACAATTGCTGAGCTGAAAACAGCCATGCAAGAGGTCATCGACAGCATCGATGTTCGGACACTTCAGCGGGATTACAGAATTTTGCTATTCGTCTGCACCACATCTCCAGCAATGATGGCAAGTATATCGAACATGTCATAGTCTAAATATGAATATCTGTAGTAACGTTTAAATGTTGAGTAAAGTGTGTGCACTCCGTAGTTTGTATCTAATTTACGTCCTTCAGTTACTGTCATGCTGTATATGATACATCTTGAGTACCATGTCTTAATGGCTGTTGTACAGAAGTTAACAGGATTCTCGTTATTGTTTCCATTCTGCTCTTCACAAAGATAAATGCGTTAGGAATGGAATCTATATAGATAGAGAATGTATAGGACACTTCCCTGACTCATGCAACTTCCTCGTGAGATTGCGTGAGAGCTAATTTGCACATCAGCTGCAACAGCTGCAAGAACATTAAATTACTCATAGTCTGTTGTTACTTGTTTAGTACTGTTACGTTTGTAAGTGTTTGACTACCACTTTCGAGTAAATGGTTTAAGAGGTTGATAAAAACTGGCCGATACTGTTGACGTCTATTGGAATATCTTTCCAGATACACTGTTCAAGAATGAACTGTATTCTTCCTACACCCTCCATACACCATAAGCATTTCGGTTTCTTTGCATTGGTGAATCCAGTCGTCCACCCACGACCTACTGCTTGGACTGCCACACACTAAGTGATTAGCAAGTCCCAGTGCACTCAAGGAACATACAAGTACACTGTAAACAAACATAACAACAATGTTCCTATCAACTACAAATGCTGAATGACACATACTCCTGCAAGTGTCGACTTTGAAACTTTCCAGAGTGTGATATCTCGTAAACGACTCGCACAAGAATCCTACCTGTAACAAATATCGCTGACATTCTGATTACCCTGCTTTTAGCTTGTTAGTAAAATAGGTATGTTCCATTTAGAAATGTGTGTTTGCATAAGAACTACACTTTGTAAGTATTATTGCAAGCTGCTGTTTGGCTAACAATACGAGTCCCTGTCGACTAAAATATTCTGTGTAAACTGCACGTCCATAGCACTTTCCATTTCCGCGGTATCTGCGGTGCAAGCTTTAGGTGATTGACTCTGTATAATCGTTGTATACTTGATACTAATGGAATTAACTATTTAATCACAGCGTGTGCTCTGTGAAAGCTGACAATTGATTTTGACAGCTAATGACGTGTTCTTGCAGCGCTGTAATTTGGCTCAAGAAGCCTTGAGTGGTATCCCGCTAATCAGGCAACGAGAATGAAGATTCTCCTTTGATGTGCGCCAAGATAATTACTTTGCCTATGCTAATACCTCGGCGTGACAGTGCCATCACAAAGTTATAGCACGGGACGCTTTCTGCAAACTATGTAGATACACGGATGATGAAGGTTAGCAACGGCTGACTGCTTCTACGCTGAAGAGAAGCAGATAGTCCGTGGGTGGTTGAGGGTTTCTCTTACGTACCGCAGGATCAGTTCAGTAACCAAAAACGTACACAGAATAGCGATTGCCGAAATTATACTAATTATACTAAAAGCGGCAACAGCGTATGTTGTAAAATCTGTACGTCCTTCGAAACCCTCCCAACTGAAGAACCACGGGAGCTTTAAAAGTAGAGATAAGTTACGATTGAGAGAACGACTCTAGTGGAGGTGGAACCACATTCAAATTACGCATTATAAATTCTACTTCTGGTTTTCTGTGCCTTCAGGTTGTAAATTTCAGGAAAATGCCCCTCAATACGTCCACTTCTGTTTTTCGCCCAGTTATTAACATTTACTGACTTTACTTTCAAAAGGGAAATTGACCTAATCAATAATAAGATTACATAACTTAAAGTGTAGGGACTTCACAAGAACAAAGGAAGCTGTACTGAAAACGTAATGAAGAAGGTAGATATTTTTCTGCCTTTATACAACACTTCCAAACAGAGATAATCAATCAGTCTTTGAGGTTACTCTTCGTTTACTGCCGTACATCTTTACCGAAATGTTTTGTGTAGGCACTGTTAAACAATTTTCACAAGGGGTCGGAACTGCATCATGAGCGTTAATACATTAAAGTAAAACTAAACGCTGTTTCGCGACATTTTCTCAACACAAGGGATGCGAGGTGTAAAAATTACGAAGGTAGGGGAACTCGGGGCGGAACGGGATACTTAATGTTTAACAATGTGTGTAAAATAAAGGAACACAAGGAAACACTTCTCAAAATTACAAAAAAAAAAAAAAAACACCTTGTAGTGTAACCTAATATACCTTATTTTAAAATCACTTAAAACAATACATTTTGCATTTTTTACAATTTTTCAAAGAAAGTCTTGCATATTTCCCGTTCCGCCCCACCCATGGGGCAGAATGGGATAAGGCTATTTTTTGTTAAACTATTGCATAAACGTTGAATTTGAATTACGAATGTCATATTAAACTATGACAAAATGTTGTATGAAAGGCAATTCAGACTAAGTAATGTGTAATTTAAACAATTAAAGTCATTCTTCAAAATAAGGAAATATTTTAATGTAATTCTGAAAAATGTACAATGCTTAATAACCACCAAACCACTAACTACTAGTCCTTTCGAAGATAGTCACAACTCAGTATTTCCTCTTCATCTTCACTGTCTATGCCAGCACATCAGTTGTGTGCCCGCTTGAAACTCCTCTGGCAAGCGACCCAGTCTTCATTAGAAACGGACTAAAAGTCCCCACAGTAGAGACACTCAGCACCCTCTCTCTCTCTGATTCTCCCTTCTCCATCATCTTCTTTCTTTTATTTTTCTTAAGGTCTTTGATGTCCTGTTTTTTTTCCTTTTTTTGGTGTACAGTTTGATATTTTTGCCTTAAGCTGCATTGCACCTGACGTCTCTGTCCTGACATTGTTCATATTTGTGCACCCTCGTCCTTTCTGTAGGCCCACTTTACGTGCGACAGCATTCTGCAGTTCCTTCTTATAACGAGAATCTGTTAATATGACGGTTTTTCCTTTTCGTCTCGTAGTCCGCCAAGTATTTTGACAAATTACTGGGATTGGACTGACAGACTCGAGCGATATCTGCAAAGCTGAGTTGTTCGGTGAACATAGCTGGCTGGGAGAGTTAAACAGTGAAACTGCTACTTTGTTGTATCCCATTGCTCGAGTACCAGAAGTATTTTATGGCTTGCTAGTAGACAGTGTAGGATGCCTCGTAATAAATCCTTTATCCCAGTCTTGTCCAGCTAGACAGTCTGTGTGGTAAGCCATTTCTTTCGAATAGTTGATAGGCTAGTGATCTGAGATCTTTCATTGTTAGACCAAAAAGTCAGCTTTCAATTGACTTGAGATATGTTACCAGCTCATGTTCTTGTTCTGCAGTGAACCCATTTTTAAATTTCCCATCTGATCTGTCATTTATGTAGTCAGGATTATTCGTAGCTTTACGCACATATCTTACCAATGTTGATTTCGGTACGTTGAACTGCTTAGATGCTTTTAAAAATCCCATTCAGAAAGATGAAACGGCTGAAACTGCAATTTCCATTGCTTTTACGTCCCATTGCTCTCTGTCTTTTTCATGTACGTTAGCACCATATGGAACAGCAAGGGGGAAAGAAAAGAGAATACAGTTGGCTCTCTACTTGCATCAAAATATGACGGGGCAGAACGGCACACTATCCCATTCTGCCCCGTCCCGTTCCGCCCCAAGAGCACTTTTGGGGTTAACAACTTTTATAGAGAGTAATAACTGACATATTTAAACGCATTAAACAAGTAAAGTATAGCAAATGCCATGCACTTTAAAGGAATGTTTCATTTTAGGGTATACAATTAACAATGAACAGCTTACCTGCCGTTGAAATTCACCAAACGTTAGAACAACGCAAGCGGTAACGTGACGGACAAAAATTCACTTAGATCTCCCACTTAAAACTAAATAAAAATGGCTGCCCTAACTTCCCTTCCATTTGGAGAAATAGTTACATGCCCATACAACAGGTTGCAGCACTGTGTAGTCTAGAAAAGAGCAATTTCCCATTGTGCCCCGCTATCCCGTTCTCCCCCGAGTTCCCCTATAACGGATGGTAAATGTAATGATTATGGCATTCAATGTTCACTGGCTGTCAGTAGTTTCATGACAAATACAAATTGTAAACCCCATATTTTACACAGGGGGTCTCCCAAGTTAAATGTACACGGTGGGTCTCCTACCGCAGCATCAGTACCAATTTTCTCTAACTGAATTGCTGCCAGTTAGCTTACTTCATGTCTCCCAAAGAGGTCTCGAAGTTACAGAATACACGCGATGCCTGCCATATTGAAACCGACTAAACGGCTGTGTCCAAAGGCAAAGGCGAACGCATATATTTTGTTTATTTTATTGGACATTTTAGCTGCTGGTCTTACGTGTATGTAAACGGTTGTTTGATGTACAGTTAAAGTTAGAAATAGATAATGGGCAATAGTAAGACAAAAGACATCACAGAAAAGTAACGAGCTATTCTCAGAAAGCAGGTGATAGGAGTATATGACTAAATTGAGCTTTCCGATTTTCTTGCTGTAAATAATAAACGCCGGCCGCAGTGGCCATGCGGTTCTAGGCGCTACAGTCTGGAACCGCGCGATCGCTACGGTCGCAGGTTCGAATCCTGTCTCTGGCATGGATGTGTGTGATATCCTTAGGTTGTTTAGGTTTAAGTAGTTCTAAGTTCTAGGGGATTGATGACCAAAGAAGTTAAGTCCCATAGTGCTCAGAGCCATTTTGAATCAAATAATAAACGCTCACGAAACTGTATAAAACACTGTTTGTAAATGCAGAAAAGCTACGTCAACTTCTAGGGTTAGTTATTTTGTATCTTAAAGTTACGTATCACAGCTCGATAATGTCTATTTTCCCGACACTTGTCATAGTTACTGAGATACTTAAATTTCAAGTACACTGCACCATAAAATTTGAAAGGTTTGCAGTGAAAAACATAGTCGCTGGCTACTTTACTTCTGGTTCACTTCAGGTGATACGTTGCTGTGTACTAAATGTAGGTAACATAGTGAAACTGGTTTTAAAGCTGGAAGGAAAGCCGCATCTCACTACGGTATAGATGATACAGACGTAACTGATTTGATCACGTTGACATGTAGCGCTCTGCCCGATGATGCCACATGCAAATACTAGAATGCAGCTCAGTCGCGAACAGTTCGTCTAAGTAGACGCCCGTTTCTCAAATAAGTGGTCGTGATTTATTGTTGTACTGAAAGAAAATTAAGTAGAAGAAGAAGGAAGTTCACACTAAAAATTACATAATGGAAAAGCTGAAACAAATCTCATATGAAGACAAGGATTGACGAAAATTTCTTGGCAACACTTCTGTTATCAGTCGCCATTTATTAAACGAATATAATTTCTACTACATAATACATTACAACGAGCTTATAGAACTGGGTGTAATTCAGTACATTTGAATAAACTAAATTCTAGTTCTGCCTACTATCTTCATTTAAAGTAACACCGACTTGTTATTTCGGATTGGAAAGATGAATGAAAATTCCAGCAAACTCCTGGAGCGTGTCAAGTACTAGTTGTTTCTGCTGGAAGTTGATTTGGCAATTGAAAGTCAGAGAAACTAAAAAGTAAAATAAAATTCCTGCAAGAAAGGAGAACAATATTCACTAAACGAAGTAGCTTCATTGTCATCTGAAGCTAAAAACAATGGTAGTTCACAGCTTGCACATGTGAACAGTAATGAATTGAAAACTTATGCGATACGTTTTTAACCACTTGTTTCATTAGGATTTCTTTTCATATTTCCATTTAGTCCGTTAGATTACTTCCGTCTCGTAAGGAGGTTCGTTTCGAGCTGCAGTAGTAAGGAACTATCGTTTAGGGGTTTACTCGATTTCAGTGTGATGCTGGGAGTAGCCCTTGATTTCGTAGAAATCAAATGAGCCGTGGGCGTCCATGTCTGTGCAACAAACAGAGCGTAACACAGTGCCAAATGGGAAGGTTCCAATGTTACAATAGTGATTATTGCAAGATGTTAGAATGGAAACTAATTGTGTTCTATGTATCAAATCACAAAATTAGTAAAACTATTTATAGAGCCAGCCTACCATTAACGCTCACAAGAAGGCTCCCTGCTACTACTCATCATTTTCCGACTGCAGCAGAAAGTCACAAAAATGTTCCACATAACCGTAAATTCGAAACGTGATTGTACATGTACGTTTACCGCTGCCACTTGTAAGAAAGTGTTCCGTCTTTAAGCGAAATCGTACTTCACACATTAAACCTTGTGTTGCCTCCCAGAATAAAATACTGTAGACTCATAAGAGTAACACATGGTCATGCAAGTACATCATTAAAGGCATAGTTTAACAAGTCGTCCTCTTTTACGCGAAATCATGTTACACACATGTATTACCACATGTACTATCTCCTCAGAAACTAATCGTAGACTAGTAATGAGCTACAGTGTCTGATCAAAAGCATCCGGACACTCCCAAAACATACGTTTTTTTCATATTAGGTGCATTGTGCTGCCACCTACTGCTAGGTACTCCATATCAGCGAACTCAGTGGTCATTAGACATCGTGAGAGGGTAAAATGGGGCGCTCCGCGGAACTCAGGGACTTCAAACGTGGTCAGGTGATTGGGTGTCATACGTCTGTACTCGAAGTTTAAACACTCCTAACATCCCTAGGTCCACTGTTTCCAATGTGATAGTGAAGTGGAAACTTGTAGGCACACCACAAAAGCGTACAGGCCGACCTCGTCTGTTGACTGACAGAGACCGCCGACGGTTGAAGAGGGTCGTAATATGTAGTAGGCAGACGTCTATCCAGAACATCACACAGGAACTCCAAACGGCTTCAGGATCCACTGCAAGTACTATGACAGTTATGCGGGAGGTGAGAAAACGCAGATTTCATGGTCGAGCACTTGCTCATAAGCCAAGCATCACGCCAGTAAATGCAGAACTACGCCTCGCTTGGTTTAAGAAGCGTAAACATTGTACGATTGGACAGTGGAAAAAGTTGTGTGGAGTGACGAATCACGGTACACAATTTGACGATCCGATGGCAGGATGTTGGTATGGCGGATGCCCGGTGAACGTCATCTTCCAGCGTGTGTTGTGCCAACAGTAAAATTCGGTGGCTGTGATGTTATGATGTGGTCGTAGTTTTCATGGAGGGGGCTTGCACTCGTTGTTTTGCTTTCACTATCACAGCACAGGTGTACATTGATGTTTAAAGCTCCTTCTTGCTTCCCACTGTTGAAGAGCAATTCGGGGATGTCGATTGCATCTTTCAACACGATCAAGTACCTGTTCATAATGCATGGCGTGTGGCGGAGTGGTTACACTACAATAACATCCCTATAATGGACTGGCCTGCACACAGTCTTGACCAGAATCCTCTAGAACACCTTTTCGATGGTTCTGAACGCCGACTTCGTGCCAGGCCTCACCGGCCGACATAGATACCTGTCGTCAGTGCAGCACTCCATGAAGAATGGGCTGTCAGTTCCCAAGAAACCTTCCAGCACCTGATTGAACGTATGCCTGCGGGAGTGGAAGCTGTCATCAAGGCTAAGGGAGGGCCAACACCATACTGAATTCTAGCATTACCGTTGGAGGACTCCACGAACTTTTAAGTCATTTCAGCCAGGTGTGCGGATACTTTTGATCATATAGTGTATCTTAGCAATTTGGCGTCTGCCTGCTTCGGGCGCGCTTGTGTCTCATCTTATCTACCAATGACTATCAATAGCTACTGGAATTCATAATTAGTCTCTAAAGGCGAACTGGAAGTTATAAAAGTTGTTGCTAACAAGTTCTCAGTGCAAGTAACATCAGGAGCACGGTTGGAGATGTATATTAACATTTAAACAGTAAATATGAGTAATACGGTTCCGAGACTGATAGGTGAATCCCTGCTATCTGTGTTATAGCATGATGGGGCTTTCTACTCACCTCACCGTTCTTAATCACTAAGACCGTCTGATGCTACCTTCTTACTAGCTTCCAGCGATGGAAATCTTTCTGTATCGTACTTTAAAACTTAGCAACAAAATGTACTAGAATGGAAGCAGAGATGTGTCATAAGCGCCACATATATGCCGACAAAACTATATTGCTTAATATGCCGGTTTTGTTAAAATTAGAAGGTTTAAAAAATTAGAAAACTCCGACACTACTGATGCCTTATCTGCACTGTTGCCAACTATTTAATTTTCATATATATCAGAAGTTCTGTAAATTTAAGATGCTCTTGCGTAAGACAGCAAAGTAATGCTCCAAAACTAGCTGCAATAAGGTAATATTTTTTAAAAATATTTCATGGACAGGTCTGTTTTAGCTTATTGCCATTATCAAGTGACCAGAGATAGGATTGGTAAGATTATCTGTTCGTAAATCGGGGCTGTTTTATATTTACATTTGGATTAGTAATTACGTCTAGTTGGAAGATGTGGTGTCACCGCCAGACACCACACTTGCTAGGTGGTAGTTTTAAATCGGCCGCGGTCCATTAGTACATGTCGGACCCGCGTGTCGCCACTGTCTGTGATCGCAGACCGAGCGCCACCACACGGCAGGTCTCGAGAGACTTACTAGCACTCGCCCCAGTTGTACGACGACTTTGCTAGCGACTACACTGACGAAGCCTTTCTCTCATTTGCCGAGAGACAGTTAGAATCGCCTTCAGCTAAGTCCATGGCTACGACCTAGCAAGGCGCCATTAGCCTTACATAGCTTGTACCTAAAGAGTCTCACTTGTATAGTCAAGAGCGATGTACCACAAGGATGGGTTAAAGTTAAGTATTCAAGGAGCTACGTACTTTTCTTTATAGCATTCATTACGTATCCTGTTTCAGACCTCACGCCCATCTGCGTGAGATTAACGCGTGCCTTTCGGCTACTTCAGTGTGGCGTAGCTGTCTTGTTACGCCACAACAGAAGAGACTACCCTATTGCGTCTATAGTAAATTATTTTGTGGCATGCCTTGATAAGTATAATACTTATTTTACTTACAAAACGTAAAAGTATACGTTTTTGTCAGATATTTTGACAGTTCAATTTTGACAGTTCTTTAGTATGATGCTATATGTTTACAAAGAGTTTAGAAATTATCAGGAATGATGTTAAATTTCGTTGCTATTACTTTTCTTTATATTTCGTCAATAGCTTAGGTAAGATTTTTATACCATATGAATTGTTTTCGTATTCTACTATGTGAATGAAGTTTTCGAGATATTATTTGTGTTTAAAATCTGTGTGTTCGTTTAGATGTTCTTGTGGATGTGTCGTAGCACGAATGTAAATGTCCAGTTCTTCAAGAATGTTCTTAGTAAGTCCTTTTAGTTTTTCATATAATATTTCTAACGCAGTTTCAATTTTCTCGGCTTTGTGGTGTTGAGTTTTCAGGTGTAAATGGAGGCTTCACGGATTACTACCACTGTTTCTAGTGTGTTCTTTAAATCTGTTATTAAAATTTTGTCCGGTTTGACCGATATAGAAATTGTTGGAATCTTAAAAGGTGATTCTGTGATTTCCAGAAGTGGAACATTAAAAGATTTTGGTTGTGCTTGAAGATAATTGCGTTGCAAAATCATTATTTATATGAAAAGCCCGTTGCATGAGTGTGAATGCAAATGCTGCATTCATCTTATTTGATATTCGTCATAGGTAAATTGTAAGTATGTACTTTGTTCTACGTTTTGTTTGGGTTCCGCTGATAAGTTGTATATCATTATCGTGATGGGTTTCGGTTTTGCATGTTTTTATACAATTTAGTCACTATATCTGGATCAAAATAAGTTTTGTGGGCTATGTAATAGTGCTCTCTGTTGTTTTTGTATAGCTGATGGTTCTAGAGGTAAATCGATTATTCTATTAATCATGGAGTAGAAGGAGGCATGGTTTTGTGTTATAGAAAGGCAAGAGTTGGCATTTATTACGTTATCTGTGCTGTTATGTTTTCTGTAAATGTCAAAAGTGTGATAGTTGTTGTCTTTGCTAAGTTTCAGGTAATGTAAAGAGTTTGGGCCTTCTAAATGTCTAATATATGTTATATTGTTTTACACTTTTTAAATGCATTAAAGCAATTAGTTTATTCTTTTTATCAGCACTCACGACGCAGCCATGTCATGCCTACTTACTTGTATTCCATGGCAACTTGCAGAATCATATGTTGACCCACAGGGCGCTCAGGTCGTTCATGTGTTGTTGGCGTCCTTTCTGTCTTCCTCGCGAACATTTCGATAAATTCAGTATACAGCTGATGACACAGACATAAGAAACATACAATACCATAATCTTCCTGAAAGAAAAACTAAGTTAAAATAATATGAATTACATAAATGAGTGATAATTTAAACAGATTACAGTGAGTAATTATTAGAAAATAATCTTTTTAATTGTATAATAATCTAGATGCCCTGTTTGTTTGCAAGCAGTAAATGTCCTCGTAAGACTTGCTGCACACCAGACAGTGACGCATCACCAAGGCCTACATACTGTTCTGTGAAGCGCTACAGCATCTACCTAGCTGCACCTTGCTGCAACAACTGGAGGTGGTAGTTCGTCTCCTAACACAACATTAGACACATCTTTAGAACTGCTGCTGTGCACTGACCTGATTTAACAGTCCATGCACTGTGCTCTCATCTACAAAATTTCACTTATTTTAAGCTTTTAATACATACTTAATATTTGTAGTCTTTGGTACGCCGTATTCCAAAATTTCACTTATTTTAAGCTTTTAATACATACTTAATATTTGTAGTCTTTGGTACGCCGTATTCGTAATACTGAAATAACTTCACAATAAACGTTAAATTAGTATTTATACTTCTAGTAATTTATTGAAGACCTTGTTGTACCTATGGGTTTCCAAGCTACTGTGGCAAGATCCGAAGTCATCGTTTGAAAAGGCTGTGTTCCTGTTCCTCCAACCAGTCAGCATAGTCCCTCCAAATAGCACCAAGTTTAGAAACTATTTTCTGATGATGTCTCAGTAATTTTTGCTTTATTTTATTACCTTTTATATGGCATATCTGATCATTAATTAATCCTTAAAATTTTTCTTCAACCTCATAAAGTGGTCATTCTCCCAGTTAAATCGTTAATATTTTCCTTCAACGAAATAAAGTTGTCGTTCTCCCAGTTACCACGCCACAAAGACTATTATCTTTCTCACAAGTCGTTTCATTTAAGTACTCCCCATCCATGCCACCTGAATTTGCCACTATTCCGTTGCCACAGCCCTGTGTACAACAACTGACTTCATTTTCCATTGTATTACTCTAATTACCTTTCTAACATAATTTTCTACGTGTTAAACTTCTGCTTCACCTTTATTCATTTCTACTTTCATGTTTTTACTGACATTAATTCTATAAAGACTGAATTCTATAACTGCACCAGCAGATAGCATAAAGCTACTTTTGACAATATGCTAAAAATAATATTTCATAGTCAAGGAATAGGTTAATGTTAACATAAAATTTAAGGAACTCATACATTCTCTTACAAGAAATATTGAACAACGGTGAACATCAGGTGCCAACTACAGTTACATGTTCAGTTCGGTGCATGTTATCCGTGCAAGAATGCTAACAAGTCCGTAACATGCAGGATGAGCCGGCCGCTGGTGGCCGAGCGGTTCTGGCGCTACAGTCTGGAACCGCGCGACCGCTACGGTCGCAGGTTCGAATCCTGCCTCGGGCATGGATGTGTGTGTTGTCCTTAGGTTAGTTAGGTTTAAGTAGTTCTAAGTTCTAGGGGACTTATGACCTCAGCAGTTGAGTCCCATAGTGCTCAGAGCCATTTGAACCATTTTTTGCAGGATGAGTTAGGTGGGAAGGTACAAACTCTGAGAGGTGATTTTATTATTGATTCTCAACAAAACACTTCGTACGGACATATGCCCTAGTTCGAATGGTTTTCGAGACAGAAAAGAGTTAATGGGGTTTATTTACATTGCCGAAAAAAAAAGATTAGTTCACCTAGAAAGACGACGTCGATTTTGATCCGATGACAGCATATATCACCTAGCATATAGTAGATACACTGATAATGGTTTCGGCGTCGTCCACCAACACATAGCGTATTGGCATAGCGCCATATGTGTCTACCGTTTAATAGAGGATGCTCACAGCCAGAAGGCTCCATGTTGTACAGTCAGGTGAAGCAAGCAAGCAACCATGCCATGGAGATTCACTCGTGCGCGTTTGAAAGGGGTCACATTGAGACCTTCCGAATGACGAGATGGTCCTTTCGAAGAACTGGCACACACGCTGAACGTGCTGCGTCATCTGTGCAACGAGACTGGTGTCAGTGATCACATGAATACTCTCACGCCAGTAGATAAGGTCCCGGACGTCCACGTAACACAGACGCTAGCCACGATCGTTGTCAGCAGTGGCAGATCTTACAGATGCTATTGCACAGACATGCCAACACGAATTGTAGCGAACGGGCTATCAGCAGTGAGACTATGGGCATGCATACCTCTATCCCGTATTCCAGCCACGCCACAGCGTCGACGCGTACGGCTCAACTGGTGCATTCAGAGGATCACTTGCAAGATGTAATGGCGTGCCATGGTCTTCAGCAGTGAAATCGAGTTGTGCTTGCACGCAAGTGATGATCGTGTACGTGTACGACGTAGTCTTGTGTGCTCTCTCTCAAAGTGTGCATTCGTCCAAGACATATTGGTCCTACCCCAGGACTTGTGCTCTGGAGTGCAATGAGTTACAACGCTCGTTATACGTTACAACGCTCGTTCATATCTGGTTTTTCTGAAGTGGACGCTAACCAGCAATCGGTACTCACAGAATGTTGTTAGACCCATTCTTTTGACGTTCTTGCAACAGGAACGTGATGTGTCGTGCCAACAGGATAACAGACGAAAAATCCCCAAGATTGGCGATCCCTTACATAAGCTCGAAATTTAGCGCGGAGTTCAATGCCAGACGCCTATTACAGTTTCCACAACGAAACTTTGTCTCGAAACCTAGCAGAAAATCCAAAGAGATTCTGGTAGTATGTGAAGTATGTTAGCGGCAAGAAACAATCAATGCCTTCTATGCACCATAACAATGGAGATACTATCGAAGACGGTGCTGCCAAAGCAGAGTTACTAAACACAGTCGTCCGAAATACCGTCACAAAAGAAGACGAAGTAAATATTCCAGAACTTGACTCGAGAACAACTGCCAACATGAGTAACGTAGAAGTAAATATCCTCGGAGTAGTGCAGCAACTTAAATCACGTCATAAAAGGAAGTATTCTGGTCCAGACTGTATACCTATCAGGTTCCTTTCGGAGTTGGTTGGTTGGTTGTTTGTTTGGAGAAGGAGACCAGACAGCGTGGTTATTGGTCTCATCAGATTAGAATGGGGAAGGAAGTCGGCCGTGCCCTTTCACAGGAACCATCCCGGCATTTGCCTGGCGTAATTTAGGGAAATCACGGAAAACCTAAATCAGGATGGCCGGACGCGGGATTGAACCGTCGTCCTCCCGAATGCGAGTCCAGTGTCTAACCACTGCGCCACCTCGCTCGGTCCTATCGGAGTATGCTGATGTAGTAGCTCCATACTTCATAGAATCATATACAACCGTTCGCTCGTCGAAAGATCCGTACCCAAAGACTGGAAAGTTGTACAGGTCTCACCTATATTCAAGAAAGGTAGGAAGAGGTAATTCACTAAATTAAAGGTACATATCGTTAACGTCGACATGCAGTAGGATTTTGGAACACATATTGTTTTCAAACATTATGAATTACCTCGAAGAAAACAATCTATTGATACACAGTCAACATGGGTTTAGAAAACATCGTTCCTGTGAAACACAGCTAGCTTTTTACTCACATGAAGTGCTGAGTGCTATTGACAAACGATTTCAAATCAATTCCTTATTCCTGGATTTCCGGAAGGCTTTTTGACACTACCACACAAGCGGCTCGTAGTGAAATTGCATGCTTATAGAATATCGTCTCAGTTATCTGACTGGATTTGCGATTTCCTGTCAGGGAGGTCACAGTTATTAGTAATTGACGGAAAATCATCGAGTAAAACAGAAGTGATTTCAGACGTTCCCCAGGCCCTTTCCTGTTCCTTATCTATATAAGCGATTTGGGAGACAATCTGAGCAGGCATCTTCGGTTGTTTGCAGATGACGCTGTCTTTTATCGACCAATAGAGTCATCAGAAGATCAAAACAAACTGCAGAACGATTTAGAAAAAATATCTGGATGGTGCGAAAAGTGGCAGTTGACCCTAAATAAGGAAAGTGTGAGGTCATCCACATGAGTGCTAAAAGGAATTCGTTAAACTTCGGTTACACGATAAATCAGTCTAATCTAAACGCCGTAAATTCAACTAAATACCTATGTATTAGAATTACGAACTATTTAAATTGGAAACAACACATTGAAAATGTTGTGGGGAATGCTAACCAAAGACAGCGTTTTATTGGCAGGAAACTTGGAAAATGTAACATACCTACTAAGGAGACCTCCTACACCACACTTGTCCGTCCTCTTTTAGAATACTGCTGCGCGGTGTGGGGTCCTTACCAGATAGGACTGATGGAGTACATCGAAAAAGTTCAAAGAAAGGCAGCACGTTTTGTATTATCGCGAAATATGAGAGAGTGTCACAGAAATGATACAAGATTTGGGCTGAAAATCATTAAAAGAAACGCGTTTTTCGTTGAAACGGAATCTTCTCAAAAAATTCCAATCACCAAGTTTCTCCTCCGATGACGAAAATATTTTGTTCAGACCGACATACATAGGGAGGTACTATCAGCACGATTAAATAAGGGAAATCAGAGCTCCTACGGAGAGATATAGGTGTTCATTCTTTCCGCGTGCTATACGAGATTGGAATAATAGAGAATTGTGAAGGTGTTTCGATGAACCCTCTGCCAGGCACTTAAATATGACTTGCAGAGTATCCATGTAGATATAGATCCTCACCCATACAATGCCCGTGAAACTCAACGTGCTCTACAAGACGTGGAGCAACATCCCTCAGCAGCACTATTCCCAATCAAGCTTCTGTGGGGTACGATGGGACGAGAAATGATTCGTGCAACTCGACAGCCAACAACTCTTACAATAAAGTCCAGCAGGAGTAGCTTATCGTATCCCAAGACAGTATTCGAAAAATTTACCATCGACTGGATGCCAGGGGCAGCACCTGCTTTGTCACCACTGGAGACTACTTCACGTACTAATATGGGTGTTTCAGTAAGGGTAGATACCTGTTATCTGTAAACGTAATAATTTCATATACTCTGTATCCACCTCTGCAACGATAAATGTTAAGTGAATTATAATCCTCTAAAAGGGTGTTCAATTTTTTTCGGGTAGTGTATTTCTGTATTATACAGACAAATGGTTCAAATGGCTCTGAGCACTATGGGACTCAACTGCTGAGGTCATTAGTCCCCTAGAACTTAGAACTAGTTAAACCTAACTAACCTAAGGACATCACAAACATCCATGCCCGAGGCAGGATTCGAACCTGCGACCGTAGCGGTCTTGCGGTTCCAGACTGCAGCGCCTTTAACCGCACGGCCACTTCGGCCGGCTATACAGACATTCGTATAGTTACAACATACCACAGTAGTGCTGAGGAAGTTGGGACTAACCTTTTGGTACAGGTCACTTGTGGTCTATACAGTCGAGAAATTACCTCGAACTGTTACAAAAACTACCTAAGCTACAGCTCAGAGCAAGAAAGGTTTGAAGCTGAGGGATGAGGTCCTACTTTAAAATGAAGGAAAAATGTAGTTTAGTGGATACCATTTTTGGCCTTTAACTACGAGTTATGGGTTAGACTTGCGGGACCACCTCAATCTCTCTTAGGTGAAAATGTCTCGTCATACTAGACTGACAAAATGAGAAGCTGCTTCATTATAAAAGTGCGAAATCGACGTGCAAGTCCCCGAAGTAGCGCTTTAAGTCTAATATCTTGCTTTAGGCTAGATAATACACGATATTTATTTATTAGCAGCAGAAGCACCAGCGGCAACCTTTTCGGGTGAAAGAGCAAGATGCTTCACGTATTACGAATAAGGATCTTATTCTTTGCAAGAATACAGACCAGTTCCATAGGATTTCGCTCTAGACGGTATAGCAGAGGCAGGAAGGGAATTATTGTCTTGAAAAATTTTGTTAGTTGAATAAATGTTATTTTTAATAGGGAGCTGAAATATTTAGTTCTGGCGTATTTACAAAGTTCCCCTAAAATTTAACGTATCGGTATAATGGTACTTTTTTCTCTGTTAAACAGTAAAGTAAATACTCCCAATGGTGCCCATTTGCGCTTCTTGCAATTATCATTTCACAATATTTTCCCCTGTCTTCATTAACGTAATTTGTTTTATTACTTCCTCTTGTTGTACTCATAAATGCACATAAATTGTGTAAATTTGGCTGAAGATCCTGTATTTGGTGTAGAAAGGTACCAACTGCAGATTCAAAGAACTTGTTTAAAAGCATCTCCGAACATATGAACAGGATATAACATGTGGTAATATCGAGTACTGAAGTTCGATAGCAGACACGGGATATTGAGAGGGAATTTCTAGTTTTCGCCAGAAAGTGATAAAATTTATAGAGTAGCCTTGGGTTGCTGCGGCGGCTGTCAACCGAAATAAAGCTGTTCTGGTAGCAGGTGGGGGATTCTGTCACCCACACTCATTCAGCTGCGCTTCGCTGACGTAACAAGATCTGGGCGTGACGTCAAAGAGCCGTAGGGTACAAATCTGGAACGAGTGACGAATACTGGATGCAGTCGTCCACGCCAGCCACATTCATCAGCGAACAAAGCTGAAACCGTAAAACCGAAAAATGCCAACGAGAAATCACATTGTGTTAGGACAACACGCAAGAGTCCTGATATATTTTTTTGTGGTTTATGAACAATTATCTCTCAGAAATAATTATAGTCCTGCCATGTTGTGCCATTAAGTTACTTCGAGGATGCCCTATTTCTCTGAGCTATTCTGTACCATAAGTCCCAAAAGCTTTTCAAGGAACTAACAGTAATCACGCTATGCTTTCAGTCAAAGCACTGCTAACAACACCTAATACTGACTGTATTAGTAAACGGTACGTTGTGCATAATATGGAAACAACAAGTAGGCTGTTTGCTTAGAGGAGCACTAATAGTAAGAAAATCCTCACTATGCGTTCGAAACCACTTACGTAGCCATGTTTTCTGGTACCTACGTCAATAAAAGAATAAGGGAATATTATGTACGCCAACGGCCTTTTGTGTCATGTACATTTACTTTTTTCTTAGAGTACTTTGCTAAAAATAATTCTGAATTATATATTACATACGTGGAGGAGCCATTTTATAAAACCAGATTGAAAGCCAGAGCTAACGCTTTTATTCTCATCTTTGTGACCAAAAATATCCTGTGCAGTGTGAGAACTGCGTCACTCTGAAAACAAAGCAGTACGTGTCGTATAGTGACTGGTTTATCCCATGCGATGGAGTAAGCTCCTTTCGAAAAGGATCCCATTCCTCCGTGCAGATTCTATTTTACCTTGCGAATACCTGACAGTTGTCTTGTATATTTGTAGAATATTGTAAGAGGTATGCGATGTATGCGCTGCCTGCAACAGGCAAGACTTAGGAGAGTCTCTGACCAGAGAGCAGTATGTAGTTAGTTGTTGCTTGTCGCTAGTCGGCATCAGTCTTCAGTAGTCAGCGTGAGTCTGCGGTAGTCGGCAGTAGTCTGCGCGTGTCTGCGCGTCTCGGCAGTGTGCCCTGGTCGGGACTCTGAAGGATGAGTATTATTGTAGAAGCTAAAG
The DNA here is from genome assembly GCF_023898315.1 of Schistocerca nitens. Lineage (NCBI taxonomy): Eukaryota > Metazoa > Arthropoda > Insecta > Orthoptera > Acrididae > Schistocerca > Schistocerca nitens. Next base: position 158,990,502 of record NC_064620.1, on the reverse strand, counting down.
AAGCAACCTTGCGCATATCTTGTATGTTCACTGTCATCCAATTTCTTTTAAAAAATGCCCCAATAATAATTTTTATAATATAAAGTATTTTCATTTTAAAAAATGCATTCATTTCAATTTAAAGATTTTATTCAATGGATTATCTTTCCTTTCATGAATCACAAAGCATAGGCCACCATTGCACGGAGCTGTGCCGTAAATCTTTTAGGTAAGAGCAGATATATTCGCAGTTTTTATTGAGGTAAGAATTTTTGCTTTCTTTATTCAGAATACAGGGCCGTGGCGCACCGCTGCTGTCGTCATAAAATTTACCAGGTTACTGATTTTTTTTATTATTTTTGGGTCTAGGAATTTTTCTGTTTCGAACTTGACATTAAACGAGAAAAGAATTTTGTGGGTACATTAAATTTGAATGCACAGAGATTATGAATGGGAACCAATTTTGTTCAGAGGTTACAATATCTAAAATTCATTTAATTCTTATTTCCGAGGGGAGGTTACATCTGGTTCATTTTTATTTATATAATATTATTGTGGGGAGGTTACACTTAGCGACCTCCTGCCAGGATCGTATTTCTTTGGGAATCTTCTGAGAAGTAGTCATATATCTGCTCTTATTTACTTAAATGTAGTTTGCATCTGGTGCAACACATTTACTAATCTGTCAATTTTTCTTTCACAGATCACCGGCAATTTGTTGCTCTTTGTTGTAATTGTTTGTTGCATTTTTGCATAGTCCGTGTTTCATTTGTGCTTAATTTTGATTAGTGAAAATGCCGCGAAAAACCGTTAACAGTACATCGCGATGTGCAATGAGTGAAATAGCCGACTCGAATAATTTGACCGGTAATACTTGCGACACTCAGTGTAATGATGATAATCCGCTAATTGTAGACAGTCAGTGAGTACCGACCACTAGTAATAATTTTGATCGTAATGATGAACCAATAAATTCAATTGTGTCCTCTGTTAATTTAACGACAATTGATGACGCGGCACGTTCTGTTACAATGAACGCTGTCCAGTTTAACACACCCGATTTGCAAAATTTGAATTGTGAACAGATAATTTTTTCTGACGAAAATGAACAGTGTACTCGAAGTAAGACAGATTTATTTGATTCCGATTTAGTGACCGACAGTGCACATTCGATTTGCAAACCTTTTCAAGAATTACAGAATGACCAAATGGTTACAGAAAACGTGACAATTGCAGGTATGCCATCAAACAGCACAGAGAATAGAGTAGGTAAAATTGGATTGGATCAAATTGTGGCAGTATTGCTACAACAGAGTGAAAATTTCAAATAACTTAGTGAAAGACTTAAACAGTTGAATGAAAAACAAGACAACCTTAATGAAAAACTAGACAACAATTCCAAACAATTGAATGAAAAATTAGACAATTCTAGACAGCTTGGTGAACAGATTACAGCCGTTGCCGCGCAATGTCACGATACTAAAGAACAATTACGTGAAGAAATTAAGGCTTGTGCTAGGAAAAGTAGTGAAGAAATTAGATCTGTTGCTCAAGAATTAAGAAATACGCAAGCAGCTACAACAGAATCATTTAGAGACGAAATTAGTGCAGTCGGTAAACAATGCTCTGAAAACGCAACACAGTTACGCGACGAGCTTAAATTAATGTCAGCAGAACTTTCGCGCACACTGGATGCAAAAGTAGACGCGAAATTTGAACAACAGAACAGCCAAATTGACGAACGCTTTAATCACCACCTACAAAACAGTGAAACGCGTTACCGTAAATTTATACAGGAACAGAATAAAGTAAAGCGACAAGTCATGGAAACAATTACCGCACAGAGACAGGAATATAAACGTAAATTGTTTACGAAAGCAAAAACATACGTAGACAACAATATTGCTACCGTATCAGACGAAATTAGTACTATCAAACAGTTGAACACCGAATTGCGTGATGAAATTTCCGATCTTAAATCAAAAACATACACATACAGTAGACTTTCAGTGACCGACAGACTTGAACAATTAGAACTAATACAGGATTCCGATGTCATCAAAGCAGATATTAAAAAATTGAACGAAACCGCAGGTAAAATACAAAAACAAATTAATGCTTGTGACACTAAAAACGATGATCAGGTAAAAATACTGACTGAAAAATATGATGAATTGGCCAGTCGTATTGACGTTATTGAAAGTAATAATGACAGCAAATCAGACGATACTTCACCGATTTCGTTTAATCAAACACCTGAATTCCAAAATTTACAGCAGACGATCAGTGAGATAGATTCGTCCAATAATACATTACGTAGAAAATTGTCAACTTTACAGCAAGAAGTGACAGAGATGAAAAATGTTTTAGTCAATAACACGTCACACCATACGGAATATTCCGAACATTTGTCAGACTCACACAGCCAGTATAATTTAGGTAATTTACAGAGAATACGTGACTTACATTTCGAACAATCGCAGACAAATAGATTCTCATACAATCCTGAACCGGTTCAGACGTACAGAGACGATAATTTTGATTAAAAACATTTTCTATCAGTGAGAAAATTTAAAGTATTTAAAAATGACAGAGGACAGGTACACGCTTTGGACTGGATACGACAATTTGCTTTTGTATTTTCATCAGCTTGGCCTGTAACGCAGAAACTAGAATTGGAGTGGATACCACAATTTGTTTTTGAATTTTCACCACCATTGTCTGTAACGCAGAAACTAAAATTTATTTGTAGCGCGTAATTGACCTCAGGGGATTCATTACGCTTTAATGAATATGTGCCGTAGCGTGCACAGGGCCCCGAGCCGTAGTAGTGCTATTTCATCTTTAGTTTTCTGCACTGCTGCCTTCTCTTCTACTATTCTTTATACCTATCAAAACAGCTCTTCAACTATCGATCTATCTATAATTATGAAAGAGTAAAGAAAACCTGATACGACAAGTTATACCGAAAGTGACAGTTTTCATTAGACGCTCCAGAAATCACAACCACGAGAACTTTAATAACAAACAAAAATTTAATCATTAGTATGTGTAAAATTATTAGCAACAGCGAACGCATTTTGGTAACAATAGAGATTTTTCACCACAACAGCATCAAAGTTAGCCGGTTAGCATACCTAACCAACAATGTAATGTACAAGGTCAATCAAGCTTTAATGTTTCGCCGTGTGCACGTATAGCATCAGCTCCAACAAATAGTAACGCACAGCAACAAGGAAATCAGTACATACAGAAAACACTATTCAATTCCTATCGCAATGCACCGTATAGAAATGACTATCATGACAGACGTAAAAGTAATGAGCACACTTTTCAGCCTACGTTTAATAACAGTCGGTCTTATCAACAGCAAAATCATCCGCAACAACATATTATCATGAATGAACCAGACAGTAGGTTCCATCCCGAACGTAATACGTCAGGAAGAAATAACAGAACAAATAGTTGAAATGCCACAGTATCCTCCCTAAAATAATAGCACGTCAGATAGAATTCGACTAGATACAGTACAGGTTGCATCTTCCAGCAACGCAAGCAATACTTTTGACAAAATCTTGTTCACGAAAATGTTATTACTTTTGACGACATCCGAGACACTCTTTTGCAGGAAAGACCAGTTGTTCAAAAAACCATTTCACACCCTGTCATCGAAGTAAAAATTGGATCATCCAAATTTTCAGCAGTAATTGATTCTGGATCTCCTATGTCAGTTATAAATGAGGAAACTTTCAACGAATGTAACAAAGAGAATAGCTATCCTACGTTACCATTAGCTAAAACTAAAGTAAAAGGAGTAGTATCTGGTAAAGGAGTAGATGTTAAATTACAGACACATTTATCATTTTGTATTGCAGGTCATACATTTCACTCAAATTTTTGGATTGTTCCCTTATTGACGACAGACGTTATTTTAGGAACGAATTTTCTGGTACAACACGACGCAGTTATTGACTTTCAAAACTCCTATTTAGTGTTAAAGGATGAAAATGTACAACTGGATTTAGAATTTCAGCACTCTTTATCTACAGAAGAACAAACAATTAATCGTACAGAGGTCATTTCCGCATCACGTAACACAGACTGTCATTCCACATTGTTCACAGATACGTACGTACACAACTATAATACTCCAGACGGAGCCAACTATGACGTTATACAGATGATTTCTGATAAAGTTAAACAGAGCAGTGCAAATACAGACGACGAACGCACACAACTACGCAAAATTATTTTACAGCAAGCTCCAGTTTTTGACAACGTTCCTGGTACTATGTACGGTTTTATGTATGAATTTCAAGTTAAACAGCACGACACATTTAAAGCCAAACATTATCCCATTCCGTATATTCACAGAGAACAAGTTAAGAAAGAATTGCAAGCTATGCTTGACCAAGGAATTATTGAACCGGCAGTTAGTCCGTACATAAGCCCGCTCCATAGTGTTAAGAAAAAGGATGGTTCACTTCGCCTCGTACTTGATTCGCGTCACATCAATGACATTATTATTAATGAAACAGATCGCCCACAGACACTTGAAGAACTTCTAAAGAAATTTCATGGTAATGCTATTTATTCCACATTACATTTGAAATCGGGATTTTGACAAATTCAACTCCATCCGGACTGCAGAAAGTACACGGCTTTTCTCTGTTTTGGTGACTTATCAATTTTGTAAATTACCGTTCGGTTTAACTATTTCTTCAGCAGCATTTATTCGTGGTTTGAATACAATACTTCCGACAGAAAGACAGCATCACATCGTATGTAGACGACATTCTTATTGCAGAAGCTAACTGGACTGAACACAATCTGATTCTTGAACAACTGTTACGAACTTTTCGTGCACAAGGACTCAGAGTTAATCTCAGTAAATCGCACTTTGGTAAAACTTCTATAAAATTTCTTGGACATGTAATTTCAGCAGAGGGCATTGCGCCTGACCCGGAAAAACTTCAAGCTTTACGTGACATTACTGTTCCTACGACGAAGAAACAACTACGCAGCTCTTTGGGTTTAATTAACTTTTTTCGTAAATTTATTCATTACTCTGCTTTAGACACCCCTAGATTATGTCAATTGACAGATAAAAACACTATTTGGTCCTGGGATAAGAAAGCACATTCTGAATTTGTGAACCTGAAACAAGCTTTGTAGAATGCACCACTTTTATCACATCCAGATCTTACTACAAATTTTTTCATTGCCACCGACAGTTCTCACACCGCTTTAGGCGTACACATTTTTCAGGAAATTGAAGAAGATGGCACTACAGTAATTAAAAACATAGCCTTTGCGAGTCGCATTCTGTCACCTGCTGAACGCAATTATTCTGTTACAGAACTTGAAACACTGTGTGTTGTATGAGCATTTACGAGATTTCGGCATTTTCTTTATGGAAGACATACGACCGTTTACACAGATCATAGAGCGATACAGTTTTTACTTTCGGCTAAATTTACACACGACAGATTAAGTAGATGGAAACTTTTCTTGCAGGAATTTAATTTTACAATTGTTCACATTCCGGGTACACAAAATATTGTAGCAGACGCACTAACTCGTTCTCTCAGCAACAATCAGTAAGACATCGCAACCAACTTCCGCAAAGCAAATTTCAGCGTCATGTACATTCAACAAGTTGCATTTGAGAATTTCATTTCGTCGTCATTACAAGACATAGCACAAGAGCAGGGTAAAGACAACGTGTGGAAAGAAATTAAACATCTTTGGCAAGATAGGAATAATGTTACCATTAGCAACCATTACACTGTACGCAACAACATTCTCTTTCGCCGCTCTCACGCTGACAGCAACAATTGGTTATTATGCATTCCTGACGAGCTTGTTAACAAATTAATCTGGTATACTCATTTAAGTTACGCACATTACGGAGCCAGAAAATGTTTTCTTATATTGAGACAGAACTTATTTTACCATCATGGAGAAACGTACTCGACGAGTTTTAGCGTCATGTAAAATCTGCCAGAAAGCTAAGTCAGATACGACTTCACATATTCCTCCATTACATCACATTGTACCTGTTAAATTGAGACACATGGCCGCTGTAGACATTTTTGGTCCGATTCCCAGAACTAATAGAGGTTTTTGCTACATCTTTGTCGCTGTTGATCTCACTTCAAAATTTGTTACCTTCACTCCGTTATGCAAAGCTACTGCTAAAACTGTTTCGAAAGCATCTGTAGAGCCTTTTTTATTTCATGTAGGGCATGTATTGAAAGTAATTTCCGACAATGGATCACAGTTTCGATCTACTATATGGACACGTATGTTACGAGCTGGAAACATTTCTCCGATCTATATATCCAGGTACCATGCTTCTTCGAACCCTTGTGAACGATTAATGAAAGAAATCGATAAACTGTGCAGAATATACTGCCATAAAAATATATTGATTGGGACACACACATACTCTCAAAATGGCTTGGTTCAAATAGATCTGAGCACTATGGGACTCAACTGCTGAGGTCATTAGTCCCCTAGAACTTAGAACTAGTTAAACCTAACTAACATAAGGACATCACAAACATCCATGCCCGAGGCAGGATTCGAACCTGCGACCGTAGCGGTCTTGCGGTTCCAGACTGCAGCGCCTTTAACCACACGGCCACTTCGGCCGGCCACACATACTCTCATTCCAGGATGTAATTAATTCCATACCAAATGAATCTACTATGCTATCTCCGTCTGTTATACTGAAAAATGTTGAACCACCTAACAAAATTAAAGAATTAGTAACCTTTCCTACATCTCGTCGACTACGACACCACGAAATAATTGACATTGCGCTGAACAACATCAAACGTGCCGCAGAGCGCCGGAGAAGACAACAAAAACAGGTTTGTACACGCCGTGACTTTCACATTGGACAGAAGATATTAAAACGCACACATTATTTATCTAATAGAGGAAAAAGTAGATGTAGTAAATTTGAGCTTCTATATGCAGGTCCATATCGAATTCGCAGCATTCCTCACCCGAATGTCGTACACGTCGAAACTCTGAGAACCAGAAAAACCAAAGGGAATCACCATATCTCCAACATCAAACCCTTTATTGAATGAACATACTTTATGATTTATCACACTGTAATGCCTTTTCCTGATTTTTTATGACCACTTATGCAATTATATTCACATGAACATTTACTGATGATTATCGTATTTTTTCTTGGCAAGTGCCCGGCAAGGTAAGGTTAGCAGGTCGCTTTTCTTGTCGTTACACATCAGACCGTGCAAATTTTTCCAGATAAACTTACACATTTTATGACCAATTATGCGATTCTATCTAGTGACATATTAATTTTATCAAATTCTTTCTCCATTAAAGTCTTCAACTCTCGCCTCTATCAACTACACAACATACAAACTGAACAAAGAGAGGCATTTCTTGCTGTTACACATCAGACCATGCACATTTTCCATGTTTCATGTATGTATGATTGTTTTACTGTTTTGTTTGTATGCACTATGAAATATTTAAGATGTAACAAACACTAGTTGACTTTGACATTTTGGCTTATGATATCTCACCATCGTGACTATTTTACATTTTTTTTTGCTGCTACATTGTGATACTCTGTGTACATTTTTGCACCTGTACACTGTCTATGTTTATGACATATTACGTTTTCTGTCATACTATGCTGTATGCTCAATTATATCATTATAAACCAGTTTTTATTTAATGGGTATATGATTTAAATGCAAGACATTAATCATTGTTCATCATTTTCAGAAAGAAATAACGTGTAAAAGAAATAAATTATGGAATTTCACCTTCGCAATGAACAAAAGAAGATACAATACCTCGTCACGAAGTGTAAATGGATCAGAATCAACAAGCATTAACAAGAATATACTACACACATCGTATGATAGCAGTCTTAACTAATTTTTTCTTGGAGAATACGAGGCGATTGATGCAGACTGTCAGACAGAACTACACATCTTAGTTTTAGTGATGAAATATGCTGGAAATAAGGAACTCGATACTATGAATAGTTGAATAATGAATAATGAAGTGACTTTTTTGCAGATGATAATGAATGGTGATGAATAGTGATGCAGAATATGCTAATATGGATAATGAAGTTTTTCGTTACAGGTGGTGATAATAATGGAATTATAGTGATATGGATAATGAAGTTTTTCTTTGCAGGTGATGATAATGAAGTTTTTCTTTACAGATGAGGATAATGTTGAAGTTTATGTATTTATGCTATGTAGCTATTTAAGTATTTGTTGCAGTTCGTCTTGAAAGTGTGTCTTATGTCGCATGGTATGATGACTGAAGGTTTTGGAAAGGACAGCTAGAGAACATATATATTTTATACACATTTCATTACCTGTTAATTCGAAGTTCACTACTTTTCAGCATAATATGCGTTTCTTCTTTCAGCTTAATAATCCATTTTTCTATTTTTTGCAGGAGAAATTATTCATGAAATTTATGTGCTATAGGCACATTAAACCTGTGTCATTCATGAATGTGATCACATATACTCTATTTGTTTCATAACCTTGCTACAGCTGACTCATGACGAATGACGTTACACATCTTCATTTGCAGCAATAAGTCAAATGCAAATATTATTATGCCCCAGCAATTAATTATCGATCCCAACGCAAAGCATTGCTAGCACAAAAAAAATGTGTTACTAGTCCCAAACAATGCTACCAATTTAAAAGAGTTAAGAGTAATACTGAATGAAGTTTTCTAATCACAGAATTTGAGTAATAGTTACAGAGTGTTACATTTTAATTATGTCTTATGTCACTTGAATGATGAGTTCTGAGTAATAGTGAATGATATTTTGTTATAATGCATGCATGCTCTACACTCTTAAACTCCTGTTTTGACTGATGACTTTGATGATTTGTAACTGGCCAATGAGTGCCAATAATTATTTTTAAATGTCATATGTCACTTGAATCATAAATGTTTTGTAATACTCAATACTTACTGGCCAACGAATGCCACTGTTTCTTATATTTTAAATTTGTATTATGTCACTTTTATGCTATATATATGAATACTAGTAGCTTGATGCTACACTCATTAGCTCCTGTTTTGAATGATGACTTTTGATGGTTTGTAACTGGTCAATGAGTGCCAATGTTCTTTGTAAATAGATAACTTATGAACATTATTCTGTAATACTTCATACATGGTACAGAAATGTTCAGTAACTGGGCGATGAGTGCCTCTAATTAATCAAATCAGTTGATAGACTAGTGATTATCAATGATGACTGGCGTAAGACTTAATGTCCTTCCCCCTTTGATCTAATTGCCAGAAATTACTGTAATATCCGTTTGTCCTGTCTATCCTCATGCTCATGGAGCACTATATTTGGTTTTTGCACTAATTATACGTTGGTGTACCTTACAAGAACGTGGTGTTGACACGACATGCTGTCCACCACCTTGAGCGATGGAGATGTTATTATGGTCCCACTGTTTGGTGTACCTAATGCACTACCAAAATGATAACATGGAATGTTAATACGACTTTTCAGTGTCTTGGCTACACTGATTAATGCTTCAGGGAAAAGAACTTCAGATTGTCTCACTTGGTGTTGTACTTCTGTAGAAAGATATGGACATTCAACGCAGCTGCGTGCAACCTAATGTGCTACAACCATGATGCAATCCTTCCCTTTCCTATCGTAGTTCTTGTAAAATAGTAGAAAAAAAAACTGCAGTGCGTGTGCACGTTATGTCATTGGTTAATATGATTTGTACTCATTCCGTATGTACTACATTGCGTGTGCACTTTTGCCATTTGTTAATATGATTTGTACTCATTGCGTATACATTTTGTGATTTGCTGATATATTCTGAACTACAGTGCGTGTGCACTTTTGCCATTTGTTAATATGTTTTGTACTCATTGTGTACACATTTTGTCTTTGCTTGATATGTTCTGTACTCAGTGCATGTGCACTATATTTTATTTCATGTTCTGCACTTATATATACATGTATATTGTAAGTAGGCTGTTTATGTTTTCTTATTGGCAACGTTACGTAGCGCTCTGTATGAAAATCACTGGCTGTGCTGTGTGCAGTGTGCAGTCTGCAGTCTGTGGCTAGTTTGCATTGTTGTCTGCCACTGTAGTGTTGGGCAGCGGCAGCTGGATGTGAACAGCGCGTAGCGTTGCGCAGTTGGAGGTGAGCCGCCAGCAGTGGTGGATGTGGGGAGAGAGATGGCGGAGTTTGGAAATTTGTAAGACTGGATGTCATGATCTGTTATGTATATTATGATTTTTCAACACTATTAAGGTAAATACATTGTTTGTTCTCTACTAAAATCTTTCATTTCCTAACTATGCCTATCACTAGTTAGTGCCTTCTGTAGTTTGAATCTTTTATTTATCTGGCAGTAGTGGCGCTCGCTGTTTTGCAGTAGTTCGAGTAACGAAGATTTTTGGTGAGGTAAGTGATTTGTGAAAGGTATAGGTTAATGTTAGTCAGGGCCGGAGAGTCTGACCAGAGAGCAGTATGTAGTTAGTTGTTGCTTGTCGCTAGTCGGCATTAGTCTTCAGTAGTCTCCGTCAGTCTGCGGTAGTCGGCAGTAGTCTGCGCATGTCGGCGCGTCTCGGCAGTGTGCCCTGGTCGGGACTCTGAAGGATGAGTATTATTGTAGAAGCTAAAAGAAGCAACCTTGCGCATATCTTGTAATGTATGTTCACTGTCATCCAATTTCTTTTAAAAAATACCCCAATAATAATTTTTATAATATAAAGTATTTTTTTTAAAAAAAGCATTCATTTCAATTTAAAGATTTTATTCAATGGATTATCTTTCCTTTCATGAATCACAAAGCATAGGCCACCATTGCACGGAGCTGTGCCGTAAATGTTTTAGGTAAGAGCAGATGTATTCGCAGTTTTTATTGAGGTAAGAATTTTTGCTTTTTTTTATTCAGAATACAGGGCCGTGGCGCAGCGCTACTGTTGTCATAAAATTTACCAGGTTACTGAATTTTTTTATTATTTTTGGGTTTAGGAATTTTTCTGTTTCGAACTTAACATTCAATGAGAAAAGAATTTTGTGGGTACATTAAATGTGAATGCACAGAGATTATGAATGGGAACCAGTTTTGTTCAGAGGTTACAATATTTAAAATTCATTTAATTCTTATTTCCGAGGGGAGGTTACATCTGGTTCATTTTTATTTATATAATATTATTGTGGGAAGGTTACAATATGAGTGGATGTAATGGATGCATTTGTAGTGTTGTATTACATTTGCCTTGTACAGCGTTGATGAGAGAAGGGGGAGGACGAATCCTAATCTGCGAAATAACCCACTACTACCCAATACCACCAGAAAGCACGAAAAAGCTTAATGTCTGCATTTAACGAACGGATCACCATCAACATAGTCACATGCCCTCACACCACGAGACATTGCGGAGATTTTGGAAATTAAATCAAGGATGTTGTATGCAACGACTGGTGATCAGGAACTTTACGATGTCACTTATTCTCCTCTTGCCGGGCAAGTACTTTCACTAGAAGTTTCATACGCCATCAGGATTCGATTTGGTGCACCTGAGAGCAGTGTCACGGCACGGGTGTGCTTTAGTGACCTCCGCAAGGTAAGCTGGTTATTTTACTGTGTGTGTCAACGAAACATAAGATAGTGGTTAACAGCTCCGATGTTTTTGCAGCGTTCATTGCGTTCCAGAAGTTTTCGACATATTTCACCACGAACTTACGAGGTATCAGACCTAATTTTTCAGTGTACTGAAGAGTTCCCAGTAAATAGAGCTAAACATGTCATCACGAGGAACAGAGATCTTCAAATGTAAAAGGAACTTCATGAGTATCACGGAGAATGGTACAGAATCTGTACTGTTCATATGATGTAAAAAGTGCCTATTGGATGACGCCAGAAGCTCTATTAAAGCAGTTCGTGTCTGACACTGTTGTCTACACAGAAGTTAGAAAAGTGTTGCGACATGTGGAAAGAATTACAAACGATCGAAAACAGGCGCGAGGATTGCCCGTTTAGCCTCAACATAACCAAACAATTATATGGAGTATTCATCTTTGGGATCTACAGCTCTTGTCCTTTCTTCCGCATTTGCAGTTAAATTGGATATGGATTCCGCCTTTCTGGAAACACACTGCTATTTCTTTTTACCCAAATATGTTTCACCATCTCTGTACCATCATCAGTGGGTTTATGTTTATTGATAACGTGGTTTTACATTATATGGTTTTCGAGGACCAACTGCATGGTATCCTGCACTGATAGCTTGTCATGCTTTGTTATGACTCATTCTTCGTCTTTTTGGTTCCAAGTACATTGCGCACACATACTAATGTACTTCTTGTAATCAAGTACATTAATGTGTGTGTGCAGTGTCCTTAGAACGTAAAAAAAGGAGAATCAGTCACAAAAAACATGACACCATACAGTTCGTCCTGCAAACCGTATAACGTAAAATAATCTTCTCAATAAACCAAAACCCGCTGATGATGGCGCAGACGTGCTGAAACACGTTTGGGTAAAAAGAAAAATCAGTATATTTTCAAACAAGGTGGAACCCTTATCCTACAAAAATATGGAATATTGTGCACAAATAAATTTAAAAGTCTAGTAATACAGAATTAAGACTGTAACACTTTCAATTTTTATGGTTCCACGACTTGCGGTAGAGAAGGCTACATAATGCATTACATATAAATGTAAATGATCTTCATGATAATAACTGTTTAACAGAAAACTCCAAAGAGTTTGTTATGTGCTTTCTATGTTCCATGAGCGACGCAAGGGTCGGGCGAGAGCTAACAGCTGTTTTTCGAGCGGAATGAGGATTTCACTTCAACGGATCACATATTCACCGGGTCCACGGCCGTCTACCGACAGAAGAAACTCGAAACCACGCCAAATCTTCTGCCGATATTGTAACTATTATTAGAAAGAAAACCGTGTTTGAATGACTTAATATCAGTGTTGGAATCAATTAATGTACTGAAACTTTCTAAAAGTGTGTCAATATTTGTACTCTCAAGTAAGAAATATCATCTTGAAGTGTTTGTCAAGACAAGATATTCATGAGGTAGCAATTTTTTCTGAAAGTGTATATGAGCAACATTATTTTAAATTTGTGTCCTCATGCATATTTAATATAACAATTGCTGACCTTGAGATGTTAAAGAACACGGAATGCACCAAGCGATATCTTCCGTTTTGAAACACATTCGTGAAATCTAATTTAACAGAAATAAATGTTTTTAAGAAAAGTGTAACCTACTAACAGCAACAGGAAACGCTTTATTTTATGTTAACTTGAAAGTAACTGTGAATATGAAAAGCGAAATGTATTGAAATTTCTATTGGAACACCAGCGCAAAATTCAGAGAGCCAGTATATTTAGCTGAGCGGTCTATTAAATATAATCACTTGTTATTTAAACAATACGGCAATAAACAACTACATCACAACGACTTTAATAGAAAAAATTTCAACAAGACAACACTGTAAGATCTTGTTTCTATTTTGTCTGAAGAAAATGGAAACTAGTAAATAAAAGTAAATGGTGGTACGCATCTAGCTGTACTGGGTCGAGAAAAAGAAATTTAAAATATCGTCAATACTTACGAAGTTATAAAGTTACATAGGAAAAAGGAACTACGCGTAAGTCCTTGTCGTTTTATTACAGTTTGCCAAAGAATCACTGGCAGGAACCACACCCAGTATCTGAAGAATTGCCTACGGTGCCATTTAAAGTGGAACAACCATGTAATACTAATCCAAGGAAAGGCCGATGCCAGAATGAGATGCATTGGCAGAATCATCAAGAGCTGTCACCTAGAAGAGTCGGAAGTAGCTTACAAAGCCCTTGTTCGTTCGATATTTGAGTACTGTTGCCCAGTCTGGGGCAATTACCACGTAGGACTGGTGAAGCGGGGGAGATCGTAAGAAGAGAAACATGTTTCGTCACGGATTCGTGCGTTGCGTCACGGCGATGGTCAAACCACGCCACGTACAGAATGTACGATAGCTGTGCACCACGGAACATTATACTGTAAAAATTCAGAGAGGGTACATTCCTAGAAGAGTCAACCATCATATTCCTTCCTTCGAAATAATCTGATCAAAAGTTTTCACGGTAAATGATAAGAGCCAAACAGTTGCAGGGTAAAGATTTATTGAAATCCTTGACCACGGTTTCGGTATATCTAAATACACCTGAAGAGAGAGAGAAATTCAGTAGCAAAAAACTTATCAACGTAACTAAGATAAAAGAAAAAAAAACACCTATATATATATTTTTTCTTTATTGTTATTTTGAAACCTGTTTACAGGCAGGCCTGCAGCAGCATACCACGCCGCTCTTTGGCCGCAGAGAAACACAAAGATACAAATGAAGACAATTAGAAAAAAAGATGGTGGACATATAAACGGAGACAAACACTTTTTAAAATACAAGGTGTCGTTCACGGGCGTATAGAGTCCAAGATAAAATTGTTCAGACACTTGGACACAGACAGAGACGAAAATTGTCACACGTGAACGTAGGTGCACAAAACGAATAACACTGAACCACTTAAGCACAAAACAACGGCACACACAGAACACGAGGCGTTGATCTCCGGCGCGCGAATGTTCACTAACCGTGTACGACTCCGGGGATCTGCCAAGAGAGGAGGGGTGTGGGGTGGGAGAGGGGAGAGCAGATGCCATGGGCAGGGGAGATAGGGGGAGGGGAGGAGGAAGGGGACAGGGGGAAAAGGGAAGGGAGGGAGGGTGCCAACTTTTTTTTTTTTTTCTTTATTGTATTTCAATTCCCCATCGGGGCGGGTGCCTACTAACACCTATAGTGTTAAGTACCATGAAAATCACCAACGCATTACAAGCACAAAAACTTTTAGTCACTTACTAAAATGACATTCTGCAGCGGAGGTGCATAAAAGAATCGTGCCAAAGGCGTCGTCAGTAGTCAAAATATCACCTCAATCAGTACAGTATATTTATGACGAGATGGTCGATGCGAACATGGCATACTATCAGTACTTGGAATGTGAACTAGCGTGAAGAGGATGTGGAAGCATTAAGGCAGACAGTTTCACCGAGAGAGGGCACGTGTGGTATGCGCGAGACACTCGCGTACATTAAAACTCGGGATACATACTCATGCGCGTTAAAATTGTAAAGGTTATGCCACTTCAAACCCTCTGTCTTAATAAATAAAACATATCAGAACCATTTAAAACATCTGCATACAATAGAAAATATGAACACCATTTTGCCTGTGTCCTAGTGTCAAGCAGGTGAAGCTTGCGCTAAGGAACATATCCAACGAGTGAGGGCGCTAGTGTTATGCGCGAGAATCTCGCGCAAATTGAAGACTGCTATCGAAAACAAACAAAATGTTGTATTAAATCGAAATTATCTCTCGGCATGAATGAAGAATCGTACAGGTAGGCCTACACATCAAAAACCGCGAACAACAATCATCAAAAATACGTAAAATCCCAATAAGACAAGAATGGAGCATCTCACCTGCATCAACAGACAAGAAGACTAGCTTCCAGTCAGCCAGACTATAATATATAAGTGCAAAAAGGGGGTTTGAATCTATCGAAACATCTATCGCTACGTAAACCGGATGACGTAGAATTGCTACACCAAGTGAGTAAGGATTACAAACTGGACCTGTTAGAGGAATTAGAAATTTTGAAACATCTATCGCAAAAAGATGGATTTATTCTTAACGAATTGGTGCAGCTTAGAAACAAAAACTTTTTGGATAGTTTCAACCCATGATCAACGATTTCAGTAAACCTTTATCCCGCGACTGTTTGGCTGTTATCATTTACCGTGAAGATTTTCAACGGTTGCTGATTTAGCCATTTTTAAAATTTTGCTGATCAAAAGTGTTTCGACAGCTATTAACGGACATCAATGTGTTGTGCCGCGCGGACTGACCGTGTAGTTTGAGGCGCCATGTCACGTATTAGGCGGCCTCTCCCGCCGGAGGTTCGAGTCCTCTCTCGGGCATGTGTGTTTGTATTGTTCTTAGCATAAGTTACTTTAAGTGGTGTATAAGTCTAGGGATCGACGAACTCAGCAGTTTGGTCCTTAACAATTCACACACATTAATGTATTGTGCGTCCACGATTCGCCTTATGACAGCTTCGACTCTGCTGGGGAAACTATCAGTGATGCATCTCAATATCAGTGAGGGTATGGCAAACCGATTTTCCTGTACTTCCGAATGTTGGACCCTGGGATCTGAAGCGAAGTCAACGTTCTATCTCATTCCAAAGGTATTCCATTGGGTTCAGGTCACGATTGAGCCGGGCAGTAATTTTAAGGAATGTTGCTGTCCATGAACCATGGACCTTGCCGTTCGTGGGGAGATTTGCGTGCCTCAGCGATAGCCGTACCGTAGGTACAACCACAGCGGAGGGGTATCTTTTGAGAGGCCACACAAACGTGTGGTTCCTGAAGAGGGGCAGCAGCCTTTTCAGTAGTTGCATGGGGCAAGTCTGGATGATTGACTGATCTGGCCTTGTAACACTAACCAAAACGGACTTGCTGTGCTGGTTCTGTGAACGGCTGAAAGCAAGAGGAAACTACAACCGTAATTTTTCCCGAGGTCATGCAGCTTTGCGGTATCGTTAAATGATGATTACGTCCTTTTGGGTGAAATATTCTGGAGGTAAAATAGTTCCCCATTCGGATCTCCGGGCGGGGAGTACTCTGGAGGACGTTGCTATCAGGTTAAAGAAAACTGGTGTTCTACGGATCGGAGCCTGGAATGTCAGATCCCTTAATCAGGCAGGTAGGTTAGAAAATTTAAAAACGGAAATGGATAGGTTAAAGTTAGATATAGTGGGAATTAGTGAAGTTCGGTGGCAGGAGGAACAATACTTCTGGTCAGGTGAATACAGGGTTATAAATACAAAATCAAATAGGCGTAATGCAGGAGTGGCTTTAATAATGAAAAAAATAGGAGCGCGGGTAAGCTACTGCTAACAGCATAGCGAACGCATTATTGTGGCCAAGGTAGACACTAAGCCCACGCCTACCACAGTAGTACAAGCTTCTATGCCAACTATCTCTGCAGATGACGGAGAAAATGAAGAAATGTATGATGAAATAAAAGAAATTATTCAGCTAGTGAAGGGAGACGAAAATTTAATAGTCATGGGTGACTTGAACTCGATAGTAGGAAAAGGAAGAGAACTAAACGTCGTAGGTGAATATAGAATGGGAGTAAGAAATGAAAGAAGAAGCCGCCTAGTAGAATTTTGCACAGACCACAACTTAATCATAGGTAACACGGTTAACGAATCATGAAAGAAGGATGTATAGGTGGAAGAGGCGTCGAGATAGATTATGTAATGGTAAGACAAAGATTTAGGAATTAGGTTTTAAATTGTAAGACATTTCGAGGGACAGATGTGAACTCCGACCACAATGTATTGGTTATGAACTGTAGAGTGAAACTGAAGAAACTGCAAAAAGGTGGGAATTTATTGAGATGGGACCTGGATAAACTGAAAGAACCAGAGGAGAGCATAAGGGAACGATTGATAGGAATAGGGGAAAGAAATACAGTAGAAGAGGGATGAAGTATGTGATTGCGTGGGCTTTCCCGGCGTTATAAGTCTTGAAAGTCTCTTCGGGTTTGCTGCCGGATCCTAAAATCGATGGTTAGTAGAAATCCTTGCATAACAGAAGAAATATTGAATTTAATTTATGAAAGAAGAAAATATAAAAATGCAGTAAATGAAGCAGGCAAAAAGGAATACAAACATCTCAAAAATGAGATCGACACGAAGTCCAAAATGGCTAAGCAGGGATGGCTAGACGACAAATGTTAGGACGTAGAGGCATATCTCACTAGGGGTAAGATAGATACTGCCTACAGGAAAATTAAAGAGACCTTTGGAGAAAAGAGAACCACTTGTATGGATATCAAGAGCTCAGATGGAAACCCAGTTCTAAGCAAAGAAAGGAAAGCAGAAAGGTGGAAGGAGTATATGGAGGGTCTATACAAGGGCGATGTTCTTGAGGACAGTATTATAGAAATGGAATAGGATGTGGATGAAGATGAAATGGGAGATATGATACTGCATGAAGAGTTTGACAGAGCACTGAAAGACCTAAATCGAAACAAGGCCCCGGCAGTAGACAACATTCCATTAGAACTACTGACAGCCTTGGTGAGCAAGATGTATGAGACAGGCGAAATACCTTCAGACTTCAATAAGAGTATAATAATTCCAATCCCAAAGAAAGCAGGTGTTGAGAGATGTGAAAATTACCGAACAATCAAGTTAATAAGTCACGGCTGCAAAATACTAACACGAATTGTTTAGACACGAATGGAAGAACTGGTAGTAGCCGACCACGGGGAAGATCAGTTTGGATTCCGTAGAAATGTTGGAACACGTGAGGCAATAATGACCCTACAACTTATCTTGGAAGATGGATTAAGGAAAGGCAAAGCTACGTTTCTAGCATTTGTAGACATTGAGAAAGCTTTTGACAATGTTGATTGGGATACTCTCTTTCGAATTCTGAAGGTGGCAGGGGTAAAATACAGGGAGCGAAAGGCTATTATAATTTGTACAGAAACCAGATGACAGTTATACGAGTCGAGGGGCATGAAAGGGAAGCAGGGTAGGGAAGGGAGTGAGACAGTGTTATTCAATCTGTGTAATGAGCAAGCAATAAAGGTAACAAAAGAAAAATTCGGAGTAGGTATTGAAATCAGGGAGAAGAAATAAAAATCTTTGAGGTTCGCCTGTGACATTGTAATTCTGTCAGAGACAGCAAAGGACTTGGAAGAGCAGTTGAACGGAACGGACAGTGTCTTTAAAGGAGCGTATAAGATGATCAACAACAAAAGCATAACAAGTATAATGGAATGTATTCAAGTTATGTCGGGTGATGCTGAGGGAACTAGATTAGGAAATGAGACACTTAAAGTAGCGAAGGAATTTTGCTATTTGTGGAGCAAAATAACTGATGGTGGTCGAAGTAGAGAGGATATAAAATGTAGACTGGCAATGGCAAGGAAAGCGTTTCTGAAAGTGTTTGTATGGAGTGTAGCCATGTATGGAAGTGAAACATGGACTATAAATAGTTGAGACAAGAACAGAATAGATGTTTTCGAAATGTGGTGCTACAGAAGAATGCTGAAGATTAGATGGGTAGATCAAATAACTAATGAGGAGGTATTGAATAGAATTGGGGAGAAGAGGAGTTTGTGGCACAACTTGACCAGAAGAAGGGATCGGTTGGTAGGACATGTTCTGAGGCATCAAGGGATCATCAATTTAGTTCTCGAGGGCAGCGTGGAGGGTAAAAATCGTAGAGGGAGACCAAGAGATAAATACACTAAGCAGATTCAGAAGGATGTAGGTTGCAGTAGGGAGATAAAGAAGCTTGCACAGGATAGAGTAGCATGGAGAGCTGCATCAAACCAGTCTCTGGACTGAAGACAGGATAGAGTAGCATGGAGAGCTGCATCAAACCAGTCTCTGGACTGAAGACCAACAAGTGGATTAGGCACTGTCTGTGGTCATAAAGTTGTAGAAATAAAGGCAACCAACAGCCATACTGTAATACCATATAATAAAGACGTGAATGCCTTCACTACATTAGTATCATCTTCAGGCCCCCGTACATAAAAAAATCACAAGCGATGTAATATATTACAAATAATGCACAAATGATGATTACACCGACACCAGAAAATACGGTACTTAAAAAGTTATTTGAAAACATGAAAACACGCGTATGAACTGATATCTGCAGTTATGTACATACTTCATGTACGAAATGAAACTATTGTTTCAGTATTGTTAAAAGAAAATAGGCATAATGCACTGATGAACGACAGAAGTGAAATATCACATCATAGGTAGGAACAAATGTCTAGAGTCTATGTATAAGTCCATGTACATTTAAAAGAAAAAGAAGGGTTGGGCTGCAACTATAGTGCTATATACGCTGTAAGAGTATTACTTATCTGTTATTATTAAGGTGAATCATATGTTAAAAGCCCACATTCATACATGTGGCGTTATAGCATTAAAAATTAGGAGCCTAGCAATCGAATGAAGACATATTGTCTGATAAATAAAAGCGTAAACCATAGAATCATAGAAGACAGACATAACTGATGTCCGCTATGGTTCAAAGTTGGAGATACAGCGGGAATAACTTTATTACCATGACATCACACTGCAGCACGGTTTGCTGAAGAAATGTATACAATGAAACTAACGGAAACTGCCGTGTTAGGTAGTCGTAATGTAATACTACCGTAAAGACGTCCAACTCAAAAATAGTACATAATGCCATAGTGCGCACAATAACAGAATAAATAGGTATGAGGGAGGTTCACTTATTTTTAAGTAACTCGAAACTAACAGTTTTAAAATGACACCCTAAAATAAATCTCTGAACCACAACTAACGAAAAACTTGTCTGTGCGTCCTAAATATACATACTTTTATTCTGGCGGGTCCAGTTATCGTTAGATCTAGTAGTGAATTCTGCGTTACGTACTGGTTTCCGGATACTCTTTCACAGATAGTGTATGTTTTGCAAAAAGGCCAAGAAGCTAAGATGCAGAGTTTCGACCAAACACGAAACTTACCAACAGCCGTTTTCTTTGCTGACCATTTCCGATTGCAACAGTAAGGGGTTATTGTGGGGTGGGGGTGGAGTGGGAGTGACTGTGGTGCATGAAATACCTGCCAACATACACCAAAAGGTGGCTCTTTGAATAGACTTGTGAAAGTAGACGGATGGATTCGCGAGTGCGTGCTGCGTCGCCAGTGCTGAATGCAGGAATTTGTCACCAGTGACGTTGCTTCTGTCTGCAGTGCAAGTGTCCCGACTGGCTGGTGCGGTACTCATTAGCGACGTGTCGAGCAGCAACACCAACCCCACGCTAATTAACGTTCGTGTCCGACAGCCTCCACTCGCTCGTCGTCTGCCGACACTGTTAATATCTTGATGACATACTCTCGCTACTTGTTGTCGGTTTCTTCTAGCTAGTTACGAGTAAGGCAAGCCAGAAGTAGAAGAAGCATAATTATCCACTATTGTTGATGGCTTACACATGTCAGTACCAGTCACTTAAACGCGAGATGCTTTTAATAGTTTCCACAACGATATTCCAACAGGTTCTTGTTGCATGTAAAGTATACCAGCGGCTAAAGGCAGTCAGTGATAGCGATGTTAATATTACTTGATAACATCCCTGAAAAGAAGTTACTAAGTTTGTCATTTCAAAATTCTGCATGAAAAAAATGTACAGCAAACTGAAAGGATGGAGGGCAAGGAGCTGGGAGAGGAAGAGTGAAACACAAAACTATTCTAGCTGAAGAAACAATTTTTGTACTTGAGGCCAGTGCTGCATCAAAATCCGTAGAATACACACAGAACTGGTGCGAGGCGCTAATGATAAGGACGCACAAATAGACAGCGAATTAAACACGTGAACCAGTGGCACCATAACTTTCACCAAAACGTGCGTTAATACATGCAACATGTAGTAAGCTGCTGGTGTTCGTCATAATGTGTGCAGCTCATTATACTAGCTGTGTAGGGTCATCGCATTTGGGCAACTCTTATGTAATACGAGTTTGCAAACAGATAAAATAAATATATCGAGATAGTCAGCAAGAAGTCCTCTACAATTCCGAAACAAGAACGAGTTGTGCGACATAAACGAAAGCTGGTAGGCCTATTTTAGATGACGTCTCTTCAGATTTCATGCCAGTCGTTTAAGAGTGGCGTAATTAGCGCCCTATGACGATGAGAAACAGGTTTTCTTTAAATACACGCTGGAACAGTCGTGAGCGTTTGTTACCTATGACACTGGACGCGGTGAGTTGTTGTTAGTCAAGAATGCCTTTAAGGCAGCAAAGACGCAGCTATCAACACGTCACTGAGTTTGAACGAGGTCGTTCAATAAGGCTCCGATAAGCTGGATGTAGCTTCCACGATATTGCTGAAAGACTTGGCAGGAAAGCAGCCTCTGTAACTGTTTGCTGGCAGTGGCGGTTACCATAATGTAGGGTCGCAAGAAGACAGGGCTCCGGATGGGCACTTGGCACTACCAAGAGGGACGATCATCTGCATCTGGACCAGCAATCTGAGCAGTAGTTGGGATCACAGTGACACAACACAATGACACACGGAACTTTTTTAAACGGTTACGTCAAGGACTTCCCCGAGACAGACGTCCTGTAGCGTACATTCCACTGACCCCAAACCATCGGCTCTTACGAGTTCAGTGGTGCCAAGCCAGAGGTCATTGGAAGGCAGGGCAGGAGCATTCTTGTGATTATCTCATTAATCCTGACTGCAAATTTGTACGTCAGTCTGGTGATCCGACCTGTTGTGCCATTCATGAACAGCAATCTAGGAGTTGTTTCCGGAGAGCATAATGCTCACCCACATATCGCTGGCATAGCCCAACATGCTCCACTGAGTGCCGACATGTAGCCTTGACCTGCTCGATCACCAGATCTGCGTCCAATCGACCATACATATAACATTTTCGGACGACAATTACAGCGTCATCCAAATTTTTGAAATGCTGAGGTCATCGGTCCCTAAACCTAAACACTATTTAATCTAACTTGAACTAGCTTACGCTATGGACAACACACACACCATGCCCGAGGTAGGACTCAAACCTCCGACGGGGGGAGCCGCACGGAACGTGACAAATCGCTTCATCCACAGTCGCGTCATCCACAACCAGCAATAACCATCCCCTTATTAACTGATGTCGTGCAGCAGACATGTAGCTCCATCCCACAAACTGACATCCGGCACTTGTACAACACAATGCATGCATGTTTGCATGGTTGCGTTCAATATCCTGGCTGTTAGATAGGTTATCAATATATCAGTATTTCACAATTGCAGTGTCTTATCTTGAGCTGATTTAAACCTGTGATCTTGCAATGTTAATCATTCAAATATGTTATCTAGACAAATGTATTTTTTAAAAAACTTCATTACTCTACGGTAATTATTATATTATTTTTGCGATTTTTTTTCCGTCAGTGTATATATACGGCCCAAATACGATCGTCTTCTCTCTTGGAGGTGCCACATAGCCTTCTGGAGTCCGGTCTATGGAGTACAGTCTCGTGACCACCGTTGCCAGTAATCATGTTTAGTGGCAACATTCCCGTAAAATCTTTCTGCAATGACGCAGAAAGTACATCCAGCTTACGTAGACCTATTACCTATTCAAAGTCAGTGAGGTGTTGATAAAAGAGTCTTTGTCGCATTATAGGCATTCCTGACTAAAAACAACTCACCACGTGTAATCTCAAAGATAAATAACGCTGACGAGCGTTAGAGCGTGTATTTAAAGCGAAGCTGATTTGTACTCTCAGAAAGGCGCTATTGGCTCCACTGTTATGGGACTGGCACTAAATCTCGACAGATATAATTTATCAAATGTAGAAACCTCCCGGCGAACTCTCGCTTTCCTCACGCAACTCTTCCTTTTTCTTGCGTCTTTTTCCATCAGTATACGCGTATATTCATAATGGTGGTAACATTAAATGACAGAACTATTAACTTTACTTCAGGCAATTCTGAGACACAGTAGCAAAAACAGTGATGGAGCCCTGGGCAATAATAACTTACGCACATAATGCCATCAAATAAATGAAAGCATAAGATATAAGAAACCTATCGCATTATTCTAGCAGGAGAGCTATAACAGTTTAATGAACTACAATTGAAAATGCCACCAAAATCAGACTGCCATGCAGCAACACGGATAAATAGAATGAAGTTTCTCAATTTAAACAACAGTTGAGATCCACAAGTCACAGTGGTAAACAAAAAGTTAGAAACGTTTGTTTCAAAATGTCTTCTTGGTTGGTCCAGTCGGTGTATGGTGAACGAAGAAAGGCACAATTAGCGTTTCACGGGAAAGTACCATCGTCTACGACTAGGCCGCTCGTCCCGAAGACAACTTGGGACTGGGTTCTCCTCCGTTGATATCCTTCAACAGTGCCTCAAGTTAACGAAAGAAATAAAATATCAGCCACCGCTCTCAATTACTACGCTGTTCAGATTGCGCTACTTGCATCATGGCACCTACAAGGGGCGTTCAATAAGTGGTCCCATGGTACCACTCTACTAGTTGACGTCAGAGCCAACGTCTTGCTGCATAAATGGTCCACATACTGCTTCCAGCAGAGCGTGTCCTTCATTAGACCAAACAGATGGAAGGCGGAAGGTGCAGGATGCAGGCTGTACGGCGGACGAGTAACAGCAGTAAGCCGGCCGTTGTGGCCAAGCGGTTCTAGGAGCTCCAGTCCGGAACCGCGCTGCTCCTACGGCCGCAGGTTCGAATCCTGCCTCGGCCATAGGTGTGTGTGATGTCATTATGTTAGTTAGGTTTAAGTAGTCTAATTGTAGGGGACTGATGACCTGAGATGTTAGGTCCCATAGTACTCAGAGCCATTTGAACAGCAGTAAAACGAAGTTTTATAAGTTCCTCTCAGATGCGCAGTCTTGTGTCAGACAATGCGTTGTCATGGAGGGAGCCAGCCGGTGTGCCCGAGCGATTCTAGGCGCTACAGTCTGGAACCGCGTGACCGCTACGGTCGCAGGTTCGAATCTTGCCTCGGGCATGGGTGTGTGTAAGGTCCTTAGGTTAGTTAGGTTTACGTAGTTCTATGTTGTAGGGGACTGATGACCTCAGAAGTTAAGTCCCATAGTGCTCAGAGCCATTTGAACCATTTTTTGTCATGGTGGGGAAGAAGCTCGTTTGCATTTATGTGGCGACGAACACTCTGAAGTAGTTTCTTCAGTTTCCTGCGCATAGCACAGTACACTTCAGAGTTGATCGTTGTACCATGACGAAGGACGTCAAACACAGTAACACCTTCAGAGTCCCGGAAGTCCGTCAGAATGACTTTACTGAATGAGGATGCGACTTTGGGCTTTTTCTTCAGATGAGAGGTGGTGTGGCGCCATTTCATGGTTTGACGCTTTGTTTCCTGTTGGAAGTGACTAGCACGAGTTTCATCCCCTATTAGTATGTTTAACAAAAAATTGTTACGATCAGCCTCATAACAAGTAAGCAGCTCCACACACATGGTCCTTCGTCACTATTTATGTGTTCTGTTAGGGGGCGAAGAACCCAGAGGGCAGACACCTTTGAGTAAGTCAACTGGTGGACGATCGCTCTGGCACTACCAACAGAGACGAGCCTTTGAGAAGCAAGGAATCCAATTGCTATCAGTCGAGCACCTCGAATGTAAGTGTTCGCACGTTCCAGAATTACAGGAATCACAATGTGTGCGTTCAGCCGGCACGCGGGAGATGTGACAACTGGCACTACCTTTATACGATCTTGACGGTCGCCTGACCCAACGACTCACAGTGCTTCTTTTTGACTTCCAGGTCTCCGTAGACATTTTGCAAGCGCCTGTTAGTATCTTCGATGCTCTGACTTCTTGCCCAGAGAAGGCCAATGATGGCTCTCTGTTTGGAACTCACCTCCCTTACATACACAATTTTAAAGGCTTCGCTTAACGCCGCCGCCAATCGGAACTTCATGAAACCACCGGGGCAGAAGCTGAAATTTTCTACGATGTTCGGAACCAATTTCCATGTTTATTAAACCTAAATTGGGGTATAAAATTAGTGTTGTATTACGTATTGAATGCCCCTTGGTAGTTAGACTTTAAGCCGCACCGAGCAACACGCACCGCGACAGCGCAAGGTCACGAACGCAGAGATCTTAACTCCGTCAGGAAATGTCTTCTGCATCCTTTTGAACCGAGCGATGTGGCGCAGTGGTTATCACACTGGACTCGTAATCAGGAGAGCGACGGTTCGGTCTGGCGTCAGGCCTTCCTGATTTCGGTTTTCCGTGATTTCCGTAAACCGCTCCAGGCAAATGCCGGGATGGTTCCTTTGAAAGGTCACGGCCGACTTCCTTCCCCGTCCTTCCCTACTCCAATGAGACAGATGACCTCGCTGTTTGCTCTCTTCCCACAAACAACCCAACCCGAACACTCTGCGTACTCTTGCAAGTCGCCAAGGCCTAGCGATGAAAGCATGGCGGGAAGACCTGTATCAACAATCATTCCATTGTAAGTAGGCTGTTCTTTTTATTGGTAACGCCACCTCTGTATGAAAATCACTGGCTGTGCAGTGTGCAGTCTGTGGCTGCTTTGCATTGTTGTAATACTCGCCATTGTAGTGTTAGGCAGCTGGCTGTGAACAGCGCGTAGCGTTGGGCAGTTGGAGGTGAGCCGCCAGCAGTGGTGGATGTGGGGAGAGAGATGGCGGAGTTTTGTAATTTGTCATGAACTGCTATATATATGATGATATCAAGGTAAATACATTCTTTGTTCTCTATTAATATCTTTCATTTGCTAACTATCCCTATCAGTAGTTAGTGCCTTCCATAATTTGAATCTTTTATTTAGTTGGCTGTAGTGGCGCTCGCTGTATTGCAGTAGCTTGAGCTGTGAGGTAAGTGATTTGTGAAAAGTACAGGTTAATGTTAGTCAGGGCCATTCTCTTGTAGAGATTATTGAAAGTCAGATTGCGTTGCGCTAAAAATATTGTGTATCAGTCTAAGCACAGTCTTGTATAAATTATTCAAAAGGGGACGTTTCATATGTCGACCCTTAGCCTAGGATACCTCACTGGAATCTTCTGATTTTTTTTCTTGTAGTTTGTGTAATTAGTGTAGATTTTGTTTATTGCTAGCGCGTAATTGTAGAGAGAATCTCCATTGTAGTTGCAGTCTTTCATTGTTGTACAGTAAAACAGGTGTGGCACGCATGTAGATTTGCACCAAGTATTTCGCAGCTGCAATTAACTAGATGTTATTTTCAGTGCTATGTTAATGTGTTCCCCTATTTTTGCTCTTCAAATTGTGTTTTTCTGTGTTGTCGTGTGAAATATTGTGACAATAATGGCGTGTGAAAAACGTAACACTAGGCTCCAAAGTAAATTGAGAAATGAGAGCGAAGACGAAAGCAGTGTGTTAGCGCCACCGTGTAATGAATTAACTAATGTTCAAAGTAGTAATTTGGTAATTGTGCATAGGGAAATGGAGCGGGCGGCAAACAATGGTGTAGACAGCGAAACAATTAGAGAACAGGGAAGCATTATCGATCGATCGGTCGGCGACAGCTCGCCTCAGGAATCCGAAATGACAGGAAACAATCTCGCAAATACTGTAGACTCAGGTTTTGGATCCTCACCGTTTTCTCAAATAAGTCAAGACACATTTTCTGCTTGTCAAAACGTAAATGTTGTCGGTGCAACTTCACTGCCGAATAGCACTGAGGAACATGTTTCAGACACCAGTGCACTGTTCTTACAATTAATGCAACAAATGGGACAAAAGCTTCAAAAGTTAGACATAATGGAACAAAATCTTCAAAAGTTAGACACAGTGGAACAAAATCTTAAAAAGTTAGACACAATGGAACAACACCAGAGACAAACACAGCAACAGTTAGACACAGTGGAACAAAATCAGAGACAAACACAGGAAAAGCTTCAAAAGTTAGACACAATGGAACAACATCAGAGACAAACACAGCAACAGTTAGACGCAATGGAACAAAATCTTCACACCACGCTAGAACAAACACGTGAAGATTTAACTACTGAGTTACGTAACATCGAATCGAAATGTCAAAAAGTCTGTAACGACGTAAAAACACAAATTTGTGAGCATTTCCAACCTATTTTTTCGCGTCATGAAAATGTACTACAGAATCACGAAGCAGCCATAAAAGAACTGCAAACTACTGTTCATGAAAATCATGAGACCTTGCAAGCTAAATTTGACTCAGTTGCATCTACCGATTCGGTTACGCAACTTGCAAAAACTCAGGAAAACTTAAAGGACACAGTAGATTCGATTTCAACACAAATGGACACTCTGAAACTTTGTTCAGAAAAACACACTGAGGAAATGTGTTCACTATCGGAGAAAGTAGCCGAACTTTCGGATCAGGTCACTAATTTATCTACAAAGGTAGATGATGATCTGAATGACACAAAACCGGTAGTCTTTAATGACACAGAAGAGAGCGAACAAATAAGGAAACTGAAACAAAATCTGAATCAAATTAATACGCAACACCAAAGAGAAATCCGGGAAGTACAAGATCAGCTGACACAGGTAATACAAGAATTACGTATTTCAGAGGACACTCGCGCTCCAACATGGGAAGAGGGACATAGAGATACGGAAAAGCCGCAACATAATAACACAGGGCATTTCGGAAGTTATGAAAGAAATTGGCAATGTGCACCGAATTTTGAGATGGAACCGCCGACACGACCTAACAATGACCGATATGCTAGTCGCCGACACAATGATTTTTACTATAAGCTGTTAAAAAATAAAAAAAAAAGGAGGCAGAATAACTTCAGACGCAACAGTTTGGCGCACAGTGACGATTCAGGGAGAAATTCTCCACCACGTGACGGACAAGGAAGAAATTATGAAATCTACCGACATACCGACAGACCTGAATTTCATCAGAACTGGCGGGATTATAACAGAGCAGGGCCCTCTCGGCAAGGCGAATTTGTAGAAGTTCGGTCTCCGAATCCCATTAACGACGCGCGCCAACAAACAGACAATGACCTGCACCGCAGGCAGACACCTGCGCCGGCTGGCTCCGAGAAAAATAACATAGACGCTAACCTTGAGAAAAATTCCAGTATTCTTAACCGATGTATACAACATGATAATTGCTTTGAAGTTGAAACTCTGTGTACTATGAAGAGTAAAGGTTTACACCACATTTCACATGTAAAACCGTTTACCGAGAGATAATCTGTTTTTTAACTTAGTCTTTGCCATAAAATTTTTCACTTCACGTTACTAGTACTCTTTTTCAATCTTAGAATAACATGCAACTATGTTTTACAGTTAACTATCCAGTCAAGAACCAAGAGAACTTATTTAAACAGAAATTACGAATGCATTGTTGTAGTGAACACACTACACAGTGTTGTATTTGTACATTCTTGCTTGTTTGTTGCACGATTACGTAACGACTATAAGGCTCACATACTTAGAACATTTACCACTACTGTTAATGAGATTTTAATGCAACATTTTGGTTTACTTGAAAATACATTCTGAATTTAAAGTGCTTTCTGAGAGATACCAGATGACACAGAGGTTAGTTTATGTGACAGCTACACGATTTTATGACGACGCTACTAATGAGTGACAATTTACAATGTTGCTTTTGCGGTGTATCTGTTTTATATCTGAACAGTTTTCTGAATTCTTTTGGAAAGAAAAACATGTTTTAGTAGTAACTTTTGTGGTATAGCTACAATGAGACAGCCTTTTCCGTGGCACAACAATACGTCACAGCACAGTACTTTCTTCATCACAACAATAAGCGTAATAACTAAGATATCTATACGCAAAGCATTTCACTTTTGTGTATCATGAGGTAAGTACATTGACTTCTGCAGAACTTAGCTTTCGGAGGACGATAACTACGAGACTTTCACAGAGATTATCTTACAACAAGACGCACAGTTTAGCGCTACAGTACACGCATTTGAGTGATTAATTTTGTACTTAAAACATTTATTTTTAAAGATACTTGAAGTACAATGATACGAAGTTTTTCCATGATACATTTCATTCCATTGCAATAATCTGTTACACCTGAGGGTATAATTACATTAATCCTCAGGGGGGGTACACGCCTACTTTGTGTACCATGTGTTTGGCACGCACAAGGAGCCCTAGCTAATATGGTATTTGCTTATACAACTTTACACATCGGTACCATATTTCTCTAACACAGAATTACACAGCTATCTGATTATTTACCTGCGAGAGACAAACATTTATTTTACTACATCAGTGACAGATGTTTACGTAATTACACAGTTGAATAACTTCACACTTATGAAATTGCATTTTGTCAGTACTTTGTGAAATGCTCATATTTTTCTGGAACCATTGTGATACTATGAGAGCTTTGAATGATGTATTTGGTAAGGGAGCATGATTTTTAAAGTACGTTTGAGGTAAATGACACTATTGACATGAGCAGAGAATTTATTTAGGTTTTGAAATTATTGGAGGAAGCTACGACGATTTTGAGAGTTGACTGAGGTATTATGATGTTATTTTTATGACGACGATGTGTATTATGCTGTTGAGGTATGTTTATGATGAACAATTTGATGTTATATGAGGAATTTGATTATGCTACGTATTTCATATAATGAAATATTAAACAAGCGTCGACGAATATATATATGTGTAATAAGGTAAGGAGTAATGAGTAGCGGTTAGGAACACTGACTTGTGAAAAAGGATGTTGGAAACCAAGAATCGTACTTTAAGAGGTAGGAAATGTGTGTAAATGCGTGAATGTATCACAATGCTGGCGAAAATTTTTTGGACACTGTTATATTCATACGATTTTGTTTCTACAGATTTGTAACGCAAATTCTTGACCTATGAAAATTTTATATGAGACTGTCACTGTAGCGGAAACTGGTGTCGTAAATATTTCGGTAAGAAAGTTCAGTGACCACCTGCACGTAATGCGTCGCCGGCACCCAGCTGTGTCAGACACCTGGAGAACAAGCCATTAGGGTGTGCCTTTCCGGAAGCACAGGTAGAAAAAAAAAAGGGGAGGCCATTATCCTTGCTATTGACGTTCCTTTGTAGAAAGCATCGTAAATACGAGACGCTAATAATAACTTGGAAACATTCTTACATCTGCACACCTGGTTAGGACAAGTGTCTATCTACGAGAATTGAGAGAAATGCCATATGGCTTGCTGTATGTATTTATTTACTCATTTTGTTTAATATCTAGTTTCTAGCTGGACTGCAGCACTGGTTAAAATAAAATTTTATAGATGTACTAATATAAATATTTTCTGTCTCCAGATCCAGTAAATAATTTTATGATCTATTCAAAAAAACGAAGGAGCATAAAAAGATATTTCCCTTCACAGGAATTGCATATGGAATTTTCTTTTCAACTACTGGGTAATTTTTTTTGGTAGAATAACTTCTTGTGGTGCACCACTTTAATTACTTAGACATTAAGATGTGATTATACATTTCCCTTATCTGCATTGTTGTCTTTACTGTAATATTTTTCTGCTTGAGCGTTGTCATGTTTAGATATAATTTATTGCTTTTGCTTCTGCTGTTTGCCAGGCATAATGTTACTGAATTTGACTTTGTATTACGCTGTTAAGCCAGTTTTACTAATGATTTATTTTTATTGTTTGCTGCACATTGCCTTAGATTAGTTGTAATATTACAATTGCTTTGCTAATTTCTTAATGCTGCTTGCTTCGCAAATCTGCGTTTTTTTAATTGCTGTTTATATTAATTGTTTTATGTGATGCTGCATTGCCTCGTCCCTTAGTTTAGCATCTGAGCTCAGTAGATTGAAGTTAGCTTAAGAGGGGGTAGACTATATAAGAAACTAACTATGATGGATTGGAAGAAATACATTGAAAATCTATAAGAAAATGATTTGGCCAAAACAGTATTTTGAAAGAGGATATGAACAAAAAAGTAGGTTTTAGGGACAACAGGTTTAGGTAGGATTTTCTTGGAAATAAATGATGAAGTAAGATAATGGGAAATAATGAGTTAAGAAATATGTGAAATAAATACAGAAAGCATGCTTGGATAGGATTTTTTTGGTGGAAGCAAAGGTTGAAATAAGACGAAAGATCTACAGAATGAAGTTTTGCGTTGGACTGCAGTACCAAATGATACACTGAAAACAAATCCTGTCCTTTCCTTTTGTGTTATCCCACTATGATGGTTTGGCCAAAATAGTGTTTTGAAAGAGGATTTGAACCAAAAAAGTAGGGTTTAGGGACAACAGGTTTAGGTAGGATTTTCTTGGAAATAAATGATGAGGTAAGATAATGGTAAATAAATAATGAGGTAAGAAATATGTGAACAGAATATAGAAAGCATGCTTGGATAGGATTTTTTGGCAGGTGCAAATGTCGAAATAAGAGGAACGATCTATGGAATGAAGTTTTAGGTTCGACTGCAGTACCAAATGTTACACTGAAAACGAACCCTGTCCTTTCCATTGTGTTATCCCCCTATGTGTTTGTGTACCCTTGTGTATTTGTTTTCTTCCTGTCTCTGTGTAGTTTCATAGAATTTTTTTCTCTTCTAATACTAAGCTACATTCACTATGATGAGGAATACTGTTATCCACAAATATAATTGGCATTAATAATATGTTATTTACCTTGTAAATATGCTTAGACATTATTTATTTTGTTTTATTTTAATGCTCATGTGTAAAGTTGATGTTTCGAAAGTTACTCTGAACTTTTATGTATGTACTTATGTCAAAATTCCTATAACATTGATGTATATGTTTATTTCTATTCTTTTGTAAAGCCCCTATTACTACAAATGTTATCTGTATTGTTATGTTCTTTAATAATGTATTTTGTACCTTTGTAATTGTATTCTTATGTTGTAAATTTATAATTGTATAAACACCAGTTCTTCAAATTAAGTAACATTTCACTGCACACGTTTCTGTTGGTCATAGTATATGGACAATATGTGAGAAGTAGGGACTGATAGTGTTTGCACGTGTGTTAATAATTCAGCAAGGGACTGGATAACAGCATTGCTGGTTCTGAGGACAATTCCAAAAACTTTGTGAGTGCACAAGTGGTGGTTATGGACTTGCTAAATTATCCGCAAGACTCTTCAATGGTGATTGTGCACCTGCACAGTCACAACATATGGCTGCTGGCCATCTCTACAAGGACTACAGTGGGTCTGCATCTTTGATGACCCACCAGTACCATCATCTCTACAAGGACTACATTGGGGCTGCATCTTTGCTGACTCACCAGTACCATTATCTCTACAAGGACTGCAGTGGGTCTGCGCCTCTGGTGGCCCACCAATACCGTAAGCTCTACGAGGACTACAGTGGGTCTGCTCTGTGATGACCTACCAAACGATATTCTTCAAAACTTCGATTGACTCTGCTGTGGGTTTGCTCTGTTGTGGCCCATAAACCTGTCAGCATGTCAAGAGTCAACACTGTCTTTCCGTTGGAAGGACAACACTACTTCTTCAAGACTGTATGGAAATCCACTACTTCTGTGTACATTTTCTTTTACTGGTCAGTCTTTGAGAAAAACACTGCAATTCAACGATCAGGACTGTCTTTATGGACTGCGAGAAAATTTTTGCTTTTGACCAACATTGTATCAATAAGTGTGTGCATTTGATATTTTTGTTCTTGTAATTATGAAAAATTTCTTCAAATCTGTATTGGCCACTGTCCAACACAATTTGTAAAATTTTTTGTGGGGAGCATGGGGGCTATGTAAGTAGGCTGTTTAGGTCTTTTTATTGGTAACGCCACCTCTGTATGAAAATCACTGGCTGTGCTGTGTGCAGTCTGTGGCTGCTTTGCATTGTTGTAATACTCGCCATTGTAGTGTTAGGCAGCTGGCTGTGAACAGCGCGTAGCGTTGGGCAGTTGGAGGTGAGCCGCCAGCAGTGGTGGATGTGGGGAGAGAGATGGCGGAGTTTTGTAATTTGTCATGAACTGCTATATATATGATGATATCAAGGTAAATACATTCTTTGTTCTCTATTAATATCTTTCATTTGCTAACTATCCCTATCAGTAGTTAGTGCCTTCCATAGTTTGAATCTTTTATTTAGTTGGCAGTAGTGGCGCTCGCTGTATTGCAGTAGCTTGAGCAGCGAAGATTTTTGTGAGGTAAGTGATTTGTGAAAAGTACAGGTTAATGTTAGTCAGGGCCATTCTCTTGTAGAGATTATTGAAAGTCAGATTGCGTTGCGCTAAAAATATTGTGTATCAGTCTAAGCACAGTCTTGTATAAATTTTTCAAAAGGGGACGTTTCACCATGAACCGATAAATGGCTCATAAATACTGCTGAATTCGAATCAAGGAAAGCTGGGAACATGGGTAATTTGGAAGCAACCATGCAACTGAACTCGCCCAGCAGGGGAAAGAGTTGGGGTCCAGACTGAACACATGCTATAGCTAATTTATAGTAATCATATACAATCGCTCGCTTTACGTAAAATCCGTACGTGAATTCTGGTAAGTTACACAGGTCACTCGAATATGTAATACGCTGAATTGTAGAGCCATATCATTTAGATCTATTTGCATTGCAGTTGTGGAACACATATTGTGTTCCAGCATTATGAAGTACCTATTTACACATAACCAACTTGGATTCAGAAAAAGTCATTATGAAACGTAGCGACCTCTTCATTCACACAAAAAGTCGCATGCCATTGACAGTTTCTTTCAAGTTGATTGTTTCTAGACCCAGAAGTCTTTTGATGCCGTTCTGCATAGGTCGACTGTGCAGTGTCATCTCAGGTGAACGACGCGATTCGTGATTCCCAGCCAGAAAGGTCACAGTTCGTAGTAATGGATGGAATATCGTCTCGTGAATGGAAGCTTTATAGGCCCTATGCTGTTTTTAATCTGTCCAGCCCTCTTTAACTGCAGATGATATTTTAATTTACCAATTAGAAAATTCATTACAAGATCAAAATGAATTAAAAGTTAATTTGGACAACGTATCGGCATGGTGCGAAAAGTGGGAGTTGACAATAAACAGTAAGAAGTATGAGGTCCTCAATGCGAGTGCCTAAAATTTTCCGTTGCATTTCGGTTGCACTCAGTGGTCTATTCGACAGAATTATTCTAACTGCATTTATATTCCTGCAGAGGAGTTTTACCGCAAGGCACTCCAACTGCAGGATAGGAATTTATTATGGTACTAACTGTTGAGATGCGTCACTTTTATTTGAATTAGGTTATTGTCTTGTGTTGCCTGGTTAATTATTTGTTCCACTGTCGTGCAACGGGACCTCAAAAAGCAAGACAAACATTATTATGACAGGGGAAGTATTATTTACTGAACGCTCCACTCAACGTCAAAGTATCACAAATACATTACATTATTTTTCACCTTACTCACCAAGTCTTTGTGAAAAATAGTCGGAACATTCTAGCAATTGATCATTCCAACGACAATACAAATCCGCTCTTTCGACACGAAGCTATTTGAGAACCACTCTGTGAAGTTACTTTCTTTGGTAAAATCTCGTCAAGTTGTACTTGGTACATACACCACCAGGATCCCACGGTGAATGCATGTGCAATTTAGACGTTTTGCCTAAAGAAATCGTACTGTCACCCGTAGATCAGCTATGGAGTACGTTTCCAGTTGCCAAGCTGCATCAGTCGCATACTGTGGTACACCTGTTATCCATAACGAAGCAGAACTGTCTCTGCACAAAACCCGCAACATGTACTCCTGTCTGACAATTGTGCCATTGTTGTTGCGTTTTGGTCTTACCGTGAGGGAACAAGCATAAATTCCTTTCTGGAGTCCCTACGTATTAAACAGTGTGCAGTGTAAAAACAAAAGAAAGTATCAATAGTTTTGGTTATTTGTACATAAGTCCATTTCCCACCTCACCTCCTACGACGGGATACATGATATCATTGCTGTCAGTAGTCTGCCTAATCGTCATCGAAAACTTGGGATTCGACATCAATGCAAGTCAATTTCGATTATTTTTATTTGTAAGCTCTTCCGCCATTATCCCCCCACTGGCATTCCTATTATTACCTAATATGGTAGTTTTTCCTTACTTGTTAAACAACAGGTGTAAAAAATTTGATTCATCTTACTCTTTATGCCTCAGAGTTGTATTCCATTCCCATTCTCGTCCATCATTGCAAACGTGTACAGTGGGGGTTCTAGGCGTGCAGTATTTTTTAACATATAATAAATTCTTACACTCTATCTGCTCCAAGTGTTGTGAGTTATGCTTTACACGACAACCCTTTCTGCCACTACCCGCAATCCTCGAGGTCATATGTCATTTGGAGTGTGTCCCGCCAGACCAAGAATAGCGAAACCATGGATTAGGCATAATTATCAGGTGTTTCAAATTTTTGTACCTGTTACTCTCTACACAACTTCACTACATCCTCAAGAATTGTAAAGCGTCTTTTACACAGAGCAATAATTTTTTGAAACCACTCTGAGCTATAATTAGAGTCATCACTTTCCCCTCACCCCCCCCCCCCCTTATACCCACGGCCTACTCTTCTCTTTCTTTTATTGAGAGCGGAGATGATTTGTAATTATACTCCCAACTACTCTATGAGTTGGGAGTAAAATTATATATATATATATATATATATATATATATATATATATATATATATATATATATATATATATATATACCATTATAAATGCACATCATGAAGGTAGCATGCAACAAACCTCAGATTGACATTAAGTATACCACACACATTGATAAGCAAATGGTTTACATTACAGCGCAACAGCACAAAGTAGTTGGGGGTAAAATTATAAATCATCTACATTCTCAATAAAAGGAATAGTACGCTGCAGGTTCCTTATTGAGAAATCACATTTGGT
Organism: Schistocerca nitens; assembly: GCF_023898315.1. Classification (NCBI taxonomy): domain Eukaryota; kingdom Metazoa; phylum Arthropoda; class Insecta; order Orthoptera; family Acrididae; genus Schistocerca; species Schistocerca nitens. Next base: position 158,953,953 of record NC_064620.1, on the reverse strand, counting down.
AGTTGTTCGTTTGTGAGAAGATAGTTTTATGCTACGAACAATTATAGAATATCTGAACGCAGAAGAAAGGTGATCTATAACGACTGAGATTTATCGCTCCGCGGTACTGTCGTTCTCTGGCGTTGGGACTCCACGACTGTCATTTGAGTATGAAATCGATGGGTTCAGGATGACTATGCCCAGAACCATGTCGGGTCTTACTGACCCCAAGCGATTAAATTTCTGAGAGGACAAACATATAGTTCGATACACTGTGCATATCGTACTTTCACGTCACGTACATTTAACCAGAACTTCTTTGCAGTAACTCGAGCATCCGCACTGATAGCTTGACTATGTGTAGCTGCCACGGACTGTCGGCATGGCGATCAGTGCTGCGACTTTCCTTGACATGATAGATCATTTTCGTAAGCAATTACGGGTGGAAATACAGATGAGCTAGGTTACCACTGCTTCACTGGTTCCGCCAACAGACATATACACTGCTGCCCACCGTAAATGCAACACCCTGAAGGAAGCATCCGAATCAAGTGAAATTTACACCATGGGTTTGCAGCGATGAGATATGCAACTGATTAGAATTTCAGCGCAGACGCACATCACGCGCGCCTGTGGCGCCACCTCATAACGCCATTTAAGGCTTGGCGATTTCGACGAGTGTACGTTCGGCACGTGTGTTTACCTTGTGGTTGTTTCACAAGACGATCAGTTATGCCTCGTGGACAACAGCGAACATCGTTTGATCAAGTACCCGAGTTCGACAGAGGAAGGATAGTGGCTTACCGAGATTGTGGATTATCATACAGAGAAATCGCTAGTCGTGTTGGACGAAACCAAACAATTGTAATGCGGATATGTGACCGTTGGATGCAGGAGGGTACGACGGACAGACGTGGTCGATCGCATTCACCTCGGTGCACCACTGCACGTGCTGATAGGCAAATTGTGCGCATGGCAGTGACGGATCACTCAGTGACATCCCAAACCATAGCACAGCACATTGCGTCTGTATCCCATCATCCAGTGTCTGCCCGTACCATTCGACGCCGTTTACAGCAGAGTGGTCTGTCCGCAAGACGTCCATTTCTTCGTCTACCATTGACGCAGAACCACAGACGTCTCCGTCGCCAATGGCGTGATGACAGACGGATGTGGACGGCAGAATGGAATGACATTGTCTTTACTGACGAGGCACGCTTCTGTCTGCAGCACCACGATGGTCGGATTCAAGTGCGGAGACACCGTGGAGAGAGGATGCTGGACAGCTGCATTATGCACCGCGACACTGGTCTTGCACCGGGTATTATGGTATGGGGCGGTATTGGATATTACTCTCGCACGCCTCTAGTACGCTTTGCCGGTACTTTAAATAGACGGCGCTACATATCTGAGGTGCTGGAGGCAGTTGTCCTTCCTTACCTTCAGGGCTCGGCCACAGCCATATTTCAACAGGATAATGCGCGACCACACGTGGCACGCATTGTCCAAAGGTTCCTCGTCAATAACCAGATTGAATTGCTTCCCTGGCCGGCTCGCTCTCCGGATCTTTCGCCGATAGAAAACATGTGGTCCATGGTTGCTCAACGAGTGACCCAGATTACATCCCCAACTGCCATACCAGATGATCTTTGGCAACGTGTGGAATCTGCTTGGGCTGCTGTACCCCAGAAACACATCCAACGTCTCTTTGACTCAATGCCGAGACGTGTGGCAGCGGTGATCTCCAACAATGGCGGCTACTCTGGCTACTGATTCTGGCAGGAACCACAGGTCACAGACGTCTGTAAACGTAATCATTTGATACTTGGTCAACATGTTATCTACAAAATAAATTTTGTTGTGCTACCTCTTGTCTTTCTTGGTGTTGCATTTACGGTGGCCAGCAGTGTAGTTGCGGTCACGGCGTCCTCCTTCATTCAAAGTAACTTACCATATCGATGAAAATTAGTAATTGTAAACTGACAGAAACTTGAATCATATCATTGAAAAATACTACAAAACTAGCCACCGAAACGACGTAGTATCCGTCTCTCTCTCTCTCTCTCTCTCTCTCTCTCTCTCTCTCACTCACTCTCACTCTTTCTCTTTCACTCTCTCTCCCTCTCTCTCTCTCTCTCATTCTCACACACACACACACACACACACGCACACACTCACACAATATCTAGATTCACATCAAAAACGTGATTCTTAACTTACTAGCTAAACAAACTACGACAACTAAGTTCAATTAGCTGTTCTTTAATTTTGGCAATACAGTTATATTAAAATGGCAACGGCCTTGCTGCAGTGGATACACCTGTTCCCGGGAGATCACCGAATTTAAGCGCTGTTGGACGTGGCCAACACTTGGATGGGTTACCATCCAGGCGCCATGAACTTTTGCCATTTTCCGGGGCGCACTCAGCCTCGTGATGCTAGTTGAGAAGTTACTCGACCGAATAGTAGCGGCTGCGGTCAAGAATACCGTCATAACTACCGGGAGAGCGGTGTGCTGACCCCGTGCCCCTCTTATCCACATCCACTTTGAGGATGACACGGCGGTCCGACGGTCCCGGTAGGCCACTCGTGGCATGAAGACGCAGTGCTTTTAGTTATATTGAAATATAAAACGCCACGTGGATCTGAGACAATATGACTCTTTTGACCATGTAGCAAACTTTGTGCGAATGCCGGAACAATTAGTCGTGAAACAGAAATGTGGGTGGAGAAATGAAACTACTAGCTCTCAAGTGATGGAGAGGTGTTTTATATAGTGTACATAAGAGCACACGACGATTTTTCGTGGAAACTTCAGTGTAGTGAATGATTTTAAAATCGCATGAAGGAACGCACTCCAGACGCCGCCACAATCAGTTTCCTCCATTTTCTACATTTCTTGTTGGTTGTCAGACTTGATGTTATTGATGTTTGAAAATTCTTCTTCCGCTTTCTACACATTTAAGTGCCTTATAATATATTCAAGATATTTGGAGTGTATGGTTAATTCTTCAGGTACAGGACTTTAAGATGAGTAAAGTGCTACATACTGTTAGGACTATTTACATAACAAGTGACAGATGAGCCAAACATTCGTCAGTAGTGCACCTCCTTCTACCTTGAAGCAGGAGAAGGTCTTGGAACATGTGATACTGGCAAATGAAATGAGTTTCTTTAATGTCTAAATAATTGTATCAGTCTTGGAAATTTGTTTAGTTTCCCGCCGGCCGCGGTTGCCGAGCGGTTCTAGGCGGTTCAGTCCGGAACCACGCAACAGCTAAGGTCGCAGGTTCGAATCCTGCCTCGGGCATGGATGTGTGTGATGTCCTTAGGTTAGTTAGGTTTAAGTAGTTCTTCGTTTCAGGGGACTGATGACCTCAGATGTCAAGTTACATAGTGCTTAGATCCATTTGAGCCATTTCTTTGTAGTTTCGCATAGCTTCTGTTTCAAACTGAATTTATATTTGTAACTCCTTCCTCATAATACGTCTGCTTAATGTAAATTTACGTGCTTATGTGTGGTGTATAGCAGGCAAATTATCTAACAGGCACACAATTAAATACGGCATGGACAAGATTTTCTCGATTGTAGCGCTTTCAAATTTCAGTCGAATATTAGCTCCCAAGAGAGTGTGCTGAAACGTAATGTCTCCGAATCTCTTGTATGAATACTTTCAAAGCTTTCAGAATAAAAGAAACGTTACTAATATTCTACATCTTTATTCATAGTTTCTACATATTTGCGGCCCTGTGTAGCTAGCATGTAATACGGCGGTGTGTAATGTAAATACGTCGGTGCGTGAGAAACAACTTGCTGTAATCTAGTTCGAATTCGAAGAGTTCGTCCTCGCATGAAGCACAGCATCCTTCAGCATGACAATACCAGACCACACTCGAGCGCTGCAACATCTTCAATAAACGATGCCTTGAGTTCATGTCATCGATCACACTCCATACAGTACTGACTTGGCCCCAATCAATTTTCACCAGTTCTTAAAACCAAAAGAACACTTTTGAGAAATTCAGAATGGTTCAAATGGCTCTAAGCACTATGGGACTTAACATCTGTCATCAGTCCCCTAGACGTAGAACTACTTAAAACTAACTAACCTAAGGACACCACACACATTTATGCCCGAGGCAGGATTCGAACCTGCGACCGTAGCAGCAGCGCGGTTAGACACTGAATCGCCTGGAGCCGCTCGGCCACAGCTGCTGGTAGAGAAATTCACGTTAATAGTGAAAAAGCGGAGTAAGCAGAGGTGACGTTGGGACTCCGTCAGCAAGGAAAGATATTCAACAGTGACATTATCAACAAACTGGTCTCTTGATGGGAGAAATGCGTTAGTTGCCAGCGTGACTATTTTGAGAAATAAATGTGTAGACATGAAAAATAAAGATCTCGAATGACTGTAACATTCGTTTGATTTAAAGAGCCTTAAGACTTTTCACACGAAAAATTCGGAGGCATTACTTTTCAGCACACTCTCAAAGGAAGTTTCCGGAGGAAATTGCGTAATATCAGAACAAGACTGCAGTACATAAAAAGCGAATGCCGTAATTAAAAATGGAATAAAAATATATAATACTTCTATTAGAAGGCTGGCTAGAGGCAAAAGTTAGAGCACTGTACCAACTTATAACACTCTTCCCTATTATCTCCGCAGCCGTTCCATTAAAATAGCACCATATACAGTTTTGATGTGAGGCCTTAGGTAAAGAGACATAAATAAGCGATAAATTAAACGATAAATGTAATCTAAGACAAAATAACGACGCATCACGAATGAATTATTCGAGTCGGATGGAAATCAGTAAATGTGACGTACATTTACAGACAAATAGTTACAGGTTCAGAAAAACATGGATGGTTGATTCAGGAGCAACGGCCTTTCAAATTGAGCAAGTCAATAGTGTTTTGATCTACTTCTGGCCCCTATGCAAGCAGTTATTCGGCTTCACATAGACTGGATGTCCTCCTGAGAGTTATCGTGCCAAATACTGTCCAATTAAAGTGTCAAATCGTGAAAAATCTAGACCCGGTTGCAGTGTCCTGCCCATGACACACCAAAATTTCTCAATTGGGAAGGTATCCGACGACCTTGCTGGCCGAAGTAGGATTTGGCATGCACGAAGACAAGCTGTAGAAACTCCCACTGTGGGAGGGTGGGCAGTATCTTGCCGAAATGTAAACCAAAGTCTGGGTGACATTATAGGGCGTAGAATATCATCGACGTACCGCTGTGCTGTAAGGGTGCCTTGGATGACATTCAAAGGCGTTCTCCTATGGAAAGAGATGGCACTCCAGAACGTCACTCCTGGCTGTCGGGCCGTTGACGGGCAACAGTCACGTTGGAATCGCACTGCTCTCCAGGATGGTCATTTCGACTGGAGTAAAATTTTTTTCAGTCATGATTCACGTTTATAACTGAGCTCCGACGACCAGTGGAGACGTCTCTGGAGACACTCCAGACAGCTGTGGAATATCATGCTGACTGTCGCCCGCCATTTGGTCCTACAACCATGAGTGATGGTCTGGGATGCCATTTGCTTTCGTAGCAGGACTCCTTTGGTTATCAGCCGCAGCACACAGAGTTGGTTGCTTTCGCCCAAAGCCTACCTTGTCCAGCAGGGCCGTCGGATATTTCTCCAATTGAGGATGTCTGGAGCATCATGGGCGGGGTCACAGTATTTGGTACGATATCCCTCAGGAGGACAACCAACAACTCTGTCAATCAACGTCAAGCCGGATAACTGCTCTTACAAGGGCCAGTGATGGACTAGTGCGATATTGCGAAACTCTTTCTCCTCAATAAATCGTCCAGTTTTTGTGAAATTCTAATTATGTATGAGGGTTGGAACTTAGGTAGTTGCAACCATTTATTCACAACCGATACAAAAGAGTTACATGTTTCCACCTGTTACTGTCCTTCATAGTAATCACCTGCGTTGTGTAGAACCCGTTCCCAACGATGTGGAAGGCGTAGTATACCGTTAGCAGAGCCTCTTCATGGTGCGAATGGAGCGGTCTACTGCCTGTCGAATCTCTGGAACAGTTCTGAAGCGAATACCACGAAGTGGTTCCTTCACCTTCGGAATGAAATCGAAGTCACAAGGACTTAAGTCCGGGGAGTATGGTGGGTGGTACAGCACTTCTCAGTACCATCGAGCGAACAGAGCAGCCACAGCTTGCGCTGTATGCGTCCCCGTATTGTGGTGAAAATGATGGGCGGATTGGGCAGAAAGTGTCCCGGCTTCTTTCGCAATGCTGGTCGTAAGTGATGCTCCAAAAACGAACAGTAATACTGTGCATTGACGATCTGCCGTGGAGGAACGTAATGCATTAGTATAACACCATCACAGTAGTACAAGAGAATGACCATAACTTTAGACCGCTCCATTCTCACCATCAACAGGCACTGCTAACGGTATACTACGCCTTCCACACCGCTGGCAACGGGTTCTACACGACGCTGGTGACTACTTTGAATGACAGTAACAGTTGAAAATATGTAACTCTTTTGTATCGATTGTGAATAAATAGTTGCTTCTATTGAAGTTCCAACCCTTTTATTTGTCTGTACATATACATCACATCTACCGATTTCCGTCCTATTCGGATCATTCCTTCGTGGTGCGTCGTTCTTTTCCTTTAGTCTGTATTTACTCAGGGAACATAGTACATTCACCCTCAAATAAGGCAGTCTAAATGTCTGTCAAAGCACAGTGAAAGCGTCAAAAGATGGCAAAGTGGGATTATGTTTATTGGTTAACGTTGTGCTGTCACGAGTATGAAGTGCGGCACTTATTTCTTGTACGACAGTGCAGCGTTAGATCTCTTAAACTTCCGAGGATAATGACACCGACGATTTTCATCCTGCGCAAGGTCTCGACGGAAACGGGCGAAGAACAATTAACTTATTCTCTTTTATGTGGACCGACCTCGTTTTAGAATCAGGTAAGCAGCTGGTTTGTTTCTTCAACTTCGATATACGAAGGCAGGCCGCCATTTAGAAATAATATCTTGAAAACTGGAAAGGAGAGACTTCATGTTCGAAAGATAACGGGTAGGTGAGATTCTGGTTATGGCAGCTGGATTGCATAAGGGGAATGTCGAATGGAATAAAATATTATAACGAATTGGACAAACAAGAAGTTGAAGAGGCGTTCTACAAAAACGCACATGTGCTGACGATATCTTGGAATTGATTGAAGCCTTTAATGACTGTAGAACCTGTAATATGTTTCAGAGAACATACGATACGCGGATCTTTCAATGAGAGTATTATCTGAGTAGATAGTGCTAAATTGTAGCTTTTTATAGTAATAAAGAAGCAGTTTTGTTGTGATAGTTGCGGGTTAGAAAAGGAAGTCCTATGACAACATGATGCTTAGCTGGCAGAACACGTATTCGTATTCCACTTCAAACGGTGTGTCCCCATTCCCCGGTTCATTTTTTGTGTTAGGTTAGGGACAAGCAAGACGCCAAATTGGGGCGTCCAATAGAACGACTTGCACGATGCCGTTGAGCCACACGAAGTTCCTATTGTTGTTATTATTATTATTTATATAATCAATAATGGAACCTTCAGTGAGCTAGTAATACCTGCAGTTGTCTGGTTTTTTCTATTGCGTGTATTAATTTTACTGCACATTCAAATGTAGTCTTCAGTTTCCCTAAATTAAAAGACCCTTAGCTGGTTGATGCTGAGGCGTACTTACCTCACTGATATCATCCATTTGCTGTTCCATTGAGACAAAAACTGCGATGGATTTATACTTCCCCGTCAGCTTGGCAGTATTCTTTCTAACCGCTTCTCTTCGAGAGAGCAGCATGACCACTCTCAACTTAATGACATGAGAACGATACATATCGATAGTTATGAAGCTTAGAGTAGTGCTTACGGGGTTTGTCCTGTGAGGGATAGTGTTTTCTTCAGAAGTGACGCGTTCAACCTTATCGGTATGACTCCTTTAAAGCGGATTTCTTATTATTAGTGCCATTGCAGAGGTGTAGATATCCAATTTACACAAAATACAAGACCTTGCGTTTGGTTCATATTCTGTCCCCTTCGGACCTAACTGCAAGCAGTGTGTAACGACGCAAAATTTACTTTAGAAGTACAATGAGGTCGTGCATAAATACAAGTATCGCAAAACTGCGCTTGCGTTTACTAAGAGGAGCTGAAATTGTGGTCGCCAATTGTTGCCTCTCGCTTTCTTCTCTAAAGGGGGAAATTTAAAGCAATTAGTTTAAGCTCTTCGTATACAGATACAATAAAACTCCTAAATATGGAAAAAAGTTACCAGCCACCTTTTCAGAGTGTAGAGAAATTAATTTTCTTTTAGATTTATACTTTTCCGTGACAAACGTAATTATGTAAGTACTACAGTGCTGTCCGCGAAAAGGTTTTTCACTTATCTGCGTCATTTGCAACATATGTAACAGGCGGTACTGTTTACTCTTAATGCCTAATTTATAAAACTAATCGTTTGGAAGGAAGTGAATGACAATAAAACTAGACATGCCACTGAAATTAACTTTTCTGTACCTCTTTTACAGTTCTGAGAGTAACTTTGACACAAAATCGTGTGAAACATACACCTAGAAAATATTTTAACAAACAGTCTTTAGAAAGAAAGTATCTGCCAGACACCATACTACGAAATTGTGTGGTGTACGCTCAACATTTGCTTAAAGTTTGTTAATTGCAAAGTGGATTTAAAGGGACTGAATAATGATACCATAATGACGTATGTAATTATGATATATGAAGAATTTTCCCTAATTATTTTTTAAATGGTAATCATTTCATAAATATATGTCAATATACTGTGTGATGTACCACTGTAAGTGAATGCGTTTCAATTACTAAACAAGAAATTATCATAAATGTAGAAATATTGTCCAAACAAACATTAGGATTATATTCTTAGTTTTAAAAATCAGGCAGGTGTAAACATATTTCACCACAATCAGTTGTTTGATATCCACAACTGGATAAAGTCCTTCTCTAAAATGTGGGTCACAGTTCCAACTTTTTCACAAAACCGTTTGTACTAAAGACGAATTTTATAACATAAATTTACAATTCTATAGACACCTGTAAATGCGGAGCACGTCTCAGTGCAACGCATTATAAATTTAATGGTCTCTTAAATATTTTACTCTATTGGGACATTCCACATCACGTTTATGGTGGCGGAAACTGAAAATAACAGGTGTTTGGAAATGAAATGAATGATGGTTCCCTCGTATTATTTCAAGCCAATGTTCTTCATAGTCTTGATCCACATTGATTACATTAATGTCATATGATTGAGTGCAGTTCGGTAAATAATCTGTCATTAAGAAAATTTTTCTTGAATTCGTTAACATTAAAGAATCTATTTGCATGCAGATTCAGTTAATGTGAGGCTAGCTTGAGGCTAAATTCACACTTGAAAATAAACAAATATGAAGATTATTTCAGTCATAGGCAGAATTGTTTACTGGTTAAAACCTTTTCGAATGACTCGATCATTATCAGTAGCCCACAAGTATTTCTTGGCTGATGGCTGCCTCAGAGCGTACTAGGACTCAGCTCTTCCACGGCGCCCATACTATTAGATAAGGCTCCTCTGCGTAACACAGACCAAATGAACTAACCAGTCGTCAGTCATGGTAGACGAAGATATCAGGTGCAATAATCCTACTACCATCCTGTAATAGGACCCCGACCACATTCACCTAGTAGAAGCCTCATGGAGATGTTGGCACCTAGTGTGCAAAGAAGGAGAAGTTACAGGCATAAAATAAATTTATGTGAGATCTGAGTGAAAATACACGACACAGATGTAATATTTTAGAAATATTGATTATTTTACACACGGTTTATCGTTTTTAATTCCATTTTTTTTATTAGTCATCAGTCTGCCGACTGGTTTCACGCGGTCCGCCACGAATTTCTCCCCAGCGTCGAACTCTTTCATGTCAGAGTAGCACTCGCAGCATACGTCCCCAGTTATTTGCTAAACATATTCGAATTTATATCTTCCTCCGCAGTTTTTGCCCTCTACAACTTCCTCAAGTAACATGTATTAACAAATGTCCTATCAACCTGTACCTTCTTCGTATCAGTGTTTTCCACATATTCCTTTCCTCTCAGATTCTCGGGAGAACCTCCTCACTCCCTATCAGTCCACCGAATTTTCAATATTTTTCTGTAGCATCATATCTCAAACGCTCCGATTCTCTCTTGTTCCAGTTTTCCCACAGTTCATGTTTGATTAGCATACAAAGCTGTGCTCCAGACGTACATTCTCAGAAATTTCTTCCTAAAATGAAGGCTTATGTTTGATACTAGCAGACTTCTCTTTGCTAGGAACGTCCTTTCCACCAGAGTTAGTCTGCTTTTTACGTCTTCCTTGCTCTGTCCGTCATATCTTATTTTGCTACCTCGGTAACAGAATTTCTTAAATGCATCTACTTCGTGATCATCAAACGTGATGTTAAGTTTGTAACTATTTTTATTTCTGAAACTGGTCATTAGTTTCGTCTTTCTTCGATTTACTCTCAATCCATATTCTGCACTCATTAGACTGTTCATTCCATTCAGCCGCGTGGAGTGGCCGCGTGGTTTGAGGCGCCATGTCACGGATTGCGCTGCCCCTCCCGCCGGAGGTTTGAGTCCTCGCTCGGGCATTGGTGTGTGTGTGTGTGTGTGTGTGTGTGTGTGTGTGTGTGTGTGTTGTTGTTGTTGTTAGCATAAGATAGGTTAAGGTAGTTTAAGTAGTGTGTAAGCCTAGGGACCGATGACCACAGCAGTTCGGTCCCTTATGAGTTCACACACATTTGAACATTCCATTCACCGAAGCTTAGAACTGATATTCTTTCACAATGAATTTCAGTTCCACTTTTGAAATTTTCTTCGATTTCTGTCATTTCTTCTTTGATGTATAGACTGAAAAGCCTTTTGAATAAGAGCACTTCGTTCTTGGTCTTCCACCCTTGCTGTTCCCTCTTGGTTCTTGTATATATTGCATATTACCCGCATTACCCAATGGCGTACCAGTAGTTGTCTCAGAATATAAAAAAAAACTTGTACCGTTGTATATTGTAGAACGCTTTTTCCAGGTTGAGAAGTCCTATGAACGAGTCTTGTTTTTTATTTAGTTTTGTTTCCATTATCAACCGAGTCAAAATTGCGTCTCCGGTGCCTTTACGTCTCCCAAAGCCAAACCGATCGTCTTCTAACACACCATCAGTTTTCTTTTCCTTTCATCTCTATATTATTCTATTCGGCAACCTGCATTCATCAGCTGATTATGCGATAATTCTCGCACTTATCGGCTTAACTCTATAGTCAGATACAAAGATAAATGTGGTTGTGAAAGTTAAGTGGAGTCAAACGTTTTAAATTAGTGCACCACAGGTTATGTCAGTTGCTTTTCAAATATAACAGCTGTTTATATTTGATTAAGAATAAAAGGAAGAGGAATTAGTTTAGTAAAATATGATGTAAAAATTTAGCTTAGATAAATAATGAACTACTTGTGAAATTAAAATTGTTCAGAGAAGAAAGGGAAGTTAGGTAATATATAGAAAACTTCGATGGTATATTCCAATGGAGTTACTGAACAAGTAAATGCTGTCCTTGATAGGTGGAAAGTGGAATATCCTAAATCAATTTTAATTCTGGCAAATTCTATACAGACCAGTTTGGCACGGCAATATACACACGCTTGAACGAACGCTAGAGTAACTGGAGAGCGTGATGAGTGATCTAGGGTGGGGATATTGCCTGATCTGCAATATTATTTGGTGACATGTAGGGTGGGGGTTGATGTTTCTCTACAGACAGGCAGAACTTTCATAATAAGATATAAGGAACCGGAAATAACGTGGGAATATGGCACCACCGTACCATAACAGAAAAGGACACGAAAATAGATCCAGCAAAAATCAACATCAGATAAATCTACAAGAGAACTTCTACTTCAAAAAACAATATTAGAGAAGAAACACACAATGAGTGACCAGACAAAGATCAGCAAGCATACGCTATTTAGACTATTAAAACGTACTGAAGAGAAAGAACAACCCGCCTTCCCCTCCTCCTCCACCCCCCCTGGACACCACAAAATAGTATCACAAAGCAGGCTATACCCCGCTCCCCCTACATTATCAATTACTCTACCATCGTAAAGCAATACATAACACAGTGTAGTTAGGACATGTTAGCTCTCGCTCTCTCTCTCTCTCTCTCTCTCTCTCTCTCTCTCTCTCACACACACACACACATATTCATTCATTCTCTTTCTAGTTCGAAAATGTGAACCCTTATAGAGCGATAGGAGGCGCTCCGACGACTACCAAAACAAAAGCAAAGAATAGTCGAACACATTTCGCAATAGAAAAACAAAACACCTGAAATGGCGAGGCGAAAGTGCTTCTCCTCAACGCAAAAACGTGGATATATTTGGCGTAGTGAAAGTGCTGGGAACTAAAACCGATACATGCAGTGGAAGAACAGGAAGACTGAAGTAAACAACACAAAACTGTAACTATAAGAATTGAAACTGCTAATATTAGTAAGGAAATTGTGCGAACTATTCGCGATTTTAGCAAACAAAATTGTGAAAGAGAAATACCATATTTTTAAAATGAGTACTGAAGATGCTTTAGAATAAAACGAAACGCGTTTGGTCTTAATAAAACTTTCATTACAGGTGGAAAGGACAGCAATTAACCTATACATCTTATTTCTACTCTGAAAAATTACTGCAATTGCTCATGTAGACGATTATTTAATGTAATATACATTTTATCTAATCTGAATAGTATTACTTCGAATTTTACTGAAATATTTCCTCTCGTTCTAGTCTAAAATAAGACATTTATAATTGTCATCAGACAAACCGATCTAGGTCTTCTGCAGATGCAATAGCATGATATCTTTGTTTTCCAAATATTTCACAACCATAAATATATATATATATATATATATATATATATATATATATATATATATTGCCTGTTGATGGAGTAACAGCCGAAAACCTGTTTGTATAATAACATTTATAGGAGAATAGTACACCAGTCTTGTGAGTTTTTTCATTTACAATGTATAAAACATTCTACCAGAAATAGTCAATTGATGCAGTACAACTTATTGTTAACAACAGTGTTGTCACCGGCACACCCTGCTGATAACGTCTGAGATACTAACATGACAGAGTGTAAGGAAATCAGCGTCTAAAGTCACTACAAGATCTTTACATATCACAAATTCATGTACACGTAGGATGGGGAACAAAATTGGCCGTCTCTTGTTCAAAGGTAGTAGAGCATCCACGTTAATATTTTCTGATATCCACAGAAAACGTAGTTTACGAGAGTCAGAAGGAGCTTTGATTCCAGTAGACTCGAATACTTCTCCAGGGGGTCAACCATTACAGCATCACGGTCGATAAAGTCACGAGAGCTCGCTACCTGCAACAGGTGTCGCCAAGGTGGCGTGCCGGTGCGTGGAGAAGGCAGAGTTCCAGAAGGGTCGGGTGTGGGGTGACAGCCAATAAGGCGACGTCACCTGTCCTGGTGGCGTCACCGCTGCCTGCGCACACAGGCTCCGTCCACTCAGACGTCTCTCTCTCTCTCTCTCTCTCTCTCTCTCTCTCTCTCTGTGTGTGTGTCTGTGTGTGTGTGTGTGTTCACGGTTGGTTATTGGAAATTCCGGCGGAGACGACGAATCCGCAGACTGTCGGACGGTCTGCTCTGAGAGCAACTGACGCGTCGAGTCAGACCTGACGCTGGTAGAGGCTAGCGCACATCAGACGAGACACGATCTTATGCAGTTTGTAACATTACTCCTTCTGACTCAGCAATATGCGCTATCTCCAGCTGCATAGAATTCCAGGATGATGTACACTGTCCATACTGTAAATAATGAGACCAAGCAGTACAATAAAATATTCACTTACCTGACCATCGTGAGGTTGATGACGATTCATTGTGGCCAGTTGATGAAGACATTTCTCAGGTTTCTTGCATTCTTTGCTACATTCAGATAGATCACGCAGTAGTTCAAATAACAAATGCAGCTGACTAAATTATCACCTAAGATAACTTTTCTTTCAATTACTCACAATACACTTCCTGTAGTCACATCTCCATCTGCAGAACGCCACATTCCCAATCTACTGCAATTGTCGTACTGTACAAGAGACATGTGCCGCCAAATATGGCATGAAAGTTTACGTATTACCTTCGAACACAAGACATTACATATGTTAACATGTGCATACAGGTGGAATGAACTACCAACGTGATCTCATGTTGGTGGACACACGCCATAACCATAGGGTCGTGTCCATCAGGTCGCATAAAGGAGGCGTCTGTGTATCAGACCATTTCCTTGTTGAGTGTAAACGAAAAATGATGTTTACCTATATGCATAAGCAGACTAAGGAGACACTAGAACCTGCATTGAATGTTAGAGAACCCCAAGAAACTGCAGTTAAAGGAAAATATGCTGTAGTAATCACAAACAGATTTGGGGCCCAAGAAAACCTAGAGGCAAGGGAGAACATGGAGGAAAAGTGGGAAAAAATAAAGGCCACAGTCTAAGCATAGCAGAGGAAATATTGGGAAGAAAAAAGAGAATGAAGAAGAGAAAACTACAGAAAAGAGCCTACAGAAAAGAGAGGGTAGATAAGGGATGAGTGGCTGGCTGAGAGGGAGAATCAGCAGAAAAGGCAAAATTTTCGTAGAACCAGAAGGGAGACAAAGCGAAGAAAATATTTCCGGAAAGTTTATTAGGACAAGTAGTGGCAGCGATCCGGAACAAGAATTCAATACAATGTTTCCTATGCATCAAAAATTGGAAATGGGGATTTTTTCGTTAGAGATAAGAACGGTAACTTGATTAGTGACAAGGAAAGAATATAGAAAGAGGGAAAGAATTCTTCTTAGAACTCCTGAAACGCCATACTAAAATGACATGCTAGCTACCGACACCACGAAGGGAGGGAAAGATGAAGAATGGTAAGTGACTGAGGAAGATGGGAAGATTGCAGACAAAACACTCATGAAACAACAAGGCCGGGGACATAGTAACCGGAGAATTAATCAAAGATGGAGGTGCCAGCTTGCACTGAGAGACGTATTGAAGTGGCAAAGAAACTGGTACAGGCATGTGGATTCAAATACAGAGATATGTAAAGAGACAGAATACGGTGCTGCAGTCGACAACACCTATATAAGACAAGTCTCTGGCGCAGTTGTTAGATCGGTTGCTGCTGCAACAATGGCAGATTATCAAGATTTCAGTGACTTTGAACGTGGTGTTACAGTCGGCGCACGAGTGATCGAACATAGCGTCTCTGAAGTAGCGATGAAGTGGGGATTTTCCCGTACGACCATTTCACGTGTGGACCGTGAATATCAGGATTCCGGTAAAACATCGAATCTACGGCGTCGCTGCTGCCGGAGAAAGATCCTGCAAGAACGGGACCAACAACGAATGAACAGAGTTGTTCAACGTGACAGAAGTGCAACCCTTCCGCAAATTACTACAGATTTCAGTGCTGGGCCATCAACAAGTGTCGGCGAGCGAACCATTCAACGGAACATCATCGACACCCTTTACGCCTCGCCTTGGTCTGTCAATACCGACATTGGACTGTTTATGACTGGAAACATGTTGCCTGGTCGAGCGAGTCCCGTTTCACATTGTATCGACGTGTACCGGTATGGTGACAATCTCACGAATTCATGGATCTTGCATGTTAGCAGGGGACTGTTCATCTTGGTGGAGGCTCTGTAATGGTGTGGGGCGTGTGCTGTTGGAGTGATATGGGGCCCTGATACGGCTAGATACGAGTCTGACAGGTGACACATACGTAAGCATCCTGTCTGATCTTCTGAATCTATTCACGTATAATGTGCATTCCTATGGGCTTGGACAATTCCATCAGGACACTGCGACATCCCACACGTCAAAAATTGCTACAGGGTTGCTCCTGGAACACTCTTCTGAGGTTAAAGACATCTGCTGGCCACCAAAATCCCGAGACATGGACATTATTAAGCGTATGCCCAGCAACGTGCTGTTCACAAGAGATCTCCATCCTCTCGTACTTTTAAGGACTTGTGGATAGCCCTACAGGATTTATGACGTCCATACCCTCCAGCACTACTTCAGATATTAGTCGAATCCATGCCACGTCGTGTTGCGGCACTTCTGCGTGCTCGTGTTGATCCTATACTTATTACGCAGGAGTACCAGTTTCTTTGGCTCCTCAGTTTATATAAACTGATACGGTCGATATGAAAGAATGAGACTTTGCCATAAGAATGGAAACTGGCAGTAATATGCCCGACATAAAAGAATGGTATCAGCTTGCTGAATGTAACAATTACATACTGAAGCTTCCGTATCGTCTTCTCTTTTTCATAAACGTGATTCTGATCTATGGTTCCATTGCTGACTCATTTTTTACTTTATCTATCCCATAATACTTCCCTTTTGGCAATAGCACAACATTTTAGATACTTTAAATTCTTCCTCCAGATTGGCACTAGTCCGCGTTACAAATCTATACAACACCATGTTCCAGACCTAGGCTTTCTGGAAGATCGTCTTCAGCTCTGTATCAATATCTGATATCTGAAAGGCCTTTATATTGAACAAAGTTATCATTCCTGTGGCAATTCACTTGCTTCGACCAACCTGTGCAGTTTTATTACCCCAGAAAGGATAAATCTTTCTTCCACAACTGGGTCGTTCACCTGTCAAATAAGACATTATTTTCCTTTCTAGTATTCTTCACTGTTAAGTCTTCCTTTGAAAGCTGTGCGGTTCATTAGTGAATCCAAGAGCAAGGAAGAGATGCCGCTCATGGACAGAGAATTAAGATATTAATTTGATCTACATATAACAACAAATAATGAAAATAATACGTAACTTTGTTGCTGAAGTTCGCAGCGTCAGCTGTCAACAATAGATTTTAGTGTAGGAATATGTACAGACACAAAAGATTTATAAACCTGTCATTCTTCAATACAATGTCTATTCAGAAGATGTCGAGCGCTGACGACGATGAATGTCTGTAAATGTTATTCATCTGGCAAACATACAAAATGTCCCAGTGCATGAATGTTGGAATTGATGTGGAACCACTGGTGGAGCTACGGAGAGGGAATGTTTGCATCTCATTGGCAGCGAAGTAATCGTTGGTAGCAGTGCCTTTGTGCCGCGGAGGCGGCTGTGGGAAACGTGGCGGCGTAACTAGCAGCGCGTGTATTTCAAGGTGCGGCCGACAGGATGGTTGCCGATACCGCATTCACCAGCGTCGGCGTTGCTTCGATCACCCTTGACACTAGGGTCATTTCAACCTTTCTAAAGCTGTACAGGTCGACTATTGGTCATATGAATGTAAAGAGAGTAAACGCGAAGGAATAACTACGTCCGAACCAAGACCAGGTAAACCTCAGTACTGACAGACAGGGACCATCGAACACTGCAGACAGTTGTAAAACTCACATCAAATCACCAGGAGTCACATTTTAATTCCGAAGTGCTGCTAGGAGTTCAGCTAGCGCCTAGGGCTTAAAAAGATTGTGGTACAGTGGTGCAGCAGCTACTCATAGGAAACGCTTCATGTGGCATAAATAGCGAAGTCAGTCAACAGTGGATGACTTGAAACGAGTGATGAATCACGTTATATCCTTTGGCAGTTCGATGGAAGGGTCTGGGTAGGGGGTAATGCCTCTAGGAATCTGCCGTCTTGTGAGGTGCCAACAGAAAAATACGGAGGAGGTGGTGTTACGAACACACTTAACAGCATGGTACACTGGGCACAGTGACACAAGGCAGCGTCAGTGAGGCAACATTTTGTGGACTGTAACATTCCTGAAATAGGCTGGCCTATCTCGACTTCCAAATTGAACCCAATGGAACACTTTCGTGAAGAGTTAAAACTGGGAGTGTTCCCAACAAATCGCTATAGCGGCTAACGGTGGACACACCCCGTATTTTTGACCACTAGTAGGTAGATACTTCAAATCAAATACTATAAATATAGAATAAAGCTGTAGTGGATTGCACACTATGAAAGGTTACAAGTTGTCTGGCTTGACTCATTCGTTAATAGGCTCGCACTGTCTGCTCCTTCATATAACTGACGTTACGTAAGACCCGCGAATCTCGTCACTTTATGTAACTCTGATTACCTCACTTGATTCTGTGTATTTTACTTAATAAAAAATTGCAGCTGTTGTCTCTTCGAAATTATGTCGCACCGGCCAAAGAAATTATTGGGTATCTTGCGGCCGATGCGAGAAACACTGGGAATAACGAGACAGTCCGCTGGCCGGATTAAGCCACTAGCGTAAGAGGGCGGTCAGGCAACTAGAGTGGATCTTGCGGAACTCTCGCGTCACTAAAAGAACGGAATTTTTGGTGCTGTGACGTGCAGTAGTGTCCGTGGCCCAGCTGGGGGGTTTTGGGGCATAAGGGGTGGCTCAACATCTGATAACATCTGGTGGGACCTCACTATTCTTGAGGAGGCCAGGCTTGCAGCTGCGGGAACGGAACTTAGTGGCGTTAACGCTGAGTTCGCTAGACATGTTGCAAATTCTAGACTGTGTAAATAATCCTATCACCTTTGGACGTCGGATGGGAATTTCTGAACAAACTTTGGGTGGATGGTGAACCATGACTGGCCCTCTAATTGATTGTGCTGGGAAATTATTTAACATTGCAGTTTAAAGCGATTGGACAGTCTTAAATAACATTTTGTTTGATTTGAGCTTGCTGCCGTGCTGACGC
This sequence comes from Schistocerca nitens, assembly GCF_023898315.1. Lineage (NCBI taxonomy): Eukaryota > Metazoa > Arthropoda > Insecta > Orthoptera > Acrididae > Schistocerca > Schistocerca nitens. The sequence continues at coordinate 158,935,162 of NC_064620.1, read as the reverse complement.
AAACGAGGGAGTCGGTTGGATGGTCGCATGATCAAAGATTTAGTAATTGGTTATCTAAGGGGCGACTTGAAGTGGTCGATCGCTGAGGGGCGATCATTCTGGTGTTCTGCGCTGGGACATCGTACTGACGACTTAACGCCATCCATAGATTCCGCGCTGGAGCATATTTCGTGCTGACCCACACCTTCACATTCATTGACACGACAAGAGATTGGTGAGCAATGCTGATTTCGGTTGTCCGTGATTTCTCCAAATTACTTAATGCACAAGCCAGGATGGTTCGTTAGAAAGAGGCGGCCGATTTCCTCCGCCATCCTTGAAATACTCCGACCAATCCGAGCTTTTGCTCTGTCGCTAATGGTTTCGCTGTCGACGGGACGCTGAACACCAACGTTCCTTCCTTTCATTTTTGGTCACCTTGACAAGCGCACTGTTTACTGATCTGCAAGCTTAGATTGTTTTACTCCGAATGTGGATTCCTTTTCCTTTTTTCCTGCGTCTAACAGGTTCTGGCAAATGAGGTCCGCACATTATCCAGACTGGTGGTTCCCAACCTGTGAGGGTTAAAACTGAATATTCCGAGGGGTAAAAACGAAAGTTTTCAATTTTTTTCCGTGACAAAACTAAATTATCTTTATGAGGTCATTTCTATTATCACTGTTTTGTAAGACTGTAATACTGATTATGTCATTTACCAATAATTGATTGTTACGGTGTGATGTCTGCACTTGTTGTTTAGCTTCTTTATACCATTTATGAACAGGCACTATAAGTGACTTATTGTTGACACCCGCAACTAATACAACGATTGTAATCTTGTGAAAGAAGGGCATTAATTGCTTGAAACTGCTTAAGAAGATAAAATATCTTTTATGCAAGAGTTTGCTGATTTTTTTCGATGTATAGTAATACAGTAGCTGAAGATGGATAAAATATTTAAACTAAACTTTGTTTAAATAGTAGCATTAACGTGTTGGGGAGTTCACAGCTTGAGAAGCGAAGGGATGAACATCATGTTCCTCACACAGTTCACCGCCTACACATATCCTCCGTAATTTGTACCATGCATCTGTGATACTAACATTGAGAGGTATACATCACATATGCTTCAATATCTCATGAAAAATCCCACAATAATCGAGAAATTGTTTTCGTTCTTCACTTCTGCAGAAATAAATGAAATAATGGGGAGGCGAAAAAATTGGCTCTGAGCACTATGCGACTTAATTTCTGAGGTCATCAGTCGCCTAGAACTTAGAACTAATTAAACCTAACTAACCTAAGGACATCACACACATCTATGCCCGAGGCAGGATTCGAACCAGCGACCGGAGCGGTCGCTCGGCTCCAGACTGTAGCGCCCAGAACCGCACGGCCACTCAGCCGACTGTGGAGGCCAACTTGACAGTAACTATGTAATGGCTACTAAACATCTATAAGAGTTAGAAAATATTATTATTAATATTACCAGTAGCAGTAGTAGTAGTAGTAGTAGTAGAAGTAGTAGTAGTAATAGTAGTGCTTAGACACAAAGCACTTTTAGCGTGAAGTTTTTCGGTTTTACCAGTTCAGAAGTAAGGAATCCAGCAACAACGTCATTTACAAACACATGAGTATAGCGAACTTATTTTTACTTGGTTGATTTTTTTTGGGGGGGGGGGCATTAATGATGCAAGTGTTACTATTGAGGGGAGTGGTGTAGAGGATATATGCTTTGTAACAACTGTCTAACCTCAATGTTGGTAGTTAGCTTTCAAATCAGAGAAGGAGTAAGAACTTGTAGTTATCACTTCCGATGCATTCTACGAATAAAGATGGGTATGAACATGCAGTGCAAATTGAGTCATTAACTCATTAGGTCAAGGTTTAATACAATGCCTACACAAACTAGATATGATTTCCTTTATTTCTTGTTGATAACAAAAGTCTCTACAGAAAATTTTTTTTCTTCCTAAAGTTTTATAAATTGCTAATATTGATTTATTATATTGGGAGAAGGGACAGCGGGTGGACTAGCTAACATCTGATTGCAGTGATAATGGTCTGAGAAATGTTGGGAACCACTGATCTAGATACTTTTTCGATTTTTGGGTAAGCGAGTTCCCACATCATTAAAAGTACAATACACTCTACTGCTCGCTTAGTGAGTGCAGCACCAGAGTCACGCTGCCGCTGCGGGGTATGTGCTGCTGCAGTGGCCTCCGTTGCAGACGTGCTCTCTGCAGGGCAGGAAACACTGCCCTCGGCCTGGGACGGAACGCTGAGAGCGGCAGCAGCTGCCTGCCCTACGCTGGTGCCTTGATGGATGGCAGCTGGCCGGCCAGTCACATAGCGGGGTCTGGTCTGCTCGTAAATACGGCCGCCAGGGCACTTCCTCTGCCTCTGGCGGAGTGAAGTAACGCGGAAACGGATGCACGGAAATGGTCCCTAGCACAACCGGGTATCCTGCGTAGGATCTTCAGCTGGGAAGCCATTTCCATCTTTTATGCTCGCAATACTTATAAGATTGTGACTTAATTTCACGGAAAGACGAACCATCATCGTCAGCTACAGTCATGCATTAGGTTGGAGGACTCGGTTCCTGTTTCAGCGTCTTAGCTCCAACACTTCCTGGGCCGACATACATACTTTACCCCTTTTGGCACATATTGCGAAACTTTTTTAGGATATGTATCGTATTGCATTGTGTCTACTCGTATGTGTCGATTTTTCTGTTACTGCAAATATTTCAGCTAAGGTTTATCTTCGTTTCTTATTCTATCTTCAACCTTTAACTTTTATAACGAATTTCATTTCTGACGCTATTATTTGATTTACGCCACCTATGCTTGCTACTCAGGCCTCAGATCAGTAAAATAGCACTGGAACAGCTAGTGTTTTATACTATATTTGCGTTTCCTTAGTTGTCTTTTCTTCAATGTTATTTTTATTGTTCCACGGTGTACTGGTAGATAGGACAGCTTGGCTGTGGAAGTGGAAGGGTAGCCCACAACATAGACAACAGTACTGACAATTACAAGCACCCAAGCTTTAATAATCTTCCAGCAATAAAGGCTCTTAACAAATCTCAATTAAGCAAGGACAAACTTGGTTACAAACATATTTTAACCTTCAACCAGCGAATAACCCGAATAAAGAATTACCAATCTATAAAACTTGGATAAAGGACTGCTTTACAAGATGCTTAAATTAACTAAAATCATGAAAGCTAAGTTAGAAATTTCATGTTAAGCTTCAACAGGTGAATAACCCCAATAAAGAATTCTCATTTAAATAAAACATAGATAGGAAAATGCCTTACCAAAATGCTTGAATTGTGTAAAATCATGAAAAGCTTTTCTCACAAACTACTTAGGTATTTACAGCAAATAAACACGTTTGATCTGTTTAACCAGAAGGTAACTGCCAAGTCCAAGCGACCGAAGCCACTCAGAGCGGACGACCGCCCCAACGCTGGTCATCAACCGACATCGTCACGGCCCAGTGGCCACCGTGCTAAAACAGACTAACGTTTCGGTAAGCGACCGACAGCAACACAGGAGTAACAGTGACTGAAAGTCGGCGTACGCCTTACGATACACGGCACATCCTGAAGCGGGAGCAGGCACAGCTGACTAGCCGCCGTACAGCCGCGAGCAAACAAATCTCACGCCGCCCGTACTAACACGGGAAATGATAGCGAGCGACAAGACGCCACGCGCAAAGCAGCAACCGTGCCTACCGCTCGACCACAGAATGTGCCCTGTCTCCTTGTCTATGGTAACACAATTTATAGCACAGAAGAAACGATTTAATAATGGCATTAGTTCAACGCAAGATCAGTTAACAGTTAGGTCCAGTAAAGATTTACCAACGGATTTACCTTCAAACCAACTTCTGGACCACAGGCGGAAATTAGTAAACTTGGCCTAAGTTTTCACCAGACCGATAAACAAGAAATCAAATTAAACGGTTGGCAAAAATACAGTCACGATACGCAAGCCCTTCAAGACCTTGCTATCTTACAGTTATCATTACCGGCGAAACATACACAAATGAATGACAAGAAATTCACCATTGAGAGCAAAAAAACACCACAAAGGTTAAATTAATTAATTTGCAGACGAGCCAGTCAATGAAAGCTCAGTTCCACAAGATTAGGACTAACCGCACTCGGCAGCAATACATTTGTGTGCGTGATAACTAGGTTGCCCAAACAGGATTCCAAAACCCAAAACAACAGGTCACACGTTAGCTGTCTTGTTCGCGGATACTAGGCACCACCGGGCTAAGACAATCGCGACAAAAAAATCTCTGAAATTACAGCTGCCTGCAGCAAAACAAATGAGTCAGGGTGCATGAAGCCAGCCGGCCGAAGTGGCCGTGCGGTTAAAGGCGCTGCAGTCTGGAACCGCAAGACCGCTGCGGTCGCAGGTTCGAATCCTGCCTCGGGCATGGATGTTTGTGATGTCCTTAGGTTAGTTAGGTTTAACTAGTTCTAAGTTCTAGGGGACTAATGACCTCAGCAGTTGAGTCCCATAGTGCTCAGAGCCATTTTTTTGCATGAAGCCACTGTTCCAGCCGGAGCGTAACCTTTTCAATGCACATACGGACAGAACAACACACGTGGGCATAAACGGAGCAGTAGATGCCTACCAAGCAAACTATACTGCGCCAAAATACGACCCACGTCACGTCCACAAACCGGAGCACTGCTACCGGAGCCGGTGTCTGCTCGCTGAACATCCGCAACTCTCTGTTCCCCGGAAATCGATGCTGACTGCCGCCTTGCTCAACGCTCCCTTCTCGGCCGTGCATAACAACTCTTTTCTTGTCGCCTCAGAGTGCAGGCGCAATGTCCGTTCTCCCCTGCTGTTCGCCCCAGACTCCCGTACTCCCGCTCACTCCCTCGTTAGGACCCGCTCCGAGAGGAGGCGCTCGCGATCGCACATAGTGCCAACCTCAACCAGAGGAGTAATCGGTAGCGTCTTGCGCCCACGGCTCACACGGATATCCTGAAATTTTTGTGTTTCATTATTGATACCTTCATCATTGTCAAAAGAAAAGCTGCAGCCCACACAGTTAAAATAGCCTACTTTGTCGATGATTTTATTTGTATCACTATTTTTGAGCGCACCCATTGCTGCCCTCGGAATCCCGTTACTTTCGTCTTTTCTCTAAATATTTTTAAATAATAAATTTAGCCAGTTTGGTATAACTTAAAAATATCTCTTTGCAATTCTTCTTCTGAAGTAGCTACAATAGTGTGGTCGTTAGCATACATTAATGTTTATATAACCGTCTACATATGTTTTAATTCCTTTGTTGTTTTTCTGTTGCCTCATTCCATTTTTAACCATAAATAAATTGGTTAATATTGGAGAAAGACAGCTAGGGTTTTTAGCTCCTTGTTTAGTTAATACATCAATCCTACTTATTTTGTTCCCTGTTTTTATTGCAAATTAAATTTCATTGTATAAACCGCTTACGACCCTTACCAAGTGTGCTGTCCTAATGCATCGAAAGCACACCGACCAGTGCAGGGCCGCGAAACGGCATTAACAAGGCGCTGTCCCGCGCACCAACGAAAAGAGCGGGCAGCGCCACACCTCCATGAAGACGTAGTTCAGATCTCCTGTTAACGCTGACTTAACCCGCCGCCCATCGCTGGTTGGGCTCCAATTCGATCGCATAATTCGAGAGCATCAGTAGTGGGCAATACTTAGCCTAGTCAGCAGCGCATGCTAGCGTTCTCCCTTCCCGAGCACGGGGTCCCGGCTTCGATTCCCGGCGGGTTCAGAGATTTTCACCTGCCTCGAGATGATTCAGTGTTGTTGTGTCGTCCTAATCATAATCATTCATCCCCATTACGGTCGGAGGAAGAAAATGTCAAACTACCTCCGCTAGGACCTTGCCTAGTAGGGCGGTGCGGGTCTCCCGCATCGTCCTCTACGCTCTGTCAAGGAGTATGGAACCCCATCATCATACGTCATAATCATCATACGAGCGTCACTCCAAAGGAAATGCACACTATATATTTTTTTAAAATCCATCTTTTATTCTACATGTTTCAAAGTTTTACAGTGTGTAGAAACATCCTTTAGGAACAATATTTTCAGTGAAACTTCCTGGCAGATTAAAACTGTGCGCCCGACCGAGACTCGAACTCGGGACCTTTGCCTTTCGCGGGCAAGTGCAAGTTGGTAGAGCACTTGCCCGCGAAAGGCAAAGGTCCCGAGTTCGAGTCTCGGTCGGGCACACAGTTTTAATCTGCCAGGAAGTTTCATATCAGCGCACGCTCCGCTGCAGAGTGAAAATCTCATTCTGGAAACATCACCCAGGCTGTGGCTAAGCCATGTCTCCGCTATATCCTTTCTTTCAGGTGTGCTAGTTCTGCAAGGTTCGCAGGAGAGCTTCTGTAAAGTTTGGAAGGTAGGAGACGAGGTACTGGCAGAAGTAAAGCTGTGAGTACCGGGCGTGAGTCGTGTTTCGGTAGCTCAGTTGGTAGAGCACTTGCCCGCGAAAGGCAAAGGTCCCGAGTTCGAGTCTCGGTCGGGCACACAGTTTTAATCTGCCAGGAAGTTTCATATCAGCGCACGCTCCGCTGCAGAGTGAAAATCTCATTCTGGAATATTTTCAGTTCTCAAAATAATTTCCATCCCTCTCAAGTGCCTTACGCCATCTTGGAATCAGTGCCTGTATACCCGCACGGTAAAATTCTGGACCAACCTGTTGCATCCACTGTTTGGCAGCGTGCACAACGGTGTCATCATCTTCAGACCTTGTTCCACGAAGAGAGTTTTTCAGTTACCCAAAGAGATGATAGTCACATGGCGCCAGGTCAGGACTGTAAGGCGGGTGTTTCAGTGTTGTCCATCCGCGTTTTGTGCTTGCTTCCATAGTTTTTTTTACTGACATGTGGCCGTGCATTGTCGTGCAACAGCAAAACATCCTGCTTTTGACGATGTGGTCGAACACGACTCAGTCGAGCTTGAATTTTCTGACGATGTGGTCGAACACGACTCAGTCGAGCTTGAATTTTCTTCAGTGTCGTCACATATGAATCAGAATTGATGGTGGTTCCACTTGGCATGACGTCCACAAGCAACAGTCCTTCGGAATCGAAAAACACCATAACCATAACTTTTCCAGCAGAAGGTGTGGTTTTGAATTTTTTTTCTTGGGTGGATTTGCATGATGCCACTCCGTTGATTGCCTCTTCGTCTCTGGTGAAAAATGATGGAGCCATGTTTCATCACCTGTCACAAGAAATTCATCTCCACCCTTCTCGTCCGCAGCTCGTGATCGTGCGGTAGCGTTCGCGCTTCCCACGCCCGGGTTCCCGGGTTCGATTCCCGGCGGGGTCAGGGATTTTCTCTGCCTCGTGATGACTGGGTGTTGCGTGATGTCCTTAGGTTAGCTAGGTTTAAGTAGTTCTAAGTTCTAGGGGACTGATGACCATAGCTGTTAAGTCCCATAGTGCTCAGAGCCATCCACCCTTCTCGTACTGTTCTAAAACCTCGCTTCATACCGTTTTTCTTGTTTCTTTGTGAGCCACTGTCAACGTCCTGGGAACCCACCTGGCACAAACCGTTTTTAACGCCAACACTTTCAGTATTCTGCAAACACTTCCTTCCCCTATCCCAACGTAGCGTGACAATTCGTTCACTGTGATGCACATTGTCTGGAGTGTGTGCAGCACGAGGCCTGCCGCTGAGAGAACAATCCTCAATATTGCCGTCCCCACTTTCATCACGTAACCTGCTTGCCCACCTACTAACTGTACTGCAATCGACAGCAGCATCTCCATACACCTTTATCAACCTCTTGTGGATGTTTCCCACTGTCTCGTTTTCACAGCACAGGCATTCTATGACAGCACATTGCTTCTGACGAACGTCAAGTGTAGCAGCCATCTTGAAGACATGTTGTGACGGCGCCACTCATAGGTACAGGTTGAACTAAGTTTGAAAACAAGCGGGAAGGATTTATCTACACACTGTAAAACTTTCACACGTACAGAATGAAACCTGTATTTTTACCAAAATAGTGATCATTTCTTTTGGAGTGACCCTCGTACTTAGCCTGCGTTCTGTGATTAGTAATAGTAAATGTAATTGTGTGTTGGAGGCAAAGGAAGCATAGGTAGCCACTCCATAACATTAAGTTAAGTTACGTTTCTTTACTTTGTAGAAATAAAGTGTTCTATTAATCTACAACTGCTATGCACAAATCATTCTGGATTTCTGACACCTGCCATCGCAACTACTCTCCTTCTTTGTTTATGTTGACTCCCACAGAAGCCGACAAAAGAGTTGTGGAATCCTGTTCACTTGTAGTACCGATAGACGAATCATCTGCAGAAAAACAGGTGGGAGTAAATACAATGGAAAACCGAGACAGGCAGGAGTGGAAGAGGGGTGTAAGACAGCCTACCACCAAGTTTGTTTGACTTTTTCGTCGGAGAACCAATGCAGTGTGAGAAAATACTTATGGAAAGGTAATTAAACTGCAAGGGCGCCAAAGAGACGGTTTGCAGACGCCATAGCCGTTCTGGAAGGAGTGACACAGTGGTGGAAGATCTGAAAGAATTTTCATATTTAGAAAGCATGACCCAGCACGGGCAGAGATTTTTTCAGCAAAAAGAGCTCTACTGGTATCAGATATTAGTATGCAAATGTGGAAGAAATTGCTGACAGTATACGTCTGCAACGCGCATTGTTTGGAAGAGAAATTTGGACCACTGTTAGTCAAGGATAGAGGAAGCCTATGGTGATGGCTTTCGTAACTGAATTAATAATCACTAAATTAGTGATCACGTTTGAGAAGCCGTGTTGATAAGTTGCGAATGCGGTGCAGACATTCCTACTTCGTCACTGGATGACGGATTGGCTTTGAGCGCTATGGGAGGTCATCAGTCCCCTAGAACTTAGAATTCCTTAAACCTAACTAACCTAAGGACATCACACACATCCATACCCGAGGCAGGATTCGAACCTTCGACCGTAGCGGTAGCGCGGTTCCAGACTGAAGCGCCTAGAACCGCTCTGCCACACTGGCCGGCCGTGACGGATTCTGCAACGTTCTGACAGAGGGCTTGTGGAGATGCGGAGGAGTGATCTTAACGCCGAGCGAGCCCGCGTCAGCTCCCACGTGGGCCGTAATCTTGCAGCTATTGCTTGTTCTCAGTTGCTAAGCAGTAGATTCTGCTTCCAATAGATTGCAACCAATATTAATGCGATAAGGGGTGATTTCTTCGGTTGGATTTCGTAAGAGTGAAGGCGTTGGCTCTCGTAACTGAATTAGTAGTCACTGAATTAGCGATGATGTTTGAAAAGACATTTTGGAGTGATATACCAAGCCAATGGATCGGCGTGTTTTCTTCAGAAGAGGAGATTGTTCATAGTTGGTTGAAAATTTCCTGTATTTCTTCATTGTAAAAATGATAAAAATGTAATTGAATTTACATGTACGGAACTTCCTCTGTGTTAAATAATAATTTTACTGTTTTAAAGATAATTTTTAACACTGACTCTAAATTGTTCCAAATTCATTTGTTGAAGTTTAACTAACTTGTTTAAAGGTTATATCTTTGGGAAGAAAACAAAAATTGCGAAAGAATTTTACATATCGTGACCTCGCACTTTACGCTCCCTGCTTTATGAGCAGGAAACATTTCAAAACTGGAAACAAGTGTGGAAATTCATGCCCACTTATTACGCAAACAAATGAGTTTTATAAATACCCAGCAATTTTTTGCAACAATCAGTGGATAGTTTTATTCAGCTTTCTAAGATGCAAACAGGTTTTAAGTACTTTAAGTAATCTAGGTGTAACATAACTCGTGTGTTGTTATAGCCGTATTTTCCACATAGTAGGGCTCCGTAGGATCCTCTTTACGTTGCTGTATACCAGCAGCTTGTCATCTGCACATAGATGATGCTCCTGTTAGTTTGGTTCATGGGTGAACAAATCACTTTACGAACAAACGCAATTATGTTGCGCGAAAGTATTATTTTACAGCTGTTTTCGAAGTACCCGTCCTTAACTGCAGACTCCTCTATATTCATTTGTTTTCGTTTCAGTGTGACCCAAAATGTGACCTCTGATAACTTTCTCTCTCTCTCTCTCCCTCTTTCTCTGTGTGATCGTTTATGTATATGCTTTATTTACCTATTTGTGTCGTCCTTTCGTATAGTTTGCAAACCGTATTGTAAACCTTGTGCTTACGCGCGCGCGCGCGTGTGTGTGTGTGTGTGTGTGTGTGCGTGTGTGTGTGTGTGTGTCTGTACGTGTGTGACTGTAATTTTCTGCTATTCTGTCTGTCATGTTTGCAACGCATGACGTTTCTGAAATGACTCTACCACTGTGGAGTGCGTAAACTCGACTTCACACGTACGTAATACAAAACGATTCAGGAATTATCCCTGGAAAAGCTCCAATATTTCGTCGGTGGAGTTCGGGTTCAGCCTTCAGAGTTTTGGGCATAACTGAGATGGAGAGGAAGTGAGACTGCTCGTACACGTACACTATACTGAAAACTTCACTGACGGCTATATCACGTATTTACTATTGTGTGGAAGCTTTTACATTTGACTTTCATCAGCTCTAACAGTGGTTCCTTGCTATACCACCCAAACATCCTTCTGATCAGATGAAAGAAAAAAATTTATCGAAAGAAAACCTTGTCCGCTGAGGCTGTACATTTTTCCATTTATTTTCTGCTTTGGACAAGTTTCAACAGTGAAGTCATTATCAAGTTCGTACATAATATTCAATGCAAAATTCTGTGGGTGAGGTGGCATGTAAATCAGTCTATCGGTCCACGTGTGGAACGCCACGTTATCGTTGGCATGATCTGCTTCAAACACGAAATGAGACATTGTAAAACATGAGGAAGAACCACGTACTATTCAACTACTTTTGTACATGGTTCCTCCACATGTCAATGTTGTTGTATAGTTTCACATGCGGATTGATAGATTAAGTCACATGCTGCATCTTCTACAGCATGCTGCATAGATATACTATTTATGTGCTTGATAATTTCATTGTCGAGATTGGTTAGAAGCAACAAGTAAACGGAAAATTTGGCAGCCTACAAAGGGCAACATTTACTGTTGATAAATGCCTCGAGACATAGTAACAGCTTTTTGTGCCAGGCGGGCACGTTCTGATATTGAGAGTTGCCGCTCGTTATTAGCCTCTCTGCCCGCAGTAGCTTCTCGAGCGGCTTGTCGCCTCCACAGGGCAGGCCTGTTGGGCAACATTTAAGCGCTGTCGCTGCCAGGAGGCGCTCTCGAAAGGACGGGCGGGCGAGCGGTGTGTTTGACAGCAGCTGGAATAAACGCCAGGACGTCGCGGCCAACAGTAACCTTGGCCCGCTGCTAAAAGTTGCGCTTTTTGTTACTCTGGGTTCAATGGGAGGGAGTGTCGGCTGGGGCGTTGAAGACTGCTCGTTGCTAAAGCTATGTCTCCGCCATGACGGAATCCGACTTGTTCTCTGGGTTTGGGCTTGCAACAAGTCTGTGTCCTCTTTGGTGTCGGGTTGGGTTCCTGTCTGTTAGATTCAAGAAATTGGAGGAGGGGGTCTAGTGCATAGAATCCGCTTGTTCCTTACTCTTAGCAAACTCGTCATAGCACCTACTTGATGGCAGCCATTGGGGCAGCAGTTCTCAGCTTAAGCGTCGATCTGCAAGAAATTATATGATCGTCCGATTAGCGTGTGCATGATTATGTTGTGTCGCACAGTGGCTATTCTAGCTCGCCATTCTGATTATCGGTCGTTACATGAAAACATCTTCTTTCAAGACCTCACTCAAGTTACGTTTCTGTGAATTTGTGTGACTAAACTAGTCGCACTCGAGCTGTGTAACTAATTTGGCCGCACCTGTAATTAAAATGTGTTGTTTATTTTAAAATCAGGTGCTTCAAGCACAACGTTCGTTTTTTTTAAGTTTATTTATAGAATCTATTTTTGTTGTAAATGCAAATTGTTGATTACTGGTTCGTGTGTTAGAGGATAACTTGATTTATTTTGTTTTTTATTTTATTTTTTCGAGTACAGGAGATAAAATAATTAGAAAATCTAGTAAGTATTGATTCACATAAAAAATTTGCAAAATTAAATATGTACAGTGGTATTTATGACACAGATTCAATAATATATACAAACAAGCAGCAGATAAACAAGCACCAAGATGATTATATTTTTTCACGGGTCCAGTATTCGGCCGTTATCACTACAGTTTCGCTGGCTGCAGCAAGATTACAGATAGTGCACGCAACCGGTAGGTTCCTGCAGTCTAGCAGATGTCGTTCGTCCTGTACGTCACCACACTGAAAAGTTTCCTCCTCATTACTGAAGCCGTACTTCCTGAGGTTGGCTTCACACCTTGACACCGCAACTCGCAGTCTGTTCAAAGTCTTCCACGTCACGTATGACAGGTGTGAACCATCGGCTGTTTCCTCCTTGCCCGTTATGTGATTCTCTTCAGCTAGGGAGTCTCGCCAAAGCTCCTCTGTGCGAGTTCTGGGAGATGAACGAATTGCCATAGTTTTCTGTAGGAAGCTTTTTCTGGACCTCAGTCTTGGCTGTTGAGGCTCATATCCGAATAAGGATGTTTGGGTCGATTTCTTGTTTTTTCTTCTCCACTTCCATTGCAGCTTGCCTTAGAATGCGTGGCGGTGCTATATCCATAATTTGGTACAGCTTATTGACAGGAGTAGGTCGTAAGCAGCCTGTAACAATGCGTTCTGTCTCGTTCAGGGCTGTATCTACACGTGCAGCATGTGCAGAGGTTTTCCAGACGGGTGCTGCGAATTCTGCGGCGGAGAAACATAGTGCCAAGGTAGATGTTCTAAGCGCTTTTGGCTGGGCACCCCAGGTGGTTCCTGTAAGTTTGCGGATGATGTTATTCCGCGCTTTTACTTTGAGGCTCGTTTCTACACAGTGGGCTTTGAATGTTAGGATGTATCTGTTCTTTATATTGTTGGTTCAGCTCAAGAGGACTGGGTACGATAAATGTCTTTATTGGGAGTGTCTATCTCTCCAGTGGTGATCGCCATCCACTCTTAAGTGAAGGAAGAGAAATTGCTTGGCTCTGCAAATCCCACTTGTACCACACTTTGAATTTAACTCTGCTTGGAACCAGGGATCTTCCTTCTAATTGTCTGCGAACATTCACGTGATAGTGGATGGCTGATTTTTATGACCTGTTTGGTAGTTTCAGAATGTTTTGGAAATTAGTAATGTAAAATATGAAAGTTATTTTATAGACCTGCGATCTTAATAAACCTGTCTGCTAAGCATCTATCTGCTCCGGCACTGAAGTGAGCACAGTAACCATGCGCTTGCCTAGGACTTGTACATACCAAAAAGAGGCATTTTTCAAAATGAATAAGAAGGGAGTAATTGCCCAGCTGCCCATAGCCGTGCATGCCCATACCATTCTCCTGCGGACTCGCCTCCACGTGCCACTTCTCTACATCCTTCTCTGGCGTCATGTGTGCCTCACCTCTATGCTGCTGTTAGGTGCTACAGGCTCTTTCTGTCGGTGCTCGACACTGACGGTGCTTAGACAGCTGCGCTAATTTAGTATCTAACATAGCGCCGCTTGGACTAGGTTACCACACAATTCCAGCGCGTTGGCATGCCTTGTTGAGCCAAGGTACGATAGCCGCCACCACACGCCACTTCGTTTTACAGCCGCTACGGACCGGGTCAGCACATGTCGCTAGAACTCTGTCTACATTGACTGTATACATTCTGCTAACAATGCTGTTATTTTTAATTTGTTGTCTAGCATGTAGAACATCTTAGTGATGACTACACAACTGTGGTAATGATCCTGAAGAAATAGTCTGCATCGATGCACTTTTCTTTTATTTGAAACCACGACTGGTTCAAGCCCGCGAGAACACTATCTAGTGTTGTCTACATAGTATCAAAAAACAAAGTCCATGAGACATAATCAAACGGCAGCCACTAGCTTCATCTCTAATGATTCAAATATATAACCAATAAACTAATATAATATTGTGAACTCGTTTACTATAAAAGTCGATATATTTCCTCAATTGTAATTTACTTCAAACAGTATTTATAATGTTATGTTGTATTTACGATGTTTGTTGACAGATTGTCTTTCAACATTATTTACTTTACGCAATGTATATATCTGTTTTAATAACAGACGAATTCACACTGTATTATGTTAGCTTATTGCTTCTACGAAACGTGTAGACGAATTGTTTTGAACATTTATGTATACGAGTTGTTTGCGATAATGCTTATTGCTGTCATTTGACTAACTATTGTGTCGTGTTTTGCTGTTTAATAGTATACAGAAGGCACTAGATAATGGTGTTTAGGGCGGAGAACGACCTTAATTTTACTTAAAAATAAAAGTTCAGCTAGAGCGGATATATTCTTCAAACCCATTAGTGTTATCACTGCCTTCACGATTTCACAATGGCCGAAGAGGGGTTGGGTTGTTTTGGGGGAAGAGACCAAACAGCGAGGTCATCGGTCTCATCGGATTAGGGAAGGATGGGGAAGGAAGTCGGCCGTGCCCTTTGAAAAGAACCATCCCAGTATTTGCCTGAAGCGATTTAGGGAAATCACGGAAAACCTAAATCAGGGTGGCCGGACGCAGAATTGAACCGTCGTCCTCCCGAATGCGAGTCCAGTGTGATGGCCGAAGAACTTGTTCCTTAGAGCAGGCCGTGACAACCGTCTTGCAATCGTATCTCCACGCATTACGGGCTCATTAACGATCTAAACCTCCTCCCTGTAAGAACTGAGAGGACTTTGGAGATGATGTGTACAAAGTTGTCTCCTCCGCCGGGAGGATGTGCTGGTTCTTGCTTGGGGTTCCAGAAATTTAGGCTCTAGGAAAAAATTTTCTCACAGATTCTTTACTCGAATATTTTTCATTCACACATTAGCCTCAGTTTGAAAAAATAACTCCAAAGCTGATCTAAAAGTTGTTTTATCACGTTTAGCAGAAATGTTCCTTCTTTAGATTATTCTCCGAAAGGAGAGAAATCCTTGTCAATAGATCACTTCAATGGAATGAAATTGTCGTAACTATGCGCTCTAATTTTCGGGGACAAATGCCGTTTGCGCCAACTGACTGAAACCAAACAACCGATAATTGTCATTTCTCCTCACTCCATTGAATTTAGTCCGAAAACGTCAACCATTTGATAGTAGAGCAAAGGTATGAAATGAAATTATCTTCCGTCCCCGTTTCCATTTAGATATATGGATAACTATTCCGGAATTAAATGAAATCAGACGATCGGTGATGGTCGCTAATTATCTTAATTTACTGTTATTACATTTGACTTCGAATTTGCCATTCACAGGGACACAAATTTCACCACTAATTAAAGCGTCACATTGATGCGTGATAACATTCTGTTGGATGAAAACCAAACAATGAAATAAGTTCTTTCCGTTTCTAGAATATCTCTGTCATTCTCTTTAACAACCACAGAAAATACAGAACCACAATGAAAGGAAAGGACATAAGTATCCCGCGTCTTTTACAGACGCTGCTTTTCCTCACTGTGCTACTCACTTTCTTTTCTAATAAATCTCTGCAATGTGGCTAATTAATTAGAGCTCGCTGATACTGGTAAATACGTATCTGTCACACACAATGACTATTAGGAAGGCAGTGGTAATGAGAATAATTCTCCAACTACTGAAACGGAATGATTAGAGGTGGGTGATCTTTCGAGAATGTATTTTCGGTAATAATTATACGTCATTAATTTGCTTGACTAACAGAAACTATTAAATGCCGAAAGATTATTACTGTACTGATGAATGAATAACTTGGTAGTTAAATCAATGCTACTTTAACTGGAGTGACACTAAAACGTTGTAAATAGTTTCACATCACATTCCTGTTGCAAGGAAAGCAGACTGATCGTTTCGCTGTAAGCTGTCACCGATTTACAACCTACTTTGCCTTGCTGTGATCTCTACGGAACGAGAAGCCTTCTGCGACTTTGTACTCTGATAAGTGTACTCAAATAACATATACTATGTTGAGCAGGTCAGCACAGCTCTGTACAGTATGTTTCTCGGAGATAATTTCCCAAAATTGCTACCCTCTAGGTCCAGCTACGAAGCAGTTGGTCCAGAGCACCTAACAACACCTTGTGGTTTAGTGAAAACTGACACCTATCTTTTAGGGTATCATGGACTAGTCATTCTTACTTTAAATTAGAAACTGCACCTCGTAACTTTTTTTTTCGTTGTAGCGTGGTTGGCTGGAGGTCCTGAATGAGCAGGACCTTTGACTTTTTGGGAAAATGGGAATTGTAACACCGTAGTGGGCCATACAGGAAAATAATCCAGCTTGTATGACCTGCATAAGAAAATTATTGTACATGAAACTGCTCTAACCTATCAGTCCACCGACCAAGAAGCGAAGTCTGGCTGAAGTAAAGTTTCTATGAATTTTGGCGCATATTGAAAGTAGTAAAAGGTCTCCTGCGCAATACCACTGATTGGCGAGTCCATTGGCATCACATAATTTCGGTTCAAATACTATGAACCATGGTGACGTTTACCCTACTGTTGTTTAAAAATGCTCACATATACTGGGGGAATCCACACAAAAATTTTCTGATTTTCAAATGTCATTAAAAAAAACTATTAGACAAATACTTGCTGTGTTTGGCATCAGGTAAGGCAACCCTAAAAGTACTCCTTTCGTAACCAGTAGAATGACTAGACGATACTCTATCTCACCGATGTGGACCTAAGCATGTCAGGCGTGATGGAGGCTATTGCATTAACAAATTCCTGCGGAGAGTGCCCTGCTGAGGAAGGCATGCATCATGTCTTTCATGTACTCCCACACGAAGAAATCCAGAGGGGTTTATGTCCAAGATCACACAGGCGAGGCATACGCATTGTCTTTCACATAACCTCACAGGAAGAAATCGAGAAGAGTTATGTCCGGAGACCGCGGTGGCCGCTTTCTTGGTATTTACGTTCTGCCAACCGCTGTGGAAACATTTGGATCCAGAGGTCACGAACATGTATACTTCGGTACAGTGATGCACCATCCTGCTGGAATATCACATTTTGTTGAAGGGGAAGAAGCTGAGGACAACAAATCTCTCAAAGATATCCAGAAAAACTGTTGCCGTTATTGTTAGCCCCATGAAGAAAAATCGTCCAAAAATGTTTGTCTTTCATCAACGCACATCACATATTCACCTTATCGATGACTCTGCGAGATTCCCGTAAACCGTGGGAGTTTTCCGACCCCAAGATGTGAATGCTGTGCCCGTTCCGGTCTAGCATCTTAACAGCAAATTCATAGTGTAGCTACAAGACGTTTCCCTTCAGTGCTTGCGCAGTGTAAACTCGGTAATCGTGCAAGTGAAGTAGTTTACGCAGCACCTTGTGAACTGTTGGGCGAGGGATGTTTAGCTGTCGTAATGCACGGCAAACTGACTCTGATGGACTTCTTTGGAATGACTTTGGTCTCCTCTACCGTTTCGTCATATGTGCGTTATGTGCCATCACCTGACTGTCTCACAAGTTGCGACATGGTCGCGGATTAAAACAGGGACCCAGGAAGTATAGAATGAATTTATTTTATTTCTGCCAATGATTTCAATACTTCTGGTCCTTAGACTACGGTTTCGGACAGGAATGACCATCCTAAGATCTGTTTTATAACACTATAGTATAAATCCATTGTAGCATCGTCACAAAGTATGCACAAAATCAATTAAGCATCTGTGAACATAGGCCACAGCTCCGTTTGTCGTACTCTGACATACTGTCTCTATCGCTACTGCTCATAACAGCAGCGATAGGAGCTATGATTCTGCGGGAACTGTGGCCTAATTTACTCCATATTTTAGTGTCACGATGCTAATCTGATTTTGTGTGTACTTTAGGACCATATCACTGTGAACTTATAATATTAGGACATGTTGTAAAACGGATCTGAAGATGGTCACTACTGACCGGACTCGATAGTCTAAGGACCAAACGTTTTGTGATAGTTTAGTGACATAAAAGACTTTTATTCTACCTGACTGTCTGTTTACAATCCCAGTGGCTAGGTACTTGTCGTACTGGCCTTAATCTTCTCAACATCTGGTGGTTCCCTTTCAAATTCACGTTGGAAGATTCTTTCGACAACAAGGGATGATTTACTTTCACACCACACATTGTGCTGTATCTTGAGGTGTACTCCTTTCTGAGTAATTATTCGCAACCTTCTAAAAAAGGAATCATTGGTACACAAAACTCTTTGAGTAGCTTCACATGATGCCACAAACAGGAAGTATCAATGTCTCATAGTTTATTTTAATTGTGTTTGGAACTCAAGAAGGTTTAATGTGGACAGGATCGGTATAAGGTAAAAGCGACACAAGCCGCTGGGTGGGGCGCCCAGCTAAGGGGTGCCAGAGGTACCATAGCTAAACGTTTTCTGTAAAGGACGTACCGCAATTATTAGGGGTCACTTGGGACACCTAGCGTGGAAGGCCACCAGGGAGTATCACAATTAAGCGCTAAAACTGGCACCTGCAAAATTATACGTGGGAAAATGGAAGAGCCAGACGATAAGTGACTTCTTGATCTGCAATCGGCCCTGTGTATATGACAGCTCGACGGAGAGGTATATGTCCATGACTGGCTACATTTAAGTAAGTCTGAGTTATAATACCAGGGAAGGGCGATGAACGTACGTTAGTGCTCATCCCGTCCATGAAGTGCCTTCATAGGAGGTCAGCAAAAGATCTTTCTGCAGATGATGCAACCACTTCATTGCACGCAAAGTCTTTCGTAAAAATTTAATTTGCTTTCGAATTAGGGGGAGTGCGATGATTCCAAACTCGTCGAGTAGGGGAAATACTCTAATAATTTTTTCTACAAATCTCCAACTTTTTTAATTGACGAACAACATTTGCGAATAGGCGTACTGTTGTGATGAGAAATGTCTTCATCCTTGGAAACTTTGCTTCCCATCAGCTTCATTAATCCACTAATGGATGTAGCCTGCTTTCACGGCTTCCATTGTGGCCTGCGTGAGTACCCAATATACAGGCTGTTACAAAAAGGTACGGCCAGACATTCAGGAAACATTCCTCACACACAAATAAAGAAAAGATGTTATGTGGACATGTGTCCGGAAACGCTTAATTTCCATGATAGAGCTTATTTTAGTTACGTCAGTATGTTCTTCCACCTACGCTCAATGGAGCACGTTATCATGATTTCATACGGGATACTCTACCTGTGCTGCTAGAACATGTGCCTTTACAAGTACGACACAACATGTGGTTCATGC
Source organism: Schistocerca nitens (assembly GCF_023898315.1). Taxonomy (NCBI): domain Eukaryota; kingdom Metazoa; phylum Arthropoda; class Insecta; order Orthoptera; family Acrididae; genus Schistocerca; species Schistocerca nitens. The sequence goes on along the minus strand of NC_064620.1, from coordinate 158,915,846 downwards.
ACGATGGAGCTCTTGCACATTTCAGTCGAAGTGTTCGTACGCTTCTCAACAACAGATTCGGTGACCGATGGATTGGTAGAGGCGGACAATTCCATGGCCTCCACGCTCTCCTGACCTCAACCCTCTGGACTTTCATTTATGGGGGCATTGGAAAGCTCTTTTCTACGCAACCCCGGTACCAAATGTAGAGACTCTTCGTGCTCGCATTGTGGACGGCTGTGATACAATACGCCATTCTCCAGGGCTGCATCAGCGCATCAGGGATTCCATGCGAGGGCGAATGCATGTATCCTCGCTAACGGAGTACATTTTGAACATTTCCTGTAACAAAGTGTTTGAAGTCACGCTGGTACGTTCTGTTGCTGTGTGTTTCCATTCCATGATTAATGTGATTTGAAGAGAAGTAATAAAATGAGCTCTAACATGGAAAGTAAGCGTTTCCGGACGCATGTCTACATGACATATTTTCTTTCCTTGTCTGTGAGGAATGTTTCCTGAAAGTTTGGCCGTACCTTTTTGTAACACACTGTATATGGACTTGCTCATCGCAGCAGCTGCATTTGAAATCCTGCTTACATCTTATAAATTAAATAATATATTAAATATCGCTAAAAACATAAATCGTTGGCGTTAACATGCTGAAAATCTACCAGTGGTTTTTTTAAGTTTAACGTAAGTGCCTACCTTATACAGCGGGATTATACTGTTTCCAGACTCAACATTAGATACTTATTCCTTGTTCTGAATTTCATTGAGTACCAGCTCCACGGTATCCATTGGCCCTCATATTTCTTCGCCTTCCAAATCCACACCCAGCTGTTAACAGCTCCTTCAGCGTGGCCTGACATGTTTCGTTAGACCGAGGTACCCAGAGCTATCTGACAGTACTGCGTATACAGTGAATGCCACATGAGCAATACGGGCCTCGATTGAATTCCGAGATAAAGGGGTTCACACACCACATAAAACTCGGCGGAAACAGCTGTCCCTATGAAAGACATCACGATGAGCAAATGAGCGAACGAGCAGCTAGTGCTTCTATCTTGGAGAACTAGCGTGTCTGATGTCCAATACACAAAACAAATGTAGTTCATCTAATTAAAACTATCTTCAACCACAAAGTCGATTGGAGCTCTTTGCATTAAAGCAGTAATTTCACAGTGGTGGACTCCGAAATGTTATTCTTAGATAAATACAGTTGTCCAAAGTAAATGAGGCGATACCTTAGAAAAGAAAATTGGGACACACGCTCTGAGGATTCCATAAAAACACTGATGGAAAGAAAGTCGAAATCCAAAAAATAATCAGTGTAGGGTAATGAAATTTCTGGAATACATTTGCCTAAGTAACTTATTTATGTGAGTAACACAGCAAGATCACAGATTAATGTAAGCATATACTGTAATTGCAGATATGAAATACTGGTAAATTAATAACCGGTGTGACCACCAGAATGTTGAACGCAAACATGCAAGGGTGCATCCATTGTGTTGTACAGACGCCGGATATCAGTTTGTGGAAAGGAGTTTCGTGCCTGTTGCGCTTGGTCAGTCAATTCGGAAACGGTTAACGTTATTTGTCGATGACGGTGAAGTTGTTGCCCTACGACGTCCCCACATGTGTCTACTGGAGACAGATCTTGTGACTGAACAGACAAATGCAACAGTTGGCAACCTGTAGAGCATGTTGAGTTACAACAACTGTACGCGGGAGAACGGTATACTGTTCTAAAACACCCAGTGGAATGCTGTTCATGAATGATTGCACAACATGACGAATCACCACATTTACTTACTTATTTCCACTCACAAGGGGAGGCCGCCAATTGTGAAATTCAGATTCGGTTCATACTGCGCATAATAAAAGCTCATGGCCAGAGGTGTAATGTGGCAAAGCACCAAGATGCACTTCTCAGGCGTTGTCGAGAAAATCGACAGTTAAAAGACACCGGTGCGGTGATATATTCTCTACGATTATTAATTTTCCACAGCGTCGTAGCGCAGCGGTAAGCGCTCGGGTTCGTAATCCGAAGGTCGCCGGATCGAATCTCGCGCCATGCAATTTTTTTTTATTATTAGTTTTTTGTAATTATGCATGTTGGTGAAGGCAGATCGCTCTCCAATTGTACCGCCTCCATTTTTCCGTTTGTTTAACAGGGTGTACCAAAGCTCTCACGTCCGCACCGATTTTCGACGATGTTATAAGTTGCGCTAGGGACCGCATCTACCTTCCTTCGAAGTTAGCAGGCAACTACGCTGTTATGCGGCGGCTCATTTCGGCCCATTCAACATCTGTCCTTCAAGTGTAACGAGCGAGTAACGAAGTTTATATTTCATACCTGCCACAGCAAATTTGTGTTCGTGGGGTCTCTATTCCAATTCGAACGTTTGACTTACGCTATACGTATTCGTTTCGGAATATCGTTTCTACGTCTTCCGTTAACTATACGTGGTTAACATTATGAAGACAATTAATAACATTTATGAAATACAACTTTGTTTGCGGAAAACATAATGATGTTCGAAGTCGCCAGTTTTTCCACGACAAACGACTTTCAACAACTTATTATATGCATAATTGTTGCAACAGATTGCCGGGAATTATATATATATATATATATATATATATATATATATATATATGTGTGTGTGTGTGTGTGTGTGTGTGTGTGTGTGTGTGTGTGTGTGTGTGTGTGTGTGTGTGTGTGTGTGTGTGTGTGTACACATTTGAATTTCAAAAAACAAATACTAAAAAAAAATAAAAAGGTTGCATGGCGCGAGATTCGATCCGGCGACCTCCGGATTACGAACCCGAGCGCTTACCGCTGCGCCACGACGCTGTGGAAATCCATTAATCGTAGAGAGTATTTCACCGCAGCGGTTTATTTTAACTGTCGATTTTCTCGACAACGGCTGAGAAGTGCATCTTGGTGCTTTGCCACATTACACCTCTGGCCATGAGCTTTTATTATGCGCAGTATGAATCGAATCTGAATTTCACAATTGGCGGCCTCCCCTTGTCAGAGTAAGTGCAAAAATCGCGACACTGTTCCTGTTGTCATACGAAATAGCACCGTAGACCATAACTTCAGGCGCAGGTCCAGTGTGTCCAACACACCGACAGGTTGGTTGCAGGCATGCAGCTGGCCTCCTTCTACCCAACACACACCATCACTGCCAGCACTCATCAGATAACATAAAACACCTCAGACCTTCCAGAATGAGATTTTCACTCTGCAGCGGATTGTGTGCTGATATGAAACTTCCTGGCAGATTAAAACAGTGTGCCGGAGCGAGACTCCGACTCGGGACATCTGCGTTTCGCAAGTGCTCTACCACCGCACAGTTTTAATCTCCATGAAGTTTCACATCAGCGCACACTCCGCTGTAGGGTGAAAATCCCATTCTGGAAACATAGCCTAGGCTGTGGCTAACCCTTGTCTTCGCAATATCTTTTCTTCCTGGAGTGCTACTACTGCAAGGTTCGCAGGAGAACTTCTGTGAAGTTAAGACGGCAGGAGACGAGGTACTGGCAGAAGTGAAGCTGTGAGGAAGGGGTGTCAGTCGCGCTTGGGTAGCTCAGATGGTAGAGCACTTGCTGCGAAAGGCAAAGGTCCCAAGTTCGTGTCTCGGTACGGCAAACAGTTTTAATCTGCCAGGAAGTTTCACCTCAGACCTTCCATTCCATGTGCTCTCGCTTGACACCATGTTAAGTTCCAAATGGCAGCTGTTTGGGGTCAGTGGAATGCACACTACAGGGAATGTGGCTCCGAGTGGTCCTTGAAATAATAATTTGTAATAGTTCATTATGTTACTGTGGTGCCTACCACTGCTCAAATTTCTGCAGCAGATGCAATACGACGCGCCAGAGCCAGATGTTGAACACGATGCCATTTTCCCCAGTAGTGCCAGGTGGCTGTCCAGAGCCCGGTCTTCTTGTGTCCGTACATTTCTGTGACCACAGCTTCCGGCAATCATCTACAGTAGCTACATTTCTGCCAAGCCTTTCTGCAGTATCGCGGAAGGACCATTCAGCTTCTTGTAGCCGTATTACACGACCTCGCTCAGAGTAAATAAGGTGTTGATAATGGCGTATTTGTCGGCTTAGCGCTAGAAGTACCGAACTTCGCCGTACCCCTAGTAGTACCATGTGGCTCACTTTTGACCCATGGAAGATATCCATTGTTTTATTCGTGTTTGGGTGATGTTCTGAGTGTCTCCATGTTGACAACATGTCTGTAAAATGAATAGCAGACTGTCAAACATGAATTTTCAGATGCAAGCTTCTTTTTTACATTTTACAGAAGAGATTCCCCAATCTCTCATCAATCGTGGTTAAAACAAGTAAGTGAACAACATTATAACGATTTCATTATAAAAAGATCGAAACAGGATCAAAACATATTGTTTACGTGAGTATTAATACTACTTTTACTTGTATAGAAAAAGAAGGTAAGTACCAAATATTTGTGAAAGATTCTAAAATGCAGCAGGCGACTAAAATTCTCTCTGTGTTTTCTTGCTTATTGCAATCAAGGAACTAAAACATAAGAACAAATAACGTCAGCTTATAATTATAAATATTTCGTAATATTTAACAACAAGGACTTGACAGAATTGCCTAGTCTGAGATCCAGACATTCGAGAAGAGTTTTTGCTCGGCAGCTTTTGCACACATAGTTGTTGCACTTGAAGCATACGATTGATGATTTTCTTTCCCTTTTGTTGTTTTCTTGCTTGCAGGAAACATGAATTTGACAAGACCTTCTACTTACATGTTGGCCAGTGCCAGTATCGAGTCCCTGAAAGAGGAGATTTTCTCTCTGCAGTCATTAAGAGGCTGCAAGCTCATCTGAGACACTGAGAATAAAATCCTAAATTTGACAACATCTTTTCCATATTGGCCAGCACTGATATCGAGTTCTTGCAAAGGATACAGGCTCTTGCCTGCAGTTGTAGAGGGGAGCAAGTTCATCTGCTACTTTGGTGATAAAGTCCCGACGTGAAAGCTTCTTAGAGATAAGTAACTGAAAATCTGTGTGAGCGTTGATCATGGGAAGGTCAAGAACATTCTAAAGACAAGCGCAGGCCACCGGTGGGTGCCAGCTCGGACACTGTAGTGTCTAGCCATTTGGTCAACTACACTCCTGGAAATGGAAAAAAGAACACATTGACACCGGTGTGTCAGACCCACCATACTTGCTCCGGACACTGCGAAAGGGCTGTACAAGCAATGATCACACGCACGGCACAGCGGACACACCAGGAACCGCGGTGTTGGCCGTCGAATGGCGCTAGCTGCGCAGCATTTGTGCACCGCCGCCGTCAGTGTCAGCCAGTTTGCCGTGGCGTACGGAGTTCCATCGCAGTCTTTAACACTGGTAGCATGCCGCGACAGCGTGGACGTGAACCGCATGTGCAGTTGACGGACTTTGAGCGAGGGCGTATAGTGGGCATGCGGGAGGCCGGGTGGACGTACCGCCGAATTGCTCAACACGTGGGGCGTGAGGTCTCCACAGTACATCGATGTTGTCGCCAGTGGTCGGCGGAAGGTGCACGTGCCCGTCGACCTGGGACCGGACCGCAGCGACGCACGGATGCACGCCAAGACCGTAGGATCCTACGCAGTGCCGTAGGGGACCGCACCGCCACTTCCCAGCAAATTAGGGACACTGTTGCTCCTGGGGTATCGGCGAGGACCATTCGCAACCGTCTCCATGAAGCTGGGCTACGGTCCCGCACACCGTTAGGCCGTCTTCCGCTCACGCCCCAACATCGTGCAGCCCGCCTCCAGTGGTGTCGCGACAGGCGTGAATGGAGGGACGAATGGAGACGTGTCGTCTTCAGCGATGAGAGTCGCTTCTGCCTTGGTGCCAATGATGGTCGTATGCGTGTTTGGCGCCGTGCAGGTGAGCGCCACAATCAGGACTGCATACGACCGAGGCACACAGGGCCAACACCCGGCATCATGGTGTGGGGAGCGATCTCCTACACTGGCCGTACACCACTGGTGATCGTCGAGGGGATACTGAATAGTGCACGGTACATCCAAACCGTCATCGAACCCATCGTTCTACCATTCCTAGACCGGCAAGGGAACTTGCTGTTCCAACAGGACAATGCACGTCCGCATGTATCCCGTGCCACCCAACGTGCTCTAGAATGTGTAAGTCAACTACACTGGCCAGCAAGATCTCCGGATCTGTCCCCCATTGAGCATGTTTGGGACTGGATGAAGCGTCGTCTCACGCGGTCTGCACGTCCAGCACGAACGCTGGTCCAACTGAGGCGCCAGGTGGAAATGGCATGGCAAGGCGTTCCACAGGACTACATCCAGCATCTCTACGATCGTCTCCATGGGAGAATAGCAGCCTGCATTGCTGCGAAAGGTGGATATACACTGTACTAGTGCCGACATTGTGCATGCTCTGTTGCCTGTGTCTATGTGCCTGTGGTTCTGTCGGTGTGATCATGTGATGTATCTGACCCCAGGAATGTGTCAATAAAGTTTCCCCTTCCTGGGACAACGAATTCACGGTGTTCTTATTTCCATTTCCAGGAGTGTATATAAAGAAGGCATTGTAACAAAAAATTTGAAATTTTTTGTTTCCGATTTACTTAAATTTTTAAACGTCAGTGTAATAATATATAAATATATGAATATAAAGTATATAGTAGAGAAATGTGAGCAAACAGCAAAGTTGCGTTTATGGATTATTTGTTTACGGATATAATACTACTACAGAATCTGAATTTACAATAAAAGTAAACAAGGTTCAAGATCAGAGAGAGGGAGGAAGAGGACAAAGACAGGGGGTGGGAGGAAGTGGCCATAGAAAATGGGATGGAGGAGACAGAAAGGGAGAAGGGAGAGAGAGGGTGCAGGAGGAGTTGAGAAGAAAGAGGGAAGGAGAAGATGGGCAGAGGAAACGGGAAAGATGTGATTGACAGAGAGGGCGGGGGGAGAGAGATTAGGGAGAGGAGAACACAGAGAGAGGGGGGAGGGGGGGAGAAGACGATCAGAGAGAGTTAGAGGATGGGAAAGGAGGAGGAGATGTACAAAGAGAGACGGAGGCGGAGATGGACAGACACAAGGGAGAGAAGTAGATTACGACATGTATCCAATTCCCTCAAATATTAGAAAGGTGTGTGTTTTCGTTTCTTTATTTTCCATTGACGCAGACTGGTCAGGCACAGTTATTTGGTTGGTAGGAGCACTCTTAACTACACCACTCATTCAGTCACTGCTTACTGTTGAAATTTGTTAGGTTTGTGAAGTTATATGCAACGAACTGTGCATGATTAATTTACATGTGTACAATAACTGATTACTTTATTTCTTATCCAGGTGGAACAACCGGCGCTACAGCCCATGCCACGTCAGTCAGAGATTCTTGGATGGACTTCAGAACGTGGTACAGCTACTGCTTTTCCAGTCTCCACAACAAATTTGGTAATGAAAACCGATATTAAATATAAATATAAAATTCAATTTTAAAATTTTACTCTGCTTGGTTGGGCAAAATAGAATTGTATCGAAAATTTATGTTAGTAATATTATCATGGAGATATGTGATATAGAAAAATGGTAACTGTACCTTTTACATCATAGCGCAAATAAAAGTATTTAATTCTTTTGAATTAACTGTTTCTTGTAAATGGTAGACAATCCTACAGTCAAAAGCAGAGGAAGAAACATCACAGAGTGTGGCTGAGATCGATTTTTAAAAAAAAATTATTTGTGTGGTAGATACTAATATGCCCAATGAAGTTCTTATGCTTCATTTATAGATGGTACGCTAAATGGAAACTATTTATTGAACGGAAGAGCTGAAAGAGAAGAAATGAACACCGTTGAATTTCCTCAGCGATGTATAGATTGTTAAAGTAATAAAACATGCTTTTTAATAACTACTTAATGTAGAAATAATATAATACTGAAATCCATAAAAATTATTATTTGCATTCATTGACTATACGTTATTCTGCATATAATCTTTGATTAGCCCTAGCTTATCCAGCGCAAACATTGTTGTGCAGATGGTGTAGAAATGTCATTCTTTGTGTCTGTTTGGTCAATAGGCCACGAATGGACAGAATACTTGATAATTTTTTTTTATAAATAATAAATTGTACATTAATTTGATGCAAATTTTCCGACACAACAAAGAAAAACTTTCTGTCAAGACGAAATAACAAAACAGTAGATACATAAATGTAATAGTGTCATGTAGGCACTTTAAGATGGCATCATGATAAAATGTTCAGCACCGATAAATTTTGAGAAGTATATATATATATATATATATATATATATATATATATATATATATATATATATATAAGGCAGCTCTAATAATTCCGTGACAGTAAGGTTGAATTTTAAAACACTCACCGTGGTGTCGGAAATATATATCTCCACTAATGCTGCCAAACATATGTTATCGTTTGAAACAATAGCGTGGGGTGTTAAATTGTATATCACCACCTCTGGTGTATCCAGGTAAGAGATCTTGCTCGTACTCGGATATTCCATTGCCATGTTCTTCACGTATATGAACATTCTGCTACTCCCACTAAACGAAAATAAGATCCAATGAAAATATGAGAACTCTCACTAAAATAGAATAATGAATGACTCTTGCGAGATCTCAATTTCTGTATTGTAAACATGCAGCCCGTAATATCAGACGCGGAGAAAGTGAAGCCCTTAATAAAAACAGCATGTGCTGCGTGTAAGAAATGTAAGGACAAACAATCTTTTTTTTTTGCCCCCGTCCGCCTCAGGGTTGCCTATACTAAGCGTTCGGCTATGTATTATACATCAAAAGATATGAAATTCAGTATGCGTAAATAAAGTACACATTATAAAAATGCATGAAAATCTGCCATTCCAAAATAAGGAGATATGCAGAGATACTTTGAGAAGCCGTTCTCACATACTATACCAGTGCGCTGGCCATCGTAGTGTGAGCCTTAGTATGGGTAAATGGGGAAAAGAGAAAGGGCTGCATCAAAGCAGTCCCCGGATTGGGGAGCACAACAGAAAGAGCACAAGAGAGCAGAATAATTAAAATAAATAACTAGAGGGAGGAGGAAGGGAAGAAGGAGATTGCTGTGTACCATAGTGTTGAATGCGAGATTCTTCTATATTGACCGAGCGCAACTTAGAGGGGAGAAAGATAGGAAAGGATATCGGCCGTGTCCTGTAAATTTGTAGCTTCCTACCTCTACTTACATTGTTTTCTTTTTTTCTGTGTACCGTTCATTAGACATAGTGTACATTTCTGGAGTGGGTATAGTCTACTGCGCATGTTCTCAACCTCAACATGAGACTGTCGTCTGACTTCGATAGCTCTCTTGGCTTACGCTTTGCGTTGCACATACACAATATAGGAAAAAAGAAAAAGAAAAAAAGGGAAGAAAGAAAACGACACACCATGAACGGATTAGCCGAATCGGATGGAAATCGGTAGATGTGATTTACACGTGCAGACAGACAAACAAATAATTATAATTTCAGAAAATTTATGTGATTTATTCAGGGGAAAGACAAATTCAGCAAGTTAATAATGCGATTATCCATCTCTGGCCCCTATGCGAGCAGTTATGTGGCATGGTCCTTAATGATAATATTGATAAACCTGATGCATGTCATCATGAGGTCATATAGTACCAAATTCTTTCCGGATGGCTCGATAAATAGTCGAAATCCCGTTTTGATTGGAGGGCCCTGCCCATAGTGCTCCAAACGTTCTCAATTGGGGAGAGATACGGCGAGCGTGCTTGTGAAATCAGAATTTGCAAGGAAGAAGACAAACAGTAAAAACTGTTATTGTGTGCTGAAATGTAAGGCCTGGATGACTTACCACGAAGGGCAACAAAACGAGTCGCAGAATATCGTCGATGTACCGCTGCGCTGACAAGGTACGGGGTCCTCATGTGAAATGAAATAGCACCTCTGCTTTCAAGTCCTGATTGTCGGGCCGTATAGCGGACCACATTCAGTTTGGCATCCCACTGCTTCCAGGGCGTCTCCAGACACGTCTTCGTTGGTCATCGAAGCGGTACACATGACTGAAGACAATTCTGGTCCCATCAATGAGATTCCACGTCGAGAGTGCCCGACGCTACATTGCAAACAGACTGGTTGATGTACAGCGGTGAATGGTAGTCTGCGCAAAGGACGCGCTGAGCGATTCGCCGTTTTCTCCAATCTGTTACTTTGAGCCCAAATACACGTCTTTCCTCCAATTCGGACACCTGCGTATGTCGTTCATGTGCCTGTCTGCGAGGCATAGTTACTGTCCAACTGGATACAGGAATGAAAGTCGCGAAGACTTTATGTACTGGTATGGACATGCCCCAGTTTACTGTTTGTTTCAGCTGAACGGTGAAATTTCGCTGTAGCGTCAGATATGCATCCATCACCCATCTAAGTTTAAAATGTCACATTTTTCGGCGATACCTTTGTGTACATCAGTGTGGGACAGTTTTGCATAACTCCTTAGTGATCCGTTTTCTTTTACCTTAGTCTGTTTCTGGTTCAATTTTTCAAATTTGCTTATAGGTATATCCTGTCCTAAATTACTCCAGCTGTTACGAATGTAAAGAGAAATTTGTGAACGAGTTCCACTTACTTTTCATAGCAAAGTGCATTGAAAGTCTGATTTGGTAGAAAATCGGAAGAAATTCTGGTCGTATGTAAAGTACACAAGCGGCAAGGCGCAGTCAATACCTTCGCTGCGCATTGCCGATGGTACTGTTACCGACGAATGTGCCGCTAAAGCGGAGTTATTGAACGCAGTTTTCCGAAATTCCTTCACCAGGCAAGACGAATGGAATATTCCAGAATTTAGAACACGAACAGCTACTAACATGAGTTTCTTAGAAGTTGATACCTTAGGGGTTGCGAAGCAACTCAAATCACTTGATACTTAGGAATCATATACAACCGCTCGCTCACCGATGGATCTGTACCTACAGATTGGAAAATTGCGCAGGTCGCACCAGTGTTTAAGAAGGGTAGTAGGAGTAATCCATCGAACTACAGACCTATATCATTGACGTCGGTTTGCAGTAGGATTTTGGAGCATATACTGTATTCAAACATTATGAATCACCTAGAAGGGAACGATCTATTGATACGTAACCAGCATGGTTTCAGAAAACATCGTTCTTGTGCAACGCAGCTAGCTCTTTATTCGCACGGATCTCAGGTTGATTCCGTATTTCTGGATTTCTGGAAAGCTTTTGACACCGTTCCTCACAAGCGACTTCTAATCAAGCTGCGGGCCTATGGGGCATCGTCTCAGTTGTGCGACTGGATTCGTGATTTACTGTCAGGAAGGTCGCAGTTCGTAGTAGTAGACGGCAAATCATCGAGTAAAACTTAAGTGATATCAGGTGTTCCCCAGGGAAGCGTCCTGGGACCTCTGCTGTTCCTGATCTATATAAATGACCTGGGTGACAATCTGAGCAGTTAGCTTAGGTTGTTCGTAAATGATGCTGTAATTTACCGTCTAGTAAGGTCATCCGAAGACCAGTATCAGTTGCAAAGTGATTTAGAAAAGATTGCTATATGGTGTGGCAGGTGGCAGTTGACGCTAAATAACGAAAAGTGTGAGGTGATCCACATGAGTTCCAAAACAAATCCGTTGGAATTCGATTACTCGATAAATAGTACAATTTTCTAGGCTGTCAATTCAACTAAGTACCTTGGTGTTAAAATCACGAACAACTTCAGTTGGAAAGACCACATAGATAATATTGTGGGGAAGACGAGCCAAAGGTTGCGTTTCATTGGCCAGACACTTAGAAGATGCAACAAATCCACTAAAGAGACAGCTTACACTACACTCGTTCGTCCTCTGTTAGAATATTGCTGCGCGATGTGGGATCCTTACCAGGTGGGATTGACGGAGGACATCGAAAGGGTGCAAAAAAGGGCAGCTCGTTTTGTATTATCACGTAATAGGGGAGAGAGTGTGGCAGATATGATACGCGAGTTGGGATGGAAGCAAAGACGTTTTTCGTCGCGGCGAGGTCTATTTACGAAATTTCAGTCACCAACTTTCTCTTCCGAATGCGAAAATATTTTGTTAAGCCCAACGTACATACTTAGGAATGATCATCAAAATAAAATAAGAGAAATCAGAGCTCGAACAGAAAGGCTTAGGAGTTCGTTTTTCCCGCGCGCTGTTCGGGAGTGGAATGGTAGAGAGATAGTATGATTGTGGTTCGATGAACCCTCTGCCAAGCACTTACATGTGAATTGCAGAGTAGTCATGTAGATGTAGATATAGATGTAGATTAGAATTACAATAGTAATAGGAAACGTTTCATATATGTGAAAAATATGAATATTGTAATCATTGCATAAATATACTGGCCATTTCTTTTGTGATTTTATGACTATGTACTTATGGGAGAAGGGACTAGTAAATTGAAGTGAGTAGGAGTATGCTGCAAGTCAGTATATTGAATGCTTACATATAATGTGTAGTATTAATTTGTAGATAAGATTTACACTCCACAATCTTAATAATTTACTTGTTTAATTTGGAGACCATTAAGTTTATTACAAAGTTTTAACAATGTGAAGCTGAAATACTAAAATAAAGAGTCGCCCACATTCCGTTAACGACCTCAGGTATATGAATATAGCCTCAAGGGACCTTCTCGTCATTCGAATGGGAAACTAGCTCTAGGGGCGAAACGATCAATGATGCTCAATCACATGAGAATGCAGAAGAGAATGGAAACAAGTAGATTAAAAGTATAGTGTATGTACGATCGTATACAGCAAAATAGCGTGTTGAACTCTCTATGGCAAGATAAGAAAAAGGTTAAAAAGTTTGAAGAAGACCGGAAATGATAGCGAAGCTAAAAAACGTGAAAAGGGAAATGGAATGGCTTAATCTAGGTATAGTAAGAATCAATAAAATGGAGAGGAGGTACGGCTTTCGGCACAAACAACGACAAGTATATTTCAATATGTATGCCGACGTCACAAGTGGAAGATGTAGAGATAAAAGTGTGTAATATCGTTGAACGGAAAATTTAGTATACAGGTGGAGGCAGTAAACGCAGCAATGTGTTCAGACCCAGTAAATATACGAGGTGAAAGAGGACTCGAACCACAAACTTTCAGAGTTGGTCCAGCGATATTTCATGGGAATGTTGGTATAAGCGTCTCTGATTACCCGCTACGGAGATACAGCAACGCGTACCCTGAGCCCTTCCTGCAGTGACAACAACGAAATCACAGGCCGTTTGTATCTGTGCTTAGGCTGCAACGAGAAACCGTATTTGTTGTATGGCTCAAATGGTTCAAATGGCTCTGAGCACTATGGGACTCAACATCTTAGGTCATAAGTCCCATAGAACTTAGAACTACTTAAACCTAACTAACCTAAGGACATCACACACACCCATGACCGTGGGAGGATTCGAACCTGCGACCGTAGCAGTCCCGCGGTTCAGGACTGCAGCGCCAGAAGTATTTGTTGTAGGTTTTGGTGATTATGAAGTACAGTCTTCTTTGTTATTGTAAGGTATTTGCGCAGAAACGATGGTAATTGGGGGTAACTTACTGAATACGTCATAGTTATATTATTACTCTGTAACGACGAGCTGGTTACTCATCAATATAAAAAAACCAAAATTCATGTTTCTGAGGAATAACACGGATACTCCTCAAAGCCGACGACAAGGCCATGATAATGCAAAAGGTGTAGGTACCTGGAATGTAAGAGGAATCAGAGCTTATACAAAAATTGAAAGAAAGATATTTAAATATTACTGGAATAACAGAAACAAAGAGGAACCTGAGGATAACAAAAGATTTAAATAATTGCACATTAATTTACGTTGTATTTGAACAAACGAAAAGAACAATGAGTGAAGTAGGTGTTCGTATAGATGAAGAAATGGAAAGGAAAGTTTTTTATGACTACATAAATGAAAGGTTAGTAATTGCAGATTCAGAACTGATAGATAACATTTATGTGCCACAGGAGTATAGCTACCTGAAGAAGGAGAACATGAACATTGAGAAACATTTCATGAAGAGTTGCAGAAACACGAAAATCAATACAATATTGCTGACCATTCCTTAATATTAGGAGACTTAAATGCAAGGACTGGAAATGTACCAACACTAGATACAGTAGGCATATTTGGTGAAATAAGTTTAAATGAAAATGGCAAGTTAAAATCTACAAGCACATGTATCAGAAAAAAAGCATTAATAAATACATGGGTACATAAGAGGTTGACGCTCAATAATTGGCTATGTAATAGCTGATAAAGAATAAACTCTCACATTTAAGATACTATATATTTAGATGTCATGGTAGAGGCACTGATCATTTCCTAGTTACTTCAAAGCTTGAAATATGGGCAAGATGAAGAAAACAAACAGTTATAAAGTAAATCCAAAACTAAAAATTAAAATATGAACTTCAACTCCTACAGAAGAAATCATAAGAAACTTATAGTAACAAAAACCCACACAGTAATTGCAAATGCATGAAACCAAAGGTAATATTGTAGAAGAAAGGAAAAGACTAAAAACAGCAATGTTGAAATTAGCTAATGAGATACTAGGGAAAAGTAAAGAATCAGACCAGAATAGGGGTCTGAAAATATGGAATACAGAAATTGCTAACAGTATTGAACAAAAACAAATTTCTTATAACACCTTCTTACAAACATGAACAAATGAAATATGTGAATATATAAACAAAAAAGAAATAAAACAAAAATGTATTAAAAAGGCATCATAGTAAATCTTGGGAAAAGTTCATTGCTAGTGTTGGACAATATGTTCTCAAAATATGGAATATAGCGTTTAAACTTATGAACTTATGAATAAAATGGACAAAGATACTGCGAACATTAATATAATAACAGAAACTCAGTTGATACACTATTTCAGAATTATGTGGTACGATGCAGATAGTGAAGAAATTTATTCTGTACAAATTGATAATAACGCTGTAGATCAAACAGATGTAGAAAAATTAAAACCAGTCATAAATGTAACATAAAATAGAAAATCTATTGGCCTAGTTGGCATTAATGCTAAATTAAACAAATACAAAGGAAACATTTTAGAATTTTGCTTATCCTATTTTTTAAACATGTACTGGAAGAACTGTTCTCTACCTGAATAATGGAACATAGCTAAGTTTCTTATATTTAAAAAAAGACACTAGGAAAGACACAGGAAATTGTAGGGGGATTAGTTTACTAAATGCAGGATGAAAAATTTATGGGTAAATTCTTAAACAAAGATTAATCTCAGAAAAACTGTAAGGCTTCAGAAAGGGACGTTCGTGTAATGATAATATTCTTACTTTAGGGAAAAATGTTGAAATACATCGGGAATGTGGCACAGAAACGCCTTTATTATTTATTGATTATGAGGAAGCCTATCATAAGGTAAAAAACAACTTTTGTGGAAGACATTGCAGCTAAAATATTTACCTAAACATTTAACTGATCTCGTAAAGAGTCTATACTAACACTAAAGAAATTATAACTTTAGAAAATGTAAGATGAAATTTTAACAAATGAAGGTGTTTGACAAGGGTGCAGTCCATCACCCCATTTATTTAATTTGCACATTGACAACCTAATAATGCAGTGGAAATATGAAATACTCTTAAGAATTTAAATAGGGTCTAGCGTACCATTAAATACTGTGTTACATCTACATCATAATGTTCTTGATTACATCAAAATCTATATGATTACAGCAAAATCTACAAGATTATTCTGCAGTTCACAATTAAGTGCCTGGCAGAGTGTTCACCGAGGCACCTTCAAGCTACTTCTTTACCGTCCCAATCTCGAGCAGCGCAAGGGAATAATGAACACTTACGTCGCTTTGTGCAAGCTCGGACTTCCGTTGTTTTATTATAGTAATCATTTCGCCCTATGTAGGTGGCCGCCAATAAAATATTTACACTCTCTGAGGAGGAAGATAGTGATTGAGAAGGTCCTGCAACTACGAAAAACGCCTTTGTTTTAATGATTGCCATTCCAATTTATGTGTCACATCCAGTTCTTTGTCTCCCTCATTTCGCGATAGCACAAAACGAGTTGTTCTTCATTGAATTGTTTCGATGTCCTCCTTCAACCCTATGTGATTCGGATCCTACATCACACAGCAATACTCTACATCTACAGCTACATCTACATTTATACTCCGCAAGCCACCCAACGGTGTGTGGCGGAGGGCACTTTACGTGCCACTGTCATTACCTCCCTTTCCTATTCCAGTCGCGTATGGTTCGCGGGAAGAACGACTGTCTGAAAGCCTCCGTGCGCGCTCTAATCTCTCTAATTTTACACTCGTGATCTCCTCGCGAGGTATAAGTAGGGGAAAGCAATATATTCGATACCTCATCCAGAAACGCACCCTCTCGAAACCTGGCGAGCAAGCTACACTGCGATGCAGAGCGCCTCTCTTGCAGAGTATGTCACTTGAGTTTATTAAACATCTCCGTAACGCTATCACGGTTACCAAATAACCCTGTGACGAAACGCACCGCTCTTCTTTAGATCTTCTCTATCTCCTTTGTCAACCCGATCTGGTACGGATCCCACACTGATAAGCATAACTCAAGTATAGGTCGAACGAGTGTTTTGTAAGCCACCTCCTTTGTTGATGGACTACATTTTCTAAGCACTCTCCCAATGAATCTCAACCTGGTAACCGTCTTACCAACAATTAATTTTATATGATCATTCCACTTCAAATCGTTCCGCACGCATACTCCCAGATATTTTACAGAAGTAACTGCTACCAGTGTTTGTTCCGCTATCATATAATCATACAATAAAGAATCCTTCTTTCTATGTATTCGCAATACATTACATTTGTCTATGTTAAGGGACAGTTGCCACTCCCTGCACCAAGTGCCTATCCGCTGCAGATCTTCCTGCATTTCGCTGCAATTTTGTAATGCTGCAAATTGTCTGTATACTACAGCATCATCCGCGAAAAGCCGCATGGAACTTCCGACACTATCTACTAGGTCATTTATTTATATTGTGAAAAGCAATGGTCCCATAACACTCCCCTGTGGCACGCCAGAAGTTACTTTAACGTCCGTAGACGTCTCTCCATTGATAACAACATGCTGTGTTCTGTTTGCTAAAAACTCTTCAATCCAGCCACACAGCTGGTCTGATATTCCGTAGGCTCTTACTTTGTTTATCAGGCGACAGTGCGGAACTGTATCGAACGCCTTCCGGAAGTCAAGAAAAATAACATCTACCTGGGAGCCCGTATCTAATATTTTCTGGGTCTCATGAACAAATAAAGCGAGTTGGGTCTCACACGATCGCTGTTTCCGGAATCCATGTTGATTCCTACATAGTAGATTCTGGGTTTCCAAAAACGACAAGATACTGGAGCAAAAAACATGTTCTAAAATTCTACAACAGATCGACGTCAGAGATATAGGTCTATAGTTTTGCGCATCTACTCGACGACCCTTCTTGAAGACTGGGACTACCTGTGCTCTTTTCCAATCATTTGGAACCCTCCGTTCCTCTAGAGACTTGCGGTACACGGCTGTTAGAAGGGGGCAAGTTCTTTCGCGTACTCTGTGTAGAATCGAATTGGTATCCCGTCAGGTCCAGTGGACTTTCCTCTTTTGAGTGATTCCAGTTGCTTATTTCGATGTCAGCCATTTTTTCGTTTTTGCGAGGATTTAGAGAAGGAACTGCTGTGCGGTCTTCGTCTGTGAAACACCTTTGGAAAAAGGTGTTTAGTATTTCAGCTTTACGCGTGTCATCCTCTGTTTCAATGCCATCATCATCCCGGAGTGTCTGGAAATGCTGTTTCGAGCAACTTACTGATTTAACGTAAGACCAGAACTTCCTAGGATTTTCTGTCAAGTCAGTACATAGAATTTTACTTTCGAATTCACTGAACGCTTCACGCATAGCCCTCCTTACGCTAACTTTGACATCGTTTAGTTTCTGTTTGTCTGAGAGGTTTTGGCTGCGTTTAAGCTTGGAGTGAATCTCTCTTTGCCTTCGCCGTAGTTTCCTAACTTTGTTGTTGTACCGCGGTGGGTTTTACCCGTCCCTCACAGTTTTACTCGGCACGTACCTGTCTAAAACGTATTTTACGATTGCCTTGAACTTTTTCCATAAACACTCAACATTGTCAGTGTAGGAACAGAAATTTTCGTTTTGATCTGTTAGGTAGTCTGAAATCTGCCTTCTATTACTCTTGCTAAACAGATAAACCTTCCTCCCTTTTTTTGTATTCCTATTAACTTCCATATTCAGGGATGCTGAAACGGCCTTATGATCACTGATTCCCTGTTCTGCACATACAGAGTCGAAAAGTTCGGGTCTGTTTGTTATCAGTAGGTCCAAGATGTTATCTCCACGAGTCGGTTCTCTGTTTAATTGCTCGAGGTAATTTTCGGATAGTGCACTCAGTATAATGTCACTCGATGCTCTGTCCCTACCACCCGTCCTAAACATCTGAGTGTCCCAGTCTATATCTGGTAAATTGAAATCTCCACCTAAGACTATAACATGCTGAGAAAATTTATGTGAAATGTATTCCAAATTTTCTCTCAGTTGTTTTGCCACTAATACTGCTGAGTCGGGAGGTCGGTAAAAGGAGCCAATTATTAACCTAGCTCGGTTGTTGAGTGTAACCTCCAACCATAATAATTCACAGGAACTATCCACTTCTACTTCACTACAGGATAAACTACTACTAACAGCGACGAACACTCCACCACCGGTTGCATGCAATCTATCCTTTCTAAACACCGTCTGTACCTTTGTAAAAATTTCGGCAGAATTTAGCTCTGGCTTCAGCCAGCTTTCTGTACCTATAACGATTTCAGCTTCGGTGCTTTCTATCAGCGCTTGAAGTTCCGGTACCTTACCAACGCAGCTTCGACAGTTGACAATTACAATACCGATTGCTGCTTGGTCCCCGCATGTCCTGACTTTGCCCCGCACCCGTTGAGGCTGTTGCCCTTTCTGTACTTGCCCAAGGCCATCTAACCCAAAAAACCGCCCAGCCCACGCCACACAACCCCTGCTACCCGTGTAGCCGCTTGGTGCATGTAGTGGACTCCTGACCTATCCAGCGGAACCCGAAACCCCACCACCCTATGGCGCAACTCGAGGAATCTGCAGCCCACACGGTCGCAGAACCGTCTCAGCCTCTGATTCAGACCTTCCACTCGGCTCTGTACCAAAGGTCCGCAGTCAGTCCTGTCGACGATGCTGCAGATGGTGAGCTCTGATTTCATCCCGCTAGCGAGACTGGCAGTCTTCACCAAATCAGATAGCCGCCGGAAGCCAGAGAGGATTTCCTCCAATCCATAGCGACACACATCATTGGTGCTGACATGAGGGACCACCTGCAGATGGGTGCACCCTGTACCCTTCATGGCATCCGGAAGGACCCTTTCTACATCTGGAATGACTCCCCCCGGTATGTACACGGGGTGCACATTGGTTTTCTTCCCCTCTCTTGCTGCCATTTCCCTAAGGGGCCCCATTACGCGCCTGACGTTGGAGCTCCCAACTACCAGTAAGCCCACCCTCTGCGACCGCCCGGATCTTGCAAACTGAGGGGCAGAAGAAGGCGGACAAGCGCAATGTAAGCAGTCTCTTTAGTAGACCTGTTTAATTTTCCGTGTGTTCTGGTAATAAACCGTAGTCTTTGCTTATATGCTGATGACCAGATATCTGCACAGACAATAATTTACGAAGTGCAATATAGACTGAGTCAAATCACGATGTATTACAACTCTACCATATCTGTAGGAAAGACAAGTTAATAGCTTTGAAAGGAAAGAATGAAGTCGAAAACAATAATAAATGAGAAAATTTAAAGACAGTTACCCTACTTCAGTTATCTAGCTTTGACTATGGGAAAGACATTCAGAAGAAGGTTATAAACATCAAGCTATGTTCGGAAATGTTTCAAATGGCTCTGAGCACTATGGTACTCAACATCTTAGGTCATAAGTCCCCTAGAACTTAGAACTACTTAAACCTAACTAACCTAAGGACATCACACACACCCATGCCCGAGGCAGGATTCGAACCTGCGACCGTAGCAGTCCCGCGGTTCCGGACTGCAGCGCCAGAACCGCATGGCCACCGCGGCCGGCTATGTTCGGAAAAATTGGAAGAACTTTGTAAAGAAAAAACAAAAACAGATATAAAATTAAAATTCTATAATGTTATTGTTGTACTTACGCTTGCACATGGTTCTGAATCATGGACGGCAACAAAAAAAGAAAAATCATACAGGCAGCAGAGGTGAGGTTCATGAGATATGTAAGAAGTTGTAATAAAATGGATAAATAAGGAAAGAAACAATAAAATGAGATTTGGAATTTTTTTCTGTTGTTGACAAGATAGAAACAATCGAGTGATATAGGAGATTCATATTGACAGAACGTCGGAAAACAGATTGCCGAAAACATAATGAATTAACGGCCGCCTGGAAAGATCAACCTCGTAGAAGGTGGATGGATGGACGGATGGTTAGAGACAACACCTTATCTTTGGAAGGAGAAGATGATGATGATGACTCTGTAACGAGGCAAATATAGACCAGGTATCTCTGGACAATGAGTTGAGGTTGTAGGTGGAGCTCTGTTTCACCCTGTAGTGTCATGCTTTTTCAGTAATCTGCAGTCAACAATATTCCCAGTTATCTGTAGCATACCAGTAAGTTTTAACGTTAGTAGCTGCCGAATTAAGAGATAGATTTCTTTTTCTTAAATGAAATGAAAAATTGTTTCTTGTGGCACCGAAAAGAGCCTTTGAACAATACATAAACCCCATAACATGTGTGGGACTTGATCAATTGTTAAGAAGATAAAACCGCCACAAATCACTGTTCTACACTCAGGAGAAGAGGTCGAACAAATGAGTGCTCTCGTGCACCAAATGCAAGCAACCTCAAACTCTGACACAGTTGTGTTTGTCTGTGCACTTGAAGACCATCGTCTGTGCTCTGCAGTTGCAGCGATCGGAAAACATGCTATTGAAGCTGTAAAAGTTTGGCAACGTAAACGACAGTCCAAATAATGGACATGCTTCTCGTTTATGGCGAATATTAACAAATAGTTCAATCAGCACTGAGGTTCTGCGCAGAAATATACCCTCATTGTGCCAAGTTTTTACATCTGTCTTTGCAAACATTATAGAAAATATTTCAACAAATTGGATGTGTGAAGAATAAAATATGCGAAAGAGAAAGAACACTGACTGATAAGAGAAATGCATCTGATATTTTAGTAGTAATAACACGCATTTCGCATGTCACCACGATGGAGCTTTAATATACAAGAGGGTTGTGGCTGTATGTTCTGAGAATACTGCACTTCAACGTATTTCATTCATTTCATATATCACTGCAGCAACAGCTCCGTGGCAATAACGGATATGTTGTTTGCGATAAGTGGAATACCATGATACGGTTCTGTGTCATATTTCGTTGCCGTATGTAGCATCTTTGACGAATAGTCAAACACTAACATTCGCAATGTACGCAGCTGGTGAGGTGACTGAGATGAATGACGGGCGACTTTGGAAGGACAGTGTGAGAGTGTGTGCCTGCACTCGAGATTTAGAGGAGTTAGGCAAAACTTAGTTAAAAATAATCTGGTAAAACAAAGAAAATTTGATAAAAATGTAAGAAACAATATGGAACAAATTGCAATCATTTACTCCCAATCAAACCCAAGATCCCAAACGCAATCATACCAGCTCAGATCATGTAAAAGAGAATTAAAATGGTCAAATGCTATACAAATGTCAGTTAAAACACAAGCAGGACGAGTAGAGAACTAAAATAGATTCGATGGAATATGTCACTGGCACTAACAAAAAACGTAGGGGAGCCATTCGTCCTAATAACACATTAAAAATTTCGTCCAAGAATCGTAGAGAAAAGGTCGGACTTTCGCAAAATCTTAAAAGATGTACCACATTCGTCTCATTGTCACTTAAAATAGGTGTCAAATCGGTTGACGAATGAGCCGCTGCCGTCCTGTCAGAATATGAAATACAGTCTACGTAAATGTGGCGCACCGTAATCCGCACGTCACAGGCACCACACACTGAAGGTCTCACCGGAGAAAGAAGAAATGTGCCGGGACCTGTGTGTTAAGCGAAGAGATTGAAATAAGATGAAATCCTTATGCATAACCACAAAGCCGGTAGGGATGGCCGAGCGGTTCTAGGCGCTTCAGTCTGGAACCGCGCTACCGCTACGGTTTCAGGTTCGAATCCTGCCTCGGGCATGGATGTGTGTGACGTCCTTAGGTTAGTTAGGTTTAAGTAGTTCTAAGTTCTATGGGACTGATGACCTCAGAAGTTAAGTCCCATAGCGCTCAGTACCATTTGAACCATAACCGTAAAGAGTATCAACATCTGTCACGCTGGGAAAATCTACGTCATCTGGACCTCATCACGTTGGTGCTGTTGGAAGGACGTACGTCACGGCCGCGTTGAGGAATTTACCTGCGCAGTTCATTGTCTGTCACGTCCAGCCACCCCTCTTCCAATTAACGAATGACCCAACCTCAACAGCAAGGCAACAGCATTTAGGGGATGACGCACTGAACTACAATGACGGAAAAAATCGTAGCACCTAACAATTATTACGTAGAGTAATAAAATTTCCGGAATACGTTCGTCTAGGTAACGTACTGAAGTGATTAACATGACAGAATCAACGGTTAATGTAAGCACCAGATAAGCCGAAGGAAATATGTAATGCTGGTAGATTAATAAACTGTGTAACTGCCAGAATGATGTATGCAAGCGTGCAAACGTGCATGCATTTTGTTGTGCCGGATATCAGTTTGTGGCATGAATTTCCGTAACTGTTGCACTTGGTCGGTAAATACAGAGAAGGTTAATGCTGCTTGAGCTGACGCTCCAATGATGTCTCCAATGTGATCGATTGGAGGCTGATCTGGTGATCGAACAGGCCAAGGAAACGTGTCGTCACTCTGTAGAGTATGTTGGGTTACATCGGCGGTTACATCGGCGGTCTGCTGCAAAACAACCCTTGGAATGCTGTTCAAGAATGGCAGCACAACTAGTCGAATCATGAGACTGATGTACTACTTTGAAGGAATGGTGTGTGAGACAACCACGAGAATGTTCCTGTCACGCCCAGACCATAACTCCAGGTGAAGGTCTAATACGCCTTGCACTTAGACAGATTGGCTGAGGGCTCTCCACTGTCTCCTTCTAATCATCACTGGCACAAAGACAGAACTAGCTTTCATCAGTAAACAGAACACACCTGCGCCCAGCCTCCAATAAGATCTCGCTTAATACAACTGAGGTTGGAAATGGCGGCGGTTTGGTGTCAGTGGAATGCACGCTACAGGGCGTCTGTCTCGGAACTGTACTGGAAGTAACCGTTTTGTAACAGCTCGTTGTGTCACTGTGGTGCCTGTGGCTGCTCATATTGCGGCTGCAGATGCAATACGATGCGCCAGAGCCATACGCCGAACACGATGGGATTCCGTCTCGGTAGAGCTACGTGGCAGTCAGGAGCCAGGTCTCCTTGCGACCGCACGTTCTGGTGATCACTGCTGCCAGCAATCACGTGCAGTGACTACATTCCTGCCAAGTCTTTCCTCAATATAGCAGAAGGAAAATCAAGGTACCCGTAGCTGTACTACACGACCTCGTTGGAACCCAATGAGGTGTTGATAACGGCTTCTTTGTCACCTGAAAGGCATTCTTGACTAACAACTCACTTCGTTCAGCCTGAAAGATAACTAGCGCTCACGACTTTTACAGCGTGTATTTAAAGCAAACTTAATGTGCATCTTCATAAGGGCACTACTAGCGCCACTCTTATCAGACTGGCGTAAAATCTGAATAGACATCAAAAATGGTTCAAATGGCTCTGAGCACTATGGGACTAAACTTCTGAGGTCATCAGTCCCCTAGAACTAAGAACTACTTAAACCTAACTAACCTAAGGACATCACACACACCCATGCCCGAGGCAGGATTCGAACCTGCGAACGTAGCGGTCGCGCGGTTCCTGACTGTAGCGCCTAGAACCGCTCGGCCACCCTGGACGGCTGAATAGACGTCATCTTTCAAATGTACAAGGTGTACAACTTTGCTTCCGTCTTTTTTTCCCCAACTAGTATCATTCAAAGTATTTTACATTGCTGGCCACTACTTTCTCCCATCTCCCGGGCAGTGTACGAATCCCTCGTCGAAAAAATTGTTCATCTTTTGAAGCGATCCAGGAATCGATCCACTTTGTACTGCTCCATGAGATCGGAAGTGTTGGTCAGGTGGGCCATGCGCCATTGATCTAAACAGATGATAGTCAGAGGGAGCAATGTCTGGAGAACACGGCGGGTGGGGTAGGACTTCCCATTTTAACGTTTCCAAGTACGTTTTGTCCTCTTTTGGAACGTGGGGTTGAGCGTTGTCGTGCTGCAAAATCACTTTATCGGCCTCACGCTGTATTGCAGCCGTTTGTCTTTTAACGCTCTGTTCAGACGCATTAATTGCGTTCTATAACGAGCAACTGTGATTGTTTCGCTTGGTTTTAACACCCCATAGTACACGACATCGAGTCGGTCCCACCAAGTGCAGAGCATGATCTTGGAGCCGTGAGTATTCGGTTTGGCCGTCGACGTGGAAGCACGGCCGGGATATCCCCAAGATTTTTGTGCGTTTAGGGTTATCGTAATGAACCCATTTTTCGTCCCCAGTAACAATACGATGCATGAATCCCTTCCGTTTTTGCCTCTGAAGCCAATGTTCACAAACACACAACCGCCGTTCAACGTCTCTTGGTTTCAGCTCACACGGGACCCAAGTTCCTTGTTTCTGAATCATGCCCATAGCCTTCAGACGTTTTCAAATGGCTTGCTTTGTCACTCCCACTAATCGTGTCAATTCTTCTTGAGTTTGAAGCGATTCTTCACTCAGCAATGTATTCAGTTCTGCATCTTCGAAAATATTCTCTCTTCCACCACTATGCCGGTCTACGACGTTAAAATCACCGTTCTTGAAGCGCTGAAACCACTCACGACACGTTCTGCCACTAATAGCGTCCTTACCATACGTACTTGAGAGCATTCAATGAGACTCAGCCGCTGTATTCTTCATATTGAAACAAAACAGTAACACCGCCCGCAAATGACGAGAATTAGTCTCGTGAACTGGCATTTTCCATCAAGAACAACTTTATGATGCACACACAAATCGACTAATGTTTGAATGAGGTTATGTGGACCCAGGTCCAAGCTAACTGCCTGACGTCTGTGATCTGATTCTTTCGACTGCTAGTTACCGTTGTCGCCACCAATCGGCAAACGGCGGAAGCAAAGTTATACACCTTGTAGAAACATGAATATCAGCTTTCGTTTATGTTACAATTTTTGTTGTTGTGAGCATATCTGAGTATCGCGACTCGCCTCCCTATCGGCTAATTGTGATATTTCGTTCCTCTTAATACCCATGTGCCCTGAAACCTAGCAGAAACACCTTACTAGCCTGTGTAAGTGGAGAAGAGCGGCCTTTACATTCTGGACTATTGTAACTGCCGGGAAAAGGAATTAGAGTGAACGGTACGCAGGATATCGGAACAAACGAGGAATTTGGCACTCGCAACACTTCCGCTCCAGCGCCCACAATATCACATATCATTCCGCATCGAGGACAGTAAATTCTTGAAGCAGTCGGATCTTGGATACGATGGGAGAAAACAACAGAGCAACAAATGGAGTTTTCTTTTTAGAACCATCCGTAAATGCAGTTACATAGTTGTGGTGCGCAATTAAAATTATTGTATTAATAGATTAAAACTTATGCAGTAATAGAGCATTAAATCTAAAATTTCTTTGGGCCTCTGCAGTAACCAAGAAGGTTGGTGGCTAAAACACTTGACTTGGGGTCGTACTTTCATCGCCCACTCGTGTATCTTTAGTGTCTGTTTTGTTTACGGGAATCTCAAAAGCCTTAAGAACCTATAGTTCATCACTATTTTGCAGCCCGTTATTGGGCATGCAATTCATGTGCTAGGAACATGACAGATGTCCTGCCCATTCCAGTACAGATAGTTGACGACTACCATAATAGCATATTCGGACACCACTCAATCGATCGCTCGGGGAACACAATCTCACCAAGTTTAACATAAGCGTACTTTTAAC
This sequence comes from Schistocerca nitens, assembly GCF_023898315.1. Classification (NCBI taxonomy): domain Eukaryota; kingdom Metazoa; phylum Arthropoda; class Insecta; order Orthoptera; family Acrididae; genus Schistocerca; species Schistocerca nitens. The sequence goes on along the minus strand of NC_064620.1, from coordinate 158,889,625 downwards.
TGTGGCCAAAATTACAAGAATAAGTCTTCAAAGAGACACAGTCTACAGATCAAGACATGGAATTCCACAGAACACGGGTCTCTACTGTGACGAGAGTCTGCTTGTAATATAGGTCTATTTGTACGTAAGTCGCCTTATACCATGTATGAGTTCTTAGAGTAGGCATATTGGGCACTCGATATGACCAACATAATAACGAGCACTGAAACATAACTGAGTGATGTCTTAGAACACTTTTGGGACAGTGCGGCAGAGGTTTTTGAGACCTCATTCTCTTTATGACAGGACAATTGCTGTTAAAGTTTTATCAAGTTCCACACATTTATGTTCTTAGAGTCTTCTTCGAAACTTCTTTACAGTCCCGTACAAAATTTTGCACTTCGTTCTAGAAAAGCTATAAAAGTTAAAAAAGTTTTTGTTTGTGTCAGAAAAAGCACTACATTGCCCACTATAGAGTAGCTAAATTAGCAACTGTTTCTGTTTTCTCATTGCGGTTTTGGGTAGCATGTATTAGCTTCCTTACCGTGAATAAATAAAGATACAAATCTATTACTCATGAGGGATTGGTATGTCACAATAGAGAGGCAAATACAGGATATTTATGCACACATCAAAAAAAGGTTCGCATAACCCCTGTTCCCAGATATCCTGAAGACAGGCGTTGACTGTGGATATTGTATCACAGACACAGTCCCTCTGATTGTTCAGAGATGTCACTACACCCGCTCAAAGATGTAAACGACCATGCACGAGAAGGGCCAATAGGATGGAGGGGATCCAATAGCCAATAATTTCCATTCATTCCAACAGGCTTAGGTACACTGCTCTTATTGTCACTAGTTTATCCATTCCTAGGTGGTCAATACCTCGGTTCTGTCGCGTCTGCATTGTTACTTAGTACCAGGAAGGGCTCTCAACAAGGGAAGTGTCCAGGCGTCTCGGAGTGAACCAAAGCAATGATGTTCTCACATAGAGGAGATACACAGAGACAGGAACTGTCAAGGACATGCCTCGCTCAGGCTCCAGGCCTTCCAAGGGCTACCACAGCAGTGCATGACAGCTTCCTACGGATTAAGGCTCGGAGGAACCTGACAGCAACGCCACCATTTTGAATAATGCTTTTCGTGCAGCCGCAGGACGTCGTGTTACTACTCAAACTGTGCGCAATAGGCTGCATGATGCGCAACCTCACTCCAGACATCTGTGGCGAGGTCTTTCTTTGCAACCACGATACCATGCAGCGCGGTACAGATGGGCCCAACATGCCGAATGGCATCGTGTTGTCTTCACTGATGAGTGTCGCATTTGCCTTCAATCCGACAGTCGTCGGGGACGTGTCTGGAGGCAACCCGGTCAGGCTGAACGCCTTGGACATACAGTCGAGCGAGGGCAGCAAGGTGGAGGTTCCCCACTGTTTTGGGTAGCATTACGTGGGGCCGACGTACGGCGCTGATGGTCATGGAAGGCGCCGTAACAGCTGTACGATATGTGATTACCATCCTCCGACCGATAGTGCAACCATAGTGGCAGCATATTGGTGAGGCATTCGTCTTCATGGACGACGATTCGCGCCTCCGTTGTGGACATCTTGTGAATGACTTCCTTCAGGATATCGACAGCACTCGGCTAGAGTGACCAACACGTTCTCCAGACATGAACCCTATCTAACATGTCTGGGATAGATTGAAATGGGCTGTATATGGACGACGTGATCCACCAACCACGCTGAGGGGTCTTCGCTGAATCGCCGTTGAGGAGTGGAACAATTTGGACCAACAGTGCCTTCATGAACTTGTGGATAGTATGCCAAGAAGAATACAGGCATTCATCAGTGCAAGAGGACATAATACTAGGGCCGGTCAGAGTGGCCGAGCGCTTCTGGTCGCTACAGTCTGGAAGCGCGCGACCGCTACGGTCGCAGGTTCGAATCCTGCCTCGGGCATGGATGTGTGTGGTGTCCTTAGGTTAGTTAGGTTTAAGTAGTTCTAAGTTCTAGGGGACTGATGATCTCAGATGTTAAGTCCCATAGTGCTCAGAGCCATTTCAACCATGTGAACCATAATACTAGGAATAGAGGTGTGTACAGCAATGTGGACCACCACTTCTGAAGGTCTCGCTGTATAGTGGTACAGCATGCATTGTGTGGTAGTCATGAACAATAAAAAGGGCGGAAATGATGTTTATGTTGATCTCTATTCCAGTTTTCCGTACAGGCTCCGGAACTCTTGGAACCGTGGTGATGCAAAACTTTTTCGATGTGTGTAAATTAATTATACAAAAGTAAACTTCAAAAGTTAAATATCTTACAGAAATATTTGATACAGTACTGAGTGCAGTATATCTTCCAGTTTTATTTACAAATGTACGTGGAGCTATATTTTACACCACAAATATCCCATCTGTAATCAGTTTCCCGCCCAATCCTATTAAGAAAGTCTTCTTGCATGGTGGCAACTGTCTGTTTTATCCACTGTCGCAGCGTGTCGATGTTTCCCGGAAGAGGAGGAACAAACTGTAACGTAACGTCATACACAGAAAGCCATTTGTGTTAAATCAGGTGATCGTCGTGGCCGGGAAATTTTTCCACCACGTCGCATCCTAGTAGGCTCATTCCTACGAAGATAAGCGAAAACTTCACGATCATAATGTAGTAGTGTGCCATCTTGCTGCAAAATAAATTCCGTGGCCAATCATGTTGTAATTGAGGCATAATTTTCATGCATGTTCAGGTACGATATGCCAGTCACAATCCACTCGAAAAAACATACAGTACGGGAAATCTAGTTACAGTTTACAGGTCAAAAAATGTTCAGCTAAGATGAGTCCCACGCATGTTCCATTACGTGACATGGTTTCTGCTCAAACCATATCAGAACGTAATGCCGATTCACTTTCCAAAGTATGGAAGGTTGATTCGTCACTAACACAGTTTTATTCAGGGATTCATCTTCAGTTTGGATTTTCTTTAGCGTTTCTGCAGAAAACGCAGGTCGTTTTTTCTTTGTCACTTTCTCTTAAAGCTTTCAACATTCCCAGTTTGTGGTCCGCAGCTCGTGGTCGTGCGGTAGAGTTCTCGCTTCCCGCGCCCGGGTTCCCGGGTTCCCGGTTTCGATTCCCGGCCGGATCAGGGATTTTCTCTGCCTCGTGATAACTGGGTGTTGTGTGATGTCCTTAGGTTATTTAGGATTAAGTAGTTCTAAGTTCTAGGGGACTGATGACCATAGACATTAAGTCCCATAGTGCTCAGAGCCATTTTTTTAGTCCCAGTTTGTATAGTTTCAATCACAGATGTCTATGAAATAACTTAAAAACTGTAACACTGGGCATATTCAATTCTAAGGTGGTACGTTTCGTTGATTTACCCGGATTACAAATGTGAGACTGCCGAACTCGTTAAATTTTTAAGGTTTTGGCTTCAGATATTTAGTCCCGAATTGTCTCTGAATTGCAGTAGGGGATTTGGATTCATGAAACCACACATCACTACCCACACTCTGCACCGTATATGACTCCATGATGACTTTTGGAATAACTCATTCACATACGCCACCTAAGGGATGTCTGGAAACTCACGGTGTTTTGGGGAAATAAAACTTGAAGATATACTGCATTTAGTGCTGTGTCAAACACGTCTCTAAGATATTTACCGCTTTCAAAACTGTTGGTTATTTTTGTAAAACTAATTTATAAACACAATTCATCAAGTTAGTTTCAGGAGGTATGCGAACTTGTTTGTGCCAACGAGAGAAGGAAGCTTCCTACAAATCTTCAATAAATTTCACCTAATAATACTAAGTTTACGGTTCAGTAATAACGAGAGGCGGAGATACACATGGAAAACGTCTCCTGCACGAGGAGATACCTGCTAGAGTACATCATGGTGAGACAAAGATTACATAATTTTATAAGTCATTGTAAGACGTACTAGGAGTACAAATGGATTCAGATCACAATTTAGTAATAATGAAGAGTAGGCTGAAGTTAGAGAAATCGCCAAGATGAATTAATGTACGAAGTGTGAAGTATTAAGGTATGATGACCGTTTCAGATTCTCTGAGGCTGTAGGTATTGCGCTAGTAAAAATCACAGTAGGTAACTCAGTTGAAGAGGAACAAGCACCCATAAAAAGGGGTCAGAATACACAAACATGAGACGGAGGAACGAAATCAATAGTATGTGTATGGAAGGTAATGCGAAATGACTGCATGAAAAATGTCATAATGGTAGTTAGGACTTATTCAGCAAACAGGAAAGGCAAATAACCCTTGGTCAAATTAAAGCAAAGACACTGACATAGACGATACAACAGGAATTCCCATGTCAAACAGAGGGTAGAAAGCGGATAGGTTGACAGAGAAGACGGATAAAGGTATCCATTTGGAGGTAATAGGGGTCTAGCATTATAGTCCGGATTTGACAGAGATTTGGATTTTATATGATCAAACAATTCAGAAATTATTGATAATATTTCTTCCTCACTTTTCAAATCATTACCGAATCAGCATATTAAGTTGCTGTTACCTTAACGATGATGCATATTAATGTGCAAAATCTATGAGAATGGAGATATACGGTCAGATTTTCGGAAGACACATAGCAAAACCCGATAAATGAGAGAAGTATCACAGCACTCTGCCTAACAGCACATGTATCCAACAAGAAGAGAAGATCAGATGTTGCCCTTGACTATGGACGCAAATCAACAAATCTTCGTCAGATACATCATCTTAGAAAAATAGTTAGACGTCGAAAAATGGTACAAAATATATGAAATTCTTAGAAAAATATGTGTAACGTGCGGGTACACATGTCTAATATGTAGTATGTACAAGATCCGAAATGGTGCAATAATAATGGAAGACCAGGAGAGAAATCCGGAAACATATAGGGCGTAAGACAGAGAGAGATAAAAAAAAAGTTTAGGACAAGGATGCAGTCTGTTGGCCTTACTGATCAATATATACAGTGTTACAGGACGAACAGCCAGTATTCAAGGATACGATCGGAACGATCATTCAAAGCAGAAAAGCCTAGTAAACAATTGGTCTATACTACAACACCTTTTCTATAGAACAAGTGCTCGTAGCTCGTAAGGTATGCAATTTAGAAGTAATTTTTACTAGATAACGTTTTCTTGTTTGGTCAATATTATCAGCTCCTAAAATATGAAAGGCAAAGAACTTGCAGTAGAAGGGATTTGTTTCGCAGTATCTAGTTTTCTTCCATCTAATAATCGTTCCTGTCATATCGCTGATTATTGACCAGTCCTCCCGAGACACCCTGCATACATGGAAGTAGCAAAGACGGAAATAAAAGAAAGGTTCAAGAGTGTGATTAAAAATCACAGTGAAAAGATATCGATGATTAGATTCGCTGATGACATGAAAGTGAAGAAGAATTACAGAATGTCTTGAGTGGTATCAACAGTTCAACGAGTACACAATATGGATTGAGAATAAAATGAAGAAAGGAAAGAGCAATGAGGAGTAACAGAATTTGAGAGTAGCTTGAAGATTAACATCAAAACTGATGTTCAGGAAGTAGAAATAGTTAGCGAATACAGCCGTCTTGGAAGCAAAGTAACCGATGACGGGCTAAGTAAGGACGACATAAAAATCTAACACAGGCAATGATGGCACTCCTGGTCAAAAAAAGGTCTATTAGTTTCAAACATAGTCCTTAATTTAAAAAAGACGTTTCTGGGAACGTACGTTTGGAGCACAGCATTGTATGGTTATGAACCATGGACTGTGGGAAAATAGAGATGGGGTGCTGCATGGTCCAAGAATGTTGAAAATCAGGTGGCTTGATAAGATGCAGAATTAAGAGATTCTCCATAGAATCAGCGAAAATGGAATACAAGGAAAACACAGATGAAAAAAAGGTACAGGTAGACAATATATGTGTTAAGGCAACAGAAGATAACATCCATGTTACTAGACGGAACAGTAGAAAGTAAAATCGGCAGGAGAAGACACAGATTGGAATAGATCCAGAAAATTGTGAAAGAAGTGAAAGGCTATTGCTACGTTGGAAGTAAGGTAACAAGGCAGCTTACCAAGGAGGATAGAGAATGCAGAGTAGTGCTGTTAGAGATGACATTAGTCGCTAAAGGGAACCTATTAGGGAAACATAGTCCTTAATACTGAGGAAGAAATTTATGAAAATGTACATCTGGAGGGCAGAACTATGTGGAAGTGAATAACGAACTGAACCGGAGAGGGTAGAGTGGAAGTATTTAGTAGTGTGGTATGCCAGAAGCATGCTGGCAATGGATTGGTGGAATAAGAATCAGCAGTACATTTAATCAGCGAGGGAAACACAGACTAAAATAAAGACTCGTGGACATGTGTTGAGCTCACAGGAAATGACACCCACGTTACTAAGGGATCTGTAGAACCGAGACCGAAACACATTCAACAAATATTTAACGTTCATTACGTAATGGTGTATCAGATAGAGTCTAATTTCTTAGAGAATCTCCTATGTTACGGTTTTCGGTGAATTTCACTAAACCGACGACATGCAGGACTAAACTATACTCAGTAACATGATTTTAAAACATCTGTGCAAACTTTAAGAGACTTTTTCTGCATAAGTACTTACTGTATATTTTTTTAACTTCAGTTGTCTTGACGATATGGCCTTGATGATTTCCAGTTTTACTATGTATTCAAGTCAAGTTCATTCTAGATATCAACTGGAAGTAGACGGGGTGTTTCTGATACGTATATACGAAATCCATGGTTATTTCTGAACATTATCTTCACTAACGATGTTGTGACATGAAATTTGTAGAGCACTTTAGGAGAAAACACGCACTGCCCCAAAATTATGTGATCTGGCGGGGAGGGGAGAAGAGAACGTATGTTGTGGACAAAATTTCTGTTCTGCGCATTCGAATGCTCATTGTATAGACAGTACTACTTTCTACTAATATCCTTGGCGCAAGCAGTATTTGAAAGTGACTGCTACCGCATTCTGTACGAAAATTTGCTAGCTGTTATATAGCATTAGTTAAGTAACTATCTTGTTTGTTGTGACATGCAAAATAGCTATATTCCAATACGTTTTGTGAAGTGGGTAAAATATTGTACTTGTTTAAGGATCTGAGTTGGGCGTTATTAAATATCACAAGTGCAGCAGTCGAGTCTGAGCTTTCTGAGGAGATACCTATTGTGACGAACTGGAGCGAGGATACTCCTCGAAACATCGAGTGGCAAGAGGATGGGCAGCTCTTATCATGTTTCGTGCCACCTGTGGGCTGAACGTGGGACAGATTATACCAGCGGCTACACAATCGCCTATGACAACTTCAAGCTAATGATTGCATTGCTACTCATGATAGCAGGAAAGCCAAAATTAGTATAAATCTGAACTGAAACTTGTGGTAGAATTCCATGTGTCCAAAGTCCTTCTCGCTAAGGTCTGTTCTACGTATGAGGTGTAAGAGGTCGATAACTTACTATTTATCTACATGCTACAGCTGCATCGCCATGCTTACTCTGCTGTTCTTATTTAGGTGTTTGACAGGGAGTTTTCTGAACGACTTTCAGACTTTGTAGAAAAAAATATATCTGCCATTTGACTATATGTAATGTGTTTATTTCGTTACCTAGATTTAAGACTCAGCCCACTCTCAAGTCCTACAAAGACAAAAATTTTCCGTCTTGTGTAACACAAGTCATCGTCGAAAAAATATAAAAAGAAAAAAATCTTCAAGTTTCAGGCTGATGGTGTGCTTCCTTGTGTCCATCCGAGTTATTGATTCCAGTTTTTGCACAATAAACAAACGAACGATCCAGTAGTTTGCTTCAGGTGCTGCTGGATAGATCGTCGAAATATTGCGTAGAAAACACAAACAACAACTCGGCACCCAGAAACACACAGTTAATCAGTCACCCCGAGCAAACATGACAGATAACACCACATTCCGCTTTAGAATAGCACCAAGGATAAATAAGCACCCAAGTCGTTCCGTGTGGGGTTTAACTTTTCTTATTTTTATCACGAAGGTCATTTGTCCTTGTGTAAGCGGACGTTCACTAAATATTTTGCCACTCGGTGATGAAGTAGGATATTGGGACAACGTCAAAAGATCTCACTGTCACAAAAAATGCCCTTACCTTAACGACAATACTACAAAACGGCACTACTACATAACAAATTGCCTTTCTTTAAACTTTTTCGATTTACTGTATCAGTTCAGTCTGGTAAGGATCATATGTTCCACAGTAACACCCGAGAATAGTACAGAGAAGCGTCATGCAGGATGTCTCGGTAGTAAATCTGTTGCATCTTCTAGGTGGTCTGCCAACAACACGTCATCTTGGGTTCGCTTACTCACAATTTTTGCTGTGTGATTGTTCGAAACTAAATTGTCTGTAATTATAATATCTAGACATTTAGTTGAATCGACAGCTTTTATGCTGTGTGATTTATCGTCCAATCTCAATTTGTTTCGGACTCATGTGGGGATATTACCACTTCACAGTGTTCAGATTCAGTTATCACATTCTGTGCAATGTATAAATCTTGTACTAATCATTTTGTAATTCGTTTCAATCTTATCACCACATCACTGGATGGTAAACAAATGTATCATCTGCACATACTAAAGAGGGCCTCTCAGATAGTCTTCTAAGCCTACTCTATACACTGACGGACAAAAATCGCAACAACAAAATACAATTAATGTGGAGTAATGAAATTTCGAGAATACATTTGTACAGGTAGCATATTTAAGTGATTAACGTTGCAAGATCACAGTTTAATGTATCAGATAAACCATTGCAAATGTGAAATGCTGGTACATTAACAACATGTGTAGCTGCCAGAATGTTGAATGCAAGCATGCAAACATGCATGCTTCATGTCGTACATGTGCTAGATGTCAGTTTGTGGTATGCAGTTCCATGCCTCTTGGACTGGGTTAGTCAATAAGGGGACAGTTAATGCTGTTAGTTTGAAACAGCCCCTTAGAAAAATTAGTTAATTACTGTGCTGATAAACCTCTTAAGTTATTTGATTTTCAAACAGCTTAGCAGAACTGAACGTACTCCGACATTTCTATCTTTACTTGTTCTGATCAACAGTAAAAAGACACAAAAATGGTTCAAATGGCTCTGAACACTATGGCACTTAACATCTGAGGTCATCAGTCCGCTAGAACTTAGAACTACTTAAACCTAACTAACCTAAGGACATCACAAACATCCATGCCCGAGGCAGAATTCGAAACTGCCACCGTGGCGGTCGCGCGGCCCCAGACTGAAGCGCCTAGAGCCGCTTGGCCACGCCGGCCGGCTAAACTGACAGACAATATTTTTAGCGCAACGCTATCTGACTTTCAATAATCTCTACAAAATAATGGCCCTGACTAACAATAACGTATACCTTTCATGAGTTACTTACCTCACAAAAATCTTCGTTACTCGAACTACTTCAATACACCGAGAGCCAACACTGCCAGCTAAATAAAAGATTCTAACTACTGAAGGCACTAACTACTGTTAGGCATACTTAGCAAATGAAAGGTTTTGATAGAGAACCTAGGCGCGCAGTCCGGAACCGCGCGACTGCTACGGTCGCAGGTTCGAATCCTGCCTCGGGCATGTAAGTGTGTGATGTCCTTAGGTTAGTTAGGTTTAAGTAGTTCTAAGTTCTAGGGGACTGATGACCACAGATGTTAAGTCCTTAAGTCCCATAGTGCTCAGAACCATTTGAACCATTTTTTGATAGAGAACAAACAATGTATTACCTTAATATTACCTTAATAGTGTTCAAAAGCCATTATATATATATATATATATATATATATATATATATATATATATATATATATATATATATATATATAATTTCATGACATCCAGTCTTACAAATTTACTGTCTCTGATGGACACTCGTACAGATCATCCGCTCTCAAAACTCCGCCATCTCTCTCCCCACATCCACCACTGCTGGCGGCTCACCTCCTACTGCGCAACGCTACGCGCTGTTCACATCGAACTGCCCAACTCTACAATAGCAAATATTCCAATAATGCAAACCAGCCACAGACTTCACACAGCACAGCCAGTGATTTTCATATAGAGCGCTACGTGGCGTTACCTACATAAAAACCTAAACAGCCTACTTAGAAGTTGATGATGTTGGAGTTGTCGTTCGATGATGTCTCATACGCGATCGATTGGAGGCAGATCTGGAGGTGAAGGAGGCATGTCGATAGCCTGTAGAGCATATTGGAACAGTGGTATGTGGGCGAGATTATCCTCTTAGAAAGCACCTCTGGACTCCTGTTCATGATTGGCAGCACAGTAGTTCGAATCACAAGACTGACGAACAAATTTATAGTCAGGATGCGTGGATTAACCACCAGACTGCTCCTGCTGTCATACTAAATCGCACTCCAGACTACAATTCCAGGTGTACGACCGTTGCGTCTAGCACGAAGACACGATGGTTGTAGGCCCCCAACTGGCGTCCTCCTATTCAACACACGGCCATCACTGACGCCGAAACAGAACCAGATCAGGAAATACACCTCACCAGCACCCCGCCCTGCGATGAGTTCTCGCTTGATACCACTGAAGTCGCAAATGGCCGTGGTCTGGTGTCAGTGAAATGTACGCTGCAGGGAATCTGCCTTGGAGCTGTTCTTGAAGTAACGTTGGGCCACTGTGGAGCCAACTGCTGCTCAGATTGCTGCTGTAGATACGATATTATGCGCCGGAGCCATATGTCGAACACGATCGTCCTTCCTCTCGTTAGTACCATGTGGCCATCCGGAGTCCAGTCTTCTTGCGACAGTAGATTCGCTTGGCTATCGCTGCCAGCAAACATGTACAGAGGCTGTATTGTAGCCAAGTCTTTCCACACTAATAGGAGCATCCAGCTTCTCCTAGCCCTATTAAACGACCTCGATCAAATTCAGTGATGGCTTTCTTGTTCCCTTAAAGGCGTTCTTGACTAACATCAACTCAATACGTCCAATCTCAATCGTATCTAACGCTCATCATCGTTTCAGTGTGTATTTACAGGAAACGTGATTTGCATCTTCATAGTGGTACTATAAGCACCAGTCTTATGCGACTGGTACGAAATCTGGATGGCTATTATCTTTCCGATATAGAAACACGCCTACCAACTTTCATTTATGTCGCGCAACTACTTCTTAACGCTGCGTTTTTTTGTGTCATTGTACCATAAGAACAGCGGTGGGCCTATAACGCTAACCCCAGTATAACACTGTGACACTAAATCACGAATCAAGTCGCATAGGAATTTGATAAGAAGCCCGGAAGGAACTCTTCATTGTACAGCGGTGTATGTGCTGATAATGAACTGTGTGGCCGATTCAGACTGTGTGCCGGACGGAGACTCGAATTCTAGACGAGGGTTCTATCGACTGAGATACCCAAGTGTGGTATCGATAGCTACGATGCCACTGCTTAGGTTGGCACTACGACAGACGCCGACGACAGCGCCCTCTAGCCGGCGCTGGAGAGCCCTACGAGCATCGCTACAGTTTTGCCCATTTCATCAGGTGCAGACAGCCAGGACACTGCGCTTCAACTTCGCACCATCTTCCAAGTTATGTAATACGTTTGCATTTGTTTATCCACTAGTAAAGGTGCTTTAACTGCATTTGCAGTACCGAGAGATTAATACCTTTTCCTGCTTGTGCTCGTGCCTTCCAGGCGGGATACAAAACGAAGCACGTACCCCACAAGAAATACGGACTCCGAAACGGACTTGTGATGAAAAACCAGTCCCCTTTTTCGCCGTACTTCGCGAATGCTATGTTCCGTGCAGGACCTAAAGGAATTCAACATGTTAATGTGAAGTTACCCACTAAAGGCCTTAACTGTGTTTTGTGCTATCGACGGATTTCATTTATTTAAGAATTATTAAAGTCGTCTGAAATTGCTACTCGCTCTCCGTTGGACGTGACTGCTGGTAATCGTAAGACCTGTAGTATCGTGTGCTGTGACGTAGGCACCACAGCCTCTCTTTCTCGTCGACCTCGGCCAAGCACGACTCGCGACCCATTTTCATAGCTGTTTTTCCAAAGTAAACTCATCTCCTACATTCCACACCTCACCGAAGTTCTCCTGCAATACTTGGAGGACTAACACTCCTGGAAGAAAGATATTGCGGAGGCACCACCTATGGGATGTTTCCAGAATGAAATTTTCACTCTGCAGCGGAGTGTGGGCTGATATGAAACTTCATGGCAGATTAAAATTGTATGAAGTTTGGAAGGTTGGTGATGAGGCAGTGGCCGAAGTAAAGATGTAAGGAGGTCATGTTTGATGAACTTGGGTCATAGAGCACTCTGACGCGAAAGGCAAAGTTTCCGAGTTAATGTCTCGTTCCAGCACAAAGTTTTAATTTGCCACGAAGTTCCACGTCAGTGCACACTCCGCCGCCGAGCGCAAAATTCAGCGTTATGAGACGACATTTAATCTCGCGGTAGTCAGTGATCATAACGTCCTGCCTCGCCAAATTATTAATCTCTACCTTCGATGTAACTATAAAAAATTCTCGAGAAAAGTGACTTTAATGATCTGCGACCTTCTTTAATACTCTAAAGTGAGATCGAGTTGTTTCGATAGGCCAGGTGGCTTTGTGGTAGAATGCTCACCTGCCTCATCGGCGTTTTCGGTTCGATTCCGGGCTGACCGAAATTTTTCGAAAGAGGTGCGTGGTCTGTTATCAATTCCATGAAGTTTAAAGTGGATAAAGATGGAAAACAGTCTGTAGCGCTTGATTGCTCGTGTCTCGTTTCGGCTAATATTCTTCTTTTTTGTCGTTGAGTTCGAATACCTACGCGAATTTAAATTTAAACTTAAGAAAGTAATGATATTTCTACGAAAAAATTCACGTTTTCTTATTGATAATTACATGCCACACACAAAAGTCCAGTTTTCGTTGCAAATGTAAATTGGTGTCTAAATTGAAAGAAAAATCATTACAAATTAAGTTCTTTTTCATCCTCATATATTTTAAGCTTCATGGAAATGTTAACAGAACACACCACGCTGTTTAAAATTTTGGCACGTCTGTGATTCAACAGATACATGACCTGTTAAATGAAACTGGCATACTAAAAATTGTGGTAAATCATCAAAGCAGATTTTCTTGAAAATTTTTGACAGTTGTAACATACTGCTTTTGTAATTGAGGTTAGAGTTCCGAAATTCACGTACCAGAAATATAAAGAATACAAAATTCCCATTCTCACATGGTCCCCTTGTAAGTCAAATCGCGTGTGAATGTACTGGTGTACGAACTGCGCCCTGGAAGCCGGGTTTCAGGCTGTTTTCAGCTGGCACTCGTCGTCGCTATTAAGCTGATAGTCGGCTCCGCAAGTCCACTCACCAATTGACACTCGAGTCGACTGTTTTTGCTGCGCTGTGCAGCCAACATAAATACCGGGTGGGCGAAAAGATACCAAATAGCGCTCTGTTTTACCACACGTAACAGGCGATGCAAAGTAGGACGGCAAAGTTGACACCCTCTGAAGGCCAGATCGGAACCACCGATTTAGCTGTACGTTGTCTCGCCGCTTGCCCCTGTAATGTAGGTAACCCAAATGATATTGCTGTATCGCGAGGAGCTTCTGCGGTGTAGGAAATCATTAACATATGTGAACACACAAAATTATCATTTCACTCTTATGTATGCAACAGAGAAAGCTTTAAATGCCACGAACGGTTTTTAACCTTGAGATGCAAAATCATGATATGGATCAACAATTTATTCTTGTAATTCTGTGTCTTAGGTGAGCGGTTGTTAATTTTTATTTTGAAGCGTCACCGATAATTCCTTCAGCTCTCAAATAGAGTTCAAGCAAACACTTATAAACCATTATTCCAAATTAATCGAACTGTCAGCTTTTAGATTTTTACCCTATTGGATTATATCTGAATATGCTATCTGACAGAAAATTATTTCATTTGGAACATCTTTTAACTTGATTAATGACGTAGACAGCTCTAATTGTAAATAACCACTCGAGATAGAAGTCGTAGTTATTCCTGTGCTCCAGTACAAACCATTTATGTGGCTTACTATCGTCATATGAAGATGCTATTTTGGGTTAGCAGTATGCTGGATGTTGGATTCTAATTAAAAGGTGAACACAAATAAAACTCACATTGTTTCCGTACGTTAGTGGAATAAGATCCAGTAACAGAGTAATCTTACCAACAATCAGCAATAGACCTTGCAGCATAGCTAAGAAAACCGCTATCGAGCAGAAGATTAATATTTTCATTAATAATCTGATGCAGATTACGCCATTATTTTGCTACATAAAAATGATTCGGAGGTGGGCAAGGTAGTTGCAAGCATTCGTGTCTTGCGTATAACTATTCTGAAATGGGTCTCATTCCTATTTGTAGTTAACATGCAGAAAATAATTATCATTCAGTGTAACAGAGCTTGAATCATAGTGAGCTGCTAAGCTTTCTGCAAGGCCTTGACTACCAATGTAGTTCGTGATTAAGCTTAACTGTTTATCGTAATACCGCAGTTATTAATGGTGAGTGCAGTTTTGGTTTATTCAGCGTTTGCCATATTGCACCATCATGGCGCATTGCGTTATTAGAAGAGATAGCCTCGTGATCTGATATTTATTTACAGCGAAGTAACATTACACCACTCTGCCTCAGTAATTTCAGTTGAACTTAATACGCTGTTGCATGTGTTTACTGTGTTACAAGAGCTGCGTTCTGCGTCAATGCATGTGTGTAAATATGCTGGCTCATTTAGGAGAGTTTGAACGTATGATATCTACCCATTTCGAAATCACTGTTCAGTGGAGTTGTTTGGAAGTTTGTCGCCTGTGATGATTTATTGAATTTTAATATGTTAATGGTCGTTCGGGAAATTTCTTTGTTCTTATTTCTCTTATTTTTAATTCATTGCCACTTCTGCAATGTGTGCAGCACCGAAAGAACAGTCCACAAATCTTACAAATAACCTGGCCAACTTCTGTTAAGAAAAGAGAAATGTTCCACTGTTTAGTGAGACTGAAATACTATAAAATGGAAACCTATTATGGGATTATGTGCATTTTTGGGGTTGGATACGTATTGCTTTCTCATTACAAGCCCCAGTACTCGGTTAGTGCCCTAAATCCTTTGCAAAATCATACAAGGCGTCTGATACCTCTGGAATATAACACAAACAGATTAAACAGTAAAAAGAGTGTCGGTACAAGTTTTTACTATCTAGGATCTACGGAAGTAAATGCCTCTGCTTTTCATGTCAAAGCAGCAAATCAGTCTTCCTAACAGAACATAACGCCAACTGCACCAAGGTTCAAATGGCTCTGAGCATATCTGAGGTCATCAGTCTCATAGAACTTAGAACTACTTAAAAATAACTAACCTAAGGACATCACACACATCCATTCCCGAGGCAGGATTCGAACCTGCGAACGTAGTGGTCTCGCGGTTCCAGACTGAAGCGCCTAGAATCGCTCGGCCACAACGGCCGCCGGCACTGCAGGATGTTCAGTACACTTACAAAGAAGTTACGATAATAATTTCGTACCGTGAGGCAAAGTAAGCATTCGCTCACTGCCAATTTGAATAAGTTTATCACCATGTGCTGCAAGAATATCTTAGGAATATTTAATTGCATTAGAATATCTAAATATCTAAGTGTCCTATGGAAATTTTTACTAATCATCGGCTGTACGTAGCCAGTCTTGTGGAGCACGTAGGGTACATACTTTTTCTAAAAAACTGCAGATAATTGTGTGGTCCTGCACATACGCTTTAGTGATCTGGTGTCTGCGTCACTCTCAACTGCATTTTTTTGAATTGAGTAAATATGGCGTTTCCCAGATACTCCAAACACATGTCAGGCCCTTGCCATTGCTGCAAAATGAGATTTCACACATCCACACAATATACGTCTCTCCTAAGCGTCAACTTATTACCTCAGACTGCTCACTGCACTAATAATACGCAATTTAGGACTCGCTATTTCGCGCCATAGTCCTTTCTCTGGTTTCTCGGTTCCTTAAAAATAATCTCTCTCCTCTAGCGCTGGACAGGTGTCCCCACCCTCCCGCCTGCAGAAATTACCAGGATGCTCAAACAACAACCCGAAATCGCATTTTTCTTAACAAATTTTGTTATCTCGCTACCTTTCAGCACGTTTTTCGACCAAGTCTCCTTTAATATGACTTCAATAAAATTTGTTCACTGTGTAATCAAATTAATACTAGCAAGAGCCGTTTTGCTTTACTTATTTTAAATGTTAATCATTTTTCCTTCAACTGCTTATATGTTGTACCCTATCTTCTCCTTTATTATGCTACCTGTTTTACCACCACACAATTACTTCAACCAATATCTACTACACTTTTTTTTCTTTTTTCAAAACTTGCAACGTAGCCCTTGTAAAGTTTTACAGTGACCTAGTAAATAATTATTTTAGTGCAATTTCAGTAATTCACCAGAAATATTTATAAATTAGGTTTTTAATTACAGTCTATGATAATAATCTTGATACCTAACAAACGTACGTACAGAGATATCTTGCTGTTACACATATATACAAATTACAATGTACAGGATTGGAAATCAAGTTAAACAACATCTAAACATCCCCACAACTGAGTAAATGCAGTAGACTATACGTATCATGTTACTGTGTATACAGATGGTAAATTCAAAACCATTAGCTCAAAAGGCTCAAATGGCTCTGAGGTAATCAGTACCCTAGAACTTAGAACTACTTAAACCTAACTAACCTAAGGACATCACACAAATCAATGCCCGAGGCAGGATTCGACCCTGCGACCGTTGCGGTTGCGCGGTTCCAGACTGTAGCGCCTAGAACCGCTCGGCCACCGCGGCTGGCAAAACCATAAGCCATTCAAGCTTCGTTATAAAGTCATAAAACAAGCAGCGTACTTTTAATATAGATGACAATACTTTTCTTCTTTTTATTTGTTTTTGAGTCATCGGTTTCTGACTGATTTCTTACGGCCCACCCCTAATTCCTTTCCTGTGCCAGCCTCTTTATTTCAGCGTAACGCTTAGACCTATGTCTTCAATTATTTGCTGGATATATCACAACCTCTGTCTTCCACTACAGCTTTTAACCTCTACAGCTCTTTCTAATACCATGATGACTTAACAGATGTCCTGTCGTCCTATTCTCTCTCCTTTTAGTGTTTTCCACATATCCCATTCTTCACCCATTCCACCCAGAGCCTCCTCGTTCCTTAACTTACCAGACGATCTGATTTTCAATATTCTTCTGTAGCACCACACCTCAAATGCTTCGACCCCCTCCTTTTTCGCTTTCCCGCAGTCCAGGTTTCTCTATCACACAATTCTGTGCTCAAATTTGTACATTCTCAGAAATTTATTCCTTAGCTTAAGGCATATGTATGATATTAATAAATCTCTCCTGGCCAGGAATATCCTTTTTGCCAGTGATAGTCTGCTTTTCTTGTCTCCCTTTCTTCGTCGATAATGAGCTATTTTGCTGAATAGGTACCATCTATTTAGTGATTACAAATAATAATGTTAAGTTTCTCTCTGTTCTCATTCTGATACTTCTCATTCCTTCCATCTCCCTTCGATTTACTCTCAGTCCATATTCGGCACACATTCCATTGTTCATTCTATTCAACACATCCTGTAATTCTTCTTCACTTTCACTGAGGACAGAAAAGCCAACAGTGAATCTTATCATTGATATAATTTCACACTGAATTTTATTCCCACACTTGAACGTATCTTCTATTTCCGTAAATGTTTCTTCGATGTGTAGATTGAACAGTGGGAGTCAAAAACTACAACCTCGTCTAACATCCTTTTTAATCCTAGCAGTTCGTTCTTGGTCTTCCATTCTTCTCCTCCCTCTTTGCTCTTGTATATATTATATATTACCGTCTTTTCCTATTGCTTACCGTCTTTTTTTGGAATTTCGCTCTTGCACCACTTGTCAATGTCGAGCGCATTTTCCAGGTCAACAAATCCCATGAACGTGTCGTGAGTTTTCTTTAATCTCGCTTCAAGTATTAACAGCAACGTCAGAAAGACCGCTCTAGTGCCTTTACCTTCCATAATGCCAAACCAAACATCGCTTAACACTTTCTCAAACTGTTTCTGATTCTTCTATATATCATTCTTTTCAGCATCTTGAATGCATGGGTTTTTAAGCTGAATGTATGAGTGTGCATACATTCTACAAACCAACTTGAACAGTCGTTCTGTTATCACTTCCCCAGTGACTTTAGAAATTGAAATGGATCGCTGTCTATCCCTCCTGCCTTATTTGACCTCTTAAGATCTTTTAAATTCTGATTCTAATGCTCGTTCCAAATTTCTTCTACGTCGATCAGTCAGAACGTATTGGCAGCGAATTAATATCTATAGAAACCAGGCCGGCTATAGCATCGTAACGTGGCGAGTAATAACTGGCAGCGCGGTGCGTTTAGTATCAGTGGGCTTGCGGTCCGTGTGTAGCATGGGGAATGAGCGCAATCTACCTGTCTCTGCCCGAGGGGAGATTGTGAAGGAGCGGAGGCTCGACACGGGCATTTCAGAAACTGCTCGACCGGTCGGGTGTTCGAGAAGTGCTGTGGTGAATGTCTTCAACGTGTGGCGAAACCGTGCTGAAAACATGTTGTAACAGAATCTAATACAAAGAAAAAATAACATTTTAAAAAATGAGTAATGATGAGATTTATTTTATTTATTTAGCGTATGGCTCATAACATCACAGTAAAAATTACAGAAACACGATTTAAAAAAACACATATGTATAAACAGAACAAAATGTAACAGTTTGTATATAAGGACACCACCAATTGTAAATTTACACTCACAGAAGAGCAATCACAAACAAACGTCCAGCTTAGATAATGTATAGTCGATTGCCTCTTCGGTCGCCATTAGGAAGTCCTGTGGGTCACCCACATATGCCCTTAGTGGGCATTCCTGCACGATGTGCTTGAACGTCTGTCTCTCAGCGCCGCAGTCGCAAGCGGCCGAAGGAAGTTTACCCCAACTGTGTAAGGAGTCTACGCATCCCCGATTAAGAGTTGACCAAACTTTGCGAGGACAATGAAATCCTTTTGGTTTACTAAATATAGCATACTGCTAAAGATAGCATAGTTTACTAAAGATAGCATAGCATACTGTGGCAGTTTACTGCTGTTCTGATCTACCATTCCTCTTTCCATCGGTCATTTATTTTAAAGTTGGTTTGGTGCAGCGCCTGTGCGGTCTTTAGTGGATGATACCTAGACCGGAGTCGGTTCCCTTGGATGTCGTGAGTATCTTCATGGATTTGTAATTGAGGGTTGGTCATGATTTTTTGAAATTCTGTAGCCAGAGCGTGTTCTCGGCGCAGGTTAGGAGGAGCTATGTTGCTGAGAATGGGCAGCCACACTGTAGGAGTTGGCCTGATTGTGCCTGATATAACACGCATTGTTGCATTAAGTTGGATATCTACCATGAGTGTGTGTTTGCTGTTGAGCCACACTGGGGCACAGTATTCTGCCACTGGATACGCCAAGCCAATTGCGGATGTTCTTAAGGTAGATGCTGTGGAGCCCCAAGTGGTGCCACAAAGCTTCTGCAATATGGTGTTGCGTGTTTTACGTTTCGCTGCAGTTTTCGTCAGGTGTTCTTTGAATGTTAGTGTCCTATCTAGGGTAATCCCGAGGTACTTTGGGTGTTTGTTGTGATGCAGTATTTTCCCGTCTAGATATACATGTAGTTCTCTGTTGGCCATTTTGTTGTACAAATGGAAGGCAGATACTTCCGTCTTTGTAGCACTATGTTGTAGTCTCCATTTTCTAAAGTACTAACTGAGAATCCCTAGGTCACTCGTAAGAATATCTTCGGCAGTTTCTATATTTCCGTGGCCTGTTGCCAGAGCCCAGTCGTCAGAATAACGATATTTGCGCGATCTGGTTGCAGGCATGTCAGCGATGTAAAGGCTGAAAAGAAGGGGCGCAAGGACAGAGCCTTGTGGGAGTCCATTATTGAGTTTCATCTGTTTACTTCTCTCATTCCCCATTATTACTTGGAAGGTTCTATTTGACAACATATCGTCAATGAGGTTGGTTATCTTCTTGCAGGGGACGGCACAGATTAATTTGTACACGAGTCCCTGTTTCCAAACTGTCTTATAGACTGCTGTTACGTCTATGAATGCTGCAGCTGCTTTACGTTTCTTCTGCAACCCCGTCTCTATGTATGTTGTCAGTGATAGGACTTGATCTGTACAGCAGCGATAGGGACGGAATCCTGCTTGTTCGATAGGGATTTTTTTGGGTAAAGTTTGGCCTATTCTGCTGTGGAGCTGTCTTTCTGGTAATTTGTAGACCATACTGAGAAGGGCAATGGGGCGGTAACTATCTGGTCTATTACCTGGATTACCAGGTTTCAGGACTGCGATGATCTTTGCTCGTTTAAGTGAGGGAGGAATGTTACCCACTTGGAGAATGTCCGTAAAGAACTTAGCCAGCCATTGTTTTGTGTAGGCTCCGACATGTATGAGGAACACAGGGTGGATACCATCGAAACCCGGAGCTTTGCCTGGGTTAACCTTCTTCAGGGCATTGGTAACCTCCTCGATAGGAATATCTGGTGAATATTCTGAGTCCATTGCACGGGTACTTTTTAATGTTTTTAAGTCCTTCTTCACTTTTGTTGTGTGCTTTCTATCTCGTGGGGCTCTAGACGCAGAAACTATGCGGGATGCAACCTTGTTGGGAGATATTTCGCCCTTTCTACGTTCAGGTGGATTTGCGCCTCCAAGTTTACGCAGTAGCGACCAGGCTTGCCGGCTTAGAAAAGTCTAAATTTTCAACAGTATTCTCCCATTTTTGCCGTCTAATAAAGTCGATGTTATGTAATAGTACATCCTCTATTTCCCGGTCCCCTTTCTTGAGGAACTCCGCGTACAGGACACCACATGTCCCAGTCCAACCGGGAATGTATTTTTTGCGGTACTCTCTTGGGATCGCAGTTTTCGCAGAGTTAATGACCGCTCCCACAAACCTCTCGTAGCTCTTTCTGGTTGGAGGGATCCAGTTCAAGGTATAATCAAGCTGTTCAGAGAATTGTGTCCCGTCAGCTTTTGTAAAATTCCTCAAGGTCGAGGGTAAGACCTTATTATCGGGATGGATATACCGATATTAATAAGCACATGGCGGTGCTGGCTATGAGGGAAGTCCGTCAGGACCCTTCTAGAGGCTGTCAGTGGTTTATCGTTTGTATCCTTCGAAACAAAGCACAGATCCGGGTTATAGTCGCAGTTCCGTGCGGCTGATCTGAATGTCCCTCCGTACTTGGCATCAAAGACCAGATATGTATTATGTTCCTCCATTGCTATCATTCGTACTGTATTTCCACATTCCGTGGTGACTATTATAGTCTCCAACGTATACGCATGGGTGTGGGTGGACCTTTATCACTTCAGCCGGCCATGTAGTAGCAGGAGGTTTATAAATGTTAGTTACTGTAACTTCTCCTATTTTGATGACAACTTCATGGATGTCATTTGCAATGGAGGCTTCAACTAGAAAGGCGTCCTCTATGTCCCCACGCACATATGTCGCAACGCCATAGTGTGTGTCATACGTGGCTCCAAGTAGGTCATATCCCAGTATCCTTCATCTAGCATCAAGTTGGGCTCTATTTTCAGCATGAGTTTCCTGTATGGCTACCAGGTCAATGTCATTATCGTGTAAAATTCTCTGCAATACTTGGCATTTTGCTCTGCTTGTGCCCTCAATGTTGAAATGGCAGATTCGGATGCACGGTCCGAGATCATTAGTCAGTTGGTATGTATATCTTGCATAGAGCTTTGTCTGTGATGGGTGGAAGGAATTCTTCGTTGGGTCTGCCGTCTGCTGTGTCAGTTCAATTAACCGATACCCAGGGTGCACCACGTGGAGACGAACTAACTTTACACCCCAATGATGAGATGTTACATAGTTATATAAATGAGAGTATAAGTGCCATTTAAATGTATTGAATTGGAAGTTGTAATACCAATAGGTACGTCCTACAAAACCATCGTTTGGTTCCCAATCGCAGTGTAATCAAATAGACTTGCTACAGAGTATTTTTCAATACAGAACTGCTCTCTATTTTTATAACTTTTGGAATCTTATGACAGTATCTTGTATCTCTTATTTTGTTTAAAGGGCGATAACGTATGAATTGTTCGTTGCATCCTGTGTAGAAGTTCGTCGTACAATTATATGGACTTCATTTCCTTCTTGCAGAATTGTTTTCCTGTAATGCTATTTCGGGTCAGAACTTGAAACAATATCTTATATTCATTTTTTCTTTCTGTAACTCACTTATTATTTCACTTCATGGAAGTAGATACTTTTAACGTTAATTTCAGAACAGAACGCAGAATTGCAATTATGAATACTACGAGGCGACATTGCTTCGCATCTCCATACAGCCCTGCTCATAGACAATTCACTACTGACATTCTGTGACGTCTGCCTGGGCTCAACAATAGCAACAAGAAGAGCTCAGTTCAGCGATATACCTGTCTTCTTTCAATGACTACTCGTAACTCATCCCTAATCCGTGACAGTACGATTTTCTGTGGCTTCCTCACTCTGAAGCTGACTACAACTCCATGATATTTCAGATTATTTTATTTAATTACATTTCATTAGCAGTCGCCTCCAAGAGACCCAGATGGGGAACTCCTCCGAAATCTTTTGCCAATGGAGAGGTCGTCATGACACTTTTTTTTCAGTTACGGGAAAAAAGTCTTGTAGTTACAGTGCCATATTGCCTTTATTGCAGTGGTTTTCATTCCCTCTGCATTCCCTCTGCATCCTTATCCCGTTGATCATTGCTGATTCTTCAGTCATTAGGAACAGTTTAACACGATAAGAGCAAGACAGTGCCCTGAACCTCTGCCGCTCCTCCGCCAATTTTCACAAGGCCTCTGACAGCAAGAAGATGACTTCTTGTGCCGGATGACTTCGGCCCATATGGCTGGTGATTTTTATTCAAAATTTAGGCAGTGGCGTGATTCGAACACATGACCGAATACTCTCTGATTACAAATCAAATACGGTACACAGACACAGTTTGCTTCAGGCTGGGTCGAGACAAGGTGGACAAAGGTCGAAATCTTGTGATCTCGCCATGATTCCCTCCGCTGCCGCTGTGCTCGTCCCACAAATGCACATGGTACTCGATTTTTTATCAGTTTTTTGATATTCCGTTTTACATCTTTCTTTATATTCTTTTTTATATTTTAAGAAAAGAAAATTGGCGGACATAAATAACGGGCCTCAAAAGAAAGGAGATTTGTTTTCTAGGAAGAACACATGGGGAGGTCTCCAGAACAAGAGAAAGGAAAAAGAAAGAAACATAAAAGCAAAGCTATCCAGTTCCTTGTCGATTATAGCAAGCTGCCAACTTGTTTGCAAATGAAGCATGATAACGTTGAAGCTTCTTCCACTTCCTATGAGCGTTCATCACATATTGATAAAAAAACACAGGGTTTGGGATCGTTGTCACACCTACTACACAGTGGGCATAGTGTCCGAGGAGCCACATTGTCGAATGATTCCTCTTCCGAGGGAAAAGGGGAAAGTCCGCTCACAGAAGCTGTTCAACGGAGAAAGTAGTTTCAGTTGATCGGGTAAGGAAATCCAATTGTAATCGAATTCAGTGCCTGTGTTCTCGTTCACAAGAGACAAGTCTGTATGGTACTTGTCAGCTTGATGACATGTGTCGAAAAGACCAGTGCAACTAAGCGTAATTCGATAGAGGCGGTCGTTAGTCGGTATCAGATTGTGAATGACTCTATACCACGATGAGGCGACTTCGACAGGGAGGATGCGAAGACTAACGTGAAAGCATACTATTTTCCAGGATATCAATGGCGCGGCCGTTCCAACTGCGAAGAGAGATGATTGTAGTCCCAACGAGAAAGCAAAGATCTAGTGGTAAGGTGACTCACTGATAAAATTTAAGCTCCCAGAAAACTTATTGTAATGTAAAATTCACGTATTTGCTTCAATTTAGAGTTGATCCGGACAGCCTCGTCAGGGGCAGTCAGAATGGCCGGTCGAAGACACGCAAATAAACGAGATGTACTAGAATGAGTAGCACGGGTACATGTTAAGATGTTACGCCGTATAAATAACGCTGAAGCCCTCACTTCGAAATGTGGACGTTACAACACTCCAAGGGGACGGGGTCTCGCAACCAATTCATACTGAAGGCGAAAAATATAATTTTTCCAAAGGAAACGATCGGAGAATGACATCAATTTGCACGGCATCATCGCGGGGTGTGGATATATTTGTGTAACATAATGCATTTTGCTGAAAGTGTAGGAATCTAAGATCCGCACTTAGTGAAGAAAAGTATCTGAATGGCGTTCGCGTTGAGAATCGCCCCTTGAATTCGATTCGTCACCTCCCACTAATTGAGTGCAGCCATATTCACTGGGCAGCGATTGACGGGGCCGACCGAGGTGACTGAACGGTTCTAGGTGCTACAGTCTGGAACCGAGCGACCGCTACGGTCGCAGGTTCAAATCATGCCTCCGGCATGAATGTGTGTGATGTCCTTAGGTTAGTTAGGTTTAAGTAGTTCTAAGTTATAGGGGACTGATGACCTTAGAAGTTAAGTCCCTTAGTGCTCAGAGCCATTTGAACCATTTGCTTGACGGGACCCCCCAATAATTTTTGGCGCGCAACAAACGTTGCTTGTGGAATTACAACGTGATGAACAGCACGAAATGGTAACAGGGTACATTTCCGTTCATTAATGAGGACCCTGGAGAGTGAACAGTGGGAATCAAATATGGTATTCAGCAAGGATATGTCATCGATACGACGTACCATGATCATAACACCATGGGTATACGCTCGTACGAAGAAGGCTTCTCTTAATATCTTATAGCCACGTAACTGATCAGCAACACGGCGAAGTAGAGGTTCGAAGGACAATACAAGAAGCGACATGGAGATGGTTCTCCCCTGCAGTAAGCCCCATGATAGGGTATCTGGGGAGTAAGTTGTCCATTCAAATGCTTGAATACCAGCAACAAGGTTGGATAATCCTGACAAGCAATATGATTGAGACCGATTGCCTTGAGCATCAGCATCAAGAAACCGTGGCTGATGCGGTCAAATGCTGTATTAAAATCAATAAAAAGCTATGTTCCAGAGACAGAAGTGGCCTCAGCCTCCGACTACAAACATCAGAATCGTGCTTCCAAGCACATATCTTTGGGGAACAGTAAGAATGTTCTCTAGTTGTTCATAAAAACAAAAATCTGAACTTGATAATGGCCTAAGGCCGTGAAATAAGGAAAGTGTTACAGTCACTGGCGTAAATATGATGTCTCTTATAAAGTTTTACATGACCGTGAATCCCAAGTATAAAAAGTTAATTTCTCTAGTTGTATCGACAAATGGCTATTAACCGCCCGGAAGATTGTTTTGTAAACGAATTTAAGTAGTGTGATCGGGGGAAATTTATCAATGTTTCGGTGTCCGGTTGTCTTCGGAATTAGAAAGATTTGCAAAACTTGAAGTCGTCAGGAGTTAAACTCTACCACGTAAACTCATTTACCAGTTATGTAACGGTTTCAACTATAATAGGTCAAAAATGTACATGAAATGTACAGAAAATTCCTTTGGAACACTGTCAGATCCCGGCGATTATTGCGATGGTGAACTAACTGTAAGACGGTATAAATCGTCGCGAGTAGTCACCTAGAAATTCATCATTTAACGCGGCAGTAGCCACGCAAACCACGAGAGGAGCAAATGTATCAGGGACATTCGTGTCAGTAGCAGGGACGTTATAAAGGCTGGTAAAGTAATTAAAGATCGCTCTGGAACCGTCATGTTGGGACGTCAACCCGTTTTTCGATGCGTCCGCAACAGGATAAGGTCGTACAGTATGGTCAGTTCAACCTGTAGGGAGGAGCTGGATTTTGATAGCACCCTGAGCCCTTCCTTTCGTTAAACTAAAGAAGCTTCACCTTAAAGTCGCTGTCATCCATAATCCGTAAGGAAACTTGTATGGTACCTTCATAAAGTTGTCGCAAGACGGAATAATAAAATTTCTGTATCCGACGGAGATCCCTCACCCTCTCAGATCCATAACATATCAACGCTTTTCGGTGCAATGGTTTTGCATGCCCTGACCACCACTGAATAGGAGAAGGATAACAGTTGTGCGACTTCTCGACCGATAATCTCGAGGGCCGGAACCTACAAGAGAGATATTTATCATCCAGGGCAAGCGATACAGTTTTCCTGGTTGCGGCACTTGGTTTAAGGTTACAGCTACTGCACAGTGATCAGTGAAACAACCAGGTGTCAGATCTATCGCTAACAGTTGTCCTCGTAAAGAATCAGAAACACAAAAGCGATCGAGTGTGCTGCTGGAAGTAGACGTAAAATGCGTATACCCGACGAGAGTGCGATAATGCTAGACTGACGCATCGCGTATGTGCAAAGAGCGAACAGAATCGTCTAGATCCTTACTGATTTAAAATTTGGGGCCTGATCCACAGAACGCAGAACACAATTAAAATTTCTGCCTACAAAAGTTTCTGCAAAGTTTTACGAAACAAATAAACCATATAATCTTTAAAAAACACGTGTGATCTGTGGAACGGCCAGATCCTGAATGGGCATAAAGAAGAATTAAAGAAAGGTCACAAAAAGAACAGCCTATTCCTCTGCGGTTAAAAAGAATTTCGAAACGAGTCAGTGGTATTCCCTCTCCGTAAAATAACGCGATACCGACAAATAGTTCAGGAGCCCCATTAAAGAAAATAGAAAAGTCGCGACAAGCAAAATAGTCAAATAACACTTCTTACGAAAATATCACGTCTGCACTTGAATTGTAAATAAATTGTCGCAGCGCCGCAAGTCTAAGCTAGGAACTAATTATGTTCCCATGCAAAGTAAGCATCTATTTATTATCAAAACTATGCAATTGATTACTTGTAAGAGACTTTTAATGTCATGTAACAGAGTCCATGACAGAGTCATCTGATTGTGAAGGGGTGGATTCCTGTCTACAACCCCCTACCGGTTTTTCTATTTTTTCACGATGTCACGCGCTCAGGCTAAAAACGCTGTTCATTGCGCCTTCGCGAAGGCAACTGCCGCATGGAGCAACGTGGAGGCGTGGGCGTGGGTGGGTGGTTTGGCGGCGTGGAGTGGGGGGGAAGGAAAGATGGTGGCGCCCTGCGGGAATTCAGTATCAAGTACAGAGGATACACCCTAGTCTTCCACAGGTGAGCGGTGCGGCACACTTGTACCGACCTGTGGCATGATTTTCCTACTCGGGGACGCAGAAGAACAGTGAAGATACATTACAGACTCAGGAATGTCTGACAGGTACGTCGGTATAGAACGGAGAGTCGGAACAGGTCTATCCCCATGTAATTCCGAAGAAGCGGTCTTGATCACAGGACACAGGAGCGGTGGACGGAGACACAGGAGCGGGGGCCGGACGCTTTAGAATCTTGAACAGCAGGCGACACGATGTCATTTGGGGAAGGGAGAGGCCTCCTCCAACGGAATCTTTTCAGTTGAGCAGAGAAGGGAAGGGGAATCGTCCGACTCCTCACCAACTTGTGACCGTCTACGCATGTTTTGGAGGTAGTGGCGATGCGGAAGGTAGAGTGTCAAAGTTCCTA
The DNA here is from genome assembly GCF_023898315.1 of Schistocerca nitens. Lineage (NCBI taxonomy): Eukaryota > Metazoa > Arthropoda > Insecta > Orthoptera > Acrididae > Schistocerca > Schistocerca nitens. The sequence goes on along the minus strand of NC_064620.1, from coordinate 158,861,911 downwards.
CGCGAGGATGACGGCAGAAATGCGCTGGGACCATCCCACAACGGCTCGCGTTGGTCAGGTACAATCGCTGTCGCTTGGGGAACCACATCCGCTAAAGTTAGCCTTTTTATGATGTGGATTTTAAGGCCGAGACAGGACACGGGCAATATGTGTGGAGATCTCCACTCTCATTACATGTAAAACAGGTCAATTTAAGCCGGCCGGAGTGGCCGAGCGGTTCTAGGCGCTACAGTCTCGACATGCCTCGGGCATGGATGTGTGTGATGTCCTTAGGTCAGTTAGGTTTAAGTAGTTCTAAGTTCTAGAGGACTGATGTCCTCAGAAGTTAATTCCCATAGTGCTAAGAGCCAGTTGAAGCAGGTCCATTTATGTATCGGGTTGCCACACAGCTGCTAATGAGATGAGATATTCCGTTTGACAGCCATGCCTCCGATCAAACTCCACGGTAATCTTGTAAACGATGTTGAGCAGACCAGCGTTCCTGCCGTATATCTCGTTATGTCCCCAAACGAAAGCCGAACGGTCTTGAGCATATAGTCAACTTCGGGCAAAAGGTTAAATACCCTAACATTCGTATATTCCACGTTAACTTTCGCCAGGATAGCCTTACTATTAGACTCTTCGCGATGAGTGAAAAGGACTGGTCTCTATCGCAAAAGGAGTCTGTCAACCTGAAGCGGATCTAGAAAATTGACATCAAGTACATACGATTCAAATTCGACGTAAGATGTGTGTACCTGTTCTGATGTTACCTTGATCGTATCTAGGAGTGAATTATGAATTTATAGCGAACTTTGATCCATATGCCGCTTTGACTAAAACTGACGGTACCTCCGTATGGAATATTCCAGGGAATCATGGACAACATCACGGCGCTGCGTCAAAACTGACTCACAAACACGAGACGCCGAGAGACAAACAACGATACTGAGGGAATAAAGGAAGCTCTCGCGACGCTACGACAGAGGCGGGAACAGGTTGAACCTACTCTCCCAACGTGTGAAAGGGGAATACTCATTGACCACGGCTGCGATACGTCATTTCGAAGGAAACTACTCAGACTGCCCTGCAGTGACGAGTGTTGTGTCTTTAAAGTTGCACGCTACATGCCGCTATTCTTTTTGTACCTTTAATTTATAATATTTAAGCATTTTGTCTATCATATCTGACAAGAAATTTTGAAAGTCTTAATCCACAGTTATTGAATGCCTTAGGAGCGCTATTAAGGTAGTAAGCTCCGGTCGATCGTGAAATGGGAACCACGGTGAAATCAGAAAGGTTTTATTAGCTACGTCTTCGAGCTACTGCTCTACAGGCCGGCCGGAGTGGCCGTGCGGTTCTAGGCGCTACAGTCTGGAGCCGAGCGACCGCTACGGTCGCAGGTTCGAATCCTGCCTCGGGCATGGATGTGTGTGATGTCCTTAGGTTAGTTAGGTTTAATTAGTTCTAAGTTCTAGGCGACTGATGGCCTCAGAAGTTAAGTCGCATAGTGCTCAGAGCCATTTTTACTGCTCTACATAGCCATCGCTCCGACGTAGACATTAGTCGTAGCATTGTACTAACTTTCCAAAACACTCGTTATATGAGGCAGCCACCTGTGTCCTCCACCAATTCCCAGCGCTGATCAGGAACTCGTTGTCGGTGCCAAAATATTGTCTTCATAGCCAGCGAATAATAGGAGGGGGAGCCAATTATGGGCCGCGTTGTGGGTGATAAACTACTTCCCATTGAAAATGCTGCAGGAACATTATCATTGCTCCTACGGAGAGTGGCCGAGAAGGAAACGCATGACAATTACGTTCTGTAGGCTGCATCGCGCAAATTATCTCACCGGGTCCTTATACATTGCAGGCGACACTGTTTTCTCGGCAAGTGTGATCACTGTGCGTTTAGAACTGAAAAGAGCGACGAGACACGATCGACGTTCAAACTTAAGACACTGCCGAACACATCTGTCTAAAGCTTAATGAAATTTTCACTGTGGTTTCCATTTCGCGCACGGTCCGACCTTACTTTCCGAATACCCCTCCTATTTTGCATATGTGATCGGTTGGTATGTGGGACAACAGCGCGTAGACACCGATGTGACAAAAGTCGTGGGATACCGACAAATATCGTGCCAGACCTCCTTCTGCCGGTCGTAGTGCAACAACTCCTCGTGGCATGCAGAAATAAAGAACCATGCTGCATCTCTAGCCATCCATAATTGCGAAACTGGTGCCGGTAAAGGAATTTATGCACGAAATGATCTCTCGACAAAAATGTTTGATGGGATTCATGTCGGGCGCTCTGGATGTCGAAATCATTCACTCGAATAGTGTGATTACACGAATCTAGGCCATTACAGAGATTCTGCGTGTATACATGTTAAGGCAGCTAAGACAGGCCTATTCCAAACACACTGACGGAAAAAAACTGCAACATCAGAAAGTAGTTACTGTAAACTAATAAAGTTTCGGGAACAAATTTGTCAAGGTAACACACACTGATCAGTCAGAACATTATTAGCCATTATGTCCAACTTCGGTACGGATAACAGAGGCGGCGCATTGTGGCGTGGAAAAAATGAGGTCTTGTTAGGTCATCGGAGAGAACTGCCACCACATCTGCACACGCAAGTCACGCAATTCACGTAAATTCCGGTAAGAGGGGCGATGAGCTCTGACGCCACCTTCCATCACATCCCAGATGTGTTCGATCGTGCTCAGATCTGGCGAGTTGGAGAGGGGGGGTCACACATCAGCTGGAACTCGCCACTGTGTTCTTCGTAGTGCTCAGTCACACTCTTGGCCTTGACACAAGGCACATTATCTTGTTGATAAATGTCGCTGCCGTTGGGAAACATGATCATCATGAAGGGGTGTACATGGTCTGCAACCAGGAAACGCTCTGCCACAGCGCCAACGACCAGTGCCGATGATCACGTGCTTATTTTAGTCGTAGTGGCGGATGTTGTGCTGTCAAAAATGGCACATGCACAGGTCGTCGGCTGTGATGGCCCAACATTAGGTGTGTGTAGGATTAAAGTCTGATGTTATTTCCGCCAAAACTTAAGGAAGCAAGATAGATTAAGTAGCCCAAAATATTTAACTTAGCCACGTCAAAATTTTATTATGATTACTTACCTGTGTGCTGAATGCACATTTAAATTAAGAGCTTCATCGGCCATTAGCAAAAGAAGCTATGATTTATTCGGTAACTTAAAGTGGTGCATTACTAGCCCAGCGGCTAGTCGGGAGAGCCGATTTGATCAGGCGTTCCCTTAGCCGTCCGCACCGCGGCTTTATATATAAGAACGCAGCGCGAGGAAGCAAGGCCCCAGTTCTCTCCAGACGCTGAATAGCACACCATCTGTGTCGGGAATCGCGTCGCGTCGGTATCATTGCTATAAACGGCCTCGGATGCCGTAGTAAGTTACTCGGGATACGCGTAACCATGAAATCATTTTCGAGTGAAGTGTTAATTCTGGGTTGACTTTAATTATCGATCTTCAGTTTGCGTATTGTCGTATTTTCACGTGCCGCCGTGGGACAAACATTCTACCATTATTTAGCGTGGCGTTTGATGAACCTTATCATCAAATTATGGCGAGCATTCATTTAAACATTTAATTTGGACATTTATAGTTGCATCAGCGCATTAGACTCTGAACTGCTCTGTTAGTTAGATGGTGTGGATTCTTTTGTTTTCATCTGTGACTTTCAGAATACAGAACGTTTTTTCAAGACCGTTTTTGATTATAAATCCCAGACAATCTCCTAATTCCTCAGAGCTATAAGCTGTAACTATAAGTGTATTCTCAGATGAAGTGGGCACTAGGAATTCTAATTACAGGCTTCACGTTTTGCTAATCAATTTCTGGTAGCCAATATTGTAGTTAGAGAGCCAGTGTTGAGAACGGCGAAAGACAGCATAAATAACATTCTAAATAATAGGAACTGGTTTTACATTCTACAAACCAAACATTTATATAAACAACATAAAACTGACAAATTTCCTACCCGCCACCCCACAACCAGATGATTTAAATTCAATTGCAGCAGAAGTATTTTCTGACGTACGATCTGAATTACATCAACCAGATGATGATGATTTCCATTGTAATAGAGAAAGCCTGGAGCCCAAATTGTTTACTCAGTTCGGGATAAATGATTTGGTTAGGGCTCTGGGCTTAACGGAAGAAAAAGCTGAATTGCTTGGCTCTAGATTAAAATAAAAGAACTTATTGGCCGTTGGAACCAGCATATACATGTATAGAAAGAGAGAGAGCTGCAATTTTCCAAGTTTCTTCAACAAGAAGGTGATTTAGTGTACTGCTCAGACATTCACGGTCTGATGAATGAGTTTGGTAGTGAATACAAAAAGGAAGACTGGACGCTGTTTATTGATTCATCCAAATCTAGTTATGGAAAAACGCTACCAAGGCCGCTGGAACACCAACATGATGGGGGACTACTGTTGCTCACTTCACCGAGAAGTTTAGCAAGCGATTCATCGTAGAAAAAGCTACACAAGAAGCTTCAAAGAAAAAATTGAAACATCTATTAACATATATCATTGTTTTAAATAGCTTACTATAAATACAAACCATGCTTATGTTGTAATAAACGCTTCATTAATTCCCCATTTACCATATAGCATAGGATTTTTATACATTATAGTAAAAAGCATATTTCTCGAAAACTACGGTGATAAAAAAAAACTAACGCTGGATTTGGATTCATGTCATAAAAGTCTATAAAGATCAGCTATCAAAGTAAAAAAGTTTTAAAAAATTTTCGTTGGACTGTGTAACCCGTGTAACGGCCAGAATGTTGAATACAAGTATATAAAGGTGCACGGATTGTGTTTTGCAGGCGCCGGACGTCAGTGTGTGGGATAGAGTTCCATGCCTGTTCCACTTGGTCCGTCAGTACATCATGGTGGTTGATGCTCTTTGTGGATGACAATGGAGTTGTCGTCGACGATGTCCCATATGTGTTCAATTTGAGACAGATTTGGTGATCGAGCAGGCCATCGCAACACATCGATATTCTGTAGAGTGTGTTGGGTTATAAGAGCGGTATGTGGGCGAGCGTTATCCTCTTGGAAAACAACTTCTGGAAAGCTGTCCGTGAATGGCAGCACAACATGTCGATTAACCAGACTGACGGACAATTTTGCAGTCAGAGTGGGACGACTACGAAAACGCTTCTGCTGTCATGCAATACTGTAATCAAGACCATAACTCCAAGCTTTGGTCCAGTATGTCTAGCACGCGCACAGACTGGTCGCAGGCCTTCAACTGCCCTCTTAAAGCAAATAAACGGCCATCACTGGCACAGAGTAAGAACCAGCTTTCATCAGGAAACACAACACACTTGCACACTTCCTCCCAATGAGCCTTAGCTTGACACCACTGAAGTCGCAATTGGCGGTGATTAGAAGTCAGTGGAATGCACGCTATAGTGCGTCAAATTTGGAGCTGTCCTTGATATAACGATAGGCAATAGTCCGTTGTGTCACTGTGGTGCCAGATGCTGCTCAAATTGCTTCTGCAGATACAGTACGATGCGCGAAAGCCATATGCCGAATACGATGGTCTTCCTTCTAGGTAGTGCCACGTGGTGGTCCAGAGCCTGGTCTTCTTGCGACTGTACATTATTGTGACCACCGCTGGCAGAAATCTCGTACAGTCAAGTCGTTGTACCATATCGCAGAAGAAAATCCAACTTATCCTAACTCTATCGCACGACCTCGTTCAAACTCAGTGAGGTGTCGATAATGGCATCTTTATCGCCTTAAAGGCATTCTTGACTAACACCAACTCATCACGTCCAGTCTCAAAGTAACCAACGTTCATCACCGTTGTAGAGTGTATTCAATGCAAACGTCAGTGGCATTCTCATAATGGCACCACTAGCGCCACTTATATGTGACTGACGCGAAACTGGAATAGATATCGTCTTTCAAAAGTAGAAAGAAGCCTAAAACTAATCTAAACTTCACCCGACCAGGCCATGAGGGCGCCACTATACCGACCAGCCACCGCGCTTCCTTAGCCTACAGAGGACACAGGATGCAGATATGGAGGGGCATGTGCTCAGCACTCCGCTCTCCCGGCTATAGTTCAGTTTACGAGACCGGAACCGCTACTTCTCAATCAAGTAGCTCCTCAGTTTGCTTCACAAGGGCCGAGTGCACCCCGCTTTCCAACAGCGCTCGGCAGACCAGATGGTTACCCATCCAAATGTTACCCTAGCCGACACAGAGCTTAACTTTGGTGATCTGACGGAAACCTGTGTTACCACCGCGAGAAACACTACAGCCAACATTTATTTATGTCGCACGCCTCTTTCTTGATGTCACGATTTTTTTTTTTCGCGAGCCTATATATCAAGTGAATAAATACACAGAAGCACGGTTTTCGCCAAGTTACCAGGGATAATATGGTATATTTACAGACTTTTGCAAGTAATTTTTATAGTTTAAGTACGCCAAATTACAACACCGACTTCGTATCTTTTTTCTTTAATGGAATTGTATAATTTTTTCTTTGGCATTTGAATCAAGTTTTTAAGGATGCTTCGAAATATTTTGAATGGGTCTTGGGCAAATAATATCGAGAAAACAGCGTGGCAAGCTATTGTCCCGCAGTCAGGAGAAGAGATTCTACAAACGTCTTCCCTATTATAACGAACTTGTTCAAACGTACAATTAACCAGGGACCGACCCCATCGCAAACCCCTCCGATTTAGTGGTAAGATGGCCCAGTGAACAGCAAAAAAAAAAAAAAAAAAAAAAAAAAAAAAAAAAAAAAAAAAAAAAAAAAAGGTTCAAATGGCTCTGAGCACTATCGGACTTAACATCTATGGTCATCAGTCCCCTATAACTTAGAACTACTTAAACCTAACTAACCTAAGGACATCACACACATCCACTCCCGAGGCAGGATTCGAACCTGCGACCGTAGCAGTCGCGCGGCTCCGGACTAAGCGCCTAGAACCGCTAGACCACCGCGGCCGGCCAGTGAATAGCATGAAGACAGGAAAAAGGTGTGCTAAAATTTGGAAAAAAAAGTTGAATCACTGAACGGTTCAAGCTTAACAAGTACAGCACTGAGTAAAGGGTAATGACAATGTCGTCGTGGTTAAGTGGCCATGGTTTTAGACTGCGACGCTTGCGAGCCGGGCTCTATACACACTCGTGCCTTAAATTTTTATTTTTTTCACAATTTCATGAACTGTCCGTCCCGTCATTCAAATGTTTGTTCTCTTTCGGTTGTCTTGGCAGTTGCCATATTACACATTGGTTATAATCATGTGGTAAGACTACATAACGGTCGCAAGCAATTGTGATGAACAGTGAGAACAGGCGAGATACCTCATAGACGTCTCACGTCTCAGAGAAATGAAAACAACAACAAAAACTGGATGTGAATTATGTTACAACAAAGATATTCAAGAGTCAAAACTTCTAAATAGGAAATTTAATTTAAAAACCGTCCAAAACATATCTTTTGACTGAGAACATAGAAACTGTCTGATTGTGAAACAGTTGCGTTCATTTGTTGCAGCTTATGTGACAAACTATTATGTTTTCATCATTTCCTTGGGAGGGATTACATTCACATTCATACGAACACCTATAGCTAGGAGGCATATGTCACTCACTCACCAGGCGAACAAATTAAGTCGTATCATCTGACACACGGACTGTCACAAATGCCGAGTGTGACACACCAGGCATGTTTTCAGGTGGAGGATTCGGATGACCTGTCGCCTTGTCATCAAAGGTTTGCGGTTCCTGTGGTGTCACCGCCAGACACCACACTTGCTAGGTGGTAGCTTTAAATCGGCCGCGGTCCATTAGTACATGTCGGACCCGCGTGTCGCCACTTTCAATAATCGCAGACAGAGCGCCACCACACGGCAGGTCTAGAGAGACTTACTAGCACTCGCCCCAGTTGTACGGACGACGTAGCTAGCGATGCACGCTGACGAAGCCTCGCTCATTTGCAGAGCCGATAGTTAGAATAGCCTTCAGCTAAGTCAATGGCTACGACCTAGCAAGGCGCCATTAGCATTACATAGCTTGTATCTAAAGAGTCTCACTTGTATCATCAAGAACGCTGTATACAAATGATGGATTAAAGTTAAGTATTCCAGCAGCTACGTACTTTTCTTTATAGCATTCATTACGTATCCTGTTTCAGACCTTCACGCCATCCTTCGTGTGTTTATAGCGTGCATTGCGGTCCCCTCAAATCACACTGTGTCGGCACTTCTGTCGACACATCAGTTCCCATGCGAAAGCCACTTACTTTCAGCTGGTAACAGTGTACTTGTGTAGAATCAACTTCCATTACAATCCCTTCCCTCACAGTTCAGTAGAATTTCATCCTGTTTTCATGACTGAAGTATGTTTGGTTTCTGGCGAGCTGTCCACTGGTTCCTCTTACCATTACATCTGAGGAGGTTGTGACGGGGAGTTTCCCTTGTCAGGTAATACCCGATCACAAGATTACTGAACGCTGGCTCCGTGACCATTATCGGAAGTAGGCGGTGACATTACAATGAAAAAGTACAGCTGTGTCTGAGGGAAACGCATCGCACTATGAATAATTTCAAGACTGCTGTGCTTATACGATAAAGTAGTTCATGTGTCCTCGTGGAATTTCACAATAAGGTGCAATAATGTTGTGGACACGTAATATGGCTCTTGTGTTTACCTGTGCGCTTGAAGTCCGACAGTCTGTGTTCTGCTGTTGTAGCAAACAGGTAACTTTCTTGTAAGGCAACTGAGATATTCAAGTTGTATACGACAGTCGAAAAAGTGAATACCCTCAATGTCGCCAGACCATTAGAGCAGTAGTGCTTTTGTACGCTGAAGAGTATCGATCTCTCCTTGCAAACATCATATGGAATTTCTACAAAACAGAAGAATAAAATGAGCCAGGGGGAGAAAAAGATCAACTAATGAAAGAACTGAAACTAATATTTTAGCAGCAGTAAAACACAATGAAAGTGCCAGTAAAAGGCTTCTGAAAATACGAGAGGGATCAACAACACAAGTATTATGCCAACATACCATTCCATTCGATTTCATCCTGTTCACTTTCCTCTGCATCTACAGCTTCAGGCCAATGGCTTCCAAAACTGATTGCAGTTCTACGAACGTTATCAACGAAAAGTGCAAAGTGATAAAGCATGTGGTGTCACCGCCAGACACCACACTTGCTAGGTGGTAGCCTTTAAATCGGCCGCGGTCCGGTAGTATACGTCGGACCCGCGTGTCGCCACTGTCAGTGATTGCAGACCGAGCGCCACCACACGGCAGGTCTAGAGAGACTTCCTAGCACTCGCCCCAGTTGTACAGCCGACTTTGCTATCAATGGATCACTGACAAATACGCTCTCATTTGCCGAGACGATAGTTAGCATAGCCTTCAGCTACGTCATTTGCTACGACCTAGCAAGGCGCCATTATCATTTGCTATTGATCTTGTAATTCATGTATCATCAAGAGCGATGTTCTTCAATTATGGATTAAAGTTAAGTATTCCAGCAGCTACGTTCTTTTCTTGATAGTATAATTACTTTACCTTGTTCCAGACCTCACGCCAGTTTGCGTGAGCTTAAACGCGTGCATTTCGGCCTCCTCTAGCAACACGGTGTTGGCTCTTCTGCCAACACAACAAAGCATATCTGTGCGAAAGCTTATTTAAGGAATAAGCAGCGCTTACAAGCCATCGGCAAGGGAATCTTCGCATTGTGCACTAATCGTAATTTCATAAATGCACGCTGACTCGAAGAAGTGGTTAAAGCCAAATTTTGGTGCACGTTTTTCAAAACCAGCATCAGTGGTTGATAGGAATCTACATACAATCAATTATTTCGCGTTCCGAAGACACGATGCTGCTGCCGTTGTTGGAATACATCCCACTAGACACGTGGCAGTCAGTACTGTTATTCGAGGCACGTTGCCACCGGATGGTGAGGCTCTAAGCACTATAAGACTTAACATCTGAGCTAAATTTCTTCCCCTCCACTCATTCTCAAGTGGAAGACCAAAATGTCTCTTATTGTGCACAGTGTATCATCGATAGGAATATTTGTATACAAATTCATTATGTCGTATAATGCAATTAACATATGGTCTGTTTTTGTAGCCCCTTCGCCTCGTTCGTAAAAGAAAATGCTACTAGCAACGTTGTAATCCATTTAATACTTAGAGTTTTCATTTAATTTCATACACCGGTATTTATTAAAACTCGCAAAGGGCGCACACTTACCATTAATTACTACCTTCGTACCCTTATCATCCTTATGCAGTTTTATTTGTGCTCTTAATGGGGGAACAGTGTCCTTCATACAAATCAGTCTCATTTTCTCCGACTATGTCACCTCTACCTTTTCCTTAACGGCTACTAGAAAAAAATTTGTCAAGCCTTTCGCCAATGTCTGTATGCTTTTTCTTACAAAAATTATTTAACTTTAACTCTTCATTCGTCTTTTTTCAAAACATCAAGGGTATTACCCACATCCACTCGTATTATCATGGTTTTTCTCGGACGTAATTTTTTTTCATGGTATTAACAAACTTCATACCTACGACCCCCTAGTCACCAATGTGATCATATGTCACTTCCTTATTCAGATGCCTTTGAGCTCTAACCGCTAGTTTTTCTTCCTCTATCTCAGTGAACTTACCGTAAGCAGCAATTGACTTTAGTTCAGCAGTGACATCCACAATATCACCCTCAGAAATCCTAGTAACAGGAGCTAACTGCACTGCTTTACTTATCAACAGAATTTCTCTTTCACTGAATATTATATCTGTCCTGTTTACTATACTGTCAAAAAATGGTGAGTAATTATGTTCTCAGCAATGCTGTTATTACGATTACTTTGAAAATTACGTAATGGTCTAGGTTTAGCATCTGGCCTCAGCTTAATAGTTTTACGCAAAGATGCTACCTCCTCACACACTTGATATTAAAAAGTGTTAAACTGTCTGAAACTCAACATATTAGACAGCTCCAAATGTAGTTTATACATTTCCTTATTCAACATATCCTTTAGACCATATGCTTCGCGTATCTCTGTAACTTTAACCACATGAGCTCCGCAATTCTCTTTCTAAGTTTAGAATTCTTAGTCTTATTACAAATACACACTTTTACATATTTTGAAGCCGCATTGTACAACAAATATTTGGGCAGAATGAATTTTGGCGCTAACCCTTGCCAGACAGAGTCGCGTCTTCCTATAGGTGCAAAAATGGTTCAAATGGCTCTGAGCACTATGGGACTTAACTTCTAAGGTCATCAGTCCCCTAGAACTTAGAACTACTTAAACCTAACTAACCTAAGGACACCACACACATCCATGCCCGAGGCAGGATTCGAACCTGCGACCGCAGCGGTCGCGCGGTTCCAGACTGTAGCGCCTTTAACCGCTTGGCCACCCCGGCCGGCCTTTCCTATAGGTGTCTCCCACCTTTGCACAAGGCACAAACGTACCTATTCGAGGTATTTTGTACGGGATGGTAGGTCGACATCTGTTCGGTACTGAGGAAACAAAACAATTCTTTTTTGTTTCGTCCATCTCAGTCGCACTGATATCAAATTCTGCTGTATTGGTTACCGTTTCGTGTTGACGCACCCATTTACGAACCACCCTCCTTACCATTACAAAGTACATGTCATACAACAACGTCTACAAACAGTATGTATGTCCATGTTATAGGTACTGATTTGCTGATAGACATACCTTGCTGTTAACCTAATTATTCATACAATATGGTGCCAAAAAGCAAAGTAAAGTATGCATTGGGCAACAAGTGCACTCAGTGACCTCAAACTGTGCGTCCGTTGCTACTAATTGACACAAACAAACTGACAAATACTGTCTACAGGAGTCAAGAGGATACCTAAGCTGGTGTCGCACTCATACAACAATGCCATCATATTTGATACCTGCCTGAATTTCAATACATAAATATTAATTATATGCTAATTTCTATGTATAATACTTGTGATAAAAGGACATACGTAACATATTCGTTAGACTAGTTATTTATACTGTAATGCAGTCTACTAAATAGCGGTCATGTGCCCTAACACTCATTACAGTTGTTGGACTCAACCCCCCACCCCCACCCTTCCAAAACCTTATAAAACTGGTGCTACCTACTATGTACAAGAATTATTACAAATCACGTGTTACTTACACACCATTGTGAATGCATTTTCTGTTATAAGTGAGTACCTATGGGGATATTACACGCCATTAACAACCAAAACGACCTAACAAATCATAGCTAAAACAGACATGAAAGCGAGAGTGCACTGTGGATAGTAGCGCATATACATAAGATTATACTGAGAATTAAAGTTCTAGTGAAGTGGAAGGCATGGGACATATCTGCAGATTAGTCACGGTCGTAGCCCCTGTACCACACAAATTTGACGCCTACACAAATAACGACGTATATCTGTTCCAACAAATTGGGAAATACATACACAATAGTACCGATTGCCTCGCAGTTTGCCATGGCTATATCCAGTGCTGTATCATACAGCATTGCTAACGGAGTTTCAACATCAATTCCTAAACATATGGCGAAGATCAAAGAGCCAGATAAACTGCTAAACGAGCAGCAGAATTTAAATATAGTAATTTTTTTAATTTTTAAACATGTATTATTATATATTAAGTGTATGGTTCAGATACTGTAGTAAGGAAATGTACTACTACGTAAAATGTGATGCTTACTGCCGGCCCATATGTTTTGAGCTTCACATTTCAAGGTATACCGAAGAGCCAAAGAAGCTGGTACACCTGCATAATATCGTGTATGGCCCCGTGAGCACGCAGAAGTGTGACAAAACGACGTGGCGTGGATACGACTAGTGTCTGAAGTAGTGGTGATGGGAACTGACTTCATGAATTCTTCAGGGCTGTCCAAAAATCCATAAGAGTGCGAGGGGGTGGAGATCTCTTCTGTACAGCATATTGCAAGGCATTCCAGATAAGCTTAATAATATTCATGTCTGGGGAGTTTGGTGGGCAGCGGAAGTGTGTAAACTCAAAAGAGTGGTCCTGGGGCCACTCTATGGCAATTCCGGACGTCTGGAGTGTCGCATTGTCGTTCTGGAATTTCCCAAGTCCGCCCGAATGCACAATGGACATAAGTGAATGCAGGTGATCAGACAGAATGCACATATACGTGTCACCAATCAGAGTCGTACGTAGAGTTATCAGGGGTCGCATATCACTTTAACTGCACACGCCCCACGCCATTACAGAGTCTCCACCAGCTTGAACAGTCCCCTGCTGACATGCATGATCCATGGATTCTTGAGATTATCTCCGTACCGGTACACATCCATTCGCTCGATACGAACGAGACTCGTCCGACAAGGTAACATATTTCCAGCCATCAACAGTCTAATGCCGGTGTTGACGGGCCCAAGTGAGACGTAAAGCTTCATGTCGTGCAGTCATAAATGGTACATGAGTGGTTCTTCAGCTCCGAAAACCCATATCCGTGATGTTTCTTTGAATGGTTCGCACGATGACACTTCTTGATGACTCAGTATTGAAATCCCCACCAATTTGTGGAAGGGTTGCATTTCTGTCACGCTGAACGATACTCTTCAGTCGTCGTTGGTTCCGTTCTTGTAGGATCTTTTTCTGGCCGCAGCGATGATCGAGATTTGATGTTTTATCGGATTCCTGACATTCACGGTACACTCGTGAAATGGTCATACGGGACAATCCCCATTTCATCGCTATTTCAGAGATGCTGTGTCCCATCGATCGTGTGCCAACTATGACACAACGTTCTAACTCACTTAAATCATGATAACCTGTCATTGTAGCAGCAGTAGCCGATCTAACAAATGGTTCAAATGGCTCTGAGCACTATGGGACTTAACATCTGTGGTCATCAGTCCCCTAGAACTTATAACTACGTAAACCTAACAAACCTAACGACATCACACATATCCATGCCCGAGGCAGGATTCGAACCTGCGACCGTAGCGGTTCCAGACTGAAGCGCTTAGAACCGGCAGCCGATCTCACAATTGCGCTAGACACGTGTTGTCTTATACTGGCGTTGCCGACCGTAGCACTGTATTCTACCTCTTTGGCGCTTGAGTGTATTAGTACCTTAGACGTGGTACATTCTTTGCACCCAGTAAATGCACATAACTGTGGACATGGATTACAGTAATGATGTGTACACGTAGTCAATGAACAGTTGCTTTATATATATATATATATATATATATATATATATATATATATATATATATATATATATATGTGTGTGTGTGTGTGTGTGTGTGTGTGTGTGTGACATTATTATATGATTAGGAATTTATTTGGAAACTCCGTCACCAGTGCTGTATGATATAGCAATGAGTATAGACATTGCAAACTGCGAGGCAATCAGTACTGCTGTAGTTTATGAATTTTTCCATTTGGTTGGAACAGTTAAATATGGTGGCTTGTGTAGCCGCCAATTTGTGTCATATGGGGTTCATGACAGTGACTAATCTATAAGCCTGATCCATCCCTTGGCACTTCACTAGAATTTCAAGTGTCAGTAGGATCTTACGTGTATGTACTACTGTCTACTTAAAACTTCTATACATTCATCTGTGGCGGAAAAGGAAACAAAGGGTCTATTAGGGAACACCATCGACTCTTGAAGCCATTAAATGCCCAAAAATACGGACCTATACTGCAGTTAACTCAAAATTCAACGTACAGGGTTCTTTATCAACAATCATTTTGTAGCTTACGTTTGGAACGATAGGGCAAGCGTTAGCGGAAGCTCTTTTCCTGACTTTAGAACAGTGGTCTTGGTGCTGTTTACCTGTTTCCATTTTATCTTGACCCATACTTGTCACGTCGTTGAAGTCGTCTTAGAAGCTTCTTTAAAATCCGACAGGACAAAGAATATAGTTCCATTAGAAAAAAAATGAAGTCGATGTTTTAATTTGGTGCCTATAAACTATAAAACTGGATAGCGAACGTCAGGAAATTGCTATATTGTCCACTTGACACTGCTAAAATCGCACCTCGATGTATTTATTAATTCTGGATATATCTGACGTGGCAGATCCTATCTGCCTCACCCTGTATGTACCAAGAGTTTAATGCCGTTAAGACAGGGTGATCAAAAACTGAACGCCAAATTGACTGATATACTGTAGAGGACAACAAATATATTTCATTAAATACCGAATCGTCAAAAATACGTAACGAGTCAGTAAGTAGCATCGAAGAGGTTACTGAGTGTAATTGTGAATAAAATGCGGTAAATGTAGTTCAGTCCTACATTGTTGTCATTTGTGTTACGAGTGGTTTTTTTCTCAGCCTCCGATTGGATGTGGCTGCAAAACAACAGTGAAAATGCGATAAAGCTTTGCACAGATGTGTTGTGCAGTGACTCTAGTATGCTTGTTGGTCACATCGCGTAGTTGTTTTTTTTTCTGCGGGCACAGTCAGCACGTAAAGGTGCTTAGAAGAACAGAGTGTGACGTGTAGTGGATCATACAGCTCACATAACTGTCACGCACTTACATCTTCACCCGTAATGCTCGGCCTCAAAGCGCACGTGCAACGACGATACTCCTGCAACGTTACCATGAGAGGCGTTTGATCTCCGTCCATACAGCCCAGACTTGGCTCCCTCTGCTTTTCATCTCTTTGTTCACAATAATAGTTGGCTATGAGGTAACCATTTTGGCACAGTGAGCTGTAAACTAGCGTAGGGAATTGACAGATATCACAGGTAGCTGCCTGTTGTGATGAGGGTATTGGGAAGTTGGTAGCACGTCGAAGTCGGAGCGGAGACTGTGCAGAGAAGTAGTTGTAAGGTATAGCCAAAAGTTTATATAAAGCATTTTTGTTTTTCGCTGCAGTTTCGATTTCACGAGTGATAGGAAAAACGAGTTCAAAACGAACACTATTAACTTCAGCACAGACCCGGTATCTATACAGCAGTGAGTCCCGTGTTCCGTGTATGACATTTGGCATTTTCGTAATGTGCATAGCAGCCTCAACTATTCTTGCAGGTAATACCTCCTCTAGCTTCACAGGGGTATAATATATCTAGGTTTCCATGTAGCATCAGAGAAATAATTTTGACTGGGTGGCTACCTATGGCGATATTACACGCCATTAACACTGTAGGTCAATATATAGTGCCTCGCCGGCTGATGCACCTGTTTCCAAATATACAAGTTAATGCTGCAAGTTTTGGTTCTGCATCGTGCTGGAACCATATCCTTTCTGATACGTAGGGGTCATCACTTCCACAAATGTCAGCAACTGCTCTTACAAGGACAGTCTATTCATTGGCGACTTGAGTCCAGGAAGCACCCTGTAAGGTCGAAGTAAGTAATCGCCCACGATACCGGCCAACATGGTTACTGCGAATTGTTTCTGATAACCTCGCGTGACTGTTATTCATTTATTTTCATCTGGCTACACATGCGAAGTATGAAAATAGCACATGTCTCCTCCAGTTAATTGAAAGTCAACTGTAAACTGAACTACTTCAGGAAACATGGTATTTGGAAGCGTGTTGCAGAAAGCAGCGTACAAACTGAAGCCAAGGAAGACAATAACCTAATCTGTACTGTAGTAGGACAAAAAGGATGAAGCAGCTTTTCATGCAACTCATACCACATTGATCGATGAACGTAAACGTCCTCCTGAAAGGTACATGTCGCAACAATGTGTAAGTACTGGATTTCAGCGAATGTGCAACAAAGCGGACATCGTTGCGTTAAACTGTTCGACAACTGCTTTAGTTGCACCGTAAACAAGGTGCATGTCTCACGCTGTTTCAACGTGCAGTGACCGTGTTACGTACTGCTACTATCAAGTGAACACTACAAATCGACATGCTGTTTACTAGCTCAATGTGAACGTTATCACGTCACAACTTGATATACCAATATCAATCAACAAATCCATTTTGGTGTAGCTGAGAGGGTTAGGAGAAAAGGACGCGGGGATCCGGGAGTTGTAAACAAACTGCGTCCACATACAGCAGAAAAGTTTCACAAATTTATTTTACCCAGTGAGTCTACATAATGTGACGCTGCTAACCTGAACGCAATTATTATGTTGGCATAGGCAAGTAAATTATTAAAATTTGTGAATTGGTCAATGAACTAAACACTACAATATGAAAACACACTGAGGTGAGAAAAGCTATGGGATATCTCCTAAAATCATGTCAAGCCTCTTTTAGCCAGGCGTGGTCCAGCAACTCTGAGTGGTACGGACTCAATAAAACCAAATTTCGACGCACTGTCCTAACGGGTACGTTCGTAGTACGTCCAACATTGATTTCTGCTGTAATTTCACGCAGTTTTGCTCGTATTTTTAGCACTGACAACTCTACGCAAACGCCACTATCCTCGATCGTTAACTGAAATTCATCGGCCACCCCGTTGTCCGTGACGAGAGGTAACACCTGAATTTTGGTATTTTCGTTACGCTCCTGACACTGTGGATCTCTGAATTGAATTTCGTAACGGTTTCCCAGATGCTATGTCCCCATGGGCCTCGCTCCAACTACCATTCCGCGTTCAAAATCCGTTAAATCCCGTCGTGCGACCACAATCTCGTACGACATCTTTCCACATCAATCATCTGAGTACAAATGACAGCTCCACCGATGCAGGCAACCAACAATATAACATCAAAAATTATTTGAAGGTGTCAGTGACTGTGAGACAGCAAAGACGAGAATAGTTTGATGCCGCCCACAACATAACATCAAAAACATATTTAAATGTGGCAATAAATGAATACGAAGTACTTAATGGAGCTGGTAAGAAAATCAGTAATCTTAACGACTGACAATTCGAATAACAAAATTTGAATCCTAACGCACAGTTTATTTACAGGAGCAAAGCACAAGTCATTAACAGAGGAAGAAGGTCAAGACTTCATAATGAAAAACGTCGTTCAGAAGCTAGTATGAACATATTTACATTCGGCGCAGGTCCCAGCTAGCATGCCCGCCGGATAGAGGTGCATTAAAAAACTCGTTTATAGAGCTCTAAAAGTGTAAGAACTATAGTATTACCTCACAGATTATAAAGTCTTAAAACAGTGACATATAATTTAAGAGAAAGTACCAGTTTTACTCCTTTTCTACAAGAGCGTAAAAGAATTTATCAAATCTGTATTGCAGTACTCAGTTAACAACATGCCCCTTCGTCCGAGACGATCACATTGTAATCAAGATAGTTCCACACAATGTACTTTCCGGCTATATACCGACTAGAGGTACAATATTTACGCATAAAGTTAAATTACAGTAACACACAGGAACTATTGCTGGCACTCCCTTTGAAATCTTCAATAAGGAGAACACATAAATCTGTGACCTTATACCACTGTGTTTGATACGTAATTTATCAGTCACTAGCGTAGGAACAGAAAGGTAAATGATGGGGCAGCAGAGCTCCCACGAGCACTATCAGCATATATTCATAAGAGTAATATGTCAATCGTCTTGTCAAAACAGAGCCGCGTTAAGATGATGTGCTGCAGACGGTAGCTCACCATTAACTTCCGTTGTGTGCTGATAATGACTGCCAAAACAATATCGCAACAGATACACCTTAGAGAATCATCATGGTGGCAGAATTAAAACCCGGATTCACCGCATGGAGATGCTCCAAACCAACAGTGAAAATGTCACGAAGAAATCGACGACTTTATATGTTGCCCCCAAACCATCAAAATTGGAAAACCTTCTGCTTTTCCTTGTTGGTAGTCGTCACTCTCTAGGGTAATCTTGAAGTGCTCTACTGCTACCAGATTGTTGCCTGCTCAGTGTCCTGCACAAGCTCTGCTATCCTTACCGCGCTTGCACATTGTCTTATACTGGCTCATGCGAAACTTGCGCCCCCTCGCGGCATGCCAAGGAAACTCCAGACAGCCCAGGGCAATATATCGTCGCTAGCGTACCAAAATGTCGATACAAACTTAGCAGTAATTATGTTCGAAAACGGTACCCTTTGGTTACGCCCTTCGCTAAGGGCTGCTTTAGACGCTTAGCTCTCATTCAATGTGTGTTCCCAGCACCTGGTTGTTTACCGAAGAAGAGTGAGAGAGAGAGAGAGAGAGAGAGAGAGAGAGAGAGAGAGATGGACTGGGAGCCATATACCATATTATGTGTGGTATTTTGACACAAATTTGCAGTTTATGTTACGCAAAGTGTTGATGGAGTCACTGTACGCTGCACACAAACTATTACTCACGATTTTCTAGTGACGATCGTTGTCAACGGAAAATAAGTGTATGTTATAGATCGCACGTGAAGTACTGTAGGGTGATATTAGATTTAACAATATGTGTTAAACAAATATGCAGGTGGTACTCCAACAGCGACTGAGTACTACTGCTGCATGTGGGTAGCCGACAGACTGCACAGTATAGGTTGTCGCTAGATACAGCGAGCGTCGGGTAAGGAGTACGTGACGAATAAATGATTACTGAAACTTCGATGGCATTTGTTCTTATTCGCCGCATCACAGACTGAATAAGTAACGCAGCCACAGTACTAGAACGACCTGGGAGAGTACTAGTTGCTCAGACATTTCGTCAAAACGATCTAACGCAATAATACTTCCAACACCTCACTATGCTTAGGGACCCAAACAAAATGCCAGCTCCAATAGCCTTTTGTACTCCCCACACGCCCAAGTACTCGCCATCTCTTCCTAACTCGTCTGTAGCCCCGACCCGCCTTGCATAAGCGCTACTCAACCGCTGGCTAGAGTACTGGCTATTCTTCGTCTTGTACTCTCCCTGTTAAAACATATAGTTATATCGAATACTGAAGGAGACTGTTTGGCCATGATCTATCGAATGGCCACATTAAATTCCAATTATACGCAAATAAACATACTCTTTTCCTTGGCACCGGCCTTTGAACATAACACGTGCTGCGCAGTACTTTTGCTGCTGTAACGCCACCGAAACACTGCAGAATCGAAACTGACGAAATTCCCACGAAAATTTGGCTGACGCCTCGTAAGTACACCGATCCCTTCTTCTGGTCAAGTTGTGCCACTAACTCCTCTTCTCCCCAATTCTATTCAATACCTCCTCATTAGTTATGTGATCTACCCATCTAATCACCAGCATTCTTCTGTAGCACCACATTTCGAAAGCTTCTGTTCTCTTCTTGTCTAAACTATTTATCGTCCATGTTTCACTTCCATACATGGCTACACTCCATACAAATACTTTCAGAAACGACTTCCTGACATTTAAATCTATACTCGATGTTAACAAATTTTTCTTCTTCGGAAACGCTTTTGTTGCCATTGCCAACCTACATTTTATATCCTCTCTACTTTCACCATCATCAGTTATGTTGCTCCCCAAATAGCAAAACTCCTTTACTACTTTAAGTGTCTGAATTCCTAATCTAATTCTCTCAGCATAACCCGAATTAATTCGACTACATTCCATTATCCTCGTGTTGCTTTTGTTGATGTTCATCTTATACCCTCCTTTCAAAACACTGTCCATTCCGTTCAACTGCTCTTCCAAGTCCCTTGCTGTCTCTGACAGAATTACAATGGCATCGGCGAACCTCAAAGTTTTTATTTCTTCTCCATGGATTTTAATACCTACTCCGAACTTTTCTTTTGTTTCCTTCACTGCTTGCTCAATATACAGATTGAATAACATCGGGGAGAGGCTACAACCCTGTCTCGCTCCCTTCCCAACCACTGCTTCCCTTTCATGTCCCTCGACTCTTATAACTGCAATCTGGTTTCTGTACAAATTGTAAATAGCCATTCGCTCCCTGTTCAAATGGTTCAAATGGCTCTGAGCGCTATGCGACTTAGAACTAATTAAACCTAACTAACCTAAGGACATCACACACATCCATGCCCGAGGCAGAATTCGAACCTGCGACCGTAGCGGTCACGCGGTTCCAGACTGAAACGCCTAGAACCGCACGGCCACACCGGCCGGCCTTCGATCCCTGTATTTTACTCCTACCACCTTCAGAATTTGAAAGAGAGTATTCCAGTCAACATTGTCAGAAGCTTTCTCTAAGTCTACAAATGCTAGACTTCACCATATCGACCGCAATTCCATTTGGCAAAGAGCGTCTCTGTCCCAGCATCTTACAGCAGCACCTAAACCCGCAGACAGTGAGGACGTGGCGCTTTATGCTTTCAGTTACGTCACCAACGGCGCGGGAGTGGCGGAGTTACGACCGCTTTCTGCAGCCTCTGCCGCAACGGAATCCGCCCACGGAGCCATCTCTCAGTGCAAGTAGAGGGTCCGGTGCGCTCTTATACTGCCGGTCCTGTCTATCTCAGGCTCATAACCAACTCGGAGAGTCCGATACAAATCACAGTTATGTTACATTCATGCAAAATCGAATGATCCTATGCACAGGCTCGATAGCGGTTTGCCTACTACAGTCTCGAATCACGTACAAAAATTCCTAAAAGTTTCAATCGTACACTCAGAAAAAAAAGGAAGAAAAACGACGCATCACGTAGGAGCTGTCCAAATGGAACGGAAGTTAGTGGATGTGATGTACATGTACGGCAAACAAATGATTAGAATTTCACAAAAATTGGATGATTTATTCAAGAAAGAGCTTCACAATTTCAGCAAGTGAACAGCGTGTTGGTCCACCAATGGCCACTATTCAAGCAGTTATTCGGCTAGCCATTAATTAAAAGAGTTGTTGGAAGTCCTCCTGAGAGTTATCATGCCAAGCTATGTCCAATTAGAGCATTAGATCGTAAAAATCCCGAGATGGTTGGAGGGCCCTGCCATTAATGCTTCAAATTTCCACAATTTGGAAGAGACCAGTTATTTAATTAGTCAACGTAGAGCTTGGCAAAACATGAAGACAGCCAGTAGAACCTCTCATCGTGTGCGGGCGGACATTATCTCTCTGAAATGTACACTCAGATTGGCTTGCCATGAAGAGTAACCAAATGGGATGTAGAATGTCCTCGACGTACCTCTGTGCTGTAAGGGTGCCGCCGATGACGTACAATGGTATTCCACTATGAAAAGAAATGGTACCCGAATCATCATTCCTGGTTATCGTGCAGTACGGTGAGTTACAGTCATGCTGGTATCCCACTGCTCTCCGGAACATATAACCAGACATGTCTGCAGCTTGGAATCTCGTTGACTTGAGTAGAATTGTCTTCAGCGATGAGTCCCGGTTCGGACTGGGCCCCGATTGTCCGTGAAGACGAGACGTGAATGAGATTTTCACTCTGCAGCGGAGTGTGCGCTGATATGAAACTTCCTGGCAGATTAGAACTGTGTGCCGGGCCGAGACTCGAACTCGGGACCTTTGCCTTTCGCGGGCAAGTGCTCTACCAACTGAGCTACCGAAGCACGACTCACGCCCCGTCCTCACAGCTTCACTTCTGCCAGTACCTCGTCTCCTACCTTCCAAACTTTACAGAAGCTCTCCAGCGAACCTTGCAGAACTAGCAACCTTCCAGAAATTTTATCTGAAGAACTGCTTCTGTCTGGTTTTCTGAAAGTATTGCAAAATCATCCTCAAAAACCAAGCAGCTTACCTTAATTCCATTTGTTTTCCTTCCCAGACATATTAGTTCAATTTTGTGATTTTTTAGCTGCGAATTCCAGACCCTTACAATTTTTTCTAGAACAAAATTAACAGTAAAGGCGATGCGCTGTCACCTTTTCTAACACCAGTTTTTATTTCAAATGGCTGAGATACTTCTTCCGTAAATTTGACCTTCGATATTGTACCTGCTAGTGTTTCTCAAATTATATTTGCTAATTTTGATTTAACACCTAATTCTGTAATGACCTTATCTATTGTTTCTCTGTCTACACAATCAAATGCTCTCTTGAAATCAATAAATGACACTAATATTGGTTTGCTGGTTAACAGTCTATGGCGAATTATTGACTTTAAGTTAAAAATTGGATCATCTCTTTGGAAAACCACCCTGATATTCTCCCAGTTGTTTGTCTAAAGAATCTACCACTCTGTGCAGGAGAATTTTTTATGCTTCTGGGAGAAGTGAAACTCCTCTATAATTATTGAAATCTTGTTTGTCTCCCTCTTTATGTAGCACGTGGATTAATGCTATTTTCCATTCAACTGGAATCTTTTCAGTTTTCAAAATGTCCTCAAAAAGCAGCTGTAGTTCCTTTGTGACTTTTGGTTCTCACCACTTCAATAATTCTGCTATAATGGAGTCTTCACCACTTGCTTTTCTGTTTTTGAGTGTTTTGATGGCTACATGAATTTCTAATTCTGTTGGTGGGGAATCTTACTCTAAATTTTGAGGTGGCGCTGGAAATTCTAATTTATCTGTTGGAACTGGACAGTTTAACAGCTGTTTTATATTTGTTTCGTTTTCAGATATGGGCATTGAGTTATTGTTCTTTGGTAAACAGGGCCTAAGGATGGTGGTAATCTGCCTCTGAAACTAGTTGCGTGATGGAATAAAGACATTCTCAGGATACAGCTTTGGTGGTACTTCTTCTCACACATATAATCATCTGAAGTCCGTCGTCCATGCAATAGGATGGACATCCATAAATAGAACAGAATATATTATCTCCGATGTCTATTGTACATAGGACATAAAGATATCGCCAGGAGCGCCCCAGGGAGGCGGGACAGGAACGTAGGTACATTAATCATCAGATGGGTAAGGTGAGCAACGGTCTGTCACTGACTGCTGATGAGGCTATAATATACAGGGCAGAATCCTCTTTAAGTAATTGTAGGTGGCTACTGGACATCTTTGGACAGAATTTCTAGTTGGTGTGAATAAATTTGGAAAAAATGTAAACTAATGCAGATGAGTAGGAAAAATAATTACAATAATTATTCATCAAAATCAAAGACAAAAAAACCACGAAGCAATTATCCAAATGGGACAACATTCGTTAGATGTGACGTACATATCTTGCCAAGCAAATGGTTACAGTTTCGGAAAAAGTGGGTGATTTATTCAAGAGAGAAAGCTTCACACAGTGAGCAACTCGATAACACGTTATTCCGCCTCTGGCCCTTACGGAAGCAGTTATTTGATTTGGTATTGATTGACAGTGGTTTTAGATGTCTCCTGAGGGAGATCGTATCAAATTTTGTCTAATTGGCGAATTATATCGGCAAAATCTCAGCTGGTTGAGTGGGCTCTGCCCATAATCGTCCATACATTCTCAACAACAGAGAGATCCGGTGATCCTGCTGGCCATGGTATGGTTTGGTTAGGACGAAGACAATCTGCAGAAACTCTCACCGTGTGCTGGCGCGCATTATCTTGCTGAAATGTAAGCCTTGACACGAAGGGCAACAAAACGGATGTAAAACTTCTTCAAAGTACATCTGTGCTGTAAAGGCGCCGTAGATGACAACCATCGCTCCTGGTTGTCCCGCCGTATGGGGGCCAACAGTCAGGTTGGTTTTCCACCACACTCTGGGGCATCTCTAGAAACGTCTTCGCTCCTAAACAGAGCTCAGTTCGATGTGGGGTTCATCACTGAAGTCAGTTCTACCCTAGTAAGTGACATTTCGGGCAGAAAACGTATCTAGAGACACCCTGGACAATGGTGGTATATCATCCTGTCGCCCACCATACGGCCCAACAACCAGACTGATGGACTGCTGTGGCATTTCTTTCCACAGCAGAATCCCTTACTTTGTCATCCGCTCCACCCTTATAGCATAGCGGTAAGGCGACGATATTCTACGCCTCGTTTACTTTCCCCCCGTGGCACTCCATCCTGTCCTTACATTTCTGCAAGATAATGCTCCCCCCCCCTCCCCCGTCCCATTTGGCGAGAGTTTCTCCTGCTTGTCGTCGTGCTTGTCAACACCCTACCTTGTCCAGCAAATTCGCCGGATCTCTTCCCAATTGAGAATGTTTAGAGCATTTTGGGCTAGGTCCTGCAACTGTCGCTGCATCCCGACTAGCCAGTCGGACAGAATTTAGCACATCTCTCAGGAAGACATCCAGAAACTCTATCAGTCAATGCCAAGCCGAATAACTGTTTGCATATGGGCCAGAGGTGGAAAACCTCATAACTGACTAGCTGAGTTTGTAAAACTCTTCCTCTTGAATAAACCATCAGTTTATCTGTTACTGCAATCATCTCATTTCTTCATTACATCTACATATCTACCGATTTCCATCCCACTCGGATAATTTCTTCTCTTCTCTCCTGCGAATTATAATATTTACGTATATTATTAGTTGTTACCTGCTTGACACAGTCATGTTGATTAAATTTCTTGGTGTAACGTTGCAAAGTGTCATGAAATGTAACGAACTTGTACGGTCAGCTATAGGCAAGGCAAGCAGTGGCTTCGGTTTATTGGGAAATTATCGTAAACTGAGCCTTTCGCTGGTACTGCTATAGTGACAGGAATCTGTTTGAGATCCCTACCAGGCCGCATTAAAGGAGCTTATAGAAGCAGTGCAGAGCTGTGCTACCAGATTTGTTACCGGTAGGATCGATCAACAAGCGAGTGTTACGGAAATCTCCAACTAGGAATCCCCAGAGGAAAAAAAGGCATTCTTTTCGTGAAACACGTTAGGAAAGTTTTCAAAACTAGCATTTGCGACAAGCTGTAGAGTGACCCTACTACCATCTACATATATCTCGCATGTGGACCACAGGATTCTTACGGGAGCACATGCAGTTGTAGGAGTAGACGGATGATTTCTGACGAAATTTTGCGTCTCTGACGACGAAAACATTTGAGGGTTGAGGTAAGGTTTATTACTACGGACAAACCTAATTATTTCTGTTTTATTAAAATATTTAGCGAGATGCGCGGGTTAAAGACAATAAACGGACTGTTGGGCAACCATGTCACATCTGCTACAAATATTTGCGGTCGTGAATAGTTTAATGAATGCACTGAACTCACACTAGTTAATTTGAGAGAACTATCTAGTAATAGGCAGAATAGAAGTTTCTAAAACTAATATGTGTGATTTTCAGATGATAGGATAAATTTTAGCCGGACGTTGTGACCGAGCGGTTCTAGGCACCTCAGTCTGGAACCGGGCGACCGCTCCGGTCGCAGGTTCGAATCCTGCCTCGGGTATGGATGTGTGTGATGTCCTTAGGTTAGTTATGTTTAAGTAGTTCTAAGTTCTAGGCGACTGATTGCTTCAGATGTGAAGTCCCATAGTGCTCAGAGCCATTTGAATCATTTGATGAATTTTAAAGTGAAATTCAGAGGTAGTGAATCTTCGTATATTCAACTTACCCTCGCAACACTACAAAGTTAGATCGAAAACTGAATTATTACAGTATTTCTCGGGGCTCACTACCACTGTCGGAACAAAAAGTATCAGTGATGTGAGTCCTCGCTGTGACTGAGTCAGGCTATTGCCTAAATTTTACTGACCTCTTATCGTAAATACTCGTAGAGACTTATACTTGAACTATCTTACTAAATTATGAAATTTCCTACTGAAAAAAAGTTTGGTAGTGACAGTTAAGCAAAATAGCCCAAAAAGAGCGTAGACAAAGATATCTTGTTTATGTACGTTTCCTACAACTAATCTACACCCATACATATTAAACATGAGATAAGGGTAATATCAATTTTTATGTTTTAGATGCCTACAGAACAGATAATTCCTTGTTCTATAAGACTGATACCTAAATCAGATTTACATTCTCATACCCGTGAGAAGTTCTTATCATCATCACCAGATTTTTGGGTACATATCTAAAGATATACTGTCAATAAGAGTTAAACGATACAAGTCCAGGAGAATTGAAAATCGTCGGCTTTGTGTTGGACTCCTTGGCCCGTAATTCCAGGTCCACAGATTAATTGAATTAATGCTGCTAATTTGTGGGACAGCGACACACTAAATTAAAGAATGAAAGTCATCTTCTTACTTTTCTATTTTGGGGAGATAACAAAAATGTTTGAAAACTCGAAGTTGCTATTGTAAACAGGATAAAAAAATTCTCTGACAGCCAGCGACAGTGAACATATGTCTTGTTTCTGTAAGACCTCAGCACCAAATAACACTCCATATCAGAAGCATCTAAAATACATAATCAGACACAAACAGAGACATTGCAACTCTGTGTGGTATCCCTCGCCGAAACCCAGTTCTTCAGGATGCAATCTTCATACATAATTACGTCTTGACACGTTTCAGTCTTTAAATGTATATACAGTGTGTCTGCTGTGAAACACAAAATTATTTCCCAAAAGTGCTTCCACAAGAGGGCGACTTTGATGATGTATTCAGGCGTGATTGAGCCATGTCATTAAGAACTTTCTTGCAACCTATATTACGCCAGTATTAACAGTATGTCCTCCTATCGTCGTATAATTTAGCGTTTATAAATAAAGAAATCGATGCCTGGATTCGCTCATAGAGATTCATACGACCAAATTAAATTATTGGGCCTGGTAACGAACACAAGCGAAATTAACAAGGCTGTACATTGAACAAGTTGTGACGCAAACCAAGGAAAAGTTCTGAATAGTAAATTTCAGGGAGAAGAAAAAAAAATTTTCAGGTTTTCCGATGAGACTACTCTATTACATAGCAAAAAGAAAAACGAAAATTCTGTTACTCAGACGAACGAACTTCAGCTTTAATTTGAAGGAAGACAACGTTTCATCCAAGATCGAAAACAGATCAAAAAAGGTTTGCATCACCCCAGTTCCAAAAACTCCTGAAGATAGACGTTGACTGTGGATATTGTGTTACAGCCACACTCCCTTTGACTGTTCAGAGATGTCACTATAACCTCTCAAACAAATATACAACCAAGCATGAGCAGCATCTATTAGATGGAGGGGTTCAGACAGCCCATCAGTTCCATTCATTCCACCAGGAAGTAGGTACAAGGCTCGTGTGGTCTGTAGTTCAACCATTCCGCGGATTGATCGCATCCGCATTATTATTTGGTGCCAGGAAGGGCTCTCAACAAGGGAAGTGTCCAGGCGTCTCGGAGTGAACCAAAGCGATGTTGTTCGGACATGGAGGAGATACAGAGAAACAGGAACAGCCGATGAGATGCGTCGCTCAGGCAACCCAAGGGCTACTACTGCAGTCGATGACCGCTACCTACGGATTATGGCTCGAAGGAACCGTGACAGCAACGCCACCATGTTGAATAATGCCTTTCGTGCATCCAACGAAAGTCGTGTTACGACTCAAACTGTGCGCAATAGGCTGCATGATGCGTACCTTCACTCCCGACGTCCCTGGCGAGGTCCATCTTTGCAACCACGACACCATGCGCCGTGATACGCTTGGGCCCAACAAAATGCCGAATGGACCGCTCAAGATTGGCATTACGTTCTCTTCACCGATGAGTGTCGCATACACCCTCCCCTCAACCAGACAATCGTGGGAGACGTGTCTAGAGGCAATCCGGTCAGGCTGAACGCCTTAGACACACTGTCCAGCGAGTGCAGCAAGGTGGAGGTTCCCTGCTGTTTTGAGGTGGCATTATGTGGGGCCGACGTACGCCGCTGGTGGTCATGGAAGGCGCCGTAACGGCTGTACGATACGTGAATGCCATCCTCCGACCGATAATGCAACCATACAGGCAGCATACTGGCGAAGCATTCGTCTTCTTGGACGAGAATTCGCGCCCCCATAGTGCACATTTTGTAAACGACTTCCTTCAGGATAACGACATCGCTGTACTAGAGTGGCCAGCATGTTCTCCAGACATGAACCCTACCGTACATGCCTGGGATAGATTGAAAAGGGCTGTTTGTGGACGACGTGTCCCACCAACCACTCTGAGGGATCTACGACGAATCGCCGTTGAGGAGTGGGTCAATCTGGGCCAACAATGCCTTCATGTGGATAGTATGCCAGGGAGAATACAAGCATGTATCAATGCAAGAGGACGTGTTACTGGGTATTACATTTACGGATGAGTACAGCAAAGTCGACCACCACCTCTGAAGATCTTGCTGTATGGTGGTACAGCATCCAATGTGTGGTTTTCATGAGCAATAGAAAGTGTGGAAATGATGTAGATCTCTATTTCAATTTTCTGTACAGGTTGATGCACAACTTTTTTTTAAGTGTGTATTTGTTTAGCCCTTAATTAAAATGACCGGTCTGAGTAATACAGAGTTGTCATCATCAAGTCTGTGTGGTTTGGAGTATAGTTTAAAATATTAAATCATGAAAAACAGCACACAATGCCATTAATTTAATACACAGTTTAAATTATTATTGGACGTACATTGGGGAAGATTAATGTGGTTGCCCAGGTGGAGCTATGAATGTATTCGATACCTTAATTACGCAGGTAGTTAACGTAAGGTTCTTTAGCATGTCAAAGTCAAAACCATTATTTGCAATATATTTCGCTAAGTTCATCCGTCCCATATTACATGTTACAGAGTACATCGCTGATAGAAGAGCGCCACTGACGTGACAAACGGCGAAAGTTCCTAGGGAACATGTTGACTTTTAGTGCCGCTAGAGATCGGTTGTATATCCATGTCATCATGAACTGCCGCGTATCATTTCAGTGGCACTCTTGTATCAGTGATAACCTTTCTGACTTGTTATGTGGGACAGATGCATGTGGTAAAAGATATTTTAAATACTGGTTTTAGCTTTGCCATGCCAGTGCATCTGACGACAGCTACTCGTATTTCCTAATTAAGGAGTACATCTCCCTCTCTTAACGGGGAACTTGTTATAAACTTTAACGAGAAATGTTTAATATTAATTCACTCTAGGTACTATTTTTATGACACTGTAAGCTAATTTCCATAATTTAATATTTTACACTTTATATGCACTTTTCAGCCCGCATCTCGTGGTCGTGTGGTAGCGTTCTCGCTTCCCACGCCCGGGTTCCCGGGTTCGATTCCCGGCGGGGTCAGGGATTTTCTCTGCCTCGTGATGGCTGGGTGTTGTGTGATGTCCTTAGGTTAGTTAGGTTTAAGTAGTTCTAAGTTCTAGGGGACTGATGACCATAGATGTTAAGTCCCATAGTGCTCAGAGCCATTTGAACCATTTTTTTGCACTTTTCACAGGTCAGATTATGGTAACTACATTTTATCGAATCCGGTCTTCTTAAATAAAGATTTTACAAATACGACCTTGGCTGAGAAATTGTCTTCATTCGACCTGATTTACAAATCGCCCCTTACTACTCGATATGATGAAGTTGACTTAATAGCCTCTTTAAATCAGGTTTCACAACGATTTTACCAAATATAAGACAGAGATAATCGAGTACAGTCGAATGAAATCAGACGATGCTGAGGGAATTAGATAAGAATATGAGATAATGTAAACAGTAGATGCGATTTGTGGTCTACTGACACGCTTGAGAGGTCATACGCTAATTCCTCTCCACTGCCTGAGTTTTCATGTCAGAGTTGCGAGGGCAGCGTACATCTTCAACTATCTGCTGCATGTATTCCAATCTCTGCCTTTTTCTACAGTCATTACCTTCTACAGCTCCCCCTACTACAGTGGTAGCTACTCCCTGATCTCTTAACAAGTGTCCTGTCATGATGTCCCTTCTCCTTAGTGTTTTCCACATATTCCTTACCTCACCGATTTTGAGGAGAACCTCCACATTCCTTACCCTATCAGTCCACCAAATTTTTCAACATTCTTCTGTAGCACCACATTTCAAATGCTTCGACTCTCTTTTATTGTGTTTTACCTGCTGTCCATATTTCGCTCCAAACGAAGATTCTCAGACATTTCTTCCTCAGATTAAGGCCTATGACTGATATAGTTTTTTCATGGCCGCTGCTTCCCTGCTATGTACGTCATACTTGCTCTGTTCGTCATCGGTTGTTTTGCTGACTAGATAGCAGAATTCCTTGACTTCGTCTATTTCGTGATCCCTATATCACATATTAAGATTCACGCTGTTTTCGTTTCGCAGCCATTAAACTGTTCATTCCATTCCGTAGATCCTGTAATTCTTCTCCACTTTCGCTGAAGGTAGCAGTGTCAACAACGAATCTTATCATTGATAGCATTTGTAGGAGGGTCTTAGTATGAAGGAATATGCTGTTTGAAGTAGGTATTTTATTATTTTTTTCTTCCTTGCTGTTAGGTGTTTGTGTTTATCACAAAAGGGTGTAATAGTGAACATAACGTTTGATGGAATGTCAAATATAAACATGGTCGGAGACCATCGTTGTTTTATAAAATAAATTGTTGATTGTGTACAGCAACTAGTTACAAATTGATTTTCGATTACTTTATTTAAAAAGTACCTTTACTGATATCGAATTTTTTACAATTCATCATCAGACTTTTTTTATTCTGTCATCAGTACAGGATATACATTGGTTTCCTATGACTTGCCCTAGGATAAACAATAATTTAAAAATTACAAATTTTGAGCTACATACTTGTGACGTTAGATGTTAATTTGGCGCTTTTGTATTGGCAGTTTTCATGCAAGAACATACATTCTCAACGATGTCTGTATTTACGCTGCCACAAACGTTGCACCGCGTAGCAAACTAGTTTCGTTCAGTCGCAAAACGAATTTTCAATGTGTACCACTGGCTTCGATTTATAGGATACGAAAACATGCACACAGTTTGCAAAGTAAATAAGTTTGAAACATGCTACAAGGCAATGTTACGAAGATATGGGAATGGTTTTTCTCTTTTGGAGGGAGAAGGAAACGTAAATTACTGCTACATAAATTACTGCTAATATCACAGCTAAGCTACTCTCCATTGGCAAACCATCAAGGTGTTGCTAGAACTCATTGTTGAAGCCAAAATAATTGTACTCCAAGATGAGTATGAGTATCTCTATGGGTTCATAGGTCTCTCCAGGACTAATTTTCTTGTATGTAAGGACATTTTATTTTCTTGTAATGTTAACAAGGATATTTATGTAGAGACTGACTACGTCAAGTGATGCAAACATAGCTGTGGGTGGGTTGTGGATGTGGATTTGTATGCTATAAATCAAAAAATGTGGTGCACAATCAAAATTCTTTTTGTGACCGAACGAAAGTGGTTAACCATATAGAGCAACGTTTGTGACAGTGAAAATACAAACCTCCTTAAGAATGTATTTAACTGCATGAAAACTGGTAATACAAATGCGCCACATGGGTATGTCATTTAAGCTGCATTCCAACACAAATATGTAGCCCAACCATTTTGCCTATACATCTGTAATTTTCCAATTATTGTTTATCCTGGGGCTACTCACAGGAAACCAATGTATAATCTGTATTGATGAAAGCAGGTAGAAAAGCCCTCTGATGCTGAATTTTTAAAAAATGGAAACTGGTAACTGTACTTTTTAAGTAAAGTAACATATAATTAATTTGTGGCTGGTTGCTGTACACCATCAATAATTGATCTTACGTATCAGCCACGTTCTCCTGCCATGTCTATATACCTCGCCAGGTAAAGAGAAATAAATCTATATGCTTTCAAGAAACACAAAGTTAACCTAATGAAAACTCCTCTTAATAACATACTCAGCTACGAATGTGTCTCTTCAAACATTGTTCTGAAATATGTGATAGTCCAAGTCGACTGCAAGATTAATGCTGCGCGGTTGATGAAACAAAAATACGAAATTCCTTGCCTAAAAACTGAGATGAAAATTCAGTACAAGAAGAAAGACACATAAACAATCTTATGTACAACTTGCATCTGCAGATAAGACCCTCTCGTCCTTATAGTTCTCACACATCCTCCAGCACGTAGATAATAAAGAAAATAAAGAACACCAAATAATCTCATACAAACAGAAGAAGAAATTAGAAGCCTTAAGTTCTATTAATAATTCTGTGTTTGATAAAAATAAGCAAGCATTCCAACAGAAATTCTTTGACTAATGGCATCCACTTTAGTGACATTGAACTTATTCTATTAAATAAGGGTCTGAAACATAATCTTACAACGAACCTCAACATCCAGAGTGTTAAAAATCTCATAGCCTGTACAAAACTTGCATGTTACAGTTAAACTAGATACATAGATACTTAATAAAGATGCAATAGCTTTAAACTGATAATGAAACAGCTAAATGCAAATAATGTCTACAGAAATAATGAAATAAAAGATTTGAAAATTATCAGCACCAAACTATATGAAAGTAAAGGCTAAGGATGATAAAGCAAGCTCTCTTTCCCTATTACATGAAAAGTACCATATAGAGAACACATCACAATTTTTTCATAGCAACTACATTACTGGAATAAAATCTGATGCCACAATGAAATTCCAAATTAAAACTCCACAAGCTTCAAAGTAATTGTAACTTTTTATTGAAAACATATGAAGTGGGCAGCAGCATAACAATGAATCCCTCAGTACGAAAGCCGGTCGCGGTGGTCTCGCGGTTCTAGGCGCGCAGTCAGGAACCATGCGACTGCTACGGTCGCAGGTTCGAATCCTGCCCCGGGCATGGATGTGTGTGATGTCCTTAGGTTAGTTAGGTTTAAGTAGTTCTAAGTTCTAGGGGACTAATGACCACAGCAGTTGAGTCCCATAGTGCCCAGAGCCATTTGAACCTCAGTACGAAAACTAAGTACACAGCAAAAGAACCATGAAGGGAGCTGTCCTATTTGCCCAATAGTGAACTTGAGAAACCACCCTCCATAATTTGTAAGCTGAAAGGCCTCATTGCCTTTGAAAATATGATCACCATACACAACACACATGAACTCATAGCCTCTACCAAACACATCCCTACACCATCCAACACTATATTTGCATTACTTTTTATGTATCCAATTTCTACACAAATATTCCGGTTGAAGAAACTATAACATTATAGGAAAAATCTGCTTAGATGTAAGAAAATTAGTGATGCAGAGATTTATGAACTCATAGAAATACTCGTACTCATCCTGTAGACCATTATTTTAGCTTCAGTATAGAGTTCTGCCAACAACATGCTGGTTTGGCAATCGGTTGCGATATTAGCAGACATTTACATAAATCACATAGAACAAAAATTATTCTCAACTAATCAACAAATCAAAAGCTAAATCATATACTACAAAAGGTGTGTTGATGATACAATCCTACTTTCTGATGGTACAAACAGTGAAATTGATACATTGGCAACAGAGGTCAACAAAATGTATAAAAATATTAAATTCACCGTTGAGAACGAAACAAGTTAGAGCATAAATTTTCTTGACCTTAAAATCTCTAGCGTTGACCATAAACGTCAGTTTAGCATCTACAGGTACACACCACCACAGATGTCAGCATTGACCACTCCTCATGTCATTCCACGCAACACAAGATCTCGTATTGCAGAGCCATGGTACAGTGAATGCTGAAGGTATCTATGAATCACCCTGATAAAAAAGATGAAATCATTTCAATTGAGACAGTTGCGCACAAATAGACAAACTCCAAAACAAAATAAAAACAAAAGTCAAAGCTCCTCAGAACAACAGTTCGCACAGCATTCAATCACAAACAAATCAGTCTCCTACAGAGGCCAAACCTAAATATACTGTTATCCCATGCAGAGGCCAATGTCATAGCAAATTGCAAAATTCCTTAAATAGAAGAGTATTAATATCAGCTTACTTAGTGACAATAAATTACAGCACAAAGTGATCCATAATGTAAATATTTCCACGAACCCATACAGTAAATTACAAATATATAAGCTCCAAGCTGATTCATGCCCAAAATTCAATATTGGTGAGACAGGCATAAATTCTGAGATTAGGTACAAAGAACACCTCGATGCTTCAAGGCTTGGAAACTTGGATAAATATACATTTGCAGCCCACTTTGCTGAAGAAAACCATTCAGTGACAAACACTGAAAGCAATATGAAAATATTACATTCATCAGGAAAAGGAGACACCATGAGTATTTTAGAGGAAATACAAATCTAGAAACATGTCCCTTGACAATATCCTTAATGATCAAACTAAACTGACCAACACTCTTCTCCCGAAAAACTTCCAGAAACCACTCTCTGTGCTCCACCACTCTTCAGACCAAGTAACAAATCTTATAATATTGTATCTACCTACAATAGCCAATATTATTTGTGGCACTAGAAACTAAGAAATTAAGACTTATCATCGTCATCGACGAACTAATAGCACATGAGATTGCCCACTCTTGTATCTCTATCGTTGAATAAAATAAGTTTGTAGTCCTATAATCGACAAAATCCCATGTATTTATACTTTCCGCCTACTTTTAATGTCCTAGATTTAATGTGAAACACTATTTCAGTCTAATATAACAGAAATTTACGTTTCCTCCCCCCCCCCCCCAAAAAAAACAGTCAACTGCAATACCTTTGTAACATTGCCCTGTAGCATCTTTGAAACTCGTATACATTGCAAATTGTGTAAGTGGAAACACGCACTCTTGTGACTATATTTCATTGCAAGAATACTGATAATACAAATGCAACAGATTAACATCCCACGTAATTTGCATTCCAAAACAAATATGCAGCGCAACCATTTTGCTTACCCGTTTGTAGTTTGTAAATTATTGTTTATCCTAGGGCAAGTAACAGGAAACCGATGTATACGCCGTATTGATGGAGCATGAAAAAAAACGCTGATGATGGATTGTACAAAATTTGAAACCTGTATCGGTACTTTTTAAATAAAGTAACCTAAAATCATTTTGTGGCTTGCTGCTGTACACCATCAACAATTAATTAAATTACATAATTTACAAGGCGTGGTGAATTTCGTTATTTAATGGTACATAGTTTTCAAGACTTTTGTGAGGAGGGCGTTTTCATTTCTTGGAGACATGATGTCACAAAATTTATGGTTCATGTACAGTTGCTGTGGGTCTGTCGGTAGCTTGTACTAGGTTGGTCTGACTTTTACCGTCAGGTTCTTATATCACGTATAGACCTTTGACATACGTCTTTCAACATTAATGAACAGTTTTAGCTGAAATATGTCTGATGTTTGGGACCCTTTGTTAAATCTATACCGTGGAATTTGTGTTATTTTGATGATTTGGTTTTAGGTGTCCATTTGTTTTAAAGACTACAGCCATGAGTTTTGTGACTGTGATTCCGGTTTATTATGTGTTCATGTTTTAAACGCTTATACATTTCTGGACTAGAGCTGAAAAGAATGAAAGTATTGACGTACTCGCTCTGTGGGTACTTCGTAGAGTATTAGGTGATGGTTACTTCACTAATACATTAGAGTACCATAATTTTAAGCGTTCGTTGTGTTATAGTTGTTTAGTTTTGAAATATTGGCATTCTGTTATTGTTCTTTGATGAATAAGGCCTCAGGGTGGCGGTAATGTGCCGCCGGATCTAGTCGTGTTATGGAGTAAACACTTTCTCAAGATATAGCTGTGGTTGTACTATCTTTCATACCTGGTTCTATTGTTTAATAAGTCTTCGAACTCATCTCATGTCTGAGAACCTAGTCCGCATGGCCAGATTTTTGTTAATAGTCTGCAGTCTGGTATTAAGTCAATGCTCTCCGGAAATCTGGGAATGTGGATTCTACCTGTGCCCCTTTTTCATCAATTGTTAGCAGAGAACGTACAAGAAAGGAGAAAGCTAAATTTCCCATGTGTGATGTTTTCTAAGCCCGTGGTGATTTGTGAGCAGCGACTTTTCTCTCGTATGGAAGTTTAGAGACTCCTGTCCCCTCTCGCGATCACGCGTCGCACTCTCTGAACACACGTTGTAGTTTCACACAGCGAGAAGGTTGCTAGCGGCCTGAGTGTATGAGGATTGCTTGCATAAGGTAAAGAACCACATTCCTCCGAAATAGAGACCGACACAAGTCTGTTAACATCAGAAAATACAATACTTCACAGACAAATGTAGGAAGAGTGCTAAAACCTGAGACACGTGCTTGAAATCACACGGAGTTTTATTGAATCCAAAATGAGAACACAAAATGATTAACAGATGGTGCTTTATATGATAAAATCAACAATAGTACGAAATCAATAATTAACATAATAATTGACTTTCAGCAAAGACGTTCTACTCTTAATTATAACAAATTCCGAACATGTCGACAGTAATTCATCAACAAGACCCGTAGTCGATGGACTGTGGGAATATCACTGTGCATCATATAGGGAGGTACGGCTGAGAATTGCTATCGGATGCTGTCTTTTGGGGTCCCAAATGAGGTAGGACGATCGCGGTAGACTTGTGACTTCATGTAACCCAATAACCAATAATCACATGGATTGATTTCTGAGGACCTGGGAGACCAAACGTTACTGAAGTGGTAGCTCAGCATTCGATATCATAGTGAAGTGGAAACGTGAAGGGACATGTGCAGCACAAAATCGTCGAGTTCGATCTCGTCTGTTGACTGACAGAGACCGGCGACAGTTGAAGAGGGTCGCAATGTGTAACAGGGAGACATTTATCCAGACGATTACACCGGAATTCCAGACTGCATCAGGATCCACTGCACGTACTATGACAGTTAGGCTGGAGGTGAGAAAACCGGGAGCGGCTGCTCATAAGCCACATATCGCGCCGGTAAATGCCAAATGACGTCTGGCTTGGTATAAGGAGCGGAAACATTGGACGATTGAACAGTGGGAAAACGTTGTGTGGTGTAATGAACCACGGTACACACTGTGGCGATCCGATTTGAGGGTGTGGGTATGGTGAATGCCCGGTGAACGTCATGTGCCAGCGTGTGTAGTGCTAACAGTACAGTTCGGAGGCGGTGGTGTTATAGTGTGGTAGTGTTTTTCATGGAGGGGACTTGCACCCTTTGTTGTTTTGCGTGGCACTATCACAGCGTAGGCCTACATTGATGTTTTAAGCACCTTCTTGCTTCCCATTGTTGAGAGCAATTCGAGGATGGTGATTGCATGTTTCAACACGAACGAGCACCTGTTCATGATGCACAGCCTGTTGCGGAGTGGTTACACGACAATTACATCCCAGTAATAGACTGGCCTGCATAGAGTCCTGACCTGAATCTTGCTGAACACCTTTGGGATGTTTTGGAACGCCCACTTCGTGACAGGCCTCATAGACCGACATTGATACCTCTCCACAGTGCAGCACTCCGTGAGGAATGGGCTTCCATTCCCGAAGAAAGCTGCCAGCACCTGAATGAACGTATGCCTGTGAGAGTGGAAGCTGTCGTCAATGTTAAGGTTGGGCCAACACCATACTGAATTCCAACATTACCGATGAAGGGCGCCACGAACTTGTAAGTCATTTTCAGCAAGGTGACCGAATACTGCGTGCTCTGCATTGAATGTACTGTTAAATTATTTGTTGAAAACATTTTGGATCTTGTGTCAGGCTAGTTGGAGCAGGAAGATGAAAAGTGATTGCACTTTTTAAGGAAGATTGGTACATGTATAAATTAAATGTTAGACTTTAAGCGCTTCAGGTGACTTTTCGGCATGTAAGGGATCGACAGTAGGTACTATTTCGGTAATCTCTGCCCACCAAACGTATTTCTGCACATTAAATTTTCTGATCATTATCTTGTTTTCTTTTTAAGAAACATTAAAGGCCAATCATTCTGGTGTAAGCAAAATCAATGTCTATGCAGTAAGCACAGTTTTGTTGGTGCTACCTAGGTTATATCTGCTCATATTTTAACAGTATGTGAAAACAATACTAAACTGATCATGTACTAAATTTCTGTCGAAGATAGGTTATTATAGACCGTTAGTGTTAAATGACTGGCGCGGCGCGTTACTTAAGACACGGGACACGTATTTGGGATGACAATGTCACGAAGTTCATCTGGCCATCCTGTTTTCCTCATTTTCCGGCACTTTCCTAAATCGTTCTTGTACTCCGTGCCTACGGATATAGTTGCCGATTTGACGGTTAGATCTTAGCTCTAATCATAATTCCTAATTACTTTTTACGATACTGTCAACACAACTGCAATATCCTTGTCTTGTTTCGGCATGTGAACAACCAAAAACTGGTAATACATGTTCCATAGATAAAACTGATCTGGCACTAGGGCTCTGAACAAGGACGAGATAATTTGATTGTCATTACGTATAAAGATAAGAACAACAATCTGTTTTTAGAAAATCGCAATTACAGATATCAACACTAATGTCTAGCACTTTTCCATACAAATGTCAGATTCCTTTTCTTTCTTGCAATTACACCATATTTTGCATAAAACCGCCTGGACAAACTACAGCACAAAATCGCCTGCTTCGAAAACACAGGGAGGCGGGCTGGCCGAAAATCGAGCGATGAAGGTTAAGGTATCCGGCCAGCCTGTATGCGGCCTTAATGCGGCTTTCCACAGCCCATTAGGTAAGTGCCGAGCTGGTACCAACGTCCAGCCTCTGATAAACACTACGAAAACACTTGGAATACGTTATGACTCTTGAATATGAGGGCTACACTGGACAGAGACAGGGGTACGCAGATTCCTCCCCACGGGGAGTTTTGCCTCAGGAATGCCGTCCAACCACTAAAATCTCCAAAACTGAAATAACAATGCCAATCCTTAGAGAAAAGGGGAAATACGAAAGGAAAAAAAAAACTGTTTTCGGCATACAACATCCAGTGTTATTTTTTTTTCCTTTATTGTAATTTTTAGCACCTATACGGGCGGGCTGTCAGCAGCATAGTACGCTGCTCTTCAGCCTTAAGTGGGACAATAACATGACATAGAGTTGATACAGAGAATACAAAAACCGGCGGGCAAAAAATGGAGATACAAAAAACAATATACAAGAAGCCGTTCACGTTGGACGATAAAAACACTAACACTTGTTGACACGGCGCACAAAACACGGAGAACGGCGACGGCATATGTAAACAGTTGAGTTGTAACTGCACGAAACACAAAACGAAGCACACACACTAGACACTGATGGCGATGATCTCCGGCGCGCTAATGTTCACTATGCGTGTGCGAGTCCGGGGATCTGCCAAGAGAGGAGGAGGAGGAAGGGGAGTGGGAGAGGGAGAGGGGAGAGCAGAGATGCCACGGGCAGGGGAGAAAGGGGGGAGGGAGGAAGGGGGAGGGGAAGTCCAGGGGAAGAGGGGTGGAGGGAGGGGACGGGGGAAAAGGAAAGAGAAGGGAAGGGAAGGGAAGAGAAGTGAGGGAGGGTGCCTAAAGGAAAGGACACCGGAAGTGGGGGGTGGGGCAGGGTCAAAGTTGATAGGAGGGGTAGATGGAGGGGAGGAGGACATCATCAGAGAGGGGGAGCTGGCGGAAGCCACCTTGGGAGAGGGTAAGGAGGGTGGAGAGATGGAGACCAGGTGGGACGTGGGAATACAGGCGCAGCAATGGGCGGGGGTGGGAGAGGATCGGGGAGACAAGCGGGTGAGGAGGATCGAGTTTACGGGAGGTGTACAGGATCCGTATCCTTTCAAGGAAAAGGAGGAGGTGGGGGAAGGGGATGAGATCGTACAGGATCCGTGTATTGGAGGGGAGACGGATGCGATAGGCGAGGCGGAGAGCATGGCGTTCAAGGATTTGGAGGGATTTATAAAAGGAAGGGGGGGCGGAGATCCAAGCCGGATGGGCATAACAAAGGATAGGGCGGATGAGGGACTTATAAGTGTGGAGGATGGTGGAGGGGTCCAGACCCCACTGCGGCTGGAGAGGAGCTTGAGGAGACTGAGTCGGGAGCGTGCCTTGGCTTGGATTGTCCGGAGGTGGGGAGTCCAGGAGAGGCGACGGTCGAGGGTGACACCAAGGTACTTAAGGGTGGGAGCGAGGGCGATAGCACGGCCATAGATGGTGATGTAGAAATCAAGGAGGCGGAAGGAAGGGGTGGTTTTGCCTACAATGATCGCCTGGGTTTTGGAGGGATTGACCTTGAGCAACCACTGGTTGCACCAAGCGGTGAACCGGTCAAGATGGGATTGGAGAAGGTGTTGGGAGCGCTGCAGGGTGGGGGCAAGGGCAAGGAAGGCGGTGTCATCGGCAAACTGGAGAAGGTGAACGGGGGGCGACGGCGGCGGCATGTCTGCCGTGTACAAAAGGTACAGAAGGGGGGAGAGGACGGAGCCTTGGGGCACACCAGCGGAGGGGAAAAAGGTGTAGGAATCTGCATTATGGATGGTGACATAGGAAGGACGGCGGGAGAGAAAGGAGCCGATCAGATGGACGTAGTTAATGGGAAGGGCGAAGGTTTGGAGCTTGAAGAGGAGACCGGAATGCCATACACGGTCATAGGCACGTTCGAGGTCCAGGGAGAGGAATATTGCGGAGCGAGGGGAATTAAGCTGGTCGGAAAGGAGATGAGTGAGGTGAAGGAGAAGGTCGTCGGAGGAGAAGGACGGCCGAAAGCCACACTGGGTAATGGGAGGGAGGCGCTGCTGGCGGAGATGCTGGTGGATGCGGCGGGTGAGGATAGATTCCAGGACCTTGCTGAAGACCGAGGTAAGGCTGATGGAGCGGTAGGAGGAGACGGTGGACGGCGGTTTGCCGGGTTTAAGGAACATGAGGATACGGGAGGTTTTCCACAGGTCGGGGTAGTAACCGGTGGACAGGACTACATTGTAGAGCCTGGCCAGCGTGGAGAGGAAAGAGGCAGGAGCTTCACGAAGGTGACGGTAGGTGACACGATCGTGACCAGGAGCGGTGTTGCGTTTTGTGCAGAGTGTAGCAATGAGATCCTGTGTAGTGATATCAGCATTGAGTTCCGTGTGAGCAATGTTTTCCAAGTACTGGAAACCAGGAGTGATGGGAGGGACAGAGGTGTCAGTTCGATCACGGAT
This sequence comes from Schistocerca nitens, assembly GCF_023898315.1. NCBI lineage: Eukaryota > Metazoa > Arthropoda > Insecta > Orthoptera > Acrididae > Schistocerca > Schistocerca nitens. Next base: position 158,820,193 of record NC_064620.1, on the reverse strand, counting down.
ATCCGGGAAGAGGGAGTAATCGAACTGGGGAACATCGGGGATGGAAAATAAATCGGAGAGGTAGGAGGCAAAGTGATTGGCCTTACTAAGGGAGTCAGGGAATGGGTGATCATCATGGAGAAGAGGATAATAGGGGGAGGGTTTAGTTCCGGTAAGGCGACGGAAGGCCGACCAGAACTTGGACGAGTTGATTGGTAGGGTAGCATTTAAATGGGTGCATGTCTGTCGCCAGTCCCAGCATTTCTTAGCCGCGAGCAAATTACCAATGTGTCGCTGGAGTTGCCGGTGGCGTTGTAGTGTGTCTGGGTCACGCGTGCGGAGGAAGGCACGGTAGAGACGACGGGATGCACGGAGGAGGAGGACGGCCTGTGGGGGTAAGGTAGGATGGTGAGAGTGGACGGCGACAGTAGGGACGTGGGCCTCCACAGCCTCAGACAAGGTCTGCTGAAGAAAGGAGGCGGCATGGGTGACATCATCAGGGTGGTGGTAGGTGAAGGGGTGGCAATCGACCTGGGCAGAGAGGGTATCCCGGTAGGCATTCCAGTTGGCACGGGAATAATCATGGACGTACTTGGGGGGAGGGTCATGACGGGGGTCGGGGCGGGGGCGACGACCGTCTGAAATGGTGAGGAGGACAGGGAGATGGTCGCTACCAATAGGCTCCAGGACATCCACCGTTAAGCAGCCAAGGAGGTTGGGGGAGGAGAGGATAACAGCGGGAGTGGAGTCGGATTAGGGACGGGTGTGCTGGGGGATGGGAATGAGGTCGCCTTGAAGGGAGGGGAGGAACCGATGCCACCGCCGTAACTGGGCAGCGGAACGACTATGGATGTTGAGGTCGGCGGCGATCACGTAGGAGGAGAAGGTACGGTCGACGTGGGAGAGGAAGTCGAAGGGAATAGGGGCGTTGGGGCGGACATAGATGGTGGCGCAGGTAACGGTAAGGCTGGGGAAGAAAAGACTAAGGATCAGGTGTTCGGTGGGGTCGGGAAGGAGAGGTTGGAGCTGAACGGGGATCTGGCGATGGTGCCCAATGGCAACTCCGCCACGCGCAATTGGGAGGGGATTATCAGAGGGGTGGAGGAGGTAGGGCGAAGTGTGGACAGTGTGGTGGGGTTGGAGGAAGGTTTCATTAAGGAGGAAGGCGTCCACGCGGTGGGTGGCAAGGGTATGGAGGAAGAGGTTCTTGTTGGCGGGGAGGGAGCGGATGTTGTTGAAAAGGATATGTTGCTGTCGCGCCATGACAGGGATTTAAAAGAGGGTGTCAAGACGGGAGAAGGTGAAATGGGCCTGGTTGTTGGAGTAGGTGGCGTACATTTTGAGGTGGAAAACGGATCGGGTGGCGAGGGAGATCTGTTGGAGGGTGTGTGGGCGCTGAAAAGGATGAATATTCTGCAGGACAATGGTGAGGAATCGGATGATGTCCTCAGCGGTAGGGGGTGGGCGAAGGGAGTTGCCGGGAGGGGTGGGGGCGTCCAGAGGGCGGACAGGAACAGTGAGTTCAGGAGTGGTAGGAGGGGGTCGGGCCTTACACTTCTGGGAGTAGGTGGGATGAGGGAGGTTACAGGTATTACAGGAGGGGGGGACTGGAGATTGGGGCACTGCCGTAAAAAGTGGGCTTGCCTACAGTGCGGGCAGGTGGGGGCCTCGCGGCACTCAGATGTTGGGTGCGCATTATATCGCAAGCACCTTTGGCAGCGGAGGGATTGAGGAGGGGAACGGGAGGGGTCAACTTTATAACGCTGGTTAAAAAGGAGGGCACCCTCCTTCAGGAGACGGTCTATGGAGGGGGCGTGCTCAGAAAAAACGCGCATAAGGCGGGTGGGGCCGGCAGCGTTATGGATCCGGCGAACCGCACGCACCTCCAGATGGGGATGGGCCTGAAGCTCCGCCAACACCTCCTCCTCCGTGATCACTGGACTGAGCCGAGTGATCACAGCGGTGAGGGTCGGCGGGCGACGCGGCGGTTGGGGTTGGCGGGAGGGAGGTGGCGAGGGAGCAGGGTTGAGAGAAGCATGAGTGCTAAATCGGGTGACAGGGATGCGGGAAAGGAGGTCTGTGTGGAGGGTAGGGCTGGGGGAGGAGATGAGTACCGAATCACGGCGAGGAGTGAGGAGGGAGATGGGGGCACAAGGACAATTCTGGCGAAGGAATAGGGTGAGGTTCCGGGCTTCAAGGAGGGGGGATCCGGACGGGAGAGGAGGTAGCGGTAGGAGGAGGGGGTAGAGGAGGAGGAGGAGGGGGCAGGGACGGGCGGGGAGACATCCATGGCATCAGGGTTGGGGGAAGGGGGACGAAGCGGAGCCTTTTTTGGAGGAGACGAGGCAGGGGTTCCACTGGGGCGCTTGACAGCGGCAGAGGAAGTGTGGGGGATGGGAACAACTGGAATGTGGCGGGGAGTGGCAGGTCCAAGGACAGGAGTCGGCGCCGGAGATGGTGACGGTGACGGTGACGGTGAAGGCGAAGGCGAAGGCGACGGCGACGATGACGATGACGGTGGCGGTGGCGGCGGTGATGGCGAAGGCGACGGGGAGAGCTGGGCATGGACAGTGGCCCGACGGGCCACCACCCTAGCCAGAGCTGCAGTGACAGGCTGGGGGAGTGGGGGGAAAGGATCAGATCGAGAGGAGCGGGAGGAAGAAGCTGGAGAGGGGGCGACAAAGAGCGAGGGTGAAGGGAGAGTGAGAAGGGGCGGGATGGAAGGAGGGGGGTGGGACTGGGCACACCACGTTATAGTGGTGGAGGCGGCGGAAGGGGAAGTGTAAACTATGGCGGTGGTGGTAGTGGTGGCGGTGGTGGTGGGGGCGGACATGATGACAGGGAGAAAAAACGCACAGCACGAAAAGGAAAGGACACAAACTGGGAACAGACTAAGACGCAGACGGACGAAGATGCAGACTGAGGAAGACCAGGGTCGGACGACCGGGGTCGGACGGCGACGGCGACGGCGACGGCGGCGGCGGCGACCAGGCGGCGGCGGCGAGAACCGGCTGGCGGCGGCGGCGAGTACCGGCTGGCGGCGACGGCGAGCACCGGCTGGCGGCGACGGCAGCGAACAGACGGACGGACGGACAGCAGGTAGCAGCGGTAGCGGCGCAGACGGACAGCGAGCAGGCAGGCGGACGGATGGACGGACGAACGTACGAACAGCTACAGCAGTAAGCGGCGGGCAGGCGGGCAGACAGGCAGACAGACAGACACAATCTTCGAAAGCGGAGATTCCACCCTGAGAGTAGCCCAGGCTTTGCAATCAGGCGCCTTCGAATGAGGGGATCCAACCCTCTGATCCAGTGTTACCGAAAGGGTTTCCTTTACACAGTTGATCGTCTTACTTCGAGACAGCTGCATATCGCCTTTAATCGATTTACACTGTATATACGCGTTAACAATAATATGTCGGGTGACTCAAAAGTCCATTGACGTTCTAAAATAGACTAATCCATTGAAGAATGTAGGTAGACCTGTAAGGTTTACACAGATGCACGTAATGCCATTGAATTTCATAGAAACCAAAAGCAAGTGCTACTACTGGCCAATAGATGGCACTGGGCAGCAACATGTCAGCGACGCTGCGTGAGAACCTGGTATCAAATGAGATGTAATGAATCAGCGCGTCAGATGCGCTAGCAGTCGTGGCTTGTTGGCCTTACCAGAAAAGGCAGGATGGTGCTGCATCCCATTTTGCTACAAGAGTGAAAGATCTATTGCGCCCATCGTTTAGTGAAAAAGCGGACCAAGGGATGTTTAGGACTGGTGAAATCTCACGCACAGACGTATAACACAAGTGACACTCAATCACCTGACCACGTTCCAAGTCCGTGAGTTCCTTGGAGCGCCCCTTTCTGCTCCCTCGCGATGTCTAATGAATACTGAGGTCGCTGATATGGAGTACCTAGCAGTAGCTGGCAGCACAATGCACCTAATATGAAAAAAGGAATGTTTTTTGGGTGTGTCCTGATGCTTCTGATCACATAGTGTATCTAGTGCAGTTGTCAAATTCTTTCTTGTTTCTTTTAGAAAACAATATAATAGAATTTCATATGCTCGATTAAATCTAAATGTTAGCTAGCCCTACATGTTAATTCAATGCTATGTTTCGACTACCAGATAATCAGCTTCTTCAGCCTGACGTTTTACCATCTACCAGACATTTCCTCATCTCCGAAAATGATTACATCATCGATATTTTCTTTCTGCTATCTGCCGGCCAGGGTCCGTGGACGGAGTTTACGTTTTTACTTTCAGACTGTTATTATATCTGCTTATTCTGAGATAAAAGATTTCTCTTTATATCTGGCGTTGTGGATATCTTTTCCATTTCCGTCAGAAAAGGTTAAGCGTCACAACCAGTTTAATACGCAGAAGGGAAATCTAAAGATTAATACCAGATAATCAACATCTTAATGCAATGAGGAGTTTCGGTTGCTTCTCTGATGGTATTGACTTTTAATTTCCACAAGACAACTAATGAATATGCAGTTTGGTACAATGTGTAAAGTCCTTTTCATTTTAATAAGTGCCACAGATTTGTTATCAAAAGCTGTGTACAAAATAACGGTTTAACACTTCTGCCTAGTAAGGAAAGTTTCTTGCATCTTTTCTACAGAAAGTTCTAGCAATTTTCACGGTGTACTCTCTCTAATAGGTAAATAGCTTTCTTCATAAGCACCTTTGATTTCCTGAAAAACACTATTATGAACTTAAGGAAACCTTCAGGAATTCTATTTCTATTGGTAGGATCCATCGCTCTTGCTGCACACACATTACGTTTAAAATTACGAAGCATGGAAAAACTCAAAAACTGTCAATTTGTATGGCAGAAAAAATCATTGCTGTCCCAAAAATGCAGTATGTATGAAGTAATTAATCTAGGTGAAACAATGAAAAAGTGAGATAAACGGCGTGGTGCGTTTAAATAACCCAAAATCCGTGTACGGTACACTTCGCTTCTTCATTGGATGTAATTGATCGTGATGCGATTACTCTTAATTGGTAACAGATTTTTTTATCCGTCACGTGTAATATGTGGGCATTTAAGCAAATTGTTCACAGTTTTATACGTTGTTGTTGTTGTGGTCTTCAGTCCTGAGACTGGTTTGAAGCAGCTCTCCATGCCACTCTATCCTGTGCAAGCCTCTTCATCTCCCAGTACCTACTGCAACCTACATCCTTCTGAATCTGCTTAGTGTATTGATCTCTTGGTCCCCCTCTACGATTTTTACCCCCCACACTGCCCTCCAATACTAAATTGGTGATCCCTTGATGCCTCAGAACATGTCCTACCAACCGATCCCTTCTTCTAGTCAAGTTGTGCCACAAACTTCTCTTCTCCCCAATCCTATTCAGTAGCTCCTCATTAGTTACGTGATCTACCCACCTTATCATCAGCATTCTTCTGTAGCACCACATTTCGAAAGCTTCTATTATCTTCTTGTCCAAACTAGTTATCGTCCATGTTTCACTTCCATACATGGCTACACTCCATACAAATACTTTCAGAAACGACTTCCTGACACTTAAATCTATACTCGATGTTAACAAATTTCTCTTCTTCCGAAACGATTTCCTTGCCATTGCCAGTCTACATTTTATATCCTCTCTACTTCGACCATCATCAGTTATTTTACTCCCTAAATAGCAAAACTCCTTTACTACTTTAAGTGTCTCATTTCCTAATCTAATCCCCTCAGCATCACCCGATTTAATTTGACTACATTCCATTATCCTCGTTTTGCTTTTGTTGATGTTCATCTTATATCCTCCTTTCAAGATACTGTCCATTCCGTTCAACTGCTCTTCCAAGTCCTTTGCTGTCTCTGACAGAATTACAATGTCATCGGCGAACCTCAAAGTTTTTACTTCTTCTCCATGAATTTTAATACCTACTCCGAATTTTTCTTTTGTTTCCTTTACTGCTTGCTCAATATACAGATTGAATAACATTGGGGAGAGGCTCCTTTCCCAACCACTGCTTCCCTTTCATGCCCCTCGACTCTTATAAGTGCCATCTGGTTTCTGTACAAATTGTAAATAGCCTTTCGCTCCTTGTATTTTACCCCTGCCACCTTCAGAATTTGAAAGAGGGTATTCCAGTTAACGTTGTCAAAAGCTTTCTCTAAGTCTACAAATGCTAGAAACGTAGGTTTGCCTTTTCTTAATTTTTCTTCCAAGATAAGTCGGAAGGTTAGTATTGCCTCACGTGTTCCAACATTTCTACGGAATCCAAACTGATCTTCCCCGAGGGCCACTTCTACCAGTTTTTCCATTCGTCTGTAAAGAATTCGCGTTAGTATTTTGCAGCTGTGACTTATTAAACTGATAGTTCGGTAATTTTCACATCTGTCAACACCTGCTTTCTTTGGGATTGGAATTATTACATTCTTCTTGAAGTCTGTGGGTATTTCGCCTGTCTCATACATCTTGCTCACCAGACGGTAGAGTTTTGTCATGACTGGCTCTCCCAAGGCCATCAGTAGTTCTAATGGAATGTTGTCTACTCCCGGGGCCTTGTTTCGACTCAGGTCTTTCAGTGCTCTGTCAAACTCTTCACGCAGTATCTTATCTCCCATTTCATCTCCATCTACATCCTCTTCCATTTCCATAATATTGTCCTCAAGTGCATCGCCCTTGTATAAACCCTCTATATACTCCTTCCACCTTTCTGCCTTCCCTTCTTTGCTTAGAACTGGGTTGCCATCTGAGCTCTTGATATTCATACAAGTGTTTTCTCTTCTCTCCAAAGGTCTCTTTAATTTTCCTGTAGGCAGTATCTATCTTACCCCTAGTGAGACAAGCCTCTACATCCTTACATTTGTCCTCTAGCCATCCCTGCTTAGCCATTTTGCACTTCCTGTCGATCTCATTTTTGAGACGTTTGTATTCCTTTTTGCCTGCTTCATTTACTGCATTTTTATATTTTCTCCTTTCATCAATTAAATTCAATATTTCTTTTGTTACCCAAGGATTTCTATTAGCCCTCGTCTTTTTACCTACTTGATCGTCTGCTGCCTTCACCCTCAGAACTACCTATTCTTCTTCTACTGTATTTCTTTCCCCCATTCCTGTCAGTTGTTCCCTTATGCTCTCCCTGAAACTCTCTATAACCCCTGGTTCTTTCAGTTTATCCAGGTCCCATCTCCTTAAATTCCCAACTTTTTGCAGTTTCTTCAGTTTCAATCTGCAGTTCATAACCAATAGATTGTGGTCAGAATCCACATCTGCCCCTGGAAATGTCTTACAATTTAAAACCTGGTTCCTAAATCTCTGTCTTACCATTATATAATCTATCTGGTACCTTTTAGTATCTCCAGGATTCTTCCAGGTATACAACCTTCTTTTATGATTCTTGAACCAAGTGTTAGCTATGGTTAAGTTATGCTCTGTGCAAAATTCTACAAGGCGGCTTCCTCTTTCATTTCTTCCCCCCAATTCATATTCACCTACTATGTTTCCTTCTCTCCCTTTTCCTACTGACGAATTCCGGTCACCCATGACTATTAAATTTTCGTCTCCCTTCACTACCTGAGTAATTTCTTTTATCTCGTCATACATTTCATCAATTTCTTCATCATCTGCAGAGCTAGTTGGCATAAAAACCTGTACTACTGTAGTAGGCATGGGCTTTGTGTCTATCTTGGCCACAATAATGCGTTCACTATGCTATTTGTAGTAGCTAACCCGCACTCCTATTTTTTTTATTCATTATGCAAATGGTTCAAATGGCTCTGAGCACTATGGGACTTAACTTCTAAGGTCATCAGTCCCCTAGAACTTAGAACTACTTAAACCTAACTAACCTAAGGACATCACACACATCCATGCCCGAGGCAGGATTCGAACCTGCGACCGTAGCGGTCTCGCGGTTCCAGACTGCAGCGCCAAAACCGCGCGGCCACTTCGGCCGGCTATTCATTATTAAACCTACTCCTGCATTACCCCTATTTGATTTTGTATTTATAAATCTGTAATCACCTGACCAAAAGTCTTGTTCCTCCTGCCACCGAACTTCACTAATTCCCACTATATCTAACTGTAACCTATCCATTTCCCTTTTTCAATTTTCTAACCTACCTGCCCGATTAAGGGTTCTGACATTCCACGCTCCGATCCGTAGAATGCCAGTTTTCTTTCTCCTGATAACGACGTCCTCTTGAGTAGTCCCCGCACGGAGATCCGAATGGGGGACTATTTTACCTCCGGAATATTTTACCCAAGAGGACGCCATCATCATTTAATCATACAGTAAAGCTGCATGTCCTCGGGAAAAATTACGGCTGTAGTTTCCCCTTGCTTTCAGCCGTTCGCAGTACCAGCACAGCAAGGCCGTTTTTGTTAATGTTACAAGGCTAGATCAGTCAATCATCCAGACTGTTGCCCCTGCAACTACTGATAAGGCTGCTGCCCCTCTTCAGGAACCACATGTTTGTCTGGCCTCTCAACAGATACCCCTCCGTTGTGGTTGCACCTACGGTACGGCCATCTGTATCGCTGAGGCACGCAAGCCTCCCCACCAACGGCAAGGTCCATGGTTCATGGGGGAAGCAGTTTATTGAGTGTTGAGGGTTTATGTGTGTCATTCACAAAGTCTCTAATCTGTGGTTTCCCTCCTGAGAAAGTTGTTTGTATTCATAACAAAGTGAAATGTTCGCATTTAATTTGGGTCAACCACCTCAGAATTCACAGGCAGTTTTATATAGCCTGTGAATTCTGAGGTGGTTGACCCAAATTAAATGCGAACATTTCACTTTGTTATGAATACAAACAACTTTCTCAGGAGGGAGACCACAGATTAGAGACTTTGTGAATGACACACATAAACCCTCAACAGTCAATAAGAATTTAAATTATCAACAAGATTATAGCAAAAACGTCAAGAATGATGAGGTTTTGCCAAACGTCATATAGCCATATGAAGATGTTTTATTTGCTACTACCGGTTTTGTGTCAGTATAGAAGCATATTCAGGTTTTTCTGCCTACAATACAAATCAATGTGCGAAATTTTATGAAATGGTAGAAATACAGAACCATAGATAGTGTTGGCATTCAACAAAAAGCATTAGAAATACTCAAAATGTTTATGTTTTCACATTTTAGATGGACAGTTACCAAGTCTCAGCATTGGGAAAGATATCCACGTTAAGAGTCAAACACAATGGTGGTTTATCGTAATAAATATTTATCAGAAATTAGATACTCTCTGCTTCGATGGTTCAAATGGCTCTGAGCACTATGGGACTCAACATCTTAGGTCATAAGTCCCCTAGAACTTAGAACTACTTAAACCTAACTAACCTAAGGACATCACACACACCCATGCCCGAGGCAGGATTCGAACCTGCGACCGTAGCAGTCCCGCGGCCCTCTCTGCTTCGGATGATGGTATAATTCAGATGTTTGAAGTATTTATCAATGGTAATGTTCTAAATACCAACTGATATACACAAATGACTGTAACTAGCAACTGCTATTGACGTTACCGCTATCTATTTCGAAGCATCCTCACAGCTAGGCAACCTGTGGCAATGTGTCTTATAGGTCACAGACTACTTTCTCGAATCGTGTTTCCTTTACAAGCTGGATTCCCAAGAAAACTACTAGTACATGTTGCCTTTGTGCTCTTAATTTAAATAAACACACTCAATCTTCCGCTGCGTGTAATGGAGGGTTCAGTAAAAGTGAATAATTACGGCTATTTCGTTTATTTTAGCTGACTGTTTGCACACTCTATTGCTCACTCTTTCATCATGGTATTCGGCTAAGCACTGCGGTTTACGGTGTAAGTTTCAAGTCCACGATGTGTGTGTAGACAGCAATCCTTTGCGGGAGCGTTTGTGAGCCTTACCCCCTCCGCTACCGACTCCCTCCGCCAACCCTTTGCCAGACGCAGGCCGTGTTGTCGGCAGACTCAATTCGACGATCCTTTGTGTCCACAGAACTCGCCCGGCCTGCGTCAGCCGTGCCCTCTTCTAGCGAACTGCGAGACGTTCAGCAGCAGCCGCAGAGGGATCTGTTCCCCGAGCTGGCCGCAAACTCCGCTTCCCTTTTCTCCGACAGCGCCACGTTCTCTGCTTCTTTCGTGAGGTCTTCGTCCGACTTAGTGTGGTCAAGGGGACAGCAGAAACGGCGATTTAGGGGAATTACATTCAGTTTGCTTTGTCGTCTTTCGAAGTTAAGAAACATTTGGGAAACAAATATTTAACATGTTGTGGGTAGGTTGCTGCTACAATACCAGAAGAAATGATTTTCTCTACGGATTATTTACGCTGTGAATGGAACTGAAAGGAGTTAAATATGCACCAAAATCAATATTTTCACAATAATGTAAAAAGATCAAATTATGTACAAAAACTAAATCTAATCTGAAATCAATTATTACGGAAAACTCCTTACTTAAACAGATGAGCCTTCACGTAGTAAGGAAAATGTACGGAGCAGATCAACAAACAATGAGACTGGTTATTTGTAACAGGTGTTAACTACTCAATTTCATGTTCAAAAAGATTTCGGTCTTGCAGCCTGTCGTCGTAAACTTCATTGCAAGATATTTCGGCTGGACAACTGCCAGCCATCTTCAGGTGAGCCAAACGAGGACTGACGAAGACGCTTTTTTTTCTGTATTGTAATTTTAAAACCTGTACAACAGGCAGGCTGTCAGCAGAATTCTACGCTGCTCTTCAGCCATAGAATACACAATGAGAAAAAAACAGTAAGAATACACATAAGTTACAGAACAGTGGGCAATAAAACAGTAGACACATAAAGACAAACACGGAGCCATTCACACTCGACGATAATCCACACGGCAAACTGTTGAAACGACGCACAAACACTGAAGATGGTGATGGCACAGGTGAATGATGGAGTGCGACTGTGAACACTGAACACTAAACATGACGGCACACACGAGACATTGATGGCGATGATCTCCAGTGCGCGAAAGTCCACGTAGCGTGTGCGAGTCTGGGGACCTGCCAAGAAAGGAGGAGCGGGGGTGGGAGAAGGAGAGGGGAGAGCAGAGATGCCATGGGCAGAGGAGATAGGTGGAAAGGAGGAAGGTGGAGGGGAAGCCCGGGGGAAGAGGGATAGGTAGAGGGATGGGGGGGGGGGAGAAAGGAGGGAGGGAGGCAGGGTGCCTAAAGGAAAGGACACCGGAAGTGGGGGGGGGGGGCAGGATCAAAGTTGATAGGAGGGGTAGATGGAGGGGAGGAGGACATCATCATGGAGGGGGAGCTGGCGGAATCCACCTTGGGAGGGGGTAAGGTGGGTGGAGAGATGGAGGCCGGGTGGAACGTGGGAATACAGGTGCGGCAGTGGGCGGGGGTGGGAGAGGATGGGCGAGACAAGCAGGTGAGGAGGATCGAGTTTGTGGGAGGTGTACAGGGTCCATATCATTTCAAGGAAAAGAAGAAAGTGGGGGAACGGAATGAGATCGTACAGGATCCCCGTCGGGGAGGGGAGACGGATGCGATAGGCAAGGTGGAGAGCATGGCGTTCAAGGATGTGAAGGGATTTATAAAAGGTAGGGGGGGTGGCGGAGATCCAGGCCGGATGGGTGTAACAAAGGATAGGGCGGATGAGGGATTTATAGGTGTGGAGGAGGGTGGAGGGGTCCAGACCACACGTACGGCCGGAAAGGAGCTCGGGGAGACGGAGGCGGGAGCATGCCTTGGCTTGGATTGTCCGGAGGTGGGGAGTCCAGTAGAGGCGACGGTCGAGGGTGACGGCAAGGTACTGAAGTGTGGGAGTGAGGGCGATAGGACGTCCATAGATGGTGAGATAGAAATCAAGGAGGCGGAAGGAAGGGGTGGTTTTGCCTACAATGATCGCCTGGGTTTTGGAGGGATTGACCTTGAGCAACCACTGGTTGCACCAAGCGGTGAACCGGTCGAGATGGGATTGGAGAAGGTGTTGGGAGCGCTGCAGGGTGGGGGCAATGGCAAGGAAGGCGGTGTCATCGGCAAACTGGAGAAGGTGGACGGGGGGTGACGGCGGCGGCATGTCCGCCGTATACAAAGGGTACAGAAGGGGGGAGAGGACGGAGCCTTGGGGCACACTGGCGGAGGGGAAAAAGGTGTAGGAATCCGTGTTATGGATGGTGACGTAGGAAGGACGGTGGGAGAGAAAGGAGCCGATCAGACGGACGCAGTTAATGGGAAGGGCGAAGGTTTGGAGCTTGAAGAGGAGATCGGAATGCCATACGCGGTCATAAGCACGTTCTAGGTCCAGGGAGAGGAAGATTGCGGAGCGGCGGGAATTAAGCTGGTCGGAAAGGAGATGAGTGAGGTGAAGGAGAAGGTCGTCGGAAGAGAAGGACGGCCGAAAGCCACAGTGGGTAACGGGAAGGAGGCGCTGCTGGCGGAGATGCTGGTGGATGCGTCGGGTGAGGATAGATTCCAGGACCTTGCTGAAGACCAAGGTAAGGCTGATGGGACGGTAGGAGGAGACAGCGCACGGCGGTTTCCCAGGTTTAAGGAACGACGAAGACGTTCTCCGCTCCAGCTTTTATTGTGCGCTGATAGTACTGCCGCGCATGCGTTTCAATCGCGGAGACAGATGGGCCACACCGCCCAGCGGCAGCGCCCTCACTGGTGGAACTGCAGTACTCAGCTTCCGTCGGTATTGTCGCTGGCCGCAGCTATCGAAGTCTTCTGGCGTCTTCGTCTCGAGCAAATTTCGGAGATGACGGGATTCCATGCGTTATTCAATTGTTAACCACTGTCACAGTTCATTAGATTTCCCGCAATGCGTATTTCAACTGATTCTTTGATAATGGAGTACCAAAAAGTTGTTGCAGTGGCCAAAATCGAAGTTCTGTCGTACTCCATTGAATGTCCGTTAGAAATACAATGTTCCGCAACTGCAGACTTACTAGGTAGCAGTAGGCGAGTGCAACGTTGATGTTCTGTACAACGCTCTTCCACTGTGCGCGTTGTCTGTCCTATATAGGCCATACCACATTGACACGGTATTTTGTAAATTCCCGCCTTCCGCAGTAACAAATCATCCTTCATCGATCCCAGCAAAACCGAAATCTTAGAAGGCGGACGAAAAACCACTTTCACATGAAAATTATTAAGAATCCTTGCTATCTTGGAGGAGATATTTCCGACAAAGAAAAGAAAAGCTAGGGACTTGGCTGGCGCGTTCTCCTCTTTATCCACTTCCCGGTTCCTGGCTCTAGTTGAGAAGGCCCTTTTATGTTAAACCACTACCCTCGCACTTTACAGCACTTTTTTTGTAGCGGCTGCGTCAGTCATCGAACACTTGGTGCAAGCCGTTCTCTATCAGGTCCTTCAGAATCGCCTCACTTTACGTAAGCACTGCTTCCGAGTTCTCAGATCGAATGCCACGAGGATTTGCGTTTAGTGATGGCAATAAAGAAAAACCAGAGGGTGCAATTTAGGGGCTATAAGGCGGATGTGGTACATGGGTGACGTTGAATTAGTCAGAAGCTACATGACCTGATTTGCGACGTGAGGGCGTGCCTTATCATGATAAAATCACCACCCAGTCTGAGAATGTTCTCGTTGTTTCCTTGCAGTGTGCTTCCTGACGCGTAGAATGCTGCTGTAACAGTAGTGTGGGGGATAGTGCATATTTTTAACTTATTCCATGGCAGTAAAATAATGTGATTACCAACACTTGCCCTGTAGATGGAAGAAATTTCCGCCTTTTTTGGTGTTGGAGAACATGCAGATTTCCACATAGTACTGACAAGTTTCTTCAGGATCACAATGATGAAACCGTGGTTCACCACTGGTGGTAATCGATTCCAGAAACGCAAGCCCTCCTGCAGCAAAGAGACGCAGCACCTCACGGCCTGTCTCCATTCGCGCAGCTTTTTCTTCGGGAAACAACAGACGTGGCACCCAACGGGCCAAACCACGGGTTATGTGTAGATGATCAGGCATTTTCTTAAAGACTCTTCCATAGAAGTTCTCAACACTTCACTGAGGTTAGGTAGTGTTATCTGCCTCAAAAACAATCATAGAAGCTCTGATGGTGTTCACTCACAGCAAAAGGCGAAATACGAGGCCAACCCTGCTTAAGATATTAGGCATTCATTGAGGTCCTTGAACTACCTACATATTGTTGCACGAGGGACTGCACCATCACCATACACTTTGTGCAGCTTTTATTAAGTTTCAGAGGCTGTATAGTCTGAAAGAACAGAGAATTTTGTTGTGCTGTACTGCTCTCCTCGCGTCACGTTCATTGTTTGGTGTGTGAAATGCAAAGACCGTCTACGAAAAGCAGCATTACTACCAACCCACAGATACGTCAATGCTGACGCCTATGGACATTACACACAAAAACAAGCTATTCTCGAACATTCATAACTATAACGGAAACAACAAGATGCACATATCAAAAAAAAGGTTTACATCACCACGCTTCCCAGAACTCCTGAAGATAGACGTTGACTGTGGATATTGTATCACAGTCACAGTCCCTTTAACGTTCACTTGATGTCATTATAGTCGCCCAAAGGTGTAAACAACTATGCATGAGCAGCGCGGATCAGTTCCAGTCATTCCACCAGGAAGGAGGTACAAGGCTCGTGTTGTCTGTAGTTCAACCATGCGTAGACGGTCAATACCGTGGTTCGATTACGTCCGCAATGTTACTGTGTACCAGGAAGGGCTCTCAACAAGGGAAGTCTCCAGGCGTCTCGGAGTGAACCAAGGCGGTGTTATTCGGACATGGAGGAGATACAGAGAGATAGGAAACGTCGATGACATGCCTTCCTCATACCGCCCAAGGGCTACTACAGAAGTGGATGACCGCTACCTACGGATTTTGGCTAGGAGGAACCCTGACAGCAACGCCACCATGTTGAACAATGCTTTTCGTGCAGCCACAGGAAGTCGTGTTACGACTCAGACTGTGCACAGTAGGTTGCACGATGTGCAACTTGACTCCCAGCATCGATGTCGAGGTCCATCTTTGCAATCACAGCACCATGCAGTGCCGTACAGATTGATCCAACATAATGCCGAATGGATCGCTCAAGATTGGCATCGCGTTCTCTTCACCGATGAGTCTCGGAGACGTGTTTGGAGGTAACCTGATCAGGCTGAACGCCTTGGACACACCGTCCATCAAGTGAATGAAGTAAGGTGGAGATTCCCTGCTGTTTCAGGGTGGCATTTTGTGGGGGCGGCGTGCGCCGCTGGTGGTCATGGAAGGCGCGGTAACGGCCGTACGATACGTGAATGCCATCCTCCTACAGATAGTGCAACCATATGGGCAGCATATTGGCCAGGCATTCGTCTTCATGGACGACAATTCGCACTCCGATCATGCACATCTTGTGAATGACTTCCTTCAGGATAACGACATCGCTCGATTAGAGTGGATAGCATATTCTCCAGACATGAACCCTATCTTACATGCCTGGTTGGATTGAAAAGGGCTGTTTACGAACGACGTGGCCACCAACTACTCTGAGGGATCTACTCTGAATTGTCGTTTAGGAGTGAGACAATGTGGACCTAAAGTGCCTTGATGAACTTTTGGATAGTATGCCACGAAGAATACAGGCATGCAACAATCCATGAGGACGTGCTGCTGGGTATTAGAGTTACCGGTATGTACAGAAGTGTGGACCACCACCTCTGAAGGTCTCGCTGTATGGTGGTACTACATGCAATGTGTGGTTTTAAAGAGCAATAAAAAGGGCGAAAGTGATTTTTATGTTCTCAGAAATAGATTTTCACTCTGCAGCGGAGTGTGCGCTGATATTAAACTTCCTGGCAAATTAAATCTGTGTGCCGGAGCGAGACCCGGACTCGGGAACTTTGCCTTTCGCAGGCAAGTAATCTACCATCTGGACTACCCAAGCATGACTCACGAACCGGCGTCACTCTTTCAATTCTTCCAGTACCTCGTCTCCTACCTTCCAAACTTCACAGAAACTCTTCTGCGAGTTCGAGTCTCGGTCCGGCACACAGATTTAATCTGCCAGGAAGTCTGATGTTTATGTTGATCACTACTCCAATTTTATATACAGGTTCCGGGACTCTCGGAACTGAGGTGACGCAAAATTTATTTTGTTGTGTGTATAATCTGTCTCAGTCTTTTGTTGGTCAAGTGTTGCATCAGCTAGTCCACGAAATTGTACCACATCTAACAGTGAGATTAAACAAATGTATCCCATGGGAACTTTAACACCGGTAATGAAAAATCTCTTCTTTTTTATTTTTTTCTCGTGCCTTTTCGCTGCAACGGGGCAGGTCGGGATTTTTAATAAAGGATCTGGCATCGTTAAGTCGCCACTCTGTCAATCCTCAGAACCTAGGAAGTCTTCCATAACAGTTTGCGTGTACTGTGATTCATGGGAAAGCGAGAGTATGTTTACTAGTTATTTGGGAGTGGTATAATTAAGTTTAGACGTTGGTAAAAGCTCGTATTCACCTAGTGGAATGTTGAAAACCACCTAAAACCCACATCAAGGTAAGCGAGCACTCCGACACTCGTTAATTCGTCGGGCTGATTTTATCCGGGGTCGGCGCAACTCCACATCCTGGAAGCGGTGCTTTAAGGTACGTGGCTTCCGGGGTGGGTAATCTAGGATATTTCGAATATCGTTATACTAAAAATGGAGAGAGACAAAGCCTCACGAGAACTGAAGCAACGCTCACAGCAGTGGGTGAAATTAAGAGATTTATAGGCCGACTTTTTTTTAACGCTCTAACGAAAGTACTGGAAAAAATTCTATGCTGCCACCAAACAGACAGATAATAGGCGTGAAGACACTGCAGTGTGATTTCGGGAAAAGAAAATCCATCGGGGTCAGTAAATCATGCATTCGATTTTGTGAACACCGCAGACGACAAGTATGTTATAAGCATACATGGATTTATCTGCAGCATTTGGTAGTTTATGGTGGCTTTCATTATTCAGAAGACTTGAGGAGGTAGACTGACTCATTTACCTATAAAATAACCTACTGTAGTATAACCAAACACGAAGAGAGTTACACAATGTCTCCTACATCTCAATTTGTGGGTAATCATATGCTGCTTGTATCGCACGGATATAACACTAAATATTAACTAGGATAACTCTCAGTGTTATTAGTGTGGTTTTAAAATTGGAATTGTGTGTTTAAATAGTTTCTTTTGCATCTGTTTCATATCGTAGGAGAGCGCAGTAAGACGAAGATGGAAGCATCTTCGGCGCACATGCGAAGAATCCAACTGACCGCTATTGTCCACCAGGCGATGGCCACCGTACTGTAGGAGATACTGTCGGTGCGTGTTATCACCCCCTGAACTGATTCATATCGGTAACTACTTAACTGTACGTAACAGAAAAGTGGATGATCAATGTTGTAAAGGAAAATGTAATAGTAACTGATTCAGTTCTTGTTCTTGACTTGACCGCTTATGATAAACGTCGTTGTTACCGTAAAGAGTACCTTCAAACAAAATACATCATTGAAACTGAGACATGGCTAATTTATCCGTCAAGAAATATGCAGTGAAGATTTGCGTGGAAGAAAGTTAATTGCTTTTCAATCTGATTTTATTAGAAGAAGAATGATTTTTCTTCATGATAGAGTTTTCCTGAAATTACAATCTTTGCAGTTCGAAGTGATTCAGCTGTAGACATTGAAAGGCAAGAGCAAAGATATGATCCCACATGACAACTTTTGAAAAGTCATGAAATTTCTGTGAAACTGATGTTACAGAAATAATTGGATTTTTGCTCTCTCTACTTTCGAATTAGCAGGAAGTCAATTTAATAAATTCATGGAAGTAATTCAAAGCCGGCCGCGGTGGCCAAGCGGTTCTAGGCGCTTCAGTCCGGAACATACCTGACTGAAAACTTTCTTCAATTATGTGTTAGTTATGATGTCTACTGATGTTGTCTGTTCAAGTTATAACAAGCAATTAATGGGGTGAGGCCACATGTGGCGACCAGTATACACTACTGGCCATTAAAATTGCTACACCAAGAAGAAATGCAGATGATAAACGGGTATTCGTTGGACAAATATATTATACTAGAACTGACATGTGATCACATTTTCACGCAATTTGGATGCATAGATCCTGAGAAACCAATACTCAGAACAACCACCTCTGGCAGTAATAACGGCTTTCATTCGCCAGGACATTGAGTCATACAGAGCTGGGACGGAGTGTATAAATACAGCTGCCCATGGAGTTTCAACACGATACCAAAGTTTATCAAGAGTAGTGACTGGCGTATTGTGACGAGCCAATTGTGCGGCCACCATTGACCAGACGTTTTCAGTTGGTGACAGATCTGGAGAATGTGCTGGCCAGGGCAGCAGTCGAACTTTTATCTGGATGCAGAAAGGCCCGTACAGCAGCTGCAACATGCGGTCGTGCAGTATCCTGCTGAAACGTAGGGTTTCGCAGGGATCGAATGAAGTTTAGTGCCACGGGGCGTAACACATCTGAAATGTAATGTCCACCGTTCAAAGTGCCGTCAATGCGAACAAGAGGCGACCGAGACGTGTAACCAATTGCGCCCCATACCATCACGCTGGGTGATACGTCAGTATGGCGCGGACGAATACACGCTTCCAATCTGCGTTCACCGCGATGTCGCCAAACACGAATGCGACCATCACGATGCTCTAAACAGAACCTTGATTCATTCGAGAAAATGACGTATTGCCATTCGTGCACCCAGGTTCGTCGTTGAATACACCATCGTAGGCGCTCCTGTCTGTGATGCAGGGTCAAGGGTAACCGCAGCCATGGTCTCCGAGCTGACAGTCCATGCTGCTGCAAACGTCGTCGAACTGTTCATGCAGATGGTTGTTGTCTTGCAAACGTCCCCATCTGTTGACTCGGATCGAGACGTGGCTGCACGGCCCGTTACAGCCATGCGGATAAGATGCCTGTGATCTCGACTGCTAGTGATACGAGGCCGTTGGGTAATCCGTATTACCCTCCTGAACCCACTGATTCCATATTGTGCTAAGAGTCATTGGATCTAGACCAACGCGAGTAGCAATGTCGCGATACGATATACCGCAATCGCGATATACTACAATCCGACCTTTATCAAAGTCTGAAACGTGATGGTACGCATTTCTCCTCCTTACACGTGGCATCACAAGAACGTTTCACCAGGCAACGCCGGTCGACTGCTGTTTGTGTATGAGAAATCGGTTGGAAGCTTTCCTCATGTCAGCACGTCGTAGGTGTCGCCACCGGCGCCAACCTTGTGTGAATGCTCTGAAAAGCTAATCATTTGCATAT
The DNA here is from genome assembly GCF_023898315.1 of Schistocerca nitens. NCBI lineage: Eukaryota > Metazoa > Arthropoda > Insecta > Orthoptera > Acrididae > Schistocerca > Schistocerca nitens. The sequence continues at coordinate 158,800,947 of NC_064620.1, read as the reverse complement.
CGCAGCATCTTCTTCCCGTCGGTTAAATTTCGTGTCTGTAGCACGTCATCTTCGTGGTGTAGCAATTTTAATGGCCAGTAGTGTAGTTGCGCGTGAGCATAAATTTGCAGAAGGGAAGCTCACGAAAAGAGTGGGAGGGTATCTGATGCAATAATAGACATAGACGGATGCACGAGTGGAGAGGAAAGTAAACAAGTGGAGAGGAGAATACTGCATTCATCATTCGGCCAGCGAGTAGGAGCAGTATTCTGGTGGCAGCGGCCACGGCAGCCAGCGTCGTAACGATCGAGAGATGCAGTGCCCTGGCGGTGGCAGGTGGAGTAGCTGACATCTTGAGAAACGAAGGGAGGCACAACGCCCTGGTGGAGGGGCACCCGCGGCAGCCGACGTCATGAGCAGTGACTGAAAGGTGCAGTATCCTGGCTGCGGCAGATAGGGCAGTCTACATCAAAAGCAGTGACCGAGAGTCGCAGTGTCCTACTGGCGGCACAAGGGGCATTTGACGTCACGAGAGCGATCAAGAGTTGTTGCATCCTAGCGATGGCAGATGGGCACCCAGGATTAGAAGCAACGACCAAGAGATGCAGCACACTTGGTGGTGACAGCCGGGACACCCAGCTTTGTGAACAATGAATGAGAAGGCGGCATCATGATGCTAGCAGTGACTGAGAGACGTACTATCCTGGTGGTGGCAGCCGGAGCAGCCAATGTCATGAGCAAGAATAGAGAAATGTGGCATTCTGAAGGTTGCAGGTGAGGCAGCCGTGATTGCGAGCAATGATCAAGAGATGCAGCGTCCAGTTGATGGAAGCCAGAGTAGCCTAAATCCCAAGCAATGACCAGGAAGTGCACTGTCCATGTGGTGGTGGAAGCCGAGGCAGTGGACGTCGCGAGCAACAACCGAGAGATGCAGGGTCCTTGTGGTGACAGCCTGGCCAGCCAAAATCGCAGGCAATGTCTGAGAGTCACAGCATCCTGATGGTGGGAGCTGGACAACCAACGCCGCTAGGAACGTCCGAGAGCAACAGCATCCAGATGGTGACATTTGGGGTAGCCGACCTCGTGAGCAGCTCTGCGTGCTTGTAGTAACTGCCGCAGCAACTCACCTCGTGTGCAACGACCTTGAAACTCTGCTTTTGTGTGGTGGCGTCCAGATGCGCATTCTAGGTAGTAGCTGCTGGGCGTCACGGGTTCAAGCAGTGCATTCCGGTGGTAAATGCTGTGTGTCAACAAAGTCAAGCAACACGTCCTGGTCGGAAAGTCACAGAGCTGATTTGCCAGCTGGCGAGACCTATGCATCCCGGCAGGGTAGTAGCAGCCGGGCGAGACTCCTGTTACTGCCAGGATGCATTCTTCACCACAAGCGAGCTCACTATGAGCAGAAATTTATTAGGTGGGTTCGGTTCACATCGACTAACAATACGTGTTCTGCAGTGTGCCGAGAAAACTAATATAATTTTGTCAGTGTGTCAAATGGGCTACTGTTAGTCTGCCATGTAGAGATGAGATCAGAGTTTTGAATTAGTAGTGGCAATGTCGGGAGGCAGCTTAGTGGATCTGGATCAATTACCATTCTGGGTCAGAATAATAAGCCAGAAAGTAGATAATAATTAACAAAATACGACCACTTTAATGATTCCTAATGAAGAGATTAAATCTGAATTAACTAGTTTGAAATTAGAAATAAAATGCGTAAGTACTCAGCCTACAAATACTCATACCAGTCTAGAAGACCTTATTCGCGATTCTAGAGAAGAGAATTCTTAAATGAAAAAGGATATTCTTAATCTGTTCCGGTGGATTGCGACCATGTATGTCTTAGCTCGAGAGGAAATTTATAAAAATAATGTTATCCGCCGAGAGATCGTGTCTTTTTGTGGGTAATTGCATGTTGTATGTATTCTTCGAATTTAAGGTTAAATATTTTTTAAGATTACTGTCAGTGTTATTTCTGTGTTCTCAAAATTAGCATGTATAAAGGATGCTTCCACTGGGGACATTGAACATGCAAGACTTGTGAGTGGGAAGATGGCAGTAATTATTAATCGTGTAGAAGGAGACTGTAGAGAAATAGATAAGCTAAAAGCATTAAGTACGTTAAAAGATAATAAATGTGGAGACTGTTTATACTGTGATGAGGATCACGTAACAGAAAAGGCAACACCGCGAAGACGAATAGAATGCACAGATGCACGGTTGTGGGAAGTGTATAAACTGTTGTCAAGCTTTACCATATATATATATATATATATATATATATATATATATATATATATATATATATATATATATATATAGGAGCCCTTATCCTACAGAAATACACTCCTGGAAATGGAAAAAAGAACACATTGACACCGGTGTGTCAGACCCACCATACTTGCTCCGGACACTGCGAGAGGGCTGTACAAGCAATGATCACACGCACGGCGCAGCGGACCACCAGGAACCGCGGTGTTGGCCGTCGAATGGCGCTAGCTGCGCAGCATTTGTGCACCGCCGCCGTCAGTGTCAGCCAGTTTGCCGTGGCATACGGAGCTCCATCGCAGTCTTTAACACTGGTAGCATGCCGCGACAGTGTGGACGTGAACCGTATGTGCAGTTGACGGACTTTGAGCGAGGGCGTATAGTGGGCATGCGGGAGGCCGGGTGGACGTACGGCCGAAATGCTCAACACGTGGGGCGTGAGGTCTCCACAGTACATCGATGTTGTCGCCAGTGGTCGGCGGAAGGTGCACGTCCCCGTCGACCTGGGACCGGACCGCAGCGACGCACGGATGCACGCCAAGACCGTAGGATCCTACGCAGTGCCGTAGGGGACCGCACCGCCACTTCCCAGCAAATTAGGGACACTGTTGCTCCTGGGGTATCGGCGAGGACCATTCGCAACCGTCTCCATGAAGCTGGGCTACGGTCCCGCACACCGTTAGGCCGTCTTCCGCTCACGTCCCAACATCGTGCAGCCCGCCTCCAGCGGTGTCGCGACAGGCGTGAATGGAGGGACGAATGGAGACGTGTCGTCTTCAGCGATGAGAGTCGCTTCTGCCTTGGTGCCAATGATGGTCGTATGCGTGTTTGGCGCCGTGCAGGTGAGCGCCACAATCAGGACTGCATACGACCGAGGCACACAGGGCCAACACCCGGCATCATGGTGTGGGGAGCGATCTCCTACACTGGCCGTACACCACTGGTGATCGTCGAGGGGACACTGAATAGTGCACGGTACATCCAAACCGTCATCGAACCCATCGTTCTACCATTCCTAGACCGGCAAGGGAACTTGCTGTTCCAACAGGACAATGCACGTCCGCGTGTATCCCGTGCCACCCAACGTGCTCTAGAAGGTGTAAGTCAACTACCCTGGCCAGCAAGATCTCCGGATCTGTCCCCCATTGAGAATGTTTGGGACTGGATGAAGCGTCGTCTCACGCGGTCTGCACGTCCAGCACGAACACTGGTCCAACTGAGGCGCCAGGTGGAAGTGGCATGGCAAGCCGTTCCACAGGATTACATCTAGCATCTCTACGATCGTCTCCATGGGAGAATAGCAGCCTGCATTGCTGCGAAAGGTGGATATACACTGTACTAGTGCCGACATTGTGCATGCTCTGTTGCCTGTGTCTATGTGCCTGTGGTTCTGTCAGTGTGATCATGTGATGTATCTGACCCCAGGAATGTGTCAATAAAGTTTCCCCTTCCTGGGACAATGAATTCACGGTGTTCTTATTTCAATTTCCAGGAGTGTAGTATTAATGTACAGGACGATGTTGAAACCATATTTGATTGTTCGAATGGTACGATCATATTAGTAGTACGTTGAACAAGCGAAAGCAGTTCGCTGGGTTTCGCCAACATAAGGAGGGTAAACCGCATCCGCCAAATGAATGGTGAAAAAAATTATTTTCATTTAACAGTACTCGCTTGGCTAATAGGTTCCCGAGTTTCAAACCAGAAGGTCAACTACACCCAATAATATTCTTGAGAACTTTTGAGAGAACTTTGCCGTCGAAGTGGAACGATACCAAGAAAAGATAGTTTGCGATCGAACATTTAGAGACCGAAGCAGTCGAATGGGCGGTACTTCACAAACACAGTTTTATAAACTGTTCAGATTTTGTACATCAATTTATAAAAAAAATTGTATCAGAAGGTGAGCAGCAGAAGCTTATACTGGAGTTACTAGATCCAAGCCACTACAACAGACTGTGGTGCAGGTTCAGAAAATACATCGAAAGATATTTAAGTAAGAGTAAACTGGTAACGGATAAGCTTAGGTGCGTTAACTTTTGTTCGCAGCAGATAAATATTGAGAGGGAAGTAACCAACTTCGAAAACACGTTACAACATTGTGTAATAGAGAGAAACAGCAATTTGCACAGTCTATATTTGGTATTCAGACGCTGTTAAAAGTAACAAGCGATCACAAAAAACTTTTTTTCTCAGATATATAAGACCGAGGAGGTGCCCAAATAACCCCACCGAAAGACGTTCAATAAGAGGATTCGAATACCTGGAAACTGTAAGACCTCTGTATGTGGATCGAGTTCGATAGTTTCGTGTATACCATACTTGGAAGAAACGGAACGGACGCAGAAGCATATTCGAGAGTATAGCGAGTTCGATGTATGGAAGAAAGATGAATGGCAATGCCTTGACAAGTTACTCACTTATTCACATGGTGAGCGTAACGGGATTTTGGATCACTTTGGCAATGTAATGCTGGGGATGTGTGAATACTAGTGAATTAAGATTGAGTGAACTCCAATATATAAGTACGAATAGGATCCTGGATCATTAGGGAAAAGGAATACTAGGAGGATACGTGCTATTTGTGATTTCACACTGAATGAACTCACATTTTTGAGTAAGTGTGCATCCTCCTTGGAAATAGTAATAAACGCAAAATAAAGGAGCCATTATTGGCTCTGAGCACTATGGGACTTAACTTCTGAGGTCATCAGTCCCCTAGAACTTAGAACTACTTAAACCTAACTAACCTAAGGACAGCACACACATCCATGCCAGAGGCAGGATTCGAACCTGCGACCGTGGCGGTCGCGCGTTTCCAGATTGTAGCGCCTAGAACCGCTCGGCCACCCCGGCCTGCCCAGGAGCCATTATTATCAGCACTGTTGCGGCCGATGGGGGGAGGAGCGAACTTGTAGGTACTGACTGAAATACTGGATAGTAAATCAATATAGAATGCTGAGATCAGATTGAAAAGATAAACTAGGAAGCTAAGGAACCGCTCTGTCTAGTTGGAGACTATTCTTAGCTAAATCACATCGCAACGCTCTTAAAGTGAGAAGTAATGCAAAAAGTCTTTTTCACTCATTTGAAAGAACGCTACTAGCGTGTAGACGCCTCATACAAAAACCTTCTTACTGAAAGAGCCAAAATCAGGTCACATTAAAGGCCTACATAATAAAGACCAATTTAAATCATTTCTGAGCAGATAAGGGCACGAAGCATACCCGTTGCAGGAGGAGCAATACGGTTATTAATAGACTTAAACAAGTTAACCAGTAGTACTCATTATTTGTTAATGATGCCGACAGTTATGCAATGATACGAAGAGTTGATTTCCCGTAGTGTTTAAGCATAGAGGACGAATCATCGAAGAAAAGGAGAACGCTGCAAGCCATCAATCGGATATAAGTATTAACTGGTAAAGTTTACAAAGAAACAGAACTAAGCAGTGTCATTACTATACAAAGCATATGCAGGTGAAAAGTCTAATTCATGAGGTAAGTAATGTGTGAAGAGCCAATTCTGAAATGTACCTGAACGTGGAATTAGTTATTTTAGTAAAACTGGTAACCTATGTTGAAGCAAAGAGACAGAAACTGGAGGGAGAAAATAATTGAAGCGCTTATTTCAATAGTGGTACAAGTCCATTTTAGTTCATTGTGAGATACAGAGTCATAAAGTTAAATTACCGCTCAAAAATCTGTAGTTGAGATACTAGAAATATTCAAGCATATGACTTCTTACTACAGATGAACCTTTCTTTCTGTTTGTTTGGATCATTAATTTCAGAAGCATTATAGGCAGAAAAGTGGAGGTAATGGACTGGAACACTATTGAAATAAGCTCTTCAATTCATAGTAACAATATTTCAAGCAGATGAGACAGTAAAGTCCCATAAATACCTTAGAAACCTGGTTTAGCCGGTGCATAATAGGAATGGGAGAGGGGAAAAGAAGATAAAACGACCACTGGCATCATTGACGTAATTGTCCGCGAGAAGCCAGTGATATTGTCGTTAATAAGTGACTGCGAAGATACTATGGGAGCACACTCGTACTTTGACACTACTCACATTCGGCTCTTAGTTATGTTTAGAGACTTCTCCAAGGTCCTTAGAGACGTGCCGAAATGGCGCCAAGCCTGATCTGTGTGTACATGGAATTTGTCGCCTTCTGATCTTAAACGTTAAAAGTTAATTGTCGTTGTTGTGTGGGAGAAACTTTGATATTGTTGGGAGTAGGGTTCCCTGGTACCAATTCTTAACTCAGGTGTCAATTAATATTTATTAACTAAATGGAGAAGTTAAATGACACGACGTCATGGATGAGAAATCGCATAATGAATGCAAGGAACTTATGTAATTGAAATGAAAGCAAAGAAGTAACTGATTAAAATAGAAAACCGGAAGAGAACGTAGCACAGACATTAATATGATGTAGTTTTATAGACTACCTCAATAAAGCTGATTATATACAAGTATTCCACCAGGTCGTGAATCCAGGCATAAACTCAAGTAGTAATAACATTTCTGACATTTTAAAATCATTGAAAACTTATAAGACGAAAACGTATTACATGGACAATAGCTGCATAAGTAAAATGAGTGTGTCTCAGTGCTAGATACGGGGCCGGCCGAAGTGGCCGTGCGGTTAAAGGCGCTGCAGTCTGGAACCGCAAGACCGCTACGGTCGCAGGTTCGAATCCTGCCTCGGGCATGGATGTTTGTGATGTCCTTAGGTTAGTTAGGTTTAACTAGTTCTAAGTTCTAGGGGACTAATGACCTCAGCAGTTGAGTCCCATAGTGCTCAGAGCCATTTTGCTAGATACGGGAGTAACATGGAAGCTTATAAATAAAGAGAACATTGCCAATACATTTAAAGTAACTTCTTTAATTAACAGATTAAGGCCAATAAGTGTTGTAGGGTTAATTAAAATAAAGACTGGACCAAAGTTAACTTAAGAATAATAGCTGGTTAACAGAGAACTTCAAGTGTTGTTTTGTGAGAAAGATATGTGGTTATGTAGTGATCTTTAAGACGCGAGCTAGAACCTAGAGAAAAAAGTAAAGATAGGTTAATTTGAATCGATAGTATAAGGTATATGACGCTCAGTGCTGAATGAACGCGGTTAATAATCACTATAGGGAAACAAAAGATTGTCATAAATCTTAATAGAAAGCAAAGAGGAGATAATATTAGTTTTATACCTACCAAAGTAAGCTAGAGAGTGGAGGATGTAGTGTAACCAAATATCAAGAGAGTTATACAGTGCCTCCAACCGCTCGGTTTGCAGGTAATCATTGTATGTATTCTGCAGGGATAACGCTAGATATTAAGTAAAATTATTGACAGTGTGATTTGCGTACCTTTTTTAATATTGAAATTGTGTATTTAAATGGTTTGCTTTGTATCTGTTTCATTTCGTGGGAGAGCTTAGTATCAAGATGGCTGCAGTATCCTCGGCGCGGCCGCCAGGCATCGAGCTGACAGCTCTCGCCCACCAGGCGAACGCTGTCGCGCGGCGGGAGATCCTGTCTGCGTGTTTTATCGTCCCCTGATTCAGATTAAGTACGTATGCTTAATTCTACGTAACAAACAAGAATAATGGACGTAGGTGTCGTAAAGGAAAATGTTATGCTAGTTGGTTCAGTTTTTTTTCTAGCCCTGAATAATTACGATAAATATTGACGTGATTGTAAATACGACGTTCAAATAAAACACATCCCAGATACTGAGAAGTGATTTATTCGTCTATCAAGAAAGCTGAAGTGAACATTTACATGGAACAAAGCTATTTCTTCTTGGATCTCGTTGTATTAGAATAAGACTAAATTTTCTTCGTGATTGAGTTCTGCTGATGTCACAACAGTTACTGTAGTTCCCAGTGAATCAGTTAACGATATTTATAGGCAAGGTCAGTGATAATACCCTAAATGTCAACTTCGGAGAAGCCCCGGAAATTTTATGTAATTTATGTTATGCAGATGATCGAACTTATAAGTTTCCAGAAAGTTAATTTCATCAGTTCACTAAAGTAATTCAAATTCGTTGTGGTGACCCCTCTGCAAGAGAAGTCTCAAACGGTCAGGCAGAGCTATTACACACTGAAGCGCCAAAGAAACTTGTAGAGGCATGCGCATTTGAATGCAGAGATACGTAAACAGGCAGGAAAAGACGCTGCGGTCAACACTGTCTATATAACACAACAAGTGTCTGGAGCTGTTGTTAGATCGGTTACTACTGCTACAATGATATGTTATCTATCTTTAAGTGAGGTTGAACGTGGTGTTATAGTCGCCGTTCGAACGATGGGACATAGCGTCTCCATGGTTGCGATGAAGCAGGGATTTTCCCGTACGAGCATTTCACAAGTGTACCGTGAATATCAGGAATCCGGTAAAACATCAAATCTCCGACATCGCTGTGACCGGAAAAGATCCCCCAAGAACTGGTCCAACGACGACTGAAGAGAATTTTTCAACCATTCCAGAAATTTCTGCAGATTTCAATGCTGCGCCATCAAGTGTCAGGGTGCGGACCATTCAACGAAATATCATCGATATGGGCTTTCGGAGCCGAAAGCTCACTCGTGTACCTTTGACGACTGCATGAGACAAAGCTTTACCCCTCGTCTGGGTCTGTCAATACCGACAATGAACTGTTGATAACCAGAAACATGTTGTCTGGTCGGACGAGTCACGTTTCAAATTGTATCGAGCGGGTGGAAGTGTACGGGTATGGAGACAACCTCTCGAATCCATGGGTCCTGCATGTCAGCAGGGGACTGTTCAAGTTGGTGCAGGTTCTGTGATGTTGTAGGGCGTGTGAAGTTGGAGTTATATGGGACCCTGGATACGTCTAGGAAAGGTGACACGTACGTAAGCATCCTGTATGATTACCTACACCCATTCATGTCCATTTGGCATTCCGACGGACTTGTGCAATTCTAGCAGGGAAATGCGATCATTCCACACATCCAGAATTTCTACTAAGTGGCTCCAGGAACACTCTTCTGAGTTTGAACACTTCCGCTGTCCACCAGACTTCCCAGATATGAATATTATTGAGGATAATTAGGATGTTTTGCAACGTTCTGTTCAGAAGAGATCTCCACCCCTTCGTACTCTTACGGATTTATGGACAGCCCTGCCGGATTCATAGTGTCAGTTCCCTTGAGCACTACTCCAGACATTAATTGAGTCCATGTCACGTCGTGTTGCAGCATTTCCGCCTGCTCGCGGGCGCCCTACACGATATTAGGCAGGTGTACCAGTTTCTTTGCCTCTTCAGTGTACGTACTTGATTTAAAGTTTTCGTCAACTGCGTGTTAGGTACGACGTCTCCTGGTGTTTCTGTAAGTACAAAAGTCCACCAAAAGGGATGCGGTGCCACACTATGAGGTTGTTGCAAGGATACGCTGGTGTGATTGGTATAATCTGGGAAAAAAGTCGTGGAGAACGTAAACAAAGTCTTCCAACACCATTTTGTTTGTGGTCGAGAGTTTTGGGCTGTTGTATTATAGCCAATACCGTAGTAATTTCAAGATACAGCGAAAAGGAGAAGCAGCGGTCCTTATGCAGGCGATCTGCTAATTACGGTATTTGCTAAAACAGGGGTAAAATTAGAAGGAAATATCTTGGAAATTCTGTGACGATAGCAGCATGTTTCAAAAAGAGGCAACACACAGTGAAAACGAGATGTATCACAGCAGAACGTGAACCTGAGACCTTCACATAGCCAGGTTTATAGCGTTGTAGAGTAGTGTAGTCCAGAATTATAAATGTAGTAACAGGCTGCGTGACAACAATGAGCTGCGTCTTAACACGCCACCTGTTAGTATACTCGTACAACCCAGTGCGCGCGCTTGCTATGGGCAAATAAGGACAGTTAGCTCTCTGATTTTACATTATCCCGTAGATGACCATATATGGTCGTCACCTCGAGCCATATTTCGGTATATGGGTTTCTCGCTGCTAGCTCACCAGATACTGTTAGATACATCATTATGGGAGCGTTGTATGTTATTTTAGGTGTAATGTCCGATACTTGGCGAAACTTTTCTGATGGTGAACCCTGGTAATCCCATTCTCTTTTCTCGACTGGAATACGAAGAGTTTATTGCACCTGATGATGCATGTAAAATGTTGGAAAACCGATGGTGACGACTGAGAAAGGAGTTACAGCGAAAAATGTCGTATCTTTACAGAACGATATATACAGGCTATGGATGCCATGATTTCAGAGTCTGCTGTCACAGATGCATTGCGTCGTTGACGAACACATGTAAGACGGGCGTACTACGTATTTATTTACGCACCAACAGCGTAAACAGCATCATTGCCTGTATTCCCATCGTATCATAGTGTTAGGCCCGTAACTATACAATATGTTGTAGAATTTACTACGGGAATGCCTGTGTACGTAATTGCAGCTATAGCTCTAAATACAGTTCGGGCTGAATTCAGAGCATACATAAACAATTATTTTGACAGTACTGTAAGCTTGAATGATTTTGTTTGTAAACAACGAAATGTTCTATAAAATGAAATTGCTCTTGTTAGCTTCCATCCTACAATAACTTTAAAGGGGAGAGGGGATCAAATAGTATTAACTCAGTTACAGCGCATTAGCTCATGGTTTATTAAAGGAAAAATATTTTTTTAAAGGAGGATTGTACAATGTATGTTTCTTTAAAGGAGATTGCACAAATGCAGAATGATTTGATTTACTTAACAACATCTGATCAACTACACAATATTTTATTTACAAAATATCACGCACATAGACAAACATACAATATGGGTACAATATCCTTAAGTACACAATCTGTGAAGCTATGTACGTGTTATACATCATAAAAAACAATTTGAGAGCACATACATTTACGTACACACCTATGACAAACGCTTCATCTATCCATTACCCCCTCCCCCCAACCCACACATACATACACGCAAAATCACTCAAACCTAAAACGTACAGGGGGAGAATGGGTGGGTCCCGATCCCAAACACAGATAAGAAGGATATGTCGTCATGGTGCGACAGACTGACCTTCAGTTGCAATGCAGTATGCGTCTCATCGTCCTTTGATCGAAAGACTACTTGATGCACCATATGAGGGGAGCCTTCATCAGCGAAGGGGCACTTCTTGTAGTCTTGTAGTCTTTGATATTTAGGGTGGGACAACTCACAATTGAGAACTGTCTTGCACCTGATGGTGTGATACAATCAAGTGTTGATGATTTCATGGAGCACCCTTTCCAACACTACTTGGCAAGCACGAAAAGAAGTAGAAGGTTCTTCAGTTCCAGCAGTGAAGTTATCAACATCGGACTGAAAAATCCTACCCCTGAAAGCACCAGCAGCCACAGAGTAGCCTAATGTGGCTGCGTGTTGGTAAACAAGGCATGCTCTGGGGCTGCTACTGCTAGACACTGGACGAAGTGACGGAGGCGTCTACCGCACAGCCCAGCTACTACCGGGCCGAAGTGATGCAGGCGTCGGTGGCTTTGTCAATGACTGGTCGGCCGTGATGTTCCAAGGCCACCTCCTGAAGCTCCCAACAGCCCTCCTGCAGCGGAAGAAGAAGTAAAATTGGTAAATATCGCGCAGCAACACAACAAATAGACCTAAAGACTGAAAAGCTAAAACATTATGACCGTTGCCCACCGCGAGGTCAGATGTCAACTTGTGGCGTTACGGAAACGTGACACGGCAAGGAAAGTATATAAGTGGATCAAAGACGGATGGGGACTCATTCTAGCGACAATACGGTACGCAAACGGGGAAATATACTGACTTTGACAAAGGTGATATTATCATTATCTAGATCCTGTGCACGAGTATCTCGGAAACGGCGTAGCTGTTCGAATGTTCAGGTGCTATGGTAGCGAACATCTATGGAAACTAACAGAACGACAGTGAAACTAGCACCTTTCCACCTCCTGAAGCTCCCAACAGCCCTCCTGCAGCGGAAGAAGAAGTAAAATTGGTAAATATCGCGCAGCAACACAACAAATAGACCTAAAGACTGAAAAGCTAAAACATTATGACCGTTGCCCACCGCGAGGTCAGATGTCAACTTGTGGCGTTACGGAAACGTGACACGGCAAGGAAAGTATATAAGTGGATCATAGACGGATGGGGACTCATTCTAGCGACAATACGGTACGCAAACGGGGAAATATACTGATTTTGACAAAGGTGATATTATCATTATCTAGATCCTGTGTACGAGTATCTCGGAAACGGCGTAGCTGTTCGAATGTTCAGGTGCTATGGTAGCGAACATTTATGGAAACTGACAGAACGACAGTGAAACTAGCACCTTTCCACAGAACGTGGGATCTAGAGGCTTGCCTGCTCTGTAAAGCAGGATAGGTAGCGATAGCGATCTGTGGCATATCTGCCGGAAGACCGTAGTGCTAGTTCACGCATAAGCTTTACAGAGCAGCCCGTTCATCGTAAATTGTTGAGCATAGGTCACCGCAGCAGACCACCCATACATGATCACATGCTGGCCGAACGACATCGTCAGTTATGAGAGCAGTGGTCACGGGATCATCAATATTGGATCGTGGATCAATGGATACATATCGACCGGTCGATGAATTACGTTTTCGCTATACCGGGTCGAGAGCTGTCTTCACAAACAGCGTCATCCACGCGAACGGCTGTTCCAGTGCGCATCGCGCCAAGGAAGAAGGCTCCTGGGAGAAGTATTACGCCATGGGAGACATTCTGCTGCGCTGACATGGGACCTGTGGTAGTAATTGGAGATACGCCGACAGCTGTGGATCACGTGCACCTCTTCATACTTGATGTCTTCACCGCTGGCGATGTCATCTTCCAGCAGGTTAATTATCCGTGTGTCAAAGCCAACACCTTGCTAGAGTCATTTGAGGAGCACGATAGTGCACTCACGTTGAAGTCTTGGCCGCGAAATTGGCTTGGTGTAAATCCGATGGAACCCGTTTTGAATAACTATCAGGCACCATCACCATGTACACAAGTCAGGGGCCTGCTGTTTCAGGAAACTACATGACTTGCACTTGGACGTCTGGTGCCACATACCTTCTCAAACCTACCGAAAAACTGTAGGACACATGATAATCAGAATCGGTGACGAATTGCGTTACGAAGATGGGGCAACAAGTTATTAAGCAGGTGGTCATGAGGTTATAGCTCTTCAGCATAATCCAACAACATTAATTAACTTCTGTTAACTAACGATAAATGCTTTCATCCACATACTATCCTCACTTCATATAATTTTTGTTAATGTATATTATAATATTTTTCGGTTTAGCTTGATTTCCATTTCCTTTGCGATATCAGTAAATGTGCATCTAGAACAAAGAAATCACTGTATGCATGCATATCCAAAACTACTTTTACTGTCGTAGAAGAGGTAGTAATATGGACTACTACTTACGCACTTCTCGGCGACTATCGTCATCTTACATGTGCTCTGAGTAAAAAAAAATGGTCTTGTTACTTGCGGAACCTCATCCACAATCTATCTAAACCCCACCAGCTCTGACAAGGGGAGGCCGCCAATTGTGAAATTCAGATTCGATTCATACTGCGCATAATAAAAGCTCATGGCCAGAGGTGTAATGTGGCAAAGCACCAAGATGCACTTCTCAGCCGTTGTCGAGAAAATCGACACTTAAAAGAAACCGTTGCCGTGAAATACTCCCTACGATTAATAATGGTCTACAGCGTCGTGGCGCAGCGGTAAGCGCTCGGGTTCGTAATCCGAAGGTCGCCGGATTAAATCTCGCGACATGCAATTTCTTTTAATTAGTTTTTTGTAATATATATATATATATATATATATATATATATATATATATACTGTTAATGAATTGCTTATGCATGTTGGTGAAGGCGGATCTCTCTCCAATTGTACCGCCTCCATTTTTCCGTTTGTTTAACAGGGTGTACCAAAGCTCTCCCGTCCGCACTGATTTTCGACGATGTTATAAGTTGCGCTAGAGACGGCATCTACCTTCTTTCGAAGTTAGCAGGCAACTACGCTGTTATGCGGCGGCTCGTTTCGGCCCATTCAACATCTGTCCTTCAAGTGTAACGAGCGAGTAACGGAGTTTATATTTCATACCTGCCACAGCAAATTTGGGTTCGTGGGGTCCCTGTTCTAATTCGAACGTTTGACTTACGCTATACACATTCGTTTCGGAATATCGTTTCTACGTCGTCCGTTAACTATACGTGGTTAACATTATGAAGACAATTAATAACATTTGTGAAATAGTTTGCGGAAAACGTAATGATGTTCGAAGTCGCCAGTTTTTCCACGAGAAACGACTTTCAACAACTTATTATATGCATAAGTGTTGCAACTGATTGCCGGGAATTATATATATATATATATATATATATATATATATATATTTGAATTACAAAAAAACAAATACCAAAAAAAAAGCTGCAGGGCGCGAGATTCGATCCGGCGACCTTCGGATTACGAACCCAAGCGCTTACCGCTACGCCACGACGCTGTAGAACAATCTTAATCGTAGAGAGCATTTCACCGCAACGGTTTCTTTTAACTGTCGATTTTCTCGACAACGGCTGAGAAGTGCATCTTGGTGCTTTGCCACATTACACCTCTGGCCATGAGCTATTATTATGCGCAGTATTAATCGAATCTGAATTTCACAATTGGCGGCCTCCGCTTCTGAGTGGAAAACGCCATTAGCTGACTGTCGATGCGATCATCAACAATGTCACCGCAACTCCCCTAGCTCTGGGTGCAGAAAGGTGCCGTAGGTGCTTGTTGCGATAGATCACTGTCGACCTGTCCACTTACATGAAACACAGTAACGTTGCGTGCAAACGAGGGAAACAAATTACAAGCAAATAGAAAAAATTACGTTCGCTTCCACGTAACTCATGCGTGAGAAATGATATTCCATCATCATGAAAAAGCGATGATGGTATGCTGTCAACGCCTGATAACAAGCTTAGTTGTCAGTGCCACTGCCATCATGCTGCACAGAAAGTTTCACAGCCGATCAGATGGAAATGAAAAGGGGCCGTTCGACGCTGATATTTACGTATAGGCGGCACACGCATCTAGTTACAGGTACATGTGTACCGACAGAGAGGAACTGTCAGACAAGCTGCTGCGTTCGTGCGAATCTAACGGAGTGCTGACGTTCGTACCTTTCGTGGGAGCAAGGAGCGCACCTGTACTCTCGTCTGCATGTACCACTCATTTCCCACTTTTTGTGAGAGCGAAAGTGGATTGTAGTTCACACGTACGTGAACACACCCTTCCATATTGCCTAGTGACATTACGCAGTACTTTTATTCCCAGACGCCTTTGCGTACTGCCGAGTGATACAACGCAAACGTTTGCGGTACAGTGATAGGGTTCCAGGATAGGGTTCCAGACGATTTGGCATGACCTCACCAAGATCGCGGTCCTGGGCCTCTTCGAACCCCGCTGGTGCCTGCAAGTGTTTGCTGGTACCAGGTCTTCTGGTCATCAGCTCGAGACAGGTCTTCGTATTCATCTTCAAGAGCAGGGAAAACACTCAAAGTTAAATACTTTCCGGAAAAGTGTAAGCGAGCAGGCGGAAAAAATAGGAAGTGAATAAATAAAAATGCAGCTTTTTTTAAAAAAAGGTGTTTCATTTATTGGTAAGCCAATTCAACAATAGTTGTACATTTTCTGACTAGTTCATAAACGCATGTTGTCTGTAATTCTTTTGTAGCTACTTGATAACAGGGAATCCCTGTGATTCCAGATACTGGACAGGCGCACATTTATAAATTTCTGGAATCGAGTACATCTTCTCACAGACTTTGACGTAAATGATGCTATCATTATGATCATGCATTCATTAGACACTCCTTCATCAGCCCAGTGATTTGTGGGGTAAGACCGTGTCAACCAAGCCTATATTTCTCAAGTTTTAGCAACCGCAAGCAGCTAAACGGTTCGGGCGAAGCAACGATTATGGAATTCCTAGGTAGTACTTGTCTACTTTCAGAGAATTCAATGAATTCAACATCTTGGAACACAAATTGTCTGCACTTATCTTAATACCCTTGTGTGTCTGCAACGATATTCCCTCTTTCGTACATTGTTGTATGATGCAACACATGCTGCGGAATACCTCTACATTATTACACAGTGTACAATTCCTTTAAGCGAAGAGTAGGTTATGGGAAGATCGTGTAGTATTAATGCGTACACTGCAGTGATCACACGGAAGTTTGGCGACAATTCACGCCCTACTTTGAACTGTCTATCACCTTTTTTTTTTCTTTTTTCTTTTTTAGTCGTAAGTCTTTTGACAGAACGAATACCTTTCCTGTGTCACCCTTTTCATCTCAGAGTAATCGTTACATACTATGAATTATTTGCTGCGTTTATTCCAGTCACTCAATGCTTCTTCGATGTACACATCGAACAGTATGGGCCAAACGCTGAATATTCTTTTTAATCCGAGCCCTTCGGGTCTTCATCTTTCAGCTTATTGTTCCATCAGTGCCCATGTACTTTTATATAGTACACATCTCTCCCTATATCTTCCAACATTTTTCCCCAAGTTTCAAAAATCTTGCGGCATTTCACATTGTCGTACGCTTTTTACGGGATTACATATCCTATGGAAGTTTTTTTTTTTTTCTTCAGACGTGCTTCCATTATCAGCCGTTTCGTCAGAACTACCTGTCTGGTGCTTTTCCTTTCCTAAAGCTAAACTATCATCTAGCAAATCCTAAATTTTCTTTTCCATTCTACCACATAATATTCTTACCAGCAACATCGATGCATGAGATGTTAAGCTGATACAGCGATAATTTACGCACTTGTCTGCTCTTGCTATCTTTGGAAATGTGTGGATGATGTTTTCAGAAGGTAACCTGGTATATCGCCAGTGTCATATGTTCTACACATCAACGTAAATACTCGTTCTCTTGCTACTTTACCATATGATTTTAGAAAATCCGATGAAATGTTTTGTATTCTTTCCGCCTTATTTGATGATGCGTTGTCCAACGTTTTATTTTAAATTCTGATTCTCATTTTAGATCGTCTGTCTCTTCCCTGTCGACTTCTATTTCTTCTTCCATCACGTCATGAGACAAGTACTTCCCCTCGTAGAGGCCTTCAGTGTATTCTTTCTACCTATCCGCTCTCTCAATGCACCTAACAGTGGAATTCACTTTGCACACTTAATGTTAACATCCTAGCCTTTAATTCCGCCAAAGGTTGTGTTGACGTTTCTATATGCTGTTTCAGTCGTTCCGACAATCATTTCTTTTTTTATTTCTTCACATTTCTTATGCAGCCATTCCGCCTTAGATTCCCTGCATTTCCTATCACTTGATCCCTATGTGAATTGTATTATTATGATCGTGAATTTCCTGAATTTACTTTTTCCATCGAACTGAAGTATTTCTTGTGTTACTCGTTATTTCTTCGTAGTTACCTGCCTTGTACCTAAGCGTTTTCTTGCAAAATCCGTGATTGCCCTTTTTAGAGATGTACAGTCCTCTTCCACAGAACTGCATACTGAGTTATTCATTACTGCAGAATCTATAATAGCATCTCTTGATTGCTCTGGACCTCGCTATTTCACCTCATTCGTCACTGATTTTTCCTGATTAGTCTCTCAAACTTCATTATGCTGTACATCACTACTACATTGCGATCTCTGTCTACATCTTCACACAAGGCTTTTCCCCTATTCAGTCGTACAATTTTTACACTCCTTGCACCAAGCGAGGCGTCGTTTGGCATTTACCTGCGTGATGTGTGGCTTATGAGCTGCTCGACCATGAAATCCAAGTTTTCTCACTTCCCGCCTAACTGTCACAGAACTTCCAGTGGATCCAGATGCAATTTGGAATTCCTGTGTGATGGTCTGGACAGATGTCTGCCTATTACACATTACTACACTCTTCAACTCTCGGCTGTCTCCGTCAGTCAACAGACGAGGTCGGCCTGTACGCTTTTGTGCACTACGTGTCCCTTCACGTCTCCACTTCACTATCACATCGGAAACAGCGGACCTAGGTATGCTTAGGGGTGTGGAAATCTCGCGTACAGACGTATGACACAAGCGGCACCCAATCATCTGACCACGTTCAAAGTCCGAGAGTTCCGCGGAACTACCCATTCTGCTCTCTCACGATGTCTTATGACTACTGAGGTCGCTGATGCGGAGTAACTGGCAGCAGGTGGCAGCGCAATGTACCCAATATGAAAAACGTATGCTTTTGGGGCTGTTCGGATAATTTTGATCACACAGTGCATAATCAGTGGAACTTCGAAATAGAATCAGCTGCTGCTTAGCGATCATAATAACAAGATTACAATCTGTCTATGAACCATTCAGCATTTTTAGGTCTTTCAGACATCATGTCAGTGTGGAGACATATGTCTTGAGCGTCGGTATAGACGTTTCTGGTGCAGACTATTTCAGCTCCATTAAGTTCGTACGTTATTTCTTGAAACATAAAAGTGAATTACTTTCGTGTAAGGCACATTTTTTCTGGTGTTGCCGAAACCTTTATAGGTGTAAATGCCCTTTCCACGTATAAAAAGAAAACTCTAGCTCCTCATTTGTTTCACATTCTGCTTCCGCTGCAAAGTGGTCTTCTAATGGCTAAGTTTAACGTATTTATATTTAATACCTACTATTATGCTTCAGATGAATACGCACTATAATTCCCTTACCGAAAATATCGACTATGTTTGCATTGTTTTGTATAATGTTCAGCTCGATATGGTCTATTGTTTGAACAATCACTGGAAGATGTATTGGTTTACTTGGAATCTCTACAATTCCATATCCTAGACCCACCATAGGAAGAACTACACATAATATAGGGACTCATCTGTCATTACGGTACAAATTACTCACGATATTACATGCTTCACGTTCATACTGACTGGCAGTATGTCCATGGGCTGATTGGACAAGTATATTTTAGTGTAATTGTGCTCCTCCACTTGTCTCTTCGAGGTACCTATTACCGATCATGCAGAACCCTTACGAGTAAAGTCTCCTGTCTGTTCTGTTGTTCTTATCTCGATTTTAAACACATTAACGTTTGCATGTAACTCAAATTCCTCTACAAATCGTTTTGTGTATGCATTTAAGTAGTCAATCTCATAGGAGCCAGTATGTATTAACACAATTTCCTCACTTTCTAAATTTGGTTTGTTATTTTCCTCAGTGACAGCTATGCTACTGTATTTTTTCAGATCTATCAGTGCAACCCTCCAACTCCCTTGCTTAGGTCTACTGAAGGAAGGAAATTCACTTTCAATGTAGACAAAGCAAGATAGCATTGTACTTTATCAATGTCTTTTCTTTATTTTTTATTTTTTACGTGTTTTCAAGCTTCGTGATCTAATATTTGGTCTGCACTGCAACGATATGTCTTGTAGTGTAAGCGATAACGTGCTCGTTGCATACACCATGTAAGAAGTTAGCTTCTTTACTCTCACGAGCTAGACGCATTTTCGTCATCGTTCCAGATCCAAAAGAATTGTATCCATGGATATGAAGTTCGTCTAGTAGATTCCTGAGAATATCGCTCCCCACTCTAGTGATATCTTTCCTGGTACTGGGTGCTTTGTGGTCTCCATGTCCTATTATACAGCAAATTGCAAGCGTTCACCCAGTTTTTGTGCTTCACTGAGAAGCCGAGCCACTTCATTAAGGCCTCACTGTCTCATGACCCGTTCTGCGAACACGTTAAGTTCCGAGCATTTCTCTACTTCCTCTTTGTAAAAATTCCCTACAATTTGTAACCTCCGGGAAGATTAAAAGTATGTGCCGGGCCGCGACTCGAACTCAGGACCTTTGCCTTTCGAGAGAAAGTGCTCTACGGATTGACTTACCAAGGCACGACTCACAAGCCGTTCTCACAGCTTTAATTCTGCCATTACATCGTCTTCTATGTTCCAGATTTCACATAAGCTATTCTATGAAACTTGCAGGACTAGCACTCGTGAAGCATGTCGTACATTTACAGTTTAAAAAAGGTAGGATTTGGACACACGTTCCGGCAGCTGGTGAATGTGCTCATTGTGGGATGTGAGCACCCCTGGCATCAATATATGTCTGTCAACAAAAAGGTATGCTGTGAATGACATCATCAATCTCATGCTGAGATAATAACGCTCATTCTTCCCGCAGAGCTGCTCTCAATTGTTGTAGAGTGGTTGTTCGACGCTGATGCGATGCAACTCGCCTCCAATGTGCATTCCATACCTACTCTATAGGACTCAAATCGGGAAAGAGAGCAGTTCTCGTTTTTTGTGCACTATCTTTCGATTCGAAGAAAACATCAACCACCTGTGCCCTATGAGCTGAAGCATAATCGTCCATCAATTTGACATCTGCGTCCACAGCACCTCGCAGTAGCCACACATGAGGTCCCAAGATCTCGTCACGATACCTGACAGCAATTAAAAATTGTCAATTCAACCGTACACTTACATGAAGCGTTGTCAACATAGTCCCTGACACATCATTAGAGATCCTAGTCGATATCGGTCTCTTTCTACAATTTTTCTGGCCCGAAATCGTGTCCCATGCTCCCTCCAGATGCGAATTCGTTGGGAATCACTCTACAGACCAAATCGGTACTCATTTGTGAAGAGAACGTTGGCCCACTGTTCGACCATTCAGGTGACATGCTGACGACTCCACACTGGATGTTTCCTTTTGTGAAGATGTGTGAGTCGTAGATAAGCAGACAGCAGTTCTCCGACAATAAAGATCACTTCCGAAGCCATATGTAATGGTTTGCCTAGACACAGCAAGTCCAGTGGATGCTGCGAGGTCAGATACCAGTTGCCGTGCAGTACTAAGGCTGTACCATCGTGCACTTACACCCAAATGACGGTCCTCCTTTCTATTGTCACACATGGTCGACCCTACGCCAGTCTTCGGATTTCAGTTTTGGTTTCTATGAAACGTCAGAACATCCTAGAAACAACAGAACGATTCCCATTAAGACATCGGACCACATCAATTTGCGTCTGTCCGTTTCCACTCTTTCTATGGCCCTCTATCATTGAGAGTCTGGTAGGCTTCTTCTCGTTGCCACACTGCACCGTCTGTGACAGTATACAGTGCGACTGTGGATGTGGGACCACCTGGCGAACATTAGCCAGTTTCATAGGTGCCTTGACGTCAACGTTGGTGTGTTTATCCGGTGACAGAAATGCCATCTTCCGTGCAGAACACGATTGTACTGACAACTTTTGACAGTCTGTATAATTATATCGTGAATTAGACGCAGGGTGGGGAAATATGTGTTCATTAGTTGCATTTTGGACACCAGTGTATTTATTTTTCGGCATACCTCGAGATTGCTGTGACCACCGGTATTTTACATGACATTATACTAATGATTTAAGCCATAATTACTTGCACCACCTAACTGCCAAGTAAATTCTCGTAAAAAATTCTAGGATACCAGAACAATACCACAAAGCTGCTTCAATTACTTCCGCAGCACTGCAAGTAGAAGTCGCATGCACTTCACCATCAGCGCTCCCATGATGAAATGACGTGGACGAAATTGAAATACACAAAATGTAATATAAAACTTTGAACATAGGTGTTAAGGTTCAGTGACCGTGTCAGAATTATGTTGGAACAAAGAAACCCTCGGTCACAAATATTAAGTCAAAATTGACCTGGTTTCGACGCTACTATGATACTTTTGATCACACAGTGTATCTTTCCACTACCGAGATGATTAGAACTGTCCGCCCCCCGTAGCTGAGTGGTCAGCGCAACAGAACATCAATCCTAAGGGCCCGGGTTCGGTTCCCGGCTTGGTCAGAGATTTTCTCCGCTCAGGCACTGGGTGTTGTGTTGTCCTAATCATCATCATTTCATCCCCATCGACGCACAAGTTGCAGAAGTGGCGTCAAATCGAAAGACTTGCACCTGGCGAACGGTGTACCCGACGGGAGGCCCTAGTCACACGACGTTTTAGCGAGAACTTTTGGAGTTACGTAGCTTTATTCTGAAGAACTGGCCATCTTTTCGTATTCTATGATCTGGTACTCGTAATAGCTTATTGCTAAAGGCCGTTTTTACTTACAAGACATATCCCTTTCAAAATCAGTTTCATGTATTTCGCTCAGAGTATAACTCTTTATGTAGGATGTTTAGTTTCGTTTCTTCGTCAGAGAAACAGTTTATGTACGTTATGATTTTCCATTAATTGTTTAACTAAACAATTAGCACAATATTAACCTGGAAATCATAAAAGTTAAAGCAGACGGTTTTCCAGGTGTATTTGACGTATAGTTACTGAATGTATGACTATTTCTGTTTCATGTTAATGTTCCAACAGCATGTAGGCAGAATAACACACAAGTAATGTTGCAGGTCGACGGTAAAAAAACGTTAATCTCAAAAGAACAACCTGTCTTAAAGCGATTTTCTTCCTTTACAAATACGGAGTTTCTGTTTTCTCTACCTATCGATACTAAAGCTTTCATCGTGACGTTTCCCATCACCACCGAATTCGTCACAATATGAAAGGTTGTCCTAGTTACAAAAATGGAATTGGGAAACATCAGAAAACAGTTATGTGCGTGAAGATATTACAATCCACTGTTACAAGAAATTACTTACAAAAGCTGAAACAGTGGAACAATTTTGTTTCGTAGAGTTTAAAAAATGTAATGGCTACTGTGTCTACAACTACATGATTACTCTAGCTTTCCCTTGACCTATTGCGTGCCTCTGGCACAGAGCCGAGTCGAGGGTATGAATCAGAGGCTCAGACGGTTCTGCGAAAGTGTAGGCCGCAAATTCCTCGACTTGCACCAAAGGGTGGTAGGGTTTCGAGTTCCGCTGAATAGGTCAGGTGTCCACTATACGCAGGAGGCGGTTACACGGGTAGCAGGGGCTGTGTGGCGTGTACTCAGTGGTTTTTTAGGTTAGAGGGTCTCGGGAAAACAAAGAAGGGCTTCAGTCACAAAGGGTGCAGGCCGAACGCAGGAAGAAAGTAGATACAGAAACCATCGGTATAACAGTTATAAATTGCCGTATCTGTGTTGAGAAAGTACCAGAGCACCAACCGCTAATAGAAGGCACTGATGTTCCAAACGTTATAGCCTCTGAAAACTGGCTAAAGCCAGAGATAAGCTCGACCAAAACTTTTGCGAAGAACCTAACGTTCCAAAAGGATAGGATAAACACGGTTGGCGGTGGCGTGTTTGTTGCTGTGAGATGTAGTTTACCTTGTCGCAAAATTGAAGTAGATAGTTCCTGTAAGTTAGTATTGGCAGGAGTGATTGCTGGCAACCGGAATAAAATAATAATTGGACCATTTTACCAACCTCCCAAATCACATGATAAAGTTGCTGAAAGGTTCAAAGAAAACTTGAGTTTGATTTAAAATCACGTACCCGACTCATAGATTACAGTTGGTCGTGACTTTAATTTATGTTGGCGAAAATACATGTTTAATTCCGGAAGGACGCATAAACATCATCGTAAATTGCGCTAAATGCTTTCTCTGAAAATTATTTCGAGCAGTTAGTTTATGAGTCCACGCGAATAGTAAACGGTTGTGAAAACACACTTGACCTCTTAGCAACAAATAATCCTGAGTTAAAAGCGAGCATCAAAACCTTTACAGGCATTAGTGAACATAGGGATGACGTAGCGAGACTGAATATTGTTAACACCCAAATCATCCAAAAATAAACGATAAATATACCTATTCAAAAAAAGTAGATAAAAATTCACTAGATGCCTTCCTGAGAATCAATCTCAATTCCTTCCAAATGAGTAATATAAGTGTAGACCAAATGTAGCTTGAATTCAAAGAAATAGTACCGGTAGCAATTGAGAGATTAATATAAAATAAATAAACAAACGACGGAGCTGAGCCTCCTCGGTACACAAAACGGGTCATAACACCGCTGCAGAAACAAAAAAACAAACATGCCAAATTTAAATAGCCGCAAAATCCCCAAGATTTGCGATCTTTTACAGAAGCTCGAAATTTAACGTGGACTTCAATGAGAGATGCTTATAATAGATTCCACAACAAAACTTTGTCTCGAATTCCGCTAGAAAATCCAGAGAGATTCTTGTCGGATGAGAAGTATGTTAGCGGCAAGAAAGAACCAGTACCTTTTCTGTGCGATAGCTAAGGACATACAGACAGTGCTGCCAAAGCACAGTTACTTAAACATAGCCTTCCGAAATCTCTTCACAAAAGACAACGCATTAAATATTCCAGCATTCGAACTAAGAACAGGTGCCAACATGAGTAAAGTAGAAGTAAAGATCCTCGGAGTAATGGAGCCACTTAAATCACTTAATAAAAGCAAGTCTTCTGGTCCAGACTGTTTACCAATTACATTCTTTCCAGAGTATTCTGATGCATTAGCTCCATAGTTAACAATCATCTACAACCGCTCGTTCGACGAAAGATCCTTACTTAAGACCGGAAAGTTACACATGTCGCATCAATATTCATTAAAGGTAGTACGAGTAATCCACATAATTACAGGCCTATATCATTAACGTTGATATGCAACAGGATTCTGTAGCACGTATTGTGTTCAACATTATGAATTACCTCGAAGCAAACGGTCTATTGACACACAGTCAACATGGGTTTAGAAAACATCGTTCTTGTGCATGAAGTTTTGAGTGCTATAGACCAGAGATTTCAGATTTATTCCTTATTTATGGGTTTCCGGAAGGTTTTTGACACTGTACCATACAAGCGGCTCGTAGATTGTAGTGAAATTGCATGCCTCTGGAATTTCGTCTCAGTTATGTGACTGGGTTTGTGATTTCCTGCCGGCCTAAGTGGCCGAGGGGTTCTAGGCGCTTCAGTCTGGAACCGCGCAACCGCTACGGTCGCAGGTTCTAATCCATCTTCGGACATGAATGTGTGTGATGTCCTTAGGTTAGTTAGGTTTAAGTAGTTTGGGGACTGATGACCTCAGAAGTTAAGTCCTATAGTGCTCACAACCATTTGCCCTTTGCGATTTGCTGTCATACAGGCCACAGTTCGTAGTAACTGGCGGAAAGTCATCGAGTAAAACAGAAGTGATTTCTGCCGTTCCCGAAAGTAGTGTTATAGGCCCTTTGCTGTTCCTTATCTATACAAACGATTTGGGAGACGATCTGAGCAGCCGTCTTAGATTGTTTGCAGATGACGCTGCCGTTTATCGACTAATAAAGTCATCAGAAAATCAAACGTAATTGAAAAACGATTAAGAATAGATATCTGAATAGTGCTAAGCTTGGCAGTTAACCCTAAATAACGACAAGTTTGAGGGCTGCACATGAGTGCTGAAAGGAATCCGTTAAACATCGTTTATCTGATAAATCAGTCAAATCTAAAAGCCGTAAATTCAACTAAATACCTGAGAATTACTATTACTAACAACTTAATTTGGAAGGAACACATAGAATATGTTGTGGGAAGGCTAATCAAAGACGGCGTTTTGTTGGCTAGACTCGTAGAAAACATAACAGTCCTACTAAGGAGACTGCCTATACTACGCTTTTCCGTCCGCTTTTAGAATACTTCAGCACGGTGTGGGATCTGATTTGCACGGTGTGGGATCAGATTTGAAGATTTTCCATGTAGATGTAGATGTAGATGGTAAAGGGTTCATCGAACCAACGTCAAGTTGTTTCACAACCGTTCCATTCTTGAAAAGCGATTGGGAAAAAAGAACACTTAAACCTTTCGTGCGAGCTCTGATTACTTCTACTTTTTATGATGATAATTTCACTATATGTCGCCAACATAATATTTTCACAATCGGAGGAATAAGTTTGTGGTTGTAATTTCGTGAGTGGATCATGCCGCAACAGAAAACATCTTTGCTTTATTAACTGCCACCCTGTTTCGCGACAGTATAAAACGAGCTGACCTTCTTTAAGCTAAGGCTATTCTAAGCAACATAACGTTCCACGTCTGTTCGATTGCACCACGTTTTGGTTCAGTAGGATTTGTACATGTAGGATTTGTACATGAACCTCAGTTTCAGGCATTTTGCCTGTTATTAAAGAAGTAGGATTAGTACATGTAGGATTTGTACATGAACCTCAGTTGCACGCATTTTGCCTGTTATTAAAGAAAACATAGATTTTCTCCATTTTTCAGCTTTTCAGGAAATTCCGCAAAACATTAATTGGAAATTTAGATCTGCATATTTTTAAGGTGTGTTGTGGTGGCCTTGAAGTCTCACTTTAAATTGCTCTTACAATTGACTGGGTGGCATGAGAAGCATACCAGTCTTGTACAGAACTGATCAGTGGCTAGCAGTTGTCTCATTAAACAGATGCTTTGCACAGACTTCCCGATCGGAAGAGAATGATGGGTGCGAGGGGCAAACCTTCACTTTTCAGAACTTTACCTATAGCTAAAAATTTGTCTGACAAACATACAACTTTGAGGGAGCGCTCTTAAATTGTTGTCTTACCGGCTGACAAAGGCAATGCTACAGTTGTTGTCTCCCATAAGGACTACACTGATAAGACGCAGAGCCTGCTAAATGACGATT
Organism: Schistocerca nitens; assembly: GCF_023898315.1. NCBI lineage: Eukaryota > Metazoa > Arthropoda > Insecta > Orthoptera > Acrididae > Schistocerca > Schistocerca nitens. Next base: position 158,774,134 of record NC_064620.1, on the reverse strand, counting down.
CCTACCGGAAGATCAGTGTTGACCCTACAAAGAAGGTGGACAACAAGACGAGGTCGCTTCTCAAGGACGCAGATTTACCGGAGGGTGACGCTAAGAAATTGTTACCCCAAGGTCCGGTACCGTATAGACTATATGGACTCCCGAAGGTTCACAAAGAGGGGGTACCATTACGCCCCATTGTCAGCAACATCAGGGCACCTACATATTTGTTGGCCAAATACCTGACGGGAATATTAAGTCCTTACGTGGGTAAATGCCCTCATCACATCCGTAATTCCGTGGATTTTGTTAAACGCCTTGATAGCTTCACGTTGGGTGAGTCAGATATCATGGTGAGTTTTGACGTCGTTTCCTTGTTCACGAGGGTACCCCTGCGAGAGTCACTAGAATTGATTAGTCAGAAGTTTGACGAGAAGACCACTGAACTTTTTAGGCATGTCTTGACTTCCACGTATTTTCTTTTTAATGGAGAATACTACGAACAGACGGAGGGAGTCGCCATGGGTAGCCCACTCTCACCGGTGGTAGCGAATTTGTACATGGAGAACTTCGAGGAGGAAGCCCTGTCGTCATCCGAATGGAAACCTACTTGCTTTTTCCGTTACGTGGACGACACTTTCGTCATCTGGCCACATGGTATGGATAAACTCCTTGACTTCCTTACACATCTAAACTCCATACACCCCAACATCAAATTCACTATGGAGACTGAAACGGAGGGTAAACTACCTTTCCTTGACGTCTTGGTCAAGAGAAGGCCTGACGGCACCCTAGGTCATGGGGTGTATCGGAAGACAGCGCACACTGATCTGTATTTGCACGCAGACAGCTGCCACCACCCTTCACAGAGGAATGCGGTACTTAAAACTCTAGTACATAGGGCGCGCACTATCTCTGACGCAGAGAGTCTACCCCAGGAATTGGAACATCTGAGAACTGTATTTCGGAAAAAATGGGTACTCAGAGTGGCAGATTCAACGTGCTCTCCGCCCAACCACTACAGCACAACCTGTGGATATGGATGAAATCACGAGGGAGGAGGTAGGCACTGCGTTTATCCCATATACAGGCGCACTCTCGGGAAAGATCGCCCGCATTTTGAAGAAACACCGGGTCGCAACGGTGTTTTGTCCTCCGAATAAAACTCGTGCACTGGTGGGGAGCGCCAAAGATGACCTCGGTTTGAGGAAGGCCGGCGTGTACCAGATTCCGTGTCAATGTGGCAAGTCGTATATTGGTCAGACGATGCGTACCGTCGAGGATCGATGCCGTGAACACCAGAGGCACACTCGACTGATGTATCCGAGCAAGTCGGCGGTCGCTGAACATTGTTTGTCGGAAAATCATGCTATGGAGTATGAACGCACGAGGATTCTGGTACAGACGTCGAGATACTGGGACAGCGTTGTTAGAGAGGCCATCGAAATTCGCACCAATGACGACCTCATAAATCGTGACTGTGGCTATAATCTTAGCAAGGCTTGGGAACCAGCGATTGGGTTAATCAAGAGTAAATCGAGCAAATGTATAGTTGTGACGACCACGGCGGACGGAGCCATCACACCGACGTCATCTCAGACGCCGTCGCAATCTGTTCCACCGCGCGACCGTGGCGCGGGGCGCGGACGGCTGAGTGAGCGCGCCGCGGGCGGAGGGTATTTAAATCCGCCGCCGCCGCGACCGATCCCAGTTCCACCTGAGCAGCCATAGTGTACGGATCTCCGTGCCGGCACGTTCACAGGAGCTCAGTCCGTCAGTTCACCTGATGATGGCGACATGTATGATCGCCGAAATATTGTGCCCGTTGGACACTGTAGACCGGCAGTACACCCGTGGATATTTTGATTATCAAATACGCCGGGAGAAACTCAAGAATCACATACAACTTATTATCCGTATTGTCGCAGCGGAATTGAATAACAGTTTATTGCTCTTCTTCAGTATACGTATTTGTGGATTCTGAATACTGATAATTATACTTTTCAGATACTATTGTACGGCTAATGTCTTGTGATTAAGCTTCGACAAATGTGTAACCCTCCTGAAGTCAGTTTCAAATGTAGGCTTTCATATTTGATAAAGTCTCACTGTTTGGTGCAGGAAATGCATCCGAAATGTAAACGTAGTTTACCACTAAATTTCTTCAAATGTATGTAAACTTCTCTTTATATTAATGAAATTACCTTATTCTCTTCCTGTTTTCTGCATATTTCAAAAAAATCACTGGCCTATTAAATGTACCAAGATTGTCTAATTTGTCGCTGTACTACACATAAAGTTCTGTATTCAAATAGCTAAATCGTGTGTGTACATGATATCCACAAGAGAGGTCGATTCGCTTGGGGGGGGACCTAGCATCAACTACCGCACACGCGCTACGAACCTGTAATGAACCGAGCTTCACACCAGGCCAGAATTCATCCTTTGTTATTCCCATCGCACTGGGTGTGTAGCCTTTCGGAAATATAGCGACCCCTACAAACCATTGTATATTTTTGTTAGTCTTTTCTGACGCTCGAAGGACACAGAACCCATCCTAAATCCTTTCACAATCTGGAAAATGCCTCTGCACGCTCCATCGAACCACAAACTCACTCAATGTGTCAGCTGATAAATCCCAAACCTTGTTGGTAAATGTCTGATGCAAACATATTTGTCCCAACATAAAGTTCAGTGTTATCCAAACTACACAAGATACAGGTATTACAAATCAGTTTATATTCATATGCAGACATCACCACAACTTTGCAACTGTTATAAGCTTAACAAAATGAACAGCGAGGAAAACAAAACGAGGTGTTGCAGTCATCGAAAAATATGAGTAAAGCCGTAGATGGACCGCTTGCTTATAGGTTTCTTGTTACCCAATTGTCCAGGTAAATTCTTGTAGCTACTCTCCGTTACAAAAACTTATGTAAATGCATCATCTACAAAATAAAGCGAGATAATTCAATTAAATTTAGTAATAAAAAAATAAGAAGTCTGACAGTGAAACATTTAATTAGAAATTAGTTTGCGCATTCCTCGAATTTACAAATCCCTTTGTTAACGGTACGTGTACTTTTGTATTGAATTACACTGGACACTTTCCATCATAACATGCTAGTAACGCATTACGTATGCGTATGGTTGGTGAGGCTCTGTGGTACAGCCAACAGCGGTCGTCCCTCATTATTTTCTATCCCCGACAAATTTGTCAACAATGAAATATCGTACGACATAATGCGGGCAGTTGCGTAGCAACATTGCGATTCTGAATCGTGCTGCGTAAACATATTGTCTGTGCTTACGTGCTTTTTGTCGAGTTATTCGTTGTGCTATAGTTCTCCATCTTAGCGCCACAAGCTTCTCAACTGCGTCGCTTGCCGGATACCGTCTTCAGGTAGAAGAACGTAAAAAGGCAGCGTTAGGTGGGACGCTGAACGGAACCGTAAGTGACCAGTCAACATCTTGTTTACCCAAATTAACATCATTTGCTGTCGATGTCGTGTGCAGACTACTTCTGCTGGAATCTGTGGCCTGACTTGCCAAATCAGACGTATCTAGCTTCATTAGATGTTTAGTCAAACTATCTAATTTTTACCGAAAAAAGGGAACTACAAAATGTTTCACTAAATAATAAGGGCCCATCCCCCTGCTCTGTTTTGCACAAAGTACATAACACTATATGAAACACAGATAGGAGTTACTAATAAAGCTAAGGCAAGAAACCAATGTTAATGGCTTCTACATAGAATTCTGCACACTGTTTTATACTGCTAGAGAGGAAACTAACTATTAGTCATCCTGTACGACAATTGTAGGGCTCTTCATGTAAAAGTGACTTCCTCTATTAAGAGCGATACTCGCTGTTCAGTTTACGGACAGACTACATCTCCCCGTCATTTAATGTCCAGTTGTCTTACGTGGGTGCACGAAATAACTTAACTGAGCTCACATTTATGTAGCGAGCTACTTTATGATTATTAAGAGACTACCTATTTGTGAATATTGAGGGAGAATTTGTGTAAAATGCCTTCCTATAAATAATGGCTCCAATGTGGTTTGTTGTCAGTGGACTTAGTAGTGAGAATAGGAGAAAAATGGAAAGTAAATGTGGCACCTTGCTGCTGTCTGTCGCTAAACGAGTATTGTAAAGTTGTGTAACCATGTTGTGGTCAATGGTAAATTAATGGACGTTTAGATACTTATTAGACTTCTGTTGTTAATAGCTTTACTGGTAGACTGCATAACTCTATTCCACTCAAAAATTTCTGGCTCTTGTAAGGGGAGATACACTTAGTGGAGTCATGTCCCACACACCCTCCTCAGATGATGGGAGAGCCAAGGCTACGGTAATCCATTTCGTAACCCTCTTGCTCTGGAAAATGTTTCTGCCATTGATAATAGGGACAATGAATTTGACACTGTCGAACACATATGTACAGCATGTTATACTTGGGACAGGACCTTACGTATGGTATTTTACATAAATATGTACTCACTTCATTAACTAAAGACAACACCATTTTATACACACCAGCTCAGTGAAATAATCTCGTCCACTCACACAAGGACACTGGACAAAAAGTCCTCGTGAGTGAAAGTCTGTAGACTGACAAGCTAACAGCGCTAACGATGGTACAAAGGTGCCTCTCCTGGGAGAACAGTATAGCTTGTGTACAGGATATCCGAAGTCAAATACCCATGTCGGTTTCTTGTTATTCACGAAAAAGACAAGAAATTGAGTTTTCAACGCGCCTCTACGCACAAGCTCCACCTTCTCTGCCGTCAGGAATTTTAGTGTGTTGTTCATGGCACTGTCTTGTACCACAGCACCGCAATTTGGACTACATACAACTTTTTCCCTAATTTTTCTTCATTAACTGGACAATGTGTCGATACGTGATTCAGCAACTGCTAATATACGTATGTTAATTGTTTTTTCTACTTCTTTGGCATGGCCTATCCAATGGGGAGTGGAGGGGGCAGGTTTCCTTCCTAAATAGAAATTATCTTCTCAACGCCAATTCTCTTAATCCAAGCAGACAGGCGCAAGAGTTCTGTTTTAATTTGAAATAAAGCAGAGAATGTATGGGTATGGACTGGTGGTGAAATAAAGCAGAGCATGTATGGGTATGGACTAGTCGGATGTATCGTCAAATCGCTATGCCTTTCTCTCGACACAGCAAAAATAACAAGAGATACCTATCCATCCCCCCACCCCACCCCACCAACTACCATCTCTTCCCAACCCTTCACGTCCCATTTCTATGACAAATTCTTGCTATGTACCTGTTCTGTAACGTAATGTATTACTAATTAATAGGTTGTGTATGTATCCTACATCTACATCGGTACTGCTTTCGCCACCTGATAGTGTGTGACGACAGGTAATTCCGGTACCGTTAATGATTGCCCCGTCTCTGTTCCATTCACGAATGACGCCTGAGTAAAGCAGATTTCGGTATACGACTCTATTAGCTTTAATTTCTCTGATTTGTCGATATGATTTTTCGCGATGTGGAAGGAAGTACATGTATTGTTCGACTCTTCGAGGAAAGTAATCTTCCGGAAACTCCGTGGTAAGCCACAGTGTGATGGACAATGCCTCTCTAGTTGCGTCGGCCACTGCAGTTAGTTGTGCATCTCTGTAAAGCTCCAGCGTCGACTAAACGATCCAGTGACGAAGCATTCCACTGTTCGTTGAATCTTTTCTTTCTCCCTCTTCTTTTAGTCCTACCTGGTAAGGGTCCCAGAGCGATGTGCTGTATTCGAGAATCGTTCGAACAAATGTTTTGCAAAGCACTTCTCTTTTGGATGTGTTACATTTCCTTCAGACTCGTAATGTGAATCTCGTTTTGGCATCCGCGTTCCCTACTATTTGCTTTATGCTGTCATTCAAGTTAATGTCGCACCTGATTTTCTGTTTGCCTGTTAAGTAAGGTACGAGGGTAATCCCCAAAGTAAGGTCTCTTATTTCTTTATAAGTACAGAACTCTGTTTGAATGGCAGTTGGTCATACTGTTTGAACGGTGCTTTAGCGCTGTGTGTAAATGTGCGCGTGCCACTCTGAGGCGCTCAGTCTTGGCTTGGCAGCCGTCGAGAATGGATGTTACCGCCAAGTGCGAATTGCGCACATTTGTTCGGTTTTTGAACGAAAACTGCACTGCACCAATTGAAATCCATCGTCAATTAAACGGAAGTGTTTCGTGAGTCGTGCATGGATGTGAAAAATGTTCGTAAGTGGTGTAGAGAGTTTGCAGCTCGTCGGAACGAAATTCACGACGAACAAGGAGCGGGAGAACGTCAATTTCTGAGGAGACAGTGTTGAAGGTTGAGCAAAGCATGCGTGAAGATCGGCGGATCACCCTGGAAGATCTCTGCGCGTTGGTTCCTGGGGTTTCCCGAAGCATCGTTCACAGACCTCCAATGGAATCATTGAACTACCGAAATGTGTGCGCCAGATGGGTGCCACGCATGCTGACTGAGGACCACATGCGGCAACGAGTTGATGCTTCCCGCGCATTTCTTCACCGCCTTCCAGCCAAAAAGGACCACTTTCTGGACTCAATTGTCACGGGTGACGAATCCTGGGCCTACCATTTTACACCTGAGACCAAGCGACAGTCAAGCCAGTGGCGGCATCCTTCTTCGCCAAAGCCGCGGAAACTCAAACGAACACAGTCTGTCGGTAAAGTCATGACAACAGCTTTTTGGGATCGGAAAGGTGTACTGTTGGTCGACTTGATGACCACTGCGACCACAATTAACGCTGACAGGTACGGTGAGACTCTGAAAAAACTCAAACGGGCAATTCAGAACCGGAGAAGAAGAATGTTGAGGAAGGGCGTACACATTCTCCATGACAACGCTCGCCCACACATCGCTCGGCAAACCGTTGCTCTCCTGCCACAGTTTCAGTGCAACATAATCACCCATCTACCCTATAGTCCTGACTTGGCACCCAGTGACTATCACCTGTTCCCTAGGTTAAAAGAACATTTGGTCGTAAAGCAATTCAGCTCTGACGATGAGGTGAAAGAAGACGTTCATAACTCTCTGAACAGCATGGCGGCGAGCTGGTATGACATGGGCATACAAAAACTGCCACAGTGTCTACAAAAACGCGTCAACACAAATTGTGATTTTGCCGAAAGATAGCTAAAAGTTCAAACTGTAAACTGATGTGAACCGTTGTAGAAATAAAAAGGTCTCTGTACTTATAAAAAAATAGGAGAACTTAGTTTTGGGATTACCCTCGTAAATCAATCGTGTCTCTTTGAAAACACCTAGAAATGAAGCTAATGTCCTGGTCAACTGCCAGACCCTACACCAATCATAAATCCTCTGCCAGTCCTTTCGCAACACGGTATAGTCTTATTACAGACACCTCCGTCATCTGTGACAATTTGTTATATAATTACATTAAACGGGGTATTGAAAATTTTGATCATACATTTACGTCTTTCACGACAGAACGTCTTTGCTGTTGGTGAGTCTTCCGACTTCAGTGGCTATGGTCCGTGATACCTTCCTGTTCCTATCATTTCGTCCAGAGCTATGGTGGACATTTTCAGCATTGCTCCTGATTCTGCTGAGTCTCGGGGACACAAAACATCAGTTGTTAGGACGTAGTGGAACTAGGAACAGCTCTGAAGGTTTCCAGTGCTTCGCCGGAAAAACCGCCACTTTTTACCCCGGTTTTATTTGATAGCTATCTGTCTGCCTCTCTCTCTCTCTCTCTGTGTGTGTGTGTGTGTGTACATACATGTACATACATGTACACACATGTGTGTGTACATACATACATGTACATACATTTTCTCGGTCTTGTACACTTTTCCCACGGACTCTTATACAGAAAACATTTCATCATCTAATAATTCCATGTTGATATTAGGCGTACATCTGCCTTCGAATATGTAAGTAGTCGACAGCTTTAACGTGCTTCTCAGCTTCTGACACCTATGCTTCATTCTAAGTACATGTAGTTCTTGCAGCTCTAGAACGTCGCACTGACACTGAAAAAGATGACGAGAATCTGTTCTCCGTTAATGTGTGTAACTGTGTATACGGATTTAAATTGTCTGCCCTCGTTCAAATAAATGTGCAGTTACAACGTACCTTGCTCTTAAGTGCTATTGTCACATTGGTGATTGAGTGGTGAACGATGGGAAGTGAAGACAACTAATCGCGAGTCGTACATCGGTAGCCGATTAGTTGCGAGCAATGGAAACAAACACGAAAAAACTGCCACCTTCACAACGTAACGTAATAGCTGAAGAGTGTAAAAAATTCCCAACTGCTACACAATGATTACTGAAAAAAAATAGCGGTCAGTGTCTGTTCACCCACTTCGTCTTTTTAACCAATAGAATTTGTAGATAAATAACTGTCTCCGTTATAGAAATTCTGTGCACATTAGAGAAAATAAAGTCTTCCTGAAATTTATCATTTTTCCAGGAAACTGTGGAAAATATCATATGAAGAATTTGTTTCAGAATTTTTCTTAAGAAGTGCACTGCTGATCTCGATGTGACTTCCTTAAATTTTTATTACAATAAAAAAAAATTTTGTGGATGTTGAAGGGAATGAAGCAAGGCAAATATTATTTATCCGCTCTGTGGCAGTGGAAAGAAGTTACTCTAACCATTTCGAATGTTGGTGGTTACATTTTTTGGATACTGTTGAATAGCTGATGTCTCCGATTAAGTTTCCACAATTTCTTAGCTCTGTCTATTCATTTTGCCTTACTTTTGGGTAAAGGAACAGTAGTAAAGTAGTCCTACAATTTGGATCGAATATATTGCCGTACATATTAGTTCATCGCACTTTCTCTCTGTTTCCCTCATATTTCACATACGGCACTGACCTAGAAACTGCTTGCAGTCCCACGTCTACAACCGTTCCCTACCATAACGTAACGTTTCGCTTTGTAAGTGTTTGGATGGCCCACACGAGGATGTTATTTCACTTGGCGGACCTTGATTTACTACCGCATACGCATTCAGACGCTCTAACGAAACTTAGCTTCACGATCTGCATGAATTCCGCCTCAGTTAACTCAGTCGTCATCGTAATGGATGTGTCATCTTTTCCAACTACAGTTGGCTTCATTTCGAGCCACCGCCAAACAGACATTATTCCTTTATAATAGGTAAATAATAAATCTCAGGGTGAAATTTAATATTGAATACTAAAGTGTTCAGTGATAAAAATTGCAAACTTCCTTGTGCGTGGCAGTTGCAGTGGGAAATTCTGGAGATGACAGGCCAACCACGTTTTGGGAATCGCTGTGGAATAGTGGGAAGCGGCAGTTGCTCATTAGCTTAGGTTCCAGGTGAATTTGTCAAGAATGAAATATCGCACGACATGGTGAGGACAGTCGCGTAGTAACATTGCGATTTTGAGTCGTGCTAGGTAAACATATTGTCTGTGCTTACGTCATTTTCGTTGAGTCATTCTTTGTACTAAGTGCTTCTTCTTAGCGAGACAAGCTTGTCAACTAGATATCTGAATTGCTTGTCGACAACCGTCCTACAATAGAAATACATAAAAAAACCTGCGGAACCGTAAGTGATCACTCAACATGTTCTCTCATTCATCTCTTAGCCACATTAAGATCCAGCAAACTACTACTGCGGGGCATTGTGCCCTCACATGTCAAATCGGTCGGATCCAGTCACTTTTGGATGTTTAATTGTAACAGATACATTTTACCAAAAATAGATCCTAGTCTGATATCCGAGTTGATGATCACTGTACCAGAGTAGTCTCACAAAATTGTCGGACACCGTTTCAGTAAATGATGTACCCAAATGGGTTTTCTGCATCACAAAAATTTTCACAAATTTTTCTTGCTTATTTTATCAACCGGATTTCATGGCCATGAGCAGGCGTTGTTCTGCATTATATTAGCGTAGTGTACCGCGATGTATACTGCATAATTGTGGATTACGAACATATTTTATTTTATTGTATACTACTCACCAACTGTCGATATACGCACATATTTTGCTTTTACTGGTTCTTGAACATGGCATACCCAGCAGGAGGAGTGCAGTTATCCTCATAGAAATAAATTAACAACCTGTATCAAGAACCGGACAAACATGAAAATTTCGGTGTCAGTCTGAAGAAACGCAGAACTAGTATTGGGAGCTGACTAGTGGCGTGTCTCGTAAGATTTCTAAACCGTTCCACACTTCACGGTAAAGCTAATATGAGTTGCCTGTTACCTCCTGCCCTTGTCCTCATTCCTACAAATCATTCCAGGTATTCACTTCTTCTGTGACGTAAATGCTTCCAATCGACACGGTGTGCATGTGTTGTGTAATTAGAAAAAACGGAGCATTCAAAATTTTTATCATCCACTGCGGACTTCCACAACCGCCGGCTTAGCTGCTTCTGAATCTTCCGTGTTGCATGAGTGCAGTCCAAAAACCGTTTTTGTTGTTCATTCTTCGTCCAGAGTTAGGTTGCACACCTTCAGGAGGTGCTCATGGTTCTGGTGAATCGTGCAGAAGCAAGCGGTCAGTCGATACGACGGAGTGGAACAGGCAGCACGTCAGTATTTGCCCAACACACCTCTGGACGGATAGTCAGAAAAAAAAAGTTCCATGTGCCATGATCACGCAACCCGGAAGATTCACCAGTGGCCATTTAATATTTGATTTAACAATGGATTTTCGCTCTAGAAACGGGCGATCCTACAATGATAATATATTTTAGAAGAATGCAACTGGTAGAGAAGGGAAAAGAATTTAACTTAGATACACAATAACGTTCGTAGATTATGAAAAAGCTTTTGTGAAAGTCAATAGACACGAGCTGTGACCAATTATGGAAGAAAGGTTCTTCCCAACGTATCTAATTAAGTCTTTTAAAACTCTTTACAAAGAGACAGAAATTATAATCGGATATATAGATAACGTCTACAAAGAACCTACAACGCAAGTAGTTACTGAAGTATGTAGCCTATCTCCATCATCTACAGGGATGACCTATTCAGTGGGTGGAAACAAGCATCACCTACGGCAAAAAGACCAACAGAGAGAAATGTGTTAGTACTCTACTATAAGCAAGTGATCATATGATGAAATTTCGACATTGAAATTAGTAATAAGGTCTTAACATTTGATACTATCTGTGTAACAATTAGAAATGCTCAACAAATGCAAGCCATGAGAGAGATACCGATGAAGAATCGAAGACAAGGCAGTACCCAATACACTCTACGCATCTTAAACGTAATTTCCCACGCAGAGGATATGCGCAGGGAATAATCTGGTTAATGAGATTTCTCGATACTGTTAAAGGGTGCACCAGAAGATATCACTCCAGAAATATAGACATTAAGAATGAGTTACAAACTCTTTTAGGCCATAAGAAAATATACCGACACAGGAAAAGATGGTAGGGGTATGTTTCAGTACCGTTTATTTCAGTTCGCAGTAGCAGTTTGACAGCAATCTAATTTCGAGTGAAGCCGAAACCGTGTAAAAAGCATTGACATTATACTCTCAGCTTTGGCTTTCGGGAGAACCCTGCTGCGATCTGAGACATCCGAGCATATATTCCGGTGCAGAATGCGAACTTCATACTCGGTGTTACATTTGTTGCTAGGAACACTATAGCAGCGCGGTAGTTATTCAGCTAACAAGAGCCTTCCCGCCCATAGGCACACACCTGGGTTCGAATTTGTCTGCAGTACTTATTTGTCACATTCTTGGCAGTTTCAGATTACAGTTCTTGATTTGACATGTACGTAATAGCTTACTGATTGTCTGAATGCTTGCTTATATACGTTGTTTCATAGGATTTTTCTCTAACATCACATCCCCAGATATACCATCACTTTCTTCTAATTTTCTGTTAGGTCGCTTTGTTATCTGTCTGTTGGATACAAATATAGCAGTCAATTTTATACTAACTTATGGATGAGGTAGAGACTTGAATCATTCAACACAGTTCAGTACTTGATGACAATGCAATATCAACTTCCTATCTTCTCTGGTGTTTGGTGGAGGGTACTTTGTCTATGAGTCCTAATGCCGATGAGTTAGACATTCGAAATTTACAATGTAATTAAAAAGTGGATGGCAGTGAAATTTTAACTCGATTTTTTGTCTGATTCATGGCGGTGGGTACTTTGGGTATTATTGTCAGCCCCCTCTTCCTTGTTCCTTTTTGTAGGAAAGACAATAGCTGGTAAGTCTCTGTGTGAGCCTGAATACCTGTAATTATTTAATTTTACGGGCTTATCGTGAGATATACATAGAAGGAACTAATAATCTGGTAGACTCTTGTGAAGAGAAACTAAAATAAACCTGAAATATACCACAATGCTTTTGGTTGATTCGGAGAAAAGGACCAAACAGTGAGGTCATCGGTTCTGTCGGATTAGGGAAGGATGGGGAAGGAAATCGGCCGTGGCCTTTCACATGTGACTGTTATGATCTCATCAAAATATCTGAAATCGGTTGATGAAGTTTTCACACGCATAAGATAAGAAGCAGGGAATAATTATTTTCAAAAGATCAGGTTTTTAATATACCGTGTTTCTAAACCGGAGTAAGAAGTATAAATTAATTTTTAATATCCATGTACAGAATCCTAATTTCTTACAGAGAGTCCTGAAAATTTTGTGATAGCGAATGTTCAGTAACTATGAACGTACTTGTAACATATAAAACGAAGAACGTGGAACGCATGCAAAAAGTAATTGATTCCTGAACAATTTTCATCATGACTATTAAGTACCGAGCACTATCCACGTTTTTGGTTTTAAATCTTACAAGTATTTTTGATGGATAGTAAAAATTCACAATCAAAGGCTTTCAAGACTATGTGTAAGGGCTTAAGATTCTGTACGGGACTAGGAAAATTTTATATTATACTTTTTTCTGATTTAAGACACGTGGCATATTAAAATTTGATTTTTAGTTAAATATCTATTCTCACTGGACGATCCTTAGTGACAAGGACTTGCGTCGTCAGAAGGACTTGACCGACGAGCTTTACTCATCTACATCTGCAGCTGCGTCTACACCTATATTGTTTGGTGGGGTGGAGGGCGGGTTTCATGACCCTCTGTGAACGGCCCCGAACCCTTGAATACCCGCATGATAAAGCAAGCCCTTTACCCTCATCCGCGAAGGAATGTAACGTCATGAAATGCAAGTTTGACCTCTCCTGAAGAAACGGCTGCGAGAATCTTTCTGATGGTCAATGTAGATTCATCTAAGGACACGTTTCGCTCACTTTATTCCTAACCTTTGATCTAAATAACTGACACCTTGATACTCTATTTTCTTGAAATGTTAGCGCCTATTTACCAGCGACCAAGCACATAGTATCTACGACAGAAAGGAGCTATCTTTCCTTCGTGAGCGAATTCATACAACACGGAGAGTGTCGGCAAGAACGGATGTTGAACTTTTAGACATTTTCTATCAACTAAGTAGCAGAATGGGACAACTCACACGAGCAAGTAGAACGAAATCGAGCGATGCACTGAGCGACAGAAGAAAAAGTTTGAAAGATGCCGGAAGCAGACTCACAAGGCGATTCCCGACGTGTCACGCGCAGTGGTCAAACTCACTGAACGACAACTGACCGAAGAGGAAGTGTCTGTTCATCAAAAACGAGGGAGTACGAAATGTGTACACGAATGATTTAAAATTACCACAAGCGACAAAAAGCATTCGCAATATCTGTCTCTTAATAATATATTCATTTAAATTTATGTTCGGTTATGACATCTTGCGACTAAATATAATCGATTTATTGTCAGCGGCTCGAAAATAAATACGCTAATATCCATGATTAATATATGACGTCGTTGGAAAAGGCGATGAGTTACATCCAATTCTTCAGTTGGCCCATGCTAGCAGCGCGTCTCTGAATTCCTATGATTTCTACTGACATTTTGCACGGAAATAATACTGCTACCATATACCGTAACCCAGTAGTGGCTTGTAGGCGATTTCATTTATAGATGCATTCAAAGAAACGAAACTTTTGCGTTCGCCTTCCCTAATACTGATCGATAGTTACGGTCACATTGCATTTTGATTTTTGTACTACCCTAAATATTTATACTATGTGACGAGACGTGCTCGGTATGTTCAGAACTATCCTTGTGTTTACAGGGAATGTGATTATTTATCTTTGTTACAGGCACTATCACATTTATCCGTATTTAAACACAACGATTGTACATTTTGCGAAAAACCTTCTGTACCTGTATATAATCGTTGAACGACGGAACTTTTCTGCAAGAAAGAAAATCTTCAGCTAACATTCTTGCACTGCTTCTGATCTTATTTGATAAATCGTACTAGTACACTGAGACCGTCAGAGGTCTTCCTATGCTTTCTTGGCGATCACTCGATGCGGCTTTCGTTTCTGTGGAACTTTCGCCGTCCATTAGAACAGGTCACGCACTGTTAATGGATACGCATCATTCACTCTCTTTTCTCATATTCATCTTTTCTTGACATTGTTTCTAATTTCGGCATTATTGCGATTTACGTGAATATCAATACCGTATATCCGCTTGCATTCTTGCATTTGCACGTATATTCCTATGAATCCCAGACTTATATCCGTTTGAGAGCTTTTCATAGCCTTAACCGTAAAATTTGTGTCAGTCAATGGAAGCATCAACGAGTGGCTACAGAATTAACGAGACACTTTTAGAATCAGTGTCAAGAAAGTATGTTGAATTGCATCTGTCTGACGATGTGAGCAACGCATGGTCTCTATTTCACTGCAGATGAAGGTTGTTGCACCAGGCCACAGTGTAAATTCAGTAATCGAAGGTGCATGTTACTACACTTGAATTCATCTCTTGCCTTCCCAAATCCTATTACTCTATGAGACATTAGTATTGTTCCTTTGTCTCCTACTACATCCTCAAAAGAAATTATCAGAGGTTATTGGTAGCTTCTGAAAGTAATGAAGTATAAGCGAGTTCTGTTACTAGGGCCCATACAATGGTTACTACTATAGAAAGTTACCAAGTAATTAACAGCAGCATAAGACAACAGAACCCTGGACACCAACTATTCTGCGCTAGTGCTGGACAACGATGTGGCAGCAAAACGCCATTCCATTTTGAGATTAATGACTCAGTTTTTCTCCTAATTGAGTGGATCTAAAGCAACTAAATAAGTTAATAATCATGACTTAAAGATAATTTGCACCCATCTACAGCCGTATGAAGCAGATGTGACTTAAACTCACTGCTACCTCACTCAATTATTCCTTCTCATTCTTAGTAGAAGGTTACCACCGCGGCAAGTTTTGTCATTCATTACAAAGAGTGGGATGCGTTGATGGACACATTGCACTTTTGCTCCCTTTCCTTGGGCAGCGTTTCCGAGCAAGCGGTAGGTAGCCTATTTTCATTTCGAAGTGGCTTTCAACTGGTAACGTAAAGAATATCAGGAAATATGCAGGGAGGGCACATGTAATTAACCAACTACAAGAATTACCACATGTGTAACATATAACATAGGATTGTGTTTTATATCATATGTAATGTTGAAACGATGTTTCTAAATGCACAGTGAAACCCATCACTCTTCCATGATGTACCTAACGTCAATGCAAAATATTTTTTTGTTCCTCTTATACTCACCATAAGAAGTCCATCCAATGCCATCGAAATTGAATGAGTCTGAGTGTATCGTTTTGTTACCTAAAACCATTACTCTAGTAAGACGTTATAAATTATTTATGAAGTAATATTTACATTACGGAAAAATCATTCATTATCAGTGATGTAGACGTTCCAGTGGTATCATCTGCTTATTTTCATACTGATTAGAGTAAGAAGCCTCCGTAGGACTCACGCCCTGTTGTAACTCCAAACTTCATGACTGCCCAGCAGCCTACCATGGATACGCTGTCATTCTAATAGATTAACATGTGAACTCGGGTCAGTACTTGAAGTGATTATAAATCTTTCTTCGCAGATGTTCCGAAGGCTCTTCGGCGCGTTCTGCCTCCGCTTTCGCGGGGAGTCAGATGATGAATCTTTCGAAGACCTGATAGATGAAGATTTAATTGGAAAGCCAGAGGTGAGAAACTTCGAAATTTTTATAATCAGTAAAACAATGACCATACGTTAGGACCAAAAATTACTATAACGACTTCTGAAAACTGCAAGTCTATCTTAGTTACTCGAAGTCATGAAATGTCAACTTTCGAATAACACCTGACTTCATACGTTCGTATAAACGCGTTTCTAGCATCAGTCAAATAAATATCGATGGACTGCCTAGACATTCGTTTAATGAATACATAGTACCCAGCAGTCCGATAAAAACTGCTTTTCATATCTGCACGTAAATTCCAATAACCTCGGACACAATAGACGTTCTGCACCATATTACTTGTTGAAGTCATGTGTATTCACACGCACATTTTCATGAGTATAGTAAAAGGAGTTAGAAGTGTTATGCTGTTAGTAAGATGTAAAACTTCAAGGCAAGGCAACAAATCGTTTTAACTTGATGAACTAATTCACTGTACTACATACAACAAATTTTAGATCTCGACACAAGGTGAAATACTATGGATATTCTCACGTCATTACCATCTGAAAAGAAGTCCAACGATGAGCAGCTAAATTTCAGGATTTTCGATACATTAACTGAAAGTTGCAAAGCTGCCAAATTTGATAACGTTAATACTTTAATAGTTTTTATTTTATGCATGAATAAAAACCTATGAAATATTATGCTTTAGATAAACAGTAGAGAAAAAGCAAGTAACCACAAGAGAATGGGTTGTGACGGTGGAAACAAATCTCCCACAGAGGATGAGCGCCGCGCGTTGGCGGCTGCGCTCAGACGTGGACGAGTTGGTGCTGCTGGCAGCGCAGGCGGAGAAGACCCGGCCACCGCCTGCTGCCATTGATGTAGCCTGCGGCAAAGTCATCGGGAAGGTAAGCTAGCAGTGTGGCTGTCACTAAGGGTGGATGCGACACACTACCGGCAGGATAGGGGGCGACGAAATTCCAGTCCAAGCTCAGATATTACACATTGGCGAATCATGAAGCACCCCCACCCAACCTTCCCCGTACCACCACCACCCTACCGATCCATTTCAAGCTCAACCACTGCTGCCCACTGTCGTTGCTCATCTCCAAAATGGTGGCGTTCTTCTAAATTATCGAAAGACGAAGAAGTATTACTTAGGACTTTGACGAGAATGTTGAGTACACGAATCTTACATTTCTTATTTTTGTGATATATCTGTAGATCGGTATCTAGTGCACAAGTTAGCATACTCCTTGGCTCCTTGGGACGAGCCTAATTCTTACTTCTTGTATTTCCAGCGCAAACTCCAACTATTTCGTGACACTTCATGTCCACCCATCAAATGCTATCCAAGTTTAATGAAATATACTGAAGTCATAGGTAAACTTATAACGAGCCCTTAAACTGTAAGACAGATATCAGTAATTAGTTGAAATACATATCAAAATCTCCCAGGGGATAATAAAGTAGGACGTGTGATTTTCTTCTGATATTTGATACCGAAACTTTTCACATTTTGCTCAAGATTCGTTGCATACTACTAGTAGATTCAAATGGTATTCTCAAACTACAGGCTGAATTCATCCAACATCTGCATTTTTAGACCACTACAAAGTTGCACAAGGCTATTTACGGCTGAGGCATCATAAGTAATAAGGTAGTCATCGCTCATGAGTATGTTATGAATCGTCTTTCTTTTATCCTATCACACAAAAAAACAGAACAGTCGATGCTTCGGAAGAAAATCATGTTAGAAAATATTTGTACTCTTGCTATGTAATGTAGGTTATAAGTATATTAACGCAAAGAACTGTTTTCTGTGCAGGTGAATGATGCTTGGATAATTGTGACTACCGCCGAGATCCATGAGCCGCCAGTGATGGAGTGTGACGAGGACATCCCGCCGATCCCTCGCCGCCGCAGAGGGTGTCGGAGGTGCTGGGCGGAGAAACTGGGGGCGAAGACCGTTGTGAGCCCACATGCTGGCCGGGCGCACCGCCTCACTACACACTAAACGTATTCCAGGGGCAGCAGATGACGAGGAACTCCAGCAGGTACCTCGTCACTATAGAAAGTGTGGGAAGTGCTCGGTGGACAAATTGGGGGCAAAGACTCTTGTGCTCTTACATGATGAGTGGGGACATTGAACCATCATACAATAACCATGTTCATCAGTCAAGAAGGCGGGTGGAAGAATGAGTAGTTCCTTCGATGCCACGTCGCCAGAGAGGGTGTCACAGGTGCTAGATGAAGAAAAATGTGTATTTGCATGGAGTCTGGAGAGACTGACTCAACAACCAATAAACATATTCATGTGGGAAGAAAGTCGCAGATGACGTGGAAGTCCCGCCGATACCAAGTCACAGAGAGGGTATTGGAGGTGCAGGGTGGAGAAGATTGAGGCGAAAACTGTTGTACAGTGGCGTGGTGGCTGAAGACACTGGATCACCAACCACTAAACATATTCATGAGACATTAATCCCATCAGATAACGAGTGAGTCCCGCCGATGCCACATTGCCAAAGATGGCATCGGAGGTCCTGGGTGAAGAAAGCCAGAGTGATGACTTTTGTGCTGTTGCATTATGGGTAGAGACACTAACTCAGCAGCGAATAAACGTATTCATGAGACTTGAAGCCCATCAGATAACGAATGAGTCCCGCTGATGCCACATCGCCAAAGTTGGCATCGGAGGTCCTGCGTGTAGAAAGTCAGATTGAAAACTGTTGTGCTATTGCATTATGGTTGGAGATACAAGTTCACCAGCCAATAAACATATTCATGAGACATGAAGCCAATCAGATGACGAGTGAGTCCCGCCGATGCCAAATCGCCAAATATGGCATCGGAGGTCCTGGGTGAAGCCAGAGTGAAAACGGCTCTGCTATTGCATTATGGGTGCAGACACAAGCTCACCAGTCAGTAAACATATTCATGAGACATGAAGACCATCAGATACGAGTGAGTCCCGCCAATGCCACATCGCCAAAATTGGCATCGGAGGTCCTGGGTGAAGGAAGTCGGAGTGAAAACTGATGCATAAGTGCATTGTGGGCGGGGACACTTGCTCACCAAGCAGTAAACATATTCATGAGGCAAGAAGGTTAGCAGAAGTTCAAGAATTCGATCGATGCCACATCGCCAGAGAGTGCATCGGAGATCCCTTGTGAAGAAAATCCTAGTGAAGGCTGTTGTGCGGTTGAATGATGGGTGGTTACACTCGCTCACCAAGAGGCAAGAAGGACACCAGATGACGACGAAGTCCTGCTGATGCCACGTCGCCAGAAAGATGTGCCTCGATGTGAATTACAAATATCTAAATTGTATAAATATTTGGACTGTATAATTCATTAAATTTATGAATGAAACATCTCTGACTACTGACTTTATATGTTCCTGTGTTAACGGCTTTACTCTCACTCTGCTCTCCTTTAACAGATGCTGAAATACCAATTACTGCTTTCACCAAGGTTGCATGAATCTCCCTTTATAGATGTGAGATGAGAGAAGTATCTCGCAATGCTACCATTTTAGATGTGGATCTCACACGGCAATATTATACGTGAACTGCCGCAAATACAAATACATAGGCTGCCCTTATTCAACAGCGAATCACATGTAATGTCGAGGTCATTCGTTTCACAACTACTGGTCAAAGCACACAAAGATTTTTTATCTTAGTGTTAACAACTTCCCCCAGGTGCTGTGTTCAACAATGTATTTACATAAATTTCTCTAATTCTGAATGAGCAGAAAATTAAGTAGCTGTGTAACAGTAAGAAAAATCAATGGTGAAAAAATGTTATTCGCTCAGATACCTACACCATAAGAGAAGCGAAGACAGGGACAACTCTCTGAACATCAAGTAAAATATGCTAGGGACGCTACACTAAAAACTTCCCACCTCCTCGTGGAACATCAATGATATGTTTCTCTACGTAACCAAAATTTACATTCCAAAATAATAAATAATGATAGTGTTCAGATTTTACAATACTAATTAGGACTTCATGTGTCAGTTGCTAATGATGCGGAGTAACACAACAACGACATATAATTCCCAATACACTGTTAATCGCCAATGTGTAATCATTTATAAATTTAGTTTCTTATTTTAAGACTACTGTATGAAACTGCAAAAGTTGCTTAAGGCTAATCACACTTGCGCTGAATTAATAGTGTCTATTTATGTTCATTTGTGCTAGAGGCAGAGTCGAAGAAGCTACACAGAGTAAGTAGCAATGTCCCAAGTTATGTATTCTGTGGTGGACCTATCTGAACATCTAGATGATAAAACAGTCATGCAATTCGTTGCTTAACACTACAAGTGTTGACATAGCCGAGAAAGGTCCTACATGCAAAACTAGATCACTGTAGTAACTGGTCAAATTCACTTAGCGTGTCTAACTGAATTACTAAATACGCAAAAAGTATAAGAACAGGCCGAAAAGATATAAATATTTACATAGTATGATAAAAGTTTGGCCGAACAGATAAAAATACTAAGTATGACAAATGCTTTGAATAATGTGAAACAATCATAAATATGTAGGCATGCACAGCTAACTTACAAATATCTTCGTTTGTTCGAGTAAACTATACAGCTCTTTTCACTGAAACTTGAAAGTCGGCTCTGAAATCGCATACAGTATTTGAATAACACAAGTAAATAATAGTTTGTAATATATATTCTCGACGTCTTGGAGATTATGAAATTTTTGAAATGTTAGGGGTCTATGTGGTGGAGGGGTAGATGCTGGACTGTAATAAAAGCCATAATACTTTCAACTAATTTATCTAAATATTCAAAAAAACTTGGAGTATGGAAACTGCTTTTCTTTTACAATACAACACGTCCGCACTGAACGATAGATAATAATAATTTCGGTCAGAATGAACATAATAAGAACAGCTCCAACGAAATGCAGTTATTAAACTCACAGTCGAAATTAAATGATGATCAATGAACTTTAAAACAGTTTTCCTGTTTCCCATCAGAGGGCCACCTTAAGGCGTCCTACGGTCTGCAATGCCTTTGGGGTAGCGTCCCCTGTAAGAGCAACCCTACACTCGTGAACAGAGCGTGCGCAGAATCACATAGAGTAACATCCTGTTCGCAAATGTCTAGATCCAACCAATGTTTCATCATACCAGAATCGTAAAACAGATTGGTATAAAGAAGTTTGGGAGATATTCCACTCAGGCTGACTGCTCACCAAGCATGTAACGATTAGAATCGCTGATGACATTGCTTTTCTCAGTGAGCGGAATAAATAGTTTAACGAGTACACAACATGGACTGAGAGTAAACGGAAGGAAGAAGAAAATAATGAGAGGTAGCAACACTGAGAACAGTGAGAAACGTAAAATCTATTGACGATCACAAAGCAGAGGAAGTTCAGGAATTCTGCGGAGAAAGGAGGACATTAAAAGCAGAGGAGATCATTCGTGTCCAGTAAAAGTCTAGTACTGTCAAATATACCCGTTAATTTGAGGAAGAGATTTCTGAGAATGTACGTTTGGAGCAAATTATTCTATTGTAGTGAAACACGGGCTGTGGTAAAATGGGACCAGAAGAGAACCAAAGCATTTGGGAAGTGATGCTAAAGAATGGTGTTGAAAGTAAGGTAGACTGAAAAATTAAGTAATGAGGAGATTCTCCGTAGAATCGGTGAGGGAAGGAATGTATGAAAAATACTGACAGAATGATTGGACATCTATTAATACATAATGTAATAACTTTCATGGTTCCAGAATGAACTGTAGAGGGTAGAAACTGTAGAGGGAAACAGAGATTGGAATAAGTCCAGCAGGCAACTGAGAATGTCTCAGATCGTTAGGTTGTCACAGGAGAGGAATCTATGATGGGCCGCATGCTGCATCAAGCCAGTCAGACAACAGGATGGTGATGGGTGACTGTGTACCTCATGTAGTCAACGGGGGCGACAAATAGGGGCTTCTTGCCAAATTACAAACAAATCAACAACCCGTGATAAGGCAGCGTAGTGGTTCGTATCTGAGTATCACTTCTAAGAAATAAATTCTTATTAAAAAAGGATAAATTTAAAAAAATAAACGGACACGGTCTGTGATCGTTAAGGAGTCTTCTACTGATCGAGCTTCTGTCGTGAATGGAGGCTGCAAATGCTGATCGATATTGTTAGTGGGATCTCAGAAGGATAATGCAGAAGAAGCGAAGCAACAGGGAAGTAACCGCTTCTGTGACATTTACGAGCTCCTAACCAGGAGCGCATTTTATATATTATATCATCTGTGTGCTTTAATACTTTAGTTTCTTGAGTTTCTGAGTGAAAATTTAATATCTAATAGCCACTGTTCTCACGTTTTCATTTGCGTCAGAAAGTAAACCGATTTTGTGACATATTACAAGTATCTAATCAGGAGCAAAGTATTTAGTTTAACCTGAGTGCTTCGATAGTTGGGTTTATGAATATCTGCGTATTACTAGACACAGTTCGTGCGTTTTCGTCAAGGTCTTCAGTACAGGCGCGCAGCATGTGCCGGTAGTCCGTTTATCTTCGTAGTTTAGTTTCCCACGGTCTGTTGTATGGACAGGGACTGCGATTGCAGTATGCGGATGCGAGCGGATTTGGTGACACTTCGCTCTCATCTTCAGGCTGTGATGTCTTCGGTTACACAACTTGAGACTGCAGTGGATGGGCAACACTGTTGTGGGCCTTCCTTGGGGATCCAAGGGACGTCCAGCACGTCAGAGTCCTCGGATCGTTCCTCACCGGTGGCTAATCCAGTTACTGCTCGCACTGAGGCTGACCCCTCACCTGTGGTCGAGTGGGAGGTCGCCCCAGGGGTGAAGCAGGTGGCTATAGACTTCCCAGGCGGCCGCACGTAAGACTTTCCCGGTTTGTCTGACAAGAAAGTTACAGGTGCTGTCTGTGCCTGACACTGTCACTGAGCCAGATGCTGTCGCCTATCCTGTTTCAGAGGAAACCACTCAGCCTGCAAGTTCCGGGCAATCGCAGAGGGTGGAACTATTGGTAGTTGGCAGCTCCCACGTTAGGCGCATTATGGGGTCCCTCAGGAACTTGGCTGACAAGAAGGGTAAGAAAACCAATGTGCACTGCGTGTGCGTACTGGGTAGAGTCATTACAGATTTGGAAAGGGTCCTCCCGGATGCCGTGAAGAGCGCAGGGTGTAGCCAACTGCAGGTGGTTGCTCACGTCGTCACCAATGATGTGTGTCACTTTGGATCAGAAGAGATTCTCCCTGGTTTCGAACGGCCAACAAAAGTGGTAAACTCTGCAAGATGAAAGCAGAGCTGACCATTTGCCCCATTGTCGACAGGACCGATTGCGGACCTATGGGACAGAGCCGAGCGCAATGTCTGAATCAGAGGCTCAGACGGTTCTGCGACCTCGTAGACTGCAGATTCCTCGACTTGCGCCAAACGGTGATTGTGTTTTGGGTTCCGCTGAATAGGGCAGGTGTCCACTATATGCAGGAGTCGGCTACACGTTTAGCAGGGGTTTTGTGGCGTGGACTGGGCGGGTTTTTACGTTAGAGGGTCTCGAGAAAACACAAGAAGGGCTTCAGTTACAGTTGTGAATTGTCGAAGCTGTGTTGGGAAAGTACCAGTGCTCCAAGCGCTAATTGAAAGCACTGATGCTCAAATCGTTATAGGCACTGAAAGCTGAAGCCGGATATAAGCTCAGCCGAAACCTTTGCGAAGAACCTAACGGTGTTCCGAAAGGATAGTCAGAAGTAGTTTATCTCGACGTGAAATAGACGTAGATACTTCCTGTGAGATAATATGGGCAGAAGTCATTGTTGGCAGCCGGAATAAAATAATAATTGGATCCTTTTACCGACTTCCCAATTCGGACGTTAAACTTGCTGAAGGGTTCAAAGAAAACTTGAGTTTGATATCAAATACCTATCCGACTCATATGACAATAGTTGGTGGTGAATTTAATTTACCCTCGATGTGATTGCGAAAATACATGTTCAATTCCGGAAGCAGGCATAAAATATATCATCCGAAATTGTGCTAAACACATTCTCCGAATATTATTTCGAGCAGTTAGATCATGAGCGCAGGCGAATAGTAAACTGTTGTGGAAACACACTTCACCATATAATCCTGAGTTAAAAACGAGCATCAAAACCGATTCAGGGATTAGTGAACACAGGGTTGTCGTAGCGAGATTGAATATTATAATGTCCAAATCTTCGAAAAATAAACGAGAAATATACCTATTCAAAAAAGCAGATAAAAATTCACTTGTAGCCTTTCTGAGAGACAATCCCCACCCATTCCAAATTAATAATATAGGTGTAGACCAGATGTCGCTTAAATTCAAAAAATATTATCGTCAGATTTATACCAAATAAATTAACACATGACGAAGCTGATCCTCCTTGGTACACAAAACGGGTTAAAACATTCTTGCAGAAACAACGAAACAAACATGCCGTATTTAAACAGACGCAAGATCCCCAAGATTGGCGATCTTTTACTAAAGCTCTAAATTTATAGCGGGCTTCAATGCGAGACGCCTGTAAAATTTTCGACAACGAGACATAGTCTCGAAAAATGGCAGAAAATCCAAAGAGATTCTGGTTGTATGTGAAGTATGTTAGCGGTAAGAAACAATCAATGCCTTCTCTGAGCGCTAGGAATGGAGATACTATCGAAGACAGTGCTGCCAAAGCACGGTTACTAAACACAGCCTTCCGAAATGCCTTGAGAAAAGAAAACGAAGCAAATATTCCATAATTCGAATCTAGAACAATTACTAACATGAGTAACGTAGAAGTAAATATCCTCGGTGTAGTGAAGAAACTTAAGTCACTTAATAAAAGGAAGTCTTCTGGTCCAGACTGTATACCAGTTAGGTTCCTTTCGGAGTATGCTGAAGCATTAGCTCCGTACGTAACAATCATATACAACCGTTCGCTCGACGATAGATCCGTACCCAAAGACTGGAAAGTTGCACAGGTCACACCAATATTCAAGAGAGGTAATAGCAGTAATCCACTAAATTACAGGCCCATATCATTAACGTCGATATGCAGCAGGATTTTAGAACACATATTGTGTTCCAACAGTATGAATTACCCCGACGAAAAGGGCCTATTGACACACAGTCAACATGGGTTTAGAAAACATCTTTCCTGTGTAACACAACGACCTCTTTATTCACATGAAGTGCTGTGTGCTACTGACAAGGGATTTCAGGTCGATTCGGTATTTCTGGATTTCCGGAAGGATTCTGACACTGTACAACACAAACGGCTCGTAGTGAAATTGCGTGCTTAAGCAATATCGTCTCCGTTATGTGACCGGATTTGTGATTTCCTGTCAGAGAGGTCACAGTTTGTAGTAATTAACGGAAAGTCATCGAGTAAGTCAGAAGTGATTTCTGGCGTTCTCCAACGTAGTGTTATAGGCTCTTTGCTGTTCCTTATCCATATAAACGGTTTGGGAGACAATCTGAGCAGCCGTCCTAGGTTGTGTGCAGATGACACTGTCGTTTACCGACTAATAAAGTAATCAGAAGATAAAGAAAACCTGTAAAAAGATTTAGAAAAAAATATCTGAACTGTGCGGAAAGTTGCAGTTGACCCTAAATAACGAAAAGTGTGAAGTCATCCACATTAGTGCTAAATGGAACTCAAACTTTGGTTACACGATAAATCAGTCTAATCTAAAAGTTGTAAATTCAACTAAATACCTAGGTATTACAATTACAAACAACTTAAATTCGAAGGAACATATAGGAAATGTTGTGAGGACGGCTAATCAAGGAATGCGTTTTATTGGCAGGACACTTAGAAGATGTAACATACCTACTACGCAGACTGCCTACACTACACTTGTCCGTCCTCTTTTAGAATACAGTTGCGCGGAGTGTGATCCTTACCAGATAGGACTGACGGAGTACATCTAAAAGTTCAAAGAACGGCAGAACGTTTTTCATTATCGCGAAATGTGGGGGAGAGTTTCACAAAAATGATATAGGATTTGAGCTGGAAATCATTAATAGAAAGGCGTTTTTCCTTGCGACGGAATCTTATTACGACATACGAATCACCAACTTCTCCTCCGAATGCGGTACTGTTTTGTTGACACCGACCTACATAGGGAGAAACGATCGCCACGATAAAATAAGGGAAATCAGAGCTCGTACTGAAAGATATACGTGTTCATTCTTTCCGTGCTATACAGAATAAACAAACTAACGAGTACACTACATTGACTGAGAGGAAACGGAAGGGAGACGAAAATAATGAGAGGTAGCAAAACTGAGAACAGTGAGAAACGTAACATCTATTGACGATCACAAAGTACACGAAGTTAAGGAATTCTGCAGGAAAGGAGGACAAGAAACGCAGACAACAGCATTCGTGTCCAATAGAAGTCTACAACTATCGAATATACCTGTTAGTTTGAGGAAGAAATTTCTGAGAATGTACGTTTGGGGGAAAGCATTCTATCTTAATGAAACACAGGTCATGGTGAAACTGGACCAGAAGAAAACCGAAGCAATTAGGATGTGGTACTACAGAATGGTGTTAAACTAAGGTAGTCTGAAACGATAAGTAATGAGTAGGTTCTCCGGTGAATCGGCGAGGAAAGGAATATATGAAAAATACTGGCAGTATGATAGGACATCAGTTAATACATAATGGAATAACTTTCATGGTACAAGAAGGATCCGTAGAGAGCAAAAACTGCCGAGAAAAACAGAGATCTGAATAAAACCAACAAAAAACTGAGAATGTCTTAGATTATTAGCTTGGCACAGGAGAGGAATCCGTGGTTGGCCGCTATCTGCTCCAAACGAGTCTGACGACAGGAATGTGACAGGTGAATCTCTTGTACATGTAGCGAACGGGGGATGAAAAATGGGCGCTCTTTGCCACGTTACAAACAAATCAACAACCCTTGCTACAGGAGCGTAGTGATTCACCTCTGAAAACCAATTCCAAGACATAAATTATTAATAAAAATATAAATATAAAAAAAATAAACGAACAGTCTCTGTCATCGTTAAGGAGTCTTCTACTGATCGAGCTTCTATCGTGAATGGAAGCTGCAAATACTGATCGGTATTGTTAGCCAAAGTGTAATCTGCGAAGGCTAATGCAGAAGAAGCGAAGCGGGATGTTGTGTGAAGGTATAACCCTTTTTCACGCTGCCTCGGTTTGGATGGGAGGTGTCAAACCACGCACGTTTCAGCTCTGGCCTTGCTCCAAATGACTCTGTACTGTTTCATTTCCTTACCTGCTTTTAGCATTGCCACTGCGAGGTTTATTTACAGATAGCACTGACTCCAGATGTTGGTAGTAGATCCCTGTGACATGGCATACAGTTTACGTGTCCGTTTTTTATGGCTGTTGGAAATAATTAAAAACCCTTGTTAATCATTAGCTATGCAGCAATATGTCCATTACCCAGCACAGTCTCTTCACCGCATTTCAAAATTTGTTTCGGAGTACACCAAGCTTCTAACGATTAATCCTTCAGTTAATACAATTCCAAAACTTAACACGACTGAAGAGTTGAAATTACATAGTCGATAGTGCCTAAATGTGTAGGAAGGTACATAAATTACCTCATTTCTTTTCTTCAAGCCAGGCTGGAGTGTTAGATAGACTTAGATATCCTTATCATTGTTGAGGTGGTATTTGATGCCATCTGCATTGGAAATTTGTCGGAGCAGACGAGGGACATTAGGGTGAAAAGCGGCAGACGTTGCTCAAGAGCATTGCCTGAATCGATCGCCGGAGGAGAACCTGATAAGAGCGTGGGAGTCCTACAAGACACTACCTCTGCAAAGAGATAACCTCCTTCCACAGACTTAACCTTGAAGAAGCCACCAATATCTACACATGCTAAGGTTCAGAACGCATTATAAATATCTACATGTCATACTGCCGCCTCTCAGAATTAAATATTTAGCAACAAAGCACCCAAAAAATATCGCATTACGATTAAACGAACTATCAAATGTGTAAAGAAACAAACGTACACACATAATGAAAATGTCATATGAAGTAAAAGAAAAGTAGGAGAAGTGTAAATATCCCTTGCTCATGGAATTTTTAGATATACTGTTGAGATGATCACTGTATCATCCACATTTGTCAGTAAATAAGTTAACACATTTCAGTATCCATTCTAAAGTCAAAACCATAAATATTATCAGGGTCCGCTATAATCAGTTTCAAACTGACTTCCCTTACACCACATATCCTCCAAAGTTACTTCCTAATACAAACACCTGCGTCGGAAAGTAATATTAAAATTACTACACACATTCATATATAGGCAACTGACAAACAGTTCGGTGCCTTTGTTCTTAATTCATTTGTTTATATGGGGTGATAAAGCTCTATCTACCAGATAGTTTTATGGAACCCGCATTACATTTGTATCAGGAACGGCATCCAGACAGGCGACATCCACATAATCCATATAATACTCATCTCTGAGCTTTGGGGCACTGTTAACAAACAGAATGGTACTATAAAAAAATGAAAGTATGATTTGGTCGTTAGTTACACGGTATTCCTGAACCAAGGTACACCTTACTTCCGCCGTATTTAATGTAGTGTCTCCAATATTCCTCTGTGTAGTCAGCAGGGTCATACACATTATGGATGTCTCTGTTCGTTTATTCCATTAATAGTACATAGTATATCGTAACTGGTTGAGAAAAGTTGCCCTACAAAGCGTGCATCACCATCAGAAACAACGAAATTAACAGGAGATATGAAAATGGGAAGTGTGGAAGTAACAGCTTTGGAGAACGAAAACTCTGAACCATTCAAGAACGACTGAGTGCAATAAACGGAATAAACTTACAGAGGCATCCATCAACTATGTGCACCGCCAATGTCACAGAGAAATACTTGTTTATATGTGGCAGAAGTACGATATTTCTTGGTCCAGAAGTACAATGTAACTCATCACAAATACTCCTATTTTTTACAGTATGATTTCATTTGGTAGCAGTAGCTCAAAGCTCTGAGAGGGAACTTATATCGAATAGGTGGCCATCGCCTTTCTCGATACCGTTCCTGACACAGACGTAGTGGAAGTTTTATAAAACGAATCGGTAAGAGGAACTGAATCAACCAGTCTAAAAGCAGTGTTAAACTCTTTTTCCTCCTCTTAACGTTTTGTAAGTAATTCTTCGACCTCACATGCCTTATTACAAATCTACTCATTTCGCGATATTCTCTTGCTGCATCGCTATCATGTAAATAATTGCCATCAACCTCTCTCCTTGTGGCTACTTTTACAACTCAAATCTTCTTTGCTTTACTTTACCAGTGAAATCCATTAACTTATTCCTGTGCATTGCGTTACGTGTTTACGGTAATTACAATGTGAATCCAAGCTCAGAATTTCATTTTTACAGTATTCTAGAATTTTCAAACGGTTGGTCTTTGTAATGATATAGTGTTTGCAGTGCCGTACCATCGATTTGTTCCCACCACGTGACATATGGAATGTAAGTAGCTGTAAGTTTGTTATAATATTTAGGTACGGTAAAATGAATTTTACATTTTGTTGTTACAGCTTCAATACTGGAAGAAATGCTTTTGTTTATTTCTGTTTCACGATGCGAGTGGGGGTGTGGCAGTGGCGGAATGGAAGGTCTTCCCGTCGCCACACAATCAGAGTTACCGGCCGTCGGTAACGTGACAACGATGGTCGAGTTCCAATAACGACTCCACGAAGCGACTCGTTCCACCTTACCCTACGAATGGAAAAAAGGAAGAATGGTACAAATTGAAAAAGAT
Organism: Schistocerca nitens; assembly: GCF_023898315.1. Lineage (NCBI taxonomy): Eukaryota > Metazoa > Arthropoda > Insecta > Orthoptera > Acrididae > Schistocerca > Schistocerca nitens. Next base: position 158,744,306 of record NC_064620.1, on the reverse strand, counting down.
TTTGTGTGGAATTGACACAATAAAGATGTAGAGAGTTCATGTTCAGCTTTAGTCATGAATGGGTGCTAACTTACTCATCCGCGTTGTTAATATCTTGATAAGTGGCTATATATAACTGTATGTTTTCACTGTAATGAAGTGGATAAAAAGTGAAGTTATTAATTCTGAAGTGGTCAGTCGAAAAGTTTATATGAAGATAACTGTTTCGAATTGATTACGAGTGGAATATATAATTTGTACTAAGTGATTATTTAAAGCAGAAGCGAGCTTAATAAAACAGGAGATCATTTTATACAGGATAATGCTATGTTTGGAATATTGAATGCACGAACGTGATATTTTATCGATTATACCTCACGGCGATGCGGACACTGAGATTTTCTTTAGCATGCATACGAAAGAAAAATGTAACTTCATAAAATTGCAGACACGAAGGTTTATCAAATTACGGGCGAAATAAGTTTTCAATTGACAGTTACACATCAACAGACAAAGATCATCTTTGTACTTGAAGCGCAGTTGCGGCGGACCACAATACTTAAGACGCTGGATATCATAAGTTATGTTAAATACAAATTTTAAGTGGAAAGTCATACTTATTATGGTAAAGTGTTAGTTGAAACTAGTCCAAAAGTCGATTATTCTTTAAAAGTGAAACTTCGTTAGTCTGCATCCTTTTTCTTAGTAAAAAATCATAAACTTTTCCAACATCAAGTATAATTGGGAACAAAGTTCAACTGCTGTGGAAACCTGACAGACAGTGATTATCTTTTGGTTGCTACGTCGGCAAAATAATAAACCAAACCGTGATAGGGAAATTTTTACTATCGTGAATTACTAAAGCTACTACTAACAATGCGCTCATGTGACCATAAGAAGTGAACCGGAATATTGATTATATCTTTGGAAGTATGCAGTATACCTCAGCTACAATATGTACAGTGATTTATAGCAGTAGCATATGGTAACTGACAGGTAGCAACTTTCCGTCACCAGTCAAGAAAAGTTGCCATGTCGCTTTATCTTGTACTTACTTTCTTATATCTTCAATTTGTTGGTGGGGATTTAGATGGGACAGATGTCTGTAAATAACGTGACAAGAGCAATGAAATGACAGAGGCAGACTGACTTAGTGTAATTAGCTACCTAAATTTGTACAACGGCTTCCCTGTGTTTTCTAAATCACAGTCAGAATGGTACACTACATGACACCACAATCCCCCATGCAAATCCACTTAACAACAGTTTTAGAGCAATCACATTCCTCACGACCTCTCTGTGCTTCTTTACACACCAAACGAACGAAGCCGTTTTCTTCTATCTCGGCACACTCCGCCGCACAGTAATCTAGTCTGCCAAACTTTGACAACTATCAGCGCTTGACAACAGCAAACACTGTACACAGAAGCACCAATCACTTTATGCTCTGCTCTGCCTCGCTGTAACCAGACTCTCCACCGACCTTCCTCTTCGTCTATGATCCACTACTTTCTTCTGGACGTCACTACCCGACACTTATTACGTGACCATATACGCAAACAGCTGTTTGTTATTACACCATGTCCTCAGAACCATTATTTACTCGTAAATCTGAATTTTGTTAACGTTTCAACGTTACACTCTGTCTTCGAAGTCACATTCATATTCACCTTTTCCCATACACAACTTCTATTTTGTTCAGCGCCTTCTAAAGTTGCCTTTAAAGACATCATCACCAGTAATACCATTAGAATAATTTTCATTAGATATCAAAATAATGTCAATGTTAACATTATTATCTGCAACAACATTATTGTCGACACAAACATAACTCTAAACCAACAAAACATCATATCACATTCAAATAGCTCGTTACCGTGTCTGTCATCAAAAGTGTGAGAACGTCATTTCAGTGTAGCATCCCTTGTACTAAATTGATCATTTGCAAGGAAAATAAAATGGTATACATACAAAGGTATTGTGTCGTAACGTTAATAACAGTGCGATGTTTTTCTAACACATGAAGGAAAATAATGAAGCACACATGGAACCTTCAGTGACGGCCTCCCGATTGCACATTACCCAATAGTAAAACAAGAAAGTACCTACAAACCATTAGACGTCTTATAAGTATGTATCTGTAAGATATGTATGCAGTGTGTGGTTTCTACCTGCAGCCGAAAAGATTAAGTGAACAAATATTTGTCTTCCTCATCTACTATCTCGACATCATACAAACATTTATAGCGGAAACATCTGGAGGAAATGGAGCACCCATCAACTAGATCGAAAACATGAAACTACACATCATGCTGGAATACGTGGCTGGGTGCCTTATCGGAACCTTTTCACTTCGTATCGGAAACACGCTACAGTGTGTCACTTGTGAGTAACAGATCCATACCTTATCCCTTATACGCAAACTATGCGAAGCTGGTTTCCCGGACAGACTCCTACGTCTCATACACTCATATCTCACTAAAAGATGTTTTAACGGCGACGCGCAGATCAGACAATCGACACAACACGGAATCCAAGCTGGAGTACCAAAGGGATGCATCCTAAGGCCCATCTTGTTCAATATGTACATTAACGACTCCCAGAAACACAAAACACAATGTTAACCATCTACGCGAGTGACACAGGCGTCGCCTCCATAATCTCCGTAACATCCTTGTTAAACCCTACAATGTTCCCAGACTACCTTCTCTACCCAGCGGTTCATACCCCTGTAACCGACCCCGGTGCAAAACCTGCCTCATGCATCCCCCCACAACCACCTACTCCAGCCCCGCTACTGGTAAAACATACACAATTCAAGGCAGAGCCACGTGTGAAACTACACATGTCATTTATCAGCCGACATGCCTGCACTGCACAGCCTTTCACTTCGGTATGACAACAACTAAACTGGCTGAGCGCATGAACGGACACATACGAACTGTCCGCCTAGGAGATGTCCAATACGCGGTAGCGGAGCATGCCCTCCAGCACAATTCTAGGGACCTAGGAACCTGCTACACCGTATGTGCCATTTGGCTTCTCCAACCCAACACCAGTCCCTCTGAACTGCGGAGATGGGAACTTGCACTCCAACACATCCTTTCATCCTGCCATCATCCTGGACTGAACCTACGTTAAACAACCTCACTCCCATTTACTCATCAGTCTTCTCCTCTTTCCCTTTCATCTTTAGCCATTCACGCATCTTTTCATTTTACGTAGTTGTGTTTATCTTTATACTGTATACCTCTTTACTTCTGTATGCATCCTCTTTGGTTTGAAGCTGGCACAGTACTTACAGTGGAATATCTTTGACTTCCCTCTGACAACCATGCCTCCATCCTTGCTACCCTCCCTGTTTTCCTTTCCCTGTTTCTTCATAACCTGGGTTGTAACTGAACCCAGTTTCCCTTCTTCCCTTTCTTTCCCCTCTCTCCTCCCTGATAAAGGAACATTTGTTCCGAAAGCTGGGAACGTAAATTTTCGGTTCTGTTTTTTGTGTATCTATCGGCTGTAATGTGCTGAGGTAAGTACTGACCAGCCCCTCTATCCCTTTGTTAGTATTTGTTTCTCATCTTTATATGAGATTTTCCATTAATCATTTTGATCCCACATTCGGAACGACGAAAAGTATCTTCATAAGCCACTCCTTCATCACCCCAGCGATCTGTCTCAACCAAGCCGATGTTTCTCCTGTTATAGCAGCTGCAAGAAGCTAAACGATTTGGTTGAAGCAACGAATATGGAATAACTAGTTAGAACTTTTCTGACTTCGGAGAATAATACGAATAGAGCGTCTCTGAACAAAAATTGTCCGCACTTATCGTAATACCCCTTTGTCTGCACCGATATTCGCTCTTTCATGTATAATTATATGATACTACATATACTGTGTAATACCTCTACATTATTACACTTTGTACAATTCTAGTTAGCGGTGAGTAGTTTATGAGATGATCGCGTAGTATTAATGCATACGCTGCAATGACCATGAGGATGTTTTTGCGATAAATCGCGCCCTGCTTTGAACAGTGTATCACCCTTTTTTTTCCTTTTTGTTTTTGGTAATAAGTCTGAGTGGTTTCTTGCAGCCCGAGGGCCCAAAACAAATTCCTTTCCAGTGTCACCTTCTTAATCACAGCGTAACAATTTTAACCTAATAATTGTTTGCAGCGTGTATTCCAATCTCTCATTGCTTCTTCGATGTACACATTGAACAGTAGGGACGAAACATTACATACCTGCCTGATACTATTTTTAATCCTAGTCCTTCGACCCTCATCTTTCAGTCCTATTGTTCCTTCTGTTTTGACGTACATTTATGTAGAACACGTCTCTCCCCATATCTTACCGAAATTTTTCCCCATGTTACGAAAATCTTGCGCTATTTCACATTCTCCAACGCTTTTTACGGGTGACAAATCCCATGAACGTGCCTTAATTTTTCTTCAGTCTTGCTTCCATTATCAGCCACAACGTCAGAATTACATATATAGTGCCTTACCTTTCCTATGCCTAAACTGATAACCATCAAATATATCCTAAATTCTACTCTGTCGACTTCTCTTTCTTCTTCCATCACATCATCAGACTGTACTCCCCGTCACAGAAGTCTTCGATGTACTCTTTCCACCTATCCGCTCTTTCCTCTGCACTTTTGTAGAACTTTCATGTCACACATAATGTTACCGTCAGTGCTTTTAATTTCAATAAAAACTGTGTTGACTTTTGTATATGCTGAATCAGTCATTCCCACAATGATTTCTTTTTTAGTTCTTCACATTTCTCTTGCAGCAATTCCACCACAGCTTCCCTACATTTCATATTAGTCCATCCTTAAGTGACGTGTTTCACTATATTCCTAATTTTCCGAACGATTTCGTACTTACTTCTTCCATCGAACAGAAGTATTTCTTCTGTTATACATGATTTCTTCGCAGTTACCTTCCTTGTACGTATGCGTTTTCTTCCAAAATCCGTGACTGCCTATTTTAGAAATGTACAATCCTCTTTCACTGATCTGCCTACTGCAGTGTTCATAATAGCCTCAGAGAACTTCAAGTGTATCGCTAGATTGCTCTGCACTCCACAATTCCAACCCCTTCGTCACTGATATTTCCTGAGAAGTCTCTTAAACTTCAGCCTACTGTACATCACTACTACAGTGCGATCTGTGTCTATATCGGCACCTGATTACTTCAAATAATCGCATATATCACTGCAGAATCTCAACTCGACCATAGTGTAATTCAGCTGGTACCTTCCATATCCCTCGGCCTTTTCCGATTATACCACCTGCTCTTTTCACTCTTGAACAGAGTATTCACTATTAATAGCTGAATTTTAATGCAGAATTAAGTTAGCCTTCTTCCTGTCTCATTCCCTGTCCCAAGCCCATATTCTCCCGTAACCATATCTTCTAGTCCTTCCCATACAAACGCATTCGAATCCGCAATTACTATTACGTTTTCATGTTCTCCTACGCAGTGAGTTACCTGATCAATGTCCTCATATACCCTCTCCATCTCTTGATCTTCTTCTTGCGACAAAGGTATATATGCCTGAAATGTTGTCGGCGTCGGTTTCTTTTCTATTCCGATGATCAAAACCCTTTCACCGAAATTTTTTGAGTAACACACTTTCTGTCATTCCTTCCTTTTCATAACAAATCCTATTCCAGTTTTCTACTGAAGTTACCATATACTCGTCTGACAAGAAATCCTTGTCATTTGTCATTTCACTTCACTGACAGCGCGGTAGATAGAGTGTCAACATTTGCTTGTTCAGATTTTATAACTTCGGTAACGAATTCAGCCTTGAGGCATTTTGTACTCCAGTTCGTAAAATGTTACCCTTTCATTGATGTTCAGTCACTGTATAATGATCACTTCCCCCTAGGTAGTCCCCTCCCGAGATCCGAATGGAGGGACTGTCTGGAATCATTTGCTAATGTCGTCATCATAATGACAATTTTTCAACTGCAGACCACAAGACCTGTGTGCACACATTACGGTTATTTAATGCTGTGATTTCCATGCCTTCTTCATCCTCGTGCCGCTGGTCATGGAAGATATTTCAGCCTTTTAGTGACAGTTTCCCTCCTAAAGGGCAAAGAGAGTGCCCTGAACCTCTGAGGCGGCAGATCTGGTGTGAATTTTTATTCCGGAAGTCTTCGGTCGCCATTGCTAACAATTTTTATTCAAAATTTAAGCAGCTTTACTAAGACGTTTGTTTCACTAGTCAGATATGGTTTCCTTAGGCCAGTGGTGGAAGTTATTTTAACGGATGTGGGCTAACCGTGAATCCACGATCATCATCAGCCTCGTCATATGATATTCATTTCTGTTCGAGGAAAGCTGCAGGATGTCAGTGTTGTTGTTGTTGTTGTGGTCTTCAGTCCTGAGACTGGTTTGATGCAGCTCTGCATGCTACTCTATCCTGTGCAAGCTTCTTCATCTCCCAGTACTTACTGCAACCTACATCCTTCTGAATCTGCTTAGTGCATTCACCTCTTGGTCTCCTTCTACGATTTTTACCCACCACGCTGAACTCCAATGCTAAATTTGTGATCTCTTGATGTCTCAAAACGTGTCCTACCAACCGGTCCCTTCTTTTTGTCAAGTTGTGCCACAAAGTCCTCTTCTCCCCAAGTTATGTGATCTACCCATCTAATCTTCAGCATTCTTCTGTAGCACCACATTTCGAAACCTTCTATTATCTTCTTGTCCAAACTATTTATCGTCCACGTTTCACTTCCATACATGGCTACACTCCATACAAATACTTTCAGAAACGACTTCGTGACACTTAAATCTATACTCGATGTCAGTCTACATTTTATATCCTCTCTACTTTGACCATCATCAGTTATTTTACTCCCTAAATAACAAAACTCCTTTACAACTTTAAGTGTCTCATTTCCTAATCTAATTCCCTTAGCATCATCCGATCTAATTTCACTACATTCCATTATCCTCGTTTTGCTTTTGTTGATGTTGATCTTATATCCTCCTTTCAAGACGCTGTCCATTCCGTTCAACTACTCTTCCAAGTCCTTTGCTGTCTCTGACAGAATTACAATGTCATCGGCGAACCTTAAAGTTTTAATTTCTTCTCCATGGATTTTAATACCTACTCCGAATTTTTCTTTGGTTTCCTTTACTGCTTGCTCAATATACAGCATGAATAACATCGGGGAGAGGCAACAACCCTTTCTCACTCCCTTCCCAATCACTGCTTCCCTTTCATGCCCCTCGACTCTTATAACTGCCATCTGGTTTCTGTACAAATTGTAAATAGCCTTTCGCTCCCTGTATTTTACCCTTACCACCTTCAGAATTTGAAAGAGAGTATTCCAGTTAACATTGTCAAAAGCTTTCTCTAAGTCTGCAAATGCTGGAAACGTAGGTTTGCCTTTTCTTAATCTTTCTTCTAAGATAAGTCGTAAGGTTAGTATTGCCTCACGTGTTCCAACACTTCTACGGAATCAAAACTGATCTTCCCCGAGGTCCGCTTCTACCTGTTTTTCCATTCGTCTGTAAAGAATTCGCGTTAGTATTTTGCAGCTGTGACTTATTAAACTGATAGTTCGGTAATTTTCACATCTGTCAACACTTGCTTTCTTTGGGAAGTGTTAATCATCCATGCTTTCTGATATGGTTGTGGAAGGATAGTAAGTGCAGTTCTTTCCAAAGAAATCTATCGAGCACTATTTTATGTCCCTCTTCTACTCATCCTAGAACGTACAAGTTACAATCAGTTTCACTTCCAAATAGAATCATCTCTTCATTAGTGTTCACAATAACAAGAATACTGTCTTAAAAGTATCCCATTAATATTTTGAATGGAACGCACGCACTGAAGGAGTTACCTATCAATCCGTCTATGAACTATCCACCATTTATAGGGAATTCAGACACGATGTCGATGCAGGGACACACGTCTTGAACTCTCTGGTGCAGTCTATTTCAGCCCCATTAAGTTCGTAACTACTTTCTTAAAACGGGGAAGTGAATGTCTTGCATGTAAAGTGCATTCTGCGTCATGTTGGAGAAGCCTTCTTAAGTGTAAATTCCCTTCCCACACATAGAAGATCTTGCTTGGAACTATCTAGCCATCTTGATGATGCATGATAATTCGTTTCTGATGATTATTGTTTAAACATTGCTCGGACAGACGTTTTGTGCGAAAAATATTCTTCACTAATGATATGCTTCTCATTTTGAACGGGAGTTTTTAAACATAGTGATATCATTGTAAGGTTTGAACACTATTGATTTATAAAACTCGCACATCTGGTGTTTTTCACATTCTACTTCCGCTGGAAAGTGATCTTCTGTTGGTTGGGTTTGACGTATTTATATTTAATACCGGCTGTTATGCTTTAGATGAAGATGTACTATAACGCCCTTACCGAGAAAATCGACAGTTTTTTTTCGTTCTTTTGTATAATGTTCAATTCGATATGGTCTATTGTCAGATCAGTCACTTAGAGATATATTGGTTTACTTGAAATCTCTACAATTTTATAATCAAGACCCTACATAGGAAGAACTACATATACAATATGGACTCATCTGTCGTTAACATACGAATTACTCACGATATTACAATCTACACTAATCATAATGTCTGGCAATATGCCAATGGGCTCATTCCACACGTAAATTTTACTACTGTCATGCTCCCACACTTGTCTCTTCGAGGAACCAAATACCGATAATATTGAACCCTCACGCGTAAAGTACCTGTTGATTTTATCTCCTTTTCAAAGAAGTTACCATTTGCATGTAACTCAAATCTATCTACAAAATGATTATTGAATTCATTTCAATTGTCAGTGACACTGAAGTCAGCAAATATTAACACCACTTCCTCACGTTCTCGATCTGCTACATTATTTGCCCCAGTGACATTAGCTTTGCTACTGTATGTTTTCGGGCCGTTAATGCAACACTTCAACCCCCTTGCTTAGATCTGTTGGAAGAAGGTAACTCACTTTTAATGTAGACAATTTGCTTCTAGTGTTAAAGTAAACGACAGCACATCTTGATCTCAATTGATACGGTGACATGCATACAGCTTGTTTTTACGAATTTCTCTGGAGGATTATTGTTCAGAAATATCCCTAGGGATATGAATTCAGCTATTGGTAGCGTCAAAAATGGTCTGTAGGAATGTATCCCTCACTCACACACTGCAAAATTTTGAGGTTTTGTGTTTTCTGGAGAGTTTCAGCAGACCTATGCTAGTAATCACTTTGTCCGGTAGTATTACTATGTGTTATTCTTCACGTACATGCCAACCTTTCAACGTATGGTTTTAAATAGGGTCCTCTACCTACACCAAAGGCCTCCATGGCCACATTAAGTCTTTTGAAACCATACAGCTGCTTCCCTGCTCTTTGTGCATTGTTTCACGCATCAGTTGTGGTACCAGGACTCAGGATAAGAACCAATAGGTGATAGTCCAGCAAATGCAGGGAGTAGAAAAGGAATTATTACACTAGATGTCTTAGGTGTAGTCAAAATCCTACCTGTTTTAACAGGTCTTTTTCTTCCTCCTTTCTACCACAGAGCACATTTCGCCTTTGCTGATATTTGGTATGCAATGCAGTGGTCTGTCTTCTAGTGTAAGCGATATCGTTCTGCTTGTATACTCCATGTAGAACGTTAACTACCTTACTTTCACGAACTAGACGCATTTCCGCCTGCGTTCCATTTCAAAAAGGATTTTATCCAGGGATATGATGTTCGACTAGCAGATTCTTGAGAATACCGCTCGCACCTCAACTGACGTCTTTCCTAGCACTCGTGTGATAAGACTGGGTGATCTGTGGTCTCCAGGTCCAATTATATAGCAAATTGGAAGGTATACTCAGCTGTTGTGCTTCAATGAGAAGCCGAGCCACTTCACTGATGCCTGGCTCCATCGATGTCTTATGATCCGTGCTGGGAAAACATTCGTTTACGAGAACTTCTGTACTTCCTCTTTGTAAAAATTCCCTGCAGTTTGTTCACCATAATTATCGTTTAAGATGTGTCTTCATGGGTTTGCGTTCTGCACCTTGGAAACAGTACAAACCTCCACTGACCAGTTCGGTAATAAGACTTCGCAAGTGCAGTTTTGTATTTCAAAATACTTACCAAATCATACACGTTAAACTTCTGCTTGGATAGATCCACTATGTCAATACCACTGTGTACCGTATTTAGGAGCCTTTCAACATGAACATCAGTAGATCTCATCATTGGGTCACCTGCGTGATGAGTAATCCAGTTACACCCGCAAACGATTTGTGGAAGAATATTCAGCCAGTTGTGCACCCGTTGAAGATTTAATTGCTTCAGCTTCTGGTTCAACAACTGTAACTTTCAAATGGATGTCCTTTAGTGGTGTACCCCCTATCGCTCTACCAGCGCTTTGAAATTCCTATGGTAAACTTTACCTGTATGGTCTGTTTAATGGTTGTGAGGACAGCAACGCGTTCCAGGCTGTATGAATTGTTCAAAGCCCTTTGCAGTGTCATTCCCCATCGATAACTTCACAGACAGAATCGAAGTGAATTTTGATAATGTATCTACGACAATTAGAATGTACTTGAATGCTTTATTCAAGAGTGAGTTGTCTCATGTCTACGAGATCAGCCTGCCATACATCATTGTATTATCACGCGTCTGCACAGTTATGTTCTGATTACTGGTCTGTTAAGTTCATGAACAGCTGCCTCCATAATTACTGAATACTGTATATTTTTCGAAGTAATGATGTGACAACTATTATTTCGACCATGTAAGCTTTATTCCCTGTAGCAGCCAACAATATAAGTAGCCGTAACCGGCCTACGATTTCATTTTGGTCATTATATCATATATAAACCAAAGGTAGACACTTCAGTCTTTTATGCTGATACCTAACCTATTTGCCTGTGAAATGTGCAGCTGCTAACGGAGGTTCGACTGTATTCTTATATTTGTCACTCTTGGAGTCTTTCATTCATCGTCGTGTGGTGTTGGCCACCCTATGCGCAGTGGTCATGAAGTGTGTTTGACTCCATGCTATCTTCTTTCGGGTACACATTTTGATTTTCGATATTTTTAAGAGTATTAGCTCTAATAAACCGGGCGTTCATTCAGATTTCTTGTCTTCGACTCGTATTTCATTGTCTGTTAAACGTATTGCATGGTTACCAATCTTATAAGGTTTCATCTAGGAGACCCCGTATTGTCTGTCTAAATCAGCATTACTCTTTCGGTTAATGGAGTCAATAGTAGCATTCCCTTATCTTCATTTCCATCATCTTCCTCTTTTCTACTTCCATGTGATGCTGCTGGTTGCTGGTTTAAACATTTCCGAGAAGCACTGAGCTCGTTGAAACTGCAAAAATGTTAACAATTGTTACACACATCGAATAGCCTTCCACTCCTCAATGACTTTACGCTATTTTGACGACATGGCGCTGAATACTAAGTTGTATTTTAGATAGCATACAGCTTCTAAATAGACTGTGAGACTACAGATGATAGTGATGGGAGTCATGTATCTCAGCTGCCACCTTGATTTATCCACTTATCGGTTAGCTTTATGTTGACAACTCGAATATTGTCATTGACATATAGTTTACATTGCTGGAATGCAGCATTCAACACCGCGAGGTTTACAGCCCTCGTCGTCATAAGATTTTCAGTTTCATTAATTTAGTGTTGAATGCCTCGAATTTTCTGCCAGCATGACTTGCAGATGACTCCACCTAGAAGTTCCCGTCTGTGAAAGAATGTCATGGGTAAGCACACTGCAGGTCTCCGACAATAAAGGTCACTCTGCCTTCTGTACAACGTTTGCCTCGATATAATATGTCCAGGGGATGCTGCGAGGTCAGATGCCAATTTCCGTGCAATACTGAGGCGGTACCGTCGTGTACTTCCAGAAAAAAAGCGGTACTCTTTTCCTGATGTCACACGTGGTCGGACGGAAATCAGTTTCGGTTTCTATGAACCGTCACCACATCCTAGAAACAACAGGACGATTGCCATTAAGCCATTGGGCCAAGTCAATTGGTCCTCTATCCCAGAGAGTCTGGTAGGCCTCTTCTCTGTGCGACACTGCACAGCCTGTGACAGTGTACACAGCGAAAGTGTGTGTGGGACTACATGGTAAACACTAGCCCGTTTGATAGGTGCCATGAAGTCATAGTTGGCCTGATTGTCCGATGATCGGAATACCATATTCCGTGCAGAATTCGAACGTACAGATATCTCTTTACAGTTTGTATGATTATATCGTGAATTAGACGCAGGGTGGGGAAATTACTGTTTGTTACTTTAATTTTGGACAACAGTTAATTTGTTTAGAACATTCCTCCAGATTGCTGTGAGCACCGGTATTTTCAATGAAACTGTACTAATGATTTAGGCAATGATTACTTGTACTACTTACCTGCTAAGAAAATTCACGTTAGAATTCCTGGGATACCATAACAGGTTTTGGAAGGTGCTTCAATCACTTCCACAGAACTGCAAATAGAACACGCATGCACTTCATCGTCAGTTCTCATGTCATGTCACGATGTGGACAAAAACTAAATACAGAAAACTGAATACTGATTAGTGTTTCTTGGGAATTACGGACCTTAGGTTTTCAAATGTACACAACAGCCATCTTAATCAATCGTCGTCATGTCAAGACGCAAATGCAGTGAGAGAGCGCCGTCGCCGAAAACATTTTACAAACCAACAACCTGCTGGTACTGCTGAGAACCCATCCAACCGCGCCGTAATAGCAACAAAAAATAACTATCTATAAAATTAAGCAAAACATAACAACTATTATGGAAAGACAAACACATACTACAGTTGGCTATGCTTGCTGCCTGGATTTCTGCCGGCCTAGGAATTTTAAAAATTGGTTAATAATTCTAAAATTTTCTGAATGACGTGTTTTTAACTCAGTTATCTTATACACCTTCTTGTCAAACTACCGAATAACAATTATTTGCTGAAAAATATTCATCTTGTCTACAGTCATACTCTCCTCTGCTGTCGTGTCCTTCCATTCTTGATGCACAATCCTCTGACAGATGTTTACAACAAATCGACTCGTAAAATTTTCTTTTCTCAACCCACTTCATCAATTGAACACTAGATGTACTGATTGTAAATAAATGGCGGCATTATGCCTTTATTACACATTAAAATATTCTAGTGACATTACAATCGTAAGCTCAACTATTGTACTGCATGCAAATTATTTGAATAGTGGAGAGCATGCACATCATTGGTGGCCAATTGGTGGTGCAACATGTTCACAATAAACAACCAAATTGCACCCCACTGGCTGCCAACAGAAGGGCTGCTGGAGCGGCAAAGTTGGTGGCGTTCGAAGTGGAGGGGCGGCTTCCATCCTCTTCCTCACCTTAGCCTTTCCCGTAATTATAAGGAAGTACTTACGCTGTTATCAGCGAAAAATAACAATCTCAATTGCTTCAGCTGTAATCTTACGCCACACATAAGACTTTCGTGACGATGAAGTCTGCAGCATTCTTAAAGAACATACACAGCTCAAATACTTTGGAGAAGTGGGATATTTCCAACAAAATTCATGTAGTACAGTGTGATACGACCGCAAGCGATACTGACAGCCTACCTGGTGCATGAACGAAGGTAAGAAAACGTTGTGTAACCTTGATCTGTCGTAGTTCCCTTTTCAAATCCTTTTTTCGTGTACAATGAGCTGGAATTCGCAATGGCGGATTGCTAAAGGGCGTTTTACTTACATGAATTTCAAAATCAGTTTTATGTATTTCGCCGAGAAAGTAACTCTTTAAGTAGGATGTTTAGTTTCCTTTCTTCATCAGAAACAGCTTAATCCCCTTCTCATTGGCGAACTAAATATTTATCACAAAACTGATCTGGACATCAGTAAACTTAAGCAAAAGATTTTGCAGGAGTCTTTGATATATAGTTCTTGAATGCATGACTATACTAGTTTGATGTTGATGTTCTAACAGCATTCAGGGAAAATAAAATACACCTGATGCAGCACGACGACGGTGAGAAAACCTTAAACACAAAAGTACAATCTGCGTTTACGAGATTTTCTTCCCTATACAGACATGTTGTTTTCATCTTTCGTACCTATCGGTACTAAAGCTTTCTTCTTGAGGTTTCTCATCACCACCGAAATTGTCACCATTAGTCCTAGTTACAAAAGTGGAATTGGGAAAAATCAGAAAACAGTTATGTGCATGAAGATATTAAAAACCGTCCACTGTTACAAGAATGAATTTACAAAATCTGAAACAGTGGAACATTTTGTTTCACAGAGGTTACAAAGAACAACTGCTACTATATCTAGATCTGCATAATTACTCTACCCTGGTAGAGGGGTCACCGAACCGACTTCAAGTTATTTTACAACCGTTCCAATCTAGAACAGAGCATGTGAAAAACACTTAAACTTTTCCGTGCGAGCTCTGATTCCTCTTACTTTCCTCAATGATCGTTTCTCCCTGTATCGCCATAAAAATATTTTCGCATTCGCAGGAATAAGTTGGTGGTTGTAATTTCATGTCGAGATCGAAACCGAGAACACCTTTGCTTTAGTAAGTGCCACCTGTGGTTGTCTCTTCCCTGTTTCACCACAGTACAAAACGAGCCTCACTTCTTTGAGCAAAAGCGTTTTTTAAGAAAAATAGCGTTCAACGTTTGCTCGATCGCACCACGTTTTGATTCAGTAGGATTTGTACATAGAGACGTATCTCTGTAGCAGACATTTTGTCCGTTATTAAAGAAAACAAATTATTAAAACCTTTCATCGTTTAGGAAATTCCGGAAAACATTAACTGGAAAGTTTGATCTGCATATTTTTAAGGCGTGTTGTGATGGCATTTATGTGTCACTTTAAATTTCTCTTACAAAGACCTGGCTGACATGACCATGAGAAGCATACTAGTCTTGTACAGAACTGATCAGTGCCTAGCAGTTGTCTCATTAAACATATACTTTGCACACACATCCCGATTGTAAGAGTAGGATAGGTGGGAGTAGAAAACCTTCACTTTTCTGAAATTTACCTATAGTTAAGGGCTAGTATGACAACCATACAACTTATTATTTGTTGTGTCGCAGTGGAAGTAAATAACGGTTTATTGCTCTTCTTCGGTATGCGTATCTATGGAGTCGGAAGATTGATAATTACATGGTTCAGATACTGCCGTTCTGCTATTGTCTTGTGATAAAGCTTCGATGAATTGTGTAACTATCCTGAAATCATTTTCAAAAATAAACTTTCGCTTTGGATTAAGTCTCACTTTTTGGTGCAGGTATAATATCCGAAGCGTAATTTACCACTAATAATTTTCACCAAATATAAACTTCTCTTCATATTAATGAAATTAACTCATTTTCTACCTTTTTTTTGCATATTTCAAATACAGCACTGACCTATGAAGTGTATTCATATTTCCTCATCTGTCGCTGTACCATATATAAGGTTCTGTATTCAAAGAGCTGAATCGTGTGCGTACATGGTCTTCTAAAGGGAGGTCAATCCACTTGGGGGACCTATCATTAACTACCGCACACACACTTCGAAACTGTTCTGAATCGAGAGTCACTACCTGTCCGAATTCCTTCTTTCTTAATTCCCCATCGTATTAGATGCGTAGCATTGGGAAATACAATACCCCATCCAAGACATTCAACCTTTTCCTTAGTCTCTTCTGGCGCTCGAAGGACACAGACCCCACCCTAATTCCGTTTACAGTCTCAAAGAAGCTTCCGCACACTCCATCGAACGACAAATTTATTCAGTGTCTCAGCTAATAAATCCCAAAACTTGTTGGTAAATGTCTGATACAAACATATTTCGTCCAAGTAAAAGTTCAGTATAATCCAGACTTCACAAAATGCAACATTTTCAAATCAGTTTATATTCATAAACAGTCATCACCACCACTTCACTCATTATAAACAGTTTGAAGTTAACAGTAAGGGAAGCAAAGCCTCGTGTGCAGTCATCGAAAAATATAAGTCAACCTGTAGATCGACCGCTTGCTTTTAAAGACATCTTATTAGCCAACTGTACGGACAATTTCTCGTAGCTCTTCTCCATTATAAAAAATTATATCAATACGTCATATTCATAACAAAGAGAGATAATTCCTTTACTTTTCTTAATAAAAAAAATTAGGAGTATAATAGTAAAATTTTTAATTCGAAACTACTATGCGAATATCTGGAAGTTGCAAATTCCTTTGTTAACGGTATGTGTAGTTTTGTATTGAATTATTCTAGACAGTTGCGATCTCAACAGGCTAGTAACGCATTACGTATGGTTGGTGAGGCTCTATGCTGCAGTCGGGAGTGGTCGTCCCTTATTAGTTGGTATCCCAGGCAAATTTGTCAACAATCAAATATCGCGCGACATGATGCAAACAGTTGCGTAGCAACATTGCGATTCTGAATCGTGCTGCGTAAACATATTGTCTGTGCTTACGTGCTTTCTATCGAGTTATTCGTTGTGCTATAGTTCTCCATTTTAGCGCCACAAACCTCTCAACTGAATATCTGCATCGCTCGCCGAAAACAGTCTTCAGATAGAAGAACGTAGATAGGCAGCGTTGGGTAACACGCTGAACGGAACCGTAAGTGACCAATCAACATCTTGCTTACCCAGATTAACATCATTTGCTGTTGATGTCTTGTTTAGATTACTACTGCTGATCACTGTAGCTTCACCTGCCACACCACATGTATGTAGCTCTATTTAGATATTTAATCATACCAACTAATTTTTACCGAAAAATGTCCTTTCCAGTGATCCCATTCGACGATCAATTGAAGAGAGTAGTTTTACAAAATCGTCCGACATGGTTTTTGGATTCTGAAGTACCCTGATGTGTCCTTGCATTCTATAAATAGGGATAGTTTCTTAGTTTCCATTACCATGTGAAATGTGTTAAGGCAAGAAACTAATTTTCATGGAATCTATGCTAGTCTCTGTACACTGATCTACACTGCTAGAGAGGAAACCGATTCCTAGACCCCTTGTAGGACAATTGTAGCGCTCTTCAGGTAAAGGCGACTTCCTCTATCACGGGAGATGCTTACTGTCCAGATTACGGAAAGACTACACTTCCCCGTCATTTACTGTCCAGTTCCCTTGTGTGGATGTACGAAGTAATTGCAATGGGCTCGCGTTTATGCAGTGAGCTACTTTATGATTAATAAGTCATAACCTAATTGCGAATATTAAGAAGCTATTTTGTGTAAAATGCGTTTCTATTAATGGCGGCTGAGACGCGTAATGTTGTCAGAGGCCTACTTAGTGATAGTGGGGAAACAAAAGTATTTGTAAATGTGGCACTTTGCTGCTGTCTATCGCTCAAAGAGTTTTGTAAATCTGTGTAACCATGTCGCAGACAATGGTGAATTAATGGACGCCGAGGATGATACAGGATTTCTCTCATCATTAATCGCGTTACTGGTAGGCTGCATAAATGTGTTCCCCTCAGAAATATCTCGCACTTTTAGGTACAGCTGCATTGAATGGAGACACTTACTGCACTTCGTCAGTATATTTTGCAAGGTGCCTGTGAAAATGTCTGATGCAATGGAAATGATCAAATTTATGTGACGAACCGTAAACTGCCATAATCGATAGTCTGTCATATACTAAAATAGCGTAAGTTACATTACACTAACCACGTATGATGCAGTGCGAAGTAATTCAACCCCTAAGTCTCTTTAGATGTTGGGAGAGCTGAGGCTACGGTTATACATTTGATATCCCTGATGCTGTGAAGTTATCTTAGCCACTGACAGCGAGGACAACGAATTTGACAATGTCGGACACATATTGAAAGGCTGTTACACTTGGGACATAACCATTCGTATGGTACTTTACGTAATAGTTCGCTTAAGAACAATAAATATGTACTCACTTAGTAGGATCACTGTGCAGACACAGTCTGAGTGAAGTTATTTCGTCCACTCACGGAACAGTATTGAACAGGACATCTTGGGCAAATATCGTCTGTAAACAAAGAGCGAACAATTCTCGTCATGACGCAAGATGCTTTTTCCGGAAGAATGCTACAACTGGTCCACTGGATGGCCAAGAATCAATGACGCCTGTCGGTTTTTTGGTTATTGAAGAAAAAGATAAAACATGGATTTTAAACATACACACAAGCTTCGTACCCGCTCTCGTCAGGAATTTTAGTAAATTGAGTATGGCACTGTTAACCTTCCATGCTTTTCCAATTTGCGACTACAGAAATCTTTTCCCCTAATTTTCCTTCGTTGATTGCAAATTATGTCAAAATGTAACTCACCAGCTGCAGGTACAAAAACGCTATTTTTTTCCTACTTCTGTGTCCTGATCGAGCGAAAATGGGAGAGGAGGGGGCAGCTTCCCTCCCTAAAAAGAAATAATGTTTACAAGCTGAATTCTATCTATCAAATCAGATACAAAAATTCAGTATATGTTTGAAGTAGGTGGAACATATTAGGAGTACGAGTTCGGCATATGGATCGTCCCACTTCTATTCCATTTCATCCTTTACAGCTCAAATTACAAGAGTTGCATCCCTTCCATCTTCCTCCCCCTCCCCCCCCCCCTTCCGACACAATCCTTCACGTCCCATTAATTACTATTAAGGCGTTGTGTGTGCGTCCCACATCTACATCAATTCTCCACACGCCACCTGTTGGTGTGTTCCCGTGGTTACATCTGGTACCACTAAGAGATCTCCCCATCGCTGTTACATTCGCGTAAGTTGCGGGGGAAGAATGATTTTCGGAAAACATTTGTATTAGTTCCAATTTCTTGAATTTTCCCATTGTGAAATTTTCACGAGGTGTACGAAACTATGTGATTTATCCGACTCCTCCCAGAAAGTACTGTCTCGGGATCTACGTGGTAAACTTCTGTGTGATGAAGAACGGCTCTCTTGTGAGGTCTGTCACTCGAGCCTGTTGGACACCTCTGTAACACTCTCGCTCAGACTAAACGATCCAGTGGCACGCCACTTTTCATTGGATCTTCTCTCTCTCTTTTCTATTAGTCCTACATGGTCAGGACGCCAAGGTGATGAGCGTTATTCAACAATCGGTCGAACAAGCGTTTTGCAAACCACTTCTGTCGTGGAAGAGAGGCATTTCCTTATCTTCCGTCCTGCGATGTCCATCTGGTATCTGTGGTAGCATTACTGAAAAATGGAATACAATGCGTCGTCATTGGCCTAAGACATGATGTTTTGCTCAGGTTTAATAGCAAAGGCGAGTAATGGGAAACAAAGGAATGATGAACAGAGAAAACACGTGGTACACTTTTCAAGTACATCCATATTTCAAACTATATATATATATATATATATATATATATATATATATATATATATATATATATATAGGGTGTCCCAGCTATCTTGTCCACCCAAAATATCTCTGGAACAATAACAGCTATTGGAAAACGACTTTCACCGGTATCAATGTAGGGGTGGGCCCATGAATGTACATAATTGGAAACACTCTAAAACGAAAGCATATGTGTTTTTTAACACAAACTTATGTTTTTTAAATGGATCTCCTGTATTTTTTCTGCAGCAATCCATAGCATGACAAAGCACATACACAATGGCGTTGTTTGCATCGCAATATTCCCATTACATCCCGAGAGATGTTTCCAAATATGTACATTTCATGGGCCCGAGCCCTACATTGATAATTGATACTGCTGAAAGTCGTTTTCCAATAGCTGTTATTGTTCCACAGATATTTTGGATGGACAAGATAGCTGGGATACCCCATATATATATATATATATATATATATATATATATCGCTTCTTGGAGTCCTAGTATCCTATTCTTCAGCTGACCTATACATCTCAACTGAAGAACGACCTTGGGTTAATGTGTGTCGGTTAACTGCAGTATGTGATACGAATTTAACGTATGACGACTTGTAAGTCAATTAAAGAAAGGGACACAAATTTTACAGTTGTTCCTTTCTTCGCCTCCACTACTACTACTATTTTATTCTTTAGTGGATACTAGTGCCAGGGAAAGCTGATAAACTCTACGTGCAAGACGAGAAACCGAAAATACGTAGCACAGGCATCCTGTACCTTATTTGAACTACGAAGGCGAATCCTGTTCCTAAGTTGAGCTGTATTAGTCAAGTGAAGAACAAGATATTAGTGCAAACGAATCGAAGAAAAAAAAACAACAACCGAAAAGTTTGTATCCTCTTCTTTAGTTGACTTATATGGGTCAACTGAAGAATTGGATACTAATGGCAGTGAAGAAGAAATATAGCGACATACATTACACTCGTATCCCGTAATACAGCTGACCTATATACGTCAACTGAAGTATGCGATAGTAAATTTACGAATTTCAATCTTTTCGCCTGACTGAAATACATCGTAGCAATACTAGTGCTAGCGAAGGCGAGAAAAAGCCACAACTCTAAAATATGCATCCCGTACTGCAGTTAAAATGCATATATCCATATCTTCTAAGGAAAACCAAAGTATATTTATATCTACAACTACGCGATTACTGTGCTATTCACAATAAAGTGCCTGGCAGAGGGTTCAATGAACCACCTTCCTGCTGCCTCTCTACCATTCCACTCTCGAACGGCACGCGGGAAAAACGAGCACTTAAATTTTCCCGGGCGAGCCCTCATTTCTCTTATTTTATCGTGATGATCATTTCTCCCTATGTAGGTGGGTGCCAAAAGAATGTTTTCGCAATCGGAGGAGAAAACTGGTGATTGAAATTTCATAAGAAGATCCCGTCGCAACGAAAAACGACTTTGTTTTAATGATTGCCACTCCAATTTACGTATGATGCCTGTGGCACTATCTCCCCTCTTTCGCGATAATACAAAACGAGTACCACCTGATGCAGATCCCACACCGCACAGCAGTACTCCATAATAGGGCAGACAAACATAGTGTAAGCACTCTCTTTGGTAGACCTGTTGCTCCTTCTAAGTGTTCTGCCAATGAATCGCAGTCTTTGGTTTCCTCTACCCACAATATTATCTATGTGATCGTTCCAATTTAGGTTATTTGTAATTGTATTCCCTAAAATTTAGTTCAGTTTACAGCCCTCAGATTTGTGTGACTTATCGCGTAATCGAAATTTAGCTGATTTCCTTTAGTACTCATGTGAATAACTTCGCACTTTTATTTATTCAGGGTCGATTGCCACTTTTCACACCATACAGATATCTAAATCATTTTGCAAGACATTTTGATCATCTGATGACTTTACAAGACGGTAAATGACAGCATCATCTGCAAAAAATCTAAGACGGCTACTCAGATTGTGTCCTGCGTCGTTGATATAGATCAGGAACAATAGAGGGCCTATAACACTTCCTTGGGGGACCGGATATTACTCCTGTTTTACTCGATGACTTTCCGACTACTACTGCGAACTGTGACATTTCTGACAAAAAAAATCACGAATCCAGTCGCACAATTGAGGCGATACTCCGTAGGCACGCAGTTAGATTAGAAGACGTTTGTGAGGAACGGTGTCGAAAGCATTCTGGAAAAAAAGCATTCAATTTGACATCCCCTGTCGATAGCACTCATTACTTCATGTGAATAAAGAGCTAGTTGTGTCTCGCAAGAGCGATATTTTCTGAGTCCGTGCTGACTATATGTCAATACATTGTTTTCTTTGAGGTGCTTCATAATGTTCGAATACAGTATCTCTTCTAAAACCTAGAGCAAATCGAAATTAGTGATATAGGCTCCTAATTCAGCGGATCACTCCTACTTCCCTTTTTGGGTATTGATGTGACTTTAGCAATTTTCCAGTCTTTAGGTACGTACCTTTCTGTGAGCGAGTGGTTGTATATAATTGCTAAATATGGAGCTATTTTATCAGCATACTCTGAGAGGAACCTGACTGGCATACAATCTGGACGGGATGCCTTACCTTTATTAAGTGATTTAAGCTGCTTTGTTACACCGGGGATATCTACTTCTGTGTTTCTCATCTTGGCAGTTGTTCTTGATTGGAATTCAGGAATATTTACTTCGTCTTCTTTAGTGAAAGAGTTTCGGAAAATCTTGTTTAATAACTCTGCTTTAGTGGCACTGTCATCAGTGACTTCACCGTTGTTATCGCGCAGTGTAGGTAGTGATTGTGTCTTGCCACTCGTGTGTTTTATGTATGACCAGAATCTCTGAATTTGTATGATTTATAGTACAAAAGAATGGGATACAGCTTTGAAAAGCCGTCACAAGTTACCACAGATGATGTAGTGGGAAGACATACACGAATGTTGACAAACGAAAGAAAGTAATACCAAGAAGACAGATTGTGGATATATACCACATGTATCCAAATATCGAACGCAATGTTACATAAATGTCTTTTTACGGAGTACACGGTACTAGTATCCTCTTATTGTGTTAAGCCATATAGGAAAACAGATGGATAAGATACAAATGTAACCGAAAGCCAAAAAGAAAAAGGCGGAATATGTAATTGTGCCATGGAATACCTTAGTTGACACATATAGTATGTACCTCGTGATTCAGTTGACCCACATAGGTCGAGTGAAACACAGGACACAAATTTTACGTATGTCGGTTTCCCAGCTTCTCTAGTACTATTACCAACTAAAGAATAGCATACTAGTAATAGAGAAAGCGAAAAAAGCGAAAAACGTGAAATTTCAATCCAATTCTTCAGCTGACCTGTACAGGTTAGTTGACCTAGAAATATCAATTGAAGAATAGCAAACTATTACAAGAGAATCCGAAAAGGCTACAAACGCGACAATTGTATCTTGTACTTGGTTTGTCCTATACGTAGTAATAGCGAAGGTGAAAAAGCGTCCTACGTGAAATTTTTATCCTATGATTAAGAATGGAATTCTAGCATTAACGAAGGCGAAAAAGGCTGCAAATGTAAAATTTTTATCCATTACTGCAGTTGGCCTACGCAGTTTGTTTTCGTAAGACGGTCAGAAATGTAGCAGGACATAGACAATGCCCCACTGAACAATTTGATGTAGGCAACCCTCAGTCGGAGACCAGTTTAAGGGACGTAAACGTGTCTACATCATTGTTTAGCATTGCTGGTTTGTTAGGTTATTTACTAATAAGCGTTCACGTTTACACGTACTGTGCTGTTTATTTACATGTACATTCTCTACTTCCAACCAGGAAACAAGAAAGAGGAGCCTGATTGCTACGAATTCATGATGGAGTATCTGTTTACTTTATTTGCCGATAAGGTGGCTCTGTTGTACTGTATTTAGACTGTCCCACGACAAAACGTGCTATGAACCAACGACAGACCCATTTAACACTCGGTGATATTCAGAGACGTAGAATAGGATAGTGCTGAACCGGTACAGACGTGCATTTTGCATGTGGCGAAATACGGTGCAAACTCTCTCTGCGGAAAGGTTATACAGGGAACGATTTCCTAACAGGTATAATCCGCCACGACGAGTGTTTGTTTCTCTCGATCAACGAATGTGGAAACTGGTTTATTGCAAAGAAGAAACGAGGGACCTGGAAACATGAACACCTCTCGCACATCCAATTTTGAAGTGGAGGTGTTGGAACGTGTTGCAGCGGACCCACTACGAGTACTCGTCGTGTTGCACGTGAAATGGGTATTTCACATGCTAGCGGGTAGCGAGTAGTCCACCAAAACTTTAAACCCATATCACCCACAACGTGTCCATGCAATTCTTGTGACCGACTTTGCTCCAAGGGTACTATTGCGTCAGTAGTTGCACATATCGACCAGCTAACCTCCAAATTTGTGACGAGGCCTCATTTGATTGTAATGGTGTTTCAAACAGCAGGAATAGCCACGCGTGGGATGAGGAATCCCTCACGCTGTAATAGCGACACACCATCACGGCAGTTTTGCTGAGAATAACAGGGGGGGGGGGGGTTCAGCATTGTAAGCGACAATCTTTTTGGCCATATATTCAACTTGGTCGTCTGAGTGCCACCTGTACTTAAGGTTCTCTCAAAGAGTTCTTCCTCAGTTGTTGGAGTACGCAGCCTTGGCTGTTGGTGAGAGGATGTGGATGCTACATGACAGTGCACGGCCTCACTTCAGTTTGAATGTTTGGAGCCATCTCAGTGCTCTATATCCTGGTCGCTGCATTGGAAATGGAGGTCCTATTCCATGGTCTGCTAGGTCACCTGACCTGAATCCACTTGATTATTTCGATTGGGTCACTTCTGTGTGAGACCCCATTTTATGCGGACGTGCAATTAGTTGCCAGAATTACAGCTGCCCGTGTTGTGATTGAAAGACGCCAGGGATATTTGACTGGGTGCGTCATAAATTGTTCGCCGATGTCGTGAGTGGGTTGAGGCTGATGGCCATCAGTATCAGCACATTTTGTAAGTTACAGGAGAAATGACACATTCATTGTGTCAATGATGGTGTTTGCAGTTAACTGTAAGTATTGTAAATAAAAATGTATACAGCAGTGTGATTTTATTCCTATTAACCTCTTACGATGGCTTCTCCAACTCCCGTTTCCCTGCCTCAAATTGTTCAGTGGAGCATCCTCTATGTCCTGTCCAATTTTTTACGCCCTTACGGAAACACCCTGTATAGGCCAGTGGCAGAGTAGGATTCTGATACCAGCGAAGGCAAAATAGCAAAACTGTAAAGTTTGTTTTCTGCACTTCAGTTGACCTTTATTTCAGCTGACCTATACAGATCAACTCATCAGAAGAATATGACATTAGTACTAGCGAAGGAGAAGAAAGCGATAAACCTTAAATTTGCATCTTGTACTTGAGTTGGCCTATAGAGGTCAACTGAAGAATAGGGTACAACGTATAGCATTCGTAGTTCAACTGAGGTACACAATGCCATTTTATGTACATCGCTTTTTTTGTTTTCGCTAGTACTAGTATTTTACTCTTTACTTGACCTATATACTACAGGATAAAAATCAAGTACATAGGAAACAGCGACAGGAACGACTCAATTTCGCCGGCCGAAGTGGCCGTGCGGTTAAAGGCGCTACAGTCTGGAACCGCAAGACCGCTACGGTCGCAGGTTCAAATCCTGCCTCGGGCATGGATGTTTGTGATGTCCTTAGGTTAGTTAGGTTTAACTAGTTCTAAGTTCTAGGGGACTAATGACCTCAGCAGTTGAGTCCCATAGTGCTCAGAGCCATTTGAACCATTTTGACTCAATTTCAGACAAAGATATAATTGGAAAAATGTACACAAATGATTTAAAATTACCACAAGTGACAATAATCATTCACAAAATCTCTCTCTTAATGACATATTTATTTATTTTTATCTATGATTAAGATTCAGAAGGATTTAGGCTGCAGTAGGTACTGGGAGATGAAGAAGCTTACAAAGTACAGAGTAGCATGGAGAGCTGTATCAAACCAGTCTCAGGACAGAATACCACAACAACATTTTTTATCGGAAGCTCATGAATAATCCCACTAATACCCATGATTAATATATGACGTCATTGTTCAAAGCCAATGAGTCGAATCCCATTCTTCTGTTGGCGCATGCTAGCAGCGTGTCTCTTAATTCATGTGATTGCTAGTGACCTTTCGCAAAGAAGTCATGCTGCTACCACATACTGTAATGGAGTAGTTGCCTGTTGGCGATTTGCTATATAGATGGACTGTATTTATTTGGAGCATTCTAAAAACCTAAGTCTAGCATTCGCCTTTCCTAATTATGGTCACATTTCATTCTGCTTTTTGTACTACCCTAAATATTTGTACCATGTGACGAGACGTGCTCAATACGTTCAGAACTATTTTAGTATTCACAGGGAATCGTATTATTTATCTTTGTTATAGGCACAATCAATTTTATCCGTATTTAAAGAGAACCATTATCCATTTTGCCAAAAACTTTCTGTACCTCTACTGGACTGCCGAACGAAGATACTTTTCTGCAAGAAAGAAAATTTTCAGATAACATCCTTGTACTGCTTCTGATCCTTTTTGAGAAATCGCACTTCTATACTGAGACCGTCAGAGGTCTTACTACGCTTTCTTGGCGATCTCTCGATGTGGCATTTATTTATGTCTAACATCCGACATCCAGTAGAACGTGCTACGCTGTGTTAGTCACGGCAGACACAAGATATGTGTCTAGTGCAAGACTTTTCGTTATCTTTCACTTTACAGTGTAATCTACAAGCATCCTCGTCCAATCCCGATAGCTACTTTCTGTATGTAGAAAATGAATACGCATCATTCACTCACTTTTCTTATTTTAGTCTTTCTCGATGCTGTTTAACTTTCGACATTATTGCGATTTTCACGGACATCAACACTGTGTGTCTGGCTGCATTTGTGCGTATATTTTGCACTTATATTCTTATGAACCTCAGAGTTATTGCCTTTCGAGAGCTGTTTTATAGCCTTAACCGCAAAACATATACCAGTCAGAGGAAGCAGAGACGAGTCGCTACAGTATTAACGAGAAACTTTTAGAATTCGACACTAGTAATGTTCCTTTGTCTCCTGCTACGTTCTCAAATGGTATGATCAGTTCTATTTGGTAGCTTCAGAAACTAATGAAATATGACCGAGCTCGGTTACTAGCGTCCAAACAATGGTGACTATTTCTGAAAGTCAGCAACTAATTAACAGAAGCACAAGACAAGACGCATCTAGTGGTTTCATGTGCATATTGTCATAATGATTAGATTAAGAAGTCTTCTTAGAACTCTCACCCTGTTGTGATTTCATACTTGATGACTGCCCAGCAGCCTACAATGCATACGCTGTCAATGTATTAGATTAACGTGTGAACTCAGGTCAATACTTGAAGTGACTATAAATCTTTCTTCGCAGATGTTCCGAAGGCTCTTCGGCGCTTTCTGTCTCCGCTTTCGAGTGGAGTCAGATGATGAGTCTTTCGAAGACTTGATAGATGAAGATTTAATTGGAAAGCCAGAGGTGAGAAACATCGAGACATATTGAAAAAACTGTAATTATTATTAGGAGTATGAATTTCCTACTTAGTAAGACTATTACCATACATTACATGACAAACTACTATCACAACTACTGAAAGTTACAAGTCTATCTTAGTTATTCGAAGAACTGTCAATCTTCGTATAACAGCTGCCTTCATACGTTCGTATAAACGAGTTTCTAGCATCAATCAAAGGAAGAATCGATGGACTGCCTAGATAGTCGTTTAATGAGTACATAGTACCCAGCAGTCAGATAAAAACTGCTGTTCATGTCTGCACTTAAATTCCAAAAATCTCGGACACAATAGATGTTCAGCATCATATTACTTATTGAAGTCACTTTTATTCACACGTACATTTTCATCAATATAGTATAAGGAGTGAGAAGCGTTATGCTGATAGTAACATGTAAAACTTCAAGATCAGGGAACAAACTAATTCGCCGAGTATTTCACTTGGATCAGTAAACCACTTACAACATATTTTCCATCTCGACACAACATAAAATGCTATCGATATTCCCATCATATTACCATCTGAAAACGAGTCCAACGATGAGCAGCTAAATCTCAGTTTTTTTGATACAATAATTAAAAGTTGCAAAGCTTCCAAATTTGATAACATTAATGTTGCAATAGTTTTTATTGTATGCATAAATAAACACTCAGGAAATATTATGCTTTAGATAAACAGTAGAAAACATGCTAGTAACCACAATAAAATGGATTTTGACGGTGGCAACAAATCTCCCACAGAGGATGAGCGTCGCGCGTTGGCGGCTGCGCTCAGACGAGGACGAGTTGGTGCTGCTGGCAGCGCTGGCGGAGAAGACCCGGCCACCACCTGCTGCTGTTGACGTAGACTGCGGCAAAGTCATCGGGAAGGTAAGCTAGCAGTGTGGCTGTCACTAAGGCTGGGTGCGACACACTACCAACAGGTTAGGGGGTGACGAAATTCCAGACCAAGCTCAGATATTACACATTGGTGAATCATGAAGCAACCTTCCCCCACCCCCTCGCTCTGTGCACCCCACCACCGCCTCCATCGCCCCATTTCAAGTTCATACATTGATGCGAAGTGACGCTGATAAATAATCAAAGTAGAGGCGCTCTTCTAAATTACCGAAACACGAAGAATGATTACTCAGGACATTCACGGACCTGTTCAGTACTTGAATCTCACATTTCTTACCGTTGTGATATAGCTGTAGATCGGTAGCTAGTGCCAAAGTAAGCATACTCCTAGGGAGGAACTTACTTCTTACTGATTTTATTTCCGGCGAAATCTCCAAAACTGACAATTCCGTGACACTACATGCGCATCCGCAAGATACTATCCTCTTCTAATGAAATATAATGAAGTCATAGCTCCACTAATTTAACTGAAATACAAATCCAAATCTCCCAGAGTATAATCACCTAGGAAATTTGATGTTCTTATGCTGTTTGATACTGAATCTTTTCACATTTGTCTCACGACTCATAGCCTACTACAAGTAGACATCAAATGGTATCCTTAGCGTATCCTTAGCGTACAGAGTTCTTTCATAAGACATACTCATTTTAAGACTACTACAATGTTGCACAAGACTAATTAGGCTGAGAGATCTTGTCATTGTCCACGAATACGTTTGAAGCAAATTTCTTATCTCTTATCAAATAAAAAATCAGAACAGCCACTGCTAATGCATACTTTTCGTGTCAAAATAACCTTCGAGAATCTTTGATACTATTGTTATGTGGGTAAGGTATAAGTATTAACGCAAAGAATTGTTTCTCTGTGCAGGTGAATGACGCTTGGCTAATTGTGACCACCGCCGAGATCCATGAGCCTCCAGCGACGGTGAATGAGGAGGACATCCCGCTGATCCCTCGCCGCCGCAGAGGGTGTCGGAGGTGCTGGGCGGAGAAAGTGGGCGCGAAGACCGTTGTGAGCCCACTTGGTGGCCGGGCTCACCGTTTCACTACCCACTAAAAGTATTTCAAGGACGGCAGAAGACGAGGAACTCCAGCTGATACCTCGTCACTCTGGATAGTGTGGGAAGTGCTGGGTGCAGAATGTTGGGGCAAATGTTGTGCTCTTACACCTTGAGTGGGGACATTGGGCAATCAACCAATAACCATATTCATGAGACAAGAAGGAGGGTAGATGACGAAGTACTCCCTTCGATGCCACGTCTCCAGAGAGGGTGTCACAGGTGCTGCGTGAAGAAAATTTTGTGTTTGCACGGTGTCTGTGGAGACTGGCTCACCAACCAATAAACATATTCATGAGAAATGAAGCCCATTAGATAACGAGTGGGTCCCGCCGATGCCACATCGCTAAAGTTGGCATCGGAGGTCCTGGGTGAAGAAAGAGTGACAATTTTGTGCCGTTGCATTATGGGTGGAGACACAAGCTCACCGGCCAAAAAACATAGTGATGAGACATGAAGCCCATCAGATAACGAGTGAGTCCCGCCGATGCCACATCGCCAAAGTTGGCATCGGAGGTCCTGGGTGAAGAAAGAATGACAATTTTGTGCTATTACATTATGGGTGGAGACACCAGCTCACCAGCCAAAAAACATATTGATGAGACATGAAGCCACCAGATAACGAGTGATTCCCGCCGATGCCACATCGCCAAAGTTGGCATCAGAGGTCCTGGGTGAAGAAAGAATGACAATTTTGTGCCGTTGCATTATGGGTGGAGACACAAGCTCACCGGCCAAAAAACATATTGATGAGACATGAAGCCCATCAGATAACGAGTGAGTCCCGCCGATGCCACATCGCCAAAGTTGGCATCGGAGGTCCTGGGTGAAGAAAGAATGACAATTTTGTGCCGTTGCATTATGGGTGGAGACACAAGTTCACCGGCCAAAGAACATATTGATGAGACATGAAGCCCATCAGATAACGAGTGAGTCCCGCCGATGACACATCTCCAAAGTTGGCATCAGAGGTCCTGGGTGAAGAAAGAATTACAATTTTGTGCTAGTGCATTATGGGTGGAAACACAAGCTCACCAGCCAATAAACATAGTGATGAGACATGAAGCCCATCAGATAAAGATTGATTCCCGCCGATGCCACATCGCCAAAGGTGACATCGGAGGTCGTGGGTGTAGAAAATCGGAGTGAAGACCGTTGTGCAGTTGCATGGTGGGTCGGGACACCCGCTCACCAAGGGGCAAGAAGAACAACAGCTGACGAGGAAGTCTTGCCGATGTCACTTCTCCAGAGAGATGTCAGAACCATGTGAATTAAACATGTCTAAATAGTATAAATATTTGAATTGAGTAATACAATAAATTTATGAATGGTATATCTCGGGATTGCTTACTTTATATGTTCGTGTGTTAACTAGGTTTTCCTGTCACTCTGCTCTCCTTTAACAGATACTGAAATAACTATTAAAAGTTTCACCAAGTATTCATGTATCTCTCTTTATAAATGTGACTGCACAGAGAGAAATATTTAGCAGTGTTACCTCTTTAGATGGGGATCTCACACGCCCTATTATACGTGAACTGCGCAATTATCAGTACATAGGCTACCCTTATTCAACAGAAAATCACAAGTGAATTCGAGGTCATTTGGTTCACAACTACTGGTCAAAACACACAAATGATATTTTATCTTAGTGTTAACAACTTCTTCCCAGTGGTGCTCTGTGCAACAATATATTTACATAAATTCCTCTGATACTGAATTAGCAGTAAATTAAATAGCTGTGTATCATAAAGAAAAATCAATATTGGGATTGTGTTATGTGCTCAGACACCCACACCAAAAGAGAAGCGTAGACAGAGGAGAACACTCTGAACATCGAGCAAAACATACTCGGAACGCTAATCTAAAAACTCTTCAACGCTTCGCTGAACTTAAATGATATGTTTCTGGACGTAACCTCAAATTAACATTCCAGCATAGTAAATAATGATACGGTTCTGAAATTACAGTACACCTTATTCCTTCATGAGTCAGTTGCTAATGATGTTGAAAACCATCCTTATCACAAGATATATATTTCCCCATACACTGTTAATCGACAGCTCTTGTCACTCATGCTTGAAAGCTTGTTGTGTAGTCGCATGCAGTATATCACGAACATAAGTAAAAAATCGTTTTTAATATTTATTTTCGACATTTTATAGACTATAAAATTTTTGAAATGGTATTGATCTATGTGGTGGAGTGATAAGATGCTGCACTGTAGTAAAAGCCATAATATTTTCAATTAATTTAAATACTGAAAAAACCTGGATTATGTAAACAACTTTTCTTTTACAATACAGCACGACGGCAATGAAAGACAGATAACAATAATTTCGATCAGAATGAACATAATAAGAACAGCCCCAACGAAAAGCAGTTATTAAACCCACAGTCGAAACCAAATGATGATGCATGTAATTTAAAACGACTTTCCTACTGGCCGGTGGAGGACCACCTTATGGCGTCCTACGGTCTGCAGTGCCTTCGGGATAGTGCCCCCTGTTAACAGTACCCGCTGTGGCAACCCTACCCTCGTGAACCGAGCGGGGGCAGGCTCACATCGAGTAACTTCCGGTCGGCACATCCCTAGGTCCACTCACTGTTTCATCATAGGACGTTTTAACAGAATCGTAAAACAGAATGGCATAAACAAATTTTGGACAAATTCCCTCAGCCCTGTAGATATTCAGCTCAGGCTGTCTGCTCACCATGCATATAACGATAAGATTCACTGATGACATTGCTATCCTCAGTGAACGGATTAACAGACTAACGACTACATAATGTGGACAGAGAGTAAGCCTAAGGAAGACGAAGATAATGAGAGGTTGAAAAATGAGAACAGTGGGAAACGAAACATCTATTGGGGATTCAAAGTAGACGATGTAAAGGAGGACATGAAAAGCAGACCAGTGCATTTGTGTCCAATAGAAGTCTACTGCTATCAAATATACCCGATAATTTCAGGAAGAAATTTCTGAGAATCTACGTTTGGCGCAAAGCATTCTATCGTAGTGAAACACGGGCTGTGGTAGAGCGAGACCAGAAGAAAACCGGAGCATTTGGGATGTGATGGAACAGAATAGTGTTGAAAATAAAGTAGACTGAATAGTTAAGTAATGAGGAGGATCTCCGTAGAATCGGCCAGGAAAGGAATGTATGAAAAATACTGACAGGATGATAGGACATCTGTTAATACATAATGGAACAACTTTCATGGTACAACAAGGAACTGTAGGGGGTAGAAACTGTAGAGGAAAAACGAGATCGGAATTAATCAAGCAGACTGGTGAGAATGTCTGAGATGATTATGTTGGAAAAGGAGAGGAATCCGTAGTGGGCCGTAGGCTGCTTCGAGCCAGTCAGAAAACAGGAAGATGACAGGCGAATATCTTGCTCACGCAGTCAGCGGGGTTGAAAAATGGACGCTCCATGCCACCTTACAAACAAATCAACAATCCATGCCACAGCACCGTAGGGATTCACCTCTTGAAACCAATTTTAAGACATAAATTCTTATTAAAAACCATAAATATACAAAAATAGCCGTAATCTTTCTGTGATCGTAAGGAGTCTTCTACTGATCGAGCCTCTATCGTGAATGTAGGCTGCAAATGCTGATTGGTATTGTTAGCCAAAGGGGAATCTGCGAAGGGTAATGCAAAGGAAGCGAAGCGGGATGTTGTGTGAA
The DNA here is from genome assembly GCF_023898315.1 of Schistocerca nitens. NCBI lineage: Eukaryota > Metazoa > Arthropoda > Insecta > Orthoptera > Acrididae > Schistocerca > Schistocerca nitens. Next base: position 158,711,666 of record NC_064620.1, on the reverse strand, counting down.
GGAATAACGCTTTTTCACGAGAATTAACACCACAGTACATTCCTCGTCATACAGAATCAGCTGCCACGGTTTGGATAGGAGGTGCTAAACCACACTCGTTTCAGCTCTGGCCTTGCACCAAATGACTTTGTACTCTTTCACTTCCTTACATGCTTTAAGCATTGCCACTGCGAGGTGTAGATACAGGTAGCAGTGGTTCCAGATGTTGGTAATAGATCCCTGTGACGTGGCATGCTATTGTCGTGTCCGTTTTTTATGGCTGTTGGAACTAATGGAAAACCCATTTACATCGTCAGCTATGTAGCAGTTTGTCCATTACTCAGCGCTGTCTCTTCGCCGATTTTGAATATTTCTTTCGTAGCACACCAAGCTTCTCATGATTAATCCTTCAGTTAATATAATCTTAAAATTTATCACGTTTGTCCATCGTGCCTAAAAGTGTAGCAAGGTATATAAATTAACTAATTTCTTTTTTTCACCTAGGCTGGAGTGTTAGATAGATATGTACATCGAGATGATTGTTGAGGTTCTTTTTGATGCCACCTGCATTGGAAATTTGTCGGAGCAGACGAGGGACTTCAGGGTGAAATCCGGCAGTTGACGCTCAAGAGCATGGCCTGAATCGAACGCCCGAAGAGAACCTGAGAAGAGTGGGGACGTCCTACAAGCAACTATTTCTGCAAAACGAAAAATGGCTCTGAGCACTATGGGACTCAACTGCTGAGGTCATTAGTCCCCTAGAATTTAGAACTAGTTACACCTAACTAACCTAAGGACATCACAAACATCCATGCCCGAGGCAGGATTCGAACCCGCGACCGTAGCGGTCCTGCGGTTCCAGACTGCAGCGCCTTTAACCGCACGGCCACTTCGCCCGGCTCTCTGCAAAGCGATCCCCTCCTTCCACAGACGTAGCAATGAAGATGCCGCCGATATCTACACATACAAAATGATGAGAATGCATTAGAAATACCTACACATCATATTGCCGCCTTTCGGAATTAAATATTTAGCAACAAACCACCCAAAGTATATCGCATTCCGATTAACCGAACTAACGAATGAATAAATAAACAAACGTACACACGTAATGAAAATGTCATACGAAGTGAAAGAAAAACAGACGTAGCAGAAGTGTAAATATCCCGTGATCATGAAATGTTTAGACATACTGTTGAGATGATCACTATCTCATCCACAATCAAAAGTAAATAAATTAACACTTTTTAGTATCCATAACGGTTTCCTCTAATCAATTTTGAACTGACTTCCATACACTACATATCCCTCAAAAATTACATCCTAATACCAACAGCAGCACCTGAAAGACAATTATTACACACAGTCATATTTGAGCAACTGACAAACAGTTCAGTGCTTCTGTTCTTAATGCCTTTGTTTATAACGGGTTATACGGCGGCATCTACCAGTTAGTTATTTTGAACCCGCACTACGTGTGTATCAGGAACGGCATTCAGACAGGCGAAATTTACGTAAACCATATAACATTCATCTCTGAGATTTACAGCACTGTTAACAAACGGAATGGTCATTAGTTACACGGTATTTCGGAGCCAAGGTACAACTTACTTTTGCCATACTTATTTAAGTATCTCCTATCTTCCTTTGTGTAGTCAGCAGCGTCATACAGATTTTGACTCTCTCTGTTAGTTTATTCAATTAATAGTACTTAATCTATCGTAACTGGTTGAGAAAAGTAGGCTAATAAAGTGTGCATCACCATCAGAAACAACGATATTAACAGGAGATATGAAACTATGAGGTGCGGAAGCAAAAGCCTTCGAGCACGGAAACACTGAATCATTCACGAAAGATTGAGTGCAATAAACGGAATAAACTTACAGAGGCATCCATGAGCTGTGTGACTGTACCGCTAATGACACAAAGGAATACGTGGCTATATATGCCACAAGTAAGGTATATCTTGGTCCCAAAGTGCCTTGTAACTCATGACAAATACTCAAATTTTGTACATTATGATTTAGCTTGCTAACAGTTGCCCAAAGCTCTGAGAGGGAACTTATATCGATTCCGTTTCTATATAGCCTGGCTCGATACCGTTCCTGATACACATGTAGTGTAAGTTTTATAGAACGAATCAATAGGAGCAACTGAATAACCCAGTCTAAATAGCAGCTAAAGCACTTTTGGCCCCTTTTAACGCTTTTGTAACTGACTGTTCGGCCTCACGTGCCTTATCACAAATCTACTCAGTGGCGCGATATTCTCTTGCTGCATTGCTATCCTGTAAATAATTGCCATCAACCTCTCTCCTTGTGGCTACTTTTAAATCTCAACATATTTTTTGCTTTACTTTACCACTGAAAGCCATTAACTTGTTCCTGTGCATTAAGTTACGTGTATCCGGTAGTTACAAAGTGAATTGAAATTCAGTATGACGTTTTTAAACTATTCCAGATTTTTCAAACGGTTGGTCTCTGTAATGATACAGCGTTTGGAGTGCTGTACCATCGATATGTTCCCACCACGCGACACATGGAATGTGTTAATGCTTGTTAAGTGGCTATATATAACTGTATGATTTCACTGTAATAAAGACGATAATGAGTGAAGTTATTAATTTTGTAAGTGTTTAGTTGAAAATTTTATTTGAAGAGAAATTGTACGATCTGAGTTCGAGTGGAATGTATTTTGGACTAAGTAAAGTCGATTGTTTAAAGTTGAAGCGAGCTTAAAGAAACGGAAGATCGAATTATACAGAATAATGCTATCTTTGGGATATTGAATGCACGGACGTGATATTTTATGGACTACATCTCACGGTGATTAGGATACTGAGATTTTCTTTAGCGGGCATACAAAAGTTAAATCTAACTTCATAACATTGTAGAAACGAGGATTTAGAAAATTACGGGCGAAATAAGTTTTCAATTGACAGTTACATATCAACAGACAAAGATCATCTTTGTACTTGAAGCGCAGCTGCGGCGTACCACATTACTTAAGTCGCTGGATGTCATAAGTCATGTTAAACACAATTTTGAAGTGGAAAGTCATACTAACTATGGAAAAGTGTAAGTTGAAACTAGTCTAAAAGCCAGTTATTCCTTATAAGTGAAACTTCGTGTGTCTGTACTTTTTTTTAGTGGAAAGTAATAAACTGTTCCAACATTAAATGTTATTACGAATAAAGATCAATTGCTGTGCAAATCTGACAGAAAGTGAATACCTTTGGGTTGCTATGTCGGCAAAATAATGAACCAAAACCGTGAAAAGGAATTTTTTATATTTATCAATACTACTAAACCTACTACTATCAATGCGCTTATACCATCGACGTTCCACCGTGAAAACTGAGCCGGCATATTGATTACATCTTCGGAAGTATGCAGTATACGTCAGCTACAATTTGTGCTTTGATTTATAGCAGTAGCATATCGTAAATGGCAGGTTACACGTTTTCGTCACCAGTCAAGAAAAGTTGCCATGCCGCTGTATCTTGTACTTACTTTCTTATATATTCAAAAAGTTGCTCCGGATTTGGATGGGATTGGAGACTGATTGTGAGTTGTGCAAGCATGGGCTTATATGTGGCCCGTTTCTTAATAAACTACAACACCAGAGCACAAACGAATGCCAAGTCTTTGAACTCAACCACACAGAATAACTATAATCTTATTAAAAAATTGGGCAACAGTACGATACCGTAGAACATTCTCTAAAATATTTCCATGCTTGAGGTAAAAATAAACGATGCTGCTTATACCCACAAAGATTTTACGAAAGGACATCAAAATAGACAGAATAAATGCTCCTTCCTGTAAATAAGTTTAGAAGAGTACAGAAATACAAAACAACTGCCTGCAAATAACTTGACAATGGCAATAAAATGATAAAAGCAGACAGACTTACTGTAATTACATCCAAGCTACAAATGCCAGCTTCAATTACATCCTAGAGAAATCCCAAGAGTGCAGTTCAACCACATGGAACTAAATCACTGTTCCACCAACAAGAAAAACGGAATACAATAACCATCGCCAATGCACTAACTCTGTATAACGGTTTACCCCTATTTTCAAACCACAATCAGAATGGCACGTTACATGACACCATATTCCCCCATGCAAATCCATTTATAATCAGTTTTAGCACAATCAAATTCCTCAAGAGCTCTCTGTGCTATTTTACACACCAACCGAACGAAGCCGTTATCTTCTATCTCAGCACTTTCCGTAGCACAGTAATCTAGTCGGTCAAACTCTGACAACTACAAGTGCTTGACAGTAGCAAATACGGTACACAGAAGCACCAACTACTTTAAGCTCTGCTCTGCCTCGCTGTAACTAGACTCTCCACCGTCCTTCCTCTTGGTCTATGACCTACCGTTTCCTTTTGGACGTCGCTGCCCCAGCCCTGTTACATGAACATCTCAACTACATTGGTTTTACACCATGTCCAAGCTACAAATGCCTGCTTCAATTACATCCTAGAGAAATCCCAAGAGTGCAGTTCAACCACATGGAACCAAATCACTGTTCCACCAACAAGAAAAACGGAATACAATAACCATCGCCAATGCACTAACTCTGTATAACGGTTTACCCCTATTTCCTCTCAAATCTGGATTTTGTTAATGTTTCAACGTTACACTCTGTCTTAGAAATCATATTCATATTCACCGTTTCCCATACACAACTTCTACTTTGTTCAGTGCCTGCTGAAGGTCCCGTTGAAGGCTAATACGAATTTCAACTTCATCACCCACTAACACAACAATTTTCAATAGAGACCAAAACACTACCAATGTTAACATTATTATCAGCAACAACTTTATTGTCTTACACAATCATAACTCTTAATTCCACAAAACATCATATCACAATCAAATGTCTAGTTACTGTGTCTGTCACCATAAGTGTGAGTTCAGTTTTAATAATATCCAACTTACTATCCAAAGGCATTAAGTGTTACATCAATCGTTACATTTATTCAGCATACAGTACACAATACAGATATGTTATCATACACATACGAATTTCACTAGCGACATTCTCCTCAAGAATCTGTACAAATCTACATCACGAAGTAGAAGTACTTGGAAACGTAAAGTAGTATTCATCAAAAAATCAGTATGGGAAGAATTCTCATTTTCCTTTAAAACTTCCAGCTCTGTGTCGTTCCATCACGCTACCAGTTCAACACCAGAGTACCACCTGTTTGTGATCAGTGTTTCTGACCACGTTTACTAGTAGTTAAATTACCTTATTTCTCCTTCAGTGGCATGTCTACTGATCAGAAAGTGCTGTACATCATTTCAATGTAGCAAGCTTTATACTAAATTGACCATTTGCAAGGAAAACAAATGGTCTAAACACAGTGGTATTGTGACGTAATGTTACTAAGAGTGCGATGTTTCTTCTAACACATGAAAGGAAAAAATGAAGCAGCCATGAAACCTTCAGTGACTGCCTCCTGATTGCACATTACTCACAAGTAAAACAACAAAGAATAATTACTTAAAGAAAACTCATTATACAATATTCCACCTTTTTATACACAGCAACAACGTTTCACAAATGTGTGTATCGGAGCATGAATCTGTAGTCGACTTCGAGAAACAATTTTGTACTTTTAAGAACAATTTTAAATATGGGGGACCAACATACTATTTTTGTTCAAATAACTATTTACTGCTTTTAATGAGTGGTGAAATGGATTCTATTATAAGAGAGACGTGTAAAATTTTTGGTTTACGTCAGATTATTTTCATGTGATAGTAGCTAAAGTAAAATAGTGCAGTAACTACCTGTTCATAATAGTATCATACTGTTTCATTTCTATTCTCCTAAAAAATCAGAAATGTAATAGTGTTATACCTACCTTAAATTGACAATATTTTTCTGTACTTTGTCATATTCCTAAAAAGAAAAAGAACAGTTTAACAAGCAAGCTAAAACAATTTTATAAGTTTTTTATCAGATTTTTCTTTCAATAGTAACGTTCAAATCGTGTCTCTGCTCTCGTGCTTATGTCTATATGTTGCACACGTCTTATCCCTCGCTCTCTCTCTCTCTCCAATTCCTTGTCACCCTCTGTCTGTCCATTTTCTCCTTCCTCTCTCTCCATCAGCCTCCTCCACCCCCCTCTCTCTAACAATTTCACACCGCCCTTTCCCTTGTCCATCTTCACCTTTCATCTTTCTGTCCCATTTCCCGCTCATGCCCATCGCCACTTCCCCCTCTCTGTCTATCACCTACTTCCCCTCTCTATGTCTATCTCCTACTACACCCTTTAGATCTCCAGCTACTCTCTTGCCTTCTCCTTTCCCCTCTCTCTGTCTTCTCCTGCCTCCCTATCTCTCCCCCTCCACTCACTATTAATAAATCTCCTCCTTCCCCTCCCTCAGCTAAGCTGCACTTGTCTGTACATATAACCCCTGAAATACATTACGATACTACCTGCACAACTTACCATTCGTGCAGCACTGTTTAGATCTCAGGCACTACCAAAGTTACAATAAAAATTCTTCATAAAGTATCTCATAATGCATCAGATGTCGTAATATCAACAGATATGACTTGCTCCTAAATGAAAAAAACAAGTGTCACTGATGTATACAACATAATGCTTGTGTTTTACATACTTGAAAATGGCCAAAATTGCATAGTTGTACACGAAACAAAGTGAACGGCAGGTGAAGGCATCGTGAAACTTTTCAAAACATTACCAAATTTTTTTATCCCCACTCCCACTGCTGCTGAACAGACAAATAACGAGGCGTGTTACTATTGTATTCTGAACCAGTACAGATATTTAAGTTTAAGTCTCCAGATTGTCACAAAGTAAGTTTAAATAGATAGCAAAATTTGTACCAAACAGACAGAAAGACAAGACAATAACATAATAAATACGTGAAAGGATTGTATACACCGGAAAGGTTTAACACACTGTTTTATTCACGTACAGGAGATTGTCAAAACTAAGTCCTATTTCATGGACCATTTGTGGTGTGAGCATCAACAGCTCATACATTTACAAATTTTACCACACAACCGCTGAAAATATATGTTATACAGAGTGATTTACATGGAGAACCGGTCTAGGATAAGATAAAGGACACATAGTAGCAGAACCCTATGGTCGGTATCCTCCGCCATATTGTAGTTTGGCTAAGAGTTGCAATCAGTTAGCATTTGATTCAGGATTAAGTACCTATTTCTGGACATAAACTTAATATCACGACAACAGTGAGTGAAGAAAACTATTCAGATATGATTGAAATAGTTTATTAGAAGGCAACAACATAACCATCCGTAATAGTTCCATTCTTCTGTAAGCTATAAAATTTACACTCTTTCTACTGTTCATTTCTTGAAAATTACCGAATTTGGGGAGAAAAAATGGTACAGATACAGAAAAACTCTTTATTAGAAAACAAATCTGACAAAACTTGTCAGTCTCCAACCTGAGATGATCCAAGTACTCATCAAGAAATTGAACATCATACGAACCGAATTTATGGAAAAAGGTAGGTATGTGTATTAGATGTTATTAATTTAATTTGTATACATTGCGACCCTTTAGATCACAATGGCGTCCACGTGGATTTTTCACTTTTAAATCCAAATGCTGGTCAGAAATATGACATTAAATTATCTGCTTGTATAAGGCATCTCTCTCCAGTGTCTTAGCCATTCGAATCATTTCGTTAGCAAGTCAATCCACATTATATGCAAGCTTTCTAGCTGAAAGAGCAACCACGTCCCAGAATTATCCCCAACACATGGTTTAAACATACCGTTTGATAGGCGATGCTGCATTCAGTATGTGAAGTTCTGTGAAAATGGTGTGAGAGATATTAGGATCTCCTTGACAATGCGCCACAGGAACTAGTAAGCACTTGAAGTCAGTGTTCACAAGAAATGGGCATCGTTCCTGATGGTGCTCACTTGTAAACGTAGGTAACTTTTATCGTCAGTAGGCATTCCCATTCGAACCAGTTAATGGATCAAGCAGTCAGTCATATGTCTTTCGAAACACTCATGCTTCGTAAACTGTTTGAGTCATCTACAGCAAAAATGCTCCCTCGCAAAATGTTCCTACATTTTGACCTAAAGCAGGCTGTACATGTTTTTGATCTAGACAAAGTGATGCTTCTCACCTTCGGCAAACATTTAGGTACTTATGACCGTGAGTGGCTAATTAGTAACATTATAGGATTCAACTAATTAATGCTTTAGATCCACTAGCTAAATTTCCTTCTCATGTATGTCATCAATGTCAACCCAGTAATTAGTGATCGTCTTCTGGAATCTTGGCAGGCCTAGGTATTCTGACAGAGAACCATATGCCTTTGGAGTTATAGTACCTACAAACCATTGGATGTCTTATAAGTATGTATCTGTAAGATGTGTATTCGGCGTGTAGTTTCTGCCTCCGAACGAAAAGATCAAGCGAAGCAATATTCATCCTCCTAATCTAGCATCTCGACGTCATACATGCATTTTTAGCTTCAACATCTGGAGGAAATGGAGCACCCATCAACTCGATCGAAAACATGAGACTACACATCATGGTTGAATACCTGGTTGGGTGAATTAACGGAACTTAATATCGGAAAAACTCTTCCGTGTGTCACATCTCAGTAACAGATCCGTAACTTCCCCATTTTTGCGCGATGATTTTTCCTGCAGCATTATTAGTGACATCTTTAGGGTGGCACAGCTCACAATACAGAACTGTCCTGCACCTGATGGTGTTATACAGTTAAGTGTTGATAGTTTTATGGAACACCCTTTCCAACAATGCTACGCAAGCACGAGAGGAGGTAACAGGATCTTAAGATCCATCATTGAAGTTATCAATAACTGAGTGCAAAATCCCGTCTCTGAAAGCACCAGAAGCTACAGAGTAGTATAATGTGGCTGGATATTGGTAAACAAGAGAGTCCGTGGGGCTGCTACTGCTAGACACTGGATGAAGTGAAGGAGGCGTATACGGCACAGTCCTGCTACTGCTAGGCCGAAGTGATGCAGACGTCGACTCCTCCGTCGATTGCGGACCCGGCCGTGGTGTTAAAAGGCCACCTCCTGAATCTCCCAACACTCCTTCTGCAAAGGAAGAAGAAGCGAAATTGGTGCACACACAACCATTAGACATATAGAGTGAGAAGACAAAATATTATGACCACTGCCCACAGGAATGTTCGATGTCGACTGGTGGCGTTTCAGAAAAGTGATACGTTACGTAAAGTATATCAGTGGATCAAAAGCAGTTGGGGAATCAATACGGGTATAATACAGGACAATATACAAACATTTCGAAACGAACAATGTGGACAGAAACTCGCAGGTCTAGATACTACACGTCCTGGCGTGTGGAAGCTAGCCAGACACTTCTCCAAGGAGAAACATTACATTAACACCCTACAAGTAACAGACGGCTCAGCTAACTCCACGATGGAGGAGACAGAGCTTACGGCCACCACATCTGCAGCGTCTTTTATGCCGAATCGGGCAAGGGAAAGACCAGTCCCACCAACAAAATTACCGACCCATCAGTCTGTTGCGCTCGCTCAGCAATATCTTTGACAAGGTAACACTAAAATGCATCACTAGGGCACTACATCGCCGACACCTTAAGACCGGAGAAATTCGACTTTAGGAATCACCACTCACAACACAACAACTCCTCCGCGGAGTCGACCATAGAAAACATGGCTACAACATGAACAAAGCTGCCGGGGCCGTGTTCCTGGACATCGAAAAAGTTTTCGACCGTCTGTGGCACAACGGCCTTATACGCAAACTAAGCGAAGCTGGTTTCCCGGACAGACTCCTACGTCTCATACACTCATATCTCACGAAAAGATGTTTTAACGTCGACGTGCAGATCAGACAATCGGCACAACACGGTATCCAAGCTGGTGTACCAAAGGGATGCATCCTAAGGCCCATCTGGTTCAATATGTACATTAACGACACCCAGAAAAACAAAACACAATGTCAGCCATCTACGCGAGTGACACAGGCGCCCTTCGGCAAGAGTGGAAACCGTGCAACGTTAATACACGACAACAGTCGTCATTCAGAACTGCCGATCCTTGCTTAGAACGATGGCGTATTAAAGTTAATTTCGACAAGTGCGAAGCAGTTCTGTTCACACGCAGACTGGAACTACAGTGCAAACATCAATACTGTAAATATGTAACATTACATACGTGCACAATTCGTTTCCGAGAGAAAGTCAGATATCCCGGTGTTTGGCTGGACTCGAAACTAAGACGGGGGATCATATCGAATATGTTGTCAAAAGAGCGCACACGGAGCACAAAAAACTCTACCCAATGCTAAACCGGGAAAGTACAATGAATAGGAGTGTGACGATATCCATATGCCGCAATCCTTCGTTCGACTTTCGACCCAGTCTATCTCCAGATGAGAGCGTGTTAATGGTTAACTTTAACCTGACGTACGCAAACATCGCAGTACCCATACCCTGCGACAATTCACTATAGTGAAAAAGGATTCTTATGCAGAGATGCCAGTAGTCATTTTGAGTTGGCCATCATGGCACTGTGGGCTTGGGAAAGAAAGAAAAAAAAAAGGATGGGGAATCATTCTAGCTACGACACGGTCCCCTAATGAGTAAATATACTGGCACAAGCGACTTTGACAAAGGTGATAATATGACTACCCAGATATTGTGAACGTGTATATCGGAAACTGTGTAACTGACCGAATATTCAAGTGCTACAGTAGTGAGGATCTATAGAAATTGACAGAATGGAAGTGAAACAAGCATAAGGGGTGGACGTCCACGACTTTACAGAGCACACAGATCATCGCACATTGTTGAACAGCAGCACACGAGCCCTACGAAGAAGTATTCCGCCATAGGAGACATTCTGATGAGCTCACATGGGACCTGCGGTGGTAATCGGAGATACGCTGACAGCTGTGGATCACCTGCACCGCTTCATGTTTGATGCCTGCTATGTCATCTTCCGGCATGTTCATTGTTCGTGTCAAAAAAACCAGAACCGTCCTAGAGTGATTTGAGGAGCATGATATTGTACTCAAGTTGATGTCTTGGCCACGAAATTGGCTTCATGTGAATCCGATGTAACCCATTTGTGTCGCTATAGGTCGCAATCGCCACGTACATAATTCAGCACCCTGATGTTTTTTGAGAAAATTACATGACTTGCACTAGGATGTCTAGTGCGACATACCTCGACACACCTATCGACAAACTGTCGAATCCACGATAAGCAGAGTCGGAGCGTATCGCGTTGCAAAGATGGGCCGACAAGTTATTAAGCAGGTGGTCATAAAGTTTTGGCTCTTCAGTGTAATCCACGAATAATATCTAATATATGATACCTACTAGATGTTTACTGGTGATAAGTCCTCTCAGGCACTCATTAACCTCAATACTTACAATTTTGTTGAGATTTGCTATAATATTTTTTGTTCAGCTTGGTTTCCACTTCTCTCGCGAAGTCAGCACAAGTGCATCTACAATAAAAGGAAAAACACTGTGTGCAGGCTCGTTAAAGATTATTTTTCCTGTCATAGATGAAGCAGTAATATGAACTACTACTCATGTAGCTGACTCTCGGCGACTGTCGTCATCTTACAAAAAGATGGTCTGGTTACTTTCGGTACTTCATCCACAATCTGGTCGAAACCACACGATCTCTGAGTGGAAAACGGCGTTACCTTACTGTCGATGGCATGTATGAGATTATCAATAATACCACCGAAACTCCGCTACATATGGGTGGAAAAACATGTCGTAGGTGCTTGTTGTGAGAGATCACTTTCAATCTGTTCATCTACAGGATACAAAGGAACGTTGCATGCAAACGCGAAAAATAAATTACACGCCAATAGAAAAAAAAAAAAACAACATTTGCCTTCATGTAACTCATTCGTGAGAAATGAAATTGGCTCATCGTCAAAACGTGGTGATGGTAAGCTGTCAACGCCTGAAAAACAAGCATAATTATCAGTGCCACTGCCATCAGGCTTCACAGAAAGTTTCTCGTCTGAGAAGAGGGAAACGCGACGGGACCGTTAGTCACTGATATACACTCCTGGAAATGGAAAAAAGAACACATTGACACCGGTGTGTCAGACCCACCATACTTGCTCCGGACACTGCGAGAGGGCTGTACAAGCAATGATCACACGCACGGCACAGTGGACACACCAGGAACCGCGGTGTTGGCCGTCGAATGGCGCTAGCTGCGCAGCATTTGTGCACCGCCACCGTCAGTGTCAGCCAGTTTGCCGTGGCATACGGAGCTCCATCGCAGTCTTTAACACTGGTAGCATGCCGCGACAGCGTGGACGTGAACCGTATGTGCAGTTGGCGGACTTTGAGCGAGGGCGTATAGTGGGCATGCGGGAGGCCGGGTGGACGTACCGCCGAATTGCTCAACACGTGGGGCGTGAGGTCTCCACAGTACATCGATGTTGTCGCCAGTGGTCGGCGGAAGGTGCACGTGCCCGTCGACCTGGGACCGGACCGCAGCGACGCACGGATGCACGCCAAGACCGTAGGATCCTACGCAGTGCCGTAGGGGACCGCACCGCCACTTCCCAGCAAATTAGGGACACTGTTGCTCCTGGGGTATCGGCGAGGACCATTCGCAACCGTCTCCATGAAGCTGGGCTACGGTCCCGCACACCGTTAGGCCGTCTTCCGCTCACGCCCCAACATCGTGCAGCCCGCCTCCAGTGGTGTCGCGACAGGCGTGAATGGAGGGACGAATGGAGACGTGTCGTCTTCAGCGATGAGAGTCGCTTCTGCCTTGGAGACAATGATGGTCGTATGCGTGTTTGGCGCCGTGCAGGTGAGCGCCACAATCAGGACTGCATACGACCGAGGCACACAGGGCCAACACCCGGCATCATGGTATGGGGAGCGATCTCCTACACTGGCCGTACACCACTGGTGATCGTCGAGGGGACACTGAATAGTGCACGGTACATCCAAACCGTCATCGAACCCATCGTTCTACCATTGCTAGACCGGCAAGGGAACTTGCTGTTCCAACAGGACAATGCACGTCCGCATGTATCCCGTGCCACCCAACGTGCTCTAGAAGGTGTAAGTCAACTACCCTGGCCAGCAAGATCTCCGGATCTGTCCCCCATTGAGCATGTTTGGGACTGGATGAAGCGTCGTCTCACGCGGTCTGCACGTCCAGCACGATCGCTGGTCCAACTGAGGCGCCAGGTGGAAATGGCATGGCAAGCCGTTCCACAGGACTACATCCAGCATCTCTACGATCGTCTCCATGGGAGAATAGCAGCCTGCATTGCTGCGAAAGGTGGATATACACTGTACTAGTGCCGACATTGTGCATGCTCTGTTGCCTGTGTCTATGTGCCTGTGGTTCTGTCAGTGTGATCATGTGATGTATCTGACCCCGGGAATGTGTCAATAAAGTTTCCCCTTCCTGGGACAATGAATTCACGGTGTTCTTATTTCAATTTCCAGGAGTGTATATCAGTGGCGGCACACGCGTCTGCTTACTGCTACATGTGTACGGAGAGAGAGCAAATGTCACACAGCACGCTGCGTTCGTGCGAATGTAACAGAGTGCTGACGTTCGCACTTTTCGTGGGAGAAAGAAGCGCACCTGTACTCTCGTCTACATGTACCACTAACTTCCTGCTTTTTGTGAGAGCGAAAGTGGATTCTAGTTGACACGTACGTCAACGCACCTTTCCATACAGCTTAGGAACTCAATACAGTACTTGTACTCCGACACATTCTTTGAGTATTTCAGAGTGCTATTAAGTAAACGTTTGGGATACAGTGATAGGAGTCCAGGTGATTTGTCGTGACCTAAGCAAGGTGGCTGATCTCGGCCTCTTGGAACCACGCTGATGCCTGTGAGAGCCTGCTGGTGCCTGGTCCTATGGTCGTCAGCGACAGCTGTATCTGCTCGAGACAGGTCTTCGTATCCATCTCCAAGAGCACTGTAAACACTCAAAGTTAAAAATTTACCTGAAAAGTGTAAGTGAGCAGGTGGAAAAAATAGTAGGTGAAAAAATAAAAACACAGTGTTTTTTAAAAAAAAGGTGTTTCATTTATTAGTAAGCTAGTTCATTCCTTATGTTTCCACATTGTGGATAGGCGCACATTTGTAAATCTCTGAATTCGAGGACATCTTCTCGCTGCCTTTCACGGAAACGATGTTATATTCAGGATCATACATTCGAATCGATGATATAATACCCTCATAAGCCACTCCTTCATTACCCCAGTGATTTGTGCGGTTAGACAGTGTGAACCAAACCGATGTCTCTCAAGCGTTAGCAACCGCAACCAGCTAAACGATTTAGGTGAACACAAATTGACGGCACTTATCGTAATACCCTCTTGTGTCTACAACGATATTCGCTCTTTCATGTATAACTGTGTGATACTCCACATGCTGTGTGGTACCTCTACATTATTACACTTTGTACAATTTCTGTTAACGGCGAGTAATTTATGAGATGATCGTGTAGTATTAATGCATACGCTTCAGTGACCAAGAGGAAGTTTTGCGATAAATCGCGCCCTGCTTTGAACAGTCCGTCACCTCCTTTCTTTCTCTTTTTTAGTAACACGTCTGACCGGATTCTTGGGGCCCGAAGTCCCAAAACGAATTCCTTTCCTATGTCAACCTTTTCATCTCAGAGTAACAATTGCCACCTAAGAATTATTTGCTGCGTGTATTCCAATTGTTTCTTCGATCTACAAATTGAACAGTAGGGGCGAAACACTACATACATGCCTGATACTCTTTCTAATACGAGCCCTTCGATCCTTATCTTTTAGTCTTGTTGTTCCATCTATGTTCACGTATATTTATATATTAAACGTCTTTCCCTGTATCTTAATTACATCTTTCCCCGAGTTTCGAAAATCTTACTCGATTTCACATTATCCAACGTTTTTTACGGGTGACAAATCCCATGAACGTGTCTTTATTTTTCTTCAGTCATGCATACATTATCAGCCGCAACGTCGTAACTACATTTCTAGTGCGTTTACCTTTCATTACTCTGAGCTGATTATCATCTAACAAACACCAAATTTTCTTACCATTCTACTGTACATTATTTTTGCCAGAAAAGTGGATGCATGAGCTGTTAGGCTGATACTGCGATAATTCACGCATTTATCTGCTCTTGCTGTCTTTGGAATTGAGTGGATGATGTTTTAGAAAGTCAGGTTGTATATCGGCAGCATCACACGTTCTACACACCGACGTGAATAACTATTTTGTTGTTGCTTCCCCCAATGGTTATAGAAAATCCGATGGCTAATTCTGATTATGGATCCTTTGTCTCTTCTCTGTCAACATCTTGTATCGTACCCTCTCTGTTATTGTTTTTTGTTTTTTTGTTATTGCTTTCTTTGTTATTGTAGTTGTAGAGATATGAAGTTATTGTAGAGGTTTGCTTAGTCAGCCGTACTGTGGAATTTTTTGACATTAAATGGAGCGTGAAACTTGCGTAATAAATACTTCGCATGAAGTGCGATTTCCGGCATAAACAAAAATTAATTACGGAGATGCAATCCACAGAATATTAACAGAAAAGCTTTACAACAATGCGCACGACTGACTAGACACATTCAGAGGGTACGTACACTCGCGTACGAGTGGTTGCGATCTGATGAGAAAGATCTATCTTAATTTTTTTGTGTAAAATAATTACATCGTAACACACTCGGAGATTGCGAGTGTACAATCAGGGTAGAGGCACGTACTTTCTATCATTCCCCGTGTCCAGGGTAAAAGAATTGCAATTATTTAAATTTAAGAATATTTCTTTTTCAGTCGGACTCCTATTTTTATACGGAAAGGTAGATTGCAGTTTCGGAATGTCTCGGCAAAAAACACATGGAAATTAATCTTAGCGTCCACCAAAGGAAAGTAGTGAGCACTATCACGTACCTCTATTCTTGAGCCCCGCCGTCGTAAAGATCGTCGCCTCCATCTAATATACGAATTCTCGAATTAACAGAATAATTTGTACTCCATTGGTATGGGATTTAGGCTTGATCTTGACAGAAATTATAAATAACATTTTTCATCATTTAGCACCTTCATTTAACACACACATTGACATGAAACTAGACAGTACGTCTTTACGCCAGCACATCAGAACAAAATGGTAGTTAATACTAGAAGTAATAAGAGAATTTCGAAATTAGTCCTTTGTCTCTCAATGATAAAAAAGTTTTTTAGAGTATTCCTCTGGTATGACAGTCGAACAAATTTTCTGCTTGTATCTTTGAGATTAAATTACAAAATTTTTAGTTCCTTTTCAATCTGTTTTTTCTTCCATCACGTCATCAGACAGTACACCCCATCACCGTGGCCTTCAATGTACTCTTTCCACCTATCCGCTCTCTTTGCAGCACCTTTGTCGAATTTTCATTGCACACATAATGTTACCGTCCGTACTTTTAGTTTCACCAAAGGTTGTGTTAATTTTCTATATGCTGCCTCACTCATTCCGACAATGACTGATTTTTGGCTTCATCACATTTTTCTATTAGTTCATTTTAAGTGACTTGTTTTACTGTATTCCTGAATTTCCTGAACGATTTCGTACTTACTTCTTTCACAGAACAGCAGTATTTCTTCTGTTACTCATGATTTCTTCGCAGTGGCCTTCCTTGTACCTATGTGTTTTCTCCCAAAATGCAAGATTACCCTTTTTAGAGATGTACATTCCTCTTCCACTGAACTGCCTACTGAACTATTCATTACTACAGTGTCCATAATATCCTCAGAGAACTTCAAGTGTGCCTCTTGATTGCTCTGTACTTCACAATTCCACCTCCTTCGTCACTGTTGTTTCCTGGTAGTCTCTTAAACTTCAGCCTACTGCACATCACTACTATAGTGCGGTCTGTGTCTATATCGGCCCCTGATTACCCCTTATAATGGCATATATGGCTGAAGAATCTCTGCCTGTCTATGGTATAATCCAGCTGTTATTTTCTCATATTTGGCGACCTTTCCCAAGCATACCTCCTGCTCTTCCTCTTCTAGAACAGGAAAATCACTATTACTAGCTGAAATGTATTGCAGAATTAAATTAGTCTTCCTCCTCTCTCATTCCTATTTCCAAGCCTATGATCTTAGTAACCTGTTCTTCTACTCCTTCCTCTACAACCGTATTCGAATACGGAATCACTATTAGATTTTCATGTCTCTCTACGTACTGTATTACTTGATGGATATCCTCATACACCCTCTCCTTTCCTTGATCTCCTGCTCTTGACAGTGATATATGTGCCTGAAATGTTGTTGTCGGTGTGGCTTTGTTTTCTATATCGATGGCCAAAACCCTATCACTGAAATGTTTACAGTAACAAACTCTCGGCACTTCCTTCCTTTTCGTAACATACTACAGTTTTCGTCTGATATTACTCTATACTCGTCTGACAAGAAATCCTTGTGGTTTTCCATTCCAATACACTGACAGCGTGGTAAGTAGATTTAGCGCCAACATTTCCGTGTTCAGATTTTCTAACTTCTCAATCTCATTCAGTCTTGTGGCATTCTATACCCTACTTCGTAGAACGTTACCCTTTCATTAGTGTTCAGAAATTGTATCATGGACACTTCCCCATAGGTAACCCCTCCCGAGATGGGGGTGGGGGTCCAATCCGGAATCATTTGCTATTGGCGTTATCTTAGTGACAATTCTTCAGTTGGATACCACAAGACCTGTGTGCACACATTACGCTTATTTAATGCTGTGGTTTCCCTGCCTTCTGCATCCTGGGGCCGTTGGTCTTAAACAATTTTCCGTCTTTTAGTGACAGTTTCCCACCTCAAGGGCAAAGAGAGTGCCCTGACCCTCTGCGTCGCCAGTTGAGGGGTGAATTCTTATGCCGGAAGTCTTCAGTACCCATTGCTAAGGATTTTTATTAAAAATTGAAGCAGTGGCGAGGCTCAAATGCTGGACTCAAGACGTTCCTTTTACTAGTCAAATATGCATTCCCTAGCCATGGGTGGCAGTTATTTAAACTGTGCTAACTGTGGATCCACAGCCATCATCTGTCTCGTATGATATTCATTTCTGTTCCAGTAAAGCTAAGAGTTGACATATGAAAAAAAATTGCATTGATTACAGTTGTCAATTTTGCTGAAATCCTTTTAGAGATACACTTTCCAGTCTGTTTATCGCTCTAGAATAACAGAGAGTGGCATTGTAGCTGAAAAGTAGTCTTATATATCCATGCTAGCCGAGATGGCTGCGGACGGATGGTAACTGTAGTACTTTGTAAAGAAATTTGTCCAGCACTATTTTATGCCCCTCTTCTCCTTATCCTAGAACGTACAAGCTACAATGAGTTTCACTTCGAAATAAAGTCAGCTCTTGATTAGTGTTCATAATAACAAGATTACTATCTTAAAAGTATGTCAACAAAATTTTGAATGGAATACATGCACTGAAGGAGTTACCTACCAATCTGCCTATGAACCATCCAGCATTTTTAAGGCATTCAGACATGATGTCGATGCAGAGACATACGTCTGGAGCATCAGTGTAGTTCTAACGTTTCTGGTGCAGTCTATTTCAGCCCCATTAAGTTCGCGCCTTAGTTCTTGAAACAGGGAAGTGAATGCCTTGCATGTAAGGTGCGCTGTTTCTCATGTTGCCCTTTCCACGCATGGAAAGTTCTAGCTTGGAAGTGTCCGCCCATCTTGATGTTGGATAATAATTCGTATCTAATCATAATCGTTAAACATTGCTGAGGCAGACGTTTTGTGAGAAAAACATTCTTGACTAATGATATGCTTCTCATTTTGATCGAGAGTTTCTAAATAGAGTGAAATCATTGTGAGGTTTCAACCCTAGTGATTTAGAAAACTCGAGCATCTTATGATCTGTTACATTCTGCTTTCGCTGGAAAGTGGCCTTCTGATGGCTGGGTCTGACGTATTTATATTTAATAGCCGCAATTATGCGTCCGATGAACATGTACTATAATGCCCTAACTGAGAAAAACGACTGTTTTTGCGTTCTTTTGTTTAATGATCAATTCGATATGGTCTATTGTCCGATCAGTCACTTTGAGATATTAGTTTACTTGGAATCTCTCCAATTTTATAAACAACGCCCAACATAGGAACAACTGCATATAAAGTATGGACTCATCTGTCGTTAAGGTACGAATTACTCACGATATTACACTTTACTCGAATCGTACTGTTTGGCAATATGTCCATGGGCTGATACGACAGATATATTTTGCTAGTATAATGCTCCCAGACTTGTCTGTTCGAGGAACCCATACCGATAATATTGAACTTTCACGCGTAAAGTCCCTGTCTTTCTGTTGATTTTAACTCCGTTTTAAACAAGTTAACATTTGCATTTAACTCAAATCCATTTACAATTCGTTTTCTGTGTGCAGTTAAATAGTTCGTGACATTGAGGCCAATCCCAAAGAAAGCAGGTGTTGACAGATGTGAAAATTACCGAACTGTCAGTTTAATAAGTCACAGCTGCAAAATACTAACGCGAATTCTGTACAGACGAATGGAAAAACTGGTAGAAGCCGACCTCGGAGAAGATCAGTTTGGATTCCGTAGAAATAGGGGAACACGTGGGTCAATTCTGACCCTACGACTTATCTTAGAAGCTAGATTAAGAAAAGGCAAACCTACGTTTCGGGCATTTGTAGACTTGGAGAAAGCTTTTGATATCGTTGACTGAATAATCTCTTTCAAATTCTGAAGGCGGCAGGGGTAAAATACAGGGAGCGAAAGGCTATTTACAATTTGCACAGAAACCAGATGGACATGAAAGGGAAGCAGTGGTTGGGAAGGGAGTGACACAGGGTTGTAGCCTATCCCCGATGTTATTCAATCTGTATATTGAGCAAGCAGTAAAGGAAACAAAAGAAAATTTCGGAGTAGGTATTAAAATCCATGGAGAAGAAATAAAAACTTTAATGTTCGCCGATGACATTGTAATTCTGTCAGACACAGCAAAGGACTTGGAAGAGCATTTGAACGGAATGGACAGTGTCTTGTAGGGAGGATATAAGATGAACATCAACAAAAGCGAAACGAGGATAATGGAATGTAGTCGAATTAAGTCGGGCGATGCTGACGGAATTAGATCACGAAATGAGGCACATAATGTAGTAAAGGCGTTTTGCCATTAGGGGAGCAAAATAACTGATGATGGTGGAAGTAGAGAGGATATAAAATGTACACTGGCAATGACAAGGAAAGCGTCTCTGAAGAAGAGAAATTTGTTAACATCGAGTATAGATTTAAGTGTCAGGAAGTCGTTTCTGAAAGTATTTGTATGGAGTGTAGCCATGTATGGAAGTGAAACATGGACGATAAATAGTTTGGACAAGAAGAGAATAGATTCCTTTGAAATGAGGAGCTACAGAAGAATGCTGAAGACTAGATGGGTAGATCACGTAACTAATGAAGAAGTATTGAATAGGATTGGGGAGAAGTGGAGTATGTGGCACAACTTGACAAGAAGAAGGGATCGGTTGGTAGGACATATTCTGAGGCATCAAGGGATCACCAATTTAATATTGGAGGGCAGCGTGGAGGGTAAAAATCGTAGAGGTAGACCAAGAGATGAATACACTAAACAGATTGAGAAGGATGTAGGCTGCAGTACGTATTGGGAGATGAAGAAGTTTGCGCAGGATAGAGTAGCATGGAGAGCTGCATCAAACCAGTCTCAGGACTGAAGACCACAACAACAACAACAAGTATTAATACCACTTTCTCACTTTCTAGATCTGGCTATTATTTGCGCCAGTGACATTAGCTTTGCTACTGTATATTTTCAGAGTGTTAATGCTACACGCCACTTTTAATGTAGACCATGTTCTTCTAGAGTTACAGTAAACGACAGCGTATCTTGACCTCAATTGATGTGGTGACACGCATACTGCTTGTTTTTACGTAGTTCTCTGGAGGCACGTCCCTAGAGATAAGAATTCAGCTACTGGTAGTGTCAAAAATTGTCTGTGCGAATGTATCCCTCATACACATGTTACAAAAATTTGGGGTTTGAGTTTTCTGGCGAGTTTCAACAGACCTATGCTAGTAAGCAATTTGTCCGGTAGCATTGCTATGAGCTATTCTTCACGCACAGCCCAACCTTTTCGCGTATGGTTTTAAATGCGGTGCTCTGCTGATACTGAAGACCTCTATGGACATAATACGTGTTTTAGAACCATATAGCACCAACCCTGCGCTATGTGCATTCCTTCTTGCATCAGTTATGGTACCAGGACTCCGGGTAAGAACCAATAGCTGATAGCCCTGCAAATGTAGGGATTAGAAACAGAATTATTACACTGCGGGTCTTGGGTGTTGTCAGAATTTCTTCCTTCTTTCTGCCAAGAAGCACATTTCGCCGTTGCCACTGTTGCCTTGATGAAGCTTCTTATAAACATCCTGCAGTGGTTATTTTCTTCTTTAGTGTGCCATGAGCTTCATTCAGAATCTTCTCAAAGACTACTCATGCAACCAGTTTAAGTCTGGACACATTGCGTTATCGACGACAAAAGCAGAAATACATTGTACTTAACAAGTGTCCCTTTTTTTGAGATGTTTTCTAGCTTAATAAAAAATATTTGGTATGCATTGCAACGGTCTGTCTTCTAGTGTAAGCGATATGGTGCTCCTTGCATACGCCATTTAGAGCTTTAACTCCATTAGTGTCACGAACTAGAACCATTTTCGTCTTCGTTCCAGATCCAAAAGAGTTGTACCCAGGGATATGAAGTTCGACTAGAAGATTCATGGGAATACCGCTCCCACCTCTATTGATATTTCTTCTAGTACTCATGTCATGAGACTGGGTGATTTGTTGTTTCCACGAGCATTTATATATCAAATTGGGAGCTTTCACCCGGCTGTTGTGCTTCAATGAGAAGCCGAGCCACATCACTGATGCCTTTCTCCCTCGATGTCTTATGACATATCACATATATCGTTTCATCTAGGAGATCCCCGTATGGTCTGTCTAAATCTGCATTACTCTTTCGGTTAATGGAGTAAGTAGTAGCACTTATCTTCATCATCTTATTCTTTTCTACTACGATGTGATGCTGCTGGTTACTGGTTTCAACATTTCTGAGAAGTATACAGCTAGTTGCAACTGCACAAATGTTAACAACTGTAACACCCATCGAATAGCCTTCCACTCCTCAATAACTTTACGCTGTTTTTACGATATGTTGCTGAATACGACGTTGTATTTTAGATACCATACAGCTTGTAAATAGACTCTGAGAGTACTGGTGATGACGATGGGAGTCATGTGTCGCAGCTGTCACCTCGATTTATCCACATATATCGGTTAGCTTTGTGTTGTCAACTCGGATTCTCTCACTGACATATAGTTTACATTGCTGGAATACAGCATTCAACACCTCGACGTCTACAGCCCTCGTTTTGATAAGAATTTCAGTTCCATTAATTTAGTGTTGATTCCTCGAATTTTCTGGCAACGTGACATGCTGACGACTCCATTCTAAACGTTCCCGTCTGTGAAAGCGAGTCAGAGGTAAACACACTGCAGGTCACCGACAATAAAGATCACTCTGCCTTCTGTACACCTCGATACGACACGTCCAGTGGATGCTGCGAGGTCAGATGCCAGTTTCCGTGCAATACTGAGGCAGTACCGTCGTGCACTTACCGAAAAATGACGGTCCTCTCTTCCTGGTGTCACACGTGGTCGACTGTACGGTAGTCTTCGTAATTCAGTTTTGGTTTCTATGAACCGACACCACATCGTAGAAACAACAGAGCCATTCCCATTGAGCCTTTGGGCCAAGTCAATTTGTGACTGTCTTCTCTGGGCGACACTGCACCGTCTGTGACTGTGTACACAGCGATCGTAGGTGTGGGACTACCTGGCGAACACTTGACCGTTTGATAGGTGCCATGACGTCATAGTTGGCGTGATTGTCCGGTGATCGGAATGCCATCTTCCGTGCAGTACGGGATCGTACAGATATTTCTTCACAGTTTGCATGATTATATCGTAAATTAGACATAGGGTGGGGAAATAACTGTTTCATTTTTGACATAAGTGTATTTGTTTACAACATTCTTCCAGATTGCTGTGAGTACCGGTAGATTAGATGAAACTATGCTGATGACTTAAGCCACGTTACCTGCTAAGAAATTCTCGTTGGAATTTCTGGGATACCATAACAGGTTTCGAAAGCTGTTTCAATCACTTCCATAGCACTGCAAATAGAAGACGCATACACGTCATCGACAGTGCTCCCAACATGTCTAAACGTGGACAAAAAGTAAATACAAAAACTGAATACTTGTCATTGTTTTGTGGAAATTACGGACCTAATTTTTTCAAATATATACAACAGACGTCTTAATCAATCGTCGTCATGTCAAATACATTGAGAGAGTGCTGTGAGCACATATTTAAGAAACCAACAACCTGCTGGTACTGCTGAGAACCCATCCAACAGCGCCGTAATAGCAACAAAAAAAACTATGTGTAATATCAGGCAAAACATAATAACTATTATTGAAAGACGAACACATGCTATAGTTGCCTACGCTTGCTCCCTGGATTGCTGCCGGCCTAGGCATTTTAAAATTTGGTAAACAACTCTAACAGTTGCAGCATGTGTTGTTAACCCAGTTAGCTTATACACCTACTTGTCATTCTGGTGGATAGCCGTTATTTGCTGCAAAATCATTTCGTCTGCAGTCATATTCTCCTCTGCTCTAGTGTCCTTAAGTTCTTGATGCTGAAAGTTCTGAACATATTTCTCTGAAACATGTTTACAACAAATCGACTCGTAAAATTCTTCTTTGCTCAACCCATTTCATCAATTGAACACAAGCCGTACTGACTGCAAATAAATGACCGCATTATGCCGTTTTTACATACTAAAATACTCTAGTGACGTCATAATCTTAAGCCTCTCAATTGTACTGCATGCAAATTACTTGAAGAGTGGGGAGAATGCACATCATTGGCTGCCAATTGGAGGTGCCTAATGTTCACAAGTTAGATCTGCATATTTTTAAGGTGTGTTGAGATGGCCTTTATGTGTCACTTTAAATTTCTCTTACAATGATGTGGCTGACATGACCATGAGAATCAAACCAGTCTTATACAGAACTGATCAATGTCCAGTAGTTGTCCCATTAAATAGACATTTTGCATAGATATCCCGATTGGAAGAGAATGATTATTGGGAAGATCCAACCTTCAGTTTTCAGAAATTTACATATAGTTAATGGTTAGTCTGACAGCAATACAACTTATTATCTGTTGTGTCGCAGCGGAAGTGAATAACTGTGTATTGCTCTTCTTCAGCACACGTATTTATGGACTCTGAATTTTAATAATTGCATGTTTCAGATACTGCTGTGATGCTATTGTCCGATGATTAAGCATCCTCGAATTGTGTAACTGTCCTTAAGTCACGTTCAACAGTTAACTTTCATTTTTGATTAAGTCTTACTTTTTGGAGTAGGTAACACATCCGATTCGTAATTTCCCATTAAAATTCATCAAGTATAAGTAACCTTCTCTTCCTACTAATGAAATTATCTCATTGTACCACACATGATATTCTGTATTCAAAGAGATGAATTGCGTGCGTACATCGTCTTCAGAAGGGAGTTCGATCCGCTTGGGGTACCTAGCATTAACTACCGCATACGCACTTCGAACCTGTTCTGAATCGAGCGTCACACCCTGTCCGAATGCATCCTTTCTTAATACCTCATCGTATTAGATGCGTAGCATTGGGAAATACAACAGCCCATCCAAGACATTCAACATCTTGCTTAGTCTCTTCTGACGCTCGAAGGACACAGACCCCATCCTAATTCCTTAAACACTCCTAAAGAAGCTTCCGCACCCGCCATCGAACGACATACTTATTCAGTGTGTCAGCTAATAAATCCCAAAACTTGGTTCAGTGTTATCCAAACCCCACAGAATGCAGCATTTTCAAAAGTATATATGTATAACCAGTCATCACCACCACTTCACAGCTCATTATAAACAGTTGGAAGTTAACAGTAAGGGAAGCAAAGCCATGTGTTGCAGTCATCAAAAAATATAAGTAAACCTGTAGATCCGCCGCATGATTTTAAAGACATCGTATTAGCCAACAGTTCTGGCAATTTCATGTAGCTGCTCTCCGTTATAAAATCCTATATCAGTACGTCCTCTTCACAACAAAGAGAGATAATTCCTTTACATTTCTTAGTAATAAAAATATAAAGTGTAATACTAAGATTTTTAATTCGAAACTAGATTGAGAATTCCTGGTAGTTGCAAATTACTTTGTTAAAGTATGTGTACTTTGTTCTAAATTATTCTGCACAGATGCGATTAAGCAGGCTAGTAGTGCATTACGTATGGTTGATGACGCTCTGTGGTGTAGTCAGAAGCGGTCGTCCCTCTTTAGTTGGTATCGCAGGCAAATTTGTCAACAATGAAACATCGCAGGACATGTTGCGGGCAGTTGCGTAGCAACATTGCGATTTTGAATCGTGCTGCGTAAACATATTGTCTGTGCTTACGTGCTTTCTATCGAGTTATTCGTTGTGCTATAGTTTTCCATCTTAGCGCCACAAGCTTCTCCACTGAATATCTGCATCGCTTGCCGAAAACCGTCTTCAGATAGAAGAACGCAGTAAGGCAGCGTTGGGTGAGACGCTGAACGGAACCGTAAGTGACCAATCAACATCTTGCTTACTCAGATTAACATGATTTGCTGTTGATGTCTTGAGTAGATTACTACTGCTGATCACTGTGGCTTTACATGCCACACCAGATGTATCTAGCTCTATTTAGATATTTAATCATACCCACTAATTTTCACAGAAAAAAGCCCTTCCCGTGATTCGGGTCGACGATCAAGTTAAGTGAGTAGTTTTACAAAATTGTCCGACATTGTTTTGGATTTTTAAGTACCCTGATGTGTACTTAGCATTCTATAAATAGAGAGAGTTTCTTAGTTTCCATTTACATGCTAAACTGTTAGCTGCCCGCCAACGGAGTTTTGAGTGGTATTGGCAAACAGTATCACGTTAAGTTCTAGATGTGGATATCTACATCTACATTTATACTCCGCAAGCCACCAAACGGTGTGTGGGGGAGGGCACTTTACGTGCCACTGTCATTACCTCCCTTTCCTAGCATGATCCTTCATTTTGTTCATAGTGCAGTCAACGAAGAGCAAGCAGGTGATTCCCTTTTCTCTCTTTACCCTTGTCACAAGAAGCAATTACAAAAACTTTCACAAAGTTATAATGACCCTTCCCATGCTCGCCGTATGAATCACTAGCGAGTCAGCGCTAAGACACCGACACGGGTTTTTTGTTTTACAGAAAGTGCAGTATCACTATATGAAACACAGATATGAGCTGCTAATAGTGCTAAGGCAAGGAACGGATTTGGATGGAAGCTAAGCAAGTCTCAGCGCAATGTTCTACACTCCTTGAGAGCAAATCGATCCCTAGACTCTCTGTACGACAATTGTAACGCTCTTCAGGTAAAGGCGACTTCCTCTACCAAGAGCGATGCTTGTGTCCAGTTGACGGAAAGACTACATTTCCCCATCATTTACTGTCCAGTTCTCTTATGTGGGTGCTCAAAATAACTGCACTGGGCTCTCGTTTATGTAGTGAGCTACTTTATGTTTATTAAGTCAGTACTTATTTGCGAATGTATTTAGAACGATTTTGTGTAAAATGCATTTCCATAAACAACAGCTAAGACGTGTAATGTGGTGAGAGGGCTATATAGTGAGCGTGGGAAAACAAAAGCATCGGTAAATGTGGTCCCTTGGTGTTGTCTGTATTGTAAATCTGTATAATCAAGTTGCAGACAATGCTAAATTAATGGACGTCGAGAAAATTATTGGAATTCTCTGATCATTAAACGCGTTACTTGTAGACTGCATAAATCTGTCCCCTCAGAAATATCTGGCACTTGTTGGTGGAGCTACACTGAATGGACACACTTACCGCACATCGTCAGCATACTTTGAAGGTGCGTGTGAACATGTCCGATGGACTGGGAATGATCAAATTCATGTGACTAACCATAATCTGCCGTAATGGATTATCTGTCATATACTGAAATAGCTGAACTACCATAACACGTATGTGACCCACGTGTGATGCAGAGCGAACTACTTCAAGCCCCTAGGTTTCATCAGATGTTGGGAGAGCTGAGGCTGCGGTTATACATTTGATATCCCTGATGCTATGAAAGATATCCGAGCCACTGACAGCGAGGGCAACGAATTTGACAATATCGAATACATGTTGACAGGAAGTTACTTGTCGGACAGAATCATCCTTGTGGTACTTTACATAAAATACCACTTTACATAAAATACCACATAACTATGCACTCAGTACGATCACAGTGTGAACAAGGGCAGAGTGAAGTTATTTCGTCCACACACGTAAGAGGATTGAACAGGATATCCTGGGCAAGTATCGTATATAAACAAAGAAGCGAACAGTTCTCGTCATGGATCAAGACGCTTTTTCCAGAAGAATGCTAATACTGATGCACAAGATGACCTAGAATCAATTGCCCCTGTCGGTTTTTGGGTTATTCAAGAACAAGATAAAAAATGGATTTTAAACGTACCCACAACCACAAGCTTCGCCCCCGCTCCCTTCAGGATTGTTAGCAACTTGTGTGCGGCACTGTCTCCTTCCATGATATTACAATTTGCTACTACAGAAAAGTATTCCCCTAATTTTTCTCAGTTGATTGCAAATTATGTCAAAATGTTACTCACCAGCTGCAGATACAAAAACGTTATTGTTTTCCTACTTCTGTGCCGCGGGCGAATCCAATGGGGTGAGGAGGGGGCAGCTTTCAACCCAAAAAGGAAATAATATTGACACGCTGAATTCTCTCTAGCCAATCATACAGATACAAACATTCGGTGTATGTATGAAGTAGGTGGAACATATTAGGAGTACGTATTAGGCGCATGTATCGGCATACTTCTATCCCATTTCATCTTTCACAGCTAAAATTGCAAGAGATGCCTATCTTCCATCTTCTTCCCCTTCTCTCCACCCCAGCAACAATCTATCAAGTCCCATTAATTGCTGTTAAGAGGTTGTGTGTACGTCCTACATCTACGTCACATCTGCACACGCTACTTGATGGTGTGTTTCCGTGGTTACTTCTGGTACCACTAAGAGATATCCCCATCGCTGTTGCATTCGCGAAAGTTGAGGGGAAGATTGATTTTCGGTAAACCTCTGTATTAGTTCCAGTTTCTCGAATTTTTCCATTGTGTAATTTTCACGATGTAAAAGGAACTATGTGATTTATTCGTCTCCTCCCAGAAAGTACTGTCTCTCATTTACGTGGTAAACTTCTGTGTGATGAGCAACGCCTCTCTTCTGCCGTCTGCCACTGGAGCTCGCTGAATATCTCTGTAACACTCTCGCGCTGACTAAACGATCCAGTGGCACCCCACTTTTCATTGGATCTTTTCTCTCTCTTTTCTATTAGTCCTACATGCTCATGACGCCAAGGTGATGAGCGTTAATCAACAATTAGTCGAACAAGCCTTTAGCAAACCACTTCTGTCGTGGACTAGATGCATTTCCGTATCTTCCGTCTGGTATCCGTGTTTGGATTACTGAAGAATGGGATAAACGCATCGGCTTTGACCAATGACATGAAGTATTGCTCTTATTTAACAGCATAGGCGAATGTTGGGAAACAAAGGAATGCAGAACAGAGAAAACACATGGTAGTAATTTCACGTACATCCATATTTCGAACATAATATTGAGTATATTGCTTCTTTGAGGCATAGTGTCCTATTCTTCAGTTGAATTACAATCTGAACTGAGGAGTGGAATACTAGTTTAGAAAAAAAGAAACCATTAAAAATGGACAGAATTAACGCTAGCATGAACTACCACAGTTGACATGTATGATTTGTATCCCGAACTTGCGTCAATCTGTGTTGGTTAACTGCAGTACGTGATATGAATATAACATATGTCGACTTGTAGGTCAGATGAAAAAATGGATACAAATTCTACAGTTGCTTCTTTCTTTGCCTCCACTACTACTAGAATTGTATTCTTCAGTGGATACTAGTGCTAGGGAAAGCCAGAAACTCAACAAGCAAGACGAGAAACCGATAGTGCGTGGCATTGGCAACCTGCACCTCATTTCAGCTACGAAAGTCGTATCCTGTTCTTCAGTGGAATAGTCGGAAACGGCCGTTGCACATTAGCTTAGGTACCAGGCCAATTTGTCAACAGTGAAGTATCGCACGACATGACGAAGTCAGTTGCGAAGCAACACTGAGATTGTGAATCGCGCTGTTCATACATATTTTCTATGCTTACGTGATTTTCGTTGAGTTACTCCTTGTGCTAAGTGCTTCTTCTTGGCGAGAAAAAAAAATCAACTAAATATCTCAATTGCTTGTCGAGTAGCTTCCTCAAATAGAAGAACATAAAATGCCAGTACCGGGTGGGACACTGCACGGAACTATGAGTGATCAGTCAATACCTTTTCTCGGTAATCTCTTAGCCACACTAACTTCCTGTACTGCTGATGTTGACCGTACGCTTCTGGCGCTGACCGTTGGAGCCTCATGTCAAATCGAACTGATCTAGCCTTTTTTGGATGTTTATTTGTACCAGTTACATTTTATTAGAAACAGATACTTTCCGGATATCCGAGTTAATGGTCATCGTAATAGAGTAGTCTTATAAAATTGGCGGACGTGGTATCGGTAAATGATGTACTCTACTGGGTTTCCTTCATTCTATAAATTTACAATATTTTCTATTATTCTTTATCAAGTGGGTATATTGGTCATGCACCGACGTCGTTCTGCGTCGTATTAGCATACTGTATCATGTTGCATCCTGCAAAACTTGTAGTTTACAAACATGCTTTATTTTATTCTGAGCTACTCACCAGCTGCCGATACACGCACGAACACCAGTGGGAGAAGAGGGAACCCTTTCCTACCTAGAGAGAAATAGGCGTCTGTGTAACGTCTACGAGGTGCAAGTTTGACCTCTCCTGAAGAAAGTGCAGCTAGAATCTTTCTGATAGTCGATTTAGATTCTACTAAGGAGACGCTTCGCTCCGTTAACTCCTGACCTGTCCTCGAACCAACTGACACCGTAATACTCTATTTGACAAATTGGTTAAAGTACTTAGATGCCATGGACGGACGTCATTGTAACTTCATATCGGGAGCCACCGTCGGTGGATGTATACGACTAAACGATTTACAGTTGTTATTCGCTGTGATAAGTAGAGCGGCCTCCAGAATGCAGTAGTCCTGTTCGTGTTTAGTGTTGTCAAGAGCCCTGCCAGGATATATGTGCGGCGTAAATACTATCAGATATGGAGTGATCACTGTGAAGACATTTCGCTTACACGAGTGAGACGGGTTATCTGCACCTGACGGGTACACTACAGTCATCTAGAGTTGCCTAAATTTACTACTCAAAGAACTGAACAGTGGTGCCATGATTCAATAGTACAGTACAAGAGTGGCTATAAACCGCTTGCATGATATCTTGGTACTCTCGTTGCGAGCGAGATCGTCATATTTGTTCTGGATAAGACTTGTCTGGCCACAAAGTCGAAGGTCAAATCGGTCCCAGTGCCAACATCTATATCAAGGAACTATCAAGTTGTGGGCCATTCCAAACTGGGTCGGTGTGCATCTTGGCCAGTGGGGGAGGAGCGCAATAATAATAAGTGATCTGTTATTGCAAATCTCTTAGGAAATTCCACTCGACATTGTAATCACCGAAACAGAATTACATAGCAGCTCAACGATGAAGCTCCATTTTGTTTCCCTCCCACCCTTTCATTTTAGGTTATTTCGGCATTTGCAACTTGTTTAGCAAAGCCTAAATGTGGTGGCAAGTGTCTTGCTGACATTCTGAACGTAGTTGTCGAGTCCTGATGGCGGAACATCTGTAGTGTTGATGTAATAAAAACCACTTGCTATGTCTATAAATTGTCGCCAATGCTTGAATAATCACATTTTTATTCGCGTTGGTCTCTGTTTGATTGCCTCATAGTGTTATGACTGCCTCATAATATTTACGAACATACCCCGCAATACGGAGTGCAAGTGTCATTTCTGGGATTTTCGTTATTAATTCCAGTGTGAGGCAGCAGTCTACTCCCAAAGAAAATATCAACATCTACATTTAAATATGAACTCCGCAATTCACTACACAGAATATAATGGACGGTTCATTACGTCGATAATACAGGTTCTGATCCTGTTCCATTCACATACTGAGATTGGGAAAAAAGCGCTCTACATTTTCCTGAGCGTGCCCTCTTCTTTCTTATACCCATGATACCTACTGGGGTTTTAAGCCAGTAACATCCGAAAGTCATACAGACTGTCATAATTTACTTAACAAGAGTGTGCAAGAACTACGTTGTCTTCCTTCCAAACAAGATCGTTAAAGTTACTCGACTATTTGTGTTACACTTTTGTATGAGCTGTACTGAGATGTGCGTCTATTAATTTTGTATGATTTATTGTACTAAAGAACGGAATACAAACCACCAGCTTTGGAAAAGTCGTCACAAGTTACCACTGATGATGAAGTGCGAAGACATAGACAAATGTTGACAAACTAAAGAATGTAGTACAAAGTAGACAGATTGTGGATATATACCACATATATCCAAATATCGAACGTAATGTTTCATAAATCTCTTTTTTCGGAGCACACGGTCCAGGTATCCTCTTATTGTGTTAAGCCATATAGGAAAACAGAAGGATAGGATACAAATGTAACCGAAAGCCAAAACGAAAAAAGGTGGCATACGTAACTGTGGCATGGAAGAAATACCTTAGTTGACACATAAAGTTTGTATCTTGTGATTCAGTTGAACCACATAGGTCGAGTGAAACACATGACACAAATCTCACGTATGTCGGTTTTCCATCTTCTCTAGTACTATTGGCAACTGAAGAATAGGATACGAGTACTAGAGAAAGCGCAAAAAGAGAAGAACATGAAATTTTTATCCAATTCTTCAGCTGACTTGTATAATTTACTTGACCTATAAAGATCAATTGAAGAATAGGATACTATTACTAGTGAATACGAAAAGGTTACAAACGTGACATTTGTATCCTGTCCTTGGTTTGACCTATATGGGATAATACGTAGTAATAGCGAAGGTGGAAAAGCGACAAACGTGAAATTTTTATCCTGTGATTATGAATGGGATTCTAGTATTAACGAAGGCGAAAAAACGCTGCAAATGTAAAATTTTTATCCATTACTGCAGTTGGCCTACGCAGGGTGTTTTCGTAAGACGGTCAAAAATGTGACAGGACATAGAGAATGCTCCACTGAACAATTTGAGGTAGGGAACCCGCAGTCCGGAAGCGAGCTTAAGGGGTTATGGAAGGAAACTTGTCTACCTCTTTGTGTAGCATTGTTGGTTTGTTAGGGTATTTACTAATAAGCGTTCAAGTTTACACGTTCTCTGCTGTTTATATACATGTACATTCTTTACTTCTTGCTAGGAAACAAGAAAGAGGAGCCTGATTGTTGGGAATTCATGATGGAGGATCTGTTTACTTTATTTGTCGATAAGGTGGCTCTGTTGTACCGTATTTAGACTGTCCCACGACAAAACGTGCTATGAACCAACGACAGACCTATTTAATACTCGGTGATATTCAGAGACGTACAGTAGAATAGGATGGTGCAGTACTGGCAAGACGTGCATCTTGTGTGTGGGGAAATACGTTGCAAACTCTCGCTGCCGAAAGGTTATACTGGGAACGATTTCCTAACAGGCATATTCCGCCACGACGATTGTTTATTTCTCTCGATCAACCAATTTTGGAGACTGGTTTAGTAGAAAGAAGAAACGAGGGACCTGGAAACATGAACACCACTCTCACATCCAATTTTGAAGTGGAGGTGTTGGAACGTGTTGCAGCGGACCCACTACGAGTAGTCGTCGTATTGCACGTGAAAGGGGTGCTTCACATGCTAGCGGGTAGCGAGTAGTCCACGAAAACTTTAAACCCATATCACCCACAACGTGTCCATGTAATGCTTGTGACTGACTTTGCTCCAAGGGTACTATTGCGTCAGTAGTTGCACATATCGACCAGCTATCCTCCAAATTTGTGACGAGGCATCATTTGATTGAAATGGTGTTTCAAACAGCATGAATAGCCACGTGTGGGATGACGAATCCCTCACGCTGTAATAGCGACACACCATCATGGATGTTCTGCTGAGAATAACGGGGGGGGGGGGGGGGCCTTCAGAATTGTAAGCGACAATCTCTTTGGCCATATCTTCAACCTGGTCGTCTGAGTGACACCTGTACTTAAGGTTCTCTCAAAGTGTTCTACCTCAGTTGTTGGAGTACGCAGCCTTGGCTGTTCGTGAGAGGATGTGGATGCTCCATGCAAGTGCACGGCCTCACTTCAGTTTGGATGTTTGGAGCCATCTCAGTGCTCTATATCCTGGTCGCTGCATTGGAAATGGAGGTCCTATTCCATGGCCTGCTAGGTCACCTGACCTGAATCCACTTGATTATTTCTATCGGGTCACTTATGTGTGAGACCCCATTGTATGCGGACGTGCAATTAGTTGCCAGAATTACAGCTGCCCGTGTTGTGATTGAAAGACGCCAGAGGTATTTGACTGGGTGCGTCATAAATTGTTCGCCGATGTCATGAGTGGGTTGAGGCTGATGGCCGTCAGTATCAGCACATTTTGTAAGTTACAGGAGAAATGGTACATTCATTGTGTCAGTGATAGTGTTTGCAGTTAACTGTAACTATTGTAAATAAGAATGTATACAGTAGTGTGATTTTAATTCCCATTAACCTCTTACGATGGCTTCTCCAACTCCCGTGTCCCTGCCTCAAATTGTTCAGTGGGGCATTCTGTATGTCCTGTCAAATTTTTTACGCCCTTACGGAAACACCCTGCATAGACCAGTGGCAGAGTAGGATTCTGATACCAGCTTAGGCAAAATAGCAAAACTGTAAAGTTTGTTTTCTGCACTTCAGTTGACCTTTATTTCAGCTGACCTATACAGATCAACTCATCAGAAGAATATGATATTAGTACTAGTGAAGGAGAAGAAAGCGATAAACCTTAAATTTGCATCTTGTACATGAGTTGGTCTATAGAGGTCAGCTGAAGAATAGAGTACAACGTATAGCATTCGTAGTTCAACTGAGGTACACAATGCCATTTTATGTACATCGGTTTTTTTGTTTTCGCTAGTACTAGTATTTTACTCTTTACTTGACCTATATACTACTGGATACAAATCAAGTACAGAGGAAACAGCGACAGGAACGACTCAGTTTCAGACAAAGATATAATTGGAAACATGTACACAAATGATTTAAAATTACCACAAGTGACAATAATCATTCACAAAATCTCTCTCTTAATGACATATTCATTTATTTTTATCTATGATTAAGATTCAGAAGGATTTAGGTTGCAGTAGGTACTGGGAGATGAAGAAGCTTGCAAAGTATAGAGTAGCATGGAGAGCTACCACAACAAAAACATATGGCACTTTGTCACTAAATATATAGCCGATTTTTTATCGGTAGCTCATGAATAATCCCACTAATACCCATGATTAATATATGACGTCATTGTGCAAAAGCAATGAGTCGAATCCCATTCTTCTGTTGGCGCATGCTAGCAGCGTGTCTCTTAATTCATGTGATTTCTAGTGACCTTTCGCAAAGAAGTCATGCTGCTACCACATACTGTAATGGAGTAGTTGCCTGTTGGCGATTTCCTATATAGATGAACTGTATTTATATATATGGACTGTATCTATTTAGAGCGCTTCTAAAAACCTAAGTCTAGCATTCGCCTTTCCTAATTATGGTCACATTTCATTCTGCTTTTTGTACTACCCTAAATATTTGTACCATGTGACGAGACGTGCTCAATACGTTCAAAACTATTTTTGTGTTCACAGGGAATCGAATTATTTATCTTTGTTATAGGCACAATCACTTTTATCCGTATTTAAAGAGAACCATTATCGATTTTGTCAAAAACTTTCTGTACCTCTGCAGGACTGCCGAACGAAGATACTTTTCTGCAAGAAAGAAAATTTTCAGATAACATTCTTGTACTGCTTCTGATCCTTTTTGAGAAATCGCATTTCTATACCGAGACCGTCAGAGGTCTTACTACGCTTTCTTGGCGATCTCTCGATGTTTCTTTCATTTCTGTGTAACATCCGACAGCCAGTAGAACGTGTTACGCTGTGTTAGTTACGGCAAACACAAGATATGTGTCTAGTGCACTCACTTTTCTTATTTTAGTCTTTCTCGATGCTGTTTAATGTTTCGACATTATTGCGATTTACACGGACATCAACACTGTGTGTCTGGCTGCATTTGTGCGTATTTTTTGCACTTATATTCTTATGAATCTCAGAGTTATTGCCTTTTGAGAGCTGTTTTATAGCTTTAACCGCAAAACATATACCAGTCAGAGGAAGCAGAGACGTCGCTACAGTATTAACGAGAAACTTTCAGAATTCGACACTAGTAATGTTCCTTTGTCTCCTGCTACGTTCTCAAATGGTATGATCAGTTCTATTTGGTAGCTTCAGAAAGTAATGAAATTTGACCGACCTCGGTTTCTAGCGTCCAAACAATGGTGACCATTTCTGAAAGTCAGCAACTAATTAACAGAAGCACAAGACAAGACGCATCTAGTGGTTTCATGTGCATATTGTCATAATGATTAGATTAAGAAGTCTTCTTAGAACTCTCACCCTATTGCGATTTCATACTTGATGACTGCCCAGCAGCCTACAATGCATAAGCTGTCATTGTATTAGATTAACGTGTGAACTAAGGTCAATACTTGAAGTGACTATAAATCTTTCTTCGCAGATGTTCCGAAGGCTCTTCGGCGCTTTCTGCCTCCGCTTTCGGGGGGAGTCAGATGATGAGTCTTTCGAAGACCTGATAGATGAAGATTTAATTGGAAAGCCAGAGGTGAGAAACATCGAGATATATTGAAAAAACTGTAATTATTATTAGGAGTATGAATTTTCTACTTAGTAAGACAATTACCATACATTACGTCACAAATTACCATCACAAATACTGAAAGTTACAAGTCTATCTTAGTTATTCGAAGAACTGTCAATCTTCGTATAACAGCTGCCTTCATACGTTCGTATAAACGAGTTTCTAGCATCAATCAAAGGAAGAATCGATGGACTGCCTAGATAGTCGTTTAATGAGTACATAGTACCCAGCAGTCAGATAAAAACTGCTGTTCATGTCTGCACTTAAGTTCCAATAATCTCGGACACAATAGATGTTCTGCACCATATTACTTATTGAAGTCACGTTTATTCACACGTACATTTTCATCAATATAGTAAAAGGAGTGAGAAGCGTTATGCTGATAGTAACATGTAAAACTTCAAGATCTGGCAACAAACTAATTCGCGGGGTATTTCACTTAGATCACTAAACCACTTACAACATATTTTCCATCTCGACACAAGATAAAATGCTATCGATATTCCCATCATATTACCATCTGAAAATGAGTCCAACGATGAGCAGCTAAATCTCAGGTTTTTTGATACAATAATTAAAAGTTGCAAAGCTTCCAAATTTGATAACATTAATGTTGCAATAGTTTTTATTTTATGCATAAATAAACACTCAAGAAATATTATGCTTTAGATAAACAGTAGAAAACATGCTAGTAACCACAATAAAATAGATTGTGACGGTGGCAACAAATCTCCCACAGAGGATGAGCGCCGCGCGTTGGCGGCTGCGCTCAGACGAGGACGAGTTGGTGCAGCTGGCAGCGCAGGCGGAGAAGACCCGGCCACCACCTGCTGCTGTTGACGTAGACTGCGGCAAAGTCATCGGGAAGGTAAGCTAGCAGTGTGGCTGTCACTAAAGCTGGGTGCGACACACTACCAACAGGTTAGGGGGCGACGAAATTCTAGACCAAGCTCAGATATTACACATTGGTGAATCATGAAGCAACCCTCCCCCAACCCCTCGCTCTGTGCACCCCACCACCACCTCCCCATTTCAAGCTCATACAATGTTGCGAAGTGACGTTCATAAATAATCAAAGTAGAGGCGTTCTTCTAAATTACCTAAACACGAAGAATTATTACTCAGGACTTTCATGGACCTGTTCAGTGCATGAATCTTACATTTCTTACCGTTGTGATATAGCTGTAGATCGGTAGCTAGTGCCCAAGTTAGCATACTCCTTGGGAGGAGCTTACTTCTTAGTGATTTTATTTCCTGCGAAATCTCCAAAACTGACAATTCCGAGACACTACATGCCCATCCGGAAGATACTATCCTCTTCTAATGAAATATAATGAAGTCATAGCTCCACTAATTTAACTGAAATACAAATCCAAATCTCCCAGAGTATAATCACCTAGGAAATTTGATTTTCTTATGCTGTTTGATACTGAATCTTTTCACATTTGTCTCACGACTCATAGCCTACTACTAGTAGACATCAAATGGTATCCTTAGCGTATCCTTAGCGTACAGGGTTCTTTCATAAGACATACGCATTTTAAGACTACTACAATGTTGCACAATACTAATTAGGCTGAGAGATCTTGTCATCGTTCACGAATACGTTTGGAGCACTTTTCTTTTCTCTTATCAAATAAAAAAACAGAACAGAAACTGCTTATGTATACTTTTCGTGTCAAAATAACCTTAGAGAATCTTTGATACTATTGTTATGTGGGTAAGGTATAAGTATTAACGCAAAGAATTGTTTTTCTGTGCAGGTGAATGACTCTTGGCTAATTGTGACCACAGCCGAGATCCATGAGCCTCCAGCGACGGTGAATGAGGAGGACATCCCGCCGATACCTCGCCGCCGCAGAGGGTGTCGGAGGTGCTGGGCGGAGAGAGTCGGGGCGAAGACCGTTGTGAGCCCACATGGTGGCCGGGCTCACCGCTTCACTACCCACTAAACGTATTTCAAGGGCGGCAGAAGACGAGGAACTCCAGCTGATATCTCGTCACTCTGGATAGTGTGGGAAGTGCTGGGAGGAGAAAGTTGGGGCAAAGACTGTTGTGCTGTTACACCTTGAGCGAGGACATTGGGCAATCAACCAATAATTATATTCATGAGACAACAAGGAGGGTAGATGACGAAGTACTCCCTTCGATGCCACGTCTCCAGAGAGGGTGTCACAGGTGCTGGGTGAAGAAAGTTTTGTGTTTGCATGGAGTCTGTGGAGACTGGCTCACCAACCAATAAACATATTCATGAGAAATGAAGCCCATTAGATAACGAGTGAGTCCCGCCGATGCCACATCGCCAAAGTTGGCATCGGAGGTCCTGGGTGAAGAAAGAATGACAATTTTGTGCTGTTGCATTATGGGTGGAGATACAAGCTGACCGGCCTAAAAAAAATAGTGATGAGACATGAAGCCACCAGATAACGAGTGAGTCCCGCCGATGCCACATCGCCAAAGTTGGCATCGGAGGTCCTGGGTGAAGAAAGAATGACAATTTAGTGCTATTGCATTATGAGTGGAGACACAAGCTCAACAGCCAATAAACATTTTGATGAGTCATGAAGCGCATCAGATAACGAGTGAGTCCCGCCGATGCCACATCTCCAAAGTTGGCATCGGAGATCCTGGGTGAAGAAAGAATGACAGTTTAGTGCTATTGCATTATGAGTGGAGACACAAGCTCACCAGCCAATAAATATAATGATGAGACATGAAGCGCATCAGATAACGAATGATTCCCGCCGATGCCACATCTCCAAAGTTGGCATCGGAGGCCCTGGGTGAAGAAAGAATTACAATTTTGTGCTATTTCATTATGGGTGGAAACACAAGCTCACCAGCCAATAAACATAGTGATGATACATGAAGCCCATCAGATAAGGAGTGATTCCCGCCGATGCCACGTAGCCAAAGGTGACATCGGAGGTCCTGGGTGTAGAAAATCGGAGTGAAGACCGTTGAGCAGTTGCATGGTGGGTCGGGACACTCGCTCACCAAGGGGCAAGAAGAACAACAGATGACGAGGAACTCTTGCCGATGTCACATCGCAAGAGAGATGTCACAACCATGTGAATTAAACATGTCTAAATTGTATAAATATTTGAACTGAGTAATACAATAAATTTATGAATGGTATATCTCTGGATTTCTTACTTTATATGTTCGTGTGCTAACTATGTTTTCTTGCCACTCTGCTCTCCTTTAACAGATACTGAAATAACTATTAAAAGTTTCACCAAGTATTCATGTCTCTCTCTTTATAAATGTGACTGCACAGAGAGAAATATCTAGCAGTGTTACCTCTTTAGATGGGGATCTCACACGCCCTATTATACGTGAACTGCGCAATTATCAGTACATAGGCTACCCATATTCAACGGAAAATCACAAGTTAATTAGAGGTAATTTGGTTCACAACTACTGGTCAAAACACACAAATGATCTTTTATCTTAGCGTTAACAACTTCTTCCAAGTGGTGCTCTGTGCAACAATATATTTACATAAATTCCTCTGATACTGAATTAGCAGTAAATTAAATTGCTGTGTATCATAAAGAAAAATCAATGGCAGGATTGTGTTATGTGCTCAGACACCCACACCAAAAGAGAAGCGTAGACAGAGGAGAACACTCTGAACATCGAGCAAAACATACTCGGTACGCTAATCTAAAAACTCTTCAACTCTTCGCTGAACTTAAATGATATGTTTCTGGACGTAACAAAAATTAACATTCCAGCATAGTAAATAATGATACGGTTCTGAAATTACAGTACACCTTATTCCTTCATGAGTCAGTTGCTAATGATGTGGAAAACCATCTTTAACACAAGATATATATTTCCCCATACACTGTTAATCGACAGCTCTTGTCACTCATGCTCGAAAGCTTGTTCTGTAGTCGCATGCAGTATATCACGAACATAAGTAAAAAATCGTTTTTAATATTTATTTTCGACATTTTGGAGATTATATAATTTTTGAAATGGTATTGATCTCTGTGGTGGAGTGATAAGATGCTGCACTGTAGTAAAAGCCATAATATTTTCAATTAATTTAAATACTGAAAACACATGGATTATGTAAACAACTTTTCTTTTACAATACAGCACGACGGCAATGAAAGACAGATAACAATAATTTCGATCAGAATAAACACAATAAGAGCAGCCCCAACGAAAAGCAGTTATTAAACCCACAGTCGGAACCAAATGATGATGCATGAAATTTAAAACAACTTTACTGCTGGCCGGTGGAGGACCACCTTATGGCGTCCTACGGTCTGCAGTGCCTTCGGGATAGTGCCCCCTGTTAACAGTACCCGCTGTGGGAAACCTACCCTCGTGAACCGAGCGGGGGCAGGCTCACATCGAGTAACTTCCGGTAGGCACCACCCTTGGTCCACCCACTGTTTCATCATAGGACGTTTTAACAGAATCGTAAAACAGAATGGCATAAACAAGTTTTGGACAAATTCCCTCAGCCCTTTAGATATTCAGCTCAGGCTATCTGCTCACCAAGCATATAACGATAAGATTCACTGATGAAATTGCTATCCTCAGTGAACGGATTAACAGAATAACGACTACATAATGTGGACAGAGAGTAAGCCTAAGGAAGACGAAGATAATGAGAGGTTGAAAAATGAGAACAGTGGGAAACGAAACATCTATTGGGGATTCAAAGTAGACGATGTAAAGGAGGACATGAAAAGCAGACCAGTGCATTTGTGTCCAATAGAAGTCTACTACTATCAAATATACCCGATAATTTCATGAAGATATTTCTGAGAATGTACGTTTGGCGGAAAGCATTCTATCGTAGTGAAACACGGGCTGTGGTAGAGCGGTACAAGAAGGAATGTGATGGAACAGAATAGTGTTGAAAATAATGTAGACTGAATAGTTAAGTAATGAGGAGGTTCTCCGTAGAATCGGCCAGGAAAGGAATGTATGAAAAATACTGACAGGATGATAGGACATCTGTTAATACATAATGGAACAACTTTCATGGTACAACAAGGAACTGTAGGGGGTAGAAACTGTAGAGGAAAAACGAGATAGGAGTTAATCAAGCAGACTGGTGAGAATGTCTGTGATGATTATGTTGGAAAAGGAGAGGAATCCGTAGTGGGCCGTAGGCTGCTTCGAGCCAGTCAGAAAACAGGAAGACGACAGGCGAATATCTTGCTCACGCAGTCAGCGGGGTTGAAAAATGGACGCTCCATGCCACCTTACAAACAAATCAACTATGCGTGCCACAACAGCGTAGTGATTCACCTCTTGAAACCAATTTTAAGACATAAATTCTTATTAAATCCATAAATATACAAAATAACCGTACGCTGTCTGTGATCGTAAGGAGTCTTCTACTGATCGAGCTTCTATTGTGAATGTAGGCTGCAAATGCTGATTGTTATTGTTAGCCAAAGGGGAATCTGAGAAGGGTAATTGAAAGGAAGCGAAGCGGGATGTTATGTGAAGGAATAACGCTTTTTCACGAGAATTAACACCACAGTACATTCCTCGTCATACAGAATCAGCTGCCACGGTTTGGGTAGGGGGTGCTAAACCACACTCGTTGCAGCTCTGGCCTTGCACCAAATGACTTTGTACTCTTTCACTTCCTTACATGCTTTAAGCATTGCCACTACGAGGTGTAGATACAGGTAGCAGTGGTTCCAGATTTTGGTAATAGATCCCTGTGACGTGGCATGCTATTGTCGTGTCCGTTTTTTATGGCTGTTGGAACCAATGGACAACCCATGTACATCGTCAGCTATGTAGCAGTTTGTCCATTACTCAGCGCAGACTCTTCGCCGATTTTGAAAATTTCTTTCGGAGCACACCAAGCGTGTCATGATTAATCCTTCAGTTAATATGCGGCAGTTGACGCTCAAGAGCATGGCCTGAATCGAACGCCCGAGGAGAACCTGAGAAGAGTGGGGACGTACTACAAGCAAATATCTCTGCAAAGCGATCCCCCCCATCCACAGACGTAACAATGAAGGTGCCGCCGATATCTACATATACAAAATTTACACATTCGAAAGTAAATAAGTTAACACTTTTTAGTATCCATTACGGTTTCCTCTAATCAATTTCGAACTGACTTCCCATACACCATATTTCCCTCAAAAACTACATCCTGCACCTGAAAGACAATTATTACACACAGTCATATTTGAGCAACTGACAAACAGTTCCGTGCTTCTGTTCTTAATACCTTTGTTTATAACGGGTGATACAGCGGCAACTACCAGTTAGTTATTTTGAACCCGCATTACGTGTGTATGAGGAACGGCATTCAGACAGGCGAAATTCACGTAATCCATATAATATTCATCTCTGAGATTTGCGGCACTGTTAACAAACGGAATGGTCATTAGTTACACGGTATTTCTGAGCCAAGGTACAACTTACTTCTGCCGTACTTAATTAAGAATCTCCTATCTTCCTTTGTGTAGTCAGCAGCGTCATACAGGTTTCGACTCTCTCTGTTAGTTTATTCAATTAATAGTACTTAATCTATTGTAACTGGTTGAGAAAAGTAGGCTTATAATGTGTGCATCACCATCAGAAACAACGAAATTAACAGGAGATATGAAACTATGAGGTGCGGAAGCAAAAGCGTTCGTGCACGGATACTTGGATATATATGCCAGAAGTAAGGTATATCTTGGTCCCAAAGTGCCTTGTAACTCATGACAAATACTCAAATTTTGTACAGTATGATTTAGCTTGCTAACAGTTGCCCAAACCTCTGAGAGGGAACTTATATCGATTCCGTTTCTATATAGCCTGGCTCGATACCGTTCCTGATACACATGTAGTGTAATTTGTATAAAACGAATCAATAGGAGCAACTGAATCACCCAGTCTAAATAGCAGCCTAAAGCACTTTTGGCCCCTCTTAACGCTTTTGTAAGTGACTGTTCGGCCTCACGTGTCTTATCA
This sequence comes from Schistocerca nitens, assembly GCF_023898315.1. Classification (NCBI taxonomy): domain Eukaryota; kingdom Metazoa; phylum Arthropoda; class Insecta; order Orthoptera; family Acrididae; genus Schistocerca; species Schistocerca nitens. The sequence goes on along the minus strand of NC_064620.1, from coordinate 158,668,583 downwards.
CATATCTACTCAGTGGCGCGATATTCTCTTGCTGCATTGCTATCCTGTAAATAATTGCCATCAACCTCTCTCCTTGTGGCAATTTTTAAACCTCAACATATTTTTTGCTTTACTTTACCACTGAAATCCATTAACTTGTTCCTGTGCATTAAGTTACGTGTATCCGGTAATTACAAAGTGAATTCAAACTCAGTATTACGTTTTTAAACTATTCGAGAATTTTCAAACGGTCGGTCTCTGTAATGATACAGCGTTTGGAGTGCTGTACCATCCATTTGTTCCCACCACGCGACACATGGAATGTAAGTAGCTGTAGTTTGTTATAATGTTTAGATACGGTTAAATGGATTTTGAATTTTGTTGTTACCACTGCAATACTGGAAGAAATGTTTGTGTTTATTTCTGTTTCATGATACGAGTGGGGTGTGGCAGTGGCGGAATGGAAGGTCTTCCCGTCGCCACACAATCAGAGTTGCAAACCATCAGAAACGTGACAACGACGGTCAAGATCGAAAGAAGATTTCTCGAATCGACTCGCCCAACCTTACCGTAATAGTGGAAAAAAAGTAGAATTTTACATACTGAAAAAGATTTTGTATGGAATTGACATTGCAAAGATCGAGAGAGGTCATGTTCAGCTTTAGTCATGAATGGGTGCAAATTTACTCATCCACGTTGTTAATGCTTGATAAGTGGCTATATATAACTGTATGATTTCACTGTAACAAAGAGGATAATGAGTGAAGTTATTAATTTTGTAAGTGTTAAGTTGAAAAGTTTATATGAAGATAATTGTTACGAACTGAGTCCGAGTGGAATGTATTTTGGACTAAGTAAAGTCGATTGTTTAAAGTTGAAACGAGCTTAATGAAACGGAAGATGGAATTATACAGGATAATGCTATCTTTGGAATATTTAATGCTCGGACGTGATATTTTATGGACTACATCTCACGCCCATTAGGATCCTGGGATTTTCTTTAGCTGGCATACAAAAGATAAAGCTAACTTCATAACATTGTAGAAACGAGGATTTAGGAAATTACTGGCGAAATAAGTTTTCAATTGACAGTTACATATCAACAGACAAAGATCATCTTTGTACTTGAAGCGCAGCTGCGGCGTACCACATTACTTAAGTCGCTGGATATCATAAGTCATGTTAAACACAATTTTGAAGTGGAAAGTCATACTAACTATGGAAAAGTGTAAGTTGAAACTAGTCTAAAAGCCAGTTATTCCTTAAAAGTGAAACTTCGTGAGTCTGTACTTTTTTTTAGTGGAAAGTAATAAACTGTTCCAACATTAAATGTTATTACGAATAAAGATCAATTGCTGTGGAAACCTGACAGAAAGTGAATACCTTTGGGTTACTATGTCGGCAAAAAAATGAACCAAAACCGTGAAAAGAAAACTTTTATATTCATCAATACTACTAAACCTACTACTATCAATGCGCTTATACCATCGACGTTCCACCGTGAAAACTGAGCCGGCATATTGATTACATCTTCGGAAGTATGCAGTATACGTCAGCTACAGTTTGTGCTTTGATTTATAGCAGTAGCATATCGTAACTGACAGGTTACACACGTTTTCGACACCAGTCAAGAAAAGTTGCCATGCCACTGTATCTTGTACTTACTTTCTTATACTTTCAAACAGTTGCTGCGGATTTGGATGGGATTGGAGACTGATTGTGTGTTGTGCAAGAATGGGCTTATATGTGGTCTGTTTCTTAATAAATTACAACACCAGAGCACATACGAATATCAAGTCTTTGAACTCAACCACACAGAATAACTATAATCTTATTAAAAAATTGGGCAACAGTACGATACCGTAGAACATTCTCTAAAATATTTCCATGCTTGAGGTAAAAATAAACGATGCTGCTTATACCCACAAAGATTTCACGAAAGGACATCAAAAAAGACCGAATAAATGCTCCTTCCTGTAAATAAGTTTAGAAGAGTACACAAATACAAAACAACTGCCTGCAAATAACTTTACAAGGGCAATAAAATGATAAAAGCAGACTGACTTACTGTAATTATATACAAGCTACAAATGCCAGCATCAATTACATCCTAGAGAAATCCCAAGAGTGCAGTTCAACCACATGGAACTAAATCACTGTTCCACCAACAAGACAAACGGAATACAATAACCATCGCCAATGCACTAACTCTGTATAACGGTTTACCCCTATTTTCAAACCACAATCAGAATGGCACATTACATGACACCATATTCCCCCATGCAAATCCATTTATAAACAGTTTTAGCACAGTCAAATTCCTCAATACCTCTCTGTGCTATTTTACACACCAACCGTACGAAGCCGTTATCTTCTCTCTCAGCACTTTCCGTAGCACAGTAATCTAGTCTGTCAAACTTTGACAACTACAAGTGCTTGACAGTAGCAAATACGGTACACAGAAGCACCAATCACTTTATGCTCTGCTCTGCCTCGCTGTAACTAGACTCTCCACCGTCCTTCCTCTTGGTCTACGACCTGCCGTTTCCTTTTGGACGTCGCAACCCGAGCCCTGTTGCATGAACATCTCAACTACTTTAGTTTTACACCATGTCCTAGTGCCCATTATTTCCTCTCAAATCTGGATTTTCTTAACGTTTCAACGTTACACTCTGTCTTAGAAATCATATTCATATTCACCGTTTCCCATACACAACTTCTACTTTGTTCAGTGCCTGCTGAAGGTCCCGTAGAAGGCTAATACGAATTTCAACTTCATCAGCCACTAACACAATAATTTTCAATACAGACCAAAACACTACCAATGTTAACATTATTATCTGCAACAACATTATTGTATTACACAATCATAACTCTAATTCCACAAAACATCATATCACAATCAAATGTCTAGTTACTGTGTCTGTCGCCATAAGTGTGATTTCAGTTTCAATAATATCCAACTTACTATCCAAAGGCATTAAGTGTTACATCAATCGTTACATTTATTCAGCATACAGAACACAATACAGATATGTTATCATACACATACGAATTTCACGAGCGACATTCTCCTCAAGAATCTGTACAAATCTACATCACGAAGTAGAAGTACTTGGAAACGTAAAGTAGTATTCATCAAAAAATCAGTATGGGGAAATCCTCATTTTCCTTTAAAACTTCCAGCTCTGTGTCGTTCCATCGCGCTACCAGTTCAACACCAGAGTAACACCTGTTTGTGGTCAGTGTTTCTGACCACATTTACTAGCAGTTAAATTACCTTATTACTCCTTCAGTGGCATGTCTACTGATCAGAAAGTGCTGAACGTCATTTCAATGTAGCAAGCTTTGTACTAAATTGACCATTAGCAAGGAAAACAAATGGTCTACCACAGTGGTATTGTGACGTAATGTTACTAAGAGTGCGATGTTTCTTCTAACACATGAAATGAAAAAATGAAGCAGCCATGAAACCTTCAGTGACTGCCTCCCGATTGCACATTACTCACAAGTAAAACAACAAAAAATAATTACTTAAAGAAAACTAAACATACAATATTCCACGTTTTTATACACAACAACAACGTTTCACAAATGTGTGTATCGGAGCATGAATCTGTAGTCGACTTCGAGAAATAATTTTGTACTTTTAAGGACAATATTAAATATGGTGGACCAACATACTATTTTTGTTCAAATAACTATTTACTGCTTTTAATGAGTGGTGAAATGGATTCTGTTATAAGAGAGACGTGTTAAATTTGTGGTTTACGTCAGTTTATTTTCATGTGATAGTAGCTAAAGTAAAATAGTGCTCTAACTACCTGTTCATAATAGTATCATTCTGTTTCATTTCTATTCTCCTAAAAAATCAGAAATGTAATAGTGTTATCCCTACTTAAAATTGACAATATTTTTCTGTACTTTGTTAAACTCCTAAAAAAAACAGTTTAACAAGCCAGCTAAACCAATTTTATATGTTTTTTATCAGATTTTTTTTTCAATAGTAACGTTCAAATCGTGTCTCTGCTCTCGTGCTTATGTCTATATGTTGCACACGTCTTATCCCTCGCTCTCTCTCTCTCTCTCTCCAATTCCTTGTCGACCTCTGTCTGTCCATTTTCTCCTTCCTCTCTCTCTCTATCAGCCTCCTCCACCCCCCTCTCTCTAACAATCTCACACCGCCCTTTCCCTTGTCCATCTCCTCCTTCTCATCTTTCTGTCCCATTTCCCGTTCATGCCCATCGCCCCTTCCCCCTCTCTGTCTATCACCTACTTCCCCTCTCTATGTCTATCTCCTACTACACCCTTTAGATCTCCAGCTACTCTCTTGCCTTCTCCTTTCCCCTCTCTCTGTCTTCTCCTGCCTCCCTATCTCTCCCCCTCCACTCACTATTTATACATCTCCTCCTCCCCCTTCCTCAGCTATGCTGCACTTGTCTGTACATATAACCCCTGAAATACATTACGATACTACCTGCACAACTAGCCATTCATGCAGCACTGTTTAGATCTCAGGCACTACCAAAGTTACAGGAAAAATTCTTCATAAAGTATGTCATAATGCAACAGATGTCGTAATATCAACACATATGACTTGCTCCTATATGCAAAAAAAAAAACAAGTGTCACTGGTGTATACAACATAATGCTTGTGTTTTAGATACTTGAAAATGGCCAAAATTGCACAGTTGTACACGAAACAAAGTGAACGGCAGGTGAAGGCATCGTGAAACTTTTCAAAACGTTACCAAATTTTTTGATCCCCACTCCCACTGATGCTGAACAGACAAATAACGAGGCGTGTTACTATTGTATTCTGAACCAGTTCAGATATTTTAAAGTTTCAAGTCTCCAGCTTGTCAGAAAGTAAGTTTAAATAGATAGCGAAATTTGTACCAAACAGACAGAAAGACAAGACAACAACATAATAAAAACGTGAAAAGGGTGGATACACTGGATTAGGTTTAACACACTGTTTTATTCACGAACAGGAGATCACCAGAACTAAGTCCTATTTCATGGACCATTTGTGGTGTGAGCATCAACAGCTCATAGATTTAAAAATTTTACCATACAACCGCTGAAAATGTTATACAAAGTGATTTACATGGAGAACCGGTCTAGGAGAAGATAAAGGACACATAGTAGCAGAACCCTATGGTCTGAATCCTCCGCCATATTGTAGTTAGGCTAAAAGTTGCTATCAGTTAGCATTTGATTCAGGATTAAGTACCTATTTCTGGACATAAACTTAATATCACGACAACAGCGAGTGAAGAAGACTTTTCAGATATGATTGAAATAGTTTATTAGAAGGCACCAACATAACCATCCGTAATAGTTGCATTCTTCTCTAAGCTATAAAATGTACACTCTCTCTTACGGTTCATTTCTTGAAAATTCCCGAATTTGGGGAGAAAAAATGGTACAGATACAGAAAAACTCTTTATTAGAAAACAAATCTGCAAAACTTGTCAGTCTCCAACTTGAGATGATCCAAGTACTCATCAAGAAATTGAACATCATACGAACCGAATTTATGGAAAAAGGTGGGTATGTGTCATAGATGTTAGTAATTTAAGTTGTATGCATTGTGACGTGCACTGTGAAACTTCCCCTTTAGATCACAATGGTGTCCACGTGGATTTTTCACTTTTATATCCAAATGCTGGTCAGAAATATGACATTAAATTATCTGCTTGTATAAGGCATCTCTCTCCAGTGACTTAGCCATTCGAATCTTTTCGTTAGCAAGTCAATCCACATTATATGCAAGCTTTCTAGCTGAAAGAGCAACCACGTCCCAGAATTATCCCCAACACATGGTTTAAACATACCGTTTGATAGGCGATGCAGCATTCAGTATATGAAGTTCTGAGAAAATGGTGTGAGAGATATTAGGTTCTCCTTGACAATGCACCACAGGAACTAGTAAGCACTTGAAGTCAGTGTTCACAAGAAATGGGAATCGTTCCTGATGGTGCTCACTTGTAAACTTTGGTAACTTTTATCGTCAGTAGGCATTCCCATTCGAACCAGTTAATGCATCAAGCAGTCAGCCATATGTCTTTCGAAACACTCATGCTTCGTAAATTGTTTGAGTCAGCTACAGCAAAAATGTTCCATGGCAAAATGTTTCTACATTTTGGCCTATAGTAAGCTGTACATGTTTTTGATCTAGACAAAGTGATGCATCTCACCTTCGGCGATCATTTAGGTACTTATGACCGTGAGTGGCTAATTAGTAACATTATAGGATTCAACTACTTAATGCTTTAGATCCATTAGCTCCATTTCCTTCTCATGTATGTCATCAATGTCAACCCAGTAACTAGTGATCGTCTTCTGGAATCTTGGCAGGCCTAGGTATTCTGACAGAGAACCATATGCCTTGGAGTTATAATACCTACAAACCATTGGATGTCTTGTAAGTACGTATCTGTAAGATGTGTATTCGGCGTGTAGTTCTACCTCCGAACGAAAAGATCAAGCGAAGCAATATTCATCGTCCTAATCTAGCATCTCGACGTCATACATGCATTTTTAGCTTCAACATCTGGAGGAAATGGAGCACCCATCAACTCGATCGAAAACATGAGACTACACATCATGGTGGAATACGTGGCTGGGTGCCTTAATGGATCTTAATATCGGAAAAACCCTTCCGTGTGTCACATCTCAGTAACAGATCCGTAACTTCCCCATTTTTGCGCGATGCTTTTTCCTGCAGCATTATTAGTGACATCTTTAGGGTGGGACAGCTCACAATACAGAACTGTCCAGCACCTGATGGTGTTATACAGTTAAGTGTTGATCGTTTTATGGATCACCCTTTCAAACAATGCTACGCAAGCACGAGAAGAGGTAGCAGGATCTTAAGATCCAGCACTGATGTTATCAATAACTGAGTGCAAAAACCTGTCTCTGAAAGCACCAGAAGCTACAGAGTAGTGTAATGTGGCTGGATATTGGTAAACAAGAGAGGCTGTGGGGCTGCTACAGCTAGACACTGGATGAAGTGAAGTAGGCGTCTACGGCACAGCCCTGCTACTGCTAGGCCGAGGTGATGCAGGCGTCGACTGCTGCGTCGATTGCGGACCCGTTCGTGGTGTAGAAAGGCCACCTCCTGAAGCTCCCAACACTCCTTCTGCAAAGGAAGAAGAAGCGAAATTGGTGCACACACAACCATTAGACATATAGAGTGAGAAGGCAAAATATAATGACCACTGCCCACAGGAATGTTCGATGTCGACTGGTGGCGTTACAGAAAAGTGATACGGTACGTAAAGTATATCAGTGGATCAAAAGCAATTGGGGATTCAATACGGGTATAATACAGGACAATATACAAACATTTCGAAACGAACAATGTGGACAGAAACTCGCAGGTCTAGATACCACCTGTCCTGGCGTGTGGAAGCTAGCCACACACTTCTCCAAGGAGGAACATTACATTAACACCCTACAAGTAACAGCCGTGTTCCTGGACATCGAAAAAGTTTTCGACCGTCTGTGGCACAACGGCCTTATACGCAAACTAAGCGAAGCTGGTTTTCCGAACAGACTCCTACGTCTCATACACTCATATCTCACGAAAAGAGGTTTTAACGTCGACGTGCAGATCAGACAATCGACACAACACGGTATCCAAGCTGGAGTACCAAAGGGATGCATCCTAACGCCCATCTTGTTCAATATGTACATTAACGACTCCCAGAAACACAAAACACAATGTCAGCCATCTACGCGAGTGACACAGGCGTCCTTCGGCAAGAGTGGAAACCGTGCAACGTTAATACACGACAACAGTAGTCAATCAGAACTGCCGATCCTTGCTTAGAACGATGGCGTATTAAAGTTAATTTCGACAAGTGCAAAGCAGTTCTGTTCACACGCAGACTGAAACTACTGTGCAAGCATCAATACTGTAAATATGTAACACAGCTAGACGTGCACAATTCGTTTCCGAGAGAACGTCAGATATCTCGGTGTTTGGCTGGACTGGAAACTAAGACGGGGGGATCATATCAAATATGTTGTCAAAAGAGCGCACACGGAGCACAAAAAACTCTACCCAATGCTAAACAGGGAAAGTACAATGAATAGGAGTGTGTCGATATCCATATGCCACAATCCTTCGTTCGACTTTCGACCCAGTCTATCTCCACATGAGAGCTTGTTAATGGTTAACTTTAACCAGACAGACGCAAACATCGCAGTACCCATACCCTGCGACAATTCACTATAGTGAAAAAGGATCCTTATGCAGAGATGCCAGTAGACATTTTGAGTTGGCCATCATGGCACTGTGGGTTTGGGAAAAAAAGAAAAAAAAGGATGGGGAATCATTCTAGCGACGACACGGTCCTCTAATGTGTAAATATACTGGCATGAGCGATTTTGACAAAGGTGATAACATCACTACCCAGATATTGTGAACGTGTATATCGGAAACTGTGTAACTGACCGAATATTCTAGTGCTACAGTAGTGAGGATCTATAGAAATTGACAGCATGGAAGTGAAACAAGCATAAGGGGTGGACGTCCACGACTTTTCACAGAACGTGAGATTTGGAGGCGTGACTGGTCTATGTGGGGATGGCGAGCTGCGGCGTCTCTGCTGGAAGAGAAAATGTTGGCTCACGCATAAGCTTTGCAGAGCACACAGATCATTGCACATTGTTGAACAGCAGCAGACGATCCCTACGTGTTCGCATGTTGGCCCATCGACATCGTCAGTTACGACTGCAGTGGCCACGGGATCGCCAAGATTGGATCCTGGATCAATGGAATCGTATCGCCTCGTCGATGAATTACATTTTTGCTACACCAGGTCCACAGTCATCTCCACATACGACGTCATCCACTCGAACGGCCGTTCCAGATGTGTGTATTGCCAAGGAAGCAGGCTGCTGGTAGAAGTATTCCGCCATAGGAGACATTCTGATGTGCTCACATGAGACCTGCGATGGTAATCGGAGATACGCTGACAGCTGTAGACCATCTGCACCTCTTCATGTTTGATGCCTGTTGTGTCATCTTCCAGCATGTTCATTGTTCGTGTCAAAAAACCAGTACCGTGCTAGAGTGATTTGAGGAGCATGGTACTGTACTCACGTTGATGTCTTCGCCACGAAATTGGATTCGTGTGAATCCAATGTAACCCATTTGTGTCGCTATAGGTCGCAATCACCACGTACATAATTCAGTACCCTGATGTTTTTTGAGAAAATTACATGACTTGCACTCGGATGTCTAGTGCGACATACCTCGAAACACCTAACGACAAACTGTCGAATCCACGATAAGCAGAGTCGGAGCGTATCGCGTTGCAAAGATGGACCGACAAGTTATTAAGCAGGTGGTCATAAAGTTTTGGCTCTTCAGTGTAATCCACGAATAATATCTAATATATGATACCTACTAGAAGTTTACTGGTGATAAGTCCTCTCAGGCACTCATTAACCTCAATACTTACAATTTTGTTGAGATTTGCTATAATATCTTTTGTTCAGCTTGGTTTCCACTTCCCTTGCGAAGTCAGCACAAGTGCATCTACAATAAAAGGAAAAACACTGTGTGCAGGCTCGTTAAAGATTATTTTTCCTGTCATAGATGAAGTATTAATATGAACTACTACTCATGTAGCTGACTCTCGGCGACTGTCGTCATCTTACAAGTGCTCTGAGTACAAAAAGTTGGTCTGGTTACTTTCGGTACTTCATCCACAATCTGGTCGAAACCACACGACCACTGAGTGGAAAACGGCGTTACCTCACTGTCGATGGCATGTATGAGATTATCAATAATACCACCGAAACTCCGCTAAATATGGGTGGAAAAACATGTCGTAGGTGCTTGTTGTGAGAGATCACTATCAATCTGTTCACCTACAGGATACAAAGGAACGTTGCATGCAAACGCGAAAAATAAATTACACGCCAATAGAAAAAAAAAAAAAAACATTTGCCTTCATGTAACTCATTCGTGAGAAATGAAATTGCCTCATCGTCAAAACGTGGTGATGGTAAGCTGTCAACGCCTGGAAAACAAGCATAATTATCAGTGCCACTGCCATCAGGCTTCACAGAAAGTTTCTCGTCTGAGAAGAGGGAAACGCGACGGGACCGTTCGTCACTGATATATATACAGTGGCGGCACACGCGTCTGCTTACTGCTACATGTGTACGGAGAGAGAGCAAATGTCACACAGCATGCTGCGTTCGTGCGAATCTAACAGAGTGCTAACGTTCGCACTTTTCGTGGGAGAAAGAAGCGCACCTGTACCCTCGTCTACATGTACCACTAACTTCCTGCTTTTTGTGAGAGCGAAAGTGCATTCTAGTTCACACGTACGTCAACGCACCTTTCCATACAGCTTAGGAACTCCATACAGTACTTGTAATCAGACACATACTTTGGGAATTGCCGAGTGATATTAAGTAAACTGTTGCTATACAGTGACTGGAGTCCAGGTGATTTGTCGTGACCTAAGCAAGGTGGCTGATCTCGGCCTCTTGGAACCATGCTGATGCCTGTAAGAGCCTGCTGGTGCCTGGTCCTATGGTCGTCAGCGACAGCTGTATCTGCTCGAGACAGGTCTTCGTATCCATCTCCAAGAGCAGTGTAAACACTCAAAGTTAAAAATTTACCTGAAAAGTGTAAGTGAGCAGGTGGAAAAAATAGTAAGTGAATAAATAAAAACATAGTTTTTTTTAAAAAAAAGGTGTTTCATTTATTGGCAAGCTAGTTCATTAATCGTTGTACGTATTCTCAATACTTCATAAACGCATATTGTCTGCAATTCGTCTGTAGCTGCTTCCGGACAGGGCATCCTTATTTTTCCACCTTCTGGATAGGACATCTTCTCGCTGCCTTCGACGGAAACGATGTTGTCTTTAGGATCATACATTCGAATCGATGATATAATACCTTCATAAGCCAGTCCTTCATTACCCCAGTGATTTGTGCGGTTAGACAGTGTGAACCAAACCGATGTCTCTCAAGCTTTAGCAACCGCAAGCAGCTAAACGATTTAGGTGAAGCACTGACTATGGAATATCTCGTTAGTACTTGTCTGGCTTCAGAAATGTATCGAATAGAACTTCTTTGAACACAAATTGACGGCACTTATCGTAATACCATCTTGTGTCTACAACGATAGTCGCTCTTTCATGTATAACTGTGTGATACATTACATTATTACACTTTGTACAATTTCTGTTAGCGGCGAGTAGTTTATGAGATGATCGTGTAGTATTAATGCATACGCTGCAGTGACCAAGAGGAAGTTTTGCGATAAATCACGCCCTGCTTTGAACAGTCCGTCACCTTCTTTCTTTCTCTTTTTTAGTAACACGTCTGACAGGATTCTTGCGGCCCGAAGTCCCAAAACGAATTCCTTTCCTGAGTCAACCTTTTCATCTCAGAGTGACAATTGCCACATAAGAATTATTTGTTGCGTGTATTCCAATTGTTTCTTCGATTTACACATTGAACAGTAGGGGCGAAACACTACATACCTGCCTGATACTCTTTCTAATACGAGCCCTTCGATCCTTATCTTTCAGTCTTGTTGTTCCATCTATGTTCACGTATATTTATATATTAAACGTCTTTCCCTATAGCCGGCCGCTGGTGGCCGAGCGGTTCTGGCGCTACAGTCTGGAACCGCGCGACCGCTACGGCCGCAGGTTCGAATCCTGCCTCGGGCATGGATGTGTGTGTTGTCCTTAAGTTAGTTAGGCTTAAGTAGTTCTAAGTTCTAGGGGACTTATGACCTCAGCAGTAGAGTCCCATAGTGCTCAGAGCCATTTGAACCATTTTTTTCCCCCTATATCTTAATTACATCTTTCCCCGAGTTTCGAAAATCTTGCTCGATTTCACATTATCCAACGTCTTTTACGGGTGACAAATCCCATGAACGTGTCTTTATTTTTCTTCAGTCATGCATCCATTATCAGCCGCAACGTCGTAACTACATCTGTAGTGCGTTTACGTTTCATTACTCTGATCTGATTATCATCTAACAAACACCAAATTTTCTTACTATTCTACAGTACATTATTTTTGCCAGCAATGTGGATGCATGAGCTGTTAGGCTGATACTGCGATAATTCACGCATTTATCTGCTCTTGCTGTCTTTGGAATTGAGTGGATAATGTTTCAGAAAGTCAGGTGGTATATCGGCAACATCACACGTTCTACACACCGACTTGAATAGCTATTTTGTTGTTGCTTCCCCCAATGATTATAGAAAATCCGATGGCTGATTCTGATTTTGGATCCTCTGTCTCTTCTCTCTCAACATCTTGTAACGTACCCTCTCTGTTATTGTTTTCTGTTTTCTTGTTATTGCTTTTTTTGTTATTGTAGTTGTAGAGATACGAAGTTTTTGTAGCGGTTTGCTTAGTCAGCCGTACTGCGGAATTTTTTGACATTAAATGGAGCCTGAAACTTGCGCAATAAATACTTCGCGTGAAGTGCGATTTCCGGCATAAACAAAAATTAATTGCGGAGATACAATCCACAGAATATTAACAGAAAAGCTTTAGAACAATGCGCACGACTTATTACACACATTCAGAGGGTACGTACACTCGCGTACGAGTGGTTGCGATCTGATGAGAAAGATGTATCTTAATTTTTTTTGTGTAAAATAATTACGTCGTAACACACTCGGAGATTGCGAACGTACAATCAGGGTAGAGGCACGTACTTCCTATCATTCCCCTTGGCCAGGGTAAAAGAATTGCAATTATTTAAATTTAAGAATATTTCTTTTTCAATCGGACTCCTATTTTTATACGAAAAGGTAGATTGCAGGTTCGGAATGTCTCGGCAAAAAACACATGGAAATTAATCTTAGCGGCCACCAACGGAAAGTAGTGAGCACAATCACGTACCTCTATTGTTGAGCAGCGCCGTCGTAAAGATCGTCGCCTCCATCTAAAATTCGAATTCTCGAATGAGCAGAATAATTTGTACTCCATTGGTATGGATTTTGGCTTGATCTTGACAGAAATAATAAATAACATTTTTCATCATTTAACACCTTCATTTACCACACACATAGACATGAAACTGTACAGTACGTCTTTACGCCAACACATCAGAACAAAAAGGTAGTTAATACTAGAAGTAATAAAAGAATCTCGAAATTAGTCGTTTGTCTCTCAATGATAAAGAAGTTTTTTAGAGTATTCCTCTGGTATGACAGTCGAACAAATTTTCTTCTTGTATCTTTGAGATTAAATTACAAAATTTCTTAGTTCCTTTTCAATCTGTTTTTTCTTCCATCACGTCATCAGACAGTACACCCCGTCACCGCGGCCTTCAATGTACTCTTTCCACCTATCCGCGCTCTTTGCAGCACCTTTGTCGAATTTTCATTGCACACATAATGTTACGTCCGTAGTTATAGTTTCACCAAAGGTTGTGTTAATTTTCTATATGCTGACTCACTCATTCCGACAATGATTGATTTTTGGCATCATCACATTTTTCTATTAGTTCATTTTTAAGTGACTTGTTTTACTGTATTCCTGAATTTCCTGAACGATTTCGTACTTACTTCTTCCATAGAACAGCAGTATTTCTTCTGTTACTCATGATTTCTTCGCAGTGGTCTTCCTTGTACCTATGTGTTTTCTCCCAAAATGCCAGATTGCCCTTTTTAGAGATGTACATTCCTCTTCCACTGAACTGCCTACTGAACTATTCATTACTACAGTGTCCATAACAGCCTTAGAGAACTTCAAGTGTATCTCTTGATTGCTCTGTACTTCACAATTCCACCTCCTTCGTCACTGATATTTCCTGACTAGTCTCTTAAACTTCAGCCTACTGCGCATCACTACTATAGTGCGATCTGTGTCTATATCGGCCCCTGATTACCCCTTATAATGGCATATATGGCTGCAGAAGCTTCTCATATTAGGCGACCTTTTCCTAGTATACCTCCTGCTCTTCCTGTTCTTGAACAGGGAAATCACTATTAATAGCTGAAATTTATTGCAGAATTAAATTAGTCTTCCTCCTCTCTCATTACTATTTCCAAGCCTATGATCTTAGTAACCTGTTGTTCTACTCCTTCCTCTACAACCGTATTCGAATACGGAATCACTATTAGATTTTCATGTCCCTCTACGTACTGTATTACTTGATGGATATCCTCATACACCCTCTCCTTTCCTTGATCTCCTGCTTTTGACAGTGATTTATGTGCCTGAAATGTTGTTGTCGGTGTGGCTTTGTTTTCCATATCGATGACCAAAACCCTATCACTGAAATGTTTACAGTAACAGACTCTCGGCACTTCCTTCCTTTTCGTAACATACTACAGTTTTCGTCTGATATTACTCTATAATCGTCTGACAAGAAATCCTTGTCGTTTTCCATTCCAATCCACTGACAGCGTGGTAAGTAGACTTAGCGCCAACATTTCCGTGTTCAGATTTTCTAACTTCTCAATCACATTCAGTCTTGCGGCATTCTATACCCTACTTCGTAGAATGTTGCCCTTTCATTAGTGTTCAGAAATTTTATCACGGTCACTTCCCCATAGGCAACCCCTCCCGAGATGGGGGTGGGGGTCCAATCCGGAATCATTTGCTATTGGCGTTATCATAGTGACAATTCTTCAGTTGCAGACCACAAGACCTGTGTGCACACATTACGCTTATTTAATGCTGTGGCTTCCGTGCCTTCTGCATCCTTCTGGGGTGAATTCTTATGCCGGAAGTCTTCAGTATCCATTGGTAAGGATTTTTATTAAATATTTAAGCACTGGCGAGGCTCGAACGCTGGACTCAAGACATTCCTTTAACTAGTCAAATATGCATTCCCTAGCCATGGGTGGCAGTTATTTATACTGTGCTAACTGTGGATCCACAGCCATCATCTGTCTCGTATGATATTCATTTCTGTTCCAGTAAAGCTAAGAGTTGCCATATGAAAAAAAATCGCATTGATTACAGTTGTCAATTTTGCTGAAATCCTTTTAGAGATACACTTTCCAGTCTGTTTATCGCTCTAGAATAACAGAGAGAGGCATTGCTAGCTGAAAAGTAGTCTTATATATCCATGCTAGCCGAGATGGCTGCGGAAGGATGGTAACTGTAGTGCTTTGTAAAGAAATTTGTCCAGCGCTATTTTATGCCCCTCTTCTCCTTATCCTAGAACGTACAAGCTACAATGAATTTAACTTCGAAATAAAGTCAGCTCTAGATTAGTGTTCATAATAACAAGATTTCTATCTTAAAAGTATGTCATCAAAATTTAGAATGGAATACATGCTCCGAAAGAGTTACCTACCAATCTGCCTATGAACCATCCAGCATTTTTAGGACATTCAGACATGATGTCGATGCGGAGACATATGTCTGGAGCATCAGTGTAGTTCTAACGTTTCTGGTGCAGTCTATTTCATCCCCATTAAGTTCGCGCCTTAGTTCTTGAAACAGGGAAGTGAATGCCTTGCATGTAAGGTGCACTGTTTCTCATGTTGCCCTTTCCACGCATGGAAAGTTCTTGCTTGGAAGTGTCCGCCCATCTTGATGTTGAATAATAATTCGTATCTAATCATTATCGTTAAACATTGCTGAGGCAGATGTTTTGTGAGAAAAACATTCTTGACTAATGATATGCTTCTCATTTTGATCGAGAGTTTCTAAATAGAGTGAAATCATTGTGAGGTCCGATGAACATGTACTATAATGCCCTAACTGAGAAAAACGACTGTTTTTGCGTTCTTTTGTTTAATGATCAATTCTATATGGTCTATTGTCCGATCAGTCACTTTGAGATATTAGTTTACTTGGAATCTCTACAATTTTATAAACAACGCCCAACATAGGAACAACAGAATATAAAGTATGGACTCATCTGTCGTTAAGGTACGAATTACTCACGATATTACACTTTACTCGAATCATACTGTTCGGCAATATGTCCATGGGCTGATTCGACAGCTATATTTTGCCAGTATAATGCTCCCAGACTTGTCTGTTCGTGGAACCCATACCGATAATATTGAACTTTCACGCGTAAACTCCCTGTCTTTCTGTTGATTTTATCTCCGTTTTAAACAAGTTAACACTTGCATTTAGCTCAAATCCATTTACAAATCGTTTTCTGTGTGCAGTTAAATAGTTAGTGATATTGAAGCCAATCCCAAAGAAAGCAGGTGTTGACAGATGTGAAAATTACCGAACTGCCAGTTTACTAAGTCACGGCCTCAAAATACTAACGCGAATTCTGTACAGACGAATGGAAAAACTGGTAGACGTCGGGGAAGATCAGTTTGGAATGCGTAGAAATATGGGAACACGTGAGGCAATACTTACCCTACGACTTACCTTAGAAGCTAGATTAAGAAAAGGCAAACCTACGTTTCTGGCATTTGTAGACTTGGAGAAAGCTTTTGACAATGTTGATTGGAATAATCTCTTTCAAATTCTGATGGCGGCAGGGGTAAAATACAGGAAGCGAAAGGCTATTTACAATTTGTACAGAAACCAGAAGGCAGTTATAAGAATCGGGGGACATGAAAGGGAAGCAGTGGTTGGGAAGGGAGTGAGATGGGTTGTAGCCTCTCCCCGAGTATCGCTTCCCACGCACGGGTTCCGGGGTTCGATTCCCGGCGGGGTGTTGTGTGATGTCCTTAGGTTAGTTAGGTGTAAGTAGTTCTAAGTTCTAGGGGACTGATGACCATAGATATTAAGTCCCATAGTGCTCAGAACCATTTGAACCATTTGAACCTCTCCCCGATGTTATTCAATCTGTATATTGAACAAGCAGTAGAGGAGTAGTTATTAAAATCCATGGAGAAGAAATAAAAACTTCATAGGTCCTCTACCTCAGAAAGTCTGGTAGGCGTCTTCTCTGGGCGAACTTGCACCGTCTGTGACTGGGTACACAGCGATCGTAGGTGTGGGGCTACCTGGCGAACACTTGACCGTTTGATAGGTGCCATGACGTCATAGTTGGCGAGATTGTCCGGTGATCGTAATGCCATCTTCTGTGCAGTACGCGATCGTACAGATATTTCTTCACAGTTTGTAGGATTATATCGTAAATTAGACATAGGGTGAGGAAATAACTGTTTCATTTTTGACATAAGTGTATTTCTTTACAACATTCTTCCAGATTGCTGTGAGTACCGGTAGATTAGATGAAAATATGCTAATGACTTAAGCCACGTTACCTACTAAGAAATTCTCGTTGGAATTTCTGGGATACCAAAACAGGTTTAGAAAGCCGTTTCATTCACTTCCATAGCACTGCAAATAGAAGACGCATACACGTCATCGTCAGTGCTCCCAACGTGTCTAAACGTGGACAAAAAGTAAAACCAGAAAACTGAATACTCCTCATTGTTTTGTGGAAATTACGGACATTATTTTTCCAAAAAATATACAACAGACGTCTTAATCAATCGTCATTATGTTATAACTCTCCTGTCTACTACTGCTGTACCATAATCTTAAAGCTGGAAGCAGGTTGTGTAATAAAACTATTTTATTAAAGCAATTATGGTACAACGCAACAGAGCAGTGTTACCCTCTGGGAGGAATTTTGTTATGTTTACCGTGTTGTACCTAATGGAGGTACCTTATCGGTAAATGAAAGTCAGAATTATGTAAATATTCGAACAGTAACAAACAATATTTTTGCATAGCTATACTGTTTAAAGAATAAGGAAAACGGTCGCCATCCTAATTAGGCAAGAGAAAGATTAACGTTCTCGTTTAAGCAAGTTGGTATAAGTAACTATAACGGGCAAACACAACCTAGACTTGGCCACACGTGAGTGCAATGAACTCTGACACATACATATGTTTTAAGATGGAAGCTAACAACTGGAGCAGCACAAACTATTTGCAAAAATATAACAGATACCGAAACACACTATTACTTGCAGGGCTTGTTCAAACTGAAAGGTCTTTATAACATTACTATTAACATTCATTGCAGGGTCATAAATTGGACATAGGTTAAGTTTCTCTCAGTTAAATACTTTACTATTTAAAATGAAAGTTAATTGGAGTCCACTAACAGGTTGCTTCTCACCATCATTTGCATAAGAAATTATGGTTTTCATAATTAGTGATTTTTCCGTTACTTGTTACCAAGCATTAACACAATAGACAAACTGTGGATCCTGTTATACTATTCATACGCACTTCTAATACACAAGAGAGACAAACACTTAGCAAATATGAGTATATAACGTTTCACAACTGCAGTTATCCACTTTTACTACAGTGAGACACAAAATTAACATATATGTAAGATACTGACTCACCTTCTGCGATCAACAACAGGCAGTAATGAGATCATTTACTAAGGAAAACTTTATAAGCCTCTATCTTAACAACTTTTAATTTGAAGTTGGCAACAACACATTAATAAGCAGATTTACTAGCAAAATTACTTTCAGCAAGCATCATTAACTTTAACTCTCTCTCTTACCACATTAACTTTAACTTTCTTTTTACTATGTTCAAGAGGCATCAATTAGCAAAACACTGGGCTTTAATGTTCTTTCAGTAAGGACACTCGGAAATCACTTTAGTTCAAACGTAGAGGAACCTAAGGTAGGTACATAAATTCAGTTATAAATTACCTTATATTCGAGCACACTAACACATCCATTAAGCTGATCCTTCACTGCACATTACTATAGTGCTCCATTACAGTGGTTGCGCAATGTGGTGGCGATTTCATGTTGGTAGGTGGAATTGCAGGTAGAATTGGTGGACTCTGTCATTTCTTGGTGACGGTGATAGATACAAATTCCACAATAGTTCCAGCTATTTATCCATCCATCCTAGGCATTGGAAAGCGGCAGGAAAAGCCTCTCTCGGAACCAGCACAATATGCAACATTTGCAAGACAGTATACAGTTTCGTAGCTCGTCCCCGACTGACTCTTGTACCACCTTTTCTACCTTGGCCAACCACAATTTGCGCGCGCTACACAGTTCCGTTCCCACGGGGAACCACAACAACTTTTACATACAAACTAAGAACCCTAAGTGAGGATCAGCAGTGTACATAACAGAGAACAAACATTTTAAATAAAACTGAGCCTTTGCACATATTATCATTTCTACAAAAAATTATTCACACATAAATTACAATTGTTCCCTCAAAATAGGGGACAAAGAATGTAAATGACAGATATACTACATTTCATAGAATCAAACCACGACATCAAAGTTTTAAACAAAGAAAATAGTATAGAATTTTGTGTTATCTATTCAGACAAACACATTTACAGAAACTCAACGATATAATATTAAATAAAACAAAAGCAAAATAAATCAGTAGAGTATCAGAGCTATGGTGTTACAATGTCAAGACGAAAATGCATTGAGAAAGCGCTGTGGGCAAATATTTTAAACACCAACAACCTGCTGGTACTGCTGAGAACGCATCCAACAGCGCTGTAATAGCAACAAAAGAAGACCTATGTATAATATCAGGCAAAACATAATAAGAATTATGGAAAGACGAAGAAATGCTATAGTTGCCTACGCTTGCTGCCTGGATAGCTGCCCACCTGGGCATTTTAAAATTGGTAAACAATTCTAACTTTTGCAGCTTGATGTGTTGGTAACCCAGTAAACTCATACACCTACTTGTCATTCTGGTGGAGAGCCATTATTTGCTGCAAAATCATCTCGTCTACAGTGATATTCTCGTCTGCTCTCGTGTCCTTAAATTCTTGATGCAGCAACTTAAGAACACAATTCTCTGACAGACTTTTACAACAAATCGACTCGTAAAATTCTTCTTTGCTCAACCAATTTCATCAACTGAACACAAGCTGTACTGACTGCAAATAAATGATCGCAATATGCCTTTTTCACACATTAAAATTTTCTAGTGACGTTATATTATTAAACTTCTCCACTGTACTGCATGCAAATTACTTGAAGAGTGGGGAGCATGCACATCATTGGCTGCCAATTGGAGGTGCCTCATGTTCGCTAGGTAGATCTGCATATTTTTAAGGTGTGTTGTGATGGCCTTTATGTGTCACTTTAAATTTCTCTTACAATGATCTGGCTGACATGACCATGAGAATCAAACCAGTCTGACACAAAACTGATCAGTGTCTATCTGCATAGATATCCCGATTGGAAGAGAATAATGGGTGGGAGGATCTAACCTTCAGTTTTCAGAAATTTTCCTATAGTTAACGGCTAGTCTGACAACAATACAACTTATTATCTGTTGTGTCGCTGCGGAAGTGAATAATAGTTTATCGCTCTTCTTCAATACACGTATTTATGGACTCTGAATATTAATAACTACATCATTCAGATACTGCTGTACTGCTATTGTCTTGTGATTAAGCATTGTCATATTGTGTAACTGTCCTGAAGTTACGTTCAAAAGTAAACTTTCATTTTTGATTAAGTCTCACCTTTTGGAGTAGGTAATATATCCGATTCGTAATTATCCATTAACATGTATCAAATATACGTAAACTTCTCTTCCTATTAATGAAATTATCTCATTCTCTTCCAATTTTTTGCATATTTCAAATACAGCACTGACCTACGAAATGTACGCATATGTCCTCATTGTACCACACATGATGTTCTGTATTCAAAGAGCTGAATTGCGTGCGTACATGGTCTTCAGAAGAGCGGTCGATCCGCGTGGGGGACCTAGCATTAACTACCGCACACGCACTTCGAACCTGTTCTGAACCGAGCGTCACACACTGTCCGAATTCCTCCTTTCTTAATCCCTCATTGTATTAGATGCGTTGCATTGGGAAATACAACAGCCCATCCAAGACATTCGACATCTTGCTTAGTCTCTTCTGACGCTCGAAGGAAACAGACCCCGTCCTAATTCCTTTCGCACTCTCAAAGAAGCTTCCATACCCGCCATCGAACGACATACTTATTCAGGGTGTCAGCTAATAAATCCCAAAAGTAGGTAAACGTCTGATGCAAACATATTTCGTCCAACTAAAAGTTCAGTGTTATCCAAACCCCAGAAAATGCAGCATTTTCAAATCAGTATATATGCATAACCAGTCATCACCACCACTTCACAACTCATTATAAACAGTTTGAAGTTAACAGTAAGGGAAGCAAAGCCATGTGTTGCAGTCATCAAAAAATATAACTAAACCTGTAGATCGACCGCATGCTTTTAAAGACATCGTATTAGCCAACAGTTCTGGCAATTTCATGTAGCAGCTCTCCGTTATAAAATCCTATATCAATACGTCATCTTCACAACAAAGAGAGATAATTCCTTTACATTTCTTAATAAAAAAAATAAGAAGTGTAATGGTAAGATTTTTGATTCAAAACTAGATTGTGAATTCCTGGTAGTTGCAAATTACTTTGTTAACGGTATGTGTACTTTGCTCTAAATTATTCTGGACAGATGCGATCTAAGTAGGCTAGAAGTGCATTCCGTATGGTTGATGACGCTCTATGGTGTAGTCAGAAGCGGTCGTCCCTCTTTAGTTGGTATCGCAGGCAAATTTGTCAACAATGAAACATCGCAGGACATGATGCGGGCAGTTGCGTAGCAACATTGCGATTTTGAATCGTGCTGCGTAAACATATTGTCTGTGCTTACGTGCTTTCTATCGAGTTATTCGTTGTGCTATAGTTGTCCATCTTAGCGCCACAAGCTTCTCCACTGAATATCTGCATCGCTTGCCGAAAACCGTCTTCAGATAGAAGAACGTAGTAAGGCAGCGTTGGGTGAGACGCTGAACGGAACCGTAAGTAACCAATCAACATCTTGCTTACCCAGATTAACATCATTTGCGGTTGATGTCTTGTGTAGATTACTACTGCTGATCACTGTGGCTTTACATACCACATCAGATGTATCCAGCTCTATTTACATATTTAATCATACCTACTTATTTTCACAGAAAAAAGCCCTTCCCGTGATTCGGGTCGACGATCAAGTTAAGAGAGTAGTTTTACAAAATCGTCAGACATGGTTTTGGATTTTGAAGTACCCTGATGTGTACTTACCATTCTATAAATAGAGAGAGTTTCTTAGTTTCCATTTACATGCGAAACTGATAGCTGCCCGCAAACGGAGTTTTGAGTGGTATTAGCAAACAGTATCACGTGAATTTCTAGATGTGCAGATCTACATCTACATTTATACTCCGCAAAGCCACCCAACGGTGTGTGGCGGAGGGCACTTTACGTGCCACTTTCATTACTTCCTTTTCCTAGCATGATCCTTCATTTTGTTCATAGTGCAGTCAACGAAGAGCAAGCGGGTGATTCCCTTTTCTCTCTTTACCCTTGTCACAAGAAGGAATTACAAAAAGTTTCACAAAGTTATAATGACCCTTCCCATGCTCGCCTTATGAATTACTAGCGAGACAGCGCTAAGACAGCGACACGGGTTTTTTGTTTTACGGAAAGTGCAGTACCACTGTATGGAACACAGATATGAGCTACTAATAGTGCTAAGGCAAGGAACGGATTTGGATGGAAGCTATGCAAGTCTCAGCGCAATGTTCTACATTCCTTGAGAGCAAACCGATCCCTAGACACACTGTACGACAATTGTAACGCTCTTCAGGTAAAGGCGACTTCCTCTAACAAGATGCTCGCTGTCCAGTTTACGGAAAGACTACACTTCCCCATCATTTACTGTCCAGTTCTCTTATGTGGGTGCACAAAATAACGGCACTGGGCTCGCGTTATGTAGTGAGCTACTTTATGTTTATTAAGTCAGTACTTATTTGCGAATGTATTTAGAACGATTCTGTGTAAAATGCGTTACCATAAACAACAGCTAAGACGTGTAATGAGGTCAGAGGCCTATGTAGTGAGAGTGGGAAAACAAAAGGATTGGTAAATGTGGCCCCTTGGTGTTGTCTGTATTGTAGATCTGTATAATCAAGTTGCAGCCAATGCTAAATTAATGGACGTCGAGAAAATTATTGGAATTCTCTGATCATTAAACGCGTTACTTGTAGACTGCATAAATCTGTCCCCTCAGAAATATCTATCACTTGTTGGTGGAGCTACACTTAATGGACACACTTACCGCACATCGTCCACACACGTAAGAGGATTGAACAGGATATCCTGGGCAAGTATCGTAAGTAAACAAAGAAGCGAACAGTTCTCGTCATGGATCAAGACGCTCTTTCCAGAAGAATGCTACTAATGATGCACAACATGACCCAGAATCAATTGCCCCTGTCGGTTTTTTGGTTATTCAAGAACAAGATAAAAAGTGGATTTTAAACGCACCCACAACCACAAGCTTCGCCCCCGCTCCCTTCAGGATTGTTAGCAACTTGTGTGCGGCACTGTCTCCTTCCATGATATTACAATTTGCTACTACAGAAAAGTATTCCCCTAATTTTTCTCAGTTGATTGCAAATTATGTCAAAATGTTACTCACCAGCTGCAGATACAAAAACGTTATTGTCTTCCTACTTCTGCGCCGCGGGCGAATCCAAAGGGGTGAGGAGGGGGCAGCTTTCAACCCAAAAAGGAAATAATATTGACACGCTGAATTCTCTCTAGCCAATCATACAGATACAAACATTCGGTGTATGTATGAAGTAGGTGGAACATATTAGGAGTACGTATTAGGCGCATGTATCGGCATACTTCTATCTCATTTCATCTTTCACAGCTAAAATTGCAAGAGATGCCTATCTTCCATCTTCTTCCCCTTCTCTCCACCCCAGCAACAATCTATCAAGTCCCATTAATTGCTGTTAAGAGGTTGTGTGTACGTCCTACATCTACGTCAAATCTGCACACGCTACTTGATGGTGTGTTTCCGTGGTTACTTCTGGTACCACTAAGAGATATCCCCATCGCTGTTGCATTCGCGAAAGTTGAGGGGAAGATTGATTTTCGGTAAACCTCTGTATTAGTTCCAGTTTCTCGAATTTTTCCAATGTGTGATTTTCACGGTGTAAAAGGAACTATGTGATTTATTCGTCGCCTCCCAGAAAGTACTGTCTCGCATTTACGTGGTAAACTTCTGTGTGATGAGCAACGCCTCTCTTCTGCCGTCTGCCACTGGAGCTCGCTGAATATCTCTGTAACACTCTCGCGCTGACTAAACGATCCAGTGGCACCCCACTTTTCATTGGATCTTTTCTCTCTCTTTTCTATTAGTCCTACATGCTCATGACGCCAAGGTGATGAGCGTTAATCAACAATTAGTCGAACAAGCCTTTAGCAAACCACTTCTGTCGTGGACTAGATGCATTTCCGTATCTTCCGTCTGGTATCCGTGTTTGGATTACTGAAGAATGGGATAAACGCATCGGCTTTGACCAATGACATGAAGTATTGCTCTTATTTAACAGCATAGGCGAATGTTGGGAAACAAAGGAATGCAGAACAGAGAAAACACATGGTAGTAATTTCACGTACATCCATATTTCGAACATAATATTGAGTATATTGCTTCTTTGAGGCATAGTGTCCTATTCTTCAGTTGAATTACAATCTGAACTGAGGAGTGGAATACTAGTTTAGAAAAAAAGAAACCATTAAAATGGACAGAATTAACGCTAGCATGAACTACCACAGTTGACATGTATGATTTGTATCCCGAACTTGAGTCAATCTGTGTTGGTTAACTGCAGTACGTGAAACGAATATAACATATGTCGACTTGTAGGTCAGATGAAAAAATGGATACAAATTCTACAGTTGCTCCGTTCTTTGCCTCCACTACTACTAGAATTGTATTCTTCAGTGGATACTTGTGCTAGGGAGAGCCAGAAACTCAACAAGCAAGACGAGAAACCGATAGTGCGTGGCATTGGCATCCTGCACCTCATTTCAGCTACGAAAGTCGTATCCTGTTCTTTAGTGGAATAGTCGGAAACGGCCGTTGCACATTAGCTTAGGTACCAGGCCAATTTGTCAACAGTGAAGTATCGCACGACATGACGAAGTCAGTTGCGAAGCAACACTGAGATTGTGAATCGCGCTGTTCATACATATTTTCTATGCTTACGTGATTTTCGTTGAGTTACTCCTTGTGCTAAGTGCTTCTTCTTGGCGAGAAAAAAAAAAGTCAACTAAATATCTCAATTGCTTGTCGAGTAGCTTCCTCAAATAGAAGAACATAAAATGCCAGTACCGGGTGGGACACTGCACGGAACTATGAGTGATCAGTCAATACCTTTTCTCGGTAATCTCTTAGCCACACTAACTTCCTGTACTGCTGATGTTGACCGTACGCTTCTGGCGCTGACCGTTGGAGCCTCACATGTCAAATCGAACTGATCTAGCCTTTTTTGGATGTTTATTTGTACCAGTTACATTTTATTAGAAACAGATACTTTCCGGATATCCGAGTTAATGGTCATCGTAATAGAGTAGTCTTATAAAATTGGCGGACGTGGTATCGGTAAATGATGTACTCTACTGGGTTTCCTTCATTCTATAAATTTCCAATATTTTCTATTATTCTTTATCAAGTGGGTATATTGGTCATGCACCGACGTCGTTCTGCGTCGTATTAGCATACTGTATCATGTTGCATCCTGCAAAACTTGTAGTTTACAAACATGCTTTATTTTACTCTGAGCTACTCACCAGCTGCCGATACACGCACGAACACCAGTGGGAGAAGAGGGAACCCTTTCCTACCTAGAGAGAAATAGGCAACTGTGTAACGTCTACGAGGTGCAAGTTTGACCTCTCCTGAAGAAAGTGCAGCTAGAATCTTTCTGATAGTCGATTTAGATTCTACTAAGGAGACGCTTCGCTCCGTTAACTCCTGACCTGTCCTCGAACCAACTGACACCGTAATACTCTATTTGACAAATTGGTTAAAGTACTTAGATGCCATGGACGGACGTCATTGTAACTTCATATCGGGATCCACCGTCGGTGGATGTATACGAATAAATGATTTACAGTTGTTATTCGCTGTGATATGTAGAGCGTCCTCCAGAATGCAGTAGTCCTGTTCGTGTTTAGTGTTGTCAAGAGCCCTGCCAGGATATATGTGCGGCGTAAATACTATCAGATATGGAGTGATCACTGTGAAGACATTTCACTTACACGAGTGAGACGGGTTATCTGCACCTGACGGGTACACTACAGTCATCTAGAGTTGTCTAAAATTACTACTCAAAGAACTGAACAGTGGTGCCATGATTCAATAGTACAGTACAAGAGTCTCTATAAACCGCTTGCATGATATCTTGGTACTCTCGTTGCGAGCGAGGTCGTCATATTTGTTCTGGATAAAACTTGTCTGGCCACAAAGTCGAAGGTCGAATCGGTCCCAGTGCCAACATCTATATCAACGAACTATCAAGTTGTAGGCCATTCCAAACTGGGTCGGTGTGCATCTTGGCCAGTGGGGGAGGAGCGCAATAATAATAAGTGATCTGTTATTGCAAATCTCTTAGGAAATTCCACTCGACATTGTAATCACCGAAACAGAATAACATAGCAGCTCAACGATGAAGCTTCATTTTGTTTCCCTCCCACCCTTTCATTTTAGGTTATTTCGGCATTTGCAACTTGTTTAGCAAAGCCTAAATGTGGTGGCAAGTGTCTTGCTGACATTCTGAACGTATTTGTCGAGTCCTGATGGCGGAACATCTGTAGTGTTGATCTACTAAAAACCACTTTCTATGTCTATAAATTGTCGCCAATGCTTGAATAATCACATTTTTATTCGCGTTGGTCTCTGTTTGATTGCCTCATAGTGTTATGACTGCCTCATAATATTTACGGACATACCCCGCAGTACGGAGTGCAAGTGTCATTTCTGGGATTTTCGTTATTTATTCCAGTGTGAGGCAGCAGTCTACTCCCAAAGAAAATATCAACATCTACATTTAAATATGAACTCCGCAATTCACTACACAGAATATAATGGACGGTTCATTACGTCGATAATACAGGTTCTGATCCTGTTCCATTCACATATTGAGATTGGGAAAAAATGCGCTCTACATTTTCCTGAGCGTGCCCTCTTCTTTCTTATACCCATGATACCTACTGGGGTTTTAAGCCAGTAACATCCGAAAGTCATACAGACTGTCATAATTTACTTAACAAGAGTGTGCAAGAACTACGTTGTCTTCCTTCCAAAAAAGATCGTTAAAGTTACTCGACTATTTGTGTTCCACTTTTGTATGAGCTGTACTGAGATGTGCGTCTATTAATTTTGTATGATTTATTGTACTAAAGAACGGAATACAAACCACCAGCTTTGGAAAAGTCGTCACAAGTTACCACTGATGATGAAGTGCGAAGACATAGACAAATGTTGACAAACTAAAGAATGTAGTACAAAGTAGACAGATTGTGGATATATACCACATATACCCAAATATCGAACGTAATGTTTCATAAATCTCTTTTTTCGGAGCACACGGTCCAGGTATCCTCTTATTGTGTTAAGCCATATAGGAAAACAGAATGATAGGATACAAATGTAACCGAAAGCCAAAACGAAAAAAGGTGGCATACGTAACTGTGGCATGGAAGGAATACCTTAGTTGACACATAAAGTTTGTATCTTGTGATTCAGTTGACCCACATAGGTCGAGTGAAACACAAGACACAAATCTCACGTATGTCGGTTTTCCATCTTCACTAGTACTATTGGCAACTGAAGAATAGGATACGAGTACTAGAGAAAGCGCAAAAAGAGAAGAACATGAAATTTTTATCCAATTCTTCAGCTGACTTGTATAATTTACTTGACCTATAAAGATCAATTAAAGAATAGGATACTATTACTAGCGAATACAAAAAGGTTACAAACGTGATATTTGTATCCTGTCCTTGGTTTGACCTATATGGGATAATACGTAGTAATAGCGAAGGTGGAAAAGCGACAAACGTGAAATTTTTATCCTGTGATTATGAATGGGATTCTAGTATTAACGAAGGCGAAAAAACGCTGCAAATGTAAAATTTTTATCCATTACTGCAGTTGGCCTACGCAGGGTGTTTTCGTAAGACGGTCAAAAATGTGACAGGACATAGAGAATGCTCCACTGAACAATTTGAGGTAGGGAACCCGCAGTCCGGAAGCGAGCTTAAGGGGTTATGGAAGGAAACTTGTCTACCTCTTTGTTTAGCATTGTTGGTTTGTTAGGTTATTTACTAATAAGCGTTCAAGTTTACACGTTCTCTGCTGTTTATATACATGTACATTCTTTACTTCTTGCTAGGAAACAAGAAAGAGGAGCCTGATTGTTGGGAATTCATGATGGAGGATCTGTTTACTTTATTTGTCGATAAGGTGGCTCTGTTGTACCGTATTTAGACTGTCCCACGACAAAACGTGCTATGAACCAACGACAGACCTATTTAATACTCGGTGATATTCAGAGACGTACAGTAGAATAGGATGGTGCAGTACTGGCAAGACGTGCATCTTGTGTGTGGGGAAATACGTTGCAAACTCTCGCTGCCTAAAGGTTATACTGGGAACGGTTTCCTAACAGGCATATTCCGCCACGACGATTGTTTATTTCTTTCGATCAACGAATTTTGGGGACTGGTTTAGTAGAAAGAAGAAACGAGGGACCTGGAAACATGAACACCACTCTCACATCCAATTTTGAAGTGGAGGTGTTGGAACGTGTTGCAGCGGACCCACTACGAGTAGTCGTCGTATTGCACGTGAAAGGGGTGCTTCACATGCTAGCGGGTAGCGAGTAGTCCACGAAAACTTTAAACCCATATCACCCACAACGTGTCCATGTAATGCTTGTGACTGACTTTGCTCCAAGGGTACTATTGCGTCAGTAGTTGCACATATCGACCAGCTATCCTCCAAATTTGTGACGAGGCCTCATTTGATTGAAATGGTGTTTCAAACAGCATGAATAGCCACGTGTGGGATGACGAATCTCTCACGCTGTAATAGCGACACACCATCATGGATGTTTTGCTGAGAATAACGGGGGGGGGGGGGGGGGGGCTTCAGAATTGTAAGCGACAATCTCTTTGGCCATATCTTCAACCTGGTCGTCTGAGTGACACCTGTACTTAAAGTTCTCTCAAAGTGTTCTACCTCAGTTGTTGGAGTACGCAGCCTTGGCTGTTCGTGAGAGGATGTGGATGCTCCATGCAAGTGCACGGCCTCACTTCAGTTTGGATGTTTGGAGCCATCTCAGTGCTCTATATCCTGGTCGCTGCATTGGAAATGGAGGTCCTATTCCATGGCCTGCTAGGTCACCTGACCTGAATCCACTTGATTATTTCGATCGGGCCACTTATGTGTGAGACCCCATTGTATGCGAACGTGCAATTAGTTGCCAGAATTACAGCTGCCCGTGTTGTGATTGAAAGACGCCAGAGATATTTGACTGGGTGCGTCATAAATTGTTCGCCGACGTCATGAGTGGGTTGAGGCTGATGGCCGTCAGTATCAGCACATTTTGTAAGTTACAGGAGAAATGGTACATTCATTGTGTCAGTGATAGTGTTTGCAGTTAACTGTAACTATTGTAAATAAGAATGTATACAGTAGTGTGATTTTAATTCCTATTAACCTCATACGATGGCTTCTCCAACTCCCGTGTCCCTGCCTCAAATTGTTCAGTGGGGCATTCTGTATGTCCTGTCAAATTTTTTACGCCCTTACGGAAACACCCTGCATAGACCAGTGGCAGAGTAGGATTCTGATACCAGCTTAGGCAAAATAGCAAAACTGTAAAGTTTGTTTTCTGCACTTCAGTTGACCTTTATTTCAGCTGACCTATACAGATCAACTCATCAGAAGAATATGATATTGGTACTAGCGAAGGAGAAGAAACCGATAAACCTGAAATTTGCATCTTGTACATGAGTTGGTCTATAGAGGTCAGCTGAAGAATAGAGTACAACGTATAGCATTCGTAGTTCAACTGAGGTACACAATGCCATTTTATGTACATCGCTTTTTTTGTTTTCGCTAGTACTAGTATTTTACTCTTTACTTGACCTATATACTACTGGATACAAATCAAGTACAGAGGAAACAGCGACAGGAACGACTCAGTTTCAGACAAAGATATAATTGGAAACATGTACACAAATGATTTAAAATTACCACAAGTGACAATAATCATTCACAAAATCTCTCTCTTAATGACATATTCATTTATTTTTATCTATGATTAAGATTCAGAAGGATTTAGGTTGCAGTAGGTACTGGGAGATGAAGAAGCTTGCAAAGTATAGAGTAGCATGGAGAGCTACCACAACAAAAACATATGGCACTTTGTCACTAAATATATAGCCGATTTTTTATCGGTAGCTCATGAATAATCCCACTAATACCCATGATTAATATATGACGTCATTGTGCAAAAGCAATGAGTCGAATCCCATTCTTCTGTTGGCGCATGCTAGCAGCGTGTCTCTTAATTCATGTGATTTCTAGTGACCTTTCGCAAAGAAGTCATGCTGCTACCACATACTGTAATGGAGTAGTTGCCTGTTGGCGATTTCCTATATAGATGGACTGTATTTATATATATGGACTGTATCTATTTAGAGCGCTTCTAAAAACCTAAGTCTAGCATTCGCCTTTCCTAATTATGGTCACATTTCATTCTGCTTTTTGTACTACCCTAAATATTTGTACCATGTGACGAGACGTGCTCAACACGTTCAAAACTATTTTTGTGTTCACAGGGAATCGAATTATTTATCTTTGTTATAGGCACAATCACTTTTATCCGTATTTAAAGAGAACCATTATCGATTTTGTCAAAAACTTTCTGTACCTCTGCAGGACTGCCGAACGAAGATACTTTTCTGCAAGAAAGAAAATTTTCAGATAACATTCTTGTACTGCTTCAGATCCTTTTTGAGAAATCGCATTTCTATACTGAGACCGTCAGAGGTCTTACTACGCTTTCTTGGCGATCTCTCGATGTTTCTTTCATTTCTGTCTAACATCCGACAGCCAGTAGAACGTGTTACGCTGTGTTAGTTACGGCAAACACAAGATATGTGTCTAGTGCACTCACGTTTCTTATTTTAGTCTTTCTCGATGCTGTTTAATGTTTCGACATTATTGCGATTTACACGGACATCAACACTGTGTGTCTGGCTGCATTTGTGCGTATTTTTTGCACTTATATTCTTATGAATCTCAGAGTTATTGCCTTTTGAGAGCTGTTTTATAGCTTTAACCGCAAAACATATACCAGTCAGAGGAAGCAGAGACGAGTCGCTACAGTATTAACGAGAAACTTTCAGAATTCGACACTAGTAATGTTCCTTTGTCTCCTGCTACGTTCGCAAATGGTATGATCAGTTCTATTTGGTAGCTTCAGAAAGTAATGAAATTTGACCGACTTCGGTTTCTAGCGTCCAAACAATGGTGACCATTTCTGAAAGTCAGCAACTAATTAACAGAAGCACAAGACAAGACGCATCTAGTGGTTTCATGTTCATATTGTCATAATGATTAGATTAAGAAATCTTTTTAGAACTCTCACCCTATTGTGATTTCATACTTGATGACTGCCCAGCAGCCTACAATGCATACGCAGTCATTGTATTAGATTAACGTGTGAACTCAGGTCAATACTTGAAGTGACTATAAATCTTTCTTCGCAGATGTTCCGAAGGCTCTTCGGCGCTTTCTGCCTCCGCTTTCGGGGGGAGTCAGATGATGAGTCTTTCGAAGACCTGATAGATGAAGATTTAATTGGAAAGCCAGAGGTGAGAAACATCGAGATATATTGAAAAAACTGTAATTATTATTAGGAGTATGAATTTTCTACTTAGTAAGACAATTACCATACATTACGTCACAAATTACCATCACAAATACTGAAAGTTACAAGTCTATCTTAGTTATTCGAAGAACTGTCAATCTTCGTATAACAGCTGCCTTCATACGTTCGTATAAACGAGTTTCTAGCATCAATCAAAGGAAGAGTCGATGGACTGCCTAGATAGTCGTTTAATGAGTACATAGTACCCAGCAGTCAGATAAAAACTGCTGTTCATGTCTGCACTTAAGTTCCAATAATCTCGGACACAATAGATGTTCTGCACCATATTACTTATTGAAGTCACGTTTATTCACACGTACATTTTCATCAATATAGTAAAAGAAGTGAGAAGCGTTATGCTGATAGTAACATGTAAAACTTCAAGATCTGGCAACAAACTAATTCGCGGGGTATTTCACTTAGATCACTAAACCACTTACAACATATTTTCCATCTCGACACAAGATAAAATGCTATCGATATTCCCATCATATTACCATCTGAAAATGAGTCCAACGATGAGCAGCTAAATCTCAGGTTTTTTGATACAATAATTAAAAGTTGCAAAGCTTCCACATTTGATAACATTAATGTTGCAATAGTTTTTATTTTATGCATAAATAAACACTCAGGAAATATTATGCTTTAGATAAACAGTAGAAAACATGCTAGTAACCACAATAAAATAGATTGTGACGGTGGCAACAAATCTCCCACAGAGGATGAGCGCCGCGCGTTGGCGGCTGCGCTCAGACGAGGACGAGTTGGTGCTGCTGGCAGCGCAGGCGGAGAAGACCCGGCCACCACCTGCTGCTGTTGACGTAGACTGCGGCAAAGTCATCGGGAAGGTAAGCTAGCAGTGTGGCTGTCACTAAGGGTGGGTGCGACACACTACCAACAGGTTAGGGGGCGACGAAATTCCAGACCAAGCTCTGATATTACACATTGGTGAATCATGAAGCAACCCTCCCCCACCACCTCGCTCTGTGCACCCCACCACCACCTCCCCATTTCAAGCTCATACAATGTTGCGAAGTGACGTTGATAAATAATCAAAGTAGAGGCGTTCTTCTAAATTACCGAAACACGAAGAATTATTACTCAGGACTTTCACGGACCTGTTCAGTGCATGAATCTTACATTTCTTACCGTTGTGATATAGCTGTAGATCGGTAGCTAGTGCCCAAGTTAGCATACTCCTTGGGAGGAGCTTACTTCTTAGTGATTTTATTTCCTGCGAAATCTCCAAAACCGACAATTCCGTGACACTACATGCCCATCCGCAAGATACTATCCTCTTCTAATGAAATATAATGAAGTCATAGCTCCTCTAATTTAACTGAAATACAAATCCAAATCTCCCAGAGTATAATCACCTAGGAAACTTGATTTTCTTATGCTGTTTGATACTGAATCTTTTCACATTTGTCTCACGACTCATAGCCTACTACTAGTAGACATCAAATGGTATCCTTAGCGTATCCTTAGCGTACAGGGTTCTTTCATAAGACATATGCATTTTAAGACACTTACAATGTTGCACAATACTAATTAGGCTGAGAGATCTTGTCATCGTTCACGAATACGTTTGGAGCACTTTTCTTTTCTCTTATCAAATAAAAAAACAGAACAGAAACTGCTTATGTATACTTTTCGTGTCAAAATAACCTTAGAGAATCTTTGATACTATTGTTATGTGGGTAAGGTATAAGTATTAACGCAAAGAATTGTTTTTCTGTGCAGGTGAATGACGCTTGGCTAATTGTGACCACAGCCGAGATCCATGAGCCTCCAGCGACGGTGAATGAGGAGGACATCCCGCCGATACCTCGCCGCCGCAGAGGGTGTCGGCGGTGCTGGGCGGAGAGAGTCGGGGCGAAGACCGTTGTGAGCCCACATGGTGGCCGGGCTCACCGCTTCACTACCCACTAAACGTATTTCAAGGACGGCAGAAGACGAGGAACTCCAGCTGATATCTCGTCACTCTGGATAGTTTGGGAAGTGCTGGGAGGAGAAAGTTGGGGCAAAGACTGTTGTGCTCTTACACCTTGAGCGAGGACATTGGGCAATCAACCAATAATTATATTCATGAGATAACAAGGAGGGTAGATGACGAAGTACTCCCTTCGATGCCCCGTCTCCAGAAAGGGTGTCACAGGTGCTGGGTGAAGAAAATTTTGTGTTTGCATGGAGTCTGTGGAGACTGGCTCACCAACCAATAAACATATTCATGAGAAATGAAGCCCATTAGATAACGAGTGAGTCCCACCGATGCCACATCGCCAAAGTTGGCATCGGAGGTCCTGGGTGAAGAGAGAATGACAATTTTGTGCTGTTACATTATGGGTGAAGATACAAGCTGACCGGCCTAAAAAAAATAGTGATGAGACATGAAGCCACCAGATAACGAGTGAGTCCCGCCGATGCCACATCGCCAAAGTTGGCATCGGAGGTCCTGGGTGAAGAAAGAATGACAATTTCGTGCTATTGCATTATGAGTGGAGACACAAGCTCACCAGCCAATAAATATAATGATGAGACATGAAGCGCATCAGATAACGAGTGATTCCCGCCGATGCCACATCTCCAAAGTTGGCATCGGAGGTCCTGGGTGAAGAAAGAATTACAATTTTGTGCTATTGCATTATGGGTGGAAACACAAGCTCACCAGCCAATAAACATAGTGATGAGACATGAAGCCCATCAGATAAGGAGTGATTCCCGCCGATGCCACATCGCCAAAGTTGGCATCGGAGGTCCTGGGTGAAGAAAGAATGACAATTTCGTGCTATTGCATTATGAGTGGAGACACAAGCTCACCAGCCAATAAATATAATGATGAGACATGAAGCGCATCAGATAACGAGTGATTCCCGCCGATGCCACATCTCCAAAGTTGGCATCGGAGGTCCTGGGTGAAGAAAGAATTACAATTTTGTGCTATTGCATTATGGGTGGAAACACAAGCTCACCAGCCAATAAACATAGTGATGAGACATGAAGCCCATCAGATAAGGAGTGATTCCCGCCGATGCCACATCGCCAAAGTTGGCATCGGAGGTCCTGGGTGAAGAAAGAATGACAATTTCGTGCTATTGCATTATGAGTGGAGACACAAGCTCACCAGCCAATAAATATAATGATGAGACATGAAGCGCATCAGATAACGAGTGATTCCCGCCGATGCCACATCTCCAAAGTTGGCATCGGAGGTCCTGGGTGAAGAAAGAATTACAATTTTGTGCTATTGCATTATGGGTGGAAACACAAGCTCACCAGCCAATAAACATAGTGATGAGACATGAAGCCCATCAGATAAGGAGTGATTCCCGCCGATGCCACGTAGCCAAAGGTGACATCGGAGGTCCTGGGTGTAGAAAATCGGAGTGAAGACCGTTGCGCAGTTGCATGGTGGGTCGGGACACTCGCTCACCAGGGGAAAGAAGAACAACAGATGACGAGGAACTCTTGCCGATGTCACTTCGCCAGAGAGATGTCACAACCATATGGATTAAACATGTCTAAATTGTATAAATATTTGAACTGAGTAATACAATAAATTTATGAATGGTATATCTCTGGATTTCTTACTTTACATGTTCGTGTGTTAACTATGTTTTCTTGTCACTCTGCTCTCCTTTAACAGATACTGAAATAACTATTAAAAGTTTCACCAAGTATTCATGTCTCTCTCTTTATAAATGTGACTGCACACAGAGAAATATTTAGCAGTGTTACCTCTTTAAATGGGGATCTCACACGCCCTATTATACGTGAACTGCGCAATTATCAGTACATAGGCTACCCTTATTCAACGGAAAATCACAAGTTAATTAGGGGTCATTTGGATCACAACTACTGGTCAAAACACACAAATGATCTTTTATCTTAGTGTTAACAACTTCTTCCAAGTGGTGCTCTGTGCAACAATATATTTACATAAATTCCTCTGATACTGAATTAGCAGTAAATTAAATTGCTGTGTATCATAAAGAAAAATCAATGGCGGGATTGTGTTATGTGCTCAGACACCCACACCAAAAGAGAAGCGTAGACAGAGGAGAACACTCTGAACATCGAGGAAAACATACTCGGTACGCTAATCTAAAAACTCTTCAACTCTTCGCTGAACTTAAATGATATGTTTCTGGACGTAACAAAAATTAACATTCCAGCATAGTAAATAATGATACGGTTCTGAAATTACAGTACACCTTATTCCTTCATGAGTCAGTTGCTAATGATGTGGAAAACCATCTTTAACACAAGATATATATTTCCCCATACACTGTTAATCGACAGCTCTTGTCACTCATGCTTGAAAGCTTGTTGTGTAGTCGCATGCAGTATATCACGAACATAAGTAAAAAATCGTTTTTAATATTTATTTTCAACATTTTGGAGATTATATAATTTTTGTAATGGTATCGATCTCTGTGGTGGAGTGATAAGATGCTGCACTGTAGTAAAAGCCATAATATTTTCAATTAATTTAAATACTGAGAACACATGGATTATGTAAACAACTTTTCTTTTACAATACAGCACGACGGCAATGAAAGACAGATAACAATAATTTCGATCAGAATGAACACAATAAGAGCAGCCCCAACGAAAAGCAGTTATTAAACCCACAGTCGAAACCAAATGATGATGCATGAAATTTAAAACAACTTTCCTACTGGCCGGTGGAGGACCACCTTATGGCGTCCTACGGTCTGCAGTGCCTTCGGGATAGTGCCCCCTGTTAACAGTACCCGCTGTGGGAAACCTACCCTCGTGAACCGAGCGGGGGCAGGCTCACATCGAGTAACTTCCGGTAGGCACCACCCTTGGTCCACCCACTGTTTCATCATAGGACGTTTTAACAGAATCGTAAAACAGAATGGCATAAACAAGTTTTGGACAAATTCCCTCAGCCCTTTAGATATTCAGCTCAGGCTATCTGCTCACCAAGCATATAACGATAAGATTCACTGATGACATTGCTATCCTCAGTGAACGGATTAACAGACTAACGACTACATAATGTGGACAGAGAGTAAGCCTAAGGAAGACGAAGATAATGAGAGGTTGAAAAATGAGAACAGTGAGAAACGAAACATCTATTGGGGATTCAAAGTAGACGATGTAAAGGAGGACATGAAAAGCAGACCAGTGCATTTGTGTCCAATAGAAGTCTACTACTATCAAATATACACGATAATTTCATGAAGATATTTCTGAGAATGTACGTTTGGCGGAAAGCATTTTATCGTAGTGAAACACGGGCTGTGGTAGAGCGGGACAAGAAGGAAAACGGAGCATTTGGGATGTGATGGAACAGAATAGTGTTGAAAATAATGTAGACTGAATAGTTAAGTAATGAGGAGGTTCTCCGTAGAATCGGCCAGGAAAGGAATGTATGAAAAATACTGACAGGATGATAGGACATCTGTTAATACATAATGGAACAACTTTCATGGTACAACAAGGAACTGTAGGGGGTAGAAAGTGTAGAGGAAAAACGAGATAGGAGTTAATCAAGCAGACTGGTGAGAATGTCTCAGATGATTATGTTGGAAAAGGAGAGGAATCCGTAGTGGGCCGTAGGCTGCTTCGAGCCAGTCAGAAAACAGGAAGACGACAGGCGAATATCTTGCTCACGCAGTCAGCGGGGTTGAAAAATGGACGCTCCATGCCACCTTACAAACAAATCAACTATGCGTGCCACAACAGCGTAGTGATTCACCTCTTGAAACCAATTTTAAGACATAAATTCTTATTAAATCCATAAATATACAAAATAACCGTACGCTGTCTGTGATCGTAAGGAGTCTTCTACTGATCGAGCTTCTATTGTGAATGTAGGCTGCAAATGCTGATTGTTATTGTTAGCCAAAGGGGAATCTGCGAAGGGTAATGCAAAGGAAGCGATGCGGGATGTTATGTGAAGGAATAACGCTTTTTCACGAGAATTAACACCACAGTACATTCCTCGTCATACAGAATCAGCTGCCACGGTTTGGGTAGGGGGTGCTAAACCACGCTCGTTTCAGCTCTGGCCTTGCACCAAATGACTTTGTACTCTTTCACTTCCTTACATGCTTTAAGCATTGCCACTACGAGGTGTAGATACAGGTAGCAGTGGTTCCAGATGTTGGTAATAGATCCCTGTGACGTGGCATCCTATTGTCGAGTCCGTTTTTTATGGCTGTTGGAACCAATGGAAAACCCATGTACATCGTCAGCTATGTAGCAGTTTGTCCATTACTCAGCGCAGTCTCTTCGCCGATTTTGAATATTTCTTTCGTAGCACACCAAGCTTCTCATGATTAATCCTTCAGTTAATATAATCCCAAAATTTATCACGTTTGAAAAGTTGAAATGACGTAGTCGTAGTAGTATATAAATTAACTCTTTTCATTTCTTCACCTAGGCTGGACTGTTCGATAGATCTGGACATCCAGACATTCAGGATGAAATGCGGCAGTTGACGCTCAAGAGCATGGCCTGAATCGATCGCCCGAGGAGAACCTGAGAAGAGTGGGGACGTACTACAAGCAAATATCTCTGCAAAGTAATCCCCCCCATCCACAGACGTAACAATGAAGATGCCGCCGATATCTACACATACAAAATTTACACATTCGAAAGTAAATAAGTTAACACTTTTTAGTATCCATTACGGTTTCCTCTAATCAATTTCGAACTGACTTCCCATACACCATATTTCCCTCAAAAACTACATCCTGCACCTGAAAGACAATTATTACACACAGTCATATTTGAGCAACTGACAAACAGTTCCGTGCTTCTGTTCTTAATACCTTTGTTTATAACGGGTGATACAGCGGCAACTACCAGTTAGTTATTTTGAACCCGAATTACGTGTGTATCAGGAACGGCATTCAGACAGGCGAAATTCACGTAATCCATATAATATTCATCTCTGAGATTTGCGGCACTGTTAACAAACGGAATGGTCATTAGTTACACGGTATTTCTGAGCCAAGGTACAACTTACTTCTGCCGTACTTAATTAAGAATCTCCTATCTTCCTTTGTGTAGTCAGCAGCGTCATACAGGTTTCGACTCTCTCTGTTAGTTTATTCAATTAATAGTACTTAATCTATCGTAACTGGTTGAGAAAAGTAGGCTTATAATGTGTGCATCACCATCAGAAACAACGAAATTAACAGGAGATATGAAACTATGAGGTGCGGAAGCAAAAGCGTTCGTGCACGGATACTTGGATATATATGCCAGAAGTAAGGTATATCTTGGTCCCAAAGTGCCTTGTAACTCATGACAAATACTCAAATTTTGTACAGTATGATTTAGCTTGCTAACAGTTGCCCAAACCTCTGAGAGGGAACTTATATCGATTCCGTTTCTATATAGCCTGGCTCGATACCGTTCCTGATACACATGTAGTGTAAGTTGTATAAAACGAATCAATAGGAGCAACTGAATCACCCAGTCTAAATAGCAGCCTAAAGCACTTTTGGCCCCTCTTAACGCTTTTGTAAGTGACTGTTCGGCCTCACGTGCCTTATCACATATCTACTCAGTGGCGCGATATTCTCTTGCTGCATTGCTATCCTGTAAATAATTGCCATCAACCTCTCTCCTTGTGGCAACTTTTGAACCTCAACATATTTTTTGCTTTACTTTACCACTGAAATCCATTAACTTGTTCCTGTGCATTAAGTTACGTGTATCCGGTAATTACAAAGTGAATTCAAACTCAGTATTACGTTTTTAAACTATTCGAGAATTTTCAAACGGTCGGTCTCTGTAATGATACAGCGTTTGGAGTGCTGTACCATCCATTTGTTCCCACCACGCGACACATGGAATGTAAGTAGCTGTAGTTTGTTATAATGTTTAGATACGGTTAAATGGATTTTGAATTTTGTTGTTACCACTGCAATACTGGAAGAAATGTTTGTGTTTATTTCTGTTTCATGATACGAGTGGGGTGTGGCAGTGGCGGAATGAAAGGTCTTCCCGTCGCCACACAATCAGAGTTGCAAACCATCAGAAACGTGACAACGACGGTCAAGATCGAAAGAAGATTTCTCGAATCGACTCGCCCAACCTTACCGTAATAGTGGAAAAAAAAATAGAATTTTACATACTGAAAAAGATTTTGTATGGAATTGACATTGTAAAGATCGAGAGAGGTCATGTTCAGCTTTAGTCATGAATGGGTGCAAATTTACTCATCCACGTTGTTAATGCTTGATAAGTGGCTATATATAACTCTATGATTTCACTGTAACAAAGAGGATAATGAGTGAAGTTATTAATTTTGTAGGTGTTTAGTTGAAAAGTTTATATGAAGATAATTGTTACGAACTGAGTCCGAGTGGAATGTATTTTGGACTAAGTAAAGTCGATTGTTTAAAGTTGAAGCGAGCTTAATGAAACGGAAGATCGAATTATACAGGATAATGCTATCTTTGGAATATTTAATGCCCGGACGTGATATTTTATGGACTACATCTCACGCCAATTAGGATCCTGGGATTTTCTTTAGCAGGCATACAAAAGATAAAGCTAACTTCATAACATTGTAGAAACTAGGATTTAGGAAATTACGGGCGAAATAAGGTTTCAATTGACAGTTACATATCAACAGATAAAGATCACCTTTGTACTTGAAGCGCAGCTGCGGCGTACCACATTACTTAAGTCGCTGGATATCATAAGTCATGTTAAACACAATTTTGAAGTGGAAAGTCATACTAACTATGGAAAAGTGTAAGTTGAAACTAGTCTAAAAGCCAGTTATTCCTTAAAAGTGAAACTTCGTGAGTCTGTACTTTTTTTTAGTGGAAAGTAATAAACTGTTCCAACATTAAATGTTATTACGAATAAAGATCAATTGCTGTGGAAACCTGACAGAAAGTGAATACCTTTGGGTTACTATGTCAGCAAAAAAATGAACCAAAACCGTGAAAAGAAAACTTTTATATTCATCAATACTACTAAACCTACTACTATCAATGCGCTTATACCATCGACGTTCCACCGTGAAAACTGAGCCGGCATATTGATTACATCTTCGGAAGTATGCAGTATACGTCAGCTACAGTTTGTGCTTTGATTTATAGCAGTAGCATATCGTAACTGACAGGTTACACACGTTTTCGACACCAGCAAGAAAAGTTGCCATGCCACTGTATCTTGTACTTACTTTCTTATACTTTCAAACAGTTGCTGCGGATTTGGATGGGATTGGAGACTGATTGTGTGTTGTGCAAGCACGGGCTTATATGTGGCCTGTTTCTTAATAAATTACAACACCAGAGCACATACGAATACCAAGTCT
Source organism: Schistocerca nitens (assembly GCF_023898315.1). NCBI lineage: Eukaryota > Metazoa > Arthropoda > Insecta > Orthoptera > Acrididae > Schistocerca > Schistocerca nitens. Next base: position 158,627,531 of record NC_064620.1, on the reverse strand, counting down.
TTGAACTCAACCACACAGAATAACTATAATCTTATTAAAAAATTGGGCAACAGTACGATACCGTAGAACATTCTCTAAAATATTTCCATGCTTGAGGTAAAAATAAACGATGCTGCTTATACCCACAAAGATTTCACGAAAGGACATCAAAAAAGACCGAATAAATGCTCCTTCCTGTACATAAGTTTCGAAGAGTACACAAATACAAAACAACTGCCTGCAAATAACTTGACAAGGGCAATAAAATGATAAAAGCAGACTGACTTACTGTAATTATATACAAGCTACAAATGCCAGCATCAATTACATCCTAGAGAAATCCCAAGAGTGCAGTTCAACCACATGGAACTAAATCACTGTTCCACCAACAAGACAAACGGAATACAATAACCATCGCCAATGCACTAACTCTGTATAACGGTTTACCCCTATTTTCAAACCACAATCAGAATGGCACATTACATGACACCATATTCCCCCACGCAAATCCATTTATAAACAGTTTTAGCACAGTCAAATTCCTCAATACCTCTCTGTGCTATTTTACACACCAACCGTACGAAGCCGTTATCTTCTCTCTCAGCACTTTCCGTAGCACAGTAATCTAGTCTGTCAAACTTTGACAACTACAAGTGCTTGACAGTAGCAAATACGGTACACAGAAGCACCAATCACTTTATGCTCTGCTCTGCCTCGCTGTAACTAGACTCTCCACCGTCCTTCCTCTTGGTCTATGACCTGCCGTTTCCTTTTGGACGTCGCAACCCGAGCCCTGTTGCATGAACATCTCAACTACTTTGGTTTTACACCATGTCCTAGTGCCCATTATTTCGTCTCAAATCTGGATTTTCTTAACGTTTCAACGTTACACTCTGTCTTAGAAATCATATTCATATTCACCGTTTCCCATACACAACTTCTACTTTGTTCAGTGCCTGCTGAAGGTCCCGTAGAAGGCTAATACGAATTTCAACTTCATCAGCCACTAACACAATAATTTTCAATACAGACCAAAACACTACCAATGTTAACATTATTATCTGCAACAACATTATTGTATTACACAATCATAACTCTAATTCCACAAAACATCATATCACAATCAAATGTCTAGTTACTGTGTCTGTCGCCATAAGTGTGAGTTCAGTTTCAATAATATCCAACTTACTATCCAAAGGCATTAAGTGTTACATCAATCGTTACATTTATTCAGCATACAGAACACAATACAGATATGTTATCATACACATACGAATTTCACGAGCGACATTCTCCTCAAGAATCTGTACAAATCTACATCACGAAGTAGAAGTACTTGGAAACGTAAAGTAGTATTCATCAAAAAATCTGTATGGGGAAAATCCTCATTTTCCTTTAAAACTTCCAGCTCTGTGTCGTTCCATCACGCTACCAGTTCAACACCAGAGTACCACCTGTTTGTGATCAGTGTTTCTGACAACGTTTACTAGTAGTTAAATTACCTTATTACTCCTTCAGTGGCATGTCTACTGATCAGAAAGTGCTGAACGTCATTTCAATGTAGCAAGCTTTGTACTAAATTGACCATTAGCAAGGAAAACAAATGGTCTACCACAGTGGTATTGTGACGTAATGTTACTAAGAGTGCGATGTTTCTTCTAACACATGAAATGAAAAAATGAAGCAGCCATGAAACCTTCAGTGACTGCTTCCCGATTGCACATTACTCACAAGTAAAACAACAAAAAATAATTACTTAAGGAAAACTAAACATACAATATTGCACGTTTTTATACACAACAACAACGTTTCACAAATGTGTGTATCGGATCATGAATCTGTAGTCGACTTCGAGAAATAATTTTGTACTTTTAAGGACAATATTAAATATGGTGGACCAACATAGTGTTTTTGTTCAAATAACTATTTACTGCTTTTAATGAGTGGTGAAATGGATTCTGTTATAAGAGAGACGTGTTAAATTTGTGGTTTCCGTCAGTTTATTTTCATGTGATAGTAGCTAAAGTAAAATAGTGCTCTAACTACCTGTTCATAATAGTATCATTCTGTTTCATTTCTAGTCTCCTAAAAAAATCAGAAATGTAATATTGATATCCCTACCTAAAATTGACAATATTTTTCTGTACTTTGTTATACTCCTAAAAAAACAGTTTAACAAGCCAGCTAAACCAATTTTATATGTTTTTTATCAGATTTATCTTTCAATAGTAACGTTCAAATCGTGTCTCTGCTCTGGTGCTTATGTCTATATGTTGCACACGTCTAATCCCTCGCGCTCTCTCTCTCTCCAATTCCATGTCGACCTCTGTCTGTCCATTTTCTCCTTCCTCTCTCTCTCTATCAGCCTCCTCCACCCACCTCTCTCTAACAATCTCACACCGCCCTTTCCCTTGTCCATCTTCTCGTTCTCATCTTTCTGTCCCATTTCCCGCTCATGCCCATCGCCCCTTCCCCCTCTCTGTCTATCACCTACTTCCCCTCTCTATGTCTATCTCCTACTACACCCTTTAGATCTCCAGCTACTCTCTTGCCTTCTCCTTTCCCCTCTCTCTGTCTTCTCCTGCCTCCCTATCTCTCCCCCTCCACTCACTATTTATACATCTCCTCCTCCCCCTCCCTCAGCTAAGCTGCACTTGTCTGTACATATAACCCCTGAAATACATTACGATACTACCTGCACAACTTGCCATTCATGCAGCACTGTTTAGATCTCAGGCACCACGAAAGTTACAAGAAAAATTCTTCATAAAGTATGTCATAATGCAACAGAAGTCGTAATATCAACAGATATGACTTGCTCCTAAATGAAAAAAAAAAAAAAAAAACAAGTGACACTGGTGTATACAACATAATGCTTGTGTTTTAGATACTTGAAAATGGCCAAAATTGCACAGTTGTACACGTAACAAAGAGAACGGCAGGTGAAGGCATCGTGAAACTTTTCAAAACGTTACCAAATTTTTTGATCCCCACTCCCACTGATGCTAAACAGACAAATAACGAGGCGTGTTACTATTGTATTCTGAACCAGTTCAGATATTTTAAAGTTTCAAGTCTCCAGCTTGTCAGAAAGTAAGTTTAAATAGATAGCGAAATTTGTACCAAACAGACAGAAAGACAAGACAACAACATAATAAAAACGTGAAAAGAGTGGATACACTGGATTAGGTTTACCACACTGTTTTATTTACGAACAGGAGATCACCAGAACTAAGTCCTATTTCATGGACCATTTGTGGTGTGAGCATCAACAGCTCATACATTTACAAATTTTACCATACAACCGCTGAAAATGTTATACAAAGTGATTTACATGGAGAACCGGTCTAGGAGAAGATAAAGGACACATAGTAGCAGAACCCTATGGTCTGAATCCTCCGCCATATTGTAGTTAGGCTAAAAGTTGCTATCAGTTAGCATTTGATTCAGGATTAAGTACCTATTTCTGGACATAAACTTAATATCACGACAACAGCGAGTGAAGAAGACTTTTCAGATATGATTGAAATAGTTTATTAGAAGGCACCAACATAACCATCCGTAATAGTTGCATTCTTCTCTAAGCTATAAAATGTACACTCTCTCTTACGGTTCATTTCTTGAAAATTCCCGAATTTGGGGAGAAAAAATGGTACAGATACAGAAAAACTCTTTATTAGAAAATAAATCTGGCAAAACTTGTCAGTCTCCAACCTGAGATGATCCAAGTACTCATCAAGAAATTGAACATCATACGAACCGAATTTATGGAAAAAGGTGGGTATGTGTCATAGATGTTAGTAATTTAAGTTGTATGCATTGTGACGTGCACTGTGAAACTTCCTCTTTAGATCACAATGGTGTCCACGTGGATTTTTCACTTTTATATCCAAATGCTGGTCAGAAATATGACATTAAATTATCTGCTTGTATAAGGCATCTCTCTCCAGTGACTTAGCCATTCGAATCTTTTCGTTAGCAAGTCAATCCACATTATATGCAAGCTTTCTAGCTGAAAGAGCAACCACGTCCCAGAATTATCCCCAACACATGGTTTAAACATACCGTTTGATAGGCGATGCAGCATTCAACATACGAAGTTCTGTGAAAATGGTGTGAGAGATATTAGGATCTCCTTGACAATGCGCCACAGGAACTAGTAAGCACTTGAAGTCAGTTCCCTAAATCGTTTCAGGCAAATGCCGGGATGGTTCCTTTGAAAGGGCACGGCCGATGTCCTTCCCCATCCTTCCCTAACCCGAGCTTGCGCTCCGTCTCCAATGACCTCGTTGTCGACGGGACGTTAAACACCACTAACCTAAAGTCAGTGTTCGCAAGAAATGGGAATCGTTCCTGATGGTGCTCACTTGTAAACTTTGGTAACATTTATCGTCAGTAGGCATTCCCATTCGAACCAGTTAATGGATCAAGCAGTCAGTCATATGTCTTTCGAAACACTCATGCTTCGTAAACTGTTTGAGTCATCTACAGCAAAAATGCTCCCTGGCAAAATGTTTCTACATTTTGGCCTATAGTAAGCTGTACATGTTTTTGATCTAGACAAATGATGCATCTCACCTTCGGCGATCATTTAGGTACTTATGACCGTGAGTGGCTAATTAGTAACATTATAGGATTCAACTACTTAATGCTTTAGATCCATTAGCTCCATTTCCTTCTCATGTATGTCATCAATGTCAACCCAGTAATTAGTGATCGTCTTCTGGAATCTTGGCAGGCCTAGGTATTCTGACAGAGAACCATATGCCTTTGGAGTTATAATACCTACAAACCATTGGATGTCTTGTAAGTATGTATCTGTAAGATGTGTATTCGGCGTGTAGTTTCTACCTCCGAACGAAAAGATCAAGCGAAGCAATATTCATCGTCCTAATGTAGCATCTCGACGTCATACATGCATTTTTAGCTTCAACATCTGGAGGAAATGGAGCACCCATCAACTCGATCGAAAACATGAGACTACACATCATGATGGAATACGTGGCTGGGTGCCTTAATGGATCTTAATATCGGAAAAACCCTTCCGTGTGTCACATCTCAGTAACAGATCCGTAACTTCCCCATTTTTGCGCGATGCTTTTTCCTGCGGCATTATTAGTGACATCTTTAGGGTGGGACAGCTCACAATACAGAACTGTCCTGCACCTGATGGTGTTATACAGTTAAGTGTTGATCGTTTTATGGAGCACCCTTTCCAACAATGCTACGCAAGCACGAGAAGAGGTAGCAGGATCTTAAGATCCAGCACTGAAGTTATCAATAACTGAGTGCAAAAACCTGTCTCTGAAAGCACCAGAAGCTACAGAGTAGTGTAATGTGGCTGGATATTGGTAAACAAGAGAGGCTGTGGGGCTGCTACAGCTAGACACTGGATGAAGTGAAGGAGGCGTCTACGGAACAGCCCTGCTACTGCTAGGCCGTGGTGATGCAGAAATCGACTGCTGCGTCGATTGCGGACCCGGTCGTGGTGTTGAAAGGCAACCTCCTGAAGCTCCCAACACTCCTTCTGCAAAGGAAGAAGAAGCGAAATTGGTGCACACACAACCATTAGACATATAGAGTGAGAAAGCAAAATATAATGACCACTGCCCACAGGAATGTTCGATGTCGACTGGTGGCGTTACAGAAAAGTGATACGGTACGTAGAGTATATCAGTGGATGAAAAGCAGTTGGGGAATCAATACGGGTATAATTCAGGACAAAATACAAACATTTCGAAACGAACAATGTGGACAGAAACTCGCAGGTCTAGATACCACACGTCCTGGCGTGTGGAAGCTAGCCAGACACTTCTCCAAGGAGGAACATTACATTAACACCCTACAAGTAACAGACGGCTCAGCTAACTCCACGATGGAGGAGGCAGAGCTTACGGCCACCACATCTGCAGCGTCTTTTATGCCGAATCGGGCAAGGGAAAGACCAGTCCCTCCAACAAAATTACCGATCCATCAGTCTGCTGCGCACGCTCAGCAATATCTTTGAGAAGGTAATACTAAAACGCATCATTATGGCACTACATCGCCGACACCTTAAGACAGGAGAAATTCGACTTTAGGAATCACCAATCACAACACAACATCTCCTCCGCGGAGTCGACCATAGAAAACATGGCTTCAACATCAGCAAAGCTACCGGGGCCGTGTTCCTGGACATCGAAAAAGTTTTCGACCGTCTGTGGCACAACGGCCTTATACGCAAACTAAGCGAAGCTGGTTTTCCGGACAGATTCCTACGTCTCATACACTCATATCTCACGAAAAGATGTTTTAACGTCGACGTGCAGATCAGACAATCGACACAACACGGTATCCAAGCTGGAGTACCAAAGGGATGTATCCTAACGCCCATCTTGTTCAATATGTACATTAACGACTCCCAGAAACACAAAACACAATGTCAGCCATCTACGCGAGTGACACAGGCGTCCTTCGGCAAGAGTGGAAACCGTGCAACGTTAATACACGACAACAGTCGTCAATCAGAACTGCCGATCCTTGCTTAGAACGATGGCGTATTAAAGTTAATTTCGACAAGTGCGAAGCAGTTCTGTTCACACGCAGACTGAAACTACTGTGCAAACATCAATACTGTAAATATGTAACATTACATACGTGCACAATTCGTTTCCGAGAGAACGTCAGATATCTCGGTGTTTGGCTGGACTGGAAACTAAGACGGGGGGATCATATCAAATATGTTGTCAAAAGAGCGCACACGGAGCACAAAAAACTCTACCCAATGCTAAACAGGGAAAGTACAATGAATAGGAGTGTGTCGATATCCATATGCCGCAATCCTTCGTTCGACTTTCGACCCAGTCTATCTCCATATGAGAGCTTGTTAATGGTTAACTTTAAGCAGACAGACGCAAACATCGCAGTACCCATACCCTGCGACAATTCACTATAGTGAAAAAGGATCCTTATGCAGAGATGCCAGTAGACATTTTGAGTTGGCCATCATGGCACTGTGGGTTTGGGGAAAAAAGAAAAAAAAAGGATGGGGAATCATTCTAGCGACGACACGGTCCTCTAATGTGTAAATATACTGGCATAAGCGATTTTGACAAAGGTGATAATATGACTACCCAGATATTGTGAACGTGTATATCGGAAACGGTGTAACTGACCGAATATTCTAGTGCTACAGTAGTGAGGATCTATAGAAATTGACAGCATGGAAGTGAAACAAGCATAAGGGGTGGACGTCCACGACTTTTCACAGAACGTGAGTTTTGGAGACGTGACTGGTCTAGGTGGGGATGGCGAGCTGCGGCATCTCTGCTGGAAGAGAAAATGCTGGCTCACGCATAAGCTTTGCAGAGCACACAGATCATTACACATTGTTGAACAGCAGCAGACGATCCCTACGTGTTCGCATGTTGGCCCATCGACATCGTCAGTTACGACTGCAGTGGCCACGGGATCGCCAAGATTGGATCCTGGATCAATGGAATCGTATCGCCTCGTCGATGAATTACATTTTTGCTACACCAGATCCACAGTCATCTCCACAGACGACGTCATCCACTCAAACGGCCGTTCCAGTTGTGTGTATTGCCAAGGAAGCAGGCTGCTGGTACAAGTATTCCGCCATAGGAGACATTCTGATGCGCTCACATGAGACCTGCGATGGTAATCGGAGATACGCTGACAGCTGTAGACCATCTGCACCTCTTCATGTTTGATGCCTGTTGTGTCATCTTCCAGCATGTTCATTGTTCGTGTCAAAAAACCAGTACCGTGCTAGAGTGATTTGAGGAGCATGGTACTGTACTCACGTTGATGTCTTCGCCACGAAATTGGATTCGTGTGAATCCAATGTAACCCATTTGTGTCGCTATAGGTCGCAATCACCACGTACATAATTCAGTACCCTGATGTTTTTTGAGAAAATTACATGACTTGCACTCGGATGTCTAGTGCGACATACCTCGAAACACCTAACGACAAACTGTCGAATCCACGATAAGCAGAGTCGGAGCGTATCGCGTTGCAAAGATGGACCGACAAGTTATTAAGCAGGTGGTCATATCGTTTTGGCTCTTCAGTGTAATCCACGAATAATATCTAATATATGATACCTACTAGAAGTTTACTGGTGATAAGTCCTCTCAGGCACTCATTAACCTCAATACTTACAATTTTGTTGAGATTTGCTACAATATTTTTTGTGCCGCTTGGTTTCCACTTCCCTTGCGAAGTCAGCACAAGTGCATCTACAATAAAAGGAAAAACACTGTGTGCAGGCTCGTAAGAAGATTATTTTTCCTGTCATAGATGAAGTAGTAATATGAACTACTACTCATGTAGCTGACTCTCGGCGACTGTCGTCATCTTACAACTGCTCTGAGTACAAAAAGTTGGTCCGGTTACTTTCGGTACTTCATCCACAATCTGATCGAAACCACACGACCACTGAGTGGAAAACGGCGTTACCTCACTGTCGACGGCATGTATGAGATTATCAATAATACCACCGAAACTCCGCTAAATATGGGTGGAAAAACATGTCGTAGGTGCTTGTTGTGAGAGTTCACTATCAATCTGTTCACCTACAGGATACATAGGAACGTTGCATGCAAACGCAAAAAATAAATTACACGCCAATGGAAAAAAAAAAAAAAAACATTTGCCTTCATGTAACTCATTCGTGAGAAATGAAATTGCCTCATCGTCAAAACGTGGTGATGGTAAGCTGTCAACGCCTGGAAAACAAGCATAATTATCAGTGCCACTGCCATCAGGCTTCACAGAAAGTTTCTCGTCTGAGAAGAGGGAAATGCGACGTGACCGTTCGTCACTGATATATATACAGTGGCGGCACACGCGTCTGCTTACTGCTACATGTGTACGGAGAGAGAGCAAATGTCACACAGCATACTGCGTTCGTGCGAATCTGACAGAGTGCTAACGTTCGCACTTTTCATGGGAGAAAGAAGCGCACCTGTACTCTCGTCTACATGTACCACTAACTTCCTGCTTTTTGTGAGAGCGATAGTGCATTCTAGTTCACACGTACGTCAACGCACCTTTCCATACAGCTTAGGAACTCCATACAGTACTTGTAATCAGACACATACTTTGGGAATTGCCGAGTGATATTAAGTAAACGTTTGCTATACAGTGATTGGAGTCCAGGTGATTTGTCGTGACCTAAGCAAGGTGGCTGATCTCGGCCTCTTGGAACCATGCTGATGCCTGTAAGGGCCTGCTGGTGCCTGGTCCTATGGTCGTCAGCGATAGCTGTATCTGCTCGAGACAGGTCTTCGTATCCATCTCCAAGAGCAGTGTAAACACTCAAAGTTAAAAATTTACCTGAAAAGTGTAAGTGAGCAGGTGGAAAAAATAGTAAGTGAATAAATAAAAACATAGTTTTTTTTAAAAAAAAAGGTGTTTCATTTATTGGCAAGCTAGTTCATTAATCGTTGTACGTATTCTCAATACTTCATAAACGCATATTGTCTGCAATTCGTCTGTAGCTGCTTGCGGACATGGCATCCTTATGTTTCCACATTCTGGATAGGACATCTTCTCGCTGCCTTCGACGGAAACGATGTTGTCTTTAGGATCATACATTCGAATCGATGATATAATACCTTCATAAGCCAGTCCTTCATTACCCCAGTGATTTGTGCGGTTAGACAATGTGAACCAAACCGATGTCTCTCAAGCTTTAGCAACCGCAAGCAGCTAAACGATTTAGGTGAAGCACTGATTATGGAATATCTCGTTAGTACTTGTCTGGCTTCAGAAATGCATCGAATAGAACTTCTTTGAACACAAATTGACGGCACTTATCGTAATACCATCTTGTGTCTACAACGATAATCGCTCTTTCATGTATAACTGTGTGATACATTACATTATTACACTTTGTACAATTTCTGTTAGCGGCGAGTAGTTTATGAGATGATCGTGTAGTATTAATGCATACGCTGCAGTGACCAAGAGGAAGTTTTGCGATAAATCGCGCCCTGCTTTGAACAGTCCGTCACCTCCTTTCTTTCTCTTTTTTAGTAACACGTCTGACAGGATTCTTGCGGCCCGAAGTCCCAAAACGAATTCCTTTCCTGAGTCAACCTTTTCATCTCAGAGTGACAATTGCCACCTAAGAATTATTTGCTGCGTGTATTCCAATTGTTTCTTCGATCTACACATTGAACAGTAGGGGCGAAACACTACATACCTGCCTGATACTCTTTCTAATACGAGCCCTTCGATCCTTATCTTTCAGTCTTGTTGTTCCATCTATGTTCACGTATATTTATATATTAAACGTCTTTCCCTATAGCCGGCCGCTGGTGGCCGAGCGGTTCTGGCGCTACAGTCTGGAACCGCGCGATCGCTACGGTCGCAGGTTCGAATCCGGCCTCGGGCATGGATGTGTGTGTTGTCCTTAGGTTAGTTAGGCTTAAGTAGTTATAAGTTCTAGGGGACTTATGACCTCAGCAGTTGAGTCCCGTAGTGCTCAGAGCCATTTGAACCATTTTTTTCCCCTATATCTTAATTACATCTTTCCCCGAGTTTCGAAAATCTTGCTCGATTTCACATTATCCAACGTCTTTTACGGGTGACAAATCCCATGAACGTGTCTTTATTTTTCTTCAGTCATGCATCCATTATCAGCCGCAACGTCGTAACTACATCTCTAGTGCGTTTACCTTTCATTACTCTGATCTGATTATCATCTAACAAACACCAAATTTTCTTACTATTCTACAGTACATTATTTTTGCCAGCAAAGTGGATGCATGAGCTGTTAGGCTGATACTGCGATAATTCACGCATTTATCTGCTCTTGCTGTCTTTGGAATTGAGTGGATAATGTTTCAGAAAGTCAGGTGGTATATCGGCAACATCACACGTTCTACACACCGACTTGAATAGCTATTTTGTTGTTGCTTCCCCCAATGATTATAGAAAATCCGATGGCTGATTCTGATTTTGGATCCTCTGTCTCTTCTCTCTCAACATCTTGTAACGTACCCTCTCTGTTATTGTTTTCTGTTTTCTTGTTATTGCTTTTTTTGTTATTGTAGTTGTAGAGATATGAAGTTTTTGTAGCGGTTTGCTTAGTCAGCCGTACTGCGGAATTTTTTGACATTAAATGGAGCCTGAAACTTGCGCAATAAATACTTCGCGTGAAGTGCGATTTCCGGCATAAACAAAAATTAATTGCGGAGATACAATCCACAGAATATTAACAGAAAAGCTTTAGAACAATGCGCACGACTTATTACACACATTCAGAGGGTACGTACACTCGCGTACGAGTGGTTGCGATCTGATGAGAAAGATGTATCTTAATTTTTTTTGTGTAAAATAATTACGTCGTAACACACTCGGAGATTGCGAACGTACAATCAGGGTAGAGGCACGTACTTTCTATCATTCCCCTTGGCCAGTGTAAAAGAATTGCAATTATTTAAATTTAAGAATATTTCTTTTTCAATCGGACTCCTATTTTTATACGAAAAGGTAGATTGCAGGTTCGGAATGTCTCGGCAAAAAACACATGGAAATTAATCTTAGCGGCCACCAACGGAAAGTAGTGAGCACAATCACGTACCTCTATTGTTGAGCAGCGCCGTCGTAAAGATCGTCGCCTCCATCTAAAATTCGAATTCTCGAATGAGCAGAATAATTTGTACTCCATTGGTATGGATTTTGGCTTGATCTTGACAGAAATAATAAATAACATTTTTCATCATTTAACACCTTCATTTACCACACACATAGACATGAAACTGTACAGTACGTCTTTACGCCAACACATCAGAACAAAAAGGTAGTTAATACTAGAAGTAATAAAAGAATCTCGAAATTAGTCCTTTGTCTCTCAATGATAAAAAAGTTTTTTAGAGTATTCCTCTGGTATGACAGTCGAACAAATTTTCTTCTTGTATCTTTGAGATTAAATTACAGAATTTTTTAGTTCCTTTTCAATCTGTTTTTTCTTCCATCACGTCATCAGACAGTACACCCCGTCACCGCGGCCTTCAATGTACTCTTTCCACCTATCCGTGCTCTTTGCAGCACCTTTGTCGAATTTTCATTGCACACATAATGTTATCGTCCGTACTTTTCTATATGCTGACTCACTCATTCCGACAATGATTGATTTTTGGCATCATCACATTTTTCTATTAGTTCATTTTTAAGTGACTTGTTTTACTGTATTCCTGAATTTCCTGAACGATTTCGAACTTACTTCTTCCATAGAACAGCAGTATTTCTTTTGTTACTCATGATTTCTTCGCAGTGGTCTTCCTTGTACCTATGTGTTTTCTCCCAAAATGCCAGATTGCCCCTTTTAGAGATGTACATTCCTCTTCCACTGAACTGCCTACTGAACTATTCATTACTACAGTGTCCATAATAGCCTCAGAGAACTTCATGTGTATCTCTTGATTGTTCTGTACTTCACAATTCCACCTCCTTCGTCACTGATATTTCCTGACTAGTCTCATAAACTTCAGCCTACTGCGCATCACTACTATAGTGTGATCTGTGTCTATATCGGCCCCTGATTACCCCTTATAATGGCATATATGGCTGCAGAATCTTCTCATATTTGGCGACCTTTTCCTAGTATACCTCCTGCTCTTCCTGTTCTTGAACAGGGAAATCACTATGAAACGTCCCCTTTTGAACAATATACACGACTGTGCTTAACCTGACGCACAATATTTTTTAGCGCAACGCAATCTGACTTTCCACACACAATATTTTGTTAACGCAACGCAATCTGACTTTCAAAATTCTCTACAAGAGAATGGCCCTGACTAACATTAACCTGTACTTTTCAGAAATCACTTACCTCACAAAAATCTTGGTTACTCCCACTACTGCAATACAGCTAGCGCCACTACTGCCAGCTAAATAAAAGATTCAAACTATGGAAGGCACTAACTACTGATAGGGATAGTTACCAAATGAAAGATATTAATAGAGAACAAACAATGTATTTACCTTGATATCATTTATATATATATAGCAGTTCATGACAAATTTCAAAACTCCGCCATCTCTCTCCCCACATCCACCACTGCTGGCGGCTCACCTCCAACTGCCCAGCGTTACGCGCTGTTCACAGCCAGCTGCCTAACACTACAATGGCGAGTATTACAACAATGCAAAGCAGCCACAGACTGCACACAGCACAGCGAGTGATTTTCATACAGAGGTGGCGTTACCAATAAAAAAACCTAAACAGCCTACTTACATACATATTGTCCATATACTATGACCAACAGAAATGTGTGCAGTGAAATGAATGCTTACAAGTTAATAATATGATGAACTGGTGACAAGTACAATTTTATAACATAAGAATACAATTACAAAGGTACAAAATACATCATTAAAGAACATAACAATACAGATAACATTTGTAGTAAAACAGGCTTTACAAAAGAATAGAAATAGACATATACATCAGTGTTACAAAAATAATGACATAAGTACATACATAAAGATCAGAATAACTTTTGGAATATCAACTTCACACATGAGCATTAAAACAAAACAAAACAAATACTGTTTAAACATGTTTACAAAGTAAATAACATGGTATTAGAAAAATTCTACAACATAGGTCTTATCAGATAAACAACTAAAGACAGGAAGTACACAAATACACAAGGGAACACAAACACATAGTGGGATAACACAAGGAAAGGACAGGGTTTCTTTTACTGCAGTATGTTGCAAACAAAAACTTTCTTTACTTCTCGGAGATCTCCCTTCGTTCCTCATTATTTCCAAAAGTCCTATCTGTACCTCTTTTCTGTATTCTAACCATATTTCTTTCAAAATAATTATTTCTCATTGTACAATACTCATTTTGGCCCTATCTGTTTCTTGTGGCTTCTCAATGCATTTCTTCCAATTCATCATAGTTAGTTTCTTATATAGTCTACCCCCTCTTAAGCTAACTTAAATCTACTGAGCTCAGATGCTACACTAAGGGACGAGGCAATGCAGCATCACATAAAACAATTAATATAAACAGCCATGAAAAAAAACGCAGATTTGCGAAGCAAGCAGCATTAAGAAATAAGCAAAGCAATTGTAATATTACAACTAATCTAAGGCACTGTGCAGCAACAATAAAAATAAATCATTAGTAAAACTGGCTTAACAGAATAATACAAAGTCAAATTCAATAACACTATGCCTGGCAAACAGCAGCAACTTATACCTAAACATGACATACCTCAAGCAGAAAAAATATTACAGTAAAAATGGCCATGTTTAAAACTTACGTCACATCTTAACACTAGAGTGATGAATCACAAAAACTTACTCTACGAAAAAAAATTAACCAGTAGTTGAAAAGAAAATTATGTATGCAGTTCCTGTTATTAGTCCCTTCTTATTGTTCTTTCCATTCCAAGAGCTCCTTTTTCGAAGAATGTGGGTCATAAAATAATTATTTAATAGATCTGTTGACAGAAAGTGTTTACATTAGCAAATGATTTTTTTTTATTTATAAAACCCATGCTGCAACACAGCTGGAAACTAGTTATCAAATGAAATAAGCAACTATGTACAAAGCAAAGCATAAGAACATCGTTCAATAGCCATGTGGCATTTCATAAGTAGTAAAAAAAATATCTCATCTAGAAAGACAGTAGTCATAATCTGGTGTATAGACATAAAAATATTTCTCGTCATTTCATTAGGCATCCAGTGTAATCATATGTTTTCAAGTTCGACCGTGTCGTTTTTACGATGCTTTCTACAAAGGAATGTCAGAAGCGAGGTTAATGGCCTCTTTTTTTCTCCTCCTAATGGCTTTTTCTCCGGGCGGCTGGCCCAGCTGCGCGCCACAACGCATTACATCAAGGTCACTTACCTTTCTTAACGAAATATTTACGACAGCAGTTTTCGTTACAGCGACAGTCTCATATAAAAATATTTCACAGGTCAATAATTAGCGTTGCAAATCTGTAGAAACAAAATCCTATAAATATAAGTCTCCAAAAAAAATATTCGTCAGCATTGTGATACATTCACGCATTTACACACATTTCATAATTCTAAAAGTACGATTCTCGGTTTCCAACATACGTCTTCACAAGGCAGAGTTCCTAACCGCTACTCATTACTCCTTACCTTATTACACATATATATATTCGTCGACGCTTCTTTAATAATTCATCATATGAAATACGTAGCATAATCAAATTCCTCATATAGCATCAGCTTCTTGACCATAAACATACCTCAGCAGCATAATACACATCGTCGTCGTAAAAATATCATAACATCTCAGTCAATTCTCAAAATCGTCGTAGCTTCCTCCAATAATTTCAAAACCTAAAAAAATTCTCTGCTCATTTCAATAGTGTCATCTACCTCAAACGTACTTTAAAAATTATGATCCCATACCAAATACATCATTCAACGCTCTCATAGTATCACAATGGTTCCGAAAAAATATGAGCATTTCACAAAGTACAGACAAAATACAATTTCATAAGTGTGAAGGTATCCAACTGCGTAATTGCGTAAACATCTGTCATTGATGTGGTAAAATAAATGTTTGTTTCTTTGTTAAATAATCGGATAGCTGTGTAATTTGTGTGTTAGAGAAATATGGTACCGATGTGTAAAGTTGTATAAGCAAATACCATATTAGCTAGGGCTCCTTGTGCTCGCCAAACACATGGTACACAAAGTAAGCGTGTACCCCCCTGAGGATTAATGTAATTATACCCTCAGGTGTTACAAATTACAGCAATGGAATGAAATGTATCACGGAAAACTTTCTTTGTAATTCAAAAATCTTAAAAAATAAATGTTTTAAGTACAAAATTAATCACTCAAATACGTGTCCTGTAGCGCTAAATGTGCGTCTTGTTGCAACATAATCTCTGTGGCAGTGTCGTAGTTATCGTCTTCCGAAAGCTAAGTTCTGCAGAAGTCAATGTACTTACCTCATGATAAACAAAAGTGAAATGCTTTGCGTATAGATATCTTACTTATTACGCTTATTGCCGTGATGAGGAAAGTACTGTACTATAACGTATTGTTGTGCTACGAAAAAGGCTGTCTCATTGTTGCTATACCACAAAAGTTACTACTAAAACATGTTTTAATTTCTTGAATAATGCCGAAAAACTGTGCAGATATAAAACAGATACACCGCAAAAGCAACATTGTAAGTTGTCACTCATTAGTAACGTCGTGATAAAATCCTGTAGCTGTCACATAAACTAACCACTGTGTCATCTAGTATCTCTCAGAAAGCACTTTAAATCCAGAATGTATTTTCAAATAAACCAAAATGTTGCATTAAAATCTCAAGTTAAAAAAGCACATTATCTCTCAATAAACGGTGTTACATGTGAAATGTGGTGTAAACCTTTGCTCTTTCTAGTACGCAGAGTTTCAACTTTAACGCAATTATCAAGTGGTATACGTCGGTAAAGAATACTGGAATTTTTCTCAAGGTTAGCGTCTGTGTTATTTTTCTCGGAGCCAGCGGGCGGACGCGGCTGCCTGCTGTGCGAGTCATTGTCTGTTTCTTTGCTGGCGCGCGTCGTTATTCGGATTAGGAGACCGAACTTCTACAAATTCGCCTTGCCGAGAGGGCCCAGCTCTGTTTGAATCCCGCCAGTTCTGATGCAATTCAGGTCTGTCGTTACGATCACATCGTCTGTCGTCATGTCGGTAGTTTCTGTGGTTTCTTTCTTGTCGGTTAAGTGGTGGAGAATTTCTCCCTGAATCGTAACTGCGCGCTGGACCGTTGCGTCTAAAGTTATTCTGTCCCTCGTAATAATAATTGTTTTGGTTCCCATATTGTCTGTTTCTCTGATTGTCTCTGTGATAGTCATTACCGCGGAGAGGTGATCTTTCCCTGTAATTATTACTACTCTGCCAACGGTTGTTATACGGGTGGTGTCTGTTTCGGTCACGATTTGTGTTGTGAGAATAGCCTTGTCGCGTCCAGTTATTATTTCTTTCATCGCGGAATTGCGACGGATGTGATCTGTAATTGTTGTGCTCGTGCGTTCCGCGATTGTCAGTGTCAATTTCTAGTTCTTGTAAGAGTCCTTGAAATGCTTCAATGTCGTCTTTGCAACGTCGTGCCAAAATAATATGTCGCAAATGTTCAGGCAGTTTGATTAAGCAAATGCGGATGAGTTCTGAGGGGCTGTATGGGTTTGACAGGTACTGATTCTTGTGCAACATGTCTTCAAAATATTTCACAAGACTGGAGAATTCAGATTGTTCGAAATGTTTCATCATTATGATGCCATGTTTTACTCGGTCTTGTGTGGCTTGAGACCAATATGCTGAGAGGAAGGCATGGTAAAATTCTCCTTCACTATGACAATCGTGAATGACCGAACGCATTCTTACAGCTGGTTCATTCTCTAAATAGCCACACATAAATTCTAATCTGTGTTCTAACGACCAGTTAGGGGGAAAACAATGAGAGAATTGATGGAGCCACGCTTGTGGATGAATGTCGTTGGCAGAATTTTTAAACGTTTTGAATTTACGTGTAGTAATGAACAGCTTATAGTCAAAGTCATCATGTCGGCGAGTCGCATATCGGTCATTGTTACGTCGTGTCGGCGGTTCCATCTCAAAATTCGGTGCACATTGCCAATTTCTTTCATAATTTCCGAAGTGCCCTGTGTTATTATGTTGCGGCTTTTCCGTATTTCTATGTCCCTCTTCTCGTGTTGGAGCGCGAGTGTCCTCTGAAATACGTAATTCTTGTATTACCTGTGTCAGCTGATCTTGTACTTCCCGGATTTCTCTTTGGTGTTGCGTATTAATTTGATTTTGATTTTGTTTGAATTTTCTAATTTGTTCATACTCTTCTGTGTCAGTGAAGGCTACAGGTCTTGTGTCATTCAGATCATCATCTACCTTCGTAGATAAATTATTTAGCTGATCCGAAAGTTCAACTACTTTCTCTGATAATGTACTAATTTCCTCCATGTGTCTTTCTACTGTGTCTTTTAAGTTTTCCTGGGTTTTTGCAAGTTGCGTAACCGAATCGGTAGATGCAACTGAGTCAAATTTAGCTTGCAAGGTCTCATGATTTTCATGAACAGTAGTTTGCAGTTCTTTTATGGCTACTTCGTGATTCTGTAGTGCATTTTCATGCCGCGAAAAAATAGGTTGGAAATGCTCACAAATTTGTGTTTTTACGTCGTTACAGACTTTTTGACATTTCGATTCAATGTGATGTAACTCATTAGTTAAATCCTCACGTGTTTGTTCAAGAGTTTGCTCCAATGAGTCTAACTTTTGAAGCTGTTGCTGTGTTTGACTCTGATTTTGTTCCATTTGTTTCTGATTTTGTTCCATTTGTTTCTGATTTTGTTCGATTGTGTCTAATTTTTGAAGATTTTGTCCCATTTGTTTCTGATTTTGTTCGAGCGTTGTGTCTAACTTTTGAAGCTTTTGTTGTGTTTGTCCCATTTGTTGTATTAATTGTAATAACAATGCACTGGTGTCTGGAACATGTTCCTCAGTGCTTTTCGGCAGTGAATTTGCACCGGAAACATTCACATTTTGACAAGCAGAAAATGTGTCTTGACTCATTTGAGAAAACGGTGAGGACCCAAATCCTGAATTCACAGCATTTGCGAGATTGTTTCCTGTCGTTTCGGATTCCTGAGGCGAGCTGTCGCCGACCGATCGATCGATAATGCTTCCCTGTTCTCTAATTGTTTCGCTGTCTACACCATTGTTTAACGCCTGCTCCATTTCCCTATGCACAGTTACTAAATTATTACTTTGAACATCTGTTAATTCATTACACAGTGGTGCTGGCAAGCTACGCTCGTCGTCACTATTATTTTTCAGTTTGCTTTGGAGCCTAGTGTTACGTTTTTCACACGCCATTATTGTCACAGTATTTCACACGACAACACAGAAAAACACAATTTGAAGAGCAAAAATAAGAAAACACATTAACATAGCACTGAAAATAATATCTAGTTAATTGCAAGCGCAGCTGCGAAATACTTGCTGCAAATCTACATGCATGCCACAACTGTTTTACTGTACAACAATGAAAAACTACAACTACAAAGGAAATTCTCTCTATAATTACGCGCTAGCAATAAACAAAATCTACACTAATTACACAAACTACAAGGAAAAAATCAGAAGATTCCAGTGAGGTATCCTCGGCTAAGGGTCGACATATGAAACGTCCCCTTTTGAACAATATACACGACTGTGCTTAACCTGACGCACAATATTTTTTAGCGCAACGCAATCTGACTTTCCACACACAATATTTTGTTAACGCAACGCAATCTGACTTTCAAAATTCTCTACAAGAGAATGGCCCTGACTAACATTAACCTGTACTTTTCAGAAATCACTTACCTCACAAAAATCTTGGTTACTCCCACTACTGCAATACAGCTAGCGCCACTACTGCCAGCTAAATAAAAGATTCAAACTATGGAAGGCACTAACTACTGATAGGGATAGTTACCAAATGAAAGATATTAATAGAGAACAAACAATGTATTTACCTTGATATCATTTATATATATATATAGCAGTTCATGACAAATTTCAAAACTCCGCCATCTCTCTCCCCACATCCACCACCGCTGGCGGCTCACCTCCAACTGCCCAGCGCTACGCGCTGTTCACAGCCAGCTGCCTAACACTACAATGGCGAGTATTACAACAATGCAAAGCAGCCACAGACTGCACACAGCACAGCGAGTGATTTTCATACAGAGGTGGCGTTACCAATAAAAAAACCTAAACAGCCTACTTACAACTATTACTAGCTGAAATTTATTGCAGAATTAAATTACTCTTCCTCCTCTCTCATTACTATTTCCAAGCCTATGATCTTAGTAACCTGTTGTTCTACTCCTTCCTCTACAACCGTATTCGAATACGGAATCACTATTAGATTTTCATGTCCCTCTACGTACTGTATTACTTGATGGATATCCTCATACACCCTCTCCTTTCCTTGATCTCCTGCTTTTGACAGTGATCTATGTGCCTGAAATGTTGTTGTCGGTGTGGCTTTATTTTCCATATCGATGACCAAAACCCTATCACTGAAATGTTTACAGTAACAGACTCTCGGCACTTCCTTCCTTTTCGTAACATACTACAGTTTTCGTCTGATATTACTCTATACTCGTCTGACAAGAAATCCTTGTCGTTTTCCATTCCAATCCACTGACAGCGTGGTAAGTAGACTTAGCGCCAACATTTCCGTGTTCAGATTTTCTAACTTCTCAATCACATTCAGTCTTGCGGCATTCTATACCCTACTTCGTAGAAAGTTACCCTTTCATTAGTGTTCAGAAATTTTATCACGGTCACTTCCCCATAGGCAACCCCTCCCGAGATGGGGGTGGGGGTCCAATCCGGAATCATTTGCTATTGGCGTTATCGTAGTGACAATTCTTCAGTTGCAGACCACAAGACCTGTGTGCACACATTACGCTTATTTAATGCTGTGGCTTCCGTGCCTTCTGCATCCTTGGGCCGTTGGTCTTAATCAATTTTCCGTCTTTTAGTGACAGTTTCCCGCCTCAAGGGCAAAGAGAGTGCGCTGACCCTCTGCGTCGCCACTTCTGGGGTGAATTCTTATGCCGGAAGTCTTCAGTATCCATTGCTAAGGATTTCTATTAAATATTTAAGCAGTGGCGAAGCTCGAACGCTGGACTCAAGACGTTCCTTTTACTAGTCAAATATGCATTCCCTAGCCATGGGTGGCAGTTATTTAAACTGTGCTAACTGTGGATCCACAACCATCATCTGTCTCGTATGATATTCATTTCTGTTCCAGTAAAGCTAAGAGTTGCCATATAAAAAAAAATCGCATTGATTACAGTTGTCAATTTTGCTGAAATCCTTTTAGAGATACACTTTCCAGTCTGTTTATCGCTCTAGAATAACAGAGAGAGGCATTGCTAGCTGAAAAGTAGTCTTATATATCCATGCTAGCCGAGATGGCTGCGGAAGGATGGTAACTGTGGTGCTTTGTAAAGAAATTTGTCCAGCGCTATTTTATGCCCCTCTTCTCCTTATCCTAGAACGTACAAGCTACAATGAGTTTCACTTCGAAATAAAGTCAGCTCTTGATTAGTGTTCATAATAACAAGATTACTATCTTAAAAGTATGTCATCAAAATTTTGAATGGAATACATGCTCCGAAAAAGTTACCTACCAATCTGCCTATGAACCATCCAGCATTTTTAGGGCATTCAGACATGATGTCGATGCGGCGACATATGTCTGGAGCATCAGTGTAGTTCTAACGTTTCTGGTGCAGTCTATTTCATCCCCATTAAGTTCGCGCCTTAGTTCTTGAAACAGGGAAGTGAATGCCTTGCATGTAAGGTGCACTGTTTCTCATGTTGCCCTTTCCACGCATGGAAAGTTCTTGCTTGGAAGTGTCCGCCCATCTTGATGTTGAATAATAATTCGTATCTAATCATTATCGTTAAACAGTGCTGAGGCAGATGTTTTGTGAGAAAAACATTCTTGACTAATGATATGCTTCTCATTTTGATCGAGAGTTTCTAAATAGAGTGAAATCATTGTGAGGTTTCAACCCTAGTGATTTAGTAAACTCGAGCATCTTATGATCTGTCACATTCTGCTTTCGCTGGAAATTGGCCTTCTGATGGCTGGGTCTGACGTATTTATATTTAATAGCCGCAATTATGCGTCCGATGAACATGTACTATAATGCCCTAACTGAGAAAAACGACTGTTTTTGCGTTCTTTTGTTTAATGATCAATCCTATATGGTCTATTGTGCGATCAGTCACTTTGAGATATTAGTTTACTTGGAATCTCTCCAATTTTATAAACAACGCCCAACATAAGAACAACTGCATATAAAGTATGGACTCATCTGTCGTTAAGGTACGAATTACTCACGATATTACACTTTACTCGAATCATACTGTTCGGCAATATGTCCATGGGCTGATTCGACAGCTATATTTTGCCAGTATAATGCTCCCAGACTTGTCTGTTCGAGGAACCCATACCGATAATATTGAACTTTCACGCGTAAAGTCCCTGTCTTTCTGTTGATTTTATCTCCGTTTTTAACAACTTAACACTTGCATTTAGCTCAAATCCATTTACAAATCGTTTTCTGTGTGCAGTTAAATAGTTAGTGATATTGAAGCCAATCCCAAAGAAAGCAGGTGTTGACAGATGTGAAAATTACCGAACTGTCAGTTTACTAAGTCACGGCCTCAAAATACTAACGCGAATTCTGTACAGACGAATGGAAAAACTGGTAGACGTCGGGGAAGATCAGTTTGGAATGCGTAGAAATATGGGAACACGTGAGGCAATACTTACCCTACGACTTATCTTAGAAGCTAGATTAAGAAAAGGCAAACCTACGTTTCTGGCATTTGTAGACTTGGAGAAAGCTTTTGACAATGTTGATTGGAATAATCTCTTTCAAATTCTGAAGGCGGCAGGGGTAAAATACAGGAAGCGAAAGGCTATTTACAATTTGTACAGAAACCAGAAGGCAGTTATAAGAATCGGGGGACATGAAAGGGAAGCAGTGGTTGGGAAGGGAGTGAGATGGGTTGTAGCCTCTCCCCGAGTCCGCAGCTCGTGGTCGTGCGGTTGCGTTCTCGCTTCCCACGCACGGGTTCCCGGGTTCGATTCCCGGCAGGGTCAGGGATTTTCTCTGCCTCGTGATGACTGGGTGTTGTGTGATGTCCTTAGGTTAGTTAGGTTTAAGTAGTTCTAAGTTCTAGGGGACTGATGACCATAGATGTTAAGTCCCATAGTGCTCAGAACCATTTGAACCTCTCCCCGATGTTATTCAATCAGTATATTGAGCAAGCAGTAGAGGAAACAAAAGAAAAATTCGGAGTAGTTATTAAAATCCATGGAGAAGAAATAAAAACTTTAAGGTTCGCCGATGACATTGTAATTCTGTCAGAGACCGCAAATTACTTGGAAGAGCAGTTGAACGGAATGGACAGTGTCTTGAAGGGAGGATATGAGATAAACATCAACAAAAGCAAAACTAGGATAATGAAATGTACTCTAATTAAGTCGGGCGATGCTGAGTTTATTTCCTTCTTTAGTGTGCCATGAGCTTCATTCAGAATTTTCTTAAAGACTATTCATGCAACCAGTTTAAGTCTGGCACACATTGCGTTATCGACGACAAAAGCAGAAAAGCATTGTACTTAACGAGTGTCCCTTTTTTTGGTAAGCATTGCACCGGTCTGTCTTCTTGTGTAAGCGATATCGTGCTCCTTGCGTACGCCATTTAGGACTTTATCTCCATAAGTGTCACGAACTAGACGCATTTTCATCTTCGTTCCAGATCCAAAAGAGTTGTACCCAGGGATATCAAGTTCGACTAGAAGATTCATGGGAATACCGCTCCCACCTCTATTGATATTTTTTCTAGTACTCATGTCATGAGACTGGGTGATTTGTTGTTTCCACGAGCAATTATATATCAAATTGGGAGCTTTCACCCAGCTGTTGTGCTTCAATGAGAAGCCGAGCCACATCACTGATGCCTTTCTCCCTCGATGTCTTATGACATATCACATATATGGTTTCATCTAGGAGATCCCCGTATGGTCTGTCTAAATCTGCATTACTCTTTCGGTTAACGGAGTAAGTAGTAGCGCTTATCTTCATCATCTTATTCTTTTCAACTGCGATGTGATGCTGCTGGTTACTGGTTTCAACATTTCCGAGAAATAAACAGCTAGTTGCAACTGCAAAAATGTTAACAATTGTAACACCCATCGAATAGCCTTCCACTCCTCAATAACATTACGCTGTTTTTACGATATACTGCTGAATACTACGTTGTATTTTAGATACCATACAGCTTGTAAATAGACTCTGAGACTACTGGTGATGACGATGGGAGTCATGTGTCTCAGCTGTCACCTCGATTTATCCACATATATCGGTTAGCTTTGTGTTGTCAACTCGGATTATCTCATTGACATATAGTTCACATTGCTGGAATACAGCATTCAACACCTCGACGTTTACAGCCCTCGTATTGATAAGAATTTCAGTTCCATTAATTTAGTGTTGATTGCCTCGAATTTTCTGGCAACGTGACATGTTGATGACTCCACTCTAGGCGTTCCCGTCTCTGAAAGAGTGTCAGAGGAAAACACACCGCAGGTCTCCTACAATAAAGGTCACTCTGCCTTCTGTACACCCAGATACAACAGGTCCAGGGGATGCTGCGAAGTTAGACGCCAGTTTCCCTGCAATACTGAGGCTGTACCGTCATGCACTTACAGAAAAATGACGGTCCTCTCTTCCCGATGTTACACGTCGTCGACAATAGGCTAGTCTTCGGAATTCAGTTTTGGTTTCTGTGAACCGACACCACATCCTAGAAACAACAGAACCATTTCCATTGAGCCATTGGGCAAAGTCAATTTGTGACTGTCCCGTTTCCATTCTTCCTAAGGTCCTCTACCTCAGAAAGTCTGGTAGGCGTCTTCTCTGGGCGACACTGCACCGTCTGTGACTGGGTACACAGCGATCGTAGGTGTGGGGCTACCTGGCGAACACTTGACCGTTTGATAGGTGCCATGACGTCATAGTTGGCGAGATTGTCCGGTGATCGTAATGCCATCTTCTGTGCAGTACGCGATCGTACAGATATTTCTTCACAGTTTGTAGGATTATATCGTAAATTAGACATAGGGTGAGGAAATAACTGTTTCATTTTTGACATAAGTGTATTTCTTTACAACATTCTTCCAGATTGCTGTGAGTACCGGTAGATTAGATGAAAATATGCTAATGACTTAAGCCACGTTACCTACTAAGAAATTCTCGTTGGAATTTCTGGGATACCAAAAAAGGTTTGGAAAGCCGTTTCACTCACTTCCATAGCACTGCAAATAGAAGACGCATACACGTCATCGTCAGTGCTCCCAACATGCCTAAACGTGGACAAAAAGTAAAACCAGAAAACTGAATACTCGTCATTGTTTTGTGGAAATTACGGACATTATTTTTCCAAAAAATATACAACAGACGTCTTAATCAATCGTCATCGTGTTATAACTATCCTGTCTACTACTGCTGTACCATAACCTTAAAGCTGGAAGCAGGTTGTGTAATAAAACTATTTTATTAAAGCAATTATGGTACAACGCAACAGAGCAGTCTTACCCTCTGGGAGGAATTTTGTTATGTTTACCGTGTTGTACCTAATGGAGGTACCTTATCGGTAAATGAAAGTCAGAATTATGTAAATATTCGAACAGTAACAAACAATATTTTTGCATAGCTATACTGTTTATGGAATAAGGAAAACGGTCGCCATCCTAATTAGGCAAGAGAAAGATTAACGTTCTCGTTTAAGCAAGTTGGTATAAGTAACTATAACGGGCAAACACAACCTAGACTTGGCCACACGTGAGTGCAATGAACTCTGACACATACATATGTTTTAAGATCGAAGCTAACAACTGGAGCAGCACAAACTATTTGCAAAAATATAACAGATACCGAAACACACTATTACTTGCAGGGCTTGTTCAAACTGAAAGGTCTTTATAACATTACTATTAACATTCATTGCAGGATCATAAATAGGACATAGGGTAAGTTTCTCTCAGTTAAATACTTTACTATTTAAAATGAAAGTTAATTGGAATCCACTAACAGGTTGCTTCTCACTATCATTTGCATAAGAAATTATGGTTTTCATAATTAGTGATCTTTCTGTTACTTGTTACCAAGCATTAACACAATAGACAAACTGTGGATCCTGTTATACTATTCATACGCACTTCTAATACACAAGAGAGACAAGCACTTACCAAACATGAGTATATAACGTTTCACAACTGCAGTTATCCAGTTTTACTACAGTGAGACACAAAATTAACATTTATGTAAGATACTGACTCACCTTCTGCGATTTACAACAGGCCGTAATGACATCATTTACTAAGGAAAACTTTATAAGCCTCAATCTTAACAACTTTTAATTTGAAGTTGGCAACAACACATTAATAAGCAGTTTTACTAGGAAAATTATTTTCAGCAAGCATCATTAACTTTAACTCTCTCTCTTACCACATTAACTTTAACTTTCTTTTTGCTATGTTCAAGAGGCATCAATTAGCAAAACACTGTGCTTTAATGTTGTTTCAGTAAGGACACTCGGAAACCACTTTAGTTCAAACGGAGAGGAACCTGAGAGGTGTTATGATAAGGAGAAAAATCAAGGTAGGTACATAAATTCAGTTATAAACTACCTTATATTCGAGCACACTAACACATCCATTAAGCTGATCCTTCACTGCACATTACTATAGTGCTCCATTACAGTGGTTGCGCAATGTGGTGGCGATTGCATGTTGGTAGGTGGAATTGCAGGTAGAATTGGTGGACTCTGTCATTTCTTGGTGACGGTGATAGATACAAATTCCAGAATAGTTCCAGCTATTTATCCATCAATCCGAGGCATTGGAAAGCGGCAGGAAAAGCCTCTCTCGGAACCAGCACAATATGCAACATTTGCATGACAGTATACAGTTTCGTAGCTCGTCCCCGACTGACTCTTGTACCACCTTTTCTACCTTGGCCAACCACAATTTGCGCGCGCTACACAGTTCCGTTCCCAAGGGGAACCACAACAACTTTTACATACAAACTAACTAAGAACCCTAAGTGAGGATCAGCAGTGTACATAACAGAGAACAAACATTTTAAATAAAACAGACCCTTTGCACATATTATCATTTCTACAAAAAATTATTCACACATAAATTACAATTGTTCCCTCAAAATAGGGGACAAAGAATGTAAATGACAGATATACTACATTTCATAGAATCAAACCACGACATCAAAGTTTTAAACAAAGAAAATAGTATAGAATTTTGTGTTATCTATTCAGACAAACACATTTACAGAGCTCAACGATGTAATATTAAATAAAACAAAAGCAAAATAAATCAGTAGAGTATCAGAGCTATGGTGTTACAATGTCGAGACGAAAATGCATTGAGAAAGCGCTGTGGGCAAATATTTTAAACACCAACAACCTGCTGGTACTGCTGAGAACGCATTCAACAGCGCTGTAATAGCAACAAAAGAAAACCTATGTATAATATCAGGCAAAACATAATAAGAATTATGGAAAGACGAAGAAATGCTTTAGTTGCCTACGCTTGCTGCCTGGATAGCTGCCCGCCTGGGCATTTTAAAAATTGGTAAACAATTCTAACATTTGCAGCTTGATGTGTTGGTAACCCAGTAAACTCATACACCTACTTGTCATTCTGGTGGAGAGCCATTATTTGCTGCAAAATCATCTCGTCTAAAGTGATATTCTCGTCTGCTCTCGTGTCCTTAAATTCTTGATGCAGCAAGTTATGAACACATTTCTCTGACAGACTTTTACAACAAATCGACTCGTAAAATTCTTCTTTGCTCAACCAATTCCATCAACCGAACACAAGCTGTACTGACTGCAAATAAATGATCGCAATATGCCTTTTTCACACATTAAAATTTTCTAGTTTCGTTATATTATTAAACTTCTCTACTGTACCGCATGCAAATTACTTGAAGAGTGGGGAGCATGCACATCATTGGCTGCCAATTCGAGGTATCTCATGTTTACTAGGTAGATCTGCACATTTTTAAGGTGTGTTGTGATGGCCTTTATGTGTCACTTTAAATTTCTCTTACAATGATCTGGCTGACATGACCATGAGAATCAAACCAGTCTGACACAAAACTGATCAGTGTCTATCTGCACAGATATCCCGATTGGAAGAGAATAACGGGTGGGAGGATCTAACCTTCAGTTTTCAGAAATTTTCCTATAGTTAACGGCTAGTCTGACAACAATACAACTTATTATCTGTTGTGTCGCTGCGGAAGTGAATAATAGTTTATCGCTCTTCTTCAGTACACGTATTTATGGACTCTGAATATTAATAATTACATCATTCAGATACTGCTGTATTGCTATTGTCTTGTGATTAAGCATTGTCATATTGTGTAACTGCCCTGAAGTTACGTTGAAAAGTAAACTTTCATTTTTGATTAAGTCTCACCTTTTGGAGTAGGTAATATATCCGATTCGTAATTATCCATTAACATGCATCAAATATACGTAAACTTCTCTTCCTATTAATGAAATTATCTCATTCTCTTCCAATTTTTTTGCATATTTCAAATACAGCACTGACCTACGAAATGTACGCATATGTCCTCATTGTACCACACATGATGTTCTGTATTCAAAGAGCTGAATTGCGTGCGTACATGTTCTTCAGAAGAGCGGTCGATCCGCGTGGGGGACCTAGCATTAACTACCGCACACGCACTTCGAACCTGTTCTGAACCGAGCGTCACACACTGTCCGAATTCCTCCTTTCTTAATCCCTCATTATATTAGATGCGTTGCATTGGGAAATACAATAGCCCATCCAAGACATTCGACATCTTGCTTAGTCTCTTCTGACGCTCGGAGGAAACAGACCCCGTCCTAATTCCTTTCGCACTCTCAAAGAAGCTTCCATACCCGCCATCGAACGACATACTTATTCAGGGTGTCAGCTAATAAATCCCAAAAGTAGGTAAACGTCTGATGCAAACATATTTCGTCCAACTAAAAGTTCAGTGTTATCCAAACCCCACAAAATGCAGCATTTTCAAATCAGTATATATGCATAACCAGTCATCACCACCACTTCACAACTCATTATAAACAGTTTGAAGTTAACAGTAAGGGAAGCAAAGCCATGTGTTGCAGTCATCAAAAAATATAACTAAACCTGTAGATCGACCGCATGCTTTTAAAGACATCGTATTAGCCAACAGTTCTGGCAATTTCATGTAGCAGTTCTCCGTTATAGAATCCTATATCAATACGTCATCTTCACAACAAAGAGAGATAATTCCTTTACATTTCTTAATAAAAAAAATAAGAAGTGTAATGGTAAGATTTTTGATTCAAAACTAGATTGTGAATTCCTGGTAGTTGCAAATTACTTTGTTAACGGTATGTGTACTTTGCTCTAAATTATTCTGGACAGATGCGATCTAAGTAGGCTAGAAGTGCATTCCGTATGGTTGATGACGCTCTATGGTGTAGTCAGAAGCGGTCGTCCCTCTTTAGGTGGTATCGCAGGCAAA
The DNA here is from genome assembly GCF_023898315.1 of Schistocerca nitens. Taxonomy (NCBI): domain Eukaryota; kingdom Metazoa; phylum Arthropoda; class Insecta; order Orthoptera; family Acrididae; genus Schistocerca; species Schistocerca nitens. The sequence continues at coordinate 158,598,358 of NC_064620.1, read as the reverse complement.
TTTGTCAACAATGAAACATCGCAGGACATGATGCGGGCAGTTGCGTAGCAACATTGCGATTTTGAATCGTGCTGCGTAAACATATTGTCTGTGCTTACGTGCTTTCTATCGAGTTATTCGTTGTGCTATAGTTGTCCATCTTAGCGCCACAAGCTTCTCCACTGAATATCTGCATCGCTTGCCGAAAACCGTCTTCAGATAGAAGAACGTAGTAAGGCAGCGTTGGGTGAGACGCTGAACGGAACCGTAAGTAACCAATCAACATCTTGCTTACCCAGATTAACATCATTTGCGGTTGATGTCTTGTGTAGATTACTACTGCTGATCACTGTGGCTTTACATACCACATCAGATGTATCTAGCTCTATTTACATATTTAATCATACCTACTAATTTTCACAGAAAAAAGCCCTTTCCGTGATTCGGGTCGACGATCAAGTTAAGAGAGTAGTTTTACAAAATCGTCAGAGATGGTTTTGGATTTTGAAGTACCCTGATGTGTACTTACCATTCTATAAATAGAGAGTGTTTCTTAGTTTCCATTTACATGCGAAACTGTTTGCTGCTCGCCAACGGAGTTTTGAGTGGTATTAGCAAACAGTATCACGTGAATTTCTAGATGTGCAGATCTACAACTTCATTTATACTCCGCAAAGCCACCCAACGGTGTGTGGCGGAGGGCACTTTACGTGCCACTTTCATTACCTCCTTTTCCTAGCATGATCCTTCATTTTGTTCATAGTGCAGTCAACGAAGAGCAAGCGGGTGATTCCCTTTTCTCTCTTTACCCTTGTCACAAGAAGGAATTACAAAAAGTTTCACAAAGTTATAATGACCCTTTCCATGCTCGCCTTATGAATTACTAGCGAGACAGCGCTAAGACAGCGACACGGGTTTTTTGTTTTACAGAAAGTGCAGTACCACCGTATGGAACACAGATATGAGCTACTAACAGTGCTAAGGCAAGGAATAGATTTGGATGGAAGCTATGCAAGTCTCAGCGCAATGTTCTACACTCCTTGAGAGCAAACCGATCCCTAGACACACTGTACGACAATTGTAACGCTCTTCAGGTAAAGGCGACTTCCTCTACCAAGATGCTCGCTGTCCAGTTTACGGAAAGACTACACTTCCTTATCATTTACTGTCCAGTTCTCTTATGTGGGTGCACAAAATAACTGCACTGGGCTCGCGTTATGTAGTGAGCTACTTTATGTTTATTAAGTCAGTACTTATTTGCGAATATATTTAGAACGATTCTGTGTAAAATGCGTTACCATAAACAACAGCTAAGTGTAATGAGGTCAGAGGCCTATGTAGTGAGAGTGGGAAAACAAAAGAATTGGTAAATGTGGCCCCTTGGTGTTGTCTGTATTGTAGATCTGTATAATCAAGTTGCAGCCAATGCTAAAATAATGGACGTCGAGAAAATTATTGGAATTCTCTGATCATTAAACGCGTTACTTGTAGACTGCATAAATCTGTCCCCTCAGAAATATCTATCACTTGTTGATGGAGCTACACTTAATGGACACACTTACCGCACATCGTCCACACACGTAAGAGGATTGAACAGGATATCCTGGGCAAGTATCGTATGTAAACAAAGAAGCGAACAGTTCTCGTCATGGATCAAGACGCTCTTTCCAGAAGAATGCTACTAATGATGCACAACGTGACCCAGAATCAATTGCCCCTGTCGGTTTTTGGGTTATTCAAGAACAAGATAAAAAGTGGATTTTAAACGCACCCACAACCACAAGCTTCGCCCCCAGTCCCTTCAGGATTGTTAGCAACTTGTGTGCGGCACTTTCTCCTTCCATGATATTACAATTTGCTACTACAGAAAAGTATTCCCCTAATTTTTCTCAGTTGATTGCAAATTATGTCAAAATGTTACTCACCAGCTGCAGATACAAAAACGTTATTGTTTTCCTACTTCTGTGCCGCGGGCGAATCCAAAGGGGTGAGGAGGGGGCAGCTTTCAACACAAAAAGGAAATAATATTGACACGCTGAATTCTCTCTAGCCAATCATACAGATACAAACATTCGGTGTATGTATGAAGTAGGTGGAACATATTAGGAGTACGTATTAGGCGCATGTATCGGCATACTTCTATCTCATTTCATCTTTCACAGCTAAAATTGCAAGAGATGCCTATCTTCCATCTTCTTCCCCTTCTCTCCACCCCAGCAACAATCTATCAAGTCCCATTAATTGCTGTTAAGAGGTTGTGTGTACGTCCTACATCTACGTCAAATCTGCACACGCTACTTGATGGTGTGTTTCCGTGGTTACTTCTGGTACCACTAAGAGATATCCCCATCGCTGTTGCATTCGCGAAAGTTTAAGGGAAGATTGATTTTCGGTAAACCTCTGTATTAGTTCCAGTTTCTCGAATTTTTCCATTGTGTAATTTTCACGATGTAAAAGGAACTATGTGATTTATTCGTCTCCTCCCAGAAAGTACTGTCTCGCATTTACGTGGTAAACTTCTGTGTGATGAGCAACGCCTCTCTTCTGCCGTCTGCCACTGGAGCTCGCTGAATATCTCTGTAACACTCTCGCGCTGACTAAACGATCCAGTGGCACCCCACTTTTCATTGGATCTTTTCTCTCTCTTTTCTATTAGTCCTACATGCTCATGACGCCAAGGTGATGAGCGTTATTCAACAATTAGTCGAACAAGCCTTTAGCAAACCACTTCTGTCGTGGACTAGATGCATTTCCGTATCTTCCGTCTGGTATCCGTGTTTGGATTACTGAAGAATGGGATAAACGCATCGGCTTTGACCAATGACATGAAGTATTGCTCTTATTTAACAGCATAGGCGAATGTTGGGAAACAAAGGAATGCAGAACAGAGAAAACACATGGTAGTAATTTCACGTACATCCATATTTCGAACGTAATATTAAGTATATTGCTTCTTTGAGTCATAGTGTCCTATTCTTCAGTTGAATTACAATCTGAACTGAGGAGTGGAATACTAGTTCAGAAAAAAAGAAACCATTAAAAATGGACAGAATTAACGCTAGCATGAACTACCACAGTTGACATGTATGATTTGTATCCCGAACTTGAGTCAATCTGTGTTGGTTAACTGCAGTACGTGATACGAATATAACATATGTCGACTTGTAGGTCAGATGAAAAAATGGATACAAATTCTACAGTTGCTCCTTTCTTTGCCTCCACTACTACTAGAATTGTATTCTTCAGTGGATACTAGTGCTAGGGAGAGCCAGAAACTCAACAAGCAAGACGAGAAACCGATAGTGCGTGGCATTGGCATCCTGCACCTCATTTCAGCTACGAAAGTCGTATCCTGTTCTTTAGTGGAATAGTCGGAAACGGCCGTTGCATATTAGCTTAGGTACCAGGCCAATTTGTCAACAGTGAAGTATCGCACGACATGACGAAGTCAGTTGCGAAGCAACACTGAGATTGTGAATCGCGCTGTTCATACATATTTTCTATGCTTACGTGATTTTCGTTGAGTTACTCCTTGTGCTAAGTGCTTCTTCTTGGCGAGAAAAAAAAAGTCAACTAAATATCTCAATTGCTTGTCGAGTAGCTTCCTCAAATAGAAGAACATAAAATGCCAGTTACCGGGTGGGACACTGCACGGAACTATGAGTGATCAGTCAATACCTTTTCTCGGTAATCTCTTAGCCACACTAACTTCCTGTACTGCTGATGTTGACCGTACGCGTCTGGCGCTGACCGTTGGAGCCTCATGTCAAATCGAACTGATCTAGCCTTTTTTGGATGTTTATTTGTACCAGTTACATTTTATTAGAAACAGATACTTTCCGGATATCCGAGTTAATGGTCATCGTAATAGAGTAGTCTTATAAAATTGGCGGACGTGGTATCGGTAAATGATGTACTCTACTGGGTTTCCTTCATTCTATAAATTTACAATATTTTCTATTATTCTTTATCAAGTGGGTATATTGGTCATGCACCGACGTCGTTCTGCGTCGTATTAGCATACTGTATCATGTTGCATCCTGCAAAACTTGTAGTTTACAAACATGCTTTATTTTATTCTGAGCTACTCACCAGCTGCCGATACACGCACGAACACCAGTGGGAGAAGAGGGAACCCTTTCCTACCTAGAGAGAAATAGGCGTCTGTGTAACGTCTACGAGGTGCAAGTTTGACCTCTCCTGAAGTAAGTGCAGCTAGAATCTTTCTGATTGTCGATTTAGATTCTACTAAGGAGACGCTACGCTCCGTTAACTCCTGACCTGTCCTCGAACCAACTGACACCGTAATACTCTATTTGACAAATTGGTTAAAGTACTTAGATGCCATGGACGGACGTCATTGTAACTTCATATCGGGAGCCACCGTCGGTGGATGTATACGAATAAACGATTTACAGTTGTTATTCGCTGTGATATGTAGAGCGTCCTCCAGAATGCAGTAGTCCTGTTCGTGTTTAGTGTTGTCAAGAGCCCTGCCAGGATATATGTGCGGCGTAAATACTATCAGATATGGAGTGATCACTGTGAAGACATTTCGCTTACACGAGTGAGACGGGTTATCTGCACCTGACGGGTACACTACAGTCATCTAGAGTTGTCTAAATTTACTACTCAAAGAACTGAACAGTGGTGCCATGATTCAATAGTACAGTACAAGAGTCTCTATAAACCGCTTGCATGATATCTTGGTACTCTCGTTGCGAGCGTGATCGTCATATTTGTTCTGGATAAAACTTGTCTGGCCACTAAGTCGAAGGTCAAATCGGTCCCAGTGCCAACATCTATATCAAGGAACTATCAAGTTGTGGGCCATTCCAAACTGGGTCTGTGTGCATCTTGGCCAGTGGGGGAGGAGCGCAATAATAATAAGTGATCTGTTATTGCAAATCTCTTAGGAAATTCCACTCGACATTGTAATCACCGAAACAGAATAACATAGCAGCTCAACGATGAAGCTCCATTTTGTTTCCCTCCCACCCTTTCATTTTTGGTTATTTCGGCATTTGCAACTTGTTTAGCAAAGCCTAAATGTGGTGGCAAGTGTCTTGCTGACGTTCTGAACGTAGTTGTCGAGTCCTGATGGCCGAACATCTGTAGTGTTGATGTACTAAAAACCACTTGCTATGTCTATAAATTGTCGCCAATGAACTCCGCAATTCACTACACAGAATATAATGGACGGTTCATTACGTCGATAATACAGGTTCTGATCCTGTTCCATTCACATATTGAGATTGGGAAAAAATGCGCTCTACATTTTCCTGAGCGTGCCCTCTTCTTTCTTATACCCATGATACCTACTGGGGTTTTAAGCCAGTAACATCCGAAAGTCATACAGACTGTCATAATTTACTTAACAAGAGTGTGCAAGAACTACCTTGTCTTCCTTCCAAACAAGATCGTTAAAGTTACTCGACTATTTGTGTTCCACTTTTGTATGAGCTGTACTGAGATGTGCGTCTATTAATTTTGTATGATTTATTGTACTAAAGAACGGAATACAAACCACCAGCTTTGGAAAAGTCTTCACAAGTTACCACTGATGATGAAGTGCGAAGACATAGACAAATGTTGACAAACTAAAGAATGTAGTACAAAGTAGACAGATTGTGGATATATACCACATATATCCAAATATCGAACGTAATGTTTCATAAATCTCTTTTTTCGGAGCACACGGTCCAGGTATCCTCTTATTGTGTTAAGCCATATAGGAAAACAGAAGGATAGGATACAAATGTAACCGAAAGCCAAAACGAAAAAAGGTGGCATACGTAACCGTGGCATGGAAGGAATACCTTAGTTGACACATAAAGTTTGTATCTTGTGATTCAGTTGACCCACATAGGTCGAGTGAAACACAAGACACAAATCTCACGTATGTCGGTTTTCCATCTTCTCTAGTACTATTGCCAACTGAAGAATAGGATACGAGTACTAGAGAAAGCGCAAAAAGAGAAGAACATGAAATTTTTATCCAATTCTTCAGCTGACTTGTATAAATTACTTGACTTATAAAGATCAATTGAAGAATAGGATACTATTACTAGTGAATACGAAAAGGTTACAAACGTGACATTTGTATCCTGTCCTTGGTTTGACCTATATGGGATAATACGTAGTAATAGCGAAGGTGGAAAAGCGACAAACGTGAAATTTTTATCCTGTGATTATGAATGGGATTCTAGTATTAACGAAGGCGAAAAAACGCTGCAAATGTAAAATTTTTATCCATTACTGCAGTTGGCCTACGCAGGGTGTTTTCGTAAGACGGTCAAAAATGTGACAGGACATAGAGAATGCTCCACTGAGCAATTTGAGGTAGGGAACCCGCAGTCCGGAAGCGAGCTTAAGGGGTTATGGAAGGAAACTTGTCTACCTCTTTGTTTAGCATTGTTGGTTTGTTAGGTTATTTACTAAAAAGCGTTCAAGTTTACACGTTCTCTGCTGTTTATACACATGTACATTCATTACTTCTTTCTAGGAAACAAGAAAGAGGAGCCTGATTGTTGGGAATTCATGATGGAGGATCTGTTTACTTTATTTGTCGATAAGGTGGCTCTGTTGTACCGTATTTAGACTGTCCCACGACAAAATGTGCTATGAACCAACGACAGACCTATTTAATACTCGGTGATATTCAGAGACGTACAGTAGAATAGGATGGTGCAGTACTGGCAAGACGTGCATGTTGTGTGTGGGGAAATACGTTGCAAACTCTCGCTGCCGAAAGGTTATACTGGGAACGATTTCCTAACAGGCATATTCCGCCACGACGATTGTTTATTTCTCTCGATCAACGAATTTTGGAGACTGGTTTAGTAGAAAGAAGAAACGAGGGACCTGCAAACATGAACACCACTCTCACATCCAATTTTGAAGTGGAGGTGTTGGAACGTGTTGCAGCGGACCCACTACGAGTAGTCGTCGTATTGCACGTGAAAGGGATGCTTCACATGCTAGCGGGTAGCGAGTAGTCCACGAAAACTTTAAACCCATATCACCCACAACGTGTACATGTAATGCTTGTGACTGACTTTGCTCCAAGGGTACTATTGCGTCAGTAGTTGCACATATCGACCAGCTATCCCCTAAATTTGTGACGAGGCCTCATTTGATTGAAATGGTGTTTCAAACAGCATGAATAGCCACGTGTGGGATGACGAATCCCTCACGCTGTAATAGCGACACACCATCATGGATGTTTTGCTGAGAATAACGGGGGGGGGGGGGGGGGGGGCTTCAGCATTGTAAGCGACAATCTCTTTGGCCATATCTTCAACCTGGTCGTCTGAGTGACACCTGTACTTAAGGTTCTCTCAAAGTGTTCTACCTCAGTTGTTGGAGTACGCAGCCTTGGCTGCTCGTGAGAGGATGTGGATGCTCCATGCAAGTGCACGGCCTCACTTCAGTTTGGATGTTTGGAGCCATCTCAGTGCTCTATATCCTGGTCGCTGCATTGGAAATGGAGGTCCTATTCCATGGCCTGCTAGGTCACCTGACCTGAATCCACTTGATTATTTCGATCGGGTCACTTCTGTGTGAGACCCCAATGTATGCGGAAGTGCAATTAGTTGCCAGAATTACAGCTGCCCGTGTTGTGATTGAAAGACGCCAGAGATATTTGACTGGGTGCGTCATAAATTGTTCGCCGATGTCATGAGTGGGTTGAGGCTGATGGCCGTCAGTATCAGCACATTTTGTAAGTTACAGGAGAAATGGTACATTCATTGTGTCAGTGATAGTGTTTGCAGTTAACTGTAACTATTGTAAATAAGAATGTATACAGTAGTGTGATTTTAATTCCTATTAACCTCTTACGATGGCTTCTCCAACTCCCATTTCCCTGCCTCAAATTGTTCAGTGGAGCATTCTGTATGTCCAGTCAAATTTTTTACGCCCTTACGGAAACACCCTGTATAGACCAGTGGCAGAGTAGGATTATGATACCAGCTTACGCAAAATAGCAAAACTGTAAAGTTTGTTTTCTGCACTTCAGTTGACCTTTATTTCAGCTGACCTATACAGATCAACTCATCAGAAGAATATGACATTAGTACTAGCGAAGGAGAAGAAAGCGATAAACCTTAAATTTGCATCTTGTACATGAGTTGGTCTATAGAGGTCAGCTGAAGAATAGAGTACAACGTATAGCATTCGTAGTTCAACTGAGGTACACAATGCCATTTTATGTACATCGGTTTTTTTGTTTTCGCTAGTACTAGTATTTTACTCTTTACTTGACCTATATACTACAGGATACAAATCAAGTACAGAGGAAACAGCGACAGGAACGACTCAGTTTCAGACAAAGATATAATTGGAAACATGTACACAAATGATTTAAAATTACCACAAGTGACAATAATCATTCACAAAATCTCTCTCTTAATGACATATTCATTTATTTTTATCTATGATTAAGATTCAGAAGGATTTAGGTTGCAGTAGGTACTGGGAGATGAAGAAGCTTGCAAAGTATAGAGTAGCATGGAGAGCTACCACAACAAAAACATATGGCACTTTGTCACTAAATATATAGCCGATTTTTTATCGGTAGCCCATGAATAATCCCACTAATACCCATGATTAATATATGACGTCATTGTGCAAAAGCAATGAGTCGAATCCCATTCTTCTGTTGGCGCATGCTAGCAGCGTGTCTCTTAATTCATGTGATTTCTAGTGACCTTTCGCAAAGAAGTCATGCTGCTACCACATACTGTAATGGAGTAGTTGCCTGTTGGCGATTTCCTATATAGATGGACTGTATTTATATATATGGACTGTATCTATTTAGAGCGCTTCTAAAAACCTAAGTCTAGCATTCGCCTTTCCTAATTATCGTCACATTTCATTCTGCTTTTTGTACTACCCTAAATATTTGTACCATGTGACGAGACGTGCTCAATACGTTCAAAACTATTTTTGTGTTCACAGGGAATCGAATTATTTATCTTTGTTATAGGCACAATCACTTTTATCCGTATTTAAAGAGAACCATTATCGATTTTGTCAAAAACTTTCTGTACCTCTGCAGGACTGCCGAACGAAGATACTTTTCTGCAAGAAAGAAAATTTTCAGATAACATTCTTGTACTGCTTCTGATCCTTTTTGAGAAATCGCATTTCTATACTGAGACCGTCAGAGGTCTTACAACGCTTTCTTGGCGATCTCTCGATGTTTCTTTCATTTCTGTGTAACATCCGACAGCCAGTAGAACGTGTTACGCTGTGTTAGTTACGGCAAACACAAGATATGTGTCTAGTGCACTCACTTTTCTTATTTTAGTCTTTCTCGATGCTGTTTAATGTTTCGACATTATTGCGATTTACACGGACATCAACACTGTGTGTCTGGCTGCATTTGTGCGTATTTTTTGCAGTTATATTCTTATGAATCTCAGAGTTATTGCCTTTTGATAGCTGTTTTATAGCTTTAACCGCAAAACATATACCAGTCAGAGGAAGCAGAGACGAGTCGCTACAGTATTAACGAGAAACTTTCAGAATTCGACACTAGTAATGTTCCTTTGTCTCCTGCTACGTTCTCAAATGGTATGATCAGTTCTATTTGGTATCTTCAGAAAGTAATGAAATTTGACCGACCTCGGTTTCTAGCGTCCAAACAATGGTGACCATTTCTGAAAGTCAGCAACTAATTAACAGAAGCACAAGACAAGACGCATCTAGTGGTTTCATGTGCATATTGTCATAATGATTAGATTAAGAAGTCTTCTTAGAACTCTCACCCTATTGCGATTTCATACTTGATGACTGACCAGCAGCCTACAATGCATAAGCTGTCATTGTATTAGATTAACGTGTGAACTCAGGTCAATACTTGAAGTGACTATAAATCTTTCTTCGCAGATGTTCCGAAGGCTCTTCGGCGCTTTCTGCCTCCGCTTTCGGGGGGAGTCAGATGATGAGTCTTTCGAAGACCTCATAGATGAAGATTTAATTGGAAAGCCAGAGGTGAGAAACATCGAGATATATTGAAAAAACTGTAATTATTATTAGGAGTATGAATTTTCTACTTAGTAAGACAATTACCATACATTACGTCACAAATTACCATCACAAATACTGAAAGTTACAAGTCTATCTTAGTTATTCGAAGAACTGTCAATCTTCGTATAACAGCTGCCTTCATACGTTCGTATAAACGAGTTTCTAGCATCAATCAAAGGAAGAATCGATGGACTGCCTAGATAGTCGTTTAATGAGTACATAGTACCCAGCAGTCAGATAAAAACTGCTGTTCATGTCTGCACTTAAGTTCCAATAATCTCGGACACAATAGATGTTCTGCACCATATTACTTATTGAAGTCACGTTTATTCACACGTACATTTTCATCAATATAGTAAAAGGAGTGAGAAGCGGTATGCTGATAGTAACATGTAAAACTTCAAGATCTGGCAACAAACTAATTCGCGGGGTATTTCACTTAGATCACTAAACCACTTACAACATATTTTCCATCTCGACACAAGATAAAATGCTATCGATATTCCCATCATATTACCATCTGAAAATGAGTCCAACGATGAGCAGCTAAATCTCAGGTTTTTTGATACAATAATTAAAAGTTGCAAAGCTTCCAAATTTGATAACATTAATGTTGCAATAGTTTTTATTTTATGCATAAATAAACACTCAGGAAATATTATGCTTTAGATAAACAGTAGAAAACATGCTAGTAACCACAATAAAATAGATTGTGACGGTGGCAACAAATCTCCTACAGAGGATGAGCGCCGCGCGTTGGCGGCTGCGCTCAGACGAGGACGAGTTGGTGCTGCTGGCAGCGCAGGCGGAGAAGACCCGGCCACCACCTGCTGCTGTTGACGTAGACTGCGGCAAAGTCATCGGGAAGGTAAGCTGGCAGTGTGGCTGTCACTAAGGGTGGGTGCGACACACTACCAACAGGTTAGGGGGCGACGAAATTCTAGACCAAGCTCAGATATTACACATTGGTGAATCATAAAGCAACCCTCCCCCAACCCCTCGCTCTGTGCACCCCACCACCACCTCCCCATTTCAAGCTCATACAATGTTGCGAAGTGACGTTGATAAATAATCAAAGTAGAGGCGTTCTTCTAAATTACCTAAACACGAAGAATTATTACTCAGGACTTTCACGGACCTGTTCAGTGCATGAATCTTACATTTCTTACCGTTGTGATATAGCTGTAGATCGGTAGCTAGTGCCCAAGTTAGCATACTCCTTGGGAGGAGCTTACTTCTTAGTGATTTTATTTCCTGCGAAATCTCCAAAACTGACAATTCCGAGACACTACATGCCCATCCGGAAGATACTATCCTCTTCTAATGAAATATAATGAAGTCATAGCTCCACTAATTTAACTGAAATACAAATCCAAATCTCCCAGAGTATAATCACCTAGGAAATTTGATTTTCTTATGCTGTTTGATACTGAATATTTTCACATTTGTCTCACGACTCATAGCCTACTACAAGTAGTCATCAAATGGTATCCTTAGCGTATCCTTAGCGTACAGGGTTCTTTCATAAGACATACGCATTTTAAGACTACTACAATGTTGCTCAATACTTATTAGGTTGAGAGATCTTGTCATCGTTCACGAATACGTTTGGAGCACTTTTCTTTTCTCTTATCAAATAAAAAAACAGAACAGAAACTGCTTATGTATACTTTTCGTGTCAAAATAACCTTAGAGAATCTTTGATACTATTGTTATGTGGGTAAGGTATAAGTATTAACGCAAAGAATTGTTTTTCTGTGCAGGTGAATGACGCTTGGCTAATTTTGACCACAGCCGAGATCCATGAGCCTCCAGCGACGGTGAATGAGGAGGACATCCCGCCGATACCTCGCCGCCGCAGAGGGTGTCGGAGGTGCTGGGCGGAGAGAGTCGGGGCGAAGACCGTTGTGAGCCCACATGGTGGCCGGGCTCACTGCTTCACTACCCACTAAACGTATTTCAAGGACGGCAGAAGACGAGGAACTCCAGCTGATATCTCGTCACTCTGGATAGTGTGGGAAGTGCTGGGAGGAGAAAGTTGGGGCAAAGACTGTTGTGCTCTTACACCTTGAGCGAGGACATTGGGCAATCAACCAATAATTATATTCATGAGACAACAAGGAGGGTAGATGACGAAGTACTCCCTTCGATGCCACGTCTCCAGAGAGGGTGTGACAGGTGCTGGGTGAAAAAAATTTTTTGTTTGCATGGAGTCTGTGGAGACTGGCTCACCAACCAATAAACATATTCATGAGAAATGAAGCCCATTAGATAACGAGTGAGTCCCGCCGATGCCACATCGCGAAGTTGGCATCGGAGGTCCTGGGTGAAGAAAGAATGACAATTTAGTGCTATTGCATTATGAGTGGAGACACAAGCTCAACAGCCAATAAACATTTTGATGAGTCATGAAGCGCATCAGATAACGAGTGATTCCCGCCGATGCCACATCTCCAAAGTTGGCATCGGAGGTCCTGGGTGAAGAAAGAATTACAATTTTGTGCTATTGCATTATGGGTGGAAACACAAGCTCACCAGCCAATAAACATAGTGATGAGACATGAAGCCCATCAGATAAGGAGTGATTCCCGCCGATGCCACGTAGCCAAAGGTGACATCGGAGGTCCTGGGTGTAGAAAATCGGAGTGAAGACCGTTGCGCAGTTGCATGGTGGGTCGGGACACTCGCTCACCAGGGGCAAGAAGAACAACAGATGACGAGGAACTCTTGCCGATGTCACTTCGCAAGAGAGATGTCACAACCATGTGAATTAACATGTCTAAATTGAATAATTTTTTGAACTGAGTAATACAATAAATTTATGAAAGGTATATATCTGGATTTCTCACTTTATATGTTCGTGTGTTAACTATGTTTTCTTGTCACTCTGCTCTCCTTTAACAGATACTGAAATAACTATTAAAAGTTTCACCAAGTATTCATGTCTCTCTCTTTATAAATGTGACTGCACAGAGAGAAATATTTAGCAGTGTTACCTCTTTAGATGGGGATTTCACACGCCCTATTATACGTGAACTGCGCAATTATCAGTACATAGGCTACCCTTATTCAACGGAAAATCACAAGTTAATTAGAGGTCATTTGGTTCACAACTACTGGTCAAAACAAACAAATGATCTTTTATCTTAGTGTTAACAACTTCTTCCAAGTGGTGCTCTGTGCAACAATATATTTACATAAATTCCTCTGATACTGAATTAGCAGTAAATTAAATTGATGTGTATCATAAAGAAAAATCAATGGCGGGATTGTGTTATGTGCTCAGACACCCACACCAAAAGAGAAGCGTAGACAGAGGAGAACACTCTGAACATCGAGGAAAACATACTCGGTACGCTAATCTAAAAACTCTTCAACTCTTCGCTGAACTTAAATGATATGTTTCTGGACGTAACAAAAATTAACATTCCAGCATAGTAAATAATGATACGGTTCTGAATTTACAGTACACCTTATTCCTTCATGAGTCAGTTGCTAATGACGTGGAAAACCATCTTTAACACAAGATATATATTTCCCCATACACTGTTAATCGACAGCTCTTGTCACTCATGCTTGAAAGCTTGTTGTGTAGTCGCATGTAGTATATCACGAACATTAGTAAAAAATCGTTTTTAATATTTATTTTCGACATTTTGGAGATTATATAATTTTTGAAATGGTATCGATCTCTGTGGTGGAGTGATAAGATGCTGCACTGTAGTAAAAGCCATAATATTTTCAATTAATTTAAATACTGAAAACACATGGATTATGTAAACAACTTTTCTTTTACAATACAGCACGACGGCAATGAAAGACAGATAACAATAATTTCGATCAGAATGAACACAATAAGAGCAGCCCCAACGAAAAGCAGTTATTAAACCCACAGTCGAAACCAAATGATGATGCATGTAATTTAAAACGACTTTCCTACTGGCCGGTGAAGGACCACCTTATGGCGTCCTACGGTCTGCAGTGCCTTCGGGATAGTGCCCCCTGTTAACAGTACCCGCTGTGGGAAACCTACCCTCGTGAACCGAGCGGGGGCAGGCTCACATCGAGTAACTTCCGGTCGGCACCACCCTTGGTCCACCCACTGTTTCATCATAGGACGTAAAACAAAATGGCATAAACAAGTTTTGGACAAATTCCCTCAGCCCTTTAGATATTCAGCTCAGGCTATCTGCTCACCATGCATATAACGATAAGATTCACTGATGACATTGCTATCCTCAGTGAACGGATTAACAGACTAACGACTACATAATGTGGACAGAGAGTAAGCCTAAGGAAGACGAAGATAATGAGAGGTTGAAAAATGAGAACAATGGGAAACGAAACATCTATTGGGGATTCAAAGTAGACAATGTAAAGGAGGACATGAAAAGCAGACCAGTGCATTTGTGTCCAATATAAGTCTACTACTATCAAATATACCCGATAATTTCATGAAGATATTTCTGAGAATGTACGTTTGGCAGAAAGCATTCTATCGTAGTGAAACACGGGCTGTGGTAGAGCGGAACCAGAAGGAAAACGGAGCATTTGGGATGTGATGGAACAGAATAGTGTTGAAAATAATGTAGACTGAATAGTTAAGTAATGAGGAGGATCTCCGTAGAATCGGCCAGGAAAGGAATGTATGAAAAATACTGACAGGATGATAGGACATCTGTTAATACATAATGGAACAACTTTCATGGTACAACAAGGAACTGTAGGGGGTAGAAACTGTAGAGGAGAAACGAGATCGGAGTTAATCAAGCAGACTGGTGAGAATGTCTCAGATGATTATGTTGGAAAAGGAGAGGAATCCGTAGTGGGCCGTAGGCTGCTTCGAGCCAGTCAGAAAACAGGAAGATGACAGGCGAATATCTTGCTCACGCAGGCAGCGGGGTTGAAAAATCGACGCCCCTTGCCACCTTGCAAACAAATCAGCTATGCGTGCCACAACAGCGTAGTGATTCACCTCTTGAAACCAATTTTAAGACATTAATTCTTATTAAATCCATAAATATACAAAATAACCGTACGCTGTCTGTGATCGTAAGGAGTCTTCTACTGATCGAGCTTCTATTGTGAATGTAGGCTGCAAATGCTGATTGTTATTGTTAGCCAAAGGGGAATCTGCGAAGGGTAATGCAAAGGAAGCGAAGCGGGATGTTATGTGAAGGAATAACGCTTTTTCACGAGAATTAACACCTCAGTACATTCCTCGTCATACAGAATCAGCTGCCACGGTTTGGGTAGGAGGTGCTAAACCACGCTCGTTTCAGCTCTGGCCTTGCACCAAATGACTTTGTACTCTTTCACTTCCTTACATGCTTTAAGCATTGCCACTACGAGGTGTAGATACAGGTAGCAGTGGTTCCAGATGTTGGTAATAGATCCCTGTGACGTGGCATGCTATTGTCGTGTCCGTTTTTTATGGCTGTTGGAACCAATGGAAAACCCATGTACATCGTCAGCTATGTAGCAGTTTGTCCATTACTCAGCGCAGTCTCTTCGCCGATTTTGAAAATTTCTTTCGGAGCACACCAAGCGTGTCATGATTAATCCTTCAGTTAATATAATCCCAAAATTTATCACGTTTGAAAAGTTGAAATGACGTAGTCGTAGTAGTATATAAATTAACTCATTTCTTTTCTTCACCTAGGCTGGACTGTTCGATAGATCTGGACATCCAGACATTCAGGATGAAATGCGGCAGTTGACGCTCAAGAGCATGGCCTGAATCGATCGCCCGAGGAGAACCTGAGAAGAGTGGGGACGTACTACAAGCAAATATCTCTGCAAAACGATCCCCCCCATCCACAGACGTAACAATGAAGATGCCGCCGATATCTACACATACAAAATTTACACATTCGAAAGTAAATAAGTTAACACTTTTTAGTATCCATTACGGTTTCCTCTAATCAATTTCGAACTGACTTCCCATACACCACATTTCCCTCAAAAACTACATCCTAATACCAACACCTGCACCTGAAAGACAATTATTACACACAGTCATATTTGAGCAACTGACAAACAGTTCCGTGCTTCTGTTCTTAATACCTTTGTTTATAACGGGTGATACAGCGGCAACTACCAGTTAGTTATTTCGAACCCGCATTACGTGTGTATCAGGAACGGCATTCAGACAGGCGAAATTCACGTAATCCATATAATATTCATCTCTGAGATTTGCGGCACTGTTAACAAACGGAATGGTCATTAGTTACACGGTATTTCTGAGCCAAGGTACAACTTACTTCTGCCGTACTCAATTAAGTATCTCCTATCTTCCTTTGTGTAGTCAGCAGCGTCATACAGGTTTTGACTCTCTCTGTTAGTTTATTCAATTAATAGTACTTAATCTATTGTAACTGGTTGAGAAAAGTAGGCTTATAAAGTGTGCATCATCATCAGAAACAACGAAATTAACAGGAGATATGAAACTATGAGGTGCGGAAGCAAAAGCGCTCGAGCACGGATACTTGGATATATATGCCAGAAGTAAGGTATATCTTGGTCCCAAAGTGCCTTGTAACTCATGACAAATACTCAAATTTTGTACAGTATGATTTAGCTTGCTAACAGTTGCCCAAACCTCTGAGAGGGAACTTATATCGATTCCGTTTCTATATAGCCTGGCTCGATACCGTTCCGGATACACATGTAGTGTAAGTTGTATAAAACGAATCAATAGGAGCAACTGAATCACCCAGTCTAAATAGCAGCCTAAAGCACTTTTGGCCCCTCTTAACGCTTTTGTAAGTGACTGTTCGGCCTCACGTGCCTTATCACATATCTACTCAGTGGCGCGATATTCTCTTGCTGCATTGCTATCCTGTAAATAATTGCCATCAACCTCTCTCCTTGTGGCAACTTTTAAACCTCAAGATATTTTTTGCTTTATTTTACCACTGAAATCCATTAACTTGTTCCTATGCATTAAGTTACGTGTATCCGGTAATTACAAAGTGAATTCAAACTCAGTATTACGTTTTTAAACTATTCGAGAATTTTCAAACGGTCGGTCTCTGTAATGATACAGCGTTTGGAGTGCTGTACCATCCATTTGTTCCCACCACGCGACACATGGAATGTAAGTAGCTGTAGTTTGTTATAATGTTTAGATACGGTTTAATGGATTTTGAATTTTGTTGTTACCACTGCAATACTGGAAGAAATGTTTGTCTTTATTTCTGTTTCATGATACGAGTGGGGTGTGGCAGTGGCGGAATGAAAGGTCTTCCCGTCGCCACACAATCAGAGTTGCAAACCATCAGAAACGTGACAACGACGGTCAAGATCGAAAGAAGATTTCTCGAATCGACTCGCCCAACCTTACCGTAATAGTGGAAAAAAAAGTAGAATTTTACATACTGAAAAAGATTTTGTATGGAATTGACATTGTAAAGATCGAGAGAGGTCATGTTCAGCTTTAGTCATGAATGGCTGCACATTTACTCATCCACGTTGTTAATGCTTGATAAGTGGCTATATATAACTGTATGATTTCACTGTAACAAAGAGGATAATGAGTGAAGTTATTAATTTTGTAGGTGTTTAGTTGAAAAGTTTATATGAAGATATTTGTTACGAACTGAGTCCGAGTGGAATGTATTTTGGACTAAGTAAAGTCGATTGTTTAAAGTTGAAGCGAGCTTAATGAAACGGAAGATGGAATTATACAGGATAATGCTATCTTTGGAATATTTAATGCTCGGACGTGATATTTTATGGACTACATCTCACGCCAATTAGGATCCTGGGATTTTCTTTAGCAGGCATACAAAAGATAAAGCTAACTTCATAACACTGTAGAAACGAGGATTTAGGAAATTACGGGCGAAATAAGTTTTCAATTGACAGTTACATATCAACAGACAAAGATCATCTTTGTACTTGAAGCGCAGCTGCGGCGTACCACATTACTTAAGTCGCTGGATATCATAAGTCATGTTAAACACAATTTTGAAGTGGAAAGTCATACTAACTATGGAAAAGTGTAAGTTGAAACTAGTCTAAAAGCCACTTATTCCTTAAAAGTGAAACTTCGTGAGTCTGTACTTTTTTTTAGTGGAAAGTAATAAACTGTTCCAACATTAAATGTTATTACGAATAAAGATCAATTGCTGTGGAAACCTGACAGAAAGTGAATACCTTTGGGTTACTATGTCAGCAAAAAAAATGAACCAAAACCGTGAAAAGAAAACTTTTATATTCATCAATACTACTAAACCTACTACTATCAATGCGCTTATACCATCGACGTTCCACCGTGAAAACTGAGCCGGCATATTGATTACATCTTCGGAAGTATGCAGTATACGTCAGCTACAGTTTGTGCTTTGATTTATAGCAGTAGCATATCGTAACTGACAGGTTACACACGTTTTCGACACCAGTCAAGAAAAGGTGCCATGCCACTGCATCTTGTACTTACTTTCTTATACTTTTAAACAGTTGCTGCGGATTTGGATGGGATTGGAGACTGATTGTTTGTTGTGCAAGCACGGGCTTATATGTGGCCTGTTTCTTAATAAATTACAACACCAGAGCACATACGAATACCAAGTCTTTGAACTCAACCACACAGAATAACTATAATCTTATTAAAAAATTGGGCAACAGTACGATACCGTAGAACATTCTCTAAAATATTTCCATGCTTGAGGTAAAAATAAACGATGCTGCTTATACCCACAAAGATTTCACGAAAGGACATCAAAAAAGACCGAATAAATGCTCCATCCTGTAAATAAGTTTCGAAGAGTACACAAATACAAAACAACTGCCTGCAAATAACTTGACAAGGGCAATAAAATGATAAAAGCAGACTGACTTACTGTAATTATATACAAGCTACAAATGCCAGCATCAATTACATCCTAGAGAAATCCCAAGAGTGCAGTTCAACCACATGGAACTAAATCACTGTTCCACCAACAAGACAAACGGAATACAATAACCATCGCCAATGCACTAACTCTGTATAACGGTTTACCCCTATTTTCAAACCACAATCAGAATGGCACATTACATGACACCATATTCCCCCACGCAAATCCATTTATAAACAGTTTTAGCACAGTCAAATTCCTCAATACCTCTCTGTGCTATTTTACACACCAACCGTACGAAGCCGTTATCTTCTCTCTCAGCACTTTCCGTAGCACAGTAATCTAGTCTGTCAAACTTTGACAACTACAAGTGCTTGACAGTAGCAAATACGGTACACAGAAGCACCAATCACTTTATGCTCTGCTCTGCCTCGCTGTAACTAGACTCTCCACCGTCCTTCCTCTTGGTCTATGACCTGCCGTTTCCTTTTGGACGTCGCAACCCGAGCCCTGTTGCATGAACATCTCAACTACTTTAGTTTTACACCACGTCCTAGTGCCCATTATTTCCTCTCAAATCTGGATTTTCTTAACGTTTCAACGTTACACTCTGTCTTAGAAATCATATTCATATTCACCGTTTCCCATACACAACTTCTACTTTGTTCAGTGCCTGCTGAAGGTCCCGTAGAAGGCTAATACGAATTTCAACTTCATCAGCCACTAACACAATAATTTTCAATACAGACCAAAACACTACCAATGTTAACATTATTATCTGCAACAACATTATTGTATTACACAATCATAACTCTAATTCCACAAAACATCATATCACAATCAAATGTCTAGTTACTGTGTCTGTCGCCATAAGTGTGAGTTCAGTTTTAATAATATCCAACTTACTATCCAAAGGCATTAAGTGTTACATCAATCGTTACATTTATTCAGCATACAGAACACAATACAGCACAATGAAGCACTGTTTAGATCTCAGGCACTACCAAAGTAACAAGAAAAATTCTTCATAAAGTATGTCATAATGCAACAGATGTCGTAATATCAACAGATATGACTTGCTCCTAAATGAAAAAAACAAGTGTCACTGGTGTATACAACATAATGCTTGTGTTTTAGATACTTGAAAATGGCCAAAATTGCACAGTTGTACACGAAACAAAGTGAACGGCAGGTGAAGGCATCGTGAAACTTTTCAAAACGTTACCAAATTTTTTGATCCCCATTCCCAATGCTGCTGAACAGACAAATAACGAGGCGTGTTACTATTGTATTCTGAACCAGTTCAGATATTTTAAAGTTTCAAGTCTCCAGCTTGTCAGAAAGTAAGTTTAAATAGATAGCAAAATTTGTACCAAACAGACAGAAAGACAAGACAACAACATAATAAAAACGTGAAAAGAGTGGATACACTGGATTAGGTTTAACACACTGTTTTATTTACGAACAGGAGATCGCCAGAACTAAGTCCTATTTCATGGACCATTTGTGGTGTGAGCATCAACAGCTCATACATCTACAAATTTTACCATACAACCGCTGAAAATATATGTTATACAAAGTGATTTACATGGAGAACCGGTCTAGGAGAAGATAAAGGACACATAGTAGCAGAACCCTATGGTATGTATACTCCGCCATATTGTAGTTAGGCTAAAAATTGCTATCAGTTAGCATTTGATTCAGGATTAAGTACCTATTTCTGGACATAAAGTTAATATCACGACAACAGTGAGTGAAGAAGACTTTTCAGATATGATTGAAATAGTTTATTAGAAGGCACCAACATAACCATCCGTAATAGTTGCATTGTTCTCTAAGCTATAAAATGTACACTCTCTCTCTTACGGTTCATTTCTTGAAAATTCCCGAATTTTGGGAGAAAAAATGGTACAGATACAGAAAAACTCTTTATTAGAAAACAAATCTGGCAAAACTTGTCAGTCTCCAACTTGAAATGATCCAAGTACTCATCAAGAAATTGAACATCATACGAACCGAATTTATGGAAAAAGGTGGGTATGTGTCATAGATGTTAGTAATTTAAGTTGTATGCATTGTGACGTGCACTGTGAAACTTCCCCTTTAGATCACAATGGTGTCCACGTGGATTTTTCACTTTTATATCCAAATGCTGGTCAGAAATATGACATTAAATTATCTGCTTGTATAAGGCATCTCTCTCCAGTGACTTAGCCATTCGAATCTTTTCGTTAGCAAGTCAATCCACATTATATGCAAGCTTTCTAGCTGAAAGAGCAACCACGTCCCAGAATTATCCCCGACACATGGTTTAAACATACCGTTTGATAGGCGATGCAGCATTCAGTATATGAAGTTCTGAGAAAATGGTGTGAGAGATATTAGGATCTCCTTGACAATGCGCCACAGGAACTAGTAAGCACTTGAAGTCAGTGTTCGCAAGAAATGGGAATCGTTCCTGATGGTGCTCACTTGTAAACTTTGGTAACATTTATCGTCAGTAGGCATTCCCATTCGAACCAGTTAATGGATCAAGCAGTCAGTCATATGTCTTTCGAAACACTCATGCTTCGTAAACTGTTTGAGTCAGCTACAGCAAAAATGTTCCATGGCAAAATGTTTCTACATTTTGGCCTATAGTAATCTGTACATGTTTTTGATCTAGACAAAGTGATGCATCTCACCTTCGGCGATCATTTAGGTACTTATGACCGTGAGTGGCTAATTAGTAACATTATAGGATTCAACTACTTAATGCTTTAGATCCATTAGCTCCATTTCCTTCTCATGTATGTCATCAATGTCAACCCAGTAACTAGTGATCGTCTTCTGGAATCTTGGCAGGCCTAGGTATTCTGACAGAGAACCATATGCCTTTGGAGTTATAATACCTACAAACCATTGGATGTCTTGTAAGTATGTATCTGTAAGATGTGTATTCGGCGTGTAGTTTCTACCTCCGAACGAAAGGATCAAGCGAAGCAATATTCATCGTCCTAATCTAGCATCTCGACGTCATACATGCATTTTTAGCTTCAACATCTGGAGGAAATGGAGCACCCATCAACTCGATAGAAAACATGAGACTACACATCATGGTGGAATACGTGGCTGGGTGCCTTAATGGATCTTAATATCGGAAAAACCCTTCCGTGTGTCACATCTCAGTAACAGATCCGTAACTTCCCCATTTTTGCGCGATGCTTTTTCCTGCAGCATTATTAGTGACATCTTTAGGGTGGGCCAGCTCACAATACAGAACTGTCCAGCACCTGATGGTGTCATACAGTTAAGTGTTGATCGTTTTATGGGTCACCCTTTCCAACAATGCTACGAAGGCACGAGAAGAGGTAGCAGGATCTTAAGATCCAGCACTGATGTTATCAATAACTGAGTGCAAAAACCTGTCTCTGAAAGCACCAGAAGCTACAGAGTAGTGTAATGTGGCTGGATATTGGTAAACAAGAGAGGCTGTGGGGCTGCTACAGCTAGACACTGGATGAAGTGAAGGAGGCGTCTACGGCACAGCCCTGCTACTGCTAGGCCGAGGTGATGCAGACGTCGACTGCTGCGTCGATTGCGGACCCGTTCGTGGTATTGAAAGGCCACCTCCTGAAGCTCCCAACACTCCTTCTGCAAAGGAAGAAGAAGCGAAATTGGTGCACACACAACCATTAGACATATAGAGTGAGAAGGCAAAATATAATGACCACTGCCCAAAGGAATGTTCGATGTCGACTGGTGGCGTTACAGAAAAGTGATACGGTACGTAAAGTATATCAGTGGATCAAAAGCAGTTGGGGATTCAATACGGGTATAATACAGGACAATATACAAACATTTCGAAACGATCAATGTGGACAGAAACTCGCAGGTCTAGATACCACACGTCCTGGCGTGTGGAAGCTAGCCAGACACGTCTCCAAGGAGGAACATTACATTAACACCCTGCAAGTAACAGACGGCTCAGCTAACTCCACGATGGAGGAGGCAGAGCTTACGGCCACCACATCTGCAGCGTCTTTTATGCCGAATCGGGCAATGGGAAAGACCAGTCCCTCCAACAAAATTACCGACCCATCAGTCTGCTGCGCACGCTCAGCAATATCTTTGACAAGGCAATACTAAAAAGCATCACTAGGGCACTACATCGCCGACACCTTAAGACCGGAGCAGTTCGTATTTAGGAATCACCACTCACAACACAACAACTCCTCCGCGGAGTCGACCATAGAAATCATGGCTACAACATGAACAAAGCTACCGGGGCCGTGTTGCTGGACATCGAAAAAGTTTTCGACCGTCTGTGGCACAACGGCCTTATACGCAAACTAAGCGAAGCTGGTTTTCCGGAGAGACTCCTACGTCTCATACACTCATATCTCACGAAAAGATGTTTTAACGTCGACGTGCAGATCAGACAATCGACACAACACGGTATCCAAGCTGGAGTACCAAAGGGATGTATCCTAACGCCCATCTTGTTCAATATGTACATTAACGACTCCCAGAAACACAAAACACAATGTCAGCCATCTACGCGAGTGACACAGGCGTCCTTCGGCAAGAGTGGAAACCGTGCAACGTTAATACACGACAACAGTCGTCAATCAGAACTGCCGATCCTTGCTTAGAACGATGGCGTATTAAAGTTAATTTCGACAAGTGCGAAGCAGTTCTGTTCACACGCAGACTGAAACTACTGTGCAAACATCAATACTGTAACTATGTAACATTACGTACGTGCACAATTCGTTTCCGAGAGAACGTCAGATATCTCGGTGTTTGGCTGGACTGGAAACTAAGACGGGGGGATCAAATCAAATATGTCGTCAAAAGAGCGCACACGGAGCACAAAAAACTCTACCCAATGCTAAACAGGGAAAGTACAATGAATAGGAGTGTGTCGATATCCATATGCCGCAATCCTTCGTTCGACTTTCGACCCAGTCTATCTCCACATGAGAGCTTGTTAATGGTTAACTTTAACCAGACGTACGCAAACATCGCAGTACCCATACCCTGCGACAATTCACTATAGTGAAAAAGGATCCTTATGCAGAGATGCCAGTAGACATTTTGAGTTGGCCATCATGGCACTGTGGGTTTGGGTAAAAAAGAAAAAAAAGGATGGGGAATCATTCTAGCGACGACACGGTCCTCTAATGTGTAAATATACTGCCATGAGCGATTTTGACAAAGGTGATAATATGACTACCCAGATATTGTGAACGTGTATATCGGAAACGGTGTAACTGACCGAATATTCTAGTGCTACAGTTGTGAGGATCTATAGAAATTGACAGCATGGAAGTGAAACAAGCATAAGGGGTGGACGTCCACGACTTTTCACAGAACGTGAGATTTGGAGGCGTGACTGGTCTATGTGGGGATGGCGAGCTGCGGCATCTCTGCTGGAAGAGAAAATGCTGGCTCACGCATAAGCTTTGCAGAGCACACAGATCATTGCACATTGTTGAACAGCAGCAGACGATCCCTACGTGTTCGCATGTTGGCCCATCGACATCGTCAGTTACGACTGCAGTGGCCACGAGATCGCCAAGATTGGATCCTGGATCAATGGAATCGTATCGCCTCGTCGATGAATTACATTTTTGCCCTACCAGGTCCACAGTCATCTCCACATACGACGTCATCCACTCGAACGGCCGTTCCAGATGTGTGTATTGCCAAGGAAGCAGGCTGCTGGTAGAAGTATTCCGCCATAGGAGTCATTCTGATGTGCTCACATGAGACCTGCGATGGTAATCGGAGATACGCTGACAGCTGTAGACCATCTGCACCTCTTCATGTTTGATGCCTGTTGTGTCATCTTCCAGCATGTTCATTGTTCGTGTCAAAAAACCAGTACCGTGCTAGAGTGATTTGAGGAGCATGGTATTGTACTTACGTTGATGTCTTCGCCACGAAATTGGATTCGTGTGAATCCAATGTAACCCATTTGTGTCGCTATAGGTCGCAATCACCACGTACATAATTCAGTACCCTGATGTTTTTTTGAGAAAATTACATGACTTGCACTCGGATGTCTAGTGCGACATACCTCGAAACACCTAACAACAAACTGTCGAATCCACGATAAGCAGAGTTGGAGCGTATCGCGTTGCAAAGATGGACCGACAAGTTATTAAGCAGGTGGTCATAAAGTTTTGGCTCTTCAGTGTAATCCACGAATAATATCTAATATATGATACCTACTAGAAGTTTACTGGTGATAAGTCCTCTCAGGCACTCATTAACCTCAATACTTACAATTTTGTTGAGATTTGCTATAATATCTTTTGTTCAGCTTGGTTTCCACTTCCCTTGCGAAGTCAGCACAAGTGCATCTACAATAAAAGGAAAAACACTGTGTGCAGGCTCGTTAAAGATTATTTTTCCTGTCATAGATGAAGTAGTAATATGAACTACTACTCATGTAGCTGACTCTCGGCGACTGTCGTCATCTTACAACTGCTCTGAGTACAAAAAGTTGGTCTGGTTACTTTCGGTACTTCATCCACAATCTGGTCGAAACCACACGACCACTGAGTGGAAAACGGCGTTACCTCACTGTCGATGGCATGTATGAGATTATCAATAATACCACCGAAACTCCGCTAAATATGGGTGGAAAAACATGTCGTAGGTGCTTGTTGTGAGAGATCACTATCAATCTGTTCACCTACAGGATACAAAGGAACGTTGCATGCAAACACGAAAAATAAATTAGGCGCCAATAGAAAAAAAAAAAAAAACATTTGCCTGCATGTAACTCATTCGTGAGAAATGAAATTGCCTCATCGTCAAAACGTGGTGATGGTAAGCTGTCAACGCCTGGAAAACAAGCATAATTATCAGTGCCACTGCCATCAGGCTTCACAGAAAGTTTCTCGTCTGAGAAGAGGGAAATGCGACGTGACCGTTCGTCACTGATATATATACAGTGGCGGCACACGCGTCTGCTTACTGCTACATGTGTACGGAGAGAGAGCAAATGTCACACAGCATACTGCGTTCGTGCGAATCTGACAGAGTGCTAACGTTCGCACTTTTCGTGGGAGAAAGAAGCGCACCTGTACTCTCGTCTACATGTACCACTAACTTCCTGCTTTTTGTGAGAGCGATAGTGCATTCTAGTTCACACGTACGTCAACGCACCTTTCCATACAGCTTAGGAACTCCATACAGTACTTGTAATCAGACACATACTTTGGGAATTGCCGAGTGATATTAAGCAAACGTTTGCTATACAGTGACTGGAGTCCAGGTGATTTGTCGTGACCTAAGCAAGGTGGCTGATCTCGGCCTCTTGGAACCATGCTGATGCCTGTAAGGGCCTGCTGGTGCCTGGTCCTATGGTCGTCAGCGATAGCTGTATCTGCTCGAGACAGGTCTTCGTATCCATCTCCAAGAGCAGTGTAAACACTCAAAGTTAAAAATTTACCTGAAAAGTGTAAGTGAGCAGGTGGAAAAAATAGTAAGTGAATAAATAAAAACATAGTTTTTTTTAAAAAAAAGGTGTTTCATTTATTGGCAAGCTAGTTCATTAATCGTTGTACGTATTCTCAATACTTCATAAACGCATATTGTCTGCAATTCGTCTGTAGCTGCTTGCGGACATGGCATCCTTATGTTTCCACATTCTGGATAGGACATCTTCTCGCTGCCTTCGACGTAAACGATGTTGTCTTTAGGATCATACATTCGAATCGATGATATAATACCTTCATAAGCCAGTCCTTCATTACCCCAGTGATTTGTGCGGTTAGACAGTGTGAACCAAACCGATGTCTCTCAAGCTTTAGCAACCGCAAGCAGCTAAACGATTTAGGTGAAGCACTGATTATGGAATATCTCGTTAGTACTTTTCTGGCTTCAGAAATGCATCGAATAGAACTTCTTTGAACACAAATTGACGGCACTTATCGTAATACTATCTTGTGTCTACAACGATAGTCGCTCTTTCATGTATAACTGTGTGATACATTACATTATTACACTTTGTACAATTTCTGTTAGCGGCGAGTAGTTTATGAGATGATCGTGTAGTATTAATGCATACGCTGCAGTGACCAAGAGGAAGTTTTGCGATAAATCGCGCCCTGCTTTGAACAGTCCGTCACCTCCTTTCTTTCTCTTTTTTAGTAACACGTCTGACAGGATTCTTGCGGCCCGAAGTCCCAAAACGAATTCCTTTCCTGAGTCAACCTTTTCATCTCAGAGTGACAATTGCCACCTAAGAATTATTTGCTGCGTGTATTCCAATTGTTTCTTCGATCTACACATTGAACAGTAGGGGCGAAACACTACATACCTGCCTGATACTCTTTCTAATACGAGCCCTTCGATCCTTATCTTTCAGTCTTGTTGTTCCATCTATGTTCACGTATATTTATATATTAAACGTCTTTCCCTATAGCCGGCCGCTGGTGGCCGAGCGCTTCTGGCGCTACAGTCTGGAACCGCGCTGCCGCTACGGTCGCAGGTTCAAATCCGGCCTCGGGCATGGATGTGTGTGTTGTCCTTAGGTTAGTTAGGCTTAAGTAGTTATAAGTTCTAGGGGACTTATGACCTCAGCAGTAGAGTCCCATAGTGCTCAGAGCCATTTGAACCATTTTTTTCCCCTATATCTTAATTACATATTTCCCCGAGTTTCGAAAATCTTGCTCGATTTCACATTATCCAACGTCTTTTACGGGTGACAAATCCCATGAACGTGTCTTTATTTTTCTTCAGTCATGCATCCATTATCAGCCGCAACGTCGTAACTACATCTCTAGTGCGTTTACCTTTCATTACTCTGATCTGATTATCATCTAACAAACACCAAATTTTCTTACTATTCTACAGTACATTATTTTTGCCAGCAAAGTGGATGCATGAGCTGTTAGGCTGATACTGCGATAATTCACGCATTTATCTGCTCTTGCTGTCTTTGGAATTGAGTGGATAATGTTTCAGAAAGTCAGGTGGTATATCGGCAACATCACACGTTCTACACACCGACTTGAATAGCTATTTTGTTGTTGCTTCCCCCAATGATTATAGAAAATCCGATGGCTGATTCTGATTTTGGATCCTCTGTCTCTTCTCTCTCAACATCTTGTAACGTACCCTCTCTGTTATTGTTTTCTGTTTTCTTGTTATTGCTTTTTTTGTTATTGTAGTTGTAGAGATATGAAGTTTTTGTAGCGGTTTGCTTAGTCAGCCGTACTGCGGAATTTTTTGACATTAAATGGAGCCTGAAACTTGCGCAATAAACACTTCGCGTGAAGTGCGATTTCCGGCATAAACAAAAATTAATTGCGGAGATACAATCCACAGAATATTAACAGAAAAGCTTTAGAACAATGCGCACGACTTATTACACACATTCAGAGGGTACGTACACTCGCGTACGAGTGGTTGCGATCTGATGAGAAAGATGTATCTTAATTTTTTTTTGTGTAAAATAATTACGTCGTAACACACTCGGAGATTGCGAACGTACCATCAGGGTAGAGGCACGTACTTTCTATCATTCCCCTTGGCCAGGGTAAAAGAATTGCAATTATTTAAATTTAAGAATATTTCGTTTTCAATCGGACTCCTATTTTTATACGAAAAGGTAGATTGCAGGTTCGGAATGTCTCGGCAGAAAACACATGGAAATTAATCTTAGCGGCCACCAACGGAAAGTAGTGAGCACAATCACGTACCTCTATTGTTGAGCAGCGCCGTCGTAAAGATCGTCGCCTCCATCTAAAATTCGAATTCTCGAATGAGCAGAATAATTTGTACTCCATTGGTATGGATTTTGGCTTGATCTTGACAGAAATAATAAATAACATTTTTCATCATTTAACACCTTCATTTACCACACACATAGACATGAAACTGTACAGTACGTCTTTACGCCAACACATCAGAACAAAAAGGTAGTTAATACTAGAAGTAATAAAAGAATCTCGAAATTAGTCCTTTGTCTCTCAATGATAAAGAAGTTTTTTAGAGTATTCCTCTGGTATGACAGTCGAACAAATTTTCTTCTTGTATCTTTGAGATTAAATTACAAAATTTCTTAGTTCCTTTTCAATCTGTTTTTTCTTCCATCACGTCATCAGACAGTACACCCCGTCACCGCGGCCTTCAATGTACTCTTTCCACCTATCCGCGCTCTTTGCAGCACCTTTGTCGAATTTTCATTGCACACATAATGTTACCGTCCGTACTTTTAGTTTCACCAAAGGTTGTGTTAATCTTCTATATGCTGACTCACTCATTCCGACAATGATTGATTTTTGGCATTATCACATTTCTCTATTAGTTCATTTTTAAGTGACTTGTTTTACTGTATTCCTGAATTTCCTGAACGATTTCGTACTTACTTCTTCCATAGAACAGCAGTATTTCTTCTGTTACTCATGATTTCTTCGCAGTGGTCTTCCTTGTACCTATGTGTTTTCTCCCAAAATGCCAGATTGCCCTTTTTAGAGATGTACATTCCTCTTCCACTGAACTGCCTACTGAACTATTCATTACTACAGTGTCCATAACAGCCTTAGAGAACTTCAAGTGTATCTCTTGATTGCTCTGTACTTCACAATTCCACCTCCTTCGTCACTGATATTTCCTGACTAGTCTCTTAAACTTCAGCCTACTGCGCATCACTACTATAGTGCGATCTGTGTCTATATCGGCCCCTGATTACCCCTTATAATGGCATATATGGCTGCAGAAGCTTCTCATATTAGGCGACCTTTTCCTAGTATACCTCCTGCTCTTCCTGTTCTTGAACAGGGAAATCACTATTAATAGCTGAAATTTATTGCAGAATTAAATTAGTCTTCCTCCTCTCTCATTACTATTTCCAAGCCTATGATCTTAGTAACCTGTTGTTCTACTCCTTCCTCTACAACCGTATTCGAATACGGAATCACTATTAGATTTTCATGTCCCTCTACGTACTGTATTACTTGATGGATATCCTCATACACCCTCTCCTTTCCTTGATCTCCTGCTTTTGACAGTGATCTATGTGCCTGAAATGTTGTTGTCGGTGTGGCTTTATTTTCCATATCGATGACCAAAACCCTATCACTGAAATGTTTACAGTAACAGACTCTCGGCACTTCTTCCCTTTTCGTAACATACTACAGTTTTCGTCTGATATTACTCTATACTCGTCTGACAAGAAATCCTTGTCGTTTTCCATTCCAATACACTGACAGCGTGGTAAGTAGACTTAGCGCCAACATTTCCGTCTTCAGATTTTCTAACTTCTCAATCACATTCAGTCTTGCGGCATTCTATACCCTACTTCGTAGAAAGTTACCCTTTCATTAGTGTTATCATAGTGACAATTCTTCAGTTGCAGACCACAAGACCTGTGTGCACACATTACGCTTATTTAATGCTGTGGCTTCCGTGCCTTCTGCATCCTTGGGCCGTTGGTCTTAATCAATTTTCCGTCTTTTAGTGACAGTTTCCCGCCTCAAGGGCAAAGAGAGTGCGCTGACCCTCTGCGTCGCCACTTCTGGGGTGAATTCTTATGCCGGAAGTCTTCAGTATCCATTGCTAAGGATTTCTATTAAATATTTAAGCAGTGGCGAAGCTCGAACGCTGGACTCAAGACGTTCCTTTTACTAGTCAAATATGCATTCCCTAGCCATGGGTGGCAGTTATTTAAACTGTGCTAACTGTGGATCCACAGCCATCATCTGTCTCATATGATATTCATTTCTGTTCCAGTAAAGCTAAGAGCTGCCATATGAAAAAAAATCGCATTGATTACAGTTGTCAATTTTGCTGAAATCCTTTTAGAGATACACTTTCCAGTCTGTTTATCGCTCTAGAATAACAGAGAGAGGCATTGCTAGCTGAAAAGTAGTCTTATATATCCATGCTAGCCGAGATGGCTGCGGAAGGATGGTAACTGTAGTACTTTGTAAAGAAATTTGTCCAGCGCTATTTTATGCCCCTCTTCTCCTTATCCTAGAACGTACAAGCTACAATGAGTTTCACTTCGAAATAAAGTCAGCTCTTGATTAGTGTTGATAATAACAAGATTACTATCTTAAAAGTATGTCATCAAAATTTTGAGTGGAATACATGCTCTGAAAGAGTTACCTACCAATCTGCCTATGAACCATCCAGCATTTTTAGGGCATTCAGACATGATGTCCATGCGGAGACATATGTCTGGAGCATCAGTGTAGTTCTAACGTTTCTGGTGCAGTCTATTTCATCCCCATTAAGTTCGCGCCTTAGTTCTTGAAACAGGGAAGTGAATGCCTTGCATGTAAGGTGCACTGTTTCTCATGTTGCCCTTTCCACGCATGGAAAGTTCTTGCATGGAAGTGCCCGCCCATCTTGATGTTGAATAATAATTCGTATCTAATCATTATCGTTAAACATTGCTGAGGCAGATGTTTTGTGAGAAAAACATTCTTGACTAATGATATGCTTCTCATTTTGATCGAGAGTTTCTAAATAGAGTGAAATCATTGTGAGGTCCGATGAACATGTACTATAATGCCCTAACTGAGAAAAACGACTGTTTTTGCGTTCTTTTGTTTAATGATCAATTCTATATGGTCTATTGTCCGATCAGTCACTTTGAGATATTAGTTTACTTGGAATCTCTACAATTTTATAAACAACGCCCAACATAGGAACAACTGCATATAAAGTATGGACTCATCTGTCGTTAAGGTACGAATTACTCACGATATTACACTTTACTCGAATCATACTGTTCGGCAATATGTCCATGGGCTGATTCGACAGCTATATTTTGCCAGTATAATGCTCCCAGACTTGTCTGTTCGAGGAACCCATACCGATAATATTGAACTTTCACGCGTAAAGTCCCTGTCTTTCTGTTGATTTTATCTCCGTTTTAAACAAGTTAACACTTGCATTTAGCTCAAATCCATTTACAAATCGTTTTCTGTGTGCAGTTAAATAGTTAGTGATATTGAAGCCAATCCCAAAGAAAGCAGGTGTTGACAGATGTGAAAATTACCGAACTGTCAGTTTAATAAGTCACGGCCTCAAAATACTAACGCGAATTCTGTACAGACGAATGGAAAAACTGGTAGACGTCGGGGAAGATCAGTTTGGAATGCGTAGAAATATGGGAACACGTGAGGCAATACTTACCCTACGACTTATCTTAGAAGCTAGATTAAGAAAAGGCAAACCTACGTTTCTGGCATTTGTAGACTTGGAGAAAGCTTTTGACAATGTTGATTGGAATAATCTCTTTCAAATTCTGAAGGCGGCAGGGGTAAAATACAGGAAGCGAAAGGCTATTTACAATTTGTACAGAAACCAGAAGGCAGTTATAAGAATCGGGGGACATGAAAGGGAAGCAGTGGTTGGGAAGGGAGTGAGATGGGTTGTAGCCTCTCCCCGAGTCCGCAGCTCGTGGTCGTGCGGTAGCGTTCTCGCTTCCCACGCACGGGTTCCCGGGTTCGATTCCCGGCAGGGTCAGGGATTTTCTCTGCCTCGTGATGACTGGGTGTTGTGTGATGTCCTTAGGTTAGTTAGGTTTAAGTAGTTCTAAGTTCTAGGGGACTGATGACCATAGATGTTAAGTCCCATAGTGCTCAGAACCATTTGAACCTCTCCCCGATGTTATTCAATCAGTATATTGAGCAAGCAGTAGAGGAAACAAAAGAAAAATTCGGAGTAGTTATTAAAATCCATGGAGAAGAAATAAAAACTTTAAGGTTCGCCGATGACATTGTAATTCTGTCAGAGACCGCAAAGGACTTGGAAGAGCAGTTGAACGGAATGGACAGTGTCTTGAAGGGAGGATATGAGATAAACATCAACAAAAGCAAAACTAGGATAATGAAATGTACTCTAATTAAGTCGGGCGATGCTGAGTTTATTTTCTTCTTTAGTGTGCCATGAGCTTCATTCAGAATTTTCTTAAAGACTATTCATGCAACCAGTTTAAGTCTGGCACACATTGCGTTATCGACGACAAAAGCAGAAAAGCATTGTACTTAACGAGTGTCCCTTTTTTTGGTATGCATTGCAACGGTCTGTCTTCTAGTGTAAGCGATATCGTGCTCCTTGCGTACGCCATTTAGGACTTTAACTCCATAAGTGTCACGAACTAGACGCATTTTCGTCTTCGTTCCAGATCCAAAAGAGTTGTACCCAGTAATATCAAGTTCGACTAGAAGATTCATGGGAATACCGCTCCCACCTCTATTGATATTTTTTCTAGTACTCATGTCATGAGACTGGATGATTTGTTGTTTCCACGAGCAATTATATATCAAATTGGGAGCTTTCACCCAGCTGTTGTGCTTCAATGAGAAGCCGAGCCACATCGCTGATGCCTTTCTCCCTCGATGTCTTATGACATATCACATATATGGTTTCATCTAGGAGATCCCCGTATGGTCTGTCTAAATCTGCATTACTCTTTCGGTTAACGGAGTAAGAAGTAGCACTTATCTTCATCATCTTATTCTTTTCTACTACGATGTGATGCTGCTGGTTACTGGTTTCAACATTTCCGAGAAATAAACAGCTAGTTGCAACTGCAAAAATGTTAACAATTGTAACACCCATCGAATAGCCTTCCACTCCTCAATAACTTTACGCTGTTTTTATGATATACTGCTGAATACTACGTTGTATTTTAGATACCATACAGCTTGTAAATAGACTCTGAGACTACTGGTGATGACGATGGGAGTCATGTGTCTCAGCTGTCACCTCGATTTATCCACATATATCGGTTAGCTTTGTGCTGTCAACTCGGATTATCTCATTGACATTTAGTTCACATTGCTGGAATACAGCATTCAACACCTCGACGTTTACAGCCCTCGTATTGATAAGAATTTCAGTTCCATTAATTTAGTGTTGATTGCCTCGAATTTTCTGGCAACGTGACATGTTGATGACTCCACTCTAGGCGTTCCCGTCTCTGAAAGAGTGTCAGAGGAAAACACACCGCAGGTCTCCTACAATAAAGGTCACTCTGCCTTCTGTACACCCAGATACAACAGGTCCAGGGGATGCTGCGAAGTTAGACGCCAGTTTCCGTGCAATACTGAGGCTGTACCGTCATGCACTTACAGAAAAATGACGGTCCTCTCTTCCCGATGTTACACGTCGTCGACAATAGGCTAGTCTTCGGAATTCAGTTTTGGTTTCTATGTACCGACTCCACATCCTAGAAACAACAGAACCATTTCCATTGAGCCATTGGGCAAAGTCAATTTGTGACTGTCCCGTTTCCATTCCTCCTATGGTCCTCTACCTCAGAAAGTCTGGTAGGCGTCTTCTCTGGGCGAACTTGCACCGTCTGTGACTGGGTACACAGCGATCGTAGGTGTGGGGCTACCTGGCGAACACTTGACCGTTTGATAGGTGCCATGACGTCATAGTTGGCGAGATTGTCCGGTGATCGTAATGCCATCTTCTGTGCAGTACGCGATCGTACAGATATTTCTTCACAGTTTGTAGGATTATATCGTAAATTAGACATAGGGTGAGGAAATAACTGTTTAATTTTTGACATTAGTGTATTTGTTTACAACATTCTTCCAGATTGCTGTGAGTACCGGTAGATTAGATGAAAATATGCTAATGACTTAAGCCACGTTACCTACTAAGAAATTCTCGTTGGAATTTCTGGGATACCAAAACAGGTTTAGAAAGCCGTTTCACTCACTTCCATAGCACTGCAAATAGAAGACGCATACACGTCATCGTCAGTGTTCCCAACATGTCTAATCGTGGAAAAAAAGTAAAACCAGAAAACTGAATACTCGTCATTGTTTTGTGGAAATTACGGACATTATTTTTCCAAAAAATATACAACAGACGTCTTAATCAATCGTCATCATGTTATAACTCTCCTGTCTACTACTGCTGTACCATAACCTTAAAGCTGGAAGCAGGTTGTGTAATAAAACTATTTTATTAAAGCAATTATGGTACAACGCAACAGAGCAGTGTTACCCTCTGGGAGGAATTTTGTTATGTTTACCGTGTTGTACCTAATGGAGGTACCTTATCGGTAAATGAAAGTCAGAATTATGTAAATATTCGAACAATAACAAACAATATTTTTGCATAGCTATACTGTTTATGGAATAAGGAAAACGGTCGCCATCCTAATTAGGCAAGAGAAAGATTAACGTTCTCGTTTAAGCAAGTTGGTATAAGTAACTATAACGGGCAAACACAACCTAGTCTTGGCCACACGTGAGTGCAATGAACTCTGACACATACATATGTTTTAAGATCGAAGCTAACAACTGGAGCAGCACAAACTATTTGCAAAAATATAACAGATACCGAAACACACTATTACTTGCAGGGCTTGTTCAAACTTAACGGTCTTTATAACATTACTAATAACATTCATTGCAGGATCATAAATTGGACATAGGTTAAGTTTCTCTCAGTTAAATACTTTACTATTTAAAATGAAAGTTAATTGGAATCCACTAACAGGTTGCTTCTCACTATCATTTGCATAAGAAATTATGGTTTTCATAATTAGTGATCTTTCCGTTACTTGTTACCAAGCATTAACACAATAGATAAACTGTGGATCCTGTTATACTATTCATACGCACTTCTAATACACAAGAGAGACAAACACTTAGCAAACATGAGTATATAACGTTTCACAACTGCAGTTATCCACTTTTACTACATTGAGACACAAAATTAACATTTATGTAAGATACTGACTCACCTTCTGCGATTTACAACAGGCCGTAATGAGATCATTTACTAGGCAAAACTTTATAAGCCTCAATCTTAACAACTTTTAATTTGAAGTTGGCAACAACACATTAATAAGCAGTTTTACTAGGAAAATTATTTTCAGCAAGCATCATTAACTTTAACTCTCTCTCTTACCACATTAACTTTAACTTTCTTTTTACTATGTTCAAGAGGCATCAATTAGCAAAACACTGTGCTTTAATGTTGTTTCAGTAAGGACACTCGGAAACCACTTTAGTTCAAACGGAGAGGAACCTGAGAGGTGTTATGATAAGGAGAAAAATCAAGGTAGGTACATAAATTCAGTTATAAATTACCTTATATTCGAGCACACTAACACATCCATTAAGCTGATCCTTCACTGCACATTACTATAGTGCTCCATTACAGTGGTTGCGCAATGTGGTGGCGATTGCATGTTGGTAGGTGGAATTGCAGGTAGAATTGGTGGACTCTGTCATTTCTTGGTGACGGTGATAGATACAAATTCCAGAATAGTTCCAGCTATTTATCCATCAATCCGAGGCATTGGAAAGCGGCAGGAAAAGCCTCTCTCGGAACCAGCACAATATGCAACATTTGCATGACAGTATACAGTTTCGTAGCTCGTCCCCGACTGACTCTTGTACCACCTTTTCTACCTTGGCCAACCACAATTTGCGCGCGCTACACAGTTCCGTTCCCAAGGGGAACCACAACAACTTTTACATACAAACTAACTAAGAACCCTAAGTGACGATCGGCAGTGAACATAACAGAGAACAAACATTTTAAATAAAACTGAGCCTTTGCACATATTATCATTTCTACAAAAAATTATTCACACATAAATTACAATTGTTCCCTCAAAATAGGGGACAAAGAATGTAAATGACAGATATACTACATTTCATAGAATCAAACCACGACATCAAAGTTTTAAACAAAGAAAATAGTATAGAATTTTGTGTTATCTATTCAGACAAACACATTTACAGAAGCTCAACGATGTAATATTAAATAAAACAAAAGCAAAATAAATCAGTAGAGTATCAGAGCTAGGGTGTTACAATGTCAAGACGAAAATGCATTGAGAAAGCGCTGTGGGCAAATATTTTAAACACCAACAACCTGCTGGTACTGCTGAGAACGCATCCAACAGCGCTGTAATACCAACAAAAGAAGACCTATGTATATTATCAGGCAAAACATAATAAGAATTATGGAAAGACGAAGAAATGCTATAGTTGCCTACGCTTGCTGCCTGGATAGCTGCCCACCTGAGCATTTTAAAAATTGGTAAACAATTCTAACATTTGCAGCTTGATGTGTTGGTAACCCAGTAAACTCATACACCTACTTGTCATTCTGGTGGAGAGCCATTATTTGCTGCAAAATCATCTCGTCTACAGTGATATTCTCGTCTGCTCTCTTGTCCTTAAATTCTTGATGCAGCAAGTTAAGAACACATTTCTCTGACAGACTTTTACAACAAATCGACTCGTAAAATTCTTCTTTGCTCAACCAATTTCATCAACTGAACACAAGCTGTACTGACTGCAAATAAATGATCGCAATATGCCTTTTACACACATTAAAATTTTCTAGTGACGTTATATTATTAAACTTCTCTACTGTACTGCATGCAAATTACTTGAAGAGTGGGGAGCATGCACATCATTGGCTGCCAATTGGAGGTGCCTCATGTTCACTAGGTAGATCTGCATATTTTTAAGGTGTGTTGTGATGGCCTTTATGTGTCACTTTAAATTTCTCTTACAATGATCTGGCTGACATGACCATGAGAATCAAACCAGTCTGACACAAAACTGATCAGTGTCTATCTGCACAGATATCCCGATTGGAAGAGAATAACGGGTGGGAGGATCTAACCTTCAGTTTTCAGAAATTTTCCTATAGTTAGCGGCTACTCTGACAACAATACAACTTATTATCTGTTGTGTCGCTGCGGAAGTGAATAATAGTTTATCGCTCTTCTTCAGTACACGTATTTATGGACTCTGAATATTAATAATTACATCATTCAGATACTGCTGTACTGCTATTGTCTTGTGATTAAGCATTGTCATATTGTGTAACTGTCCTGAAGTTACGTTCAAAAGTAAACTTTCATTTTTGATTAAGTCTCACCTTTTGGAGTAGGTAATATATCCGATTCGTAATTATCCATTAACATGTATCAAATATACGTAAACTTCTCTTCCTATTAATGAAATTATCTCATTCCCTTCCAATGTTTTGCATATTTCAAATACAGCACTGACCTACGAAATGTACGCATATGTCCTCATTGTACCACACATGATGTTCTGTATTCAAAGAGCTGAATTGCGTGCGTACATGGTCTTCAGAAGAGCGGTCGATCCGCGTGGGGGACCTAGCATTAACTACCGCACACGCACTTCGAACCTGTTCTGAACCGAGCGTCACACACTGTCCGAATTCCTCCTTTCTTAATCCCTCATTGTATTAGATGCGTTGCATTGGGAAATACAACAGCCCATCCAAGACATTCGACATCTTGCTTAGTCTCTTCTGACGCTCGAAGGAAACAGACTCCGTCCTAATTCCTTTCGCACTCTCAAAGAAGCTTCCATACCCGCCATCGAACGACATACTTATTCAGGGTGTCAGCTAATGAATCCCAAAAGTAGGTAAACGTCTGATGCAAACATATTTCGTCCAACTAAAAGTTCAGTGTTATCCAAACCCCACAAAATGCAGCATTTTCAAATCAGTATATATGCATAACCAGTCATCACCACCACTTCACAACTCATTATAAACAGTTTGAAGTTAACAGTAAGGGAAGCAAAGCCATGTGTTGCAGTCATCAAAAAATATAACTAAACCTGTAGATCGACCGCATGCTTTTAAAGACATCGTATTAGCCAACAGTTCTGGCAATTTCATGTAGCAGCTCTCCGTTATAAAATCCTATATCAATACGTCATCTTCACAACAAAGAGAGATAATTCCTTTACATTTCTTAATAAAAAAAATAAGAAGTGTAATGGTAAGATTTTTGATTCAAAACTAGATTGTGAATTCCTGGTAGTTGCAAATTACTTTGTTAACGGTATGTGTACTTTGCTCTAAATTATTCTGGACAGATGCGATCTAAGTAGGCTAGAAGTGCATTCCGTATGGTTGATGACGCTCTATGGTGTAGTCAGAAGCGGTCGTCCCTCTTTAGGTGGTATCGCAGGCAAATTTGTCAACAATGAAACATCGCAGGACATGATGCGGGCAGTTGCGTAGCAACATTGCGATTTTGAATCGTGCTGCGTAAACATATTGTCTGTGCTTACGTGCTTTCTATCGAGTTATTCGTTGTGCTATAGTTGTCCATCTTAGCGCCACAAGCTTCTCCACTGAATATCTGCATCGCTTGCCGAAAACCGTCTTCAGATAGAAGAACGTAGTGAGGCAGCGTTGGGTGAGACGCTGAACGGAACCGTAAGTAACCAATCAACATCTTGCTTACCCAGATTAACATCATTTGCGGTTGATGTCTTGTGTAGATTACTACTGCTGATCACTGTGGCTTTACATACCACATCAGATGTATCTAGCTCTATTTACATATTTAATCATACCTACTAATTTTCACAGAAAAAAGCCCTTTCCGTGATTCGGGTCGACGATCAAGTTAAGAGAGTAGTTTTACAAAATCGTCAGACATGGTTTTGGATTTTGAAGTACCCTGATGTGTGCTTACCATTCTATAAATAGAGAGAGTTTCTTAGTTTCCATTTACATGCGAAACTGATTGCTGCCCGCCAACGGAGTTTTGAGTGGTATTAGCAAACAGTATCACGTGAATTTCTAGATGTGCAGATCTACATCTACATTTATACTCCGCAAAGCCACCCAACGGTGTGTGGCGGAGGGCACTTTACGTGCCACTTGCATTACTTCCTTTTCCTAGCATGATCCTTCATTTTGTTCATAGTGCAGTCAACGAAGAGCAAGCGGGTGATTCCCTTTTCTCTCTTTACCCTTGTCACAAGAAGGAATTACAAAAAGTTTCACAAAGTTATAATGACCCTTTCCATGCTCGCCTTATGAATTACTAGCGAGACAGCGCTAAGACAGCGACACGGGTTTTTTGTTTTACAGAAAGTGCAGTACCACTATATGGAACACAGATATGAGCTACTAATAGTGCTAAGGCAAGGAACGGATTTGGATGGAA
The DNA here is from genome assembly GCF_023898315.1 of Schistocerca nitens. Taxonomy (NCBI): domain Eukaryota; kingdom Metazoa; phylum Arthropoda; class Insecta; order Orthoptera; family Acrididae; genus Schistocerca; species Schistocerca nitens. The sequence goes on along the minus strand of NC_064620.1, from coordinate 158,558,551 downwards.
GCTATGCAAGTCTCAGCGCAATGTTCTACACTCCTTGAGAGCAAACCGATCCCTAGACACACTGTACGACAATTGTAACGCTCTTCAGGTAAAGGCGACTTCCTCTACCTAGATGGTCGCTGTCCAGTTTACGGAAAGACTACACTTCCCCATCATTTACTGTCCAGTTCTCTTATGTGGGTGCACAAAATAACTGCACTGGGCTCGCGTTATATAGTGAGCTACTTTATGTTTATTAAGTCAGTACTTATTTGCGAATGTATTTAGAACGATTCTGTGTAAAATGCGTTACCATAAACAACAGCTAAGACGTGTAATGAGGTCAGAGGCCTATGTAGTGAGAGTGGGAAAACAAAAGGATTGGTAAATGTGGCCCCTTGGTGTTGTCTGTATTGTAGATCTGTATAATCAAGTTGCAGCCAATGCTAAATTAATGGACGTCGAGAAAATTGTTGGAATTCTCTGATCATTAAACGCGTTACTTGTAGACTGCATAAATCTGTCCCCTCAGAAATATCTATCACTTGTTGGTGGAGCTACACTTAATGGACACACTTACCGCACATCGTCCACACACGTAAGAGGATTGAACAGGATATCCTGGGCAAGTATCGTATGTAAACAAAGAAGCGAACAGTTCTCGTCATGGATCAAGACGCTCTTTCCAGATGAATGCTACTAATGATGCACAGCATGACCCAGAATCAATTGCCCCTGTCGGTTTTTGGGTTATTCAAGAACAAGATAAAAAGTGGATTTTAAACGCACCCACAACCACAAGCTTCGCCCCCGCTCCCTTCAGGATTGTTAGCAACTTGTGTGCGGCACTGTCTCCTTCCATGATATTACAATTTGCTACTACAGAAAAGTATTCCCCTAATTTTTCTCAGTTGATTGCAAATTATGTCAAAATGTTACTCACCAGCTGCAGATACAAAAACGTTATTGTTTTCCTACTTCTGTGCCGCGGGCGAATCCAAAGGGGTGAGGAGGGGGCAGCTTTCAACCCAAAAAGGAAATAATATTGACACGCTGAATTCTCTCTAGCCAATCATATAGATACAAACATCCGGTGTATGTATGAAGTAGGTGGAACATATTAGGAGTACGTATTAGGCGCATGTATCGGCATACTTCTATCTCATTTCATCTTTCACAGCTAAAATTGCAAGAGATGCCTATCTTCCATCTTCTTCCCCTTCTCTCCACCCCAGCAACAATCTATCAAGTCCCATTAATTGCTGTTAAGAGGTTGTGTGTACGTCCTACATCTACGTCACATCTCACACGCTACTTGATGGTGTGTTTCCGTGGTTACTTCTGGTACCACTAAGAGATATCCCCATCGCTGTTGCATTCGCGAAAGTTGAGGGGAAGATTGATTTTCGGTAAACCTCTGTATTAGTTCCAGTTTCTCGAATTTTTCCATTGTGTAATTTTCACGATGTAAAAGGAACTATGTGATTTATTCGTCTCCTCCCAGAAAGTACTGTCTCTCATTTACGTGGTAAACTTCTGTGTGATGAGCAACGCCTCTCTTCTGCCGTCTGCCACTGGAGCTTGCTGAATATCTCTGTAACACTCTCGCGCTGACTAAACGATCCAGTGGCACCCCACTTTTCATTGGATCTTTTCTCTCTCTTTTCTATTAGTTCTACATGCTCATGACGCCAAGGTGATGAGCGTTAATCAACAATTAGTCGAACAAGCCTTTAGCAAACCACTTCTGTCGTGGACTAGATGCATTTTCGTATCTTCCGTCTGGTATCCGTGTTTGGATTACTGAAGAATGGGATAAACGCATCGGCTTTGACCAATGACATGAAGTATTGCTCTTATTTAACAGCATAGGCGAATGTTGGGAAACAAAGGAATGCAGAACAGAGAAAACACATGGTAGTAATTTCACGGACATCCATATTTCGAACATAATATTGAGTATATTGCTTCTTTGAGGCATAGTGTCCTATTCTTCAGTTGAATTACAATCTGAACTGAGGAGTGGAATACTAGTTTAGAAAAAAAGAAACCATTAAAAATGGACAGAATTAACGCTAGCATGAACTACCACAGTTGACATGTATGATTTGTATCCCGAACTTGCGTCAATCTGTGTTGGTTAACTGCAGTACGTGATATGAATATAACATATGTCGACTTGTAGGTCAGATGAAAAAATGGATACAAATTCTACAGTTGCTCCTTTCTTTGCCTCCACTACTACTAGAATTGTATTCTTCAGTGGATACTAGTGCTAGGGAAAGCCAGAAACTCAACAAGCAAGACGAGAAACCGATAGTGCGTGGCATTGGCAACCTGCACCTCATTTCAGCTACGAAAGTCGTATCCTGTTCTTCAGTGGAATAGTCGGAAACGGCCGTTGCACATTAGCTTAGGTACCAGGCCAATTTGTCAACAGTGAAGTATCGCACGACATGACGAAGTCAGTTGCGAAGCAACACTGAGATTGTGAATCGCGCTGTTCATACATATTTTCTATGCTTACGTGATTTTCGTTGAGTTACTCCTTGTGCTAAGTGCTTCTTCTTGGCGAGAAAAAAAAGTCAACTAAATATCTCAATTGCTTGTCGAGTAGCTTCCTCAAATAGAAGAACATGAAATGCCAGTACCGGGTGGGACACTGCACGGAACTATGAGTGATCAGTCAATACCTTTTCTCGGTAATCTCTTAGCCACACTAACTTCCTGTACTGCTGATGTTGACCGTACGCGTCTGGCGCTGACCGTTGGAGCCTCATGTCAAATCGAACTGATCTAGCCTTTTTTGGATGTTTATTTGTACCAGTTACATTTTATTAGAAACAGATACTTTCCGGATATCCGAGTTGATGGTCATCGTAATAGAGTAGTCTTATAAAATTGGCGGACGTGGTATCGGTAAATGATGTACTCTACTGGGTTTCCTTCATTCTATAAATTTCCAATATTTTCTATTATTCTTTATCAAGTGGGTATATTGGTCATGCACCGACGTCGTTCTGCGTCGTATTAGCATACTGTATCATGTTGCATCCTGCAAAACTTGTAGTTTACAAACATGCTTTATTTTATTCTGAGCTACTCACCAGCTGCCGATACACGCACGAACACCAGTGGGAGAAGAGGGAACCCTTTCATACCTAGAGAGAAATAGGCGTCTGTGTAACGTCTACGAGGTGGAAGTTTGACCTCTCCTGAAGAAAGTGCAGCTAGAATCTTTCTGATAGTCGATTTAGATTCTACTAAGGAGACGCTTCGCTCCGTTAACTCCTGACCTGTCCTCGAACCAACTGACACCGTAATACTCTATTTGACAAATTGGTTAAAGTACTTAGATGCCATGGACGGACGTCATTGTAACTTCATATCGGGAGCCACCGTCGGTGGATGTATACGAATAAACGATTTACAGTTGTTATTCGCTGTGATATGTAGAGCGGCCTCCAGAATGCAGTAGTCCTGTTCGTGTTTAGTGTTGTCAAGAGCCCTGCCAGGATATATGTGCGGCGTAAATACTATCAGATATGGAGTGAGTGATCACTGTGAAGACATTTCGCTTACACGAGTGAGACGGGTTATCTGCACCTGACGGGTACACTACAGTCATCTAGAGTTGCCTAAATTTACTACTCAAAGAACTGAACAGTGGTGCCATGATTCAATAGTACAGTACAAGAGTCTCTATAAACCGCTTGCATGATATCTTGGTACTCTCGTTGCGAGCGAGATCGTCATATTTGTTCTGGATAAGACTTGTCTGGCCACAAAGTCGAAGGTCAAATCGGTCCCAGTGCCAACATCTATATCAAGGAACTATCAAGTTGTGGGCCATTCCAAACTGGGTCGGTGTGCATCTTGGCCAGTGGGGGAGGAGCGCAATAATAATGAGTGATCTGTTATTGCAAATCTCTTAGGAAATTCCACTCGACATTGTAATCACCGAAACAGAATAACATAGCAGCTCAACGATGAAGCTCCATTTTGTTTCCCTCCCACCCTTTCATTTTAGGTTATTTCGGCATTTGCAACTTGTTTAGCAAAGCCTAAATGTGGTGGCAAGTGTCTTGCTGACATTCTGAACGTAGTTGTCGAGTCCTGATGGCCGAACATCTGTAGTGTTGATGTACTAAAAACCACTTTCTATGTCTATAAATTGTCGCCAATGCTTGAATAATCACATTTTTATTCGCGTTGGTCTCTGTTTGATTGCCTCATAGTGTTATGACTGCCTCATAATATTTACGAACATACCCCGCAATACGGAGTGCAAGTGTCATTTCTGGGATTTTCGTTATTAATTCCAGTGTGAGGCAGCAGTCTACTCCCAAAGAAAATATCAACATCTACATTTAAATATGAACTCCGCAATTCACTACACAGAATATAATGGACGGTTCATTACGTCGATAATACAGGTTCTGATCCTGTTCCATTCACATACTGAGATTGGGAAAAAATGCGCTCTACATTTTCCTGAGCGTGCCCTCTTCTTTCTTATACCCATGATACCTACTGGGGTTTTAAGCTAGTGACATCCGAAAGTCATACAGACTGTCATGATTTACTTAACAAGAGTGTGCAAGAACTACGTTGTCTTCCTTCCAAACAAGATCGTTAAAGTTACTCGACTATTTGTGTTCCACTTTTGTATGAGCTGTACTGAGATGTGCGTCTATTAATTTTGTATGATTTATTGTACTAAAGAACGGAATACAAACCACCAGCTTTGGAAAAGTCTTCACAAGTTACCACTGATGATGAAGTGCGAAGACATAGACAAATGTTGACAAACTAAAGAATGTAGTACAAAGTAGACAGATTGTGGATATATACCACATATATCCAAATATCGAACGTAATGTTTCATAAATCTCTTTTTTCGGAGCACACGGTCCAGGTATCCTCTTATTGTGTTAAGCCATATAGGAAAACAGAAGGATAGGATACAAATGTAACCGAAAGCCAAAACGAAAAAAGGTGGCATACGTAACTGTGGCATGGAAGGAATACCTTAGTTGACACATAAAGTTTGTATCTTGTGATTCAGTTGACCCACATAGGTCGAGTGAAACACAAGACACAAATCTCACGTATGTCGGTTTTCCATCTTCACTAGTACTATTGCCAACTGAAGAATAGGATACGAGTACTAGAGAAAGCGCAAAAAGAGAAGAACATGAAATTTTTATCCAATTCTTCAGCTGACTTGTATAAATTACTTGACTTATAAAGATCAATTGAAGAATAGGTTACTATTACTAGTGAATACGAAAAGGTTACAAACGTGACATTTGTATCCTGTCCTTGGTTTGACCTATATGGGATAATACGTAGTAATAGCGAAGGTGGAAAAGCGACAAACGTGAAATTTTTATCCTGTGATTATGAATGGGATTCTAGTATTAACGAAGGCGAAAAAACGCTGCAAATGTAAAATTTTTATCCATTACTGCAGTTGGCCTACGCAGGGTGTTTTCGTAAGACGGTCAAAAATGTGACAGGACATAGAGAATGCTCCACTGAGCAATTTGAGGTAGGGAACCCGCAGTCCGGAAGCGAGCTTAAGGGGTTATGGAAGGAAACTTGTCTACCTCTTTGTTTAGCATTGTTGGTTTGTTAGGTTATTTACTAATAAGCGTTCAAGTTTACACGTTCTCTGCTGTTTATATACATGTACATTCTTTACTTCTTGCTAGGAAACAAGAAAGAGGAGCCTGATTGTTGGGAATTCATGATGGAGGATCTGTTTACTTTATTTGTCGATAAGGTGGCTCTGTTGTGCCGTATTTAGACTGTCCCACGACAAAATGTGCTATGAACCAACGACAGACCTATTTAATACTCGGTGATATTCAGAGACGTACAGTAGAATAGGATGGTGCAATACTGGCAAGACGTGCATCTTGTGTGTGGGGAAATACGTTGCAAACTCTCGCTGCCGAAAGGTTATACTGGGAACGGTTTCCTAACAGGCATATTCCGCCACGACGATTGTTTATTTCTCTCGATCAACGAATTTTGGAGACTGGTTTAGTAGAAAGAAGAAACGAGGGACCTGGAAACATGAACACCACTCTCACATCCAATTTTGAAGTGGAGGTGTTGGAACGTGTTGCAGCGGACCCACTACGAGTAGTCGTCGTATTGCACGTGAAAGGGGTGCTTCACATGCTAGCGGGTAGCGAGTAGTCCACGAAAACTTTAAACCCATATCACCCACAACGTGTCCATGTAATGCTTGTGACTGACTTTGCTCCAAGGGTACTATTGCGTCACTAGTTGCACATATCGACCAGCTATCCTCCAAATTTGTGACGAGGCCTCATTTGATTGAAATGGTGTTTCAAACAGCATGAATAGCCACGTGTGGGATGACGAATCCCTCACGCTGTAATAGCGACACACCATCATGGATGTTTTGCTGAGAATAACGGGGGGGGGGGGCTTCAGCATTGTAAGCGACAATCTCTTTGGCCATATCTTCAACCTGGTCGTCTGAGTGACACCTGTACTTAAAGTTCTCTCAAAGTGTTCTACCTCAGTTGTTGGAGTACGCAGCCTTGGCTGTTCGTGAGAGGATGTGGATGCTCCATGCAAGTGCACGGCCTCACTTCAGTTTGGATGTTTGGAGCCATCTCAGTGCTCTATATCCTGGTCGCTGCATTGGAAATGGAGGTCCTATTCCATGGCCTGCTAGGTCACCTGACCTGAATCCACTTGATTATTTCTATCGGGTCACTTATGTGTGAGACCCCATTGTATGCGGACGTGCAATTAGTTGCCAGAATTACAGCTGCCCGTGTTGTGATTGAAAGACGCCAGAGGTATTTGACTGGGTGCGTCATAAATTGTTCGCCGATGTCATGAGTGGGTTGAGGCTGATGGCCGTCAGTATCAGCACATTTTGTAAGTTACAGGAGAAATGGTACATTCATTGTGTCAGTGATAGTGTTTGCAGTTAACTGTAACTATTGTAAATAAGAATGTATACAGTAGTGTGATTTTAATTCCTATTAACCTCATACGATGGCTTCTCCAACTCCCGTTTCCCTGCCTCAAATTGTTCAGTGGGGCATTCTGTATGTCCTGTCAAATTTTTACGCTCTTACGGAAACACCCTGTATAGACCAGTGGCAGAGTAGGATCCTGATACCAACTTAGGCAAAATAGCAAAACTGTAAAGTTTGTTTTCTGCACTTCAGTTGACCTTTATTTCAGCTGACCTATACAGATCAACTCATCAGAAGAATATGATATTAGCACTAGCGAAGGAGAAGAAACCGATAAACCTTAAATTTGCATCTTGTACATGAGTTGGTCTATAGAGGTCAGCTGAAGAATAGAGTACAACGTATAGCATTCGTAGTTCAACTGAGGTACACAATGCCATTTTATGTACATCGCTTTTTTGTTTTCGCTAGTACTAGTATTTTACTCTTTACTTGACCTATATACTACAGGATACAAATCAAGTACAGAGGAAACAGCGACAGGAACGACTCAGTTTCAGACAAGGATATAATTGGAAACATGTACACAAATGATTTAAAATTACCACAAGTGACAATAATCATTCACAAAATCTCTCTCTTAATGACATATTCATTTATTTTTATCTATGATTAAGATTCAGAAGGATTTAGGTTGCAGTAGGTACTGGGAGATGAAGAAGCTTGCAAAGTATAGAGTAGCATGGAGAGCTACCACAACAAAAACATATGGCACTTTGTCACTAAATATATAGCCGATTTTTTATCGGTAGCTCATGAATAATCCCACTAATACCCATGATTAATATATGACGTCATTGTGCAAAAGCAATGAGTCGAATCCCATTCTTCTGTTGGCGCATGCTAGCAGCGTGTCTCTTAATTCATGTGATTTCTAGTGACCTTTCGCAAAGAAGTCATGCTGCTACCACATACTGTAATGGAGTAGTTGCCTGTTGGCGATTTCCTATATAGATGGACTGTATTTATATATATGGACTGTATCTATTTAGAGCGCTTCTAAAAACCTAAGTCTAGCATTCGCCTTTCCTAATTATGGTCACATTTCATTCTGCTTTTTGTACTACCCTAAATAGTTGTACCATGTGACGAGACGTGCTCAATACGTACAAAACTATTTTTGTGTTCACAGGGAATCGTATTATTTATCTTTGTTATAGGCACAATCACTTTTATCCGTATTTAAAGAGAACCATTATCGATTTTGTCAAAAACTTTCTGTACCTCTGCAGGACTGCCGAACGAAGATACTTTTCTGCAAGAAAGAAAATTTTCAGATAACATTCTTGTACTGCTTCTGATCCTTTTTGAGAAATCGCATTTCTATACTGAGACCGTCAGAGGTCTTACTACGCTTTCTTGGCGATCTCTCGATGTTTCTTTCATTTCTGTCTAACATCCGACAGCCAGTAGAACGTGTTACGCTGTGTTAGTTACGGCAAACACAAGATATGTGTCTAGTGCACTCACTTTTCTTATTTTAGTCTTTCTCGATGCTGTTTAATGTTTCGACATTATTGCGATGTACACGGACATCAACACTGTGTGTCTGGCTGCATTTGTGCGTATATTTTGCACTTATATTCTTATGAATCTCAGAGTTATTGCATTTTGAGAGCTGTTTTATAGCTTTAACCGCAAAACATATACGAGTCAGAGGAAGCAGAGACGAGTCGCTACAGTATTAACGTGAAACTTTTAGAATTCGACACTAGTAATGTTCCTTTGTCTCCTGCTACGTTCTCAGATGGTATGATCAGTTCTATTTGGTAGCTTCAGAAAGTAATGAAATTTGACCGACCTCGGTTTCTAGCGTCCAAACAATGGTGACCATTTCTGAAAGTCAGCAACTAATTAACAGAAGCACAAGACAAGACGCATCTAGTGGTTTCATGTGCATATTGTCATAATGATTAGATTAAGAAGTCTTCTTAGAACTCTCACAATATTGCGATTTCATACTTGATGACTGACCAGCAGCTTACAATGCATAAGCTGTCATTGTATTAGATTAACGTGTGAACTCAGGTCAATACTTGAAGTGACTATAAATCTTTCTTCGCAGATGTTCCGAAGGCTCTTCGGCGCTTTCTGCCTCCGCTTACGGGGGGAGTCAGATGATGAGTCTTTCGAAGACCTGATAGATGAAGATTTAATTGGAAAGCCAGAGGTGAGAAACATCGAGATATATGGAAAAAACTGTAATTATTATTAGGAGTATGAATTTTCTACTTAGTAAGGCAATTACCATACATTACATCACAAATTACCATCACAAATACTGAAAGTTACAAGTCTATCTTAGTTATTCGAAGAACTGTCAATCTTCGTATAACAGCTGCCTTCATACGTTCGTATAAACGAGTTTCTAGCATCAATCAAAGGAAGAATCGATGGACTGCCTAGATAGTCGTTTAATGAGTACATAGTACCCAGCAGTCAGATAAAAACTGCTGTTCATGTCTGCACTTAAGTTCCAATAATCTCGGGCACAATAGATGTTCTGCACCATATTACTTATTGAAGTCACGTTTATTCACACGTACATTTTCATCAATATAGTAAAAGGAGTGAGAAGCGTTATGCTGATAGTAACATGTAAAACTTCAAGATCTGGCAACAAACTAATTCGCGGGGTATTTCACTTAGATCACTAAACCACTTACAACATATTTTCCATCTCGACACAAGATAAAATGCTATCGATATTCCCATCATATTACCATCTGAAAATGAGTCCACGATGAGCAGCTAAATCTCAGGTTTTTTGATACAATAATTAAAAGTTGCAAAGCTTCCAAATTTGATAACATTAATGTTGCAATAGTTTTTATTTTATGCATAAATAAACACTCAGGAAATATTATGCTTTAGATAAACAGTAGAAAACATGCTAGTAACCACAATAAAATAGATTGTGACGGTGGCAACAAATCTCCCACAGAGGATGAGCGCCGCGCGTTGGCGGCTGCGCTCAGACGAGGACGAGTTGGTGCTGCTGGCAGCGCAGGCGGAGAAGACCCGGCCACCACCTGCTGCTGTTGACGTAGACTGCGGCAAAGTCATCGGGAAGGTAAGCTAGCAGTGTGGCTGTCACTAAGGGTGGGTGCGACACACTACCAACAGGTTAGGGGGCGACGAAATTCCAGACCAAGCTCAGATATTACACATTGGTGAATCATGAAGCAACCCTCCCCCAACCCCTCGCTCTGTGCACCCCACCACCACCACCCCATTTCAAGCTCATACAATGTTGCGAAGTGACGTTGATAAATAATCAAAGTAGAGGCGTTCTTCTAAATTACCGAAACGCGAAGAATTATTACTCAGGACCTTCACGGACCTGTTCAGTGCATGAATCTTACATTTCTTACCGTTGTGATATAGCTGTAGATCGGTAGCTAGTGCCCAAGTTAGCATACTCCTTGGGAGGAGCTTACTTCTTAGTGATTTTATTTCCTGCGAAATCTCCAAAACCGACAATTCCGTGACACTACATGCCCATCCGCAACATACTATCCTCTTCTAATGAAATAAAATGAAGTCATAGCTCCACTAATTTAACTGAAATACAAATCCAAATCTCCCAGAGTATAATCACCTAGGAAATTTGATTTTCTTATGCTGTTTGATACTGAATCTTTTCACATTTGTCTCACGACTCATAGCCTACTACAAGTAGACATCAAATGGTATCCTTAGCGTATCCTTAGCGTACAGGGTTCTTTCATAAGACATACGCATTTTAAGACTACTACAATGTTGCACAATACTAATTAGGCTGAGAGATCTTGTCATCGTTCACGAATACGTTTGGAGCACTTTTCTTTTCTCTTATCAAATAAAAAAACAGAACAGAAACCTCTTATGTATACTTTTCATGTCAAAATAACCTTAGAGAATCTTTGATACTATTGTTATGTGGGTAAGGAATAAGTATTAACGCAAAGAATTGTTTTTCTGTGCAGGTGAATGACGCTTGGCTAATTGTGACCACAGCCGAGATCCATGAGCCTCCAGCGACGGTGAATGAGGAGGACATCCCGCCGATACCTCGCCGCCGCAGAGGGTGTCGGCGGTGCTGGGCGGAGAGAGTCGGGGCGAAGACCGTTGTGAGCCCACATGGTGGCCGGGCTCACCGCTTCACTACCCACTAAACGTATTTCAAGGACGACGGAAGACGAGGAACTCCAGCTGATATCTCGTCACTCTGGATAGTGTGGGAAGTGCTGGGAGGAGAAAGTTGGCGCAAAGACTGTTGTGCTCTTACACCTTGAGCGAGGACATTGGGCAATCAACCAATAATTATATTCATGAGACAACAAGGAGGGTAGATGACGAAGTACTCCCTTCGATGCCACGTCTCCAGATAGGGTATCACAGGTGCTGGGTGAAGAAAGTTTTATGCTTGCATGGAGTCTGTGGAGACTGACTCACCAACCTATAAACATATTCATGAGAAATGAAGCCCATTAGATAACGAGTGAGTCCCGCCGATGCCACATCGCCAAAGTTGGCATCGGAGGTCCTGGGTGAAGAAAGAATGACAATTTTGTGCTGTTGCATTATGGGTGGAGATACAAGCTGACCGGCCTAAAAAAAATAGTGATGAGACATGAAGCCACCAGATAACGAGTGAGTCCCGCCGATGCCACATCGCCAAAGTTGGCATCGGAGGTCCTGGGTGAAGAAAGAATGACAATTTAGTGCTATTGCATTATGAGTGGAGTCACAAGCTCAACAGCCAATAAACATTTTGATGAGTCATGAAGCGCATCAGATAACGAGTGAGTCCCGCCGATGCCACATCTCCAAAGTTGGCATCGGAGGTCCTGGGTGAAGAAAGAATGACAGTTTAGTGCTATTGCATTATGAGTGGAGACACAAGCTCAACAGCCAATAAACATTTTGATGAGTCATGAAGCGCATCAGATAACGAGTGATTCCCGCCGATGCCACATCTCCAAAGTTGGCATCGGAGGCCCTGGGTGAAGAAAGAATTATAATTCTGTGCTATTGCATTATGGGTGGAAACACAAGCTCACCAGCCAATAAACATAGTGATGATATATGAAGCCCATCAGATAAGGAGTGATTCCCGCCGATGCCACGTAGCCAAAGGTGACATCGGAGGTCCTGGGTGTAGAAAATCGGAGTGAAGACCGTTGAGCAGTTGCATGGTGGGTCGGGACACTCGCTCACCAAGGGGCAAGAAGAACAACAGATGACGAGGAACTCTTGCCGATGTCACTTCGCAAGAGAGATGTCACAACCATGTGAATTAAACAGGTCTAAATTGTATAAATATTTGAACTGAGTAATACAATAAATTTATGAATGGTATATCTCTGGATTTCTTACTTTATATGTTCGTGTGTTAACTATGTTTTCTTGCCACTCTGCTCTCCTTTAACAGATACTGAAATAACTATTAAAAGTTTCACCAAGTATTCATGTCTCTCTCTTTATAAATGTGACTGCACAGAGAGAAATATCTAGCAGTGTTACCTCTTTAGATGGGGATCTCACACGCCCTATTATACGTGAACTGCGCAATTATCAGTACACAGGCTACCCTTATTCAACGGAAAATCACAAGTTAATTAGAGGTAATTTGGTTCACAACTACTGGTCAAAACAAACAAATGATCTTTTATCTTAGTGTTAACAACTTCTTCCAAGTGGTGCTCTGTGCAACAATATATTTACATAAATTCCTCTGATACTGAATTAGCAGTAAATTAAATTGCTGTGTATCATAAAGAAAAATCAATGGCAGGATTGTGTTATGTGCTCAAACACCCACACCAAAAGAGAAGCGTAGACAGAGGAGAACACTCTGAACATCGAGGAAAACATACTCGGTACGCTAATCTAAAAACTCTTCAACTCTTCGCTGAACTTAAATGATATGTTTCTGGACGTAACAAAAATTAACATTTCAGCATAGTAAATAATGATACGGTTCTGAAATTACAGTACACCTTATTCCTTCATGAGTCAGTTGCTAATGACGTGGAAAACCATCTTTAACACAAGATATATATTTCCCCATACACTGTTAATCGACAGCTCTTGTCACTCATGCTTGAAAGCTTGTTGTGTAGTCGCATGCAGTATATCACGAACATAAGTAAAAAATCGTTTTTAATATTTATTTTCGACATTTTGGAGATTATATAATTTTTGAAATGGTATTGATCTCTGTGGTGGAGTGATAAGATGCTGCACTGTAGTAAAAGCCATAATATTTTCAATTAATTTAAATACTGAAAACACATGGATTATGTAAACAACTTTTCTTTTACAATACAGCACGACGGCAATGAAAGACAGATAACAATAATTTCGATCAGAATAAACACAATAAGAGCAGCCCCAACGAAAAGCAGTTATTAAACCCACAGTCGAAACCAAATGATGATGCATGTAATTTAAAACAACTTTCCTACTGGCCGGTGGAGGACCACCTTATGGCGTCCTACGGTCTGCAGTGCCTTCGGGATAGTGCCCCCTGTTAACAGTACCCGCTGTGGGAAACCTACCCTCGTGAACCGAGCGGGGGCAGGCTCACATCGAGTATCTTCCGGTAGGCACCACCCTTGGTCCACCCACTGTTTCATCATAGGACGTTTTAACAGAATCGTAAAACAGAATGGCATAAACAAGTTTTGGACAAATTCCCTCAGCCCTTTAGATATTCAGCTCAGGCTATCTGCTCACCAAGCATATAACGATAAGATTCACTGATGACATTGCTATCCTCAGTGAACGGATTAACAGACTAACGACTACATAATGTGGACAGAGAGTAAGCCTAAGGAAGACGAAGATAATGAGAGGTTGAAAAATGAGAACAATGGGAAACGAAACATCTATTGGGGATTCAAAGTAGACGATGTAAAGGAGGACATGAAAAGCAGACCAGTGCATTTGTGTCCAATAGAAGTCTACTACTATCAAATATACCCGATAATTTCATGAAGATATTTCTGAGAATGTACGTTTGGCGGAAAGCATTTTATCGTAGTGAAACACGGGCTGTGGTAGAGCGGGACAAGAAGGAAAACGGAGCATTTGGGATGTGATGGAACAGAATAGTGTTGAAAATAATGTAGACTGAATAGTTAAGTAATGAGGAGGTTCTCCGTAGAATCGGCCAGGGAAGGAATGTATGAAAAATACTGACAGGATGATAGGACATCTGTTAATACATAATGGAACAACTTTCATGGTACAACAAGGAACTGTAGGGGGTAGAAAGTGTAGAGGAAAAACGAGATAGGAGTTAATCAAGCAGACTGGTGAGAATGTCTCAGATGATTATGTTGGAAAAGGAGAGGAATCCGTAGTGGGCCGTAGGCTGCTTCGAGCCAGTCAGAAAACAGGACCGAGCGAGGTGGCGCAGTGGTTAGCACACTGGACTCGCATTCGGGAGGACGACGGTTCAATCCCGTCTCCGGCCATCCTGATTTAGGTTTTCCGTGATTTCCCTAAATCGTTTCAGGCAAATGCCGGGATGGTTCCTTTAAAAGGGCACGGCCGATTTCCTTCCCAATCCTTCCCTAACCCGAGCTTGCGCTCCGTCTCTAATGACCTCGTTGTCGACGAGACGTTAAACACTAACCACCACCACCACCACCACCAGAAAACAGGAAGATGACAGGCGAATATCTTGCTCACGCAGTCAGCGGGGTTGAAAAATGGACGCTCCATGCCACCTTACAAACAAATCAACTATGCGTGCCACAACAGCATAGTGATTCACCTCTTGAAACCAATTTTAAGACATACATTCTTATTAAAAACCATAAATATACAAAAATAACCGTACGCTGTCTGTGATCGTAAGGAGTCTTCTACTGATCGAGCTTCTATTGTGAATGTAGGCTGCAAATGCTGATTGTTATTGTTAGCCAAAGGGGAATCTGAGAAGGGTGATGCAAAGGAAGCGAAGCGGGATGTTATGTGAAGGAATAACGCTTTTTCACGAGAATTAACACCACAGTACATTCCTCGTCATACAGAATCAGCTGCCACGGTTTGGGTAGGGGGTGCTAAACCACACTCGTTGCAGCTCTGGCCTTGCACCAAATGACTTTGTACTCTTTCACTACCTTACATGCTTTAAGCATTGCCACTACGAGGTGTAGATACAGGTAGCAGTGGTTCCATATTTTGGTAATAGATCCCTGTGACGTGGCATGCTATTGTCGTGTCCGTTTTTTATGGCTGTTGGAACCAATGGACAACCCCTGTACATCGTCAGCTATGTAGCAGTTTCTCCATTACTCAGCGCAGTCTCTTCGCCGATTTTGAAAATTTCTTTCGGAGCACACCAAGCGTGTCATGATTAATCCTTCAGTTAATATGCGGCAGTTGACGCTCAAGAGCATGGCCTGAATCGAACGCCCGAGGAGAACCTGAGAAGAGTGGGGACGTACTACAAGCAAATATCACTGCAAAGCGATCCCCCCCATCCACAGACGTAACAATGAAGGTGCCGCCGATATCTACACATACAAAATTTACTCATTCGAAAGTAAATAAGTTAACACTTTTTAGTATCCATTACGGTTTCCTCTAATCAATTTCGAACTGACTTCCCATACACCATATTTCCCTCAAAAACTACATCCTGCACCTGAAAGACAATTATTACACACAGTCATATTTGAGCAACTGACAAACAGTTCCGTGCTTCTGTTCTTAATACCTTTGTTTATAACGGGTGATACAGCGGCAACTACCAGTTAGTTATTTTGAACCCGAATTACGTGTGTATCAGGAACGGCATTCAGACAGGCGAAATTCACGTAATCCATATAATATTCATCTCTGAGATTTGCGGCACTGTTAACAAACGGAATGGTCATTAGTTACACGGTATTTCTGAGCCAAGGTACAACTTACTTCTGCCGTACTTAATTAAGAATCTCCTATCTTCCTTTGTGTAGTCAGCAGCGTCATACAGGTTTCGACTCTCTCTGTTAGTTTATTCAATTAATAGTACTTAATCTATCGTAACTGGTTGAGAAAAGTAGGCTTATAATGTGTGCATCACCATCAGAAACAACGAAATTAACAGGAGATATGAAACTATGAGGTGCGGAAGCAAAAGCGTTCGTGCACGGATACTTGGATATATATGCCAGAAGTAAGGTATATCTTGGTCCCAAAGTGCCTTGTAACTCATGACAAATACTCAAATTTTGTACAGTATGATTTAGCTTGCTAACAGTTGCCCAAACCTCTGAGAGGGAACTTATATCGATTCCGTTTCTATATAGCCTGGCTCGATACCGTTCCTGATACACATGTAGTGTAAGTTGTATAAAACGAATCAATAGGAGCAACTGAATCACCCAGTCTAAATAGCAGCCTAAAGCACTTTTGGCCCCTCTTAACGCTTTTGTAAGTGACTGTTCGGCCTCACGTGTCTTATCACATATCTACTCAGTGGCGCGATATTCTCTTGCTGCATTGCTATCCTGTAAATAATTGCCATCAACCTCTCTCCTTGTGGCAACTTTTAAACCTCAACATATTTTTTGCTTTACTTTACCACTGAAATACATTAACTTGTTCCTGTGCATTAAGTTACGTGTATCCGGTAATTACAAAGTGAATTCAAACTCAGTATTACGTTTTTAAACTATTCGAGAATTTTCAAACGGTCGGTCTCTGTAATGATACAGCGTTTGGAGTGCTGTACCATCCATTTGTTCCCACCACGCGACACATGGAATGTAAGTAGCTGTAGTTTGTTATAATGTTTAGATACGGTTAAATGGATTTTGAATTTTGTTGTTACCACTGCAATACTGGAAGAAATGTTTGTGTTTATTTCTGTTTCATGATACGATTGGGGTGTGGCAGTGGCGGAATGGAAGGTCTTCCCGTCGCCACACAATCAGAGTTGCAAACCATCAGAAACGTGACAACGACGGTCAAGATCGAAAGAAGATTTCTCGAATCGACTCGCCCAACCTTACCGTAATAGTGGAAAAAAAGTAGAATTTTACATACTGAAAAAGATTTTGTATGGAATTGACATTGCAAAGATCGAGAGAGGTCATGTTCAGCTTTAGTCATGAATGGGTGCAAATTTACTCATCCACGTTGTTAATGCTTGATAAGTGGCTATATATAACTGTATGATTTCACTGTAACAAAGAGGATAATGAGTGAAGTTATTAATTTTGTAAGTGTTAAGTTGAAAAGTTTATATGAAGATAATTGTTACGAACTGAGTCCGAGTGGAATGTATTTTGGACTAAGTAAAGTCGATTGTTTAAAGTTGAAGCGAGGTTAATGAAACGGAAGATCGAATTATACAGGATAATGCTACCTTTGGAATATTTAATGCTCGGACGTGATATTTTATGGACTACATCTCACGCCAATTAGGATCCTGGGATTTTCTTTAGCTGGCATACAAAAGATAAAGCTAACTTCATAAGATTGTAGAAACAAGGCTTTAGGAAATTACTGGCGAAATAAGTTTTCAATTGACAGTTACATATCAACAGACAAAGATCATCTTTGTACTTGAAGCGCAGCTGCGGCGTACCACATTACTTAAGTCGCTGGATATCATAAGTCATGTTAAACACAATTTTGAAGTGGAAAGTCATACTAACTATGGAAAAGTGTAAGTTGAAACTAGTCTAAAAGGCAGTTATTCCTTAAAAGTGAAACTTCGTGAGTCTGTACTTTTTTTTAGTGGAAAGTAATAAACTGTTCCAACATTAAATGTTATTACGAATAAAGATCAATTGCTGTGGAAACCTGACAGAAAGTGAATACCTTTGGGTTACTATGTCGGCAAAAAAATGAACCAAAACCGTGAAAAGAAAACTTTTATATTCATCAATACTACTAAACCTACTACTATCAATGCACTTATACCATCGACGTTCCACCGTGAAAACTGAGCCGGCATATTGATTACATCTTCGGAAGTATGCAGTATACGTCAGCTACAGTTTGTGCTTTGATTTATAGCAGTAGCATATCGTAACTGACAGGTTACACACGTTTTCGACACCAGTCAAGAAAAGTTGCCATGCCACTGTATCTTGTACTTACTTTCTTATACTTTCAAACAGTTGCTGCGGATTTGGATGGGATTGGAGACTGATTGTGTGTTGTGCAAGCATGGGCTTATATGTGGCCTGTTTCTTAATAAATTACAACACCAGAGCACATACGAATACCAAGTCTTTGAACTCAACCACACAGAATAACTATAATCTTATTAAAAAATTGGGCAACAGTACGATACCGTAGAACATTCTCTAAAATATTTCCATGTTTGAGGTAAAAATAAACGATGCTGCTTATGCCCACAAAGATTTCACGAAAGGACATCAAAAAAGACCGAATAAATGCTCCTTCCTGTAAATAAGTTTAGAAGAGTACACAAATACAAAACAACTGCCTGCAAATAACTTTACAAGGGCAATAAAATGATAAAAGCAGACTGACTTACTGTAATTATATACAAGCTACAAATGCCAGCATCAATTACATCCTAGAGAAATCCCAAGAGTGCAGTTCAACCACATGGAACTAAATCACTGTTCTACCAACAAGACAAACGGAATACAATAACCATCGCCAATGCACTAACTCTGTATAACGGTTTACCCCTATTTTCAAACCACAATCAGAATGGCACATTACATGACACCATATTCCCCCATGCAAATCCATTTATAAACAGTTTTAGCATAGTCAAATTCCTCAATACCTCTCTGTGCTATTTTACACACCAACCGTACGAAGCCGTTATCTTCTCTCTCAGCACTTTCCGTAGCACAGTAATCTAGTCTGTCAAACTTTGACAACTACAAGTGCTTGACAGTAGAAAATACGGTACACAGAAGCACCAATCACTTTATGCTCTGCTCTGCCTCGCTGTAACTAGACTCTCCACCGTCCTTCCTCTTGGTCTATGACCTGCCGTTCCCTTTTGGACGTCGCAACCCGAGCCCTGTTGCATGAACATCTCAACTACTTTGGTTTTACACCATGTCCTAGTGCCCATTATTTCCTCTCAAATCTGGATTTTCTTAACGTTTCAACGTTACACTCTGTCTTAGAAATCATATTCATATTCACCGTTTCCCATACACAACTTCTACTTTGTTCAGTGCCTGCTGAAGGTCCCGTAGAAGGCTAATACGAATTTCAACTTCATCAGCCACTAACACAATAATTTTCAATACAGACCAAAACACTACCAATGTTAACATTATTATCTGCAACAACATTATTGTATTACACAATCATAACTCTAATTCCACAAAACATCATATCACAATCAAATGTCTAGTTACTGTGTCTGTCGCCATAAGTGTGAGTTCAGTTTTAATAATATCCAACTTACTATCCAAAGGCATTAAGTGTTACATCAATCGTTACATTTATTCAGCATACAGTACACAATACAGATATGTTATCATACACATACGAATTTCACGAGCGACATTCTCCTCAAGAATCTGTACAAATCTACATCACGAAGTAGAAGTACTTGGAAACGTAAAGTAGTATTCATCAAAAAATCAGTATGGGGAAATCCTCATTTTCCTTTAAAACTTCCAGCTCTGTGTCGTTCCATCGCGGTACCAGTTCAACACCAGAGTAACACCTGTTTGTGGTCAGTGTTTCTGACCACATTTACTAGTAGTTAAATTACCTTATTACTCCTTCAGTGGCATGTCTACTGATCAGAAAGTGCTGAACGTCATTTCAATGTAGCAAGCTTTGTACTAAATTGACCATTAGCAAGGAAAACAAATGGTCTACCACAGTGGTATTGTGACGTAATGTTACTAAGAGTGCGATGTTTCTTCTAACACATGAAATGAAAAAATGAAGCAGCCATGAAACCTTCAGTGACTGCCTCCCGATTGCACATTACTCACAAGTAAAACAACAAAAAATAATTACTTAAAGAAAACTAAACATACAATATTCCACGTTTTTATACACAACAACAACGTTTCACAAATGTGTGTATCGGAGCATGAATCTGTAGTCGACTTCGAGAAATAATTTTGTACTTTTAAGGACAATATTAAATATGGTGGACCAACATACTATTTTTGTTCAAATAACTATTTACTGCTTTTAATGAGTGGTGAAATGGATTCTGTTATAAGAGAGACGTGTTAAATTTGTGGTTTACGTCAGTTTATTTTCATGTGATAGTAGCTAAAGTAAAATAGTGCTCTAACTACCTGTTCATAATAGTATCATTCTGTTTCATTTCTATTCTCCTAAAAAATCAGAAATGTAATAGTGTTATCCCTACCTAAAATTGACAATATTTTTCTGTACTTTGTTAAACTCCTAAAAAAAACAGTTTAACAAGCCAGCTAAACCAATTTTATATGTTTTTTATCAGATTTTTCTTTCAATAGTAACGTTCAAATCGTGTCTCTGCTCTCGTGCTTATGTCTATATGTTGCACACGTCTTATCCCTCGCTCTCTCTCTCTCTCTCCAATTCCTTGTCGACCTCTGTCTGTCCATTTTCTCCTTCCTCTCTCTCTCTCTATCAGCCTCCTCCACCACCCTCTCTCTAACAATCTCACACCGCCCTTTCCCTTGTCCATCTTCTCGTTCTCATCTTTCTGTCCCATTTCCCGCTCATGCCCATCGCCCCTTCCCCCTCTCTGTCTATCACCTACTTCCCCTCTCTATGTCTATCTCCTACTACACCCTTTAGATCTCCAGCTACTCTCTTGCCTTCTCCTTTCCCCTCACTCTGTCTTCTCCTGCCTCCCTATCTCTCCCCCTCCACTCACTATTTATACATCTCCTCCTCCCCCTTCCTCAGCTAAGCTGCACTTGTCTGTACATATAACCCCTGAAATACATTACGATACTACCTGCACAACTAGCCATTCATGCAGCACTGTTTAGATCTCAGGCACTACCAAAGTTACAAGAAAAATTCTTCATAAAGTATGTCATAATGCAACAGATGTCGTAATATCAACAGATATGACTTGCTCCTATATGAAAAAAAAAACAAGTGTCACTGGTGTATACAACATAATGCTTGTGTTTTAGATACTTGAAAATGGCCAAAATTGCACAGTTGTACACGAAACAAAGTGAACGGCAGGTGAAGGCATCGTGAAACTTTTCAAAACGTTACCAAATTTTTTGATCCCCACTCCCACTGCTGCTGAACAGACAAATAACGAGACGTGTTACTATTGTATTCTGAACCAGTTCAGATATTTTAAAGTTTCAAGTCTCCAGCTTGTCAGAAAGTAAGTTTAAATATATAGCAAAATTTGTACCAAACAGACAGAAAGACAAGACAACAACATAATAAAAACGTGAAAAGGGTGGATACACTGGATTAGGTTTACCACACTGTTTTATTTACGAACAGGAGATCACCAGAACTAAGTCCTATTTCATGGACCATTTGTGGTGTGAGCATCAACAGCTCATACATTTACAAATTTTACCACACAACCGCTGAAAATGTTATACAAAGTGATTTACATGGAGAACCGGTCTAGGAGAAGATAAAGGACACATAGTAGCAGAACCCTATGGTCTGAATCCTCCGCCATATTGTAGTTAGGCTAAAAGTTGCTATCAGTTAGCATTTGATTCAGGATTAAGTACCTATTTCTGGACATAAACTTAATATCACGACAACAGCGAGTGAAGAAGACTTTTCAGATATGATTGAAATAGTTTATTAGAAGGCACCAACATAACCATCCGTAATAGTTGCATTCTTCTCTAAGCCATAAAATGTACACTCTCTCTTACGGTTCATTTCTTGAAAATTCCCGAATTTGGGGAGAAAAAATGTTACAGATACAGAAAAACTCTTTATTAGAAAACAAATCTGCAAAACTTGTCAGTCTCCAACCTGAGATGATCCAAGTACTCATCAAGAAATTGAACATCATACGAACCGAATTTATGGAAAAAGGTGGGTATGTGTCATAGATGTTAGTAATTTAAGTTGTATGCATTGTGACGTGCACTGTGAAACTTCCCCTTTAGATCACAATGGTGTCCACGTGGATTTTTCACTTTTATATCCAAATGCTGGTCAGAAATATGACATTAAATTATCTGCTTGTATAAGGCATCTCTCTCCAGTGACTTAGCCATTCGAATCTTTTCGTTAGCAAGTCAATCCACATTATATGCAAGCTTTCTAGCTGAAAGAGCAACCATGTCCCAGAATTATCCCCAACACATAAACATACCGTTTGATAGGCGATGCAGCATTCAGTATATGAAGTTCTGTGAAAATGGTGTGAGTGATATTAGGATTTCCTTGACAATGCACCACGGGAACTAGTAAGCACTTGAAGTCAGTGTTCACAAGAAATGGGAATCGTTCCTGATGGTGCTCACTTGTAAACTTTGGTAACTTTTATCGTCAGTAGGCATTCCCATTCGAACCAGTTAATGCATCAAGCAGTGAGCCATATGTCTTTCGAAACACTCATGCTTCGTAAATTGTTTGAGTCAGCTACAGCAAAAATGTTCCATGGCCAAATGTTTCTACATTTTGGCCTATAGTAAGCTGTACATGTTTTTGATCTAGACAAAGTGATGCATCTCACCTTCGGCGATCATTTAGGTACTTATGACCGTGAGTGGCTAATTAGTAACATTATAGGATTCGACTACTTAATGCTTTAGATCCATTAGCTCCATTTCCTTCTCATGTATGTCATCAATGTCAACCCAGTAATTAGTGATCGTCTTCTGGAATCTTGGCAGGCCTAGGTATTCTGACAGAGAACCATATGCCTTTGGAGTTATAATACCTACAAACCATTGGATGTCTTGTAAGTATGTATCTGTAAGATGTGTATTCGGCGTGTAGTTTCTACCTCCGAACGAAAAGATCAAGCGAAGCAATATTCATCGTCCTAATCTAGCATCTCGACGTCATACATGCATTTTTAGCTTCAACATCTGGAGGAAATGGAGCACCCATCAACTAGTTCGAAAACATGAGACTACACATCATGGTGGAATACGTGGCTGGGTGCCTTAATGGATCTTAATATCGGAAAAACCCTTCCGTGTGTCACATCTCAGTAACAGACCCGTAACTTCCCCATTTTTGCGCGATGCTTTTTCCTGCAGCATTGTTAGTGACATCTTTAGGGTGGGACAGCTCACAATACAGAACTGTCCAGCACGTGATGTTGTTATACAGTTAAGTGTTGATCGTTTTATGGATCACCCTTTCCAACAATGCTACGCAAGCACGAGAAGAGGTAGCAGGATCTTAAGATCCAGCACTGATGTTATCAATAACTGAGTGCAAAAACCTGTCTCTGAAAGCACCAGAAGCTACAGAGTAGTGTAATGTGGCTGGATATTGGTAAACAAGAGAGGCTGTGGGGCTGCTACAGCTAGACACTGGATGAAGTGAAGGAGGCGTCTACGGCACAGCCCTGCTACTGCTAGGCCGAGGTGATGCAGACGTCGACTGCTGCGTCGATTGCGGACCCGTTCGTGGTGTTGAAAGGCCACCTCCTGAAGCTCCCAACACTCCTTCTGCAAAGGAAGAAGAAGCGAAATTGGTGCACACACAACCATTAGACATATAGAGTGAGAAGGCAAAATATAATGACCACTGCCCACAGGAATGTTCGATGTCGACTGGTGGCGTTACAGAAAAGTGATACGGTACGTAAAGTATATCAGTGGATCAAAAGCAGTTGGGGATTCAATACGGGTATAATACAGGACAATATACAAACATTTCGAAACGAACAATGTGGACAGAAACTCGCAGGTCTAGATACCACACGTCCTGGCGTGTGGAAGCTAGCCAGACACTTCTCCAAGGAGGAACATTACATTAACACCCTACAAGTAACAGCCGTGTTCCTGGACATCGAAAAAGTTTTCGACCGTCTGTGGCACAACTACGTCTCATACACTCATATCTCACGAAAAGATGTTTTAACGTCGACGTGCAGATCAGACAATCGACACAACACGGTATCCAAGCTGGAGTACCAAAGGGATGCATCCTAACGCCCATCTTGTTCAATATGTACATTAACGACTCCCAGAAACACAAAACACAATGTCAGCCATCTACGCGAGTGACACAGGCGTCCTTCGGCAAGAGTGGAAACCGTGCAACGTTAATACACGACAACAGTCGTCAATCAGAACTGCCGATCCTTGCTTAGAACGATGGCGTATTAAAGTTAATTTCGACAAGTGCGAAGCAGTTCTGTTCACACGCAGGCTGAAACTACTGTGCAAACATCAATACTGTAACTATGTAACATTACGTACGTGCACAATTCGTTTCCGAGAGAACGTCAGATATCTCGCTGTTTGGCTGGACTGGAAACTAAGACGGGGGGATCATATCAAATATGTCGTCAAAAGAGCGCACACGGAGCACAAAAAACTCTACCCAATGCTAAACAGGGAAAGTACAATGAATAGGAGTGTGTCGATATCCATATGCCGCAATCCTTCGTTCGACTTTCGACCCAGTCTACCTCCACATGAGAGCTTGTTAATGTTTAACTTTAACCAGACGTACGCAAACATCGCAGTACCCATACCCTGCGACAATTCACTATAGTGAAAAAGGATCCTTATGCAGAGATGCCAGTAGACATTTTGAGTTGGCCATCATGGCACTGTGGGTTTGGGTAAAAAAGAAAAAAAAGGATGGGGAATCATTCTAGCGACGACACGGTCCTCTAATGTGTAAATATACTGCCATGAGCGATTTTGACAAAGGTGATAATATGACTACCCAGATATTGTGAACGTGTATATCGGAAACGGTGTAACTGACCGAATATTCTAGTGCTACAGTAGTGAGGATCTATAGAAATTGACAGCATGGAAGTGAAACAAGCATAAGGGGTGGACGTCCACGACTTTTCACAGAACGTGAGATTTGGAGGCGTGACTGGTCTAGGTGGAGATGGCGAGCTGCGGCGTCTCTGCTGGAAGAGAAAATGCTGGCTCACGCATAAGCTTTGCAGAGCACACAGATCATTGCACATTGTTGAACAACAGCAGACGATCCCTACGTGTTCGCATGTTGGCCCATCGACATCGTCAGTTACGACTGCAGTGGCCACGGGATCGCCAAGATTGGATCCTGGATCAATGGAATCGTATCGCCTCGTCGATGAATTACATTTTTGCTACACCAGGTCCACAGTCATCTCCACAGACGACGTCATCCACTCGAACGGCCGTTCCAGATGTGTGTATTGCCAAGGAAGCAGGCTGCTGGTAGAAGTATTCCGCCATAGGAGACATTCTGATGTGCTCACATGAGACCTGCGATGGTAATCGGAGATACGCTGACAGCTGTAGACCATCTGCACCTCTTCATGTTTGATGCCTGTTGTGTCATCTTCCAGCATGTTCATTGTTCGTGTCAAAAATCCAGTACCGTGCTAGAGTGATTTGAGGAGCATGGTATTGTACTCACGTTGATGTCTTCGCCACGAAATTGGATTCGTGTGAATCCAATGTAACCCATTTGTGTCGCTATAGGTCGCAATCACCACGTACATAATTCAGTACCCTGATGTTTTTTGAGAAAATTACATGACTTGCACTCGGATGTCTAGTGCGACATACCTCGAAACACCTAACGACAAACTGTCGAATCCACGATAAGCAGAGTCGGAGCGTATCGCGTTGCAAAGATGGACCGACAAGTTATTAAGCAGGTGGTCATAAAGTTTTGGCTCTTCAGTGTAATCCACGAATAATATCTAATATATGATACCTACTAGAAGTTTACTGGTGATAAGTCCTCTCAGGCACTCATTAACCTCAATACTTACAATTTTGTTGAGATTTGCTATAATATCTTTTGTTCAGCTTGGTTTCCACTTCCCTTGCGAAGTCAGCACAAGTGCATCTACAATAAAAGGAAAAACACTGTGTGCAGGCTCGTTAAAGATTATTTTTCCTGTCATAGATGAAGTAGTAATATGAACTACTACTCATGTAGCTGACTCTCGGCGACTGTCGTCATCTTACAAGTGCTCTGAGTACAAAAAGTTGGTCTGGTTACTTTCGGTACTTCATCCACAATCTGGTCGAAACCACACGACCACTGAGTGGAAAACGGCGTTACCTCACTGTCGATGGCATGTATGAGATTATCAATAATACCACCGAAACTCCGCTAAATATGGGTGGAAAAACATGTCGTAGGTGCTTGTTGTGAGAGTTCACTATCAATCTGTTCACCTACAGGATACAAAGGAACGTTGCATGCAAACGCGAAAAATAAATTACACGCCAATAGAAAAAAAAAAAAAAACATTTGCCTTCATGTAACTCATTCGTGAGAAATGAAATTGCCTCATCGTCAAAACGTGGTGATGGTAAGCTGTCAACGCCTGGAAAACAAGCATAATTATCAGTGCCACTGCCATCAGGCTTCACAGAAAGTTTCTCGTCTGAGAAGAGGGAAACGCGACGGGACCGTTCGTCACTGATATATATACAGTGGCGGCACACGCGTCTGCTTACTGGTACATGTGTACGGAGAGAGAGCAAATGTCACACAGCATGCTGCGTTCGTGCGAATCTAACAGAGTGCTAACGTTCGCACTTTTCGTGGGAGAAAGAAGCGCACCTGTACTCTCGTCTACATGTACCACTAACTTCCTGCTTTTTGTGAGAGCGAAAGTGCATTCTAGTTCACACGTACGTCAACGCACCTTTCCATACAGCTTAGGAACTCCATACAGTACTTGTAATCAGACACATACTTTGGGAATTGCCGAGTGATATTAAGTAAACGTTTGCTATACAGTGACTGGAGTCCAGGTGATTTGTCGTGACCTGAGCAAGGTGGCTGATCTCGGCCTCTTGGAACCATGCTGATGCCTGTAAGGGCCTGCTGGTGCCTGGTCCTATGGTCGTCAGCGACAGCTGTATCTGCTCGAGACAGGTCTTCGTATCCATCTCCAAGAGCAGTGTAAACACTCAAAGTTAAAAATTTACCTGAAAAGTGTAAGTGAGCAGGTGGAAAAAATAGTAAGTGAATAAATAAAAACATAGTTTTTTTTTAAAAAAAAGGTGTTTCATTTATTGGCAAGCTAGTTCATTAATCGTTGTACGTATTCTCAATACTTCATAAACGCATATTGTCTGCAATTCGTCTGTAGCTGCTTGCGGACAGGGCATCCTTATGTTTCCACCTTCTGGATAGGACATCTTCTCGCTGCCTTCGACGGAAACGATGTTGTCTTTAGGATCATACATTCGAATCGATGATATAATACCTTCATAAGCCAGTCCTTCATTACCCCAGTGATTTGTGCGGTTAGACAGTGTGAACCAAACCGATGTCTCTCAAGCTTTAGCAACCGCAAGCAGCTAAACGATTTAGGTGAAGCACTGATTATGGAATATCTCGTTAGTACTTGTCTGGCTTCAGAAATGCATCGAATAGAACTTCTTTGAACACAAATTGACGGCACTTATCGTAATACCATCTTGTGTCTACAACGATAGTCGCTCTTTCATGTATAACTGTGTGATACATTACATTATTACGCTTTGTACAATTTCTGTTAGCGACGAGTAGTTTATGAGATGATCGTGTAGTATTAATGCATACGCTGCAGTGACCAAGAGGAAGTTTTGCGATAAATCGCGCCCTGCTTTGAACAGTCCGTCACCTCCTTTCTTTCTCTTTTTTAGTAACACGTCTGACAGGATTCTTGCGGCCCGAAGTCCCAAAACGAATTCCTTTCCTGAGTCAACCTTTTCATCTCAGAGTGACAATTGCCACCTAAGAATTATTTGCTGCGTGTATTCCAATTGTTTCTTCGATTTACACATTGAACAGTAGGGGCGAAACACTACATACCTGCCTGATACTCTTTCTAATACGAGCCCTTCGATCCTTATCTTTCAGTCTTGTTGTTCCATCTATGTTCACGTATATTTATATATTAAACGTCTTTCCCTATAGCCGGCCGCTGGTGGCCGAGCGGTTCTGGCGCTACAGTCTGGAACCGCGCGACCGCTACGGTCGCAGGTTCGAATCCGGCCTCGGGCATGGATGTGTGTGTTGTCCTTAAGTTAGTTAGGCTTAAGTAGTTCTAAGTTCAAGGGGAATTATGACCTCAGCAGTAGAGTCCCATAGTGCTCAGAGCCATTTGAACCATTTTTTTTTCCCTATATCGTAATTACATCTTTCCCCGAGTTTCAAAAATCTTGCTCGATTTCACATTATCCAACGTCTTTTACGGGTGACAAATCCCATGAACGTGTCTTTATTTTTCTTCAGACATGCATCCATTATCAGCCGCAACGTCGTAACTACATCTCTAGTGCGTTTACCTTTCATTACTCTGATCTGATTATCATCTAACAAACACCAAATTTTCTTACTATTCTACAGTACATTATTTTTGCCAGCAAAGTGGATGCATGAGCTGTTAGGCTGATACTGCGATAATTCACGCATTTATCTGCTCTTGCTGTCTTTGGAATTGAGTGGATAATGTTTCAGAAAGTCAGGTGGTATATCGGCAACATCACTCGTTCTACACACCGACTTGAATAGCTATTTTGTTGTTGCTTCCCCCAATGATTATAGAAAATCCGATGGCTGATTCTGATTTTGGATCCTCTGTCTCTTCTCTCTCAACATCTTGTAACGTACCCTCTCTGTTATTGTTTTCTGTTTTCTTGTTATTGCTTTTTTTGTTATTGTAGTTGTAGAGATACGAAGTTTTTGTAGCGGTTTGCTTAGTCAGCCGTACTGCGGAATTTTTTGACATTAAATGGAGCCTGAAACTTGCGCAATAAATACTTCGCGTGAAGTGCGATTTCCGGCATAAACAAAAATTAATTGCGGAGATACAATCCACAGAATATTAACAGAAAAGCTTTAGAACAATGCGCACGACTTATTACACACATTCAGAGGGTACGTACACTCGCGTACGAGTGGTTGCGATCTGATGAGAAAGATGTATCTTAATTTTTTTTGTGTATAATAATTACGTCGTAACACACTCGGAGATTGCGAACGTACAATCAGGGTAGAGGCACGTACTTTCTATCATTCCCCTTGGCCAGTGTAAAAGAATTGCAATTATTTAAATTTAAGAATATTTCTTTTTCAATCGGACTCCTATTTTTATACGAAAAGGTAGATTGCAGGTTCGGAATGTCTCGGCAAAAAACACATGGATATTAATCTTAGCGGCCACCAACGGAAAGTAGTGAGCACAATCACGTACCTCTATTGTTGAGTAGCGCCATCGTAAAGATCGTCGCCTCCATCTAAAATTCGAATTCTCGAATGAGCAGAATTTTTTGTACTCCATTGGTATGTATTTTGGCTTGATCTTGACAGAAATTATAAATAACATTTTTCATCATTTAACACCTTCATTTACCACACACATAGACATGAAAGTGTACAGTACGTCTTTACGCCAACACATCAGAACAAAAAGGTAGTTAATACTAGAAGTAATAAAAGAATCTCGAAATTAGTCCTTTGTCTCTCAATGATAAAGAAGTTTTTTAGAGTATTCCTCTGGTATGACAGTCGAACAAATTTTCTTCTTGTATCTTTGAGATTAAATTACAAAATTTCTTAGTTCCTTTTCAATCTGTTTTTTCTTCCATCACGTCATCAGACAGTACACCCCGTCACCGCGGCCTTCAATGTACTCTTTCCACCTATCCGCGCTCTTTGCAGCACCTTTGTCGAATTTTCATTGCACACATAATGTTACCGTCCGTACTTTTAGTTTCACCAAAGGTTGTGTTAATCTTCTATATGCTGACTCACTCATTCCGACAATGATTGATTTTTGGCATTATCACATTTTTCTATTAGTTCATTTTTAAGTGACTTGTTTTACTGTATTCCTGAATTTCCTGAACGATTTCGTACTTACTTCTTCCATAGAACAGCAGTATTTCTTCTGTTACTCATGATTTCTTCGCAGTGGTCTTCCTTGTACCTATGTGTTTTCTCCCAAAATGCCACATTGCCCTTTTTAGAGATGTACATTCCTCTTCCACTGAACTGCCTACTGAACTATTCATTACTACAGTGTCCATAACAGCCTTAGAGAACTTCAAGTGTATCTCTTGATTGCTCTGTACTTCACAATTCCACCTCCTTCGTCACTGATATTTCCTGACTAGTCTCTTAAACTTCAGCCTACTGCGCATCACTACTATAGTGCTATCTGTGTCTATATCGGCCCCTGATTACCCCTTATAATGGCATATATGGCTGCAGAATCTTCTCATATTTGG
The DNA here is from genome assembly GCF_023898315.1 of Schistocerca nitens. NCBI lineage: Eukaryota > Metazoa > Arthropoda > Insecta > Orthoptera > Acrididae > Schistocerca > Schistocerca nitens. The sequence continues at coordinate 158,528,220 of NC_064620.1, read as the reverse complement.
CTACCTTTCCCTAGTATACCTCCTGCTCTTCCTGTTCTTGAACAGGGAAATCACTATTACTAGCTGAAATTTATTGCAGAATTAAATTAGTCTTCCTCCTCTCTCATTACTATTTCCAAGCCTATGCTCTTAGTAACCCGTTCTTCTACTCCTTCCTCTACAACTGTATTCGAATACGGAATCACTATTAGATTTTAATGTCCCTCTACGTACTGTATTACTTGATGGATATCCTCATACACCCTCTCCTTTCCTCGATCTCCTGCTTTGGACAGTGATCTGTGTGCCTGAAATGTTGTTGTCGGTGTGGCTTTATTTTCCATATCGATGACCAAAACCCTATCACTGAAATGTTTACAGTAACAGACTCTCGGCACTTCCTTCCTTTTCGTAACATACTACAGTTTTCGTCTGATATTACTCTATACTCGTCTGACAAGAAATCCTTGTCGTTTTCCATTCCAATACACTGACAGCGTGGTAAGTAGACTTAGCGCCAACATTTCCGTGTTCAGATTTTCCAACTTCTCAATCACATTCAGTCTTGCGGCATTCTATACCCTACTTCGTAGAAAGTTACCCTCTCATTAGTGTTCAGAAATTTTATCACGGTCACTTACCCATAGGCAACCCCTCCCGAGATGGGGGTGGGGGTCCAATCCGGAATCATTTGCTATTGGCGTTATCATAGTGACAATTCTTCAGTTGCAGACCACAAGACCTGTGTGCACACATTACGCTTATTTAATGCTGTGGCTTCCGTGCCTTCTGCATCCTTGGGCCGTTGGTCGTAATCAATTTTCCGTCTTTTAGTGACAGCTTCCCACCTCAAGGGTAAAGAGAGTGCCCTGACCCCCTGCGTCTCCAGTTCAAGGCTGAATTCTTATGCCGGAAGCCTTCAGTATCCATTGCTAAGGATTTTTATTAAAAATTTAAGCAGTGGCGAGGCTCGAACGCTGGACTCAAGACGTTCCTTTTACTAGTCAAATATGCATTCCCTAGCCATGGGTGGCAGTTATTTAAACTGTGCTAACTGTGAATCCACAGCCATCATCTGTCTCGTATGATATTCATTTCTGTTCCAGTAAAGCTAAGAGTTGCCATATGAAATAAAATCGCATTGATTACAGTTGTCAATTTTGCTGAAATCCTTTTAGAGATACACTTTCCAGTCTGTTTATCGCTCTAGAATAACAGAGAGAGGCATTGCTAGCTGAAAAGTAGTCTTATATATCCATGCTAGCCGAGATGGCTGCGGAAGGATGGTAACTGTGGTACTTTGTAAAGAAATTTGTCCAGCGCTATTTTATGCCCCTCTTCTCCTTATCCTAGAACGTACAAGCTACAATGAGTTTCACTTCGAAATAAAGTCAGCTCTTGATTAGTGTTCATAATAGCAAGATTACTATCTTAAAAGTATGTCATCAAAATTTTGAATGGAATACATGCTCCGAAAGAGTTACCTACCAATCTGCCTATGAACCATCCAGCATTTTTAGGGCCTTCAGACATGATGTCGATGCGGAGACATATGTCTGGAGCATCAGTGTAGTTCTAACGTTTCTGGTGCAGTCTATTTCATCCCCATTAAGTTCGCGCCTTAGTTCTTGAAACAGGGAAGTGAATGCCTTGCATGTAAGGTGCACTGCTTCTCATGTTGCCATTTCCACGCATGAAAAGTTCTTGCTTGGAAGTGTCCGCCCATCTTGATGTTGAATAATAATTCGTATCTAATCATTATCGTTAAACACTGCTGAGGCAGATGTTTTGTGAGAAAAACATTCTTGACTAATGATATGCTTCTCATTTTGATCGAGAGTTTCTAAATAGAGTGAAATCATTGTGAGGTTTCAACCCTAGTGATTTAGTAAACTCGAGCATCTTATGATCTGTCACATTCTGCTTTCGCTGGAAATTGGCCTTCTGATGGCTGGGTCTGACGTATTTATATTTAATAGCCGCAATTATGCGTCCGATGAACATGTACTATAATGCCCTAACTGAGAAAAACGACTGTTTTTGCGTTCTTTTGTTTAATGATCAATCCTATATGGTCTATTGTGCGATCAGTCACTTTGAGATATTAGTTTACTTGGAATCTCTACAATTTTATAAACAATGCCCAACATAGGAACAACTGCATATAAAGTATGGACTCATCTGTCGTTAAGGTACGAATTATTCACGATATTACACTTTACTCGAATCATACTCTTCGGCAATATGTCCATGGGCTGATTCGACAGCTATATTTTGCCAGTATAATGCTCCCAGACTCGTCTGTTCGAGGAACCCATACCGATAATATTGAACTTTCACGCGTAAAGTCCCTGTCTTTCTGTTGATTTTATCTCCGTTTTAAACAAGTTAACACTTGCATTTAGCTCAAATCCATTTACAAATCGTTTTCTGTGTGCAGTTAAATAGTTAGTGATATTGAAGCCAATCCCAAAGAAAGCAGGTGTTGACAGATGTGAAAATTACCGAACTGTCAGTTTAATAAGTCACGGCCTCAAAATACTAACGCGAATTCTGTACAGACGAATGGAAAAACTGGTAGACGTCGGGGAAGATCAGTTTGGAATGCGTAGAAATATGGGAACACGTGAGGCAATACTTACCCTACGACTTATCTTAGAAGCTAGATTAAGAAAAGGCAAACCTACGTTTCTGGCATTTGTAGACTTGGAGAAAGCTTTTGACAATGTTGATTGGAATAATCTCTTTCAAATTCTGAAGGCGGCAGGGGTAAAATACAGGAAGCGAAAGGCTATTTACAATTTGTACAGAAACCAGAAGGCAGTTATAAGAATCGGGGGACATGCAAGGGAAGCAGTGGTTGGGAAGGGAGTGAGATGGGTTGTAGCCTCTCCCCGAGTCCGCAGCTCGTGGTCGTGCGGTAGCATTCTCGCTTCCCACGCACGGGTTCCCGGGTTCAATTCCCGGCAGGGTCAGGGATTTTCTCTGCCTCGTGATGACTGGGTGTTGTGTGATGTCCTTAGGTTAGTTAGGTTTAAGTAGTTCTAAGTTCTAGGCGACTGATGACCATAGATGTTAAGTCCCATAGTGCTCAGAACCATTTGAACCATTTGAACCTCTCCCCGATGTTATTCAATCTGTATATTGAGCAAGCAATAGAGGAAACAAAAGAAAAATTCGGAGTAGTTATTAAAATCCATGGAGAAGAAATAAAGGTTCGCCGATGACATTGTAATTCTGTGAGAGACCGCAAAGGACTTGGAAGAGCAGTTGAACGGAATGGACAGTGTCTTGAGGGGAGGATATAAGATGAACATCAACAAAAGCAAAACGAGGATAATGGAATGTAGTCTAATTAAGTCGGGCGATGCTGAGGCAATTAGATTACGAAATGAGGCACTTAAAGTAGTAAAGGAGAAGTTTAGAATTGGATTGGGGAGAAGAGGAGTATGTGGCACAACTTGACAAGAAGAAGGGATCGGTTGGTAGGACATGTTCTGAGGCATCCAGGGATCACCAATTTAGTATTGGAGGACCGCGTGGAGGGTAAAAATCGTAGAGGGAGACCAAGAGATGAATACACTAAACAGATTCAGAAGGATGTAGGCTGCAGTACGTATTGGGAGATGAAGAAGCTTGCACAGGATAGAGTAGCATGGAGAGCTGCATCAAACCAGTCTCAGGACTGAAGACCACAACAACAACAACAAGTATTAATACCACTTTCTCACTTTCTAGATTTGGTCATTATTTGCGTCAGTGACATTAGCTATGCTACTGTATATTTTCAGACTGTTAATGCTACACGCCACTTTTGATGTAGACCATGTTCTTCGAGAGTTACAGTAAACGACAGCGTATCTTGACCTCAATTGATGTGGTGACACGCATACTGCTTGTTTTTACGTAATTCTCTGGAGGCACGTCCCTAGAGATAAGAATTCAGCTATGGTAGTGTCAAGAATTGTCTGTGCGAATGTATCCCTCATACACACATTACAAAAATTTGGGATTTGAGTTTTCTGGCTACTTTCAGCAGACCTATGCTAGTAAGCAATTTGTCTGGTAGAATTGCTATGAGCTATTCTTCATGCACAGCCCAACCTTTTCGCGTATGGTTTTAAATGCGGTCCTCTACTGATACCGAAGACCTCTATGACCATAATACGTCTTTTAGAGCCATATAGCACCAACCCTGCACTATGTGCATTTTTTCCTTTCATCAGTTATCGAACCAGGACTCCCAGTAAGAACCAATAGCTGATAGCCCTGGAAATGTAGGGATTAGAAACGGTATTATTACACTGCGTGTCTTGGGTGTTGTCAGAATCATAGCCGTTTTAATACCTCATTTTCTTCCTTCTTTCTGCCAAGAAGCACATTTCGCCGTTGCCACTGTTGACTTGATGAAGCTTTATATAAACATCCTGCTGTGTTTATTTTCTTCTTTAGTGTGCCATGAGCTTCATTCAGAATTTTCTTAAAGACTATTCATGCAACCAGTTTAAGTCTGGCACACATTGCGTTATCGACGACAAAAGCAGAAAAGCATTGTACTTAACGAGTGTCCCTTTTTTTGGTATGCATTGCAACGGCCTGTCTTCTAGTGTAAGCGATATCGTGCTCCTTGAGTACGCCATTTAGGACTTTAACTCCATAAGTGTCACGAACTAGACGCATTTTCGTCTTCGTTCCAGATCCAAAAGAGTTGTACCCAGGGATATGAAGTTCGACTAGAAGATTTATGGGAATACCGCTCCCACCTCTATTTATATTTTTTCTAGTACTCATGTCATGAGACTGGGTGATTTGTTGTTTCCACGAGCAATTGTATATCAAATTGGGAGCTTTCACCCAGCTGTTGTGCTTCAATGAGAAGCCGAGCCACATCACTGATGCCTTTCTCCCTCGATGTCTTATGACATATCACATATATGGTTTCATCTAGGAGATCCCCGTATGGTCTGTCTAAATCTGCATTACTCTTTCAGTTAACGGAGTAAGTAGTAGCACTTATCTTCATCATCTTATTCTTTTCTACTACGATGTGATGCTGCTGGTTACTGGTTTCAACATTTCCGAGAAATAAACAGCTAGTTGCAACTGCAAAAATGTTAACAATTGTAACACCAATCGAATAGCCTTCCACTCCTCAATAACTTTACGCTGTTTTTACGATATACTGCTGAATACTACGTTGTATTTTAGATACCATACAGCTTGTAAATAGACTCTGAGACTACTGGTGATGACGATGGGATTCATGTGTCTCAGCTGTCACCTCGATTTATCCACATATATCGGTTAGCTTTGTGTTGTCAATCATTGTGTTGTGAAATCATTGTGAGGTTTCAACCCTAGTGATTTAGAAAACTCGAGCATCTTATGATCTGGCACATTCTGCTTTCGCTGGAAAGTGGCCTTCTGATGGCTGGGTCTGACGTATTTATATTTAATAGCCGCAATTATGCGTCCGATGAACATGTACTATAATGCCCTAACTGAGAAAAACGACTGTTTTTGCGTTCTTTTGTTTAATGATCAATTCTATATGGTCTATTGTGCGATCAGTCACTTTGAGATATTAGTTTACTTGGAATCTCTATAATTTTATAAACAACGCCCAACATAGGAACAACTGCATATAAAGTATGGACTCATCTGTCGTTAAGGTACGAATTACTCACGATATTACACTTGACTCGAATCATACTGTTCGGCAATATGTCCATGGGCTGATTCGACAGCTATATTTTGCCAGTATAATGCTCCCAGACTTGTCTGTTCGAGGAACCCATACCGATAATATTGAACTTTCACGCGTAAAGTCCCTGTCTTTCTGTTGATTTTATCTCCGTTTTAAACAGGTTAACACTTGCATTTAGCTCAAATCCATTTACAAATCGTTTTCTGTGTGCAGTTAAATAGTTAGTGATATTGAAGCCAATCCCAAAGAAAGCAGGTGTTGACAGATGTGAAAATTACCGAACTGTCAGTTTAATAAGTCACGGCCTCAAAATACTAACGCGAATTCTGTACAGACGAATGGAAAAACTGGTAGACGTCGGGGAAGATCAGTTTGGAATGCGTAGAAATATGGGAACACGTGAGGCAATACTTACCCTACGACTTATCTTAGAAGCTAGATTAAGAAAAGGCAAACCTACGTTTCTGGCATTTGTAGACTTGGAGAAAGCTTTTGACAATGTTGATTGGAATAATCTCTTTCAAATTCTGAAGGCGGCAGGGGTAAAATACAGGAAGCGAAAGGCTATTTACAATTTGTACAGAAACCAGAAGGCAGTTATAAGAATCGGGGGACATGCAAGGGAAGCAGTGGTTGGGAAGGGAGTGAGATGGGTTGTAGCCTCTCCCCGAGTCCGCAGCTCGTGGTCGTGCGGTAGCATTCTCGCTTCCCACGCACGGGTTCCCGGGTTCAATTCCCGGCAGGGTCAGGGATTTTCTCTGCCTCGTGATGACTGGGTGTTGTGTGATGTCCTTAGGTTAGTTAGGTTTAAGTAGTTCTAAGTTCTAGGCGACTGATGACCATAGATGTTAAGTCCCATAGTGCTCAGAACCATTTGAACCATTTGAACCTCTCCCCGATGTTATTCAATCTGTATATTGAGCAAGCAATAGAGGAAACAAAAGAAAAATTCGGAGTAGTTATTAAAATCCATGGAGAAGAAATAAAGGTTCGCCGATGACATTGTAATTCTGTGAGAGACCGCAAAAGACTTGGAAGAGCAGTTGAACGGAATGGACAGTGTCTTGAGGGGAGGATATAAGATGAACATCAACAAAAGCAAAACGAGGATAATGGAATGTAGTCTAATTAAGTCGGGCGATGCTGAGGCAATTAGATTACGAAATGAGGCACTTAAAGTAGTAAAGGAGAAGTTTAGAATTGGATTGGGGAGAAGAGGAGTATGTGGCACAACTTGACAAGAAGAAGGGATCGGTTGGTAGGACATGTTCTGAGGCATCCAGGGATCACCAATTTAGTATTGGAGGACCGCGTGGAGGGTAAAAATCGTAGAGGGAGACCAAGAGATGAATACACTAAACAGATTCAGAAGGATGTAGGCTGCAGTACGTATTGGGAGATGAAGAAGCTTGCACAGGATAGAGTAGCATGGAGAGCTGCATCAAACCAGTCTCAGGACTGAAGACCACAACAACAACAACAAGTATTAATACCACTTTCTCACTTTCTAGATTTGGTCATTATTTGCGTCAGTGACATTAGCTATGCTACTGTATATTTTCAGACTGTTAATGCTACACGCCACTTTTGATGTAGACCATGTTCTTCGAGAGTTACAGTAAACGACAGCGTATCTTGACCTCAATTGATGTGGTGACACGCATACTGCTTGTTTTTACGTAATTCTCTGGAGGCACGTCCCTAGAGATAAGAATTCAGCTATGGTAGTGTCAAGAATTGTCTGTGCGAATGTATCCCTCATACACACATTACAAAAATTTGGGATTTGAGTTTTCTGGCTACTTTCAGCAGACCTATGCTAGTAAGCAATTTGTCTGGTAGAATTGCTATGAGCTATTCTTCATGCACAGCCCAACCTTTTCGCGTATGGTTTTAAATGCGGTCCTCTACTGATACCGAAGACCTCTATGACCATAATACGTCTTTTAGAGCCATATAGCACCAACCCTGCACTATGTGCATTTTTTCCTTTCATCAGTTATCGAACCAGGACTCCCAGTAAGAACCAATAGCTGATAGCCCTGGAAATGTAGGGATTAGAAACGGTATTATTACACTGCGTGTCTTGGGTGTTGTCAGAATCATAGCCGTTTTAATACCTCATTTTCTTCCTTCTTTCTGCCAAGAAGCACATTTCGCCGTTGCCACTGTTGACTTGATGAAGCTTTATATAAACATCCTGCTGTGTTTATTTTCTTCTTTAGTGTGCCATGAGCTTCATTCAGAATTTTCTTAAAGACTATTCATGCAACCAGTTTAAGTCTGGCACACATTGCGTTATCGACGACAAAAGCAGAAAAGCATTGTACTTAACGAGTGTCCCTTTTTTTGGTATGCATTGCAACGGCCTGTCTTCTAGTGTAAGCGATATCGTGCTCCTTGAGTACGCCATTTAGGACTTTAACTCCATAAGTGTCACGAACTAGACGCATTTTCGTCTTCGTTCCAGATCCAAAAGAGTTGTACCCAGGGATATGAAGTTCGACTAGAAGATTTATGGGAATACCGCTCCCACCTCTATTTATATTTTTTCTAGTACTCATGTCATGAGACTGGGTGATTTGTTGTTTCCACGAGCAATTATATATCAAATTGGGAGCTTTCACCCAGCTGTTGTGCTTCAATGAGAAGCCGAGCCACATCACTGATGCCTTTCTCCCTCGATGTCTTATGACATATCACATATATGGTTTCATCTAGGAGATCCCCGTATGGTCTGTCTAAATCTGCATTACTCTTTCGGTTAACGGAGTAAGTAGTAGCACTTATCTTCATCATCTTATTCTTTTCTACTACGATGTGATGCTGCTGGTTACTGGTTTCAACATTTCCGAGAAATAAACAGCTAGTTGCAACTGCAAAAATGTTAACAATTGTAACACCCATCGAATAGCCTTCCACTCCTCAATAACTTTACGCTGTTTTTACGATATACTGCTGAATACTACGTTGTATTTTAGATACCATACAGCTTGTAAATAGACTCTGAGACTACTGGTGATGACGATGGGATTCATGTGTCTCAGCTGTCACCTCGATTTATCCACATATATCGGTTAGCTTTGTGTTGTCAACTCGGATTATCTCTTTGACATATAGTTCACGTTGCTGGAATACAGCATTCAACACCTCGACGTTTACAGCCCTCGTATTGATAAGAATTTCAGTTCCATTAATTTAGTGTTGATTGCCTCGAATTTTCTGGCAACGTGACATGTTGATGACTCCACTCTAGGCGTTCCCGTCTCTGAAAGAGTGTCAGAGGAAAACACACCGCAGGTCTCCTACAATAAAGGCCACTCTGCCTTCTGTACACCCAGATACAACAGGTCCAGGGGATGCTGCGAAGTTAGACGCCAGTTTCCGTGCAATACTGAGGCTGTACCGTCATGCACTTACAGAAAAATGACGGTCCTCTCTTCCCGATGTTACACGTCGTCGACAATAGGCTAGTCTTCGGAATTCAGTTTTGGTTTCTATGTACCGACTCCACATCCTAGAAACAACAGAACCATTTCCATTGAGCCATTGGGCAAAGTCAATTTGTGACTGTCCCGTTTCCATTCTTCCTATGGTCCTCTACCTCAGAAAGTCTGGTAGGCGTCTTCTCTGGGCGATATTGCACCGTCTGTGACTGGGTACACAGCGATCGTAGGTGTGGGGCTACCTGGCGAACACTTGACCGTTTGATAGGTGCCATGACATCATAGTTGGCGAGATTGTCCGGTGATCGTAATGCCATCTTCTGTGCAGTACGCGATCGTACAGATATTTCTTCACAGTTTGTAGGATTATATCGTAAATTAGACATAGGGTGAGGAAATAACTGTTTCATTTTTGACATAAGTGTATTTGTTTACAACATTCTTCCAGATTGCTGTGAGTACCGGTAGATTAGATGAAAATAAGCTAATGACTTAAGCCACGTTACCTACTAAGAAATTCTCGTTGGAATTTCTGGGATACCAAAACGGGTTTAGAAAGCCGTTTCACTCACTTCCATAGCACTGCAAATAGAAGACGCTTACACGTCACCGTCAGTGCTCCCAACATGTCTAAACGTGGACAAAAAGTAAAACCAGAAAACTGAATACTCGTCATTGTTTTGTGGAAATTACGGACATTATTTTTCCAAAAAATATACAACAGACGTCTTAATCAATCGTCATCATGTTATAACTCTCCTGTCTACTACTGCTGTACCATATTCTTAAAGCTGGAAGCAGGTTGTGTAATAAAACTATTTTATTAAAGCAATTATGGTACAACGCAACAGAGCAGTGTTACCCTCTGGGAGGAATTTTGTTATGTTTACCGTGTTGTACCTAATGGAGGTACCTTATCGGTAAATGAAAGTCAGAATTATGTAAATATTCGAACAGTAACAAACAATATTTTTGCATGGCTATACTGTTTAAAGAATAAGGAAAACGGTCGCCATCCTAATTAGGCAAGAGAAAGATTAACGTTCTCGTTTAAGCAAGTTGGTATAAGTAACTATAACGGGCAAACACAACCTAGACTTGGCCACACGTGAGTGCAATGAACTCTGACACATACATATGTTTTAAGATCGAAGCTAACAACTGGAGCAGCACAAACTATTTGCAAAAATATAACAGATACCGAAACACACTATTACTTGCAGGGCTTGTTCAAACTGAACGGTCTTTATAACATTACTATTAACATTCATTGCAGGGTCATAAATTGGACATAGGTTAAGTTTCTCTCAGTTAAATACTTTACTATTTAAAATGAAAGTTAATTGGAATCCACTAACAGGTTGCTTCTCACTATCATTTGCATAAGAAAGTATGGTTTTCATAATTAGTGATTTTTCCGTTACTTGTTACCAAGCATTAACACAATAGACAAACTGTGGATCCTGTTATACTATTCATACGCACTTCTAATACACAAGAGAGACAAACACTTAGCAAACATGAGTATATAACGATTCACAACTGCAGTTATCCACTTTTACTACAGTGAGACACAAAATTAACATGTATGTAAGATACTGACTCACCTTCTGCGATTTACAACAGGCAGTAATGAGATCATTTACTAAGCAAAACTTTATAAGCCTCTATCTTAACAACTTTTAATTTGAAGTTGGCAACAACACATTAATAAGCAGTTTTACTAGGAAAATTATTTTCAGCAAGCATCATTAACTTTAACACTCTCTCTTATCACATTAACTTTAACTTTCTTTTTACTATGTTCAAGAGGCATCAATTAGCAAGACACTGGGCTTTAATGTTCTTTCAGTAAGGACACTCGGAAATCACTTTAGTTCAAACGGAGAGGAACCTGAGAGGTGTTATGATAAGGAGAAAAGTCAAGGTAGGTACATAAATTCAGTTATAAATTACCTTATATTCGAGCACAATAACACATCCATTAAGCTGATCCTTCACTGCACATTACTATAGTGCTCCATTACAGTGGTTGCGCAATGTGGTGGCGATTGCATGTTGGTAGGTGGAATTGCAGGTAGAATTGGTGGACTCTGTCATTTCTTGGTGACGGTGATAGATACAAATTCCAGAATAGTTCCAGCTATTTATCCATCCATCCTAGGCATTGGAAAGCGGCAGGAAAAGCCTCTCTCGGAACCAGCACAATATGCAACATTTACATGACAGTATACAGTTTCGTAGCTCGTCCCCGACTGACTGTTGTACCACCTTTTCTACCTTGGCCAACCACAATTTGCGCGCGCTACACAGTTCCGTTCCCACGGGGAACCACAACAACTTTTACATACAAACTAACTAAGAACCCTAAGTGAGGATCAGCAGTGTACATAACAGAGAACAAACATTTTAAATAAAACTGAGCCTTTGCACATATTATCATTTCTACAAAAAATTATTCACACATAAATTACAATTGTTCCCTCAAAATAGGGGACAAAGAATGTAAATGACAGATATACTACATTTCATAGAATCAAACCACGACATCAAAGTTTTAAACAAAGAAAATAGTATAGAATTTTGTGTTATCTATTCAGACAAACACATTTACAGAAGCTCAACGATGTAATATTAAATAAAACAAAAGCAAAATAAATCAGTAGAGTATCAGAGCTAGGGTGTTACAATGTCAAGACGAAAATGCATTGAGAAAGCGCTGTGGGCAAATATTTTAAACACCAACAACCTGCTGGTACTGCTGAGAACGCATCCAACAGCGCTGTAATAGCAACAAAAGAAAACCTATGTATAATATCAGGCGAAACATAATAAGAATTATGGAAAGACGAAGAAATGCTATAGTTGCCTACGCTTGCTGCCTGGATAGCTGCCCGCCTGGGCATTTTTAAAATTGGTAAACAATTCTAACATTTGCAGCTTGATGTGTTGGTAACCCAGTAAACTCATACACCCACTTGTCATTCTGGTGGAGAGCCATTATTTGCTGCAAAATCATCTCGTCTACAGTGATATTCTCGTCTGCTCTCGTGTCCTTAAATTCTTGATGCAGCAAGTTATGAACACATTTCTATGAGAGACTTTTACAACAAATCGACTCGTAAAATTCTTCTTTGCTCAACCAATTTCATCAACTGAACACAAGCTGTACTGACTGCAAATAAATGATCGCAATATGCCTTTTACACACATTAAAATTTTCTAGTGACGTTATATTATTAAACTTCTCTACTGTACTGCATGCAAATTACTCGAAGAGTGGGGAGCATGCACATCATTGGCTGCCAATTGGAGGTGCCTCATGTTCACTAGGTAGATCTGCATATTTTTAAGGTGTGTTGTGATGGCCTTTATGTGTCACTTTAAATTTCTCTTACAATGATCTGGCTGGCATGACCATGAGAATCAAACCAGTCGGACACAAAACTGATCAGTGTCTATCTGCACAGATATCCCGATTGGAAGAGAATAATGGGTGGGAGGATCTAACCTTCAGGTTTCAGAAATTTTCCTATAGTTAACGGCTAGTCTGACAACAATACAACTTATTATCTGTTGTGTCGCTGCGGAAGTGAATAATAGTTTATCGCTCTTCTTCAGTGCACGTATTTATGGACTCTGAATATTAATAATTACATGATTCAGACACTGCTGTATTACTATTGTCTCGTGATTAAGCATTGTCATATTGAGTAACTGTCCTGAAGTTACGTTCAAAAGTAAACTTTCATTTTTGATTAAGTCTCACCTTTTGGAGTAGGTAATATATCCGATTCGTAATTACCCATTAACATGCATCAAATATACGTAAACTTCTCTTCCTATTAATGAAATTATCTCATTCTCTTCCAATGTTTTGCATATTTCAAATACAGCACTGACCTACGAAATGTACGCATTTGTCCTCATTGTACCACACATGATGTTCTGTATTCAAAGAGCTGAATTGCGTGCGTACATGGTCTTCAGAAGAGTGGTCGATCCGCTTGGGGGACCTAGCATTAACTACCGCACACGCACTTCGAACCTGTTCTGAACCGAGCGTCACACACTGTCCGAATTCCTCCTTTCTTAATCCCTCATTGTATTAGATGCGTTGCATTGGGAAATACAACAGCCCATCCAAGACATTCGACATCTTGCTTAGTCTCTTCTGACGCTCGAAGGAAACAGACCCCGTCCTAATTCCTTTCACACTCTCAAAGAAGCTTCCATACCCGCCATCGAACGACATACTTATTCAGGGTGTCAGCTAATAAATCCCAAAAGTAGGTAAACGTCTGATGCAAACATATTTCGTCCAACTAAAAGTTCAGTGTTATCCAAACCCCACAAAATGCAGCATTTTCAAATCAGTATATATGCATAACCAGTCATCACCACCACTTCACAACTCATTATAAACAGTTTGAAGTTAACAGTAAGGGAAGCAAAGCCATGTGTTGCAGTCATCAAAAAATATAACTAAACCTGTAGATCGACCGCATGCTTTTAAAGACATCGTATTAGCCAACAGTTCTGGCAATTTCATGTAGCAGTTCTCCGTTATAAAATCCTATATCAATACGTCATCTTCACAACAAAGAGAGATAATTCCTTTACATTTCTTAATAAAAAAAATAAGAAGTGTAATGGTAAGATTTTTGATTCAAAACTAGATTGTGAATTCCTGGTAGTTGCAAATTACTTTGTTAACGGTATGTGTACTTTGCTCTAAATTATTCTGGACAGATGCGATCTAAGTAGGCTAGAAGTGCATTCCGTATGGTTGATGACGCTCTATGGTGTAGTCAGAAGCGGTCGTCCCTCTTTAGTTGGTATCGCAGGCAAATTTGTCAACAATGAAACATCGCAGGACATGATGCGGGCAGTTGCGTAGCAACATTGCGATTTTGAATCGTGCTGCGTAAACATATTGTCTGTGCTTACGTGCTTTCTATCGAGTTATTCGTTGTGCTATAGTTGTCCATCTTAGCGCCACAAGCTTCTCCACTGAATATCTGCATCGCTTGCCGAAAACCGTCTTCAGATAGAAGAACGTAGTAAGGCAGCGTTGGGTGAGACGCTGAACGGAACCGTAAGTAACCAATCAACATCTTGCTTACCCAGATTAACATCATTTGCGGTTGATGTCTTGTGTAGATTACTACTGCTGATCACTGTGGCTTTACATACCACATCAGATGTATCTTGCTCTATTTACATATTTAATCATACCTACTAATTTTCACAGAAAAAAGCCCTTCCCGTGATTCGAGTCGACGATCAAGTTAAGAGAGTAGTTTTACAAAATCGTCAGACATGGTTTTGGATTTTGAAGTACCCTGATGTGTACTTAGCATTCTATAAATAGAGAGAGCTTCTTAGTTTCCATTTACATGCGAAACTGTTAGCTGCCCGCCAACGGAGTTTTGAGTGGTATTAGCAAACAGTATCACGTGAATTTCTAGATGTGCAGATCTACATCTATATTTATACTCCGCATAGCCACCCAACGGTGTGTGGCGGAGGGCACTTTACGTGCCACTTTCATTACCTCCTTTTCCTAGCATGATCCATCATTTTGTTCATAGTGCAGTCAACGAAGAGCAAGCGGGTGATCCCCTTTTCTCTCTTTACCCTTGTCACAAGAAGGAATTACAAAAAGTTTCACAAAGTTATAATGACCCTTCCCATGCTCGCCTTCTGAATTACTAGCGAGACAGCGCTGAGACAGCGACACGGGTTTTTTGTTTTACAGAATGTGCAGTACCACTATATGGAACACAGATATGAGCTACTAATAGTGCTAAGGCATGGAACGGATTTGGATGGAAGCTATGCAAGTCTCAGCGCAATGTTCTACACTCCTTGAGAGCAAACCGATCCCTAGACACACTGTACGACAATTGTAACGCTCTTCAGGTAAAGACGACTTCCTCTACCAAGATGCTTGCTGTCCAGTTTACGGAAAGACTACACTTCCCCATCATTTACTGTCCAGTTCTCTTATGTGGGTGCACAAAATAACTGCACTGGGCTCGCGTTATGTAGTGAGCTACTTTATGTTTATTAAGTCAGTACTTATTTGCGAATGTATTTAGAACGATTCTGTGTAAAATGCGTTACCATAAACAACAGCTAAGACGTGTAATGAGGTCAGAGGCCTATGTAGTGAGAGTGGGAAAACAAAAGGATTGGTAAATGTGGCCCCTTGGTGTTGTCTGTATTGTAGATCTGTATAATCAAGTTGCAGCCAATGCTAAATTAATGGACGTCGAGAAAATTATTGGAATTCTCTGATCATTAAACGCGTTACTTGTAGACTGCATAAATCTGTCCCCTCAGAAATATCTATCACTTGTTGGTGGAGCTACACTTAATGGACACACTTACCGCACATCGTCAGTATACTTTGCAAGGTGTGTGAACATGTCCGATGGACTGGGAATGATAAAATTAATGTGACTAACCATAACCTGCCATAATGGATTATCTGTCATATACTGAAATAGCTGACGTACCATAACACATATGTGACCCACGTGTCTACATCAAGCCTCTAGGTTCCATTAGATTTTGGGAGAGCTGAGGCTGCGGTTATACATTTGATATCAATGATGCTATGAAAGATATCCGAGCCACTGACAGCGAGGGCAACGAATTTGACAATATCGGATACATGTTGAAAGGAAGTCACACTTGGGACAGAATCATCCTTGTGGTACTTTACATAAAATACCACTTAGGTACAATAACTATGTACTCAGTATGATCACAGTGTGAACAGGGGCAGAGTAAAGTTATTTCGTCCACACACGTAAGAGGATTGAACAGGATATCCTGGGCAAGTATCGTATATAAACAATGAAGCGAACAGTTCTCGTCATGGATCAAGACGCTCTTTCCAGAAGAATGCTACTAATGATGCACAACATGACCCAGAATCAATTGCCCCTGTCGGTTTTTGGGTTATTCAAGAACAAGTTAAAAAGTGGATGTTAAACGCACCCACAACCACAAGTTTCGTCCCCGCTCCCTTCAGGATTGTTAGCAACTTGTGTGCGGCACTGTCTCCTTCCATGATATTACAATTTGCTACTACAGAAAAGTATTCCCCTAATTTTTCTCAGTTGATTGCAAATTATGTCAAAATGTTACTCACCAGCTGCAGATACAAAAACGTTATTGTTTTCCTACTTCTGTGCCGCGGGCGAATCCAAAGGGGTGAGGAGGGGGCAGCTTTCAACCCAAAAAGGAAATAATATTGACACGCTGAATTCTCTCTAGCCAATCATACAGATACAAACATTCGGTGTATGTATGAAGTAGGTGGAACATATTAGGAGTACGTATTCGGCGCATGTATCGGCATACTTCTATCTCATTTCATCTTTCACAGCTAAAATTGCAAGAGCTGCCTATCTTCCATCTTCTTCCCCTTCTCTGCACCCCAGCAACAATCTATCAAGTCCCATTAATTGCTGTTAAGAGGTTGTGTGTACGTCCTACATCTACGTCAAATCTCCACACGCTACTTGATGGTGTGTTTCCGTGGTTACTTCTGGTACCACTAAGAGATATCCCCATCGCTGTTGCATTCGCGAAAGTTGCGGGGAAGATTGATTTTCGGTAAACCTCTGTATTAGTTCCAGTTTCTCGAATTTTTCCAGTGTGTAATTTTCACGATGTAAAAGGAACTATGTGATTTATTCGTCTCCTCCCAGAAAGTACTGTCTCGTATTTACGTGGTAAACTTCTGTGTGATGAGCAACGCCTCTCTTCTGCCGTCTGCCACTGGAGCTCGCTGAATATCTCTGTAACACTCTCGCGCTGACTAAACGATCCAGTGGCACCCCACTTTTCATTGGATCTTTTCTCTCTCTTTTCTATTAGTCCTACATGCTCATGACGCCAAGGTGATGAGCGTTATTCAACAATTAGTCGAACAAGCCTTTAGCAAACCACTTCTGTCGTGGACCAGATGCATTTCCGTATCTTCCGTCTGGTATCCGTGTTTGGATTACTGAAGAATAGGATAAACGCATCGGCTTTGACCAATGACATGAAGTATTGCTCATATTTAACAGCATAGGCGAATGTTGGGAAACAAAGGAATGCAGAACAGAGAAAACACATGGTAGTAATTTCACGTACATCCATATTTCGAACGTAATATTAAGTATATTGCTTCTTTGAGGCATAGTGTCCTATTCTTCAGTTGAATTACAATCTGAACTGAGGAGTGGAATACTAGTTTAGAAAAAAAGAAACCATTAAAAATGGACAGAATTAACGCTAGCATGAACTACCACAGTTGACATGTATGATTTGTATCCCGAACTTGAGTCAATCTGTGTTGGTTAACTGCAGTACGTGATACGAATATAACATATGTCGACTTGTAGGTCAGATGAAAAAATGGATACAAATTCTACAGTTGCTCCTTTCTTTGCCTCCACTACTACTAGAATTGTATTCTTCAGTGGATACTAGTGCTAGGGAGAGCCAGAAACTCAACAAGCAAGACGAGAAACCGATAGTGCGTGGCATTGGCATCCTGCACCTCATTTCAGCTACGAAAGTCGTATCCTGTTCTTTAGTGGAATAGTCGGAAACGGCCGTTGCACATTAGCTTAGGTACCAGGCCAATTTGTCAACAGTGAAGTATCGCACGACATGACGAAGCCAGTTGCGAAGCAACACTGAGATTGTGAATCGCGCTGTTCATACATATTTTCTATGCTTACGTGATTTTCGTTGAGTTACTCCTTGTGCTAAGTGCTTCTTCTTGGCGAGAAAAAAAAAAAGTCAACTAAATATCTCAATTGCTTGTCGAGTAGCTTCCTCAAATAGAAGAACATAAAATGCCAGTACCGGGTGGGACACTGCACGGAACTATGAGTGATCAGTCAATACCTTATCTCGGTAATCTCTTAGCCACACTAACTTCCTGTACTGCTGATGTTGACCTTACCCTTCTGGCGCTGACCGTTAGAGCCTCACATGTCAAATCCAACTGATCTAGCCTTTTTTGGATGTTTATTTGTACCAGTTACATTTTATTAGAAACAGATACTTTCCGGATATCCGAGTTAATGGTCATCGTAATAGAGAAGTCTCATAAAATTGGCGGACGTGGTATCGGTAAATGATGTACTCTACTGGGTTTCCTTCATTCTATAAATTTACAATATTTTCTATTACTCTTTATCAAGTGGGTATATTGGTCATGCACCGACGTCGTTCTGCGTCGTATTAGCATACTGTATCATGTTGCATCCTGCAAAACTTGTAGTTTACAAACATGCTTAATTTTATTCTGAGCTACTCACCAGCTGCCGATACACGCACGAACACCAGTGGGAGAAGAGGGAACCCTTTCCTACCTAGAGAGAAATAGGCGTCTGTGTAACGTCTACGAGGTGCAAGTTTGACCTCACTTGAAGAAAGTGCAGCTAGAATCTTTCTGATGGTCGATTTAGATTCTACTAAGGAGACGCTTCGCTCCGTTAACTCCTGACCTGTCCTCGAACCAACTGACACCGTAATACTTTATTTGACAAATTGGTTAAAGTACTTAGATGCCATGGACGGACGTCATTGTAACTTCATATCGGGAGCCACCGTCGGTGGATGTATACGAATAGACGATTTACAGTTGTAATTCGCTGTGATATGTAGAGCGTCCTCCAGAATGCAGTAGTCCTGTTCGTGTTTAGTGTTGTCAAGAGCCCTGCCAGGATATATGTGCGGCGTAAATACTATCAGATATGGAGTGATCACTGTGAAGACATTTCGCTTACACGAGTGAGAAGGGTTATCTGCACCTGACGGATACACTACAGT
Source organism: Schistocerca nitens (assembly GCF_023898315.1). NCBI lineage: Eukaryota > Metazoa > Arthropoda > Insecta > Orthoptera > Acrididae > Schistocerca > Schistocerca nitens. The sequence goes on along the minus strand of NC_064620.1, from coordinate 158,509,239 downwards.
CATCTAGAGTTGTCTAAATTTACTACTCAAAGAACTGAACAGTGGTGCCATGATTCAATAGTACAGTACAAGAGTCTCTATAAATCGTTTGCATGATATCTTGGTACTCTCGTTGCGAGCGAGATCGTCATATTTGTTCTGGATAAAACTTGTCTGGCCACAAAGTCGAAGGTCAAATCGGTCCCAGTGCCAACATCTATATCAAGGAACTATCAAGTTGTGGGCCATTCCAAACTGGGTCGGTGTGCATCTTGGCCAGTGGGGGAGGAGCGCAATAATAATAAGTGATCTGTTATTGCAAATCTCTTAGGAAATTCCACTCGACATTGTAATCACCGAAACAGAATAACATAGCAGCTCAACGATGAAGCTCCATTTTGTTTCCCTCCCACCCTTTCATTTTAGGTTATTTCGGCATTTGCAACTTGTTTAGCAAAGCCTAAATGTGGTGGCAAGTGTCTTGCTGACATTCTGAACGTCGTTGTCGAGTCCTGATGGCCGAACATCTGTAGTGTTGATGTACTAAAAACCACTTGCCAATGCTTGAATAATCACATTTTTATTCGCGTTGGTCTCTGTTTGATTGCCTCATAGTGTTATGACTGCCTCATAATATTTACGAACATACCCCGCAATACGGAGTGCAAGTGTCATTTCTGGGGATTTTCGTTATTAATTCCAGTGTGAGGCAGCAGTCTACTCCCAAAGAAAATATCAACATCTACATTTAAATATGAACTCCGCAATTCACTACACAGAATATAATGGACGGTTCATTACGTCGATAATACAGGTTCTGATCCTGTTACATTCACATATTGAGATTGGGAAAAAATGCGCTCTACATTTTCCTGAGCGTGCCCTCTTCTTTCTTATACCCATGATACCTACTGGGGTTTTAAGCTAGTGACATCCGAAAGTCATACAGACTGTCATAATTTTTATCCTGTGATTATGAATGGCATTCTAGTATTAACGAAGGCAAAAAAACGCTGCAAATGTAAAATTTTTATCCATTACTGCAGTTGGCCTACGCAGGGTGTTTTCGTAAGGCGGTCAAAAATGTGACAGGACATAGAGAATGCTCCACTGAACAATTTGAGGTAGGGAACCCGCAGTCCGGAAGCGAGCTTCAGGGGTTATGGAAGGAAACTTGTCTACCTCTTTGTTTAGCATTGTTGGTTTGTTAGGTTATTTACTAATAAGCGTTCAAGTTTACACGTTCTCTGCTGTTTATATACATGTACATTCTTTACTTCTTGCTAGGAAACAAGAAAGAGGAGCCTGATTGTTGGGAATTCATGATGGAGGATCTGTTTACTTTATTTGTCGATAAGGTGGCTCTGTTGTACCGTATTTAGACTGTCCCACGACAAAATGTGCTATGAACCAACGACAGACCTATTTAATACTCGGTGATATTCAGAGACGTACAGTAGAATAGGATGGTGCAGTACTGGCAAGACGTGCATGTTGTGTGTGGGGAAATACGTAGCAAACTCTCGCTGCCGAAAGGTTATACTGGGAACGATTTCCTAACAGGCATATTCCGCCACGACGATTGTTTATTTCTCTCGATCAACGAATTTTGGAGACTGGTTTATTAGAAAGAAGAAACGAGGGACCTGGAAACATGAACACCACTCTCACATCGAATTTTGACGTGGAGGTGTTGGAACGTGTTGCAGCGGACCCACTACGAGTACTCGTCGTATTGCACGTGAAAGAGGTGCTTGACATGCTAGCGGGTAGCGAGTAGTCCACGAAAACTTTAAACCAATATCACCCACAACGTGTCCATGTAATGCTTGTGACTGACTTTGCTCCAAGGGTACTATTGCGTCAGTAGTTGCACATATCGACCAGCTATCCTCCAAATTTCTGACGAGGCCTCATTTGCTTGTAATGGTGTTTCAAACAGCATGAATAGCCACGTGTGGGATGAGGAATCCCTCACGCTGTAAAAGCGACACACCATCATGGATGTTTTGCTGAGAATAACGGGGGGGGGGGGGGGGGGGGGCTTCAGCATTGTAAGCGACAATCTCTTTGGCCATATCTTCAACCTGGTCGTCTGAGTGACACCTGTACTTAAGGTTCTCTCAAAGTGTTCTACCTCAGTTGTTGGAGTACGCAGCCTTGGCTGTTCGTGAGAGGATGTGGATGCTACATGACAGTGCACGGCCTCACTTCAGTTTGGATGTTCGGAGCCATCTCAGTGCTCTATATCCTGGTCGCTGTATTGGAAATGGAGGTCCTATTCCATGGCCTGCTAGGTCACCTGACCTGAATCCACTTGATTATTTCTATCGGGTCACTTATGTGTGAGACCCCATTGTATGCGGAAGTGCAATTAGTTGCCAGAATTACAGCTGCCCGTGTTGTGATTGAAAGACGCCAGAGATATTTGACTGGGTGCGTCATAAATTGTTCGCCGACGTCATGAGTGGGTTGAGGCTGATGGCCGTCAGTATCAGCACATTTTGTAAGTTACAGGAGAAATGGTACATTCATTGTGTCAGTGATTGTGTTTGCAGTTAACTGTAACTATTGTAAATAAGAATGTATACAGTAGTGTGATTTTAATTCCTATTAACCTCATACGATGGCTTCTCCAACTCCCGTTTCCCTGCCTCAAATTGTTCAGTGGGGCATTCTGTATGTCCTGTCAAATTTTTTACGCCCTTACGGAAACACCCTGCATAGACCAGTGGCAGAGTGGGATTCTGATACCAACTTAGGCAAAATAGCAAAACTGTAAAGTTTGTTTTCTGCACTTCAGTTGACCTTTATTTCAGCTGACCTATACAGATCAACTCATCAGAAGAATATGATATTAGTACTAGCGAAGGAGAAGAAAGCGATAAACCTTAAATTTGCATCTTGTACATGAGTTGGCCTATAGAGGTCAGCTGAAGAATAGAGTACAACGTATAGCATTCGTAGTTCAACTGAGGTACACAATGCCATTTTATGTACATCGCTTTTTTTGTTTTCGCTAGTACTAGTATTTTACTCTTTACTTGACCTATATACTACAGGATACAAATCAAGTACAGAGGAAACAGCGACAGGAACGACTCAGTTTCAGACAAAGATATAATTGGAAACATGTACACAAATGATTTAAAATTACCACAAGTGACAATAATCATTCACAAAATCTCTCTCTTAATGACATATTCATTTATTTTTATCTATGATTAAGATTCAGAAGGATTTAGGTTGCAGTAGGTACTGGGAGATGAAGAAGCTTGCAAAGTATAGAGTAGCATGGAGAGCTACCACAACAAAAACATATGGCACTTTGTCACTAAATATATAGCCGATTTTTTATCGGTAGCTCATGAATAATCCCACTAATACCCGTGATTAATATATGACGTCATTGTGCAAAAGCAATGAGTCGAATCCCATTCTTCTGTTGGCGCATGCTAGCAGCGTGTCTCTTAATTCATGTGATTTCTAGTGACCTTTCGCAAAGAAGTCATGCTGCTACCACATACTGTAATGGAGTAGTTGCCTGTTGGCGATTTCCTATATAGATGGACTGTATTTATATATATGGACTGTATCTATTTAGAGCGCTTCTAAAAACCTAAGTCTAGCATTCGCCTTTCCTAATTATGGTCACATTTCATTCTGCTTTTTGTACTACCCTAAATATTTGTACCATGTGACGAGACGTGCTCAATACGTTCAAAACTATTTTTGTGTTCACAGGGAATCGTATTATTTATCTTTGTTATAGGCACAATCACTTTTATCCGTATTTAAAGAGAACCATTATCGATTTTGTCAAAAACTTTATGTACCTCTGCAGGACTGCCGAACGAAGATACTTTTCTGCAAGAAAGAAAATTTTCAGATAACATTCTTGTACTGCTTCTGATCCTTTTTGAGAAATCGCATTTCTATACCGAGACCGTCAGAGGTCTTACTACGCTTTCTTGGCGATCTCTCGATGTTTCTTTCATTTCTGTGTAACATCCGACAGCCAGTAGAACGTGTTACGCTGTGTTAGTTACGGCAAACACAAGATATGTGTCTAGTGCACTCACTTTTCTTATTTTAGTCTTTCTCGATGCTGTTTAATGTTTCGACATTATTGCGATTTACACGGACATCAACACTGTGTGTCTGGCTGCATTTGTGCGTATTTTTTGCACTTATATTCTTATGAATCTCAGAGTTATTGCCTTTTGAGAGCTGTTTTATAGCTTTAACCGCAAAACATATACCAGTCAGGGGAAGCAGAGACGAGTCGCTACAGTATTAACGAGAAACTTTCAGAATTCGACACTAGTAATGTTCCTTTGTCTCCTGCTACGTTCTCAAATGGTATGATCAGTTCTATTTGGTAGCTTCAGAAAGTAATGAAATTTGACCGACCTCGGTTTCTAGCGTCCAAACAATGGTGACCATTTCTGAAAGTCAGCAACTAATTAACAGAAGCACAAGACAAGACGCATCTAGTGGTTTCATGTGCATATTGTCATAATCATTAGATTAAGAAGTCTTCTTAGAACTCTCACCCTATTGTGATTTCATACTTGATGACTGCCCAGCAGCCTACAATGCATACGCTGTCATTGTATTAGATTAACGTGTGAACTCAGGTCAATACTTGAAGTGACTATAAATCTTTCTTCGCAGATGTTCCGAAGGCTCTTCGGCGCTTTCTGCCTCCGCTTTCGGGGGGAGTCAGATGATGAGTCTTTCGAAGACCTCATAGATGAAGATTTAATTGGAAAGCCAGAGCTGAGAAACATCGAGATATATTGAAAAAACTGTAATTATTATTAGGAGTATGAATTTTCTACTTAGTAAGACAATTACCATACATTACATCACAAATTACCATCACAAATACTGAAAGTTACAAGTCTATCTTAGTTATTCGAAGAACTGTCAATCTTCGTATAACAGCTGCCTTCATACGTTCGTATAAACGAGTTTCTAGCATCAATCAAAGGAAGAATCGATGGACTGCCTAGATAGTCGTTTAATGAGTACATAGTACCCAGCAGTCAGATAAAAACTGCTGTTCATGTCTGCACTTAAGTTCCAATAATCTCGGACACAATAGATGTTCTGCACCATATTACTTATTGAAGTCACGTTTATTCACACGTACATTTTCATCAATATAGTAAAAGGAGTGAGAAGCGGTATGCTGATAGTAACATGTAAAACTTCAAGATCTGGCAACAAACTAATTCGCGGGGTATTTCACTTAGATCACTAAACCACTTACAACATATTTTCCATCTCGACACAAGATAAAATGCTATCGATATTCCCATCATATTACCATCTGAAAATGAGTCCAACGATGAGCAGCTAAATCTCAGGTTTTTTGATACAATAATTAAAAGTTGCAAAGCTTCCAAATTTGATAACATTAATGTTGCAATAGTTTTTATTTTATGCATAAATAAACACCCAGGAAATATTATGCTTTAGATAAACAGTAGAAAACATGCTAGTAACCACAATAAAATAGATTGTGACGGTGGCAACAAATCTCCCACAGAGGATGAGCGCCGCGCGTTGGCGGCTGCGCTCAGACGAGGACGAGTTGGTGCTGCTGGCAGCGCAGGCGGAGAAGACCCGGCCACCACCTGCTGCTGTTGACGTAGACTGCGGCAAAGTCATCGCGAAGGTAAGCTAGCAGTGTGGCTGTCACTAAGGGTGGGTGCGACACACTACCAACAGGTTAGGGGGCGACGAAATTCCAGACCAAGCTCAGATATTACACATTGGTGAATCATGAAGCAACCCTCCCCCAACCCCTCGCTCTGTGCACCCCACCACCACCTCCCCATTTCAAGCTCATACAATGTTGCGAAGTGACGTTGATAAATAATCAAAGTAGAGGCGTTCTTCTAAATTACCGAAACACGAAGAATTATTACTCAGGACTTTCACGGACCTGTTCAGTGCATGAATCTTACATTTCTTACCGTTGTGATATAGCTGTAGATCGGTAGCTAGTGCCCAAGTTAGCATACTCCTTGGGAGGAGCTTACTTCTTAGTGATTTTATTTCCTGCGAAATCTCCAAAACCGACAATTCCGTGACACTACATGCCCATCCGCAACATACTATCCTCTTCTAATGAAATATAATGAAGTCATAGCTCCACTAATTTAACTGAAATACAAATCCAAATCTCCCAGAGTATAATCACCTAGGAAATTTGATTTTCTTATGCTGTTTGATACTGAATCTTTTCACATTTGTCTCACGACTCATAGCCTACTACAAGTAGACATCAAATGGTATCCTTAGCGTATCCTTAGCGTACAGGGTTCTTTCATAAGACATACGCATTTTAAGACTACTACAATGTTGCACAATACTAATTTGGCTGAGAGATCTTGTCATCGTTCACGAATACGTTTGGAGCACTTTTCTTTTCTCTTATCAAATAAAAAAACAGAACAGAAACTGCTTATGTATACTTTTCGTGTCAAAATAACCTTAGAGAATCTTTGATACTATTGTTATGTGGGTAAGGTATAAGTATTAACGCAAAGAATTGTTTTTCTGTGCAGGTGAATGACGCTTGGCTAATTGTGACCACAGCCGAGATCCATGAGCCTCCAGCGACGGTGAATGAGGAGGACATCCCGCCGATACCTCGCCGCCGCAGAGGGTGTCGGAGGTGCTGGGCGGAGAGAGTCGGGGCGAAGACCGTTGTGAGCCCACATGGTGGCCGGGCTCACCGCTTCACTACCCACTAAACGTATTTCAAGGACGACGGAAGACGAGGAACTCCAGCTGATATCTCGTCACTCTGGATAGTGTGGGAAGTGCTGGGAGGAGACAGTTGGGGCAAAGACTGTTGTGCTCTTACACCTTGAGCGAGGACATTGGGCAATCAACCAATAATTATATTCATGAGACAACAAGGAGGGTAGATGACGAAGTACTCCCTTCGATGCCACGTCTCCAGATAGGGTGTCACAGGTTCTGGGTGAAGAAAGTTTTGTGTTTGCATGGAGTCTGTGGAGACTGGCTCACCAACCAATAAACATATTCATGAGAAATGAAGCCCATTAGATAACGAGTGAGTCCCGCCGATGCCACATCGCCAAAGTTGGCATCGGAGGTCCTGGGTGAAGAAAGAATGACAATTTTGTGCTGTTGCATTATGGGTGGAGATACAAGCTCACCGGCCTAAAAAAAATAGTGATGACACATGAAGCCACCAGATAACGAGTGAGTCCCGCCGATGCCACATCGCCAAAGTTGGCATCGGAGGTCCTGGGTGAAGAAAGAATGACAATTTCGTGCTATTGCATTATGAGTGGAGTCACAAGCTCAACAGCCAATAAACATTTTGATGAGTCATGAAGCGCATCAGATAACGAGTGAGTCCCGCCGATGCCACATCTCCAAAGTTGGCATCGGAGGTCCTGGGTGAAGAAAGAATGACAGTTTAGTGCTATTGCATTATGAGTGGAGACACAAGCTCACCAGCCAATAAATATAATGATGAGACATGAGGCGCATCAGATAACGAGTGATTCCCGCCGATGCCACATCTCCAAAGTTGGCATCGGAGGCCCTGGGTGAAGAAAGAATTACAATTTTGTGCTATTGCATTATGGGTGGAAACACAAGCCTACCAGCCAATAAACATAGTGATGATACATGAAGCCCATCAGATAAGGAGTGATTCCCGCCGATGCCACGTAGCCAAAGGTGACATCGGAGGTCCTGGGTGTAGAAAATCGGAGTGAAGACCGTTGAGCAGTTGCATGGTGGATCGGGACACTCGCTCACCAAGGGGCAAGAAGAACAACAGATGACGAGGAACTCTTGCCGATGTCACTTCGCAAGAGAGATGTCACAACCATGTGAATTAAACATGTCTAAATTGTATAAATATTTAAACTGAGCAATACAATAAATTTATGAATGGTATATCTCTGGATTTCTTACTTTGTATGTTCGTGTGTTAACTATGTTTTCTTGCCACTCTGCTCTCCTTTAACAGATACTGAAATAACTATTAAAAGTTTCACCAAGTATTCATGTCTCTCTCTTTATAAATGTGACTGCACAGAGAGAAATATCTAGCAGTGTTACCTCTTTAGATGGGGATCTCACACGCCCTATTATACGTGAACTGCGCAATTATCAGTACATAGGCTACCCTTATTCAACGGAAAATCACAAGTTAATTAGAGGTCATTTGGTTCACAACTACTGGTCAAAACACACATATGATCTTTTATCTTAGTGTTAACAACTTCTTCCAAGTGGTGCTCTGTGCAACAATATATTTACATAAATTCCTCTGATACTGAATTAGCAGTAAATTAAATTGCTGTGTATCATAAAGAAAAATCAATGGCAGGATTGTGTTATGTGCTCAGACACCCACACCAAAAGAGAAGCGTAGACAGAGGAGAACACTCTGAACATCGAGCAAAACATACTCGGTACGCTAATCTAAAAACTCTTCAACTCTTCGCTGAACTTAAATGATATGTTTCTGGACGTAACAAAAATTAACATTCCAGCTTAGTAAATAATGATACGTTTCTGAAATTACAGTACACCTTATTCCTTCATGAGTCAGTTGCTAATGATGTGGAAAACCATCTTTAACACAAGATATATATTTCCCCATACACTGTTAATCGACAGCTCTTGTCACTCATGCTTGAAAGCTTGTTGTGTAGTCGCATGCAGTATATCACGAACATAAGTAAAAAATCGTTTTTAATATTTATTTTCGACATTTTGGAGATTATATAATTTTTGAAAAGGTATTGATCTCTGTGGTGGACTGATAAGATGCTGCACTGTAGTAAAAGCCATAATATTTTCAACTAATTTAAATACTGAAAGAACCTGGATTATGTAAACAACTTTTCTTTTACAATACAGCACGACAGCAATGACAGACAGATAACAATAATTTCGATCGGAATGAACATAATAAGAACAGCCCCAACGAAAAGCAGTTATTAAACCCACAGTCGAAACCAAATGATGATGCATGTAATTTAAAACAACTTTCCTACTGGCCGGTGGAGGACCACCTTATGGCGTCCTACGGTCTGCAGTGCCTTCGGGATAGTGCCCCCTGTTAACAGTACCCGCTGTGGGAAACCTACCCTCGTGAACCGAGCGGGGGCAGGCTCACATCGAGTAACTTCCGGTCGGCACCACCCTTGGTCCACCCACTGTTTCATCATAGGACGTTTTAACAGAATCGTAAAACAGAATGGCATAAACAAGTTTTGGACAAATTCCCTCAGCCCTTTAGATATTCAGCTCAGGCTATCTGCTCACCAAGCATATAACGATAAGATTCACTGATGACATTGCTATCCTCAGTGAACGGATTAACAGACTAACGACTACATAATGTGGACAGAGAGTAAGCCTAAGGAAGACGAAGATAATGAGAGGTTGAAAAATGAGAACAATGGGAAACGAAACATCTATTGGGGATTCAAAGTAGACGATGTAAAGGAGGACATGAAAAGCAGACCAGTGCATTTGTGTCCAATAGAAGTCTACTGCTATCAAATATACCCGATAATTTCATGAAGATATTTCTGAGAATGTACGTTTGGCGGAAAGCATTCTATCGTAGTGAAACACGGGCTGTGGTAGAGCGGGACAAGAAGGAAAACGGAGCATTTGGGATGTGATGGAACAGAATAGTGTTGAAAATAATGTAGACTGAATAGTTAAGTAATGAGGAGGTTCTCCGTAGAATCGGCCAGGAAAGGAATGTATGAAAAATACTGACAGGATGATAGGACATCTGTTAATACATAATGGAACAACTTTCATGGTACAACAAGGAACTGTAGGGGGTAGAAAGTGTAGAGGAAAAACGAGATAGGAGTTAATCAAGCAGACTGGTGAGAATGTCTCAGATGATTATGTTGGAAAAGGAGAGGAATCCGTAGTGGGCCGTAGGCTGCTTCGAGCCAGTCAGAAAACAGGAAGATGACAGGCGAATATCTTGCTGACGCAGTCAGCGGGGTTGAAAAATGGACGCTCCATGCCACCTTACAAACAAATCAACTACGCGTGCCACAACAGCGTAGTGATTCACCTCTTGAAACCAATTTTAAGACATACATTCTTATTAAAAACCATAAATATACAAAAATAACCGTACGCTGTCTGTGATCGTAAGGAGTCTTCTACTGATCGAGCTTCTATTGTGAATGTAGGCTGCAAATGCTGATTGTTATTGTTAGCCAAAGGGGAATCTGCGAAGGGTAATGCAGAGGAAGCGAAGCGGGATGTTATGTGAAGGAATAACGCTTTTTCACGAGAATTAACACCACAGTACATTCCTCGTCATACAGAATCAGCTGCCACGGTTTGGGTAGGGGGTGCTAAACCACACTCGTTGCAGCTCTGGCCTTGCACCAAATGACTTTGTACTCTTTCACTACCTTACATGCTTTAAGCATTGCCACTACGAGGTGTAGATACAGGTAGCAGTGGTTCCAGATGTTGGTAATAGATCCCTGTGACGTGGCATGCTATTGTCGTGTCCGTTTTTTATGGCTGTTGGAACCAATGGACAACCCATGTACATCGTCAGCTATGTAGCAGTTTGTCCATTACTCAGCGCAGTCTCTTCGCCGATTTTGAAAATTTCTTTCGGAGCACACCAAGCGTGTCATCATTAATCCTTCAGTTAATATGCGGCAGTTGACGCTCAAGAGCATGGCCTGAATCGAACGCCCGAGGAGAACCTGAGAAGAGTGGGGACGTACTACAAGCAAATATCTCTGCAAAGCGATCCCCCCCATCCACAGACGTAACAATGAAGGTGCCGCCGATATCTACACATACAAAATTTACACATTCGAAAGTAAATAAGTTAACACTTTTTAGTATCCATTACGGTTTCCTCTAATCAATTTCGAACTGACTTCCCATACACCATATTTCCCTCAAAAACTACATCCTGCACCTGAAAGACAATTATTACACACAGTCATATTTGAGCAACTGACAAACAGTTCCGTGCTTCTGTTCTTAATTCCTTTGTTTATAACGGGTGATACAGCGGCAACTACCAGTTAGTTATTTTGAACCCGCATTACGTGTGTATCAGGAACGGCATTCAGACAGGCGAAATTCACGTAATCCATATAATATTCATCTCTGAGATTTGCGGCACTGTTAACAAACGGAATGGTCATTAGTTACACGGTATTTCTGAGCCAAGGTACAACTTACTTCTGCCGTAGGTAATTAAGAATCTCCTATCTTCCTTTGTGTAGTCAGCAGCGTCATACAGGTTTCGACTCTCTCTGTTAGTTTATTCAATTAATAGTACTTAATCTATCGTAACTGGTTGAGAAAAGTAGGCTTATAATGTGTGCATCACCATCAGAAACAACGAAATTAACAGGGGATATGAAACTATGAGGTGCGGAAGCAAAAGCGTTCGTGCACGGATACTTGGATATATATGCCAGAAGTAAGGTATATCTTGGTCCCAAAGTGTCTTGTAACTCATGACAAATACTCAAATTTTGTACAGTATGATTTAGCTTGCTAACAGTTGCCCAAACCTCTGAGAGGGAACTTATATCGATTCCGTTTCTATATAGCCTGATTCGATACCGTTCCTGATACACATATAGTGAAAGTTGTATAAAACGAATCAATAGGAGCAACTGAATCACCCAGTCTAAATAGCAGCCTAAAGCACTTTTGGCCCCTCTTAACGCTTTTGTAAGTGACTGTTCGGCCTCACGTGTCTTATCACATATCTACTCAGTGGCGCGATATTCTCTTGCTGCATTGCTATCCTGTAAATAATTGCCATCAACCTCTCTCCTTGTGGCAATTTTTAAACCTCAACATATTTTTTGCTTTACTTTACCACTGAAATCCATTAACTTGTTCCTGTGCATTAAGTTACGTGTATCCGGTAATTACAAAGTGAATTCAAACTCAGTATTACGTTTTTAAACTATTCGAGAATTTTCAAACGGTCGGTCTCTGTAATGATACAGCGTTTGGAGTGCTGTACCATCCATTTGTTCCCACCACGCGACACATGGAATGTAAGTAGCTGTAGTTTGTTATAATGTTTAGATACGGTTAAATGGATTTTGAATTTTGTTGTTACCACTGCAATACTGGAAGAAATGTTTGTCTTTATTTCTGTTTCATGATACGAGTGGGGTGTGGCAGTGGCGGAATGGAAGGTCTTCCCGTCGCCACACAATCAGAGTTGCAAACCATCAGAAACGTGACAACGACGGTCAAGATCGAAAGAAGATTTCTCGAATCGACTCGCCCAACCTTACCGTAATAGTGGAAAAAAAAGTAGAATTTTACATACTGAAAAAGATTTTGTATGGAATTGACATTGTAAAGATCGAGAGAGGTCATGTTCAGCTTTAGTCATGAATGGGTGCAAATTTACTCATCCACGTTGTTAATGCTTGATAAGTGGCTATATATAACTGTATGATTTCACTGTAACAAAGAGGATAATGAGTGAAGTTATTAATTTTGTAAGTGTTTAGTTGAAAAGTTTATATGAAGATAATTGTTACGAACTGAGTCCGAGTGGAATGTATTTTGGACTAAGTAAAGTCGATTGTTTAAAGTTGAAGCGAGCTTAATGAAACGGAAGATCGAATTATAGAGGATAATGCTATCTTTGGAATTTTTAATGCTCGGACGTGATATTTTATGGACTACATCTCACGCCAATTAGGATCCTGGGATTTTCTTTAGCAGGCATACAAAAGATAAAGCTAACTTCATAACATTGTAGAAACGAGGATTTAGGAAATTACGGGCGAAATAAGTTTTCAATTGACAGTTACATATCAACAGACAAAGATCATCTTTGTACTTGAAGCGCAGCTGTGGCGTACCGTATTACTTAAGTCGCTGGATATCATAAGTCATGTTAAACACAATTTTGAAGTGGAAAGTCATACTAACTATGGAAAAGTGTAAGTTGAAACTAGTCTAAAAGCCAGTTATTCCTTAAAAGTGAAACTTCGTGAGTCTGTACTTTTTTTTAGTGGAAAGTAATAAACTGTTCCAACATTAAATGTTATTACGAATAAAGATCAATTGCTGTGGAAACCTGACAGAAAGTGAATACCTTTGGGTTACTATGTCGGCAAAAAAATGAACCAAAACCGTGAAAAGAAAACTTTTATATTCATCAATACTACTAAACCTACTACTATCAATGCGCTTATACCATCGACGTTCCACCGTGAAAACTGAGCCGGCATATTGATTACATCTTCGGAAGTATGCAGTATACGTCAGCTACAGTTTGTGCTTTGATTTATAGCAGTAGCATATCGTAACTGACAGGTTACACACGTTTTCGACACCAGTCAAGAAAAGTTGCCATGCCACTGTATCTTGTACTTACTTTCTTATACTTTCAAACAGTTGCTGCGGATTTGGATGGGATTGGAGACTGATTGTGTGTTGTGCAAGCACGGGCTTATATGTGGTCTGTTTCTTAATAAATTACAACACCAGAGCACATACGAATACCAAGTCTTTGAACTCAACCACACAGAATAACTATAATCTTATTAAAAAAGTGGGCAACAGTACGATACCGTAGAACATTCTCTAAAATATTTCCATGCTTGAGGTAAAAATAAACGATGCTGCTTATACCCACAAAGATTTCACGGAAGGACATAAAAAAGACCGAATAAATGCTCCTTCCTGTAAATAAGTTTAGAAGAGTACACAAATACAAAATAACTGCCTGCAAATAACTTTACAAGGGCAATAAAATGATAAAAGCAGACTGACTTACTGTAATTATATACAAGCTACAAATGCCAGCATCAATTACATCCTAGAGAAATCCCAAGAGTGCAGTTCAACCACATGGAACTAAATCACTGTTCCACCAACAAGACAAACGGAATACAATAACCATCGCCAATGCACTAACTCTGTATAACGGTTTACCCCTATTTTCAAACCACAATCAGAATGGCACATCACATGACACCATATTCCCCCATGCAAATCCATTTATAAACAGTTTTAGCACAGTCAAATTCCTCAATACCTCTCTGTGCTATTTTACACACCAACCGTACGAAGCCGTTATCTTCTCTCTCAGCACTTTCCGTAGCACAGTAATCTAGTCTGTCAAACTTTGACAACTACAAGTGCTTTACAGTAGCAAATACGGTACACAGAAGCACCAATCACTTTATGCTCTGCTCTGCCTCGCTGTAACTAGACTCTCCACCGTCCTTCCTCTTGGTCTATGACCTGCCGTTTCCTTTTGGACGTCGCAACCCGAGCCCTGTTGCACGAACATCTCAACTACTTTGGTTTTACACCATGTCCTAGTGCCCATTATTTCCTCTCAAATCTGGATTTTCTTAACGTTTCAACGTTACACTCTGTCTTAGAAATCATATTCATATTCACCGTTTCCCATACACCACTTCTACTTTGTTCAGTGCCTGCTGAAGGTCCCGTAGAAGGCTAATACGAATTTCAACTTCATCAGCCACTAACACAATAATTTTCAATACAGACCAAAACACTACCAATGTTAACATTATTATCTGCAACAACATTATTGTATTACACAATCATAACTCTAATTCCACAAAACATCATATCACAATCAAATGTCTAGTTACTGTGTCTGTCGCCATAAGTGTGAGTTCAGTTTTAATAATATCCAACTTACTATCCAAAGGCATTAAGTGTTACATCAATCGTTACATTTATTCAGCATACAGAACACAATACAGCACAATGAAGCACTGTTTAGATCTCAGGCACTACCAAAGTAACAAGAAAAATTCTTCATAAAGTATGTCATAATGCAACAGATGTCGTAATATCAACAGATATGACTTGCTCCTAAATGAAAAAAAAAAAAACAAGTGTCACTGGTGTATACAACATAATGCTTGTGTTTTAGATACTTGAAAATGGCCAAAATTGCACAGTTGTACACGAAACAAAGTGAACGGCAGGTGAAGGCATCGTGAAACTTTTCAAAACGTTACCAAATTTTTTGATCCCCATTCCCAATGCTGCTGAACAGACAAATAACGAGGCGTGTTACTATTGTATTCTGAACCAGTTCAGATATTTTAAAGTTTCAAGTCTCCAGCTTGTCAGAAAGTAAGTTTAAATAGATAGCAAAATTTGTACCAAACAGACAGAAAGACAAGACAACAACATAATAAAAACGTGAAAAGAGTGGATACACTGGATTAGGTTTACCACACTGTTTTATTTACGAACAGGAGATCGCCAGAACTAAGTCCTATTTCATGGACCATTTGTGGTGTGAGCATCAACAGCTCATACATCTACAAATTTTACCATACAACCGCTGAAAATGTTATACAAAGTGATTTACATGGAGAACCGGTCTAGGAGAAGATAAAGGACACATAGTAGCAGAACGCTATGGTCTGAATCCTCCGCCATATTGTAGTTAGGCTAAAAGTTGCTATCAGTTAGCATTTGATTCAGGATTAAGTACCTGTTTCTGTACATAAACTTAACATCACGACAACAGCGAGTGAAGAAGACTTTTCAGATATGATTGAAATAGTTTATTAGAAGGCACCAACATAACCATCCGTAATAGTTGCATTCTTCTCTAAGCTATAAAATGTACACTCTCTCTTACGGTTCATTTCTTGAAAATTCCCGAATTTGGGGAGAAAAAATGGTACAGATACAGAAAAACTCTTTATTAGAAAACAAATCTGGCAAAACTTGTCAGTCTCCAACTTGAAATGATCCATGTACTTATCAAGAAATTGAACATCATACGAACCGAATTTATGGAAAAAGGTGGGTATGTGTCATAGATGTTAGTAATTTAAGTTGTATGCATTGTGACGTGCACTGTGAAACTTCCTCTTTAGATCACAATGGTGTCCACGTGGATTTTTCACTTTTATATCCAAATGCTGGTCAGAAATATGACATTAAATTATCTGCTTGTATAAGGCATCTCTCTCCAGTGACTTAGCCATTCGAATCTTTTCGTTAGCAAGTCAATCCACATTATATGCAAGCTTTCTAGCTGAAAGAGCAACCACGTCCCAGAATTATCCCCAACACATGGTTTAAACATACCGTTTGATAGGCGATGCAGCATTCAGTATATGAAGTTCTGTGAAAATGGTGTGAGAGATATTAGGATCTCCTTGACAATGCGCCACAGGAACTAGTAAGCACTTGAAGTCAGTGTTCACAAGAAATGGGAATCGTTCCTGATGGTGCTCACTTGTAAACTTTGGTAACTTTTATCGTCAGTAGGCATTCCCATTCGAACCAGTTAATGCATCAAGCAGTCAACCATATGTCTTTCGAAACACTCATGCTTCGTAAATTGTTTGAGTCAGCTACAGCAAAAATGCTCCCTGGCAAAATGTTTCTACCTATTGGCCTATAGTAAGCTGTTCATGTTTTTGATCTAGACAAAGTGATGCATCTCACCTTCGGCGATCAATTAGGTCCTTATGACCGTGAGTGGCTAATTAGTAACATTATAGGATTCAACTACTTAATGCTTTAGATCCATTACCTCCATTTCCTTCTCATGTATGTCATCAATGTCAACCCAGTAATTAGTGATCGTCTTCTGGAATCTTGGCAGGCCTAGGTATTCTGACAGAGAACCATATGCCTTTGGAGTTATAATACCTACAAACCATTGGATGTCTTGTAAGTATGTATCTGTAAGATGTGTATTCGGCGTGTAGTTTCTACCTCCGAACGAAAAGATCAAGCGAAGCAATATTCATCGTCCTAATCTAGCATCTCGACGTCATAGATGCATTTTTAGCTTCAACATCTGGAGGAAATGGAGCACCCATCAACTCGATAGAAAACATGAGACTACACATCATGGTGGAATACGTGGCTGGGTGCCTTAATGGATCTTAATATCGGAAAAACCCTTCCGTGTGTCACATCTCAGTAACAGATCCGTAACTTCCCCATTTTTGCGCGATGTTTTTTCCTGCAGCATTATTAGTGACATCTTTAGGGTGGGACAGCTCACAATACAGAACTGTCCTGCACCTGATGGTGTTATACAGTTAAGTGTTGATCGTTTTATGGAGCACCCTTTCCAACAATGCTACGCAAGCACGAGAAGAGGTAGCAGGATCTTAAGATCCAGCACTGAAGTTATCAATAACTGAGTGCAAAAATCTGTCTCTGAAAGCACCGGAAGCTACAGAGTAGTGTAATGTGGCTGGATATTGGTAAACAAGAGAGGCTGTGGGGCTGCTACAGCTAGACACTGGATGAAGTGAAGGAGGCGTCTACAGCACAGCCCTGCTACTGCTAGGCCGAGGTGATGCAGAAATCGACCGCTGCGTCGATTGCGCACCCGGTCGTGGTGTTGAATGGCAACCTCCTGAAGCTCCCAACACTCCTTCTGCAAAGGAAGAAGAAGCGAAATTGGTGCACACACAACCATTAGACATATAGAGTGAGAAGGCAAAATATAATGACCACTGCCCACAGGAATGTTCGATGTCGACTGGTGGCGTTACACAAAAGTGATACGGTACGTAGAGTATATCAGTGGATCAAAAGCGGTTGGGGAATCAATACGGGTATAATACAGGACAAAATACAAACATTTCGAAATGAACAATGTGGACAGAAACTCGCAGGTCTAGATACCACACGTCCTGGCGTGTGGAAGCTAGCCAGACACTTCTCCAAGGAGGAACATTACATTAACACCCTACAAGTAACAGACGGCTCAGCTAACTCCACGATGGAGGAGGCAGAGTTTACGGCCACCACATCTGCAGCGTCTTTTATGCCGAATCGGGCAATGGGAAAGACCAGTCCCTCCAACAAAATTACCAACCCATCAGTCTGCTGCGCACGCTCAGCAATATCTTTGACAAGGTAATACTAAAAAGCATCACTAGGGCACTACATCGCGGACGCCTTAAGACCGGAGCAGTTCGTCTTTAGGAATCACCACTCACAACACAACTCCTCCGCGGAGTCGACCATAGAAAACATGGCTACAACATGAACAAAGCTACCGGGGCTGTGTTCCTTGACATCGAAAAAGTTTTCGAGCGTCTGTGGCACAACGGCCTTATACGCAAACTAAGCGAAGCTGGTTTTCCGGACAGACTCCTACGTCTCATACACTCATATCTCACGAAAAGATGTTTTAACGTCGACGTGCAGATCAGACAATCGACACAACACGGTATCCAAGCTGGAGTACCAAAGGGATGCATCCTAACGCCCATCTTGTTCAATATGTACATTAACGACTCCCAGAAACACAAAACACAATGTCAGCCATCTACGCGAGTGACACAGGCGTCCTTCGGCAAGAGTGGAAACCGTGCAACGTTAATACACGACAACAGTCGTCAATCAGAACTGCCGATCCTTGCTTAGAACGATGGCGTATTGAAGTTAATTTCGACAAGTAAGAAGCAGTTCTGTTCACACGCAGACTGAAACTACTGTGCAAACATCAATACTGTAAATATGTAACATTACAGACGTGCACAATTCGTTTCCGAGAGGACGTCAGATATCTCGGTGTTTGGCTGGACTGGAAACTAAGACGGGGGGATCATATGAAATATGTTGTCAAAAGAGCGCACACGGAGCACAAAAAACTCTACCCAATGCTAAACAGGGAAAGTACAATGAATAGGAGTGTGTCGATATCCATATGCCGCAATCCTTCGTTCGACTTTCGACCCAGTCTATCTCCACATGAGAGCTTGTTAATGGTTAACTTTAACCAGACGTACGCAAACATCGCAGTACCCATACCCTGCGACAATTCACTATAGTGAAAAAGGATCCTTATTCAGAGATGCCAGTAGACATTTTGAGTTGGCCATCATGGCACTGTGGGTTTGGGTAAAAAAGAAAAAAAAGGATGGGGAATCATTCTAGCGACGACACGGTCCTCTAATGTGTAAATATACTGGCATGAGCGATTTTGACAAAGGTGATAACATCACTACCCAGATATTGTGAACGTGTATATCGGAAACGGTGTAACTGACCGAATATTCTAGTGCTACAGTAGTGAGGATCTATAGAAATTGACAGCATGGAAGTGAAACAAGCATAAGGGGTGGACGTCCACGACTTTTCACAGAACGTGAGATTTGGAGGCGTGACTGGTCTAGGTGGGGATGGCGAGCTGCGGCATCTCTGCTGGAAGAGAAAATGCTGGCTCACGCATAAGCTTTGCAGAGCACACAGATCATTGCACATTGTTGAACAGCAGCAGACGATCCCTACGTGTTCGCATGTTGGCCCATCGACATCGTCAGTTACGACTGCAGTGGCCACGGGATCGCCAAGATTGGATCCTGGATCAATGGAATCGTATCGCCTCGTCGATGAATTACATTTTTGCTACACCAGGTCCACAGTCATCTCCACATACGACGTCATCCACTCGAACGGCCGTTCCAGATGTGTGTATTGCCAAGGAAGCAGGCTGCTGGTAGAAGTATTCCGCCATAGGAGGCATTCTGATGTGCTCACATGAGACCTGCGATTGTAATCGGAGATACGCTGACAGCTGTAGACCATCTGCACCTCTTCATGTTTGATGCCTGTTGTGTCATCTTCCAGCATGTTCATTGTTCGTGTCAAAAAACCAGTACCGTGCTAGAGTGATTTGAGGAGCATGGTATTGTACTCACGTTGATGTCTTCGCCACGAAATTGGATTCGTGTGAATCCAATGTAACCCATTTGTGTCGCTATAGGTCGCAATCACCACGTACATAATTCAGTACCCTGATGTTTTTTGAGAAAATTACATGACTTGCACTCGGATGTCTAGTGCGACATACCTCGAAACACCTAACGACAAACTGTCGAATCCACGATAAGCAGAGTTGGAGCGTATCGCGTTGCAAAGATGGACCGACAAGTTATTAAGCAGGTGGTCATAAAGTTTTGGCTCTTCAGTGTAATCCACGAATAATATCTAATATATGATACCTACTAGAAGTTTACTGGTGATAAGTCCTCTCAGGCACTCATTAACCTCAATACTTACAATTTTGTTGAGATTTGCTATAATATCTTTTGTTCAGCTTGGTTTCCACTTCCCTTGCGAAGTCAGCACAAGTGCATCTACAATAAAAGGAAAAACACTGTGTGCAGGCTCGTTAAAGATTATTTTTCCTGTCATAGATGAAGTAGTAATATGAACTACTACTCATGTAGCTGACTCTCGGCGACTGTCGTCATCTTACAAGTGCTCTGAGTACAAAAAGTTGGTCTGGTTACTTTCGGTACTTCATCCACAATCTGGTCGAAACCACACGACCACTGAGTGGAAAACGGCGTTACCTCACTGTCGATGGCATGTATGAGATTATCAATAATACCACCGAAACTCCGCTAAATATGGGTGGAAAAACATGTCGTAGGTGCTTGTTGTGAGAGATCACTATCAATCTGTTCACCTACAGGATACAAAGGAACGTTGCATGCAAACACGAAAAATAAATTAGGCGCCAAATGTAACTCATTCGTGAGAAATGAAATTGCCTCATCGTCAAAACGTGGTGATGGTAAGCTGTCAACGCCTGGAAAACAAGCATAATTATCAGTGCCACTGCCATCAGGCTTCACAGAAAGTTTCTCGTCTGAGAAGAGGGAAATGCGACGTGACCATTCGTCACTGATATATATACAGTGGCGGCACACGCGTCTGCTTACTGCTACATGTGTACGGAGAGAGAGCAAATGTCACACAGCCTGCTGCTTTCGTGCGAATCTAACAGAGTGCTAACGTTCGCACTTTTCGTGGGAGAAAGAAGCGCACCTGTACTCTCGTCTACATGTACCACTAACTTCCTGCTTCTTGTGAGAGCGATAGTGCATTCTAGTTCACACGTACGTCAACGCACCTTTCCATACAGCTTAGGAACTCCATACAGTACATGTAATCAGACACATACTTTGGGAATTGCCGAGTGATGTTAAGTAAACTGTTGCTATACAGTGACTGGAGTCCAGGTGATTTGTCGTGACCTAAGCAAGGTGGCTGATCTCGGCCTCTTGGAACCATGCTGATGCCTGTAAGAGCCTGCTGGTGCCTGGTCCTATGGTCGTCAGCGACAGCTGTATCTGCTCGAGACAGGTCTTCGTATCCATCTCCAAGAGCAGTGTAAACACTCAAAGTTAAAAATTTACCTGAAAAGTGTAAGTGAGCAGGTGGAAAAAATAGTAAGTGAATAAATAAAAACATAGTTTTTTTTTAAAAAAAAGGTGTTTCATTTATTGGCAAGCTAGTTCATTAATCGTTGTACGTATTCTCAATACTTCATAAACGCATATTGTCTGCAATTCGTCTGTAGCTGCTTGCGGACATGGCATCCTTATGTTTCCACATTCTGGATAGGACATCTTCTCGCTGCCTTCGACGGAAACGATGTTGTCTTTAGGATCATACATTCGAATCGATGATATAATACCTTCATAAGCCAGTCCTTCATTACCCCAGTGATTTGTGCGGTTAGACAGTGTGAACAAAACCGATGTCTCTCAAGCTTTAGCAACCGCAAGCAGCTAAACGATTTAGGTGAAGCACTGATTATGGAGTATCTCGTTAGTACTTGTCTGGCTTCAGAAATGCATCGAATAGAACTTCTTTGAACACAAATTGACGGCACTTATCGTAATACCATCTTGTGTCTTCAACGATAGTCGCTCTTTCATGTATAACTGTGTGATACATTACATTATTACACTTTGTACAATTTCTGTTAGCGGCGAGTAGTTTATGAGATGATCGTGTAGTATTAATGCATACGCTGCAGTGACCAAGAGGAAGTTTTGCGATAAATCGCGCCATGCTTTGAACAGTCCGTCACCTCCTTTCTTTCTCTTTTTTAGTAACACGTCTGACAGGATTCTTGCGGCCCGAAGTCCCAAAACGAATTCCTTTCCTGAGTCAACCTTTTCATCTCAGAGTGACAATTGCCACCTAAGAATTATTTGCTGCGTGTATTCCAATTGTTTCTTCGATCTACACATTGAACAGTAGGGGCGAAACACTACATACCTGCCTGATACTCTTTCTAATACGAGCCCTTCGATCCTTATCTTTCAGTCTTGTTGTTCCATCTACGTTCACGTATATTTATATATTAATCGTCTTTCCCTATAGCCGGCCTCTGGTGGCCGAGCGGTTCTGGCGCTACAGTCTGGAACCGCGCGACCGCTACGGTCGCAGGTTCGAATCCGGCCTCGGGCATGGATGTGTGTGTTGTCCTTAGGTTAGTTGGGCTTAAGTAGTTATAAGTTCTAGGGGACTTATGACCTCAGCAGTAGAGTCCCATAGTGCTCAGAGCCATTTGAACCATTTTTTCCCCTATATCTTAATTACATCTTTCCCCGAGTTTCGAAAATCTTGCTCGATTTCACATTATCCAACGTCTTTTACGGGTGACAAATCCCATGAACGTGTCTTTAGTTTTCTTCAGTCATGCATCCATTATCACCCGCAACGTCGTAACTACATCTCTAGTGCGTTTACCTTTCATTACTCTGATCTGATTATCATCTAACAAACACCAAATTTTCTTACTATTCTACAGTACATTATTTTTGCCAGCAAAGTGGATGCATGAGCTGTTAGGCTGATACTGCGATAATTCACGCATTTATCTGCTCTTGCTGTCTTTGGAATTGAGTGGATAATGTTTCAGAAAGTCAGGTGGTATATCGGCAACATCACACGTTCTACACACCGACTTGAATAGCTATTTTGTTGTTGCTTCCCCCAATGATTATAGAAAATCCGATGGCTGATTCTGATTTTGGATCCTCTGTCTCTTCTCTCTCAACATCTTGTAACGTACGCTCTCTGTTATTGTTTTCTGTTTTCTTGTTATTGCTTTTTTTGTTATTGTAGTTGTAGAGATATGAAGTTTTTGTAGCGGTTTGCTTAGTCAGCCGTACTGCGGAATTTTTTGACATTAAATGGAGCCTGAAACTTGCGCAATAAATACTTCGCGTGAAGTGCGATTTCTGGCATAAACAAAAATTAATTGCGGAGATACAATCCACAGAATATTAACAGAAAAGCTTTAGAACAATGCGCACGACTTATTACACACATTCAGAGGGTACGTACACTCGCGTACGAGTGGTTGCGATCTGATGAGAAAGATGTATCTTAATTTTTTTTGTGTAAAATAATTACGTCGTAACACACTCGGAGATTGCGAACGTACAATCAGGGTAGAGGCACGTACTTCCTATCATTCCCCTTGGCCAGGGTAAAAGAATTGCAATTATTTAAATTTAAGAATATTTCTTTTTCAATCGGACTCCTATTTTTATACGAAAAGGTAGATTGCAGGTTCGGAATGTCTCGGCAAAAAACACATGGAAATTAATCTTAGCGGCCACCAACGGAAAGTAGTGAGCACAATCACGTACCTCTATTGTTGAGCAGCGCCATCGTAAAGATCGTCGCCTCCATCTAAAAATCGAATTCTCAAATGAGCAGAATAATTTGTACTCCATTGGTATGGATTTTGGCTTGCTCTTGACAGAAATTATAAATAACATTTTTCATCATTTAACACCTTCATTTACCACACACATAAACATGAAAATGTACAGTACGTCATTACGCCAATACATCAGAACAAAAAGGTAGTTAATACTAGAAGTAATAAAAGAATCTCGAAATTAGTCCTTTGTCTCTCAATGATAAAAAAGTTTTTTAGAGTATTCCTCTGGTATGACAGTCGAACAAATTTTCTTCTTGTATCTTTGAGATTAAATTACAAAATTTTTTAGTTCCTTTTCAATCTGTTTTTTCTTCCATCACGTCATCAGACAGTACACCCCGTCACCGCGGCCTTCAATGTACTCTTTCCACCTATCCGCGCTCTTTGCAGCACCTTTGTCGAATTTTCATTGCACACATAATGTTATCGTCCGTACTTTTCTATATGCTGACTCACTCATTCCGACAATGATTGATTTTTGGCATCATCACTTTTTTCTATTAGTTCATTTTTAAGTGACTTGTTTTACTGTATTCCTGAATTTCCTGAACGATTTCGAACTTACTTCTTCCATAGAACAGCAGTATTTCTTTTGTTACTCATGATTTCTTCGCAGTGGTCTTCCTTGTACCTATGTGTTTTCTCCCAAAATGCCAGATTGCCCCTTTTAGAGATGTACATTCCTCTTCCACTGAACTGCCTACTGAACTATTCATTACTACAGTGTCCATAATAGCCTCAGAGAACTTCATGTGTATCTCTTGATTGTTCTGTACTTCACAATTCCACCTCCTTCGTCACTGATATTTCCTGACTAGTCTCTTAAACTTCAGCCTACTGCGCATCACTACTATAGTGCGATCTGTGTCTATATCGGCCCCTGATTACCCCTTATAATGGCATATATGGCTGCAGAATCTTCTCATATTTGGCGACCTTTTCCTAGTATACCTCCTGCTCTTCCTGTTCTTGAACAGGGAAATCACTATTACTAGCTGAAATTTATTGCAGAATTAAATTACTCTTCCTCCTCTCTCATTACTATTTCCAAGCCTATGATCTTAGTAACCTGTTGTTCTACTCCTTCCTCTACAACCGTATTCGAATACGGAATCACTATTAGATTTTCATGTCCCTCTACGTACTGTATTACTTGATGGATATCCTCATACACCCTCTCCTTTCCTTGATCTCCTGCTTTTGACAGTGATCTATGTGCCTGATATGTTGTTGTCGGTGTGGCTTTATTTTCCATATCGATGACCAAAACCCTATCACTGAAATGTTTACAGTAACAGACTCTCGGCACTTCCTTCCTTTTCGTAACATACTACAGTTTTCGTCTGATATTACTCTATACTCGTCTGACAAGAAATCCTTGTCGTTTTCCATTCCAATACACTGACAGCGTGGTAAGTAGACTTAGCGCCAACATTTCCGTGTTCAGATTTTCTAACTTCTCAATCACATTCAGTCTTGCGGCATTCTATACCCTACTTCGTAGAAAGTTACCCTTTCATTAGTGTTCAGAAATTTTATCACGGTCACTTCCCCATAGGCAACCTCTCCCGAGATGGGGGTGGGGGTCCAATCCGGAATCATTTGCTATTGGCGTTATCATAGTGACAATTCTTCAGTTGCAGACCACAAGACCTGTGTGCACACATTACGCTTATTTAATGCTGTGGCTTCCGTGCCTTCTGCATCCTTGGGCCGTTGGTCTTAATCAATTTTCCGTCTTTTAGTGACAGTTTCCCGCCTCAAGGGCAAAGAGAGTGCGCTGACCCTCTGCGTCGCCACTTCTGCGGTGAATTCTTATGCCGGAAGTCTTCAGTATCCATTGCTAAGGATTTCTATTAAATATTTAAGCAGTGGCGAAGCTCGAACGCTGGACTCAAGACGTTCCTTTTACTAGTCAAATATGCATTCCCTAGCCATGGGTGGCACTTATTTAAACTGTGTTAACTGTGGATCCACAACCATCATCTGTCTCGTATGATATTCATTTCTGTTCCAGTAAAGCTAAGAGTTGCCAAAAAAAAAAAAATCGCATTGATTACAGTTGTCAATTTTGCTGAAATCCTTTTAGAGATACACTTTCCAGTCTGTTTATCGCTCTAGAATAACAGAGAGAGGCATTGCTAGCTGAAAAGAAGTCTTATATATCCATGCTAGCCGAGATGGCTGTGGAAGGATGGTAACTGTGGTGCTTTGTAAAGAAATTTGTCCAGCGCTATTTTATGCCCCTCTTCTCCTTATCCTAGAACGTACAAGCTACAATGAGTTTCACTTCGAAATAAAGTCAGCTCTTGATTAGTGTTCATAATAACAAGATTACTATCTTAAAAGTATGTCATCAAAATTTTGAATGGAATACATGCTCCGATAAAGTTACCTACCAATCTGCCTATGAACCATCCAGCATTTTTAGGGCATTCAGACATGATGTCGATGCGGCGACATATGTCTGGAGCATCAGTGTAGTTCTAACGTTTCTGGTGCAGTCTATTTCATCCCCATTAAGTTCGCGCCTTAGTTCTTGAAACAGGGAAGTGAATGCCTTGCATGTAAGGTGCACTGTTTCTCATGTTGCCCTTTCCACGCATGGAAAGTTCTTGCTTGGAAGTGTCCGCCCATCTTGATGTTGAATAATAATTCGTATCTAATCATTATCGTTAAACAGTGCTGAGGCAGATGTTTTGTGAGAAAAACATTCTTGACTAATGATATGCTTCTCATTTTGATCGAGAGTTTCTAAATAGAGTGAAATCATTGTGAGGTTTCAACCCTAGTGATTTAGTAAACTCGAGCATCTTATGATCTGTCACATTCTGCTTTCGCTGGAAAGTGGCCTTCTGATGGCTGGGTCTGACGTATTTATATTTAATAGCCGCAATTATGCGTCCGATGAACATGTACTATAATGCCCTAACTGAGAAAAACGACTGTTTTTGCGTTCTTTTGTTTAATGATCAATCCTATATGGTCTATTGTGCGATCAGTCACTTTGAGATATTAGTTTACTAGGAATCTCTCCAATTTTATAAACAACGCCCAACATAAGAACAACTGCATATAAAGTATGGACTCATCTGTCGTTAAGGTACGAATTACTCACGATATTACACTTTACTCGAATCATACTGTTCGGCAATATGTCCATGGGCTGATTCGACAGCTATATTTTGCCAGTATAATGCTCCCAGACTTGTCTGTTCGAGGAACCCATACCGATAATATTGAACTTTCATGCGTAAAGTCCCTGTCTTTCTGTTGATTTTATCTCCGTTTTAAACAAGTTAACACTTGCATTTAGCTCAAATCCATTTACAAATCGTTTTCTGTGTGCAGTTAAATAGTTAGTGATATTGAAGCCAATCCCAAAGAAAGCAGGTGTTGACAGATGTGAAAATTACCGAACTGTCAGTTTAATAAGTCACGGCCTCAAAATACTAACGCGAATTCTGTACAGACGAATGGAAAAACTGGTAGACGTCGGGGAAGATCAGTTTGGAATGCGTAGAAATATGGGAACACGTGAGGCAATACTTACCCTACGACTTATCTTAGAAGCTAGATTAAGAAAAGGCAAACCTACGTTTCTGGCATTTGTAGACTTGGAGAAAGCTTTTGACAATGTTGATTGGAATAATCTCTTTCAAATTCTGAAGGCGGCAGGGGTAAAATACAGGAAGCGAAAGGCTATTTACAATTTGTACAGGAACCAGAAGGCAGTTATAAGAATCGGGGGACATGAAAGGGAAGCAGTGGTTGGGAAGGGAGTGAGATGGGTTGTAGCCTCTCCCCGAGTCCGCAGCACGTGGTCGTGCGGTAGCGTTCTCGCTTCCCACGCACGGGTTCCCGGGTTCGATTCCCGGCAGGGTCAGGGATTTTCTCTGCCTCGTGATGACTGGGTGTTGTGTGATGTCCTTAGGTTAGTTAGGTTTAAGTAGTTCTAAGTTCTAGGGGACTGATGACCATAGATGTTAAGTCCCATAGTGCTCAGAACCATTTGAACCTCTCCCCGATGTTATTCAATCAGTATATTGAGCAAGCAGTAGAGGAAACAAAAGAAAAATTCGGAGTAGTTATTAAAATCCATGGAGAAGAAATAAAAACTTTAATGTTCGCCGATGACATTGTAATTCTGTCAGAGACCGCAAAGGACTTGGAAGAGCAGTTGAACGGAATGGACAGTGTCTTGAAGGGAGGATATGAGATAAACATCAACAAAAGCAAAACTAGGATAATGAAATGTACTCTAATTAAGTCGGGCGATGCTGAGTTTATTTTCTTCTTTAGTGTGCCATGAGCTTCATTCAGAATTTTCTTAAAGACTATTCATGCAACCAGTTTAAGTCTGGCACACATTGCGTTATCGACGACAAAAGCAGAAAAGCATTGTACTTAACGAGTGTCCCTTTTTTTGGTATGCATTGCAACGGTCTGTCTTCTTGTGTAAGCGATATCGTGCTCCTTGCGTACGCCATTTAGGACTTTATCTCCATAAGTGTCACGAACTAGACGCATTTTCGTCTTCGTTCCAGATCCAAAAGAGTTGTACCCAGGGATATCAAGTTCGACTAGAAGATTCATGGGAATACCGCTCCCACCTCTATTGATATTTTTTCTAGTACTCATGTCATCAGACTGGGTGATTTGTTGTTTCCACGAGCAATTATATATCAAATTGGGAGCTTTCACCCAGCTGTTGTGCTTCAATGAGAAGCCGAGCCACATCACTGATGCCTTTCTCCCTCGATGTCTTATGACATATCACATATATGGTTTCATCTAGGAGATCCCCGTATGGTCTGTCTAAATCTGCATTACTCTTTCGGTTAACGGAGTAAGTAGTAGCGCTTATCTTCATCATCTTATTCTTTTCAACTGCGATGTGATGCTGCTGGTTACTGGTTTCAACATTTCCGAGAAATAAACAGCTAGTTGCAACTGCAAAAATGTTAACAATTGTAACACCCATCGAATAGCCTTCCACTCCTCAATAACTTTACGCTGTTTTTACGATATACTGCTGAATACTACGTTGTATTTTAGATACCATACAGCTTGTAAATAGACTCTGAGACTACTGGTGATGACGATGGGAGTCATGTGTCTCAGCTGTCACCTCGATTTATCCACATATATCGGTTAGCTTTGTGTTGTCAACTCGGATTATCTCATTGACATATAGTTCACATTGCTGGAATACAGCATTCAACACCTCGACGTTTACAGCCCTCGTATTGATAAGAATTTCAGTTCCATTAATTTAGTGTTGATTGCCTCGAATTTTCTGGCAACGTGACATGTTGATGACTCCACTCTAGGCGTTCCCGTCTCTGAAAGAGTGTCAGAGGAAAACACACCGCAGGTCTCCTACAATAAAGGTCACTCTGCCTTCTGTACACCCAGATACAACAGGTCCAGGGGATGCTGCGAAGTTAGACGCCAGTTTCCCTGCAATACTGAGGCTGTACCGTCATGCACTTACAGAAAAATGACGGTCCTCTCTTCCCGATGTTACACGTCGTCGACAATAGGCTAGTCTTCGGAATTCAGTTTTGGTTTCTGTGAACCGACACCACATCCTAGAAACAACAGAACCATTTCCATTGAGCCATTGGGCAAAGTCAATTTGTGACTGTCCCGTTTCCATTCTTCCTAAGGTCCTCTACCTCAGAAAGTCTGGTAGGCGTCTTCTCTGGGCGACACTACACCGTCTGTGACTGGGTACACAGCGATCGTAGGTGTGGGGCTACCTGGCGAACACTTGACCGTTTGATAGGTGCCATGACGTCATAGTTGGCGAGATTGTCCGGTGATCGTAATGCCATCTTCTGTGCAGTACGCGATCGTACAGATATTTCTTCACAGTTTGTAGGATTATATCGTAAATTAGACATAGGGTGAGGAAATAACTGTTTCATTTTTGACATAAGTATATTTGTTTACAACATTCTTCCAGATTGCTGTGAGTACCGGTAGATTAGATGAAAATATGCTAATGACTTAAGCCACGTTACCTACTAAGAAATTCTCGTTGGAATTTCTGGGATACCAAAAAAGGTTTGGAAAGCCGTTTCACTCACTTCCATAGCACTGCAAATAGAAGACGCATACACGTCATCGTCAGTGCTCCCAACATGCCTAAACGTGGAAAAAAAGTAAAACCAGAAAACTGAATACTCGTCATTGTTTTGTGGAAATTACGGACATTATTTTTCCAAAAAATATACAACAGACGTCTTAATCAATCGTCATCGTGTTATAACTATCCTGTCTACTACTGCTGTACCATAACCTTAAAGCTGGAAGCAGGTTGTGTAATAAAACTATTTTATTAAAGCAATTATGGTACAACGCAACAGAGCAGTCTTACCCTCTGGGAGGAATTTTGTTATGTTTACCGTGTTGTACCTAATGGAGGTACCTTATCGGTAAATGAAAGTCAGAATTATGTAAATATTCGAACAGTAACAAACAATATTTTTGCATAGCTATACTGTTTAAAGAATAAGGAAAACGGTCGCCATCCTAATTAGGCAAGAGAAAGATTAACGTTCTCGTTTAAGCAAGTTGGTATAAGTAACTATAACGGGCAAACACAACCTAGACTTGGCCACACGTGAGTGCAATGAACTCTGACACATACATATGTTTTAAGATCGAAGCTAACAACTGGAGCAGCACAAACTATTTGCAAAAATATAACAGATACCGAAACACACTATTACTTGCAGGGCTTGTTCAAACTGAAAGGTCTGTATAACATTACTATTAACATTCATTGCAGGATCATAAATTGGACATAGGTTAAGTTTCTCTCAGTTAAATACTTAACTATTTAAAATGAAAGTTAATTGGAATCCACTAACAGGTTGCTTCTCACTATCATTTGCATAGGAAATTATGGTTTTCATAATTAGTGATCTTTCCGTTACTTGTTACCAAGCATTAACACAATAGACAAACTGTGGATCCTGTTATACTATTCATACGCACTTCTAATACACAAGAGAGACAAGCACTTACCAAACATGAGTATATAACGTTTCACAACTGCAGTTATCCACTTTTACTACAGTGAGACACAAAATTAACATTTATGTAAGATACTGACTCACCTTCTGCGATTTACAACAGGCCGTAATGAGATCATTTACTAAGCAAAACTTTATAAGCCTCAATCTTAACAACTTTTAATTTGAAGTTGGCAACAACACATTAATAAGCAGTTTTACTAGGAAAATTATTTTCAGCAAGCATCATTAACTTTAACTCTCTCTCTTACCACATTAACTTTAACTTTCTTTTTAGTATGTTCAAGAGGCATCAATTAGCAAAACACTGTGCTTTAATGTTGTTTCAGTAAGGACACTCGGAAACCACTTTAGTTCAAACGGAGAGGAACCTGAGAGGTGTTATGATAAGGAGAAAAATCAAGGTAGGTACATAAATTCAGTTATAAATTACCTTATATTCGAGCACACTAACACATCCATTAAGCTGATCCTTCACTGCACATTACTATAGTGCTCCATTACAGTGGTTGCGCAATGTGGTGGCGATTGCATGTTGGTAGGTGGAATTGCAGGTAGAATTGGTGGACTCTGTCATTTCTTGGTGACGGTGATAGATACAAATTCCAGAATAGTTCCAGCTATTTATCCATCAATCCGAGGCATTGGAAAGCGGCAGGAAAAGCCTCTCTCGGAACCAGCACAATATGCAACATTTGCATGACAGTATACAGTTTCGTAGCTCGTCCCCGACTGACTCTTGTACCACCTTTTCTACCTTGGCCAACCACAATTTGCGCGCGCTACACAGTTCCGTTCCCAAGGGGAACCACAACAACTTTTACATACAAACTAACTAAGAACCCTAAGTGAGGATCAGCAGTGTACATAACAGAGAACAAACATTTCAAATAAAACAGAGCCTTTGCACATATTATCATTTCTACAAAAAATTATTCACACATAAATTACAATTGTTCCCTCAAAATAGGGGACAAAGAATGTAAATGACAGATATACTACATTTCATAGAATCAAACCACGACATCAAAGTTTTAAACAAAGAAAATAGTATAGAATTTTGTGTTATCTATTCAGACAAACACATTTACAGAGCTCAACGATGTAATATTAAATAAAACAAAAGCAAAATAAATCAGTAGAGTTTCAGAGCTATGGTGTTACAATGTCGAGACGAAAATGCATTGAGAAAGCGCTGTGGGCAAATATTTTAAACACCAACAACCTGCTGGTACAGCTGAGAACGCATTCAACAGCGCTGTAATAGCAACAAAAGAAAACCTATGTATAATATCAGGCAAAACATAATAAGAATTATGGAAAGACGAAGAAATGCTTTAGTTGCCTACGCTTGCTGCCTGGATAGCTGCCCGCCTGGGCATTTTAAAAATTGGTAAACAATTCTAACATTTGCAGCTTGATGTGTTGGTAACCCAGTAAACTCATACACCTACTTGTCATTCTGGTGGAGAGCCATTATTTGCTGCAAAATCATCTCGTCTAAAGTGATATTCTCGTCTGCTCTCGTGTCCTTAAATTCTTGATGCAGCAAGTTAAGAACACATTTCTCTGACAGACTTTTACAACAAATCGACTCGTAAAATTCTTCTTTGCTCAACCAATTCCATCAACCGAACACAAGCTGTACTGACTGCAAATAAATGATCGCAATATGCCTTTTTCACACATTAAAATTTTCTAGTTTCGTTATATTATTAAACTTCTCTACTGTACCGCATGCAAATTACTTGAAGAGTGGGGAGCATGCACATCATTGGCTGCCAATTCGAGGTATCTCATGTTTACTAGGTAGATCTGCACATTTTTAAGGTGTGTTGTGATGGCCTTTATGTGTCACTTTAAATTTCTCTTACAATGATCTGGCTGACATGACCATGAGAATCAAACCAGTCTGACACAAAACTGATCAGTGTCTATCTGCACAGATATCCCGATTGGAAGAGAATAACGGGTGGGAGGATCTAACCTTCAGTTTTCAGAAATTTTCCTATAGTTAACGGCTAGTCTGACAACAATACAACTTATTATCTGTTGTGTCGCTGCGGAAGTGAATAATAGTTTATCGCTCTTCTTCAGTACACGTATTTATGGTCTCTGAATATTAATAATTACATCATTCAGATACTGCTGTATTGCTATTGTCTTGTGATTAAGCATTGTCATATTGTGTAACTGCCCTGAAGTTACGTTGAAAAGTAAACTTTCATTTTTGATTAAGTCTCACCTTTTGGAGTAGGTAATATATCCGATTCGTAATTATCCATTAACATGCATCAAATATACGTAAACTTCTCTTCCTATTAATGAAATTATCTCATTCTCTTCCAATTTTTTTGCATATTTCAAATACAGCACTGACCTACG
Organism: Schistocerca nitens; assembly: GCF_023898315.1. Lineage (NCBI taxonomy): Eukaryota > Metazoa > Arthropoda > Insecta > Orthoptera > Acrididae > Schistocerca > Schistocerca nitens. Next base: position 158,476,251 of record NC_064620.1, on the reverse strand, counting down.
AAATGTACGCATATGTCCTCATTGTACCACACATGATGTTCTGTATTCAAAGAGCTGAATTGCGTGCGTACATGGTCTTCAGAAGAGCGGTCGATCCGCGTGGGGGACCTAGCATTAACTACCGCACACGCACTTCGAACCTGTTCTGAACCGAGCGTCACACACTGTCCGAATTCCTCCTTTCTTAATCCCTCATTATATTAGATGCGTTGCATTGGGAAATACAATAGCCCATCCAAGACATTCGACATCTTGCTTAGTCTCTTCTGACGCTCGAAGGAAACAGACCCCGTCCTAATTCCTTTCGCACTCTCAAAGAAGCTTCCATACCCGCCATCGAACGACATACTTATTCAGGGTGTCAGCTAATAAATCCCAAAAGTAGGTAAACGTCTGATGCAAACATATTTCGTCCAACTAAAAGTTCAGTGTTATCCAAACCCCACAAAATGCAGCATTTTCAAATCAGTATATATATGCATAACCAGTCATCACCACCACTTCACAACTCATTATAAACAGTTTGAAGTTAACAGTAAGGGAAGCAAAGCCATGTGTTGCAGTCATCAAAAAATATAACTAAACCTGTAGATCGACCGCATGCTTTTAAAGACATCGTATTAGCCAACAGTTCTGGCAATTTCATGTAGCAGTTCTCCGTTATAGAATCCTATATCAATACGTCATCTTCACAACAAAGAGAGATAATTCCTTTACATTTCTTAATAAAAAAAATAAGAAGTGTAATGGTAAGATTTTTGATTCAAAACTAGATTGTGAATTCCTGGTAGTTGCAAATTACTTTGTTAACGGTATGTGTACTTTGCTCTAAATTATTCTGGACAGATGCGATCTAAGTAGGCTAGAAGTGCATTCCGTATGGTTGATGACGCTCTATGGTGTAGTCAGAAGCGGTCGTCCCTCTTTAGGTGGTATCGCAGGCAAATTTGTCAACAATGAAACATCGCAGGACATGATGCGGGCAGTTGCGTAGCAACATTGCGATTTTGAATCGTGCTGCGTAAACATATTGTCTGTGCTTACGTGCTTTCTATCGAGTTATTCGTTGTGCTATAGTTGTCCATCTTAGCGCCACAAGCTTCTCCACTGAATATCTGCATCGCTTGCCGAAAACCGTCTTCAGATAGAAGAACGTAGTAAGGCAGCGTTGGGTGAGACGCTGAACGGAACCGTAAGTAACCAATCAACATCTTGCTTACCCAGATTAACATCATTTGCGGTTGATGTCTTGTGTAGATTACTACTGCTGATCACTGTGGCTTTACATACCACATCAGATGTATCTAGCTCTATTTACATATTTAATCATACCTACTAATTTTCACAGAAAAAAGCCCTTTCCGTGATTCGGGTCGACGATCAAGTTAAGAGAGTAGTTTTACAAAATCGTCAGACATGGTTTTGGATTTTGAAGTACCCTGATGTGTACTTAGCATTCTATAAATAGAGAGTGTTTCTTAGTTTCCATTTACATGCGAAACTGTTTGCTGCTCGCCAACGGAGTTTTGAGTGGTATTAGCAAACAGTATCACGTGAATTTCTAGATGTGCAGATCTACAACTTCATTTATACTCCGCAAAGCCACCCAACGGTGTGTGGCGGAGGGCACTTTACGTGCCACTTTCATTACTTCCTTTTCCTAGCATGATCCTTCATTTTGTTCATAGTGCAGTCAACGAAGAGCAAGCGGGTGATTCCCTTTTCTCTCTTTACCCTTGTCACAAGAAGGAATTACAAAAAGTTTCACAAAGTTATAATGACCCTTTCCATGCTCGCCTTATGAATTACTAGCGAGACAGCGCTAAGACAGCGACACGGGTTTTTTGTTTTACAGAAAGTGCAGTACCACCGTATGGAACACAGATATGAGCTACTAACAGTGCTAAGGCAAGGAATAGATTTGGATGGAAGCTATGCAAGTCTCAGCGCAATGTTCTACACTCCTTGAGAGCAAACCGATCCCTAGACACACTGTACGACAATTGTAACGCTCTTCAGGTAAAGGCGACATCCTCTACCAAGATGCTCGCTGTCCAGTTTACGGAAAGACTACACTTCCTTATCATTTACTGTCCAGTTCTCTTATGTGGGTGCACAAAATAACTGCACTGGGCTCGCGTTATGTAGTGAGCTACTTTATGTTTATTAAGTCAGTACTTATTTGCGAATGTATTTAGAACGATTCTGTGTAAAATGCGTTACCATAAACAACAGCTAAGTGTAATGAGGTCAGAGGCCTATGTAGTGAGAGTGGGAAAACAAAAGAATTGGTAAATGTGGCCCCTTGGTGTTGTCTGTATTGTAGATCTGTATAATCAAGTTGCAGCCAATGCTAAATTAATGGACGTCGAGAAAATTATTGGAATTCTCTGATCATTAAACGCGTTACTTGTAGACTGCATAAATCTGTCCCCTCAGAAATATCTATCACTTGTTGATGGAGCTACACTTAATGGACACACTTACCGCACATCGTCCACACACGTAAGAGGATTGAACAGGATATCCTGGGCAAGTATCGTATGTAAACAAAGAAGCGAACAGTTCTCGTCATGGATCAAGACGCTCTTTCCAGAAGAATGCTACTAATGATGCACAACGTGACCCAGAATCAATTGCCCCTGTCGGTTTTTGGGTTATTCAAGAACAAGATAAAAAGTGGATTTTAAACGCACCCACAACCACAAGCTTCGCCCCCAGTCCCTTCAGGATTGTTAGCAACTTGTGTGCGGCACTTTCTCCTTCCATGATATTACAATTTGCTACTACAGAAAAGTATTCCCCTAATTTTTCTCAGTTGATTGCAAATTATGTCAAAATGTTACTCACCAGCTGCAGATACAAAAACGTTATTGTTTTCCTACTTCTGTGCCGCGGGCGAATCCAAAGGGGTGAGGAGGGGGCAGCTTTCAACCCAAAAAGGAAATAATATTGACACGCTGAATTCTCTCTAGCCAATCATACAGATACAAACATTCGGTGTATGTATGAAGTAGGTGGAACATATTAGGAGTACGTATTAGGCGCATGTATCGGCATACTTCTATCTCATTTCATCTTTCACAGCTAAAATTGCAAGAGATGCCTATCTTCCATCTTCTTCCCCTTCTCTCCACCCCAGCAACAATCTATCAAGTCCCATTAATTGATGTTAAGAGGTTGTGTGTACGTCCTACATCTACGTCAAATCTGCACACGCTACTTGATGGTGTGTTTCCGTGGTTACTTCTGGGACCACTAAGAGATATCCCCATCGCTGTTGCATTCGCGAAAGTTTAAGGGAAGATTGATTTTCGGTAAACCTCTGTATTAGTTCCAGTTTCTCGAATTTTTCCATTGTGTAATTTTCACGATGTAAAAGGAACTATGTGATTTATTCGTCTCCTCCCAGAAAGTACTGTCTCGCATTTACGTGGTAAACTTCTGTGTGATGAGCAACGCCTCTCTTCTGCCGTCTGCCACTTGAGCTCGCTGAATATCTCTGTAACACTCTCGCGCTGACTAAACGATCCAGTGGCACCCCACTTTTCATTGGATCTTTTCTCTCTCTTTTCTATTAGTCCTACATGCTCATGACGCCAAGGTGATGAGCGTTATTCAACAATTAGTCGAACAAGCCTTTAGCAAACCACTTCTGTCGTGGACTAGATGCATTTCCGTATCTTCCGTCTGGTATCCGTGTTTGGATTACTGAAGAATGGGATAAACGCATCGGCTTTGACCAATGACATGAAGTATTGCTCTTATTTAACAGCATAGGCGAATGTTGGGAAACAAAGGAATGCAGGACAGAGAAAACACATGGTAGTAATTTCACGTACATCCATATTTCGAACGTAATATTAAGTATATTGCTTCTTTGAGTCATAGTGTCCTATTCTTCAGTTGAATTACAATCTGAACTGAGGAGTGGAATACTAGTTCAGAAAAAAAGAAACCATTAAAAATGGACAGAATTAACGCTAGCATGAACTACCACAGTTGACATGTATGATTTGTATCCCGAACTTGAGTCAATCTGTGTTGGTTAACTGCAGTACGTGATACGAATATAACATATGTCGACTTGTAGGTCAGATGAAAAAATGGATACAAATTCTACAGTTGCTCCTTTCTTTGCCTCCACTACTACTAGAATTGTATTCTTCAGTGGATACTAGTGCTAGGGAGAGCCAGAAACTCAACAAGCAAGACGAGAAACCGATAGTGCGTGGCATTGGCATCCTGCACCTCATTTCAGCTACGAAAGTCGTATCCTGTTCTTTAGTGGAATAGTCGGAAACGGCCGTTGCACATTAGCTTAGGTACCAGGCCAATTTGTCAACAGTGAAGTATCGCACGACATGACGAAGTCAGTTGCGAAGCAACACTGAGATTGTGAATCGCGCTGTTCATACATATTTTCTATGCTTACGTGATTTTCGTTGAGTTACTCCTTGTGCTAAGTGCTTCTTCTTGGCGAGAAAAAAAAAGTCAACTAAATATCTCAATTGCTTGTCGAGTAGCTTCCTCAAATAGAAGAACATAAAATGCCAGTTACCGGGTGGGACACTGCACGGAACTATGAGTGATCAGTCAATACCTTTTCTCGGTAATCTCTTAGCCACACTAACTTCCTGTACTGCTGATGTTGACCGTACGCGTCTGGCGCTGACCGTTGGAGCCTCATGTCAAATCGAACTGATCTAGCCTTTTTTGGATGTTTATTTGTACCAGTTACATTTTATTAGAAACAGATACTTTCCGGATATCCGAGTTAATGGTCATCGTAATAGAGTAGTCTTATAAAATTGGCGGACGTGGTATCGGTAAATGATGTACTCTACTGGGTTTCCTTCATTCTATAAATTTACAATATTTTCTATTATTCTTTATCAAGTGGGTATATTGGTCATGCACCGACGTCGTTCTGCGTCGTATTAGCATACTGTATCATGTTGCATCCTGCAAAACTTGTAGTTTACAAACATGCTTTATTTTATTCTGAGCTACTCACCAGCTGCCGATACACGCACGAACACCAGTGGGAGAAGAGGGAACCCTTTCCTACCTAGAGAGAAATAGGCGTCTGTGTAACGTCTACGAGGTGCAAGTTTGACCTCTCCTGAAGTAAGTGCAGCTAGAATCTTTCTGATTGTCGATTTAGATTCTACTAAGGAGACGCTACGCTCCGTTAACTCCTGACCTGTCCTCGAACCAACTGACACCGTAATACTCTATTTGACAAATTGGTTAAAGTACTTAGATGCCATGGACGGACGTCATTGTAACTTCATATCGGGAGCCACCGTCGGTGGATGTATACGAACAAACGATTTACAGTTGTTATTCGCTGTGATATGTAGAGCGTCCTCCAGAATGCAGTAGTCCTGTTCGTGTTTAGTGTTGTCAAGAGCCCTGCCAGGATATATGTGCGGCGTAAATACTATCAGATATGGAGTGATCACTGTGAAGACATTTCGCTTACACGAGTGAGACGGGTTATCTGCACCTGACGGGTACACTACCGTCATCTAGAGTTTTCTAAATTTACTACTCAAAGAACTGAACAGTGGTGCCATGATTCAATAGTACAGTACAAGAGTCTCTATAAACCGCTTGCATGATATCTTGGTACTCTCGTTGCGAGCGAGATCGTCATATTTGTTCTGGATAAGACTTGTCTGGCCACAAAGTCGAAGGTCAAATCGGTCCCAGTGCCAACATCTATATCAAGGAACTATCAAGTTGTGGGCCATTCCAAACTGGGTCTGTGTGCATCTTGGCCAGTGGGGGAGGAGCGCAATAATAATAAGTGATCTGTTATTGCAAATCTCTTAGGAAATTCCACTCGACATTGTAATCACCGAAACAGAATAACATAGCAGCTCAACGATGAAGCTCCATTTTGTTTCCCTCCCACCCTTTCATTTTTGGTTATTTCGGCATTTGCAACTTGTTTAGCAAAGCCTAAATGTGGTGGCAAGTGTCTTGCTGACGTTCTGAACGTAGTTGTCGAGTCCTGATGGTCGAACATCTGTAGTGTTGATGTACTAAAAACCACTTGCTATGTCTATAAATTGTCGCCAATGAACTCCGCAATTCACTACACAGAATATAATGGACGGTTCATTACGTCGATAATACAGGTTCTGATCCTGTTCCATTCACATATTGAGATTGGGAAAAAATGCGCTCTACATTTTCCTGAGCGTGCCCTCTTCTTTCTTATACCCATGATACCTACTGGGGTTTTAAGCCAGTAACATCCGAAAGTCATACAGACTGTCATAATTTACTTAACAAGAGTGTGCAAGAACTACCTTGTCTTCCTTCCAAACAAGATCGTTAAAGTTACTCGACTATTTGTGTTCCACTTTTGTATGAGCTGTACTGAGATGTGCGTCTATTAATTTTGTATGATTTATTGTACTAAAGAACGGAATACAAACCACCAGCTTTGGAAAAGTCTTCACAAGTTACCACTGATGATGAAGTGCGAAGACATAGACAAATGTTGACAAACTACAGAATGTAGTACAAAGTAGACAGATTGTGGATATATACCACATATATCCAAATATCGAACGTAATGTTTCATAAATCTCTTTTTTCGGAGCACACGGTCCAGGTATCCTCTTATTGTGTTAAGCCATATAGGAAAACAGAAGGATAGGATACAAATGTAACCGAAAGCCAAAACGAAAAAAGGTGGCATACGTAACTGTGGCATGGAAGGAATACCTTAGTTGACACATAAAGTTTGTATCTTGTGATTCAGTTGACCCACATAGGTCGAGTGAAACACAAGACACAAATCTCACGTATGTCGGTTTTCCATCTTCTCTAGTACTATTGCCAACTGAAGAATAGGATACGAGTACTAGAGAAAGCGCAAAAAGAGAAGAACATGAAATTTTTATCCAATTCTTCAGCTGACTTGTATAAATTACTTGACTTATAAAGATCAATTGAAGAATAGGATACTATTACTAGTGAATACGAAAAGGTTACAAACGTGACATTTGTATCCTGTCCTTGGTTTGACCTATATGGGATAATACGTAGTAATAGCGAAGGTGGAAAAGCGACAAACGTGAAATTTTTATCCTGTGATTATGAATGGGATTCTAGTATTAACGAAGGCGAAAAAACGCTGCAAATGTAAAATTTTTATCCATTACTGCAGTTGGCCTACGCAGGGTGTTTTCGTAAGACGGTCAAAAATGTGACAGGACATAGAGAATGCTCCACTGAGCAATTTGAGGTAGGGAACCCGCAGTCCGGAAGCGATCTGTTTACTTTATTTGTCGATAAGGTGGCTCTGTTGTACCGTATTTAGACTGTCCCACGACAAAATGTGCTATGAACCAACGACAGACCTATTTAATACTCGGTGATATTCAGAGACGTACAGTAGAATAGGATGGTGCAGTACTGGCAAGACGTGCATGTTGTGTGTGGGGAAATACGTTGCAAACTCTCGCTGCCGAAAGGTTATACTGGGAACGATTTCCTAACAGGCATATTCCGCCACGACGATTGTTTATTTCTCTCGATCAACGAATTTTGGAGACTGGTTTAGTAGAAAGAAGAAACGAGGGACCTGCAAACATGAACACCACTCTCACATCCAATTTTGAAGTGGAGGTGTTGGAACGTGTTGCAGCGGACCCACTACGAGTAGTCGTCGTATTGCACGTGAAAGGGGTGCTTCACATGCTAGCGGGTAGCGAGTAGTCCACGAAAACTTTAAACCCATATCACCCACAACGTGTCCATGTAATGCTTGTGACTGACTTTGCTCCAAGGGTACTATTGCGTCAGTAGTTGCACATATCGACCAGCTATCCCCTAAATTTGTGACGAGGCCTCATTTGATTGAAATGGTGTTTCAAACAGCATGAATAGCCACGTGTGGGATGACGAATCCCTCACGCTGTAATAGCGACACACCATCATGGATGTTTTGCTGAGAATAACGGGGGGGGGGGGGGGGGGGGGGGGCTTCAGCATTGTAAGCGACAATCTCTTTGGCCATATCTTCAACCTGGTCGTCTGAGTGACACCTGTACTTAAGGTTCTCTCAAAGTGTTCTACCTCAGTTGTTGGAGTACGCAGCCTTGGCTGCTCGTGAGAGGATGTGGATGCTACATGCAAGTGCACGGCCTCACTTCAGTTTGGATGTTTGGAGCCATCTCAATGCTCTATATCCTGGTCGCTGCATTGGAAATGGAGGTCCTATTCCATGGCCTGCTAGGTCACCTGACCTGAATCCACTTGATTATTTCGATCGGGTCACTTCTGTGTGAGCCCCCAATGTATGCGGACGTGCAATTAGTTGCCAGAATTACAGCTGCCCGTGTTGTGATTGAAAGACGCCAGAGATATTTGACTGGGTGCGTCATAAATTGTTCGCCGATGTCATGAGTGGGTTGAGGCTGATGGCCGTCAGTATCAGCACATTTTGTAAGTTACAGGAGAAATGGTACATTCATTGTGTCAGTGATAGTGTTTGCAGTTAACTGTAACTATTGTAAATAAGAATGTATACAGTAGTGTGATTTTAATTCCTATTAACCTCATACGATGGCTTCTCCAACTCCCGTTTCCCTGCCTCAAATTGTTCAGTGGGGCATTCTGTATGTCCTGTCAAATTTTTTACGCCCTTACGGAAACACCCTGCATAGACAAGTGGCAGAGTAGGATTCTGATACCAGCTTAGGCAAAATAGCAAAACTGTAAAGTTTGTTTTCTGCACTTCAGTTGACCTTTATTTCAGCTGACCTATACAGATCAACTCATCAGAAGAATATGATATTAGTACTAGCGAAGGAGAAGAAAGCGATAAACCTTAAATTTGCATCTTGTACATGAGTTGGTCTATAGAGGTCAGCTGAAGAATAGAGTACAACGTATAGCATTCGTAGTTCAACTGAGGTAAACAATGCCATTTTATGTACATCGCTTTTTTTGTTTTCGCTAGTACTAGTATTTTACTCTTTACTTGACGTATATACTACAGGATACAAATCAAGTACAGAGGAAACAGCGACAGGAACGACTCAGTTTCAGACAAAGATATAATTGGAAACATGTACACAAATGATTTAAAATTACCACAAGTGACAATAATCATTCACAAAACCTCTCTCTTAATGACATATTCATTTATTTTTATCTATGATTAAGATTCAGAAGGATTTAGGTTGCAGTAGGTACTGGGAGATGAAGAAGCTTGCAAAGTATAGAGTAGCATGGAGAGCTACCACAACAAAAACATATGGCACTTTGTCACTAAATATATAGCCGATTTTTTATCGGTAGCCCATGAATAATCCCACTAATACCCGTGATTAATATATGACGTCATTGTGCAAAAGCAATGAGTCGAATCCCATTCTTCTGTTGGCGCATGCTAGCAGCGTGTCTCTTAATTCATGTGATTTCTAGTGACCTTTCGCAAAGAAGTCATGCTGCTACCACATACTGTAATGGAGTAGTTGCCTGTTGGCGATTTCCTATATAGATGGACTGTATTTATATATATGGACTGTATCTATTTAGAGCGCTTCTAAAAACCTAAGTCTAGCATTCGCCTTTCCTAATTATGGTCACATTTCATTCTGCTTTTTGTACTACCCTAAATATTTGTACCATGTGACGAGACGTGCTCAATACGTTCAAAACTATTTTTGTGTTCACAGGGAATCGTATTATTTATCTTTGTTATAGGCACAATCACTTTTATCCGTACTTAAAGAGAACCATTATCGATTTTGTCAAAAACTTTATGTACCTCTGCAGGACTGCCGAACGAAGATACTTTTCTGCAAGAAAGAAAATTTTCAGATAACATTCTTGTACTGCTTCTGATCCTTTTTGAGAAATCGCATTTCTATACCGAGACCGTCAGAGGTCTTACTACGCTTTCTTGGCGATCTCTCGATGTTTCTTTCATTTCTGTGTAACATCCGACAGCGTGTTACGCTGTGTTAGTTACGGCAAACACAAGATATGTGTCTAGTGCACTCACTTTTCTTATTTTAGTCTTTCTCGATGCTGTTTAATGTTTCGACATTATTGCGATTTACACGGACATCAACACTGTGTGTCTGGCTGCATTTGTGCGTATTTTTTGCAGTTATATTCTTATGAATCTCGGAGTTATTGCCTTTTGATAGCTGTTTTATAGCTTTAACCGCAAAACATATACCAGTCAGAGGAAGCAGAGACGAGTCGCTACAGTATTAACGAGAAACTTTCAGAATTCGACACTAGTAATGTTCCTTTGTCTCCTGCTACGTTCTCAAATGGTATGATCAGTTCTATTTGGTAGCTTCAGAAAGTAATGAAATTTGACCGACCTCGGTTTCTAGCATCCAAACAATGGTGACCATTTCTGAAAGTCAGCAACTAATTAACAGAAGCACAAGACAAGACGCATCTAGTGGTTTCATGTGCATATTGTCATAATGATTAGATTAAGAAGTCTTCTTAGAACTCTCACCCTATTGCGATTTCATACTTGATGACTGCCCAGCAGCCTACAATGCATAAGCTGTCATTGTATTAGATTAACGTGTGAACTCAGGTCAATACTTGAAGTGACTATAAATCTTTCTTCGCAGATGTTCCGAAGGCTCTTCGGCGCTTTCTGCCTCCGCTTTCGGGGGGAGTCAGATGATGAGACTTTCGAAGACCTCATAGATGAAGATTTAATTGGAAAGCCAGAGGTGAGAAACATCGAGATATATTGAAAAAACTGTAATTATTATTAGGAGTATGAATTTTCTACTTAGTAAGACAATTACCATACATTACATCACAAATTGCCATCACAAATACTGAAAGTTACAAGTCTATCTTAGTTATTCGAAGAACTGTCAATCTTCGTATAACAGCTGCCTTCATACGTTCGTATAAACGAGTTTCTAGCATCAATCAAAGGAAGAATCGATGGACTGCCTAGATAGTCGTTTAATGAGTACATAGTACCCAGCAGTCAGATAAAAACTGCTGTTCATGTCTGCACTTAAGTTCCAATAATCTCGGACACAATAGATGTTCTGCACCATATTACTTATTGAAGTCACGTTTATTCACACGTACATTTTCATCAATATAGTAAAAGGAGTGAGAAGCGTTATGCTGATAGTAACATGTAAAACTTCAAGATCTGGCAACAAACTAATTCGCGGGGTATTTCACTTAGATCACTAAACCACTTACAACATATTTTCCATCTCGACACAAGATAAAATGCTATCGATATTCCCATCATATTACCATCTGAAAATGAGTCCAACGATGAGCAGCTAAATCTCAGGTTTTTTGATACAATAATTAAAAGTTGCAAAGCTTCCAAATTTGATAACATTAATGTTGCAATAGTTTTTATTTTATGCATAAATAAACACTCAGGAAATATTATGCTTTAGATAAACAGTAGAAAACATGCTAGTAACCACAATAAAATAGATTGTGACGGTGGCAACAAATCTCCCACAGAGGATGAGCGCCGCGCGTTGGCGGCTGCGCTCAGACGAGGACGAGTTGGTGCTGCTGGCAGCGCAGGCGGAGAAGACCCGGCCACCACCTGCTGCTGTTGACGTAGACTGCGGCAAAGTCATCGCGAAGGTAAGCTAGCAGTGTGGCTGTCACTAAGGGTGGGTGCGACACACTACCAACAGGTTAGGGGGCGACGAAATTCTAGACCAAGCTCAGATATTACACATTGGTGAATCATGAAGCAACCCTCCCCCAACCCCTCGCTCTGTGCACCCCACCACCACCTCCCCATTTCAAGCTCATACAATGTTGCGAAGTGACGTTGATAAATAATCAAAGTAGAGGCGTTCTTCTAAATTACCTAAACACGAAGAATTATTACTCAGGACTTTCACGGACCTGTTCAGTGCATGAATCTTACATTTCTTACCGTTGTGATATAGCTGTAGATCGGTAGCTAGTGCCCAAGTTAGCATACTCCTTGGGAGGAGCTTACTTCTTAGTGATTTTATTTCCTGCGAAATCTCCAAAACTGACAATTCCGAGACACTACATGCCCATCCGGAAGATACTATCCTCTTCTAATGAAATATAATGAAGTCATAGCTCCACTAATTTAACTGAAATACAAATCCAAATCTCCCAGAGTATAATCACCTAGGAAATTTGATTTTCTTATGCTGTTTGATACTGAATCTTTTCACATTTGTCTCACGACTCATAGCCTACTACTAGTAGACATCAAATGGTATCCTTAGCGTATCCTTAGCGTACAGGGTTCTTTCATAAGACATACGCATTTTAAGACTACTACAATGTTGCTCAATACTTATTAGGTTGAGAGATCTTGTCATCGTTCACGAATACGTTTGGAGCACTTTTCTTTTCTCTTATCAAATAAAAAAACAGAACAGAAACTGCTTATGTATACTTTTCGTGTCAAAATAACCTTAGAGAATCTTTGATACTATTGTTATGTGGGTAAGGTATAAGTATTAACGCAAAGAATTGTTTTTCTGTGCAGGTGAATGACGCTTGGCTAATTGTGACCACAGCCGAGATCCATGAGCCTCCAGCGACGGTGAATGAGGAGGACATCCCGCCGATACCTCGCCGCCGCAGAGGGTGTCGGAGGTGCTGGGCGGAGAGAGTCGGGGCGAAGACCGTTGTGAGCCCACATGGTGGCCGGGCTCACCGCTTCACTACCCACTAAACGTATTTCAAGGACGGCAGAAGACGAGGAACTCCAGCTGATATCTCGTCACTCTGGATAGTGTGGGAAGTGCTGGGAGGAGAAAGTTGGGGCAAAGACTGTTGTGCTCTTACACCTTGAGCGAGGACATTGGGCAATCAACCAATAATTATATTCATGAGACAACAAGGAGGGTAGATGACGAAGTACTCCCTTCGATGCCACGTCTCCAGAGAGGGTGTGACAGGTGCTGGGTGAAAAAAATTTTTTGTTTGCATGGAGTCTGTGGAGACTGGCTCACCAACCAATAAACATATTCATGAGAAATGAAGCCCATTAGATAACGAGTGAGTCCCGCCGATGCCACATCGCGAAGTTGGCATCGGAGGTCCTGGGTGAAGAAAGAATGACAATTTAGTGCTATTGCATTATGAGTGGAGACACAAGCTCAACAGCCAATAAACATTTTGATGAGTCATGAAGCGCATCAGACAACGAGTGATTCCCGCCGATGCCACATCTCCAATGTTGGCATCGGAGGTCCTGGGTGAAGAAAGAATTACAATTTTGTGCTATTGCATTATGGGTGGAAACACAAGCTCACCAGCCAATAAACATAGTGATGAGACATGAAGCCCATCAGATAAGGAGTGATTCCCGCCGATGCCACGTAGCCAAAGGTGACATCGGAGGTCCTGGGTGTAGAAAATCGGAGTGAAGACCGTTGCGCAGTTGCATGGTGGGTCGGGACACTCGCTCACCAGGGGCAAGAAGAACAACAGATGACGAGGAACTCTTGCCGATGTCACTTCGCAAGAGAGATGTCACAACCATGTGAATTAAACATGTCTAAATTGAATAATTTTTTGAACTGAGTAATACAATAAATTTATGAATGGTATATATCTGGATTTCTTACTTTATATGTTCGTGTGTTAACTATGTTTTCTTGTCACTCTGCTCTCCTTTAACAGATACTGAAATAACTATTAAAAGTTTCACCAAGTATTCATGTCTCTCTCTTTATAAATGTGACTGCACAGAGAGAAATATTTAGCAGTGTTACCTCTTTAGATGGGGATTTCACACGCCCTATTATACGTGAACTGCGCAATTATCAGTACATAGGCTACCCTTATTCAACGGAAAATCACAAGTAAATTAGAGGTCATTTGGTTCACAACTACTGGTCAAAACACACAAATGATCTTTTATTTTAGTGTTAACAACTTCTTCCCAGTGGTGCTCTGTGCAACAATATATTTACATAAATTCCTCTGATACTGAATTAGCAGTAAATTAAATTGATGTGTATCATAAAGAAAAATCAATGGCGGGATTGTGTTATGTGCTCAGACACCCACACCAAAAGAGAAGCGTAGACAGAGGAGAACACTCTGAACATCGAGGAAAACATACTCGGTACGCTAATCTAAAAACTCTTCAACTCTTCGCTGAACTTAAATGATATGTTTCTGGACGTAGCAAAAATTAACATTCCAGCATAGTAAATAATGATACGGTTCTGAAATTACAGTACACCTTATTCCTTCAGGAGTCAGTTGCTAATGACGTGGAAAACCATCTTTAACACAAGATATATATTTCCCCATACACTGTTAATCGACAGCTCTTGTCACTCATGCTTGAAAGCTTGTTGTGTAGTCGCATGTAGTATATCACGAACATTAGTAAAAAATCGTTTTTAATATTTATTTTCGACATTTTGGAGATTATATAATTTTTGAAATGGTATCGATCTCTGTGGTGGAGTGATAAGATGCTGCACTGTAGTAAAAGCCATAATATTTTCAATTAATTTAAATACTGAAAACACATGGATTATGTAAACAACTTTTCTTTTACAATACAGCACGACGGCAATGAAAGACAGATAACAATAATTTCGATCAGAATGAACACAATAAGAGCAGCCCCAACGAAAAGCAGTTATTAAACCCACAGTCGAAACCAAATGATGATGCATGTAATTTAAAACAACTTTCCTGCTGGCCGGTGGAGGAGCACCTTATGGCGTCCTACGGTCTGCAGTGCCTTCGGGATAGTGCCCCCTGTTAACAGTACCCGCTGTGGGAAACCTACCCTCGTGAACCGAGCGGGGGCAGGCTCACATCGAGTAACTTCCGGTAGGCACCACCCTTGGTCCACCCACTGTTTCAGCATAGGACGTTTTAACAGAATCGTAAAACAAAATGGCATAAACAAGTTTTGGACAAATTCCCTCAGCCCTTTAGATATTCAGCTCAGGCTATCTGCTCACCAAGCATATAACGATAAGATTCACTGATGACATTGCTATCCTCAGTGAACGGATTAACAGACTAACGACTACATAATGTGGACAGAGAGTAAGCCTAAGGAAGACGAAGATAATGAGAGGTTGAAAAATGAGAACAATGGGAAACGAAACATCTATTGGGGATTCAAAGTAGACGATGTAAAGGAGGACATGAAAAGCAGACCAGTGCATTTGTGTCCAATAGAAGTCTACTGCTATCAAATATACCCGATAATTTCATGAAGATATTTCTGAGAATGTACGTTTGGCAGAAAGCATTCTATCGTAGTGAAACACGGGCTGTGGTAGAGCGGAACCTGAAGGAAAACGGAGCATTTGGGATGTGATGGAACAGAATAGTGTTGAAAATAATGTAGACTGAATAGTTAAGTAATGAGGAGGATCTCCGTAGAATCGGCCAGGAAAGGAATGTATGAAAAATACTGACAGGATGATAGGACATCTGTTAATACATAATGGAACAACTTTCATGGTACAACAAGGAACTGT
Organism: Schistocerca nitens; assembly: GCF_023898315.1. Taxonomy (NCBI): domain Eukaryota; kingdom Metazoa; phylum Arthropoda; class Insecta; order Orthoptera; family Acrididae; genus Schistocerca; species Schistocerca nitens. The sequence continues at coordinate 158,460,739 of NC_064620.1, read as the reverse complement.
AGGGGGTAGAAACTGTAGAGGAGAAACGAGATCGGAGTTAATCAAGCAGACTGGTGAGAATGTCTCAGATGATTATGTTGGAAAAGGAGAGGAATCCGTAGTGGGCCGTAGGCTGCTTCGAGCCAGTCAGAAAACAGGAAGATGACAGGCGAATATCTTGCTCACGCAGGCAGCGGGGTTGAAAAATGGACGCCCCATGCCACCTTGCAAACAAATCAGCTATGCGTGCCACAACAGCGTAGTGATTCACCTCTTGAAACCAATTTTAAGACATTAATTCTTATTAAATCCATAAATATACAAAATAACCGTACGCTGTCTGTGATCGTAAGGAGTCTTCTACTGATCGAGCTTCTATTGTGAATGTAGGCTGCAAATGCTGATTGTTATTGTTAGCCAAAGGGGAATCTGCGAAGGGTAATGCAAAGGAAGCGAAGCGGGATGTTATGTGAAGGAATAACGCTTTTTCACGAGAATTAACACCTCAGTACATTCCTCGTCATACAGAATCAGCTGCCACGGTTTGGGTAGGGGGTGCTAAACCACACTCGTTGCAGCTCTGGCCTTGCACCAAATGACTTTGTACTCTTTCACTTCCTTACATGCTTTAAGCATTGCCACTACGGGGTGTAGATACAGGTAGCAGTGGTTCCAGATGTTGGTAATAGATCCCTGTGACGTGGCATGCTATTGTCGTGTCCGTTTTTTATGGCTGTTGGAACCAATGGAAAACCCATGTACATCGTCAGCTATGTAGCAGTTTCTCCATTACTCAGCGCAGTCTCTTCGCCGATTTTGAAAATTTCTTTCGGAGCACACCAAGCGTGTCATGATTAATCCTTCAGTTAATATAATCCCAAAATTTATCACGTTTGAAAAGTTGAAATGACGTAGTCGTAGTAGTATATAAATTAACTCATTTCTTTTCTTCACCTAGGCTGGACTGTTCGATAGATCTGGACATCCAGACATTAAGGATGAAATGCGGCAGTTGACGCTCAAGAGCATGGCCTGAATCGATCGCCCGAGGAGAACCTGAGAAGAGTGGGGACGTACTACAAGCAAATATCTCTGCAAAACGATCCCCCCCATCCACAGACGTAACAATGAAGGTGCCGCCGATATCTACACATACAAAATTTACACATTCGAAAATAAAAAAGTTAACACTTTTTAGTATCCATTACGGTTTCCTCTAATCAATTTCGAACTGACTTCCCATACACCACATTTCCCTCAAAAACTACATCCTGCACCTGAAAGACAATTATTACACACAGTCATATTTGAGCAACTGACAAACAGTTCCGTGCTTCTGTTCTTAATACCTTTGTTTATAACGGGTGATACAGCGGCAACTACCAGTTAGTTATTTCGAACCCGCATTACGTGTGTATCAGGAACGGCATTCAGACAGGCGAAATTCACGTAATCCATATAATATTCATCTCTGAGATTTGCGGCACTGTTAACAAACGGAATGGTCATTAGTTACACGGTATTTCTGAGCCAAGGTACAACTTACTTCTGCCGTACTCAATTAAGTATCTCCTATCTTCCTTTGTGTAGTCAGCAGCGTCATACAGGTTTTGACTCTCTCTGTTAGTTTATTCAATTAATAGTACTTAATCTATTGTAACTGGTTGAGAAAAGTAGGCTTATAAAGTGTGCATCATCATCAGAAACAACGAAATTAACAGGAGATATGAAACTATGAGGTGCGGAAGCAAAAGCGCTCGAGCACGGATACTTGGATATATATGCCAGAAGTAAGGTATATCTTGGTCCCAAAGTGCCTGGTAACTCATGACAAATACTCAAATTTTGTACAGTATGATTTAGCTTGCTAACAGTTGCCCAAACCTCTGAGAGGGAACTTATATCGATTCCGTTTCTATATAGCCTGGCTCGATACCGTTCTGGATACACATGTAGTGTAAGTTGTATAAAACGATCAATAGGAGCAACTGAATCACCCAGTCTAAATAGCAGCCTAAAGCACTTTTGGCCCCTCTTAACGCTTTTGTAAGTGACTGTTCGGCCTCACGTGCCTTATCACATATCTACTCAGTGGCGCGATATTCTCTTGCTGCATTGCTATCCTGTAAATAATTGCCATCAACCTCTCTCCTTGTGGCAACTTTTAAACCTCAAGATATTTTTTGCTTTATTTTACCACTGAAATCCATTAACTTGTTCCTATGCATTAAGTTACGTGTATCCGGTAATTACAAAGTGAATTCAAACTCAGTATTACGTTTTTAAACTATTCGAGAATTTTCAAACGGTCGGTCTCTGTAATGATACAGCGTTTGGAGTGCTGTACCATCCATTTGTTCCCACCACGCGACACATGGAACGTAAGTAGCTGTAGTTTGTTATAATGTTTAGATACGGTTAAATGGATTTTGAATTTTGTTGTTACCACTGCAATACTGGAAGAAATGTTTGTGTTTATTTCTGTTTCATGATACGAGTGGGGTGTGGCAGTGGCGGAATGGAAGGTCTTCCCGTCGCCACACAATCAGAGTTGCAAACCATCAGAAACGTGACAACGACGGTCAAGATCGAAAGAAGATTTCTCGAATCGACTCGCCCAACCTTACCGTAATAGTGGAAAAAAAAGTAGAATTTTACATACTGAAAAAGATTTTGTATGGAATTGACATTGTAAAGATCGAGAGAGGTCATGTTCAGCTTTAGTCATGAATGGGTGCACATTTACTCATCCACGTTGTTAATGCTTGATAAGTGGCTATATATAACTGTATGATTTCACTGTAACAAAGAGGATAATGAGTGAAGTTATTAATTTTGTAGGTGTTTAGTTGAAAAGTTTATATGAAGATAATTGTTACGAACTGAGTCCGAGTGGAATGTATTTTGGACTAAGTAAAGTCGATTGTTTAAAGTTGAAGCGAGCTTAATGATACGGAAGATGGAATTATACAGGATAATGCTATCTTTGGAATATTTAATGCTCGGACGTGATATTTTATGGACTACATCTCACGCCAATTAGGATCCTGGGATTTTCTTTAGCAGGCATACAAAAGATAAAGCTAACTTCATAACACTGTAGAAACGAGGATTTAGGAAATTACGGGCGAAATAAGTTTTCAATTGACAGTTACATATCAACAGACAAAGATCATCTTTGTACTTGAAGCGCAGCTGCGGCGTACCACATTACTTAAGTCGCTGGATATCATAAGTCATGTTAAACACAATTTTGAAGTGGAAAGTCATACTAACTATGGAAAAGTGTAAGTTGAAACTAGTCTAAAAGGCAGTTATTCCTTAAAAGTGAAACTTCGTGAGTCTGTACTTTTTTTTAGTGGAAAGTAATAAACTGTTCCAACATTAAATGTTATTACGAATAAAGATCAATTGCTGTGGAAACCTGACAGAAAGTGAATACCTTTGGGTTACTATGTCAGCAAAAAAAATGAACCAAAACCGTGAAAAGAAAACTTTTATATTCATCAATACTACTAAACCTACTACTATCAATGCGCTTATACCATCGACGTTCCACCGTGAAAACTGAGCCGGCATATTGATTACATCTTCGGAAGTATGCAGTATACGTCAGCTACAGTTTGTGCTTTGATTTATAGCAGTAGCATATCGTAACTGACAGGTTACACACGTTTTCGACACCAGTCAAGAAAAGTTGCCATGCCACTGCATCTTGTACTTACTTTCTTATACTTTTAAACAGTTGCTGCGGATTTGGATGGGATTGGAGACTGATTGTTTGTTGTGCAAGCACGGGCTTATATGTGGCCTGTTTCTTAATAAATTACAACACCAGAGCACATACGAATACCAAGTCTTTGAACTCAACCACACAGAATAACTATAATCTTATTAAAAAATTGGGCAACAGTACGATACCGTAGAACATTCTCTAAAATATTTCCATGCTTGAGGTAAAAATAAACGATGCTGCTTATACCCACAAAGATTTCACGAAAGGACATCAAAAAAGACCGAATAAATGCTCCATCCTGTAAATAAGTTTAGAAGAGTACACAAATACAAAACAACTGCCTGCAAATAACTTTACAAGGGCAATAAAATGATAAAAGCAGACTGACTTACTGTAATTATATACAAGCTACAAATGCCAGCATCAATTACATCCTAGAGAAATCCCAAGAGTGCAGTTCAACCACATGGAACTAAATCACTGTTCCACCAACAAGACAAACGGAATACAATAACCATCGCCAATGCACTACCTCTGTATAACGGTTTACCCCTATTTTCAAACCACAATCAGAATGGCACATTACATGACACCATATTCCCCCATGCAAATCCATTTATAAACAGTTTTAGCACAGTCAAATTCCTCAATACCTCTCTGTGCTATTTTACACACCAACCGTACGAAGCCGTTATCTTCTCTCTCAGCACTTTCCGTAGCACAGTAATCTAGTCTGTCAAACTTTGACAACTACAAGTGCTTTACAGTAGCAAATACGGTACACAGAAGCACCAATCACTTTATGCTCTGCTCTGCCTCGCTGTAACTAGACTCTCCACCGTCCTTCCTCTTGGTCTATGACCTGCCGTTTCCTTTTGGACGTCGCAACCCGAGCCCTGTTGCATGAACATCTCAACTACTTTAGTTTTACACCATGTCCTAGTGCCCATTATTTCCTCTCAAATCTGGATTTTCTTAACGTTTCAACGTTACACTCTGTCTTAGAAATCATATTCATATTCACCGTTTCCCATACACAACTTCTACTTTGTTCAGTGCCTGCTGAAGGTCCCGTAGAAGGCTAATACGAATTTCAACTTCATCAGCCACTAACACAATAATTTTCAATACAGACCAAAACACTACCAATGTTAACATTATTATCTGCAACAACATTATTGTATTACACAATCATAACTCTAATTCAACAAAACATCATATCACAATCAAATGTCTAGTTACTGTGTCTGTCGCCATAAGTGTGAGTTCAGTTTTAATAATATCCAACTTACTATCCAAAGGCATTAGGTGAATCGGTAATTGTAAAAGCAACACATGTCCACTTTTTGGCAAAAATTAGATATATGCAGAGAAGCCTTCAGGATACTTAGTTGCAGCCTCTATGCAAAAATCACACTTGTCCAACATATTAATGCTTTTACACGCATACAGTTTTTCGTGTTCTTTGTAGTAACAACATGAGTCCAGGACTTATGTTATTATTGCAAGAAATGGCAGATGGCAGCACCAAACGAACATACTCGGATCTTGTTTCATGTAGTGAATAGAATGCATGCCAGATGGCAGCACATCTGACGCCTGTGATCTTGTTACTTGTGTGCATTGTTGTAACAGCTGCGTATACATTGTCGTTTAGTTTTCTTTATAGAACACGTTTCTTTGGATTATCTGTGCACAATGTCGAAGAAGAGAGGTGCGCAAGCGGAACTATATAAAAGAAATGTCATAAAAGCTGCCAGAACGAAGGGAATTGGTTACGTGAATCACAGTGGAAGAGAAATTAATGCTGTAAAAATAGGACCTGAATGTGGGTAAGTTCAAAGGCTACGTGAATTAATCTCTTGTCTGTGTATTTTTTACTTCTTAGAGGTTCCCATCTGTTCTAAGTTTTATGGTACGTAAATATCATATGGATAATTTACTCTATCAATAAAAAATATTTGATTTTACGTAAATAATTTTTTTGCAACTCTTTTATATTTCCTGACATTGGTATTCGTAAATTAATATGTTTCAGTTGTAAGAAACTGTGTTTCAGGAGGATCTCTGAACATGAACAGATCGATATATTCACTAAATTTCAAGATTTTGAGAGTAAGAACACACAAGATGGTTACCTTGCAGGGCTGATCGAAAAAGAAGACGTGGTACGCAGAAGACCCCGGAAAAGTGATGGCCAACCTAAGCCAAGAGCACTAAATTATCGATATCACGTGGTAACTGGAGATGCTGGGCGGGTCGAAGTGTGCAAAAAGGCATTTTGTAGCCTTTTTGGCATTACAAATGAACTTGTGCGACGAATTTGTAACTAGGTGAAAAATAATGTTCGCCCATGTGACAGTAGAGGATGTACTACTTCAACCAATGCAACACCACAGGAAGCCCTATCGATAATTGAGGAGCATGTTAAAACATTCCCTACGAAAATCTCACATTATTCAAGCAAAGAAATGAATTACTTAAATCCTGAATTATCTGTAAAATGTATGTACGAACTGTTCATGAAGTTGTATCCTCATACCAGAGTGTCATATGGAATTTATTTAAGGGTTTTCAATGAGCGTTTTAACTTACGCTTTGAGCGGCCGCAGATCGATACTTGCTGCTCTGTCAGTCACATTCAGTGAAGATTAAGAGTCCATCATTGAACGATACTGCAAAGCGTATGGCTGTAGCGGAACTCATGGTACATAAAAGAAGAATCAAAAAATTCCATTTAAAGATGCATGCTGTTAAGGAAAAGTGTGCAGAAAATGAGCATGTGGCAGCATTGTGTTTCGATTATATGCAAAATGTGCAGTTGCCTAAGCTCCCAGTACAGGAAGATATTTATTTACGGCAAATTAGAGTTAATGATTTCTGTATTACAGACCTAAAGAGCAACAAATCCAAGGTAAATTTGTACCACGAAGGTACTGCCCACAGAGGACCTAACGAAGTATGCTCGTTTTTGGTTGATTACATCAACACAGAGATACCTGATAGTGTTACTGAATTACAACTGTTCTGGGATGGGTTCCCTGCGCAAACTAAGAACAACACAGTGGTTAGGGTAAGGAACTGCCTTGTAAGTTCAGGCAGATTCAAAGATCTATTCCAGCATTTTCCTGTGCGTGGCCATTCATTTTTACCATGTGATCGTACATTTGCTTCCATAAAGTGGGTGATAAGAAGAAAAGACAGAATATATTCTTTGTATGAGTATGTTCAATGTATGGTGACATCATCCAAAAAACAAAATACTAATGTAAAGCTTGTTACCATGGATGAGATTTTGGGTTACAAAAATGGTGGCCCAAATTTTATAAGCGATCCTGTTTGTCTGACGTCAGTTATGGGACGTATGTGGAAAAAAACAGTAGAGTGATATTCACAGTGTCCTCATTTATGAGCTTCCTTCACAGTGAAATGTTTCCAGGTAAAGTTGTCTGTTACTATCATATTGATGGTCTCGTAAAACACCGCATTTCGTTGCGACATTCATTACAGACAGAACCAAAGTTTCCTGCAGAAATTGCATATAATAAAGTTGCAATCAATGCCAAAAAATTGAAACATATGGAACAATTAAAGCAATATATTCCTGATGAGCACAAAGCCTTTTATCTGGAATTGACTGAGTGGCCTTCTGTGGACACTCCTGAAGATGATTCATACTAAAGTTTTGGTGTAAAATAACCTGTATAGTGTAGTGTTAATCCTTCATTGTCCTGTTAGGTGAAATAAGAAATTTAATTCCTAATGTCACGATTTACATCGTCATATCTTTAGTCTTTCCATACAGTGTTCATATATTAACAATATTTTTCAATTTCTCTATAAAACATTATTAGACAATGTACATGTAATATTGTATATTTAATTGAAACAATATAGTAATTTTTAATAACATAAACAAATGTTGATGTTAAAATGTCAGTCCAAAATGTTCATCCTGCAATAACAACATAAGTCCGTACAATTAAAAAAAATCGTTCATGCAAAGTTATTACATTTAGTGTACTTTGTTTTATTGTTAAAGCTTACCTAACATACACAGTCAATATTAAAATTAATGGATTTATCCTACTGTCCATTATTTAGCCTGTATACAGTTTTTTTCTTCTCCTGAAAAATTTACTTTTTTGGACTAATGTCGTTTTTACAATTACTGATTCAAGTGTTACATCAATCGTTACATTTATTCAGCATACAGAACACAATACAGATATGTTATCATACACATACGAATTTCACGAGCGACATTCTCCTCAAGAATCTGTACAAATCTACATCACGAAGTAGAAGTACTTGGAAACGTAAAGTAGTATTCATCAAAAAATCTGTATGGGGAAAATCCTCATTTTCCTTTAAAACTTCCAGCTCTGTGTCGTTCCATCACGCTACCAGTTCAACACCAGAGTACCACCTGTTTGTGATCAGTGTTTCTGACAACGTTTACTAGTAGTTAAATTACCTTATTACTCCTTCAGTGGCATGTCTACTGATCAGAAAGTGCTGAACGTCATTTCAATGTAGCAAGCTTTGTACTAAATTGACCATTAGCAAGGAAAACAAATGGTCTACCACAGTGGTATTGTGACGTAATGTTACTAAGAGTGCGATGTTTCTTCTAACACATGAAATGAAAAAATGAAGCAGCCATGAAACCTTCAGTGACTGCCTCCCGATTGCACATTACTCACAAGTAAAACAACAAAAAATAATTACTTAAAGAAAACTAAACATACAATATTCCACGTTTTTATACACAACAACAACGTTTCACAAATGTGTGTATCGGAGCATGAATCTGTAGTCGACTTCGAGAAATAATTTTGTACTTTTAAGGACAATATTAAATATGGTGGACCAACATACTATTTTTGTTCAAATAACTATTTACTGCTTTTAATGAGTGGTGAAATGGATTCTGTTATAAGAGAGACGTGTTAAATTTGTGGTTTCCGTCAGTTTATTTTCATGTGATAGTAGCTAAAGTAAAATAGTGCTCTAACTACCTGTTCATAATAGTATCATTCTGTTTCATTTCTAGTCTCCTAAAAAAATCAGAAATGTAATAGTGTTATCCCTACCTAAAATTGACAATATTTTTCTGTACTTTGTTATACTCCTAAAAAAAACAGTTTAACAAGCCAGCTAAACCAATTTTATATGTTTTTTATCAGATTTTTCTTTCAATAGTAACGTTCAAATCGTGTCTCTGCTCTCGTGGTTATGTCTATATGTTGCACACGTCTTATCCCTCGCGCTCTCTCTCTCTCCAATTCCATGTCGACCTCTGTCTGTCCATTTTCTCCTTCCTCTCTCTCTCTATCAGCCTCCTCCACCCCCCTCTCTCTAACAATCTCACACCGCCCTTTCCCTTGTCCATCTTCTCGTTCTCATCTTTCTGTCCCATTTCCCGCTCATTCCCATCGCCCCTTCCCCCTCTCTGTCTATCACCTACTTCCCCTCTCTATGTCTATCTCCTACTACACCCTTTAGATCTCCAGCTACTCTCTTGCCTTCTCCTTTCCCCTCTCTCTGTCTTCTCCTGCCTCCCTATCTCTCCCCCTCCACTCACTATTTATACATCTCCTCCTCCCCCTCCCTCAGCTAAGCTGCACTTGTCTGTACATATAACCCCTGAAATACATTACGATACTACCTGCACAACTTGCCATTCATGCAGCACTGTTTAAATCTCAGGCACTACGAAAGTTACAAGAAAAATTCTTCATAAAGTATGTCATAATGCAACAGAAGTCGTAATATCAACAGATATGACTTGCTCCTAAATGAAAAAAAAAAAAACAAGTGTCACTGGTGTATACAACATAATGCTTGTGTTTTAGATACTTGAAGATGGCCAAAATTGCACAGTTGTACACGTAACAAAGAGAACGGCAGGTGAAGGCATCGTGAAACTTTTCAAAACGTTACCAAATTTTTTGATCCCACTCCCACTGATGCTAAACAGACAAATAACGAGGCGTGTTACTATTGTATTCTGAACCAGTTCAGATATTTTAAAGTTTCAAGTCTCCAGCTTGTCTGAAAGTAAGTTTAAATAGATAGCAAAATTTATACCAAACAGACAGAAAGACAAGACAACAACATAATAAAAACGTGAAAAGAGTGGATACACTGGATTAGGTTTAACACACTGTTTTATTTACGAACAGGAGATCGCCAGAACAAAGTCCTATTTCATGGACCATTTGTGGTGTGAGCATCAACAGCTCATACATTTACAAATTTTACCATACAACCGCTGAAAATATATATGTTATACAAAGTGATTTACATGGAGAACCGGTCTAGGAGAAGATAAAGGACACATAGTAGCAGAGCCCTATGGTCTGTATCCTCCGCCATATTGTAGTTAGGCTAAAAGTTGCTATCAGTTAGCATTTGATTCAGGATTAAGTACCTATTTCTGGACATAAAGTTAATATCACGACAACAGTGAGTGAAGAAGACTTTTCAGATATGATTGAAATAGTTTATTAGAAGGCACCAACATAACCATCCGTAATAGTTGCATTGTTCTCTAAGCTATAAAATGTACACTCTCTCTTACGGTTCATTTCTTGAAAATTCCCGAATTTGGGGAGAAAAAATGGTACAGATACAGAAAAACTCTTTATTAGAAAATAAATCTGGCAAAACTTGTCAGTCTCCAACCTGAGATGATCCAAGTACTCATCAAGAAATTGAACATCATACGAACCGAATTTATGGAATAAGGTGGGTATGTGTCATAGATGTTAGTAATTTAAGTTGTATGCATTGTGACGTGCACTGTGAAACTTCCTCTTTAGATCACAATGGTGTCCACGTGGATTTTTCACTTTTATATCCAAATGCTGGTCAGAAATATGACATTAAATTATCTGCTTGTATAAGGCATCTCTCTCCAGTGACTTAGCCATTCGAATCTTTTCGTTAGCAAGTCAATCCACATTATATGCAAGCTTTCTAGCTGAAAGAGCAACCACGTCGCAGAATTATCCCCAACACATGGTTTAAACATACCGTTTGATAGGCGATGCAGCATTCAACATATGAAGTTCTGTGAAAATGGTTTGAGAGATATTAGGATCTCCTTGACAATGCGCCACAGGAACTAGTAAGCACTTGAAGTCAGTTCCCTAAATCGTTTCAGGCAAATGCCGGGATGGTTCCTTTGAAAGGGCACGGCCGATGTCCTTCCCCATCCCTCCCTAACCAGAGCTTGCGCTCCGTCTCTAATGACCTCGGTGTCGACGGGACGTTAAACACCACTAACCTGAAGTCAGTGTTCGCAAGAAATGGGAATCGTTCCTGATGGTGTTCACTTGTAAACTTTGGTAACATTTATCGTCAGTAGGCATTCCCATTCGAACCAGTTAATGGATCAAGCAGTCAGTCATATGTCTTTCGAAACACTCATGCTTCGTAAACTGTTTGAGTCATCTACAGCAAAAATGCTCCCTGGCAAAATGTTTCTACATTTTGGCCTATAGTAAGCTGTACATGTTTTTGATCTAGACAAAGTGATGCATCTCACCTTCGGCGATCATTTAGGTACTTATGACCGTGAGTGGCTAATTAGTAACATTATAGGATTCAACTACTTAATGCTTTAGATCCATTAGCTCCATTTCCTTCTCATGTATGACATCAATGTCAACCCAGTAATTAGTGATCGTCTTCTGGAATCTTGGCAGGCCTAGGTATTCTGACAGAGAACCATATGCCTTTGGAGTTATAATACCTACAAACCATTGGATGTCTTGTAAGTATGTATCTGTAAGATGTGTATTCTGCGTGTAGTTTCTACCTCCGAACGAAAAGATCAAGCGAAGCAATATTCATCGTCCTAATGTAGCATCTCGACGTCATACATGCATTTTTAGCTTCAACATCTAGAGGAAATGGAGCACCCATCAACTCGATCGAAAACATGAGACTACACATCATGGTGGAATACGTGGCTGGGTGCCTTAATGGATCTTAATATCGGAAAAACCCTTCCGTGTGTCACATCTCAGTAACAGATCCGTAACTTCCCCATTTTTGCGCGATGCTTTTTCCTGCAGCATTATTAGTGACATCTTTAGGGTGGGACAGCTCACAATACAGAACTGTCCTGCACCTGATGGTGTTATACAGTTAAGTGTTGATCGTTTTATGGAGCACCCTTTCCAACAATGCTACGCAAGCACGAGAAGAGGTAGCAGGATCTTAAGATCCAGCACTGAAGTTATCAATAACTCAGTGCAAAAAACTGTCTCTGAAAGCACCAGAAGCTACAGAGTAGTGTAATGTGGCTGGATATTGGTAAACAAGAGAGGCTGTGGGGCTGCTACAGCTAGACACTGGATGAAGTGAAGGAGGCGTCTACGGCACAGCCCTGCTACTGCTAGGCCGAGGTGATGCAGAAATCGACTGCTGCGTCGATTGCGGACCCGGTCGTGGTGTTGAAAGGCAACCTCCTGAAGCTCCCAACACTCCTTCTGCAAAGGAAGAAGAAGCGAAATTGGTGCACACACTACCATTAGACATATAGAGTGAGAAGGCAAAATACACTCCTGGAAATTGAAATAAGAACACCGTGAATTCATTGTCCCAGGAAGGGGAAACTTTATTGACACATTCCTGGGGTCAGATACATCACATGATCACACTGGCAGAACCACAGGCACATAGACACAGGCAACAGAGCATGCACAATGTCGGCACTAGTACAGTGTATATCCACCTTTCGCAGCAATGCAGGCTGCTATTCTCCCATGGAGACGATCGTAGAGATGCTGGATGTAGTCCTGTGGAACGGCTTGCCATGCCATTTCCACCTGGCGCCTCAGTTGGACCAGCGTTCGTGCTGGACGTGCAGACCGCGTGAGACGACGCTTCATCCAGTCCCAAACATGCTCAATGGGGGACAGATCAGGAGATCTTGCTGGCCAGGGTAGTTGACTTACACCTTCTAGAGCACGTTGGGTGGCACGGGATACATGCGGACGTGCATTGTCCTGTTGGAACAGCAAGTTCCCTTGCCGGTCTAGGAATGGTAGAACGATGGGTTCGATGACGGTTTGGATGTACCGTGCACTATTCAGTGTCCCCTCGACGATCACCAGTGGTGTACGGCCAGTGTAGGAGATCGCTCCCCACACCATGATGCCGGGTGTTGGCCCTGTGTGCCTCGGTCGTATGCAGTCCTGATTGTGGCGCTCACCTGCACGGCGCCAAACACGCATACGACCATCATTGGCACCAAGGCAGAAGCGACTCTCATCGCTGAAGACGACACGTCTCCATTCGTCCCTCCATTCACGCCTGTCGCGACACCACTGGAGGCGGGTTGCACGATGTTGGGGCGTGAGCGGAAGGCGGCCTAACGGTGTGCGGGACCGTAGCCCAGCTTCATGGAGACGGTTGCGAATGGTCCTCGCCGATACCCCAGGAGCAACAGTGTCCCTAATTTGCTGGGAAGTGGCGGTGCGGTCCCCTACGGCACTGCGTAGGATCCTACGGTCTTGGCGTGCATCCGTGCGTCGCTGCGGTCCGGTCCCAGGTCGACGGGCACGTGCACCTTCCGCCGACCACTGGCGACAACATCGATGTACTGTGGAGACCTCACGCCCCACGTGTTGAGCAATTCGGCGGTACGTCCACCCGGCCTCCCGCATGCCCACTATACGCCCTCGCTCAAAGTCCGTCAACTGCACATACGGTTCACGTCCACGCTGTCGCGACATGCTACCAGTGTTAAAGACTGCGATGGAGCTCCGTATGCCACGGCAAACTGGCTGACACTGACGGCGGCGGTGCACAAATGCTGCGCAGCTAGCGCCATTCGACGGCCAACACCGCGGTTCCTGGTGTGTCCGCTGTGCCGTGCGTGTGATCATTGCTTGTACAGCCCTCTCGCAGTGTCCGGAGCAAGTATGGTGGGTCTGACACACCGGTGTCAATGTGTTCTTTTTTCCATTTCCAGGAGTGTATAATGACCACTGCCCACAGGAATGTTCGATGTCGACTGGTGGCGTTACAGAAAAGTGATACGGTACGTAGAGTATATCAGTGGATCAAAAGCAGTTGGGGAATCAATACGGGTATAATACAGGACAAAATACAAACATTTCGAAACGAACAATGTGGACAGAAACTCGCAAGTCTAGATACCACACGTCCTGGCGTGTGGAAGCTAGCCAGACACTTCTCCAAGGAGGAACATTACATTAACACCCTACAAGTAACAGACGGCTCAGCTAACTCCACGATGGAGGAGGCAGAGCTTACGGCCACCACATCTGCAGCGTCTTTTATGCCGAATCGGGCAAGGGAAAGACCAGTCCCTCCAACAAAATTACCGATCCACCAGTCTGCTGCGCACGCTCAGCAATATCTTTGAGAAGGTAATACTAAAACGCATCATTATGGCACTACATCGCCGACACCTTAAGACAGGAGAAATTCGACTTTAGGAATCACCAATCACAACACAACATCTCCTCCGCGGAGTCGACCATAGAAAACATGGCTACAACATCAGCAAAGCTACCGGGGCCGTGTTCCTGGACATCGAAAAAGTTTTCGACCGTCTGTGGCACAACGGCCTTATACGCAAACTAAGCGAAGCTGGTTTTCCGGACAGATTCCTACGTCTCATACACTCATATCTCACGAAAAGATGTTTTAACGTCGACGTGCAGATCAGACAATCGACACAACACAGTATCCAAGCTGGAGTACCAAAGGGATGCATCCTAACGCCCATCTTGTTCAATATGTACATTAACGACTCCCAGAAACACAAAACACAATGTCAGCCATCTACGCGAGTAACACAGGCGTCCTTCGGCAAGAGTGGAAACCGTGCAACGTTAATACACGACAACAGTCGTCAATCAGAACTGCCGATCCTTGCTTAGAACGATGGCGTATTAAAGTTAATTTCGACAAGTGCGAAGCAGTTCTGTTCACACGCAGACTGAAACTACTGTGCAAACATCAATACTGTAAATATGTAACATTACATACGTGCACAATTCGTTTCCGAGAGAACGTCAGATATCTCGGTGTTTGGCTGGACTGGAAACTAAGACGGGGGGATCATATCAAATATGTTGTCAAAAGAGCGCACACGGAGCACAAAAAACTCTACCCAATGCTAAACAGGGAAAGTACAATGAATAGGAGTGTGTCGATATCCATATGCCGCAATCCTTCGTTCGACTTTCGACCCAGTCTATCTCCACATGAGAGCTTGTTAATGGTTAACTTTAACCAGACGTACGCAAACATCGCAGTACCCATACCCTGCAACAATTCACTATAGTGAAAAAGGATCCTTATGCAGAGATGCCAGTAGACATTTTGAGTTGGCCATCATGGCACTGTCGGTTTGGGAAAAAAAGAAAAAAAAAGGATGGGGAATCATTCTAGCGACGACACTGTCCTCTAATGTGTAAATATACTGGCATAAGCGATTTTGACAAGGGTGATAATATGACTACCCAGATATTGTGAACGTGTATATCGGAAATGGTGTAACTGACCGAATATTCTAGTGCTACAGTAGTGAGGATCTATAGAAATTGACAGCATGGAAGTGAAACAAGCATAAGGGGTGGACGTCCACGACTTTTCACAGAACGTGAGATTTGGAGGCGTGACTGGTCTAGGTGGGGATGGCGAGCTGCGGCATCTCTGCTGGAAGAGAAAATGCTGGCTCACGCATAAGCTTTGCAGAGCACACAGATCATTGCACATTGTTGAACAGCAGCAGACGATCCCTACGTGTTCGCATGTTGGCCCATCGACATCGTCAGTTACGACTGCAGTGGCCACGGGATCGCCAAGATTGGATCCTGGATCAATGGAATCGTCTCGCCTCGTCGATGAATTACATTTTTGCTACACCAGATCCACAGTCATCTCCACAGACGACGTCATCCACTCAAACGGCCGTTCCAGATGTGTGTATTGCCAAGGAAGCAGGCTGCTGGTAGAAGTATTCCGCCATAGGAGACATTCTGATGCGCTCACATGAGACCTGCGATGGTAATCGGAGATACGCTGACAGCTGTAGACCATCTGCACCTCTTCATGTTTGATGCCTGTTGGGTCATCTTCCAGCATGTTCATTGTTCGTGTCAAAAAACCAGTACCGTGCTAGAGTGATTTGAGGAGCATGATATTGTACTCACGTTGATGTCTTCGCCACGAAATTGGATTCGTGTGAATCCAATGTAACCCATTTGTGTCGCTATAGGTCGCAATCACCACGTACATAATTCAGTACCCTGATGTTTTTTGAGAAAATTACATGACTTGCACTCGGATGTCTAGTGCGACATACCTCGAAACACCTAACGACAAACTGTCGAATCCACGATAAGCAGAGTCGGAGCGTATCGCGTTGCAAAGATGGACCGACAAGTTATTAAGCAGGTGGTCATATCGTTTTGGCTCTTCAGTGTAATCCACGAATAATATCTAATATATGATACCTACTAGAAGTTTACTGGTGATAAGTCCTCTCAGGCACTCATTAACCTCAATACTTACAATTTTGTTGAGATTTGCTACAATATTTTTTGTGCCGCTTGGTTTCCACTTCCCTTGCGAAGTCAGCACAAGTGCATCTACAATAAAAGGAAAAACACTGTGTGCAGGCCCGTTAAAGATTATTTTTCCTGTCATAGATGAAGTAGTAATATGAACTACTACTCATGTAGCTGACTCTCGGCGACTGTCGTCATCTTACAAGTGCTCTGAGTACAAAAAGTTGGTCCGGTTACTTTCGGTACTTCATCCACAATCTGATCGAAACCACACGACCACTGAGTGGAAAACGGCGTTACCTTACTGTCGATGGCATGTATGAGATTATCAATAATACCACCGACACTCCGCTAAATATGGGTGGAAAAACATGTCGTAGGTGCTTGTTGTGAGAGTTCACTATCAATCTGTTCACCTACAGGATACATAGGAACGTTGCATGCAAACGCGAAAAATAAATTACACGCCAATAGGAAAAAAAAAAAAATTGCCTTCATGTAACTCATTCGTGAGAAAAGAAATTGCCTCATCGTCAAAACGTGGTGATGGTAAGCTGTCAACGCCTGGAAAACAAGCATAATTATCAGTGCCACTGCCATCAGGCTTCACAGAAAGTTTCTCGTCTGAGAAGAGGGAAATGCGACGTGACCGTTCGTCACTGATATATATACAGTGGCGGCACACGCGTCTGCTTACTGCTACATGTGTACGGAGAGAGAGCAAATGTCACACAGCATACTGCGTTCGTGCGAATCTAACAGAGTGCTAACCTTCGCACTTTTCGTGGGAGAAAGAAGCGCACCTGTACTCTCGTCTACATGTACCACTAACTTCCTGCTTTTTGTGAGAGCGATAGTGCATTCTAGTTCACACGTACGTCAACGCACCTTTCCATACAGCTTAGGAACTCCATACAGTACTTGTAATCAGACACATACTTTGGGAATTGCCGAGTGATATTAAGTAAACGTTTGCTATAGAGAGACTGGAGTCCAGGTGATTTGTCGTGACCTAAGCAAGGTGGCTGATCTCGGCCTCTTGGAACCATGCTGATGCCTGTAAGGGCCTGCTGGTGCCTGGTCCTATGGTCGTCAGCGACAGCTGTATCTGCTCGAGACAGGTCTTCGTATCCATCTCCAAGAGCAGTGTAAACACTCAAAGTTAAAAATTTACCTGAAAAGTGTAAGTGAGCAGGTGGAAAAAATAGTAAGTGAATAAATAAAAACATAGTTTTTTTTAAAAAAAAAGGTGTTTCATTTATTGGCAAGCTAGTTCATTAATCGTTGTACGTATTCTCAATACTTCATAAACGCATATTGTCTGCAATTCGTCTGTAGCTGCTTGCGGACAGGGCATCCTTATGTTTCCACATTCTGGATAGGACATCTTCTCACTGCCTTCGACGGAAACGATGTTGTCTTTAGGATCATACATTCGAATCGATGATATAATACCTTCATAAGCCACTCCTTCATTACCCCAGTGATTTGTGCGGTTGGACAGTGTGAACCAAACCGATGTCTCTCAAGCCTTAGCAACCGCAAGCAGCTAAACGATTTAGGTGAAGCACTGATTATGGAATATCTCGTTAGTACTTGTCTGGCTTCAGAAATGCATCGAATAGAACTTCTTTGAACACAAATTGACGGCACTTATCGTAATACCATCTTGTGTCTACAACGATAGTCGCTCTTTCATGTATAACTGTGTGATACATTACATTATTACACTTTGTACAATTTCTGTTAGCGGCGAGTAGTTTATGAGATGATCGTGTAGTATTAATGCATACGCTGCAGTGACCAAGAGGAAGTTTTGCGATAAATCGCGCCATGCTTTGAACAGTCCGTCACCTCCTTTCTTTCTCTTTTTTAGTAACACGTCTGACAGGATTCTTGCAGCCCGAAGTCCCAAAACGAATTCCTTTCCTGAGTCAACCTTTTCATCTCAGAGTGACAATTGCCACCTAAGAATTATTTGCTGCGTGTATTCCAATTGTTTCTTCGATCTACACATTGAACAGTAGGGGCGAAACACTACATACCTGCCTGATACTCTTTCTAATACGAGCCCTTCGATCCTTATCTTTCAGTCTTGTTGTTCCATCTATGTTCACGTATATTTATATATTAAACGTCTTTCCCTATAGCCGGCCGCTGGTGGCCGAGCGGTTCTGGCGCTACAGTCTGGAACCGCGCGACCGCTACGGTCGCAGGTTCGAATCCGGCCTCGGGCATGGATGTGTGTGTTGTCCTTAGGTTAGTTAGGCTTAAGTAGTTCTAAGTTCTAGGGGACTTATGACCTCAGCAGTAGAGTCCCATAGTGCTCAGAGCCATTTGAACCATTTTTTCCCCTATATCTTAATTACATATTTCCCCGAGTTTCGAAAATCTTGCTCGATTTCACATTATCCAACGTCTTTTACGGGTGACAAATCCCATGAACGTGTCTTTATTTTTCTTCAGTCATGCATCCATTATCAGCCGCAACGTCGTAACTACATCTCTAGTGCGTTTACCTTTCATTACTCTGATCTGATTATCATCTAACAAACACCAAATTTTCTTACTATTCTACAGTACATTATTTTTGCCAGCAAAGTGGATGCATGAGCTGTTAGGCTGATACTGCGATAATTCACGCATTTATCTGCTCTTGCTGTCTTTGGAATTGAGTGGATAATGTTTCAGAATGTCAGGTGGTATATCGGCAACATCACACGTTCTACACACCGACTTGAATAGCTATTTTGTTGTTGCTTCCCCCAATGATTATAGAAAATCCGATGGCTGATTCTGATTTTGGATCCTCTGTCTCTTCTCTCTCAACATCTTGTAACGTACCCTCTCTGTTATTGTTTTCTGTTTTCTTGTTATTGCTTTTTTTGTTATTGTAGTTGTAGAGATATGAAGTTTTTGTAGCGGTTTGCTTAGTCAGCCGTACTGCGGAATTTTTTGACATTAAATGGAGCCTGAAACTTGCGCAATAAATACTTCGCGTGAAGTGCGATTTCCGGCATAAACAAAAATTAATTGCGGAGATACAATCCACAGAATATTAACAGAAAAGCTTTAGAACAATGCGCACGACTTATTACACACATTCAGAGGGTACGTACACTCGCGTACGAGTGGTTGCGATCTGATGAGAAAGATGTATCTTAATTTTCTTGTGTAAAATAATTACGTCGTAACACACTCGGAGATTGCGAACGTACAATCAGGGTAGAGGCACGTACTTTCTATCATTCCCCTTGGCCAGGGTAAAAGAATTGCAATTATTTAAATTTAAGAATATTTCGTTTTCAATCGGACTCCTATTTTTATACGAAAAGGTAGATTGCAGGTTCGGAATGTCTCGGCAGAAAACACATGGAAATTAATCTTAGCGGCCACCAACGGAAAGTAGTGAGCACAATCACGTACATCTATTGTTGAGCAGCGCCGTCGTAAAGATCGTCGCCTCCATCTAAAATTCGAATTCTCGAATGAGCAGAATAATTTGTACTCCATTGGTATGGATTTTGGCTTGATCTTGACAGAAATAATAAATAACATTTTTCATCATTTAACACCTTCATTTACCACACACATAGACATAAAAGTGTACAGTACGTCTTTACGCCAACACATCAGAACAAAAAGGTAGTTAATACTAGGAGTAATAAAAGAATCTCGAAATTAGTCCTTTGTCTCTCAATGATAAAAAAGTTTTTTAGAGTATTCCTCTGGTATGACAGTCGAACAAATTTTCTTCTTGTATCTTTGAGATTAAATTACCAAATTTTTTAGTTCCTTTTCAATCTGTTTTCTCTTCCATCGCGTCATCAGACAGTACACCCCGTCACCGTGGCCTTCAATGTACTCTTTCCACCTATCCGCGCTCTTTCTACATCTACATTCATACTCCGCAAGCCACCCAACGGTGTGTGGCGGAGGGCACTTTACGTGCCACTGTCATTACCGCCCTTTCCTGTTCCAGTCGCGTATGGTTCGCGGGAAGAACGACTGTCTGAAAGCCTCCGTGCGCGCTTTAATCTTTCTAATTTTACATTCGTGATCTCCTCGGGAGGTATAAGTAGGGGGAAGCAATATACTCGATACCTCATCCAGAAACGCACCCTCTCGAAACCTGGCGAGCAAGCTACACCGCGATGCAGAGCGCCTCTCTTGCACAGTCTGCCACTTGAGTTTATTAAACATCTCCGTAACGCTACCACGCTTACCAAATAACCCTCTGACGAAACGCGCCGCTCTTCTTTGGATCTTCTCTATCTCCTCCGTCAACCCGATCTGGTACGGATCCCACACTGATGAGCAATACTCAAGTATAGGTCGAACGAGTGTTTTGTAAGCCACCTCCTTTGTTGCTGGACTACATTTTCTAAGCACTCTCCCAATGAATCTCAACCTGGTACCCGCCTTACCAACAATTAATTTTATATGATCATTCCACTTCAAATCGTTCCGCACGCATACTCCCAGATATTTTACAGAAGTAACTGCTACCAGTGTTTGTTCCGCTATCATATAATCATACAATAAAGGATCCTTCTTTCTATGTATTCGCAATACATTACATTTGTCTATGTTAAGGGACAGTTGCCACTCCCTGCACCAAGTGCCTATCCGCTGCAGATCTTCCTGCATTTCGCTACAATTTTCTAATGCTGCAACTTCTCTGTATACTACAGCATCATCCGCGAAAAGCCGCATGGAACTTCCGACACTATCTACTAGGTCATTTATATATATTGTGAAAAGCAATGGTCCCATAACACTCCCCTGTGGCACGCCAGAGGTTACCTTAACGTCTGTAGACGTCTCTCCATTGATAACAACATGCTGTGTTCTGTTTGCTAAAAAATCTTCAATCCAGCCACACAGCTGGTCTGATATTCCGTAGGCTCTTACTTTGTTTATCAGGCGACAGTGCGGAACTGTATCGAACGCCTTCCGGAAGTCAAGAAAAATAGCATCTACCTGGGAGCCTGTATCTAATATTTTCTGGGTCTCATGAACAAATAACGCGAGTTGGGTCTCACACGATCGCCGTTTCCGGAATCCATGTTGATTCCTACATAGTATATTCTGGGTTTCCAAAAACGACATGATACTCGAGCAAAAAACATGTTCTAAAATTCTACAACAGATCGACGTCAGAGATATAGGTCTATAGTTTTGCGCATCTGCTCGACGACCCTTCTTGAAGACTGGGACTACCTGTGCTCTTTTCCAATCTTTTGGAACCCTCCGTTCCTCTAGAGACTTGCGGTACACGGCTGTTAGAAGGGGGGCAAGTTCTTTCGCGTACTCTATGTAGAATCGAATTGGTATCCCGTCAGGTCCAGTGGACTTTCCTCTGTTGAGTGATTCCAGTTGCTTTTCTATTCCTTGGACACTTATTTCGATGTCAGCCATTTTTTCGTTTGTGCGAGGATTTAGAGAAGGAACTGCAGTGCGGTCTTCCTCTGTGAAACAGCTTTGGAAAAAGGTGTTTAGTATTTCAGCTTTACGCGTGTCATCCTCTGTTTCAATGCCATCATCATCCCGGAGTGTCTGGATATGCTGTTTCGAGCCACTTACTGATTTAACGTAAGACCAGAACATCCTAGGATTTTCTGTCAAGTCAGTACATAGAATTTTACTTTCGAATTCACTGAACACTTCTCGCATAGCCCTCCTTACGCTAACTTTGACATCGCTTAGCTTCTGTTTGTCTGAGAGGTTTTGGCTGCGTTTAAACTTGGAGTGAAGCTCTCTTTGCTTTCGCATTAGTTTCCTAACTTTGTTGTTGTACCACGGTGGGTTTTTCCCGTCCCTCACAGTTTTACTCGGCACGTACCTGTCTAAAACGCAGCCCTTTGTCGAATTTTCATTGCACACATAATGTTACCGTCCGTACTTTTAGTTTCACCAAAGGTTGTGTTAATTTTCTATATGCTGACTCACTCATTTCGACAATGATTGATTTTTGGCATCATCACATTTTTCTATTAGTTCATTTTTAAGTGACTTGTTTTACTGTATTCCTGAATTTCCTGAACGATTTCGAAATTACTTCTTCCATAGAACAGCAGTATTTCTTCTGTTACTCATGATTTCTTCGCAGTGGTCTTCCTTGTACCTATGTGTTTTCTCCCAAAATGCCAGATTGCCCCTTTTAGAGATGTACATTCCTCTTCCACTGAACTGCCTACTGAACTATTCATTACTACAGTGTCCATAACAGCCTTAGAGAACTTCAAGTGTATCTCTTGATTGCTCTGTACTTCACAATTCCACCTCCTTCGTCACTGATATTTCCTGACTATTCTCTTAAACTTCAGCCTACTGCGCATCACTACTATAGTGCGATCTGTGTCTATATCGGCCCCTGATTACCCCTTATAATGGCATATATGGCTGCAGAATCTTCTCATATTAGGCGACCTTTTCCTAGTATACCTCCTGCTCTTCCTGTTCTTGAACATGGAAGTCACTATTACTAGCTGAAATTTATTGCAGAATTAAATTAGTCTTCCTCCTCTCTCATTACTATTTCCAAGCCTATGATCTTAGTAACCTGTTGTTCTACTCCTTCCTCTACAACCGTATTCGAATACGGAATCACTATTAGATTTTCATGTCCCTCTACGTACTGTATTACTTTATGGATACCCTCATACACCCTCCCCTTTCCTTGATCTCCTGCTTTTGACAGTGATCTATGTGCCTGAAATGTTGTTGTCGGTGTGGCTTTATTTTCCATATCGATTACCAAAACCCTATCACTGAAATGTTTACAGTAACAGACTCTCGGCACTTCCTTCCTTTTCGTAACATACTACAGTTTTCGTCTGATATTACTCTATACTCGTCTGACAAGAAATCCTTGTCGTTTTCCATTCCAATACACTGACAGCGTGGTAAGTAGACTTAGCGCCAACATTTCCGTGTTCAGATTTTCTAACTTCTCAATCACATTCAGTCTTGCGGCATTCTATACCCTACTTCGTAGAATGTTACCCTTTCATTAGTGTTCAGAAATTTTATCACGGTCACTTCCACATAGGCAACCCCTCCCGAGATGGGGGTGGGGGTCCAATCCGGAATCATTTGCTATTGGCGTTATCATAGTGACAACTCTTCAGTTGCAGACCACAAGACCTGTGTGCACACATTACGCTTATTTAATGCTGTGGCTTCCGTGCCTTCTGCATCCTTGGGCCGTTGGTCTTAATCAATTTTCCGTCTTTTAGTGACAGTTTCCCACCTCAAGGGCAAAGAGAGTGCGCTGACCCTCTGCGTCGCCAGTTCTGGGGTGAATTCTTATGCCGGAAGTCTTCAGTATCCATTGGTAAGGATTTTTATTAAATATTTAAGCACTGGCGAGGCTCGAACGCTGGACTCAAGACGTTCCTTTTACTAGTCAAATATGCATTCCCTAGCCATGGGTGGCAGTTATTTAAACTGTGCTAACTGTGGATCCACAGCCATCATCTGTCTCGTATGATATTCATTTCTGTTCCAGTAAAGCTAAGAGTTGCCATATGAAAAAAAATCGCATTGATTACAGTTGTCAATTTTGCTGAAATCCTTTTAGAGATACACTTTCCAGTCTGTTTATCGCTCTAGAATAACAGAGAGAGGCATTGCTAGCTGAAAAGTAGTCTTATATATCCATGCTAGCCGAGATGGCTGCGGAAGGATGGTAACTGTGGTGCTTTGTAAAGAAATTTGTCCAGCGCTATTTTATGCCCCTCTTCTCCTTATCCTAGAACGTACAAGCTACAATGAGTTTCACTTCGAAATAAAGTCAGCTCTTGATTAGTGTTCATAATAACAAGATTACTATCTTAAAAGTATGTCATCAAAATTTAGAATGGAATACATGCTCCGAAAGAGTAACCTACCAATCTGCCTATGAACCATCCAGCATTTTTTGGGCATTCAGACATGATGTCGATGCGGAGACATATGTCTGGAGCATCAGTGTAGTTCTAACGTTTCTGGTGCAGTCTATTTCATCCCCATTAAGTTCGCGCCTTAGTTCTTGAAACAGGGAAGTGAATGCCTTGCATGTGAGGTGCACTGTTTCTCATGTTGCCCTTTCACGCATGGAAAGTTCTAGCTTGGAAGTGTCCGCCCATCTTGATGTTGAATAATAATTCGTGTCTAATCATTATCGTTAAACACTGCTGAGGCAGATGTTTTGTGAGAAAAACATTCTTGACTAATGATATGCTTCTCATTTTGATCGAGAGTTTCTAAATAGAGTGAAATCATTGTGAGGTCCGATGAACATGTACTATAATGCCCTAACTGAGAAAAACGACTGTTTTTGCGTTCTTTTGTTTAATGATCAATTCTATATGGTCTATAGTCCGATCAGTCACTTTGAGATATTAGTTTACTTGGAATCTCTACAATTTTATAAACAATGCCCAACATAGGAACAACTGCATATAAAGTATGGACTCATCTGTCGTTAAGGTACGAATTACTCACGATATTACACTTTACTCGAATCATATTGTTCGGCAATATGTCCATGGGCTGATTCGACAGCTATATTTTGCCAGTATAATGCTCCCAGACTTGTCTGTTCGAGGAACCCATACCGATAATATTGAACTTTCACGCGTAAGGTCCCTGTCTTTCTGTTGATTTTATCTCCGTTTTAAACAAGTTAACACTTGCATTTAGCTCAAATCCATTTACAAATCGTTTTCTGTGTGCAGTTAAATAGTTAGTGACATTGAAGCCAATCCCAAAGAAAGCAGGTGTTGACAGATGTGAAAATTATCGAACTGTCTGTTTAATAAGTCACGGCCTCAAAATACTAACGCGAATTCTGTACAGACGAATGGAAAAAACTGGTAGACGTCGGGAAAGATCAGTTTGGAATGCGTAGAAATATGGGAACACGTGAGGCAATACTTACCCTACGACTTATCTTAGAAGCTAGATTAAGAAAAGGCAAACCTACGTTTCTGGCATTTGTAGACTTGGAGAAAGCTTTTGACAATGTTGATTGGAATAATCTCTTTCAAATTCTGAAGGCGGCAGGGGTAAAATACAGGAAGCGAAAGGCTATTTACAATTTGTACAGAAACCAGAAGGCAGTTATAAGAATCGGGGGACATGAAAGGGAAGCAGTGGTTGGGAAGGGAGTGAGATGGGTTGTAGCCTCTCCCCGAGTCCGCAGCTCGTGGTCGTGCGGTAGCGTTCTCGCTTCCCACGCACGGGTTCCCGGGTTCGATTCCCGGCAGGGTCAGGGATTTTCTCTGCCTCGTGATGACTGGGTGTTGTGTGATGTCCTTAGGTTAGTTAGGTTTAAGTAGTTCTAAGTTCTAGGGGACTGATGACCATAGATGTTAAGTCCCATAGTGCTCAGAACCATTTGAACCATTTGAACCTCTCCCCGATGTTATTCAATCTGTATATTGAGCAAGCAGTAGAGGAAACAAAAGAAAAATTCGGAGTAGTTATTAAAATCCATGGAGAAGAAATAAAAACTTTAAGGTTCGCCGATAACATTGTAATTCTGTCAGAGACCGCAAAGGACTTGGAAGAGCAGTTGAACGGAATGGACAGTGTCTTGAAGGGAGGATATGAGATAAACATCAACAAAAGCAAAACTAGGATAATGAAATGTACTCTAATTAAGTCGGGCGATGCTGAGTTTATTTACTTCTTTAGTGTGCCATGAGCTTCATTCAGAATTTTCTTAAAGACTATTCATGCAACCAGTTTAAGTCTGGCACACATTGCGTTATCGACGACAAAAGCAGAAAAGCATTGTACTTAACGAGTGTCCCTTTTTTTGGTATGCATTGCAACGGTCTGTCTTCTAGTGTAAGCGATATCGTGCTCCTTGCGTACGCCATTTAGGACTTTAACTCCATAAGTGTCACGAACTAGACGCATTTTCGTCTTCGTTCCAGATCCAAAAAAGTTGTACCCAGGGATATGAAGTTCGACTAGAAGATTCATGGGAATACCGCTCCCACCTCTATTGATATTTTTTCTAGTACTCATGTCATGAGACTGGATGATTTGTTGTTTCCACGAGCAATTATATATCAAATTGGGAGCTTTCACCCAGCTGTTGTGCTTCAATGAGAAGCTGAGCCACATCACTGATGCCTTTCTCCCTCGATGTCTTATGACATATCACATATATGGTTTCATCTAGGAGATCCCCGTATGGTCTGTCTAAATCTGCATTACTCTTTCGGTTAACGGAGTAAGTAGTAGCACTTATCTTCATCATCTTATTCTTTTCTACTACGATGTGATGCTGCTGGTTACTGGTTTCAACATTTCCGAGAAATAAACAGCTAGTTGCAACTGCAAAAATGTTAACAATTGTAACACCCATCGAATAGCCTTCCACTCCTCAATAACTTTACGCTGTTTTTACGATATACTGCTGAATACTACGTTGTATTTTAGATACCATACAGCTTGTAAATAGACTCTGAGACTACTGGTGATGACGATGGGATTCATGTGTCTCAGCTGTCACCTCGATTTATCCACATATATCGGTTAGCTTTGTGTTGTCAACTCGGATTATCTCATTGACATATAGTTCACATTGCTGGAATACAGCATTCAACACCTCGACGTTTACAGCCCTCGTATTGATAAGAATTTCAGTTCCATTAATTTAGTGTTGATTGCCTCGAATTTTCTGGCAACGTGACATGTTGATGACTCCACTCTAGGCGTTCCCGTCTCTGAAAGAGTGTCAGAGGAAAACACACCGCAGGTCTCCTACAATAAAGGCCACTCTGCCTTCTGTACACCCAGATACAACAGGTCCAGGGGATGCTGCGAAGTTAGACGCCAGTTTCCGTGCAATACTGAGGCTGTACCGTCATGCACTTACAGAAAAATGACGGTCCTCTCTTCCCGATGTTACACGTCGTCGACAATAGGCTAGTCTTCGGAATTCAGTTTTGGTTTCTATGTACCGACACCACATCCTAGAAACAACAGAACCATTTCCATTGAGCCATTGGGCAAAGTCAATTTGTGACTGTCCCGTTTCCATTCTTCCTATGGTCCTCTACCTCAGAAAGTCTGGTAGGCGTCTTCTCTGGGCGAACTTGCACCGTCTGTGACTGGGTACACAGCGATCGTAGGTGTGGGGCTACCTGGCGAACACTTGACCGTTTGATAGGTGCCATGACGTCATAGTTGGCGAGATTGTCCGGTGATCGTAATGCCATCTTCTGTGCAGTACGCGATCGTACAGATATTTCTTCACAGTTTGTAGGATTATATCGTAAATTAGACATAGGGTGAGGAAATAACTGTTTCATTTTTGACATAAGTGTATTTGTTTACAACATTCTTCCAGATTGCTGTGAGTACCGGTAGATTAGATGAAAATATGCTAATGACTTAAGCCACGTTACCTACTAAGAAATTCTCGTTGGAATTTCTGGGATACCAAAACAGGTTTAGAAAGCCGTTTCACTCACTTCCATAGCACTGCAAATAGAAGACGCATACACGTCATCGTCAGTGCTCCCAACATGTCTAAACGTGGACAAAAAGTAAAACCAGAAAACTGAATACTCGTCATTGTTTTGTGGAAATTACGGACATTATTTTTCCAAAAAATATACAACAGACGTCTTAATCAATCGTCATCATGTTATAACTCTCCTGTCTACTACTGCTGTACCATAACCTTAAAGCTGGAAGCAGGTTGTGTAATAAAACTATTTTATTAAAGCAATTATGGTACAACGCAACAGAGCAGTCTTACCCTCTGGGAGGAATTTTGTTATGTTTACCGTGTTGTACCTAATGGAGGTACCTTATTGGTAAATGAAAGTCAGAATTATGTAAATATTCGAACAGTAACAAACAATATTTTTGCATAGCTATACTGTTTATGGAATAAGGAAAGCGGTCGCCATCCTAATTAGGCAAGAGAAAGATTAACGTTCTCGTTTAAGCAAGTTGGTATAAGTAACTATAACGGGCAAACACAACCTAGTCTTGGCCACATGTGAGTGCAATGAACTCTGACACATACATATGTTTTAAGATCGAAGCTAACAACTGGAGCAGCACAAACTATTTGCAACAATATAACAGATACCGAAACACACTATTACTTGCAGGGCTTGTTCAAACTGAACGGTCTTTATAACATTACAAATAACATTCATTGCAGGATCATAAATTGGACATAGGTTAAGTTTCTCTCAGTTAAATACTTTACTATTTAAAATGAAAGTTAATTGGAATCCACTAACAGGTTGCTTCTCACTATCATTTGCATAAGAAATTATGGTTTTCATAATTAGTGATCTTTCCGTTACTTGTTACCAAGCATTAACACAATAGACAAACTGTGGATCCTGTTATACTATTCATACGCACTTCTAATACACAAGAGAGACAAACACTTAGCAAACATGACTATATAACGTTTCACAACTGCAGTTATCCACTTTTACTACAGTGAGACACAAAATTAACATTTATGTAAGTTACTGACTCACCTTCTGCGATTTACAACAGGCCGTAATGAGATCATTTACTAAGCAAAACTTTATAAGACTCTACTTTTACATACAAACTAACTAAGAACCCTAAGTGAGGATCAGCAGTGTACATAACAGAGAACAAACTTTTTAAATAAAACTGAGCCTTTGCACATATTATCATTTCTACAAAAAATTATTCACACATAAATTACAATTGTTCCCTCAAAATAGGGGACAAAGAATGTAAATGACAGATATACTACATTTCATAGAATCAAACCACGACATCAAAGTTTTAAACAAAGAAAATAGTATAGAATTTTGTGTTATCTATTCAGACAAACACATTTACAGAAGCTCAACGATGTAATATTAAATAAAACAAAAGCAAAATAAATCAGTAGAGTATCAGAGCTATGGTGTTACAATGTCAAGACGAAAATGCATTGAGAAAGCGCTGTGGGCAAATATTTTAAACACCAACAACCTGCTGGTACTGCTGAGAACGCATCCAACAGCGCTATAATAGCAACAAAAGAAGACCTATGTATAATATCAGGCAAAACATAATAAGAATTATGGAAAGACGAAGAAATGCTATAGTTGCCTACGCTTGCTGCCTGGATAGCTGCCCACCTGAGCATTTTAAAAATTGGTAAACAATTCTAACATTTGCAGCTTGATGTGTTGGTAACCCAGTAAACTCATACACCTACTTGTCATTCTGGTGGAGAGCCATTATTTGCTGCAAAATCATCTCGTCTACAGTGATATTCTCGTCTGCTCTCGTGTCCTTAAATTCTTGATGCAGCAAGTTAAGAATACATTTCTCTGACAGACTTTTACAACAAATCGACTCGTAAAATTCTTCTTTGCTCAACCAATTTCATCAACTGAACACAAGCTGTACTGACTGCAAATAAATGATCGCAATATGCCTTTTACACACATTAAAATTTTCTAGTGACGTTATATTATTAAACTTCTCTACTGTACTGCATGCAAATTACTCGAAGAGTGGGGAGCATGCACATCATTGGCTGCCAATTGGAGGTGCCTCATGTTCACTAGGTAGATCTGCATATTTTTAAGGTGTGTTGTGATGGCCTTTATGTGTCACTTTATATTTCTCTTACAATGATCTGGCTGACATGACCATGAGAATCAAACCAGTCTGACACAAAACTGATCAGTGTCTGTCTGCACAGATATCCCGATTGGAAGAGAATAATGGGTGGGAGGATCTAACCTTCAGTTTTCAGAAATTTTCCTATAGTTAACGGTTAGTCTGACAACAATACAACTTATTATCTGTTGTGTCGCTGCGGAAGTGAATAATAGTTTATCGCTCTTCTTCAGTACACGTATTTATGGACTCTGAATTTTAATAATTACATCATTCAGATACTGCTGTACTGCTATTGTCTTGTGATTAAGCATTGTCATATTGTGTAACTGTCCTGAAGTTACGTTCAAAAGTAAACTTTCATTTTTGATTAAGTCTCACCTTTTGGAGTAGGTAATATATCCGATTCGTAATTATCCATTAACATGCATCAAATATACGTAAACTTCTCTTCCTATTAATGAAATTATCTCATTCTCTTCCAATTTTTTGCATATTTCAAATACAGCACTGACCTACGAAATGTACGCATATGTCCCCATTGTACCACACATGATGTTCTGTATTCAAAGAGCTGAATTGCGTGCGTACATGGTCTTCAGAAGAGCGGTCGATCCGCGTGGGGGACCTAGCATTAACTACCGCACACGCACTTCGAACCTGTTCTGAACCGAGCGTCACACACTGTCCGAATTCCTCCTTTCTTAATCCCTCATTGTATTAGATGCGTTGCATTGGGAAATACAACAGCCCATCCAAGAAATTCGACATCTTGCTTAGTCTCTTCTGACGCCCGAAGGAAACAGACCCCGTCCTAATTCCTTTCGCACTCTCAAAGAAGCTTCCATACCCGCCATCGAACGACATACTTATTCAGGGTGTCAGCTAATAAATCCCAAAAGTAGGTAAACGTCTGATGCAAACATATTTCGTCCAACTAAAAGTTCAGTGTTATCCAAACCCCACAAAATGCAGCATTTTCAAATCAGTATATATGCATAACCAGTCATCACCACCACTTCACAACTCATTATAAACAGTTTGAAGTTAACAGTAAGGGAAGCAAAGCCATGTGTTGCAGTCATCAAAAAATATAACTAAACCTGTAGATCGACCGCATGCTTTTAAAGACATCGTATTAGCCAACAGTTCTGGCAATTTCATGTAGCAGTTCTCCGTTATAGAATCCTATATCAATACGTCATCTTCACAACAAAGAGAGATAATTCCTTTACATTTCTTAATAAAAAAAATAAGAAGTGTAATGGTAAGATTTTTGATTCAAAACTAGATTGTGAATTCCTGGTAGTTGCAAATTACTTTGTTAACGGTATGTGTACTTTGCTCTAAATTATTCTGGACAGATGCGATCTAAGTAGGCTAAAAGTGCATTCCGTATGGTTGATGACGCTCTATGGTGTAGTCAGAAGCGGTCGTCCCTCTTTAGTTGGTATCGCAGGCAAATTTGTCAACAATGAAACATCGCAGGACATGATGCGGGCAGTTGCGTGGCAACATTGCGATTTTGAATCGTGCTGCGTAAACATATTGTCTGTGCTTACGTGCTTTCTATCGAGTTATTCGTTGTGCTATAGTTGTCCATCTTAGCGCCACAAGCTTCTCCACTGAATATCTGCATCGCTTGCCGAAAACCGTCTTCAGATAGAAGAACGTAGTAAGGCAGCGTTGGGTGAGACGCTGAACGGAACCGTAAGTAACCAATCAACATCTTGCTTACCCAGATTAACATCATTTGCGGTTGATGTCTTGTGTAGATTACTACTGCTGATCACTGTGGCTTTACATACCACATCAGATGTATCTAGCTCTATTTACATATTTAATCATACCTACTAATTTTCACAGAAAAAAGCCCTTTCCGTGATTCGGGTCGACGATCAAGTTAAGAGAGTAGTTTTACAAAATCGACAGACATGGTTTTGGATTTTGAAGTACCCTGATGTGTACTTAGCATTCTATAAATTGAGAGAGTTTCTTAGTTTCCATTTACATGCGAAACTGATAGCTGCCCGCAAACGGAGTTTTGAGTGGTATTAGCAAACAGTATCACGTGAATTTCTAGATGTGCAGATCTACATCTACATTTATACTCCGCAAAGCCACCCAACGGTGTGTGGCGGAGGGCACTTTACGTGCCACTTTCATTACTTCCTTTTCCTAGCATGATCCTTCATTTTGTTCATAGTGCAGTCAACGAAGAGCAAGCGGGTGATTCCCTTTTCTCTCTTTACCCTTGTCACAAGAAGGAATTACAAAAAGTTTCACAAAGTTATAATGACCCTTCCCATGCTCGCCTTATGAATTACTAGCGAGACAGCGCTAAGACAGCGACACGGGTTTTTTGTTTTACAGAAAGTGCAGTACCACTATATGGAACACAGATATGAGCTACTAATAGTGCTAAGGCAAGGAACGGATTTGGATGGAAGCTATGCAAGTCTCAGCGCAATGTTCTACACTCCTTGAGAGCAAACCGATCCCTAGACACACTGTACGACAATTGTAACGCTCTTCAGGTAAAGGCGACTTCCTCTACCTAGATGCTCGCTGTCCAGTTTACGGAAAGACTACACTTCCCCATCATTTACTGTCCAGTTCTCTTATGTGGGTGCACAAAATAACTGCACTGGGCTCGCGTTATGTAGTGAGCTACTTTATGTTTATTAAGTCAGTACTTATTTGCGAATGTATTTAGAACGTATCTGTGTAAAATGCGTTACCATAAACAACAGCTAAGACGTGTAATGAGGTCAGAGGCCTATGCAGTGAGAGTGGGAAAACAAAAGGATTGGTAAATGTGGCCCCTTGGTGTTGTCTTTATTGTAGATCTGTATAATCAAGTTGCAGCCAATGCTAAATTAATGGACGTCGAGAAAATTATTGGAATTCTCTGATCATTAAACGCGTTACTTGTAGACTGCATAAATCTGTCCCCTCAGAAATATCTATCACTTGTTGGTGGAGCTACACTTAATGGACACACTTACCGCACATCGTCCACACACGTAAGAGGATTGAACAGGATATCCTGGGCAAGTATCGTATGTAAACAAAGAAGCGAACAGTTCTCGTCATGGATCAAGACGCTCTTTCCAGAAGACTGCTACTAATGATGCACAGCATGACCCAGAATCAGTTGCCCCTGTCGGTTTTTGTGTTATTCAAGAACAAGATAAAAAGTGGATTTTAAACGCACCCACAACCACAAGCTTCGCCCCCGCTCCTTTCAGGATTGTTAGCAACTTGTGTGCGGCACTGTCTCCTTCCATGATATTACAATTTGCTACTACAGAAAAGTATTCCCCTAATTTTTCTCAGTTGATTGCAAATTATGTCAAAATGTTACTCACCAGCTGCAGATACAAAAACGTTATTGTTTTCCTACTTCTGTGCCGCGGGCGAATCCAAAGGGGTGAGGAGGGGGCAGCTTTCAACCCAAAAAGGAAATAATATTGACACGCTGAATTCTCTCTAGCCAATCATACAGATACAAACATTCGGTGTATGTATGAAGTAGGTGGAACATATTACGAGTACGTATTAGGCGCATGTATCGGCATACTTCTATCTCATTTCATCTTTCACAGCTAAAATTGCAAGAGATGCCTATCTTCCATCTTCTTTCCCTTCTCTCCATCCCAGCAACAATCTATCAAGTCCCATTAATTGCTGTTAAGAGGTTGTGTGTACGTCCTACATCTACGTCACATCTGCACACGCTACTTGATGGTGTGTATCCGTGGTTACTTCTGGTACCACTAAGAGATATCCCCATCGCTGTTGCATTCGCGAAAGTTGAGGGGAAGATTGATTTTCGGTAAACCTCTGTATTAGTTCCAGTTTCTCGAATTTTTCCATTGTGTAATTATCACGATGTAAAAGGAACTATGTGATTTATTCGTCTCCTCCCAGAAAGTACTGTCTCGTATATACGTGGTAAACTTCTGTGTGATGAGCAACGCCTCTCTTCTGCCGTCTGCCACTGGAGCTCGCTGAATATCTCTGTAACACTCTCGCGCTGACTAAACGATCCAGTGGCACCCCACTTTTCATTGGATCTTTTCTCTCTCTTTTCTATTAGTCCTACATGCTCATGACGCCAAGGTGATGAGCGTTAATCAACAATTAGTCGAACAAGCCTTTAGCAAACCACTTCTGTCGTGGACTAGATGCATTTCCGTATCTTCCGTCTGGTATCCGTGTTTGGATTACTGAAGAATGGGATAAACGCATCGGCTTTGACCAATGACATGAAGTATTGCTCTTATTTAACAGCATAGGCGAATGTTGGGAAACAAAGGAATGCAGAACAGAGAAAACACATGGTAGTAATTTCACGTACATCCATATTTCGAACATAATATTGAGTATATTGCTTCTTTGAGGCATAGTGTCCTATTCTTCAGTTGAATTACAATCTGAACTAAGGAGTGGAATACTAGTTTAGAAAAAAAGAAACCATTAAAAATGGACAGAATTAACGCTAGCATGAACTACCACAGTTGACATGTATGATTTGTATCCCGAACTTGCGTCAATCTGTGTTGGTTAACTGCAGTACGTGATATGAATATAACATATGTCGACTTGTAGGTCAGATGAAAAAATGGATACAAATTCTACAGTTGCTCCTTTCTTTGCCTCCACTACTACTAGAATTGTATTCTTCAGTGGATACTAGTGCTAGGGAAAGCCAGAAACTCAACAAGCAAGACGAGAAACCGATAGTGCGTGGCATTGGCAACCTGCACCTCATTTCAGCTACGAAAGTCGTATCCTGTTCTTCAGTGGAATAGTCGGAAACGGCCGTTGCACATTAGCTTAGGCACCAGGCCAATTTGTCAACAGTGAAGTATCGCACGACATGACGAAGTCAGTTGCGAAGCAACACTGAGATTGTGAATCGCGCTGTTCATACATATTTTCTATGCTTACGTGATTTTCGTTGAGTTACTCCTTGTGCTAAGTGCTTCTTCTTGGCGAGAAAAAACAAGTCAACTAAATATCTCAATTGCTTGTCGACTAGCTTCCTCAAATAGAAGAACATAAAATGCCAGTACCGGGTGGGACACTGCACGGAACTATGAATGATCAGTCAATACCTTTTCTCGGTAATCTCTTAGCCACACTAACTTCCTGTACTGCTGATGTTGACCGTACGCTTCTGGCGCTGACCGTTGGAGCCTCATGTCAAATCGAACTGATCTAGCCTTTTTTGGATGTTTATTTGTACCAGTTACATTTTATTAGAAACAGATACTTTCCGGATATCCGAGTTAATGGTCATCGTAATAGAGTAGTCTTATAAAATTGGCGGACGTGGTATCGGTAAATGATGTACTCTACTGGGTTTCCTTCATTCTATAAATTTCCAATATTTTATATTATTCTTTATCAAGTGGGTATATTGGTCATGCACCGACGTCGTTCTGCGTCGTATTAGCATACTGTATCATGTTGCATCCTGCAAAACTTGTAGTTTACAAACATGCTTTATTTTATTCTGAGCTACTCACCAGCTGCCAATACACGCACGAACACCAGTGGGAGAAGAGGGAACCCTTTCCTACCTAGAGAGAAATAGGCGTCTGTGTAACGTCTACGAGGTGCAAGTTTGACCTCTCCTGAAGAAAGTGCAGCTAGAATCTTTCTGATAGTTGATTTAGATTCTACTAAGGAGACGCTTCGCTCCGTTAACTCCTGACCTGTCCTCGAACCAACTGACACCGTAATACTCTATTTGACAAATTGGTTAAAGTACTTAGATGCCATGGACGGACGTCATTGTAACTTCATATCGGGAGCCACCGTCGGTGGATGTATACGAATAAACGATTTACAGTTGTTATTCGCTGTGATATGTAGAGCGTCCTCCAGAATGCAGTAGTCCTGTTCGTGTTTAGTGTTGTCAAGAGCCCTGCCAGGATATATGTGCGGCGTAAATACTATCAGATATGGAGTGATCACTGTGAAGACATTTCGCTTACACGAGTGAGACGGGTTATCTGCACCTGACGGGTACACTACAGTCATCTAGAGTTGCCTAAATTTACTACTCAAAGAACTGAACAGTGGTGCCATGATTCAATAGTACAGTACAAGAGTCTCTATAAACCGCTTGCATGACATCTTGGTACTCTCGTTGCGAGCGAGATCGTCATATTTGTTCTGGATAAGACTTGTCTGGCCACAAAGTCGAAGGTCAAATCGGTCCCAGTGCCAACATCTATATCAAGGAACTATCAAGTTGTGGGCCATTCCAAACTGGGTCGGTGTGCATCTTGGCCAGTGGGGGAGGAGCGCAATAATAATAAGTGATCTGTTATTGCAAATCTCTTAGGAAATTCCACTCGATATTGTAATCACCGAAACAGAATAGCATAGCAGCTCAACGATGAAGCTCCATTTTGTTTCCCTCCCACCCTTTCATTTTAGGTTATTTCGGCATTTGCAACTTGTTTAGCAAAGCCTAAATGTGGTGGCAAGTGTCTTGCTGACATTCTGAACGTAGTTGTCGAGTCCTGATGGCCGAACATCTGTAGTGTTGATGTACTAAAAACCACTTGCTATGTCTATAAATTGTCGCCAATGCTTGAATAATCACATTTTTATTCGCGTTGGTCTCTGTTTGATTGCCTCATAGTGTTATGACTGCCTCATAATATTTACGAACATACCCCGCAATACGGAGTGCAAGTGTCATTTCTGGGATTTTCGTTATTAATTCCAGTGTGAGGCAGCAGTCTACTCCCAAAGAAAATATCAACATCTACATTTAAATATGAACTCCGCAATTCACTACACAGAATATAATGGACGGTTCATTACGTCGATAATACAGGTTCTGATCCTGTTCCATTCACATATTGAGATTGGGAAAAAATGCGCTCTACATTTTCCTGAGCGTGCCCTCTTCTTTCTTATACCCATGATACCTACTGGGGTTTTAATCTAGTGACATCCGAAAGTCATACAGACTGTCATAATTTACTTAACAAGAGTGTGCAAGAACTACGTTGTCTTCCTTCCAAACAAGATCGTTAAAGTTACTCGACTATTTGTGTTCCACTTTTGTATGAGCTGTACTGAGATGTGCGTCTATTAATTTTGTATGATTTATTGTACTAAAGAACGGAATACAAACCACCAGCTTTGGAAAAGTCGTCACAAGTTACCACTGATGATGAAGTGCGAAGACATAGACAAATGTTGACAAACTAAAGAATGTAGTACAAAGTAGACAGATTGTGGATATATACCACATATATCCAAATATCGAACGTAATGTTTCATAAATCTCTTTTTTCGGAGCACACGGTCCAGGTATCCTCTTATTGTGTTAAGCCATATAGGAAAACAGAAGGATAGGATACAAATGTAACCGAAATCCAAAACGAAAAAAGGTGGCATACGTAACTGTGGCATGGAAGGAATACCTTAGTTGACACATAAAGTTTGTATCTTGTGATTCAGTTGACCCACATAGGTCGAGTGAAACACAAGACACAAATCTCACGTATGTCGGTTTTCCATCTTCTCTAGTACTATTGCCAACTGAAGAATAGGATACGAGTACTAGAGAAAGCGCAAAAAGAGAAGAACATGAAATTTTTATCCAATTCTTCAGCTGACTTGTATAATTTACTTGACCTATAAAGATCAATTGAAGAATAGGATACTATTACTAGCGAATACGAAAAGTTTACAAACGTGACATTTGTATCCTGTCCTTGGTTTGACCTATATGGGATAATACGTAGTAATAGCGAAGGTGGAAAAGCGACAAACGTGAAATTTTTGTCCTGTGATTATGAATGGGATTCTAGTATTAACGAAGGCGAAAAAACGCTGCTAATGTAAAATTTTTATCCATTACTGCAGTTGGCCTACGCAGGGTGTTTTCGTAAGACGGTCAAAAATGTGACAGGACATAGAGAATGCTCCACTGAACAATTTGAGGTAGGGAACCCGCAGTCCGGAAGCGAGCTTCAGGGGTTATGGAAGAAAACTTGTCTACCTCTTTGTTTAGCATTGTTGGTTTGTTAGGTTATTTACTAATAAGCGTTCAAGTTTACACGTTCTCTGCTGTTTATATACATGTACATTCTTTACTTCTTGCTAGGAAACAAGAAAGAGGAGCCTGATTGTTGGGAATTCATGATGGAGGATCTGTTTAATTTATTTGTCGATAAGGTGGCTCTGTTGTACCGTATTTAGACTGTCCCACGACAAAATGTGCTATGAACCAACGACAGACCTATTTAATACTCGGTGATATTCAGAGACGTACAGTAGAATAGGATGGTGCAGTACTGGCAAGACGTGCATCTTGTGTGTGGGGAAATACGTTGCAAACTCTCGCTGCCGAAAGGTTATACTGGGAACGATTTCCTAACAGGCATATTCCGCCACGACGATTGTTTATTTCTCTCGATCAACGAATTTTGGAGACTGGTTTCGTAGAAAGAAGAAACGAGGGACCTGGAA
Source organism: Schistocerca nitens (assembly GCF_023898315.1). NCBI lineage: Eukaryota > Metazoa > Arthropoda > Insecta > Orthoptera > Acrididae > Schistocerca > Schistocerca nitens. Next base: position 158,422,330 of record NC_064620.1, on the reverse strand, counting down.
ACATGAACACCACTCTCACATCCAATTTTGAAGTGGAGGTGTTGGAACGTGTTGCAGCGGACTCACTACGAGTAGTCGTCGTATTGCACGTGAAAGGGGTGCTTCACATGCTAGCGGGTAGCGAGTAGTCCACGAAAACTTTAAACCCATATCACCCACAACGTGTCCATGTAATGCTTGTGACTGACTTTGCTCCAAGGGTACTATTGCGTCAGTAGTTGCACATATCGACCAGCTATCCTCCAAATTTGTGACGAGGCCTCATTTGATTGAAATGGTGTTTCAAACAGCATGAATAGCCACGTGTGGGATGACGTATCCCTCACGCTGTAATAGCGACACACCATCATGGATGTTTTGCTGAGAATAACGGGGGGGGGGGGGGGGGGGTGGGGGTGGGGGGGGGGCTTCAGCATTGTAAGCGACAATCTCTTTGGCCATATCTTCAACCTGGTCGTCTGAGTGCCACCTGTACTTAAGGTTCTCTCAAAGTGTTCTACCTCAGTTGTTGGAGTACGCAGCCTTGGCTGTTCGTGAGAGGATGTGGATGCTACATGCAAGTGCACGGCCTCACTTCAGTTTGGATGTTTGGAGCCATCTCAGTGCTCTATATCCTGGTCGCTGCATTGGAAATGGAGGTCCTATTCCATGGCCTGCTAGGTCACCTGACCTGAATCCACTTGATTATTTCTATCGGGTCACTTACGTGTGAGACCCCATTGTATGCGGACGTGCAATTAGTTGCCAGAATTACAGCTGCCCGTGTTGTGATTGAAAGACGCCAGAGATATTTGACTGGGTGCGTCATAAATTGTTCGCCGATGTCATGAGTGGGTTGAGGCTGATGGCCGTCAATATCAGCACATTTTGTAAGTTACAGGAGAAATGGTACATTCATTGTGTCAGTGATAGTGTTTGCAGTTAACTGTAACTATTGTAAATAAGAATGTATACAGTAGTGTGATTTTAATTCCTATTAACCTCATACGATGGCTTCTCCAACTCCCGTTTCCCTGCCTCAAATTGTTCAGTGGGGCATTCTGTATGTCCTGTCAAATTTTTTACGCCCTTACGGAAACACCCTGCATAGACCAGTGGCAGAGTAGGATTCTGATACCAGCTTAGGCAAAATAGCAAAACTGTAAAGTTTGTTTTCTGCACTTCAGTTGACCTTTATTTCAGCTGACCTATACAGATCAACTCATCAGAAGAATATGATATTAGTACTAGCGAAGGAGAAGAAAGCGATAAACCTTAAATTTGCATCTTGTACATGAGTTGGCCTATAGAAGTCAGCTGAAGAATAGAGTACAACGTATAGCATTCGTAGTTCAACTGAGGTAAACAATGCCATTTTATGTACATCGCTTTTTTTGTTTTCGCTAGTACTAGTATTTTACTCTTTACTTGACCTATATACTACAGGATACAAATCAAGTACAGAGGAAACAGCGACAGGAACGACTCAGTTTCAGACAAAGATATAATTGGAAACATGTACACAAATGATTTAAAATTACCACAAGTGACAATAATCATTCACAAAATCTCTCTCTTAATGACATATTCATTTATTTTTATCTATGATTAAGATTCAGAAGGATTCAGGTTGCAGTAGGTACTGGGAGATGAAGAAGCTTGCAAAGTATAGAGTAGCATGGAGAGCTACCACAACAAAAACATATGGCACTTTGTCACTAAATATATAGCCGATTTTTTATCGGTAGCTCATGAATAATCCCACTAATACCCATGATTAATATATGACGTCATTGTGCAAAACCAATGAGTCGAATCCCATTCTTCTGTTGGCGCATGCTAGCAGCGTGTCTCTTAATTCATGTGATTTCTAGTGACCTTTCGCAAAGAAGTGATGCTGCTACCACATACTGTAATGGAGTAGTTGCCTGTTGGCGATTTCCTATATAGATGGACTGTATTTATATATATGGACTGTATCTATTTAGAGCGCTTCTAAAAACCTAAGTCTAGCATTCGCCTATCCTAATTATCGTCACATTTCATTCTGCTTTTTGTACTACCCTAAATATTTGTACCATGTGACGAGACGTGCTCAATACGTTCAAAACTATTTTTGTGTTCACAGGGAATCGTATTATTTATCTTTGTTATAGGCACAATCACTTTTATCCGTATTTAAAGAGAACCATTATCGATTTTGTCAAAAACTTTCTGTACCTCTGCAGGACTGCCGAACGAAGATACTTTTCTGCAAGAAAGAAAATTTTCAGATAACATTCTTGTACTGCTTCTGATCCTTTTTGAGAAATCGCATTTCTATACTGAGACCGTCAGAGGTCTTACAACGCTTTCTTGGCGATCTCTCGATGTTTCTTTCATTTCTGTCTAACATCCGACAGCCAGTAGAACGTGTTACGCTGTGTTAGTTACGGCAAACACAAGATATGTGTCTAGTGCATTCTCTTTTCTTATTTTAGTCTTTCTCGATGCTGTTTAATGTTTCGAAATTATTGCGATTTACACGGACATCAACATTGTGTGTCTGGCTGCATTTGTGCGTATTTTTTGCAGTTATATTCTTATGAATCTCAGAGTTATTGCCTTTTGAGAGCTGTTTTATAGCTTTAACCGCAAAACATATACCAGTCAGAGGAAGCAGAGACGAGTCGCTACAGTATTAACGAGAAACTTTTAGAATTCGACACTAGTAATGTTCCTTTGTCTCCTGCTACGTTCTCAGATGGTATGATCAGTTCTATTTGGTAGCTTCAGAAAGTAATGAAATTTGACCGACCTCGGTTTCTAGCGTCCAAACAATGGTGACCATTTCTGAAAGTCAGCAACTAATTAACAGAAGCACAAGACAAGACGCATCTTGTGGTTTCATGTGCATATTGTCATAATGATTAGATTAAGAAGTCTTCTTAGAACTCACACCCTATTGTGATTTCATACTTGATGACTGCCCAGCAGCCTACAATGCATACGCTGTCATTGTATTAGATTAACGTGTGAACTCAGGTCAATACTTGAAGTGACTATAAATCTTTCGTCACAGATGTTCCGAAGGCTCTTCGGCGCTTTCTGCCTCCGCTTTCGGGGGGAGTCAGATGATGAGTCTTTCGAAGACCTCATAGATGAAGATTTAATTGGAAAGCCAGAGGTGAGAAACATCGAGATATATTGAAAAAACTGTAATTATTATTAGGAGTATGAATTTTCTACTTAGTAAGACAATTACCATACATTACATCACAAATTACCATCACAAATACTGAAAGTTACAAGTCTATCTTAGTTATTCGAAGAACTGTCAATCTTCGTATAACAGCTGCCTTCATACGTTCGTATAAACGAGTTTCTAGCATCAATCAAAGGAAGAATCGATGGACTGCCTAGATAGTCGTTTAATGAGTACATAGTACCCAGCAGTCAGATAAAAACTGCTGTTCATGTCTGCACTTAAGTTCCAATAATCTCGGACACAATAGATGTTCTGCACCATATTACTTATTGAAGTCACGTTTATTCACACGTACATTTTCATCAATATAGTAAAAGGAGTGAGAAGCGGTATGCTGATAGTAACATGTAAAACTTCAAGATCTGGCAACAAACTAATTCGCGGGGTATTTCACTTAGATCACTAAACCACTTACAACATATTTTCCATCTCGACACAAGATAAAATGCTATCGATATTCCCATCATATTACCATCTGAAAATGAGTCCAACGATGAGCAGCTAAATCTCAGGTTTTTTGATACAATAATTAAAAGTTGCAAAGCTTCCAAATTTGATAACATTAATGTTGCAATAGTTTTTATTTTATGCATAAATAAACACTCAGGAAATATTATGCTTTAGATAAACAGTAGAAAACATGCTAGTAACCACAATAAAATAGATTGTGACGGTGGCAACAAATCTCCCACAGAGGATGAGCGCCCCGCGTTGGCGGCTGCGCTCAGACGAGGACGAGTTGGTGCTGCTGGCAGCGCAGGCGGAGAAGACCCGGCCACCACCTGCTGCTGTTGACGTAGACTGCGGCAAAGTCATCGGGAAGGTAAGCTAGCAGTGTGGCTGTCACTAAGGGTGGGTGCGACACACTACCAACAGGTTAGGGGGCGACGAAATTCCAGACCAAGCTCTGATATTACACATTGGTGAATCATGAAGCAACCCTCCCCCACCCCCTCGCTCTGTGCACCCCACCACCACCTCCCCATTTCAAGCTCATACAATGTTGCGAAGTGACGTTGATAAATAATCAAAGTAGAGGCGTTCTTCTAAATTACCGAAACACGAAGAATTATTACTCAGGACTTTCACGGACCTGTTCAGTGCATGAATCTTACATTTCTTACCGTTGTGATATAGCTGTAGATCGGTAGCTAGTGCCCAAGTTAGCATACTCCTTGGGAGGAGCTTACTTCTTAGTGATTTTATTTCCTGCGAAATCTCCAAAACCGACAATTCCGTGACACTACATGCGCATCCGCAACATACTATCCTCTTCTAATGAAATATAAAGAACTCATAGCTCCACTAATTTAACTGAAATACAAATCCAAATCTCCCAGAGTATAATCACCTAGGAAATTTGATTTTCTTATGCTGTTTGATACTGAATCTTTTCACATTTGTCTCACGACTCATAGCCTACTACTAGTAGACATCAAATGGTATCCTTAGCGTATCCTTAGCGTACAGGGTTCTTTCATAAGACATACGCATTTTAAGACTACTACAATGTTGCACAATACTAATTAGGCTGAGAGATCTTGTCATCGTTCACGAATACGTTTGGAGCACTTTTCTTTTCTCTTATCAAATAAAAAAACAGAACAGAAACTGCTTATGTATACTTTTCGTGTCAAAATAACCTTAGAGAATCTTTGATACTATTGTTATGTGGGTAAGGTATAAGTATTAACGCAAAGAATTGTTTTTCTGTGCAGGTGAATGACGCTTGGCTAATTGTGACCACAGCCGAGATCCATGAGCCTCCAGCGACGGTGAATGAGGAGGACATCCCGCCGATACCTCGCCGCCGCAGAGGGTGTCGGAGGTGCTGGGCGGAGAGAGTCGGGGCGAAGACCGTTGTGAGCCCACATGGTGGCCGGGCTCACCGCTTCACTACCCACTAAACGTATTTCAAGGACGGCAGAAGACGAGGAACTCCAGCTGATATCTCGTCACTCTGGATAGTGTGGGAATTGCTGGGAGGAGAAAGTTGGGGCAAAGACTGTTGTGCTCTTACACCTTGAGCGAGGACATTGGGCAATCAACCAATAATTATATTCATGAGACAACAAGGAGGGTAGATGACGAAGTACTCCCTTCGATGCCACGTCTCCAGATAGGGTGTCACAGGTGCTGGGTGAAGAAAGTTTTGTGTTTGCATGGAGTCTGTGGAGAATGGCTCACCAACAAATAAACATATTCATGAGAACTGAAGCCCATTAGATAACGAGTGAGTCCCGCCGATGCCACATCGCCAAAGTTGGCATCGGAGGTCCTGGGTGAAGAAAGAATGACAATTTTGTGCTGTTGCATTATGGGTGGAGATACAAGCTGACCGGCCTAAAAAAAATAGTGATGAGACATGAAGCCACCAGATAACGAGTGAGTCCCGCCGATGCCACATCGCCAAAGTTGGCATCGGAGGTCCTGGGTGAAGAAAGAATGACAATTTTGTGCTGTTGCATTATGGGTGGAGATACAAGCTCACCGGCCTAAAAAAAATAGTGATGAGACATGAAGCCACCAGATAACGAGTGAGTCCCGCCGATGCCACATCGCCAAAGTTGGCATCGGAGGTCCTGGGTGAAGAAAGAATGACAATTTAGTGCTATTGCATTATGAGTGGAGACACAAGCTCAACAGCCAATAAACATTTTGATGAGTCATGAAGCGCATCAGATAACGAGTGAGTCCCGCCGATGCCACATCTCCAAAGTTGGTATCGGAGGTCCTGGGTGAAGAAAGAATGACAGTTTAGTGCTATTGCATTATGAGTGGAGACACAAGCTCACCAGCCAATAAATATAATGATGATACATGAAGCGCATCAGATAACGAGTGATTCCCGCCGATGCCACATCTCCAAAGTTGGCATCGGAGGTCCTGGGTGAAGAAAGAATTACAATTTTGTGCTATTGCATTATGGGTGGAAACACAAGCTCACCAGCCAATAAACATAGTGATGAGACACGAAGCCCATCAGATAAGGAGTGATTCCCGCCGATGCTACGTAGCCAAAGGTGACATCGGAGGTCCTGGGTGTAGAAAATCGGAGTGAAGACCGTTGCGCAGTTGCATGGTGGGTCGGGACACTCGCTCACCAAGGGGCAAGAAGAACGATAGTTGACGAGGAACTCTTGCCGATGTCACTTCGGAAGAGAGATGTCACAACCATGTGAATTAAACATGTCTAAATTCTATAAATATTTGAACTGAGTAATACAATAAATTTATGAATGGTATATCTCTGGATTTCTTACTTTATATGTTCGTGTGTTAACTATGTTTTCTTGTCACTCTGCTCTCCTTTAACAGATACTGAAATAACTATTAAAAGTTTCACCAAGTATTCATGTCTCTCTCTTTATAAATGTTAATGCACAGAGAGAAATATTTAGCAGTGTTACCTCTTTAGATGGGGATCTCACACGCCCTATTATACGTGAACTGCGCAATTATCAATACATAGGCTACCCTTATTCAACGGAAAATCACAAGTAAATTAGAGGTCATTTGGTTCGCAACTATTGGTCAAAACACACAAATGATATTTTATTTTAGTGTTAACAACTTCTTCCCAGTGGTGCTCTGTGCAACAATATATTTACATAAATTCCTCTGATACTGAATTAGCAGTAAATTAAATTGCTGTGTATCATAAAGAAAAATCAATGGCGGGATTGTGTTATGTGCTCAGACACCCACACCAAAAGAGAAGCGTAGACAGAGGAGAACACTCTGAACATCGAGCAAAACATACTCGGTACGCTAATCTAAAAACTCTTCAACTCTTCGCTGAACTTAAATGATATGTTTCTGGACGTAACAAAAATTAACATTCCAATACAGTAAATAAAGATACGGTTCTGAAATTACAGTACACCTTATTCCTTCATGAGTCAGTTGCTAATGATGTGGAAAACCATCTTTAACACAAGATATATATTTCCCCATACACTGTTAATCGACAGCTCTTGTCACTCATGCTTGAAAGCTTGTTGTGTAGTCGCATGCAGTATATCACTAACATAAGTAAAAAATCGTTTTTAATATTTATTTTCGACATTTTGGAGATTATATAATTTTTGAAATGGTATTGATCTCTGTGGTGGAGTGATAAGATGCTGCACTGTAGTAAAAGCCATAATATTTTCAATTAATTTAAATACTGAAAACACATGGATTATGTAAACAACTTTTCTTTTACAATACAGCACGACGGCAATGAAAGACAGATAACAATAATTTCGATCAGAATGAACACAATAAGAGCAGCCCCAACGAAAAGCAGTTATTAAACCCACAGTCGGAACCAAATGATGATGCATGTAATTTAAAACAACTTTCCTACTGGCCGGTGGAGGACCACCTTATGGCGTCCTACGGTCTGCAGTGCCTTCGGGATAGTGCCCCCTGTTAACAGTACCCGCTGTGGGAAACCTACCCTCGTGAGCCGAGCGGGGGCAGGCTCACATCGAGTAACTTCCGGTCGGCACCACCCTTGGTCCACCCAATGTTTCATCATAGGACGTTTTAACAGAATCGTAAAACAGAATGGCATAAACAAGTATTGGACAAATTCCCTCAGCCCTTTAGATATTCAGCTCAGGCTATCTGCTCACCAAGCATATATCGATAAGATTGACTGATGACATTGCTATCGTCAGTGAACGGATTAACAGACTAACGACTACATAATGTGGACAGAGAGTAAGCCTAAGGAAGACGAAGATAATGAGAGGTTGAAAAATGAGAACAATGGGAAACGAAACATCTATTGGGGATTCAAAGTAGACGATGTAAAGGAGGACATGAAAAGCAGACCAGTGCGTTTGTGTCCCATAGAAGTCTACTACTATCAAATATACCCGATAATTTCATGAAGATATTTCTGAGAATGTACGTTTGGCGGAAAGCATTCTATCGTAGTGAAACACGGGCTGTGGTAGAGCGGGACAAGAAGGAAAACGGAGCATTTGGGATGTGATGGAACAGAATAGTGTGAAAATAATGTGGACTGAATACACTCCTGGAAATTGAAATAAGAACACTGTGAATTCATTGTCCCAGGAACGGGAAACTTTATTGACACATTCCTGGGGTCAGATACATCACATGATCACACTGACAGAACCACAGGCACATAGACACAGGCAACGGAGCATGCACAATGTCGGCACTAGTACAGTGTATATCCACCTTTCGCAGCAATGCAGGCTGCTATTCTCCCATGGAGACGATCGTAGAGATGCTGGATGTAGTCCTGTGGAACGGCTTGCCATGCCATTTCCACCTGGCGCCTCAGTTGGACCAGCGTTCGTGCTGGACGTGCAGACCGCGTGAGACGACGCTTCATCCAGTCCCAAACATGCTCAATGGGGGACAGATCCGGAGATCTTGCTGGCCAGGGTAGTTGACTTACACCTTCTAGAGCACGTTGGGTGGCACGGGATACATGCGGACGTGCATTGTACTGTTGGAACAGCAAGTTCCCTTGCCGGTCTAGGAATGGTAGAACGATGGGTTCCATGACGGTTTGGATGTACCGTGCACTATTCAGTGTCCCCTCGACGATCACCAGTGGTGTACGGCCAGTGTAGGAGATCGCTCCCCACACCATGATGCCGGGTGTTGGCCCTGTGTGCCTCGGTCGTATGCAGTCCTGATTGTGGTGCTCACCTGCACGGCGCCAAACACGCATACGACCATCATTGGCACCAAGGCAGAAGCGACTCTCATCGGTGAAGACGACACGTCTCCATTCGTCCCTCCATTCACGCCTGTCGCGACACCACTGGAGGCGGGCTGCACGATGTTGGGGCGTGAGCGGAAGACGGCCTAACGGTGTGCGGGACCGTAGCCCAGCTTCATGGAGACGGTTGCGAATGGTCCTCGCCGATACCCCAGGAGCAACAGTGTCCCTAATTTGCTGGGAAGTGGCGGTGCGGTCCCCTACGGCACTGCGTAGGATTCTACGGTCTTGGCGTGCATCCGTGCGTCGCTGCGGTCCGGTCCCAGGTCGACGGGCACGTGCACCTTCCGCCGACCACTGGCGACAACATCGATGTACTGTGGAGACCTCACGCCCCACGTGTTGAGCAATTCGGCGGTACGTCCACCCTGCCTCCCGCATGCCCACTATACGCCCTCGCTCAAAGTCCGTCAACTGCACATACGGTTCACGTCCACGCTGTCGCGGCATGCTACCAGTGTTAAAGACTGCGATGGAGCTCCGTATGCCACGGCAAACTGGCTGACACTGACGGCGGCGGTGCACAAATGCTGCGCAGCTAGCGCCATTCGACGGCCAACACCGCGGTTCCTGGTGTGTCCGCTGTGCCGTGCGTGTGATCATTGCTTGTACAGCCCTCTCCCAGTGTCCGGAGCAAGTGTGGTGGGTCTGACACACCGGTGTCAATGTGTTCTTTTTTCCATTTCCAGGAGTGTAGTTAAGTAATGAGGAGGTTCTCCGTAGAATCGGCCAGGAAAGGAATGTATGAAAAATACTGACAGGATGATAGGACATCTGTTAATACATAATGGAACAACTTTCATGGTACAACAAGGAACTGTAGGGGGTAGAAAGTGTAGAGGAAAAACGAGATAGGAGTTAATCAAGCAGACTGGTGAGAATGGCTCAGATGATTATGTTGGAAAAGGAGAGGAATCCGTAGTGGGCCGTAGGCGGCTTCGAGCCAGTCAGAAAACAGGAAGATGACAGGCGAATATCTTGCTCACGCAGTCAGCGGGGTTGAAAAATGGACGCTCCATGCCACCTTACAAACAAATCAACTATGCGTGCCACAACAGCATAGTGATTCACCTCTTGAAACCAATTTTAAGACATACATTCTTATTAAAAACCATAAATATACAAAAGTAACTGTACGCTGTCTGTGATCGTAAGGAGTCTTCTACTGATCGAGCTTCTATTGTGAATGTAGGCTGCAAATGCTGATTGTTATTGTTAGCCAAAGGGGAATCTGCGAAGGGTAATGCAAAGGAAGCGAAGCGGGATGTTATGTGAAGGAATAACGCTTTTTCACGAGAATTAACACCACAGTACATTCCTCGTCATACAGAATCAGCTGCCACGGTTTGGGTAGGGGGTGCTAAACCACACTCGTTGCAGCTCTGGCCTTGCACCAAATGACTTTGTACTCTTTCACTACCTTACATGCTTTAAGCATTGCCACTACGAGGTGTAGATACAGGTAGCAGTGGTTCCAGATGTTGCTAATAGATCCCTGTGACGTGGCATGCTATTGTCGTGTCCGTTTTTTATGGCTGTTGGAACCAATGGACAACCCATGTACATCGTCAGCTATGTAGCAGTTTGTCCATTACTCAGCGCAGTCTCTTCGCCGATTTTGAAAATTTCTTTCGGAGCACACCAAGCGTGTCATGATTAATGCTTCAGTTAATATGCGGCAGTTGACGCTCAAGAGCATGGCCTGAATCGAACGCCCGAGGAGAACCTGAGAAGAGTGGGGACGTACTACAAGCAAATATCTCTGCAAAGTGATCCCCCCCATCCACAGACGTAACAATGAAGGTGCCGCCGATATCTACACATACAAAATTTACACATTCGAAAGTAAATAAGTTAACACTTTTTAGTATCCATTACGGTTTCCTCTAATCAATTTCGAACTGACTTCCCATACACCATATTTCCCTCAAAAACTACATCCTCCACCTGAAAGACAATTATTACACACAGTCATATTTGAGAAACTGACAAACATTTCCGTGCTTCTGTTCTTAATTCCTTTGTTTATAACGGGTGATACAGCGGCAACTACCAGTTAGTTATTTTGAACCCGCATTACGTGTGTATCAGGAACGGCATTCAGACAGGCGAAATTCACGTAATCCATATAATATTCATCTCTGAGATTTGCGGCACTGTTAACAAACGGAATGGTCATTAGTTACACGGTATTTCTGAGCCAAGGTACAACTTACTTCTGCCGTACTTAATTAAGAAGCTCCTATCTTCCTTTGTGTAGTCAGCAGCGTCATACAGGTTTCGACACTCTCTGTTAGTTTAATCAATTAATAGTACTTAATCTATCGTAACTGGTTGAGAAAAGTAGGCTTATAATGTGTGCATCACCATCAGAAACAACGAAATTAACACGAGATATGAAACTATGAGGTGCGGAAGCAAAAGCGTTCGTGCACGGATACTTGGATATATATGCCAGAAGTAAGGTATATCTTGGTCCCAAAGTGCCTTGTAACTCATGACAAATACTCAAATTTTGTACAGTATGATTTAGCTTGCTAACAGTTGCCCAAACCTCTGAGAGGGAACTTATATCGATTCCGTTTCTATATAGCCTGGCTCGATACCGTTCCTGATACACATGTAGTGTAAGTTGTATAAAACGAATCAATAGGTGCAACTGAATCACCCAGTCTAAATAGCAGCCCAAAGCACTTTTGGCCCCTCTTAACGCTTTTGTAAGTGACTGTTCGGCCTCACGTGTCTTATGACATATCTACTCAGTGGCGCGATATTCTCTTGCTGCATTGCTATCCTGTAAATAATTGCCATCAACCTCTCTCCTTGTGGCAACTTTTAAACCTCAACATATTTTTTGCTTTACTTTACCACTGAAATCCATTAACTTGTTCCTGTGCATTAAATTACGTGTATCCGGTAATTACAAAGTGAATTCAAACTCAGTATTACGTTTTTAAACTATTCGAGAATTTTCAAACGGTCGGTCTCTGTAATGATACAGCGTTTGGAGTGCTGTACCATCCATTTGTTCCCACCACGCGACACATGGAATGTAAGTAGCTGTAGTTTGTTATAATGTTTAGATACGGTTAAATGGATTTTGAATTTTGTTGTTACCACTGGAATACTGGAAGAAATGTTCGTGTTTATTTCTGTTTCATGATACGAGTGGGGTGTGGCAGTGGCGGAATGAAAGGTCTTCCCGTCGCCACACAATCAGAGTTGCAAACCATCAGAAACGTGACAACGACGGTCAAGATCGAAAGAAGATTTCTCGAATCGACTCGCCCAACCTTACCGTAATAGTGGAAAAAAAGTAGAATTTTACATACTGAAAAAGATTTTGTATGGAATTGACATTGTAAAGATCGAGAGAGGTCATGTTCAGCTTTAGTCATGAATGGGTGCACATTTACTCATCCACGTTGTTAAATGCTTGATAAGTGGCTATATATAACTGTATGATTTCACTGTAACAAAGAGGATAATGAGTGAAGTTATTAATTTTGTAGGTGTTTAGTTGAAAAGTTTATATGAAGATAATTGTTACGAACTGAGTCCGAGTGGAATGTATTTTGGACTAAGTAAAGTCGATTGTTTAAAGTTGAAGCGAGCTTAATGAAACGGAAGATCGAATTATACAGGATAATGCTATCTTTGGAATATTTAATGCTCGGACGTGATATTTTATAGACTACATCTCACGCCAATTAGGATCCTGGGATTTTCTTTAGCAGGCATACAAAAGATAAAGCTAATTTCATAACATTGTAGAAACGAGGATTTAGGAAATTACGGGCGAAATAAGTTTTCAATTGACAGTTACATATCAACAGACAAAGATCATCTTTGTACTTGAAGCGCAGCTGTGGCGTACCACATTACTTAAGTCGCTGGATATCATAAGTCATGTTAAACACAATTTTGAAGTGGAAAGTCATACTAACTATGGAAAAGTGTAAGTTGAAACTAGTCTAAAAGCCAGTTATTCCTTAAAAGTGAAACTTCGTGAGTCTGTACTTTTTTTTAGTGGAAAGTAATAAACTGTTCCAACATTAAATGTTATTACGAATAAAGATCAATTGCTGTGGAAACCTGACAGAAAGTGAATACCTTTGGGTTACTATGTCGGCAAAAAAATGAACCAAAACCGTGAAAAGAAAACTTTTATATTCATCAATACTACTAAACCTACTACTATCAATGCGCTTATACCATCGACGTTCCACCGTGAAAACTGAGCCGGCATATTGATTACATCTTCGGAAGTATGCAGTATACGTCAGCTACAGTTTGTGCTTTGATTTATAGCAGTAGCATATCGTAACTGACAGGTTACACACGTTTTCGACACCAGTCAAGAAAAGTTGCCATGCCACTGTATCTTGTACTTACTTTCTTATACTTTCAAACAGTTGCTGCGGATTTGGATGGGATTGGAGACTGATTGTGTGTTGTGCAAGCACGGGCTTATATGTGGCCTGTTTCTTAATAAATTACAACACCAGAGCACATACGAATACCAAGTCTTTGAACTCAACCACACAGAATAACTATAATCTTATTAAAAAAGTGGGCAACAGTACGATACCGTATAACATTCTCTAAAATATTTCCATGCTTGAGGTAAAAATAAACGATGCTGCTTATACCCACAAAGATTTCACGGAAGGACATAAAAAAGACCGAATAAATGCTCCTTCCTGTACATAAGTTTCGAAGAGTACACAAATACAAAACAACTGCCTGCAAATAACTTTACAAGGGCAATAAAATGATAAAAGCAGACTGACTTACTGTAATTATATACAAGCTACAAATGCCAATATCAATTACATTCTAGAGAAATCCCAAGAGTGCAGTTCAACCACATGGAACTAAATCACTGTTCCACCAACAAGACAAACGGAATACAATAACCATCGCCAATGCACTAACTCTGTATAACGGTTTACCCCTATTTTCAAACCACAATCAGAATGGCACATTACATGACACCATATTCCCCCAGGCAAATCCATTTATAAACAGTTTTAGCACAGTCAAATTCCTCAATACCTCTCTGTGCTATTTTACACACCAACCGTACGAAGCCGTTATCTTCTCTCTCAGCACTTTCCGTAGCACAGTAATCTAGTCTGTCAAACTTTGACAACTACAAGTGCTTTACAGTAGCAAATACGGTACACAGAAGCACCAATCACTTTATGCTCTGCTCTGCCTCGCTGTAACTAGACTCTCCACCGTCCTTCCTCTTGGTCTATGACCTGCCGTTTCCTTTTGGACGTCGCAACCCGAGCCCTGTTGCACGAACATCTCAAATACTTTGGTTTTACACCATGTCCTAGTGCCCATTATTTCCTCTCAAATCTGGATTTTCTTAACGTTTCAACGTTACACTCTGTCTTAGAAATCATATTCATATTCACCGTTTCCCATACACCACTTCTACTTTGTTCAGTGCCTGCTGAAGGTCCCGTAGAAGGCTAATACGAATTTCAACTTCATCAGCCACTAACACAATAATTTTCAATACAGACCAAAACACTACCAATGTTAACATTATTATCTACAACAACATTATTGTATTACACAATCATAACTCTAATTCCACAAAACATCATATCACAATCAAATGTCTAGTTACTGTGTCTGTCGCCATAAGTGTGAGTTCAGTTTTAATAATATCCAACTTACTATCCAAAGGCATTAAGTGTTACATCAATCGTTACATTTATTCAGCATACAGAACACAATACAGCACAATGAAGCACTGTTTAGATCTCAGGCACTACCAAAGTAACAAGAAAAATTCTTCATAAAGTATGTCATAATGCAACAGATGTCGTAATATCAACAGATATGACTTGCTCCTAAATTAAAAAAACAAGTGTCACTGGTGTATACAACATAATGCTTGTGTTTTAGATACTTGAAAATGGCCAAAATTGCACAGTTGTACACGAAACAAAGTGAACGGCAGGTGAAGGCATCGTGAAACTTTTCAAAACGTTACCAAATTTTTTGATCCCCACTCCCACTGCTGCTGAACAGACAAATAACGAGGCGTGTTACTATTGTATTCTGAACCAGTTCAGATATTTTAAAGTTTCAAGTCTCCAGCTTGTCAGAAAGTAAGTTTAAATAGATAGCAAAATTTGTACCAAACAGACAGAAAGACAAGACAACAACATAATAAAAACGTGAAAAGAGTGGATACACTGGATTAGGTTTAACACACTGTTTTATTTACGAACAGGAGATCACCAGAACTAAGTCCTATTTCATGGACCATTTGTGGTGTGAGCATCAACAGCTCATACATCTACAAATTTTACCATACAACCGCTGAAAATGTTATACAAAGTGATTTACATGGAGAACCGGTCTAGGAGAAGATAAAGGACACATAGTAGCAGAACCCTATGGTCTGAATCCTCCGCCATATTGTAGTTAGGCTAAAAGTTGCTATCAGTTAGCATTTGATTCAGGATTAAGTACCTATTTCTGGAAATAAACTTAACATCACGACAACAGCGAGTGAAGAAGACTTTTCAGATATGATTGAAATAGTTTATTAGAAGGCACCAACATAACCATCCGTAATAGTTGCATTGTTCTCTAAGCTATAAAATGTACACTCTCTCTTACGGTTCATTTCTTGAAAATTCCCGAATTTGGGGAGAAAAAATGGTACAGATACAGAAAAACTCTTTATTAGAAAACAAATCTGGCAAAACTTGTCAGTCTCCAACCTGAGATGATCCAAGTACTCATCAAGAAATTGAACATCATACGAACCGAATTTATGGAAAAAGGTGGGTATGTGTCATAGATGTTAGTAATTTAAGTTGTATGCATTGTGACGTGCACTGTGAAACTTCCCCTTTAGATCACAATGGTGTCCACGTGGATTTTTCACTTTTATATCCAAATGCTGGTCAGAAATATGACATTAAATTATCTGCTTGTATAAGGCATCTCTCTCCAGTGACTTAGTCATTCGAATCTTTTCGTTAGCAAGTCAATCCACATTATATGCAAGCTTTCTAGCTGAAAGAGCAACCACGTCCCAGAATTATCCCCAACACATGGTTTAAACATACCGTTTGATAGGCGATGCAGCATTCAGTATATGAAGTTCTGTGAAAATGGTGTGAGAGATATTAGGATCTCCTTGACAATGCGCCACAGGAACTAGTAAGCACTTGAAGTCAGTGTTCACAAGAAATGGGAATCGTTCCTGATGGTGCTCACTTGTAAACGTAGGTAACTTTTATCGTCAGTAGGCATTCCCATTCGAACCAGTTAATGCATCAAGCAGTCAGCCATATGTCTTTCGAAACACTCATGCTTCGTAAATTGTCTGAGTCAGCTACAGCAAAAATGCTCCATGGCAAAATGTTTCTACCTTTTGGCCTATAGTAAGCTGTTCATGTTTTTGATCTAGACAAAGTGATGCATCTCACCTTCGGCGATCAATTAGGTACTTATGACAGTGAGTGGCTAATTAGTAACATTATAGGATTCGACTACTTAATGCTTTAGATCCATTAGCCCCATTTCCTTCTCATGTATGTCATCAATGTCAACCCAGTAATTAGTGATCGTCTTCTGGAATCTTGGCAGGCCTAGGTATTCTGACAGAGAACCATATGCCTTTGGAGTTATAATACCTACAAACCATTGGATGTCTTGTAAGTATGTATCTGTAAGATGTGTATTCGGCGTGTAGTTTCTACCTCCGAACGAAAAGATCAAGCGAAGCAATATTCATCGTCCTAATCTAGCATCTCGACGTCATACATGCATTTTTAGCTTCAACATCTGGAGGAAATGGAGCACCCATCAACTCGATAGAAAACATGAGACTACACATCATGGTGGAATACGTGGCTGGGTGCCTTAATGGATCTTAATATCGGAAAAACCCTTCCGTGTGTCACATCTCAGTAACAGATCCGTAACTTCCCCATTTTTGCGCGATGCTTTTTCCTGCAGCATTATTAGTGACATAAGTAGGGTGGGACAGCTCACAATACAGAACTGTCCTGCACCTGATGGTGTTATACAGTTAAGTGTTGATCGTTTTATGGAGCACCCTTTCCAACAATGCTACGCAAGCACGAGAAGAGGTAGCAGGATCTTAAGATCCAGCACTGAAGTTATCAATAACTGAGTGCAAAAACCTGTCTCTGAAAGCACCAGAAGCTACAGAGTAGTGTAATGTGGCTGGATATTGGTAAACAAGAGAGGCTGTGGGGCTGCTACAGCTAGACACTGGATGAAGTGAAGGAGGCGTCTACGGCACAGCCCTGCTACTGCTAGGCCGAGGTGATGCAGACGTCGACTGCTGCGTCGATTGCGGACCCGTTCGTGGTGTTGAAAGGCCACCTCTTGAAGCTCCCAACACTCCTTCTGCAAAGGAAGAAGAAGCGAAATTGGTGCACACACAACCATTAGACATATAGAGTGAGAAGGCAAAATATAATGACCACTGCACACAGGAATGTTCGATGTCGACTGGTGGCGTTACAGAAAAGTGATACGGTACGTAAAGTATATCAGTGGATCAAAAGCAGTTGGGGATTCAATACGGGTATAATACAGGACAATATACAAACATTTCGAAACGAACAATGTGGACAGAAACTCGCAGGTCTAGATACCACCTGTCCTGGCGTGTGGAAGCTAGCCAGACACTTCTCCAAGGAGGAACATTACATTAACACCCTACAAGTAACAGACGGCTCAGCTAACTCCACGATGGAGGAGGCAGAGCTTACGGCCACCACATCTGCAGCGTCTTTTATGCCGAATCGGGCAATGGGAAAGACCAGTCCCTCCAACAAAATTACCGACCCATCAGTCTGCTGCGCACGCTCAGCAATATCTTTGACAAGGCAATACTAAAAAGCATCACTAGGGCACTACATCGCCGACGCCTTAAGACCGGAGCAGTTCGTATTTAGGAATCACCACTCACAACACAGCAACTCCTCCGCGGAGTCGACCATAGAAAACATGGCTACAACATGAACAAAGCTACCGGGGCCGTGTTCCTGGACATCGAAAAAGTTTTCGACCGTCTTTGGCACAACGGCCTTATACGCAAACTAAGCGAAGCTGGTTTTCCGGACAGACTCCTACGTCTCATACACTCATATCTCACGAAAAGATGTTTTAACGTCGACGTGCAGATCAGACAATCGACACAACACGGTATCCAAGCTGGAGTACCAACGGGATGTATCCTAACGCCCATCTTGTTCAATATGTACATTAACGACTCCCAGAAACACAAAACACAATGTCAGCCATCTACGCGAGTGACACAGGCGTCCTTCGGCAAGAGTGGAAACCGTGCAACGTTAATACACGACAACAGTAGTCAATCAGAACTGCCGATCCTTGCTTAGAACGATGGCGTATTAAAGTTAATTTCGACAAGTGCAAAGCAGTTCTGTTCACACGCAGACTGAAACTACTGTGCAAGCATCAATACTGTAAATATGTAACACAGCTAGACGTGCACAATTCGTTTCCGAGAGAACGTCAGATATCTCGGTGTTTGGCTGGACTGGAAACTAAGACGGGGGGATCATATCAAATATGTTGTCAAAAGAGCGCACACGGAGCACAAAAAACTCTACCCAATGCTAAACAGGGAAAGTACAATGAATAGGAGTGTGTCGATATCCATATGCCGCAATCCTTCGTTCGACTTTCGACCCAGTCTATCTCCACATGAGAGCTTGTTAATGGTTAACTTTAACCAGACGTACGCAAACATCGCAGTACCCATACCCTGCGACAATTCACTATAGTGAAAAAGGATCCTTATGCAGAGATGCCAGTAGACATTTTGAGTTGGCCATCATGGCACTGTGGGTTTGGGTAAAAAAGAAAAAAAAGGATGGGGAATCATTCTAGCGACGACACGGTCCTCTAATGTGTAAATATACTGGCATGAGCGATTTTGACAAAGGTGATAATATGACTACCCAGATATTGTGAACGTGTATATCGGAAACGGTGTAACTGACCGAATATTCTAGTGCTACAGTAGTGAGGATCTATAGAAATTGACAGCATGGAAGTGAAACAAGCATAAGGGGTGGACGTCCACGACTTTTCACAGAACGTGAGATTTGGAGGCGTGACTGGTCTAGGTGGAGATGGCGAGCTGCGGCGTCTCTGCTGGAAGAGAAAATGCTGGCTCACGCATAAGCTTTGCAGAGCACACAGATCATTGCACATTGTTGAACAACAGCAGACGATCCCTACGTGTTCGCATGTTGGCCCATCGACATCGTCAGTTACGACTGCAGTGGCCACGGGATCGCCAAGATTGGATCCTGGATCAATGGAATCGTATCGCCTCGTCGATGAATTACATTTTTGCTACACCAGGTCCACAGTCATCTCCACAGACGACGTCATCCACTCGAACGGCCGTTCCAGATGTGTGTATTGCCAAGGAAGCAGGCTGCTGGTAGAAGTATTCCGCCATAGGAGACATTCTGATGTGCTCACATGAGACCTGCGATGGTAATCGGAGATACGCTGACAGCTGTAGACCATCTGCACCTCTTCATGTTTGATGCCTGTTGGGTCATCTTCCAGCTTGTTCATTGTTCGTGTCAAAAAACCAGTACCGTGCTAGAGTGATTTGAGGAGCATGATATTGTACTCACGTTGATGTCTTCGCCACGAAATTGGATTCGTGTGAATCCAATGTAACCCATTTGTGTCGCTATAGGTCGCAATCACCACGTACATAATTCAGTACCCTGATGTTTTTTGAGAAAATTACATGACTTGCACTCGGATGTCTAGTGCGACATACCTCGAAACACCTAACGACAAACTGTCGAATCCACGATAAGCAGAGTCGGAGCGTATCGCGTTGCAAAGATGGACCGACAAGTTATTAAGCAGGTGGTCATAAAGTTTTGGCTCTTCAGTGTAATCCACGAATAATGTCTAATATATGATACCTACTAGAAGTTTACTGGTGATAAGTCCTCTCAGGCACTCATTAACCTCAATACTTACAATTTTGTTGAGATTTGCTATAATATCTTTTGTTCAGCTTGGTTTCCACTTCCCTTGCGAAGTCAGCACAAGTGCATCTACAATAAAAGGAAAAACACTGTGTGCAGGCTCGTTAAAGATTATTTTTCCTGTCATAGATGAAGTAGTAATATGAACTACTACTCATGTAGCTGACTCTCGGCGACTGTCGTCATCTTACAAGTGCTCTGAGTACAAAAAGTTGGTCCGGTTACTTTCGGTACTTCATCCACAATCTGGTCGAAACCACACGACCACTGAGTGGAAAACGGCGTTACCTCACTGTCGATGGCATGTATGAGATTATCAATAATACCACCGAAACTCCGGTACATATGGGTGGAAAAACATGTCGTAGGTGCTTGTTGTGAGAGATCACTATCAATCTGTTCACCTACAGGATACAAAGGAACGTTGCATGCAAACGCGAAAAATAAATTAGGCGCCAATAGAAAAAAAAAAAAAAACATTTGCCTTCATGTAACTCATTCGTAAGAAATGAAATTGCCTCATCGTCAAAACGTGGTGATGGTAAGCTGTCAACGCCTGGAAAACAAGCATAATTATCAGTGCCACTGCCATCAGGCTTCACAGAAAGTTTCTCGTCTGAGAAGAGGGAAACGCGACGGGACCGTTCGTCACTGATATATATACAGTGGCGGCACACGCGTCTGCTTACTGCTACATGTGTACGGAGAGAGAGCAAATGTCACACAGCATGCTGCGTTCGTGCGAATCTAACAGAGTGCTAACGTTCGCACTTTTCGTGGGAGAAAGAAGCGCACCTGTACTCTCGTCTACATGTACCACTAACTTCCTGCTTTTTGTGAGAGCGATAGTGCATTCTAGTTCACACGTACGTCAACGCACCTTTCCATACAGCTTAGGAACTCCATACAGTACTTGTAATCAGACACATACTTTGGGAATTGCCGAGTGATATTAAGTAAACGTTTGCTATACAGTGACTGGAGTCCAGGTGATTTGTCGTGACCTAAGCAAGGTGGCTGATCTCGGCCTCTTGGAACCATGCTGATGCCTGTAAGAGCCTGCTGGTGCCTGGTCCTATGGTCGTCAGCGACAGCTGTATCTGCTCGAGACAGGTCTTCGTATCCATCTCCAAGAGCAGTGTAAACACTCAAAGTTAAAAATTTACCTGAAAAGTGTAAGTCAGCAGGTGGAAAAAATAGTAAGTCAATAAATAAAAACATAGTTTTTTTTAAAAAAAATGGTGTTTCATTTATTGGCAAGCTAGTTCATTAATCGTTGTACGTATTCTCAATACTTCATAAGCGCATATTGTCTGCAATTCGTCTGTAGCTGCTTGCGGACAGGGCATCCTTATGTTTCCACATTCCGGATAGGACATCTTCTCGCTGCCTTCGACGGAAACGATGTTGTCTTTAGGATCATACAATCGAATCGATGATATAATACCTTCATAAGCCACTCCTTCATTACCCCAGTGATTTGTGCGGTTATACAGTGTGAACCAAACCGATGTCTCTCAAGCTTTAGCAACCGCAAGCAGCTAAACGATTTAGGTGAAGCACTGATTATGGAATATCTCCTTAGTACTTGTCTGGCTTCAGAAATGCATCGAATAGAACTTCTTTGAACACAAATTGACGGCACTTATCGTAATACCATCTTGTGTCTACAACGATAGTCGCTCTTTCATGTATAACTGTGTGATACATTACATTATTACACTTTGTACAATTTCTGTTAGCGGCGAGTAGTTTATGAGATGATCGTGTAGTATTAATGCATACGCTGCAGTGACCAAGAGGAAGTTTTGCGATAAATCGCGCCCTGCTTTGAACAGTCCGTCACCTCCTTTCTTTCTCTTTTTTAGTAACACGTCTGACAGGATTCTTGCGGCCCGAAGTCCCAAAACGAATTCCTTTCCTGAGTCAACCTTTTCATCTCAGAGTAACAATTGCCACCTAAGAATTATTTGCTGCGTGTATTCCAATTGTTTCTTCGATCTACACATTGAACAGTAGGGGCGAAACACTACATACCTGCCTGATACTCTTTCTAATACGAGCCCTTCGATCCTTATCTTTCAGTCTTGTTGTTCCATCTATGTTCACGTATATTTATATATTAAACGTCTTTCCCTATAGCCGGCCGCTGGTGGCCGAGCGCTTCTGGCGCTACAGTCTGGAACCGCGTGACCGCTACGGTCGCAGGTTCGAATCCTGCCTCGGGCATGGATGTGTGTGTTGCCCTTAGGTTAGTTAGGCTTAAGTAGTTCTAAGTTCAAGGGGAATTATGACCTCAGCAGTAGAGTCCCATAGTGCTCAGAGCCATTTGAACCATTTTTTTCCCCTATATCTTAATTACATCTTTCCCCGAGTTTCGAAAATCTTGCTCGATTTCACATTATCCAACGTCTTTTACGGGTGACAAATCCCATGAACGTGTCTTTATTTTTCTTCAGTCATGCATCCATTATCAGCCGCAACGTCGTAACTACATCTCTAGTGCGTTTACCTTTCATTACTCTGATCTGATTATCATCTAACAAACACCAAATTTTCTTACTATTCTACAGTACATTATTTTTGCCAGCAAAGTGGATGCATGAGCTGTTAGGCTGATACTGCGATAATTCACGCATTTATCTGCACTTGCTGTCTTTGGAATTGAGTGGATAATGTTTCAGAAAGTCAGGTGGTATATCGGCAACATCACACGTTCTACACACCGACTTGAATAGCTATTTTGTTGTTGCTTCTCCCAATGATTATAGAAAATCCGATGGCTGATTCTGATTTTGGATCCTCTGTCTCTTCTCTCTCAACATCTTGTAACGTACCCTCTCTGTTATTGTTTTCTGTTTTCTTGTTATTGCTTTTTTTGTTATTGTAGTTGTAGAGATATGAAGTTTTTGTAGCGGTTTGCTTAGTCAGCCGTACTGCGGAATTTTTTGACATTAAATGGAGCCTGAAACTTGCGCAATAAATACTTCGCGTGAAGTGCGATTTCCGGCATAAACAAAAATTAATTGCGGAGATACAATCCACAGAATATTAACAGAAAAGCTTTAGAACAATGCGCACGACTGATTACACACATTCAGAGGGTACGTACACTCGCGTACGAGTGGTTGCGATCTGATGAGAAAGATGTATCTTAATTTTTTTTGTGTAAAATAATTACGTCGTAACACACTCGGAGATTGCGAACGTACAATCAGGGTAGAGGCACGTACTTTCTATCAATCCCCTTGGCCAGGGTAAAAGAATTGCAATTATTTAAATTTCAGAATATTTCTTTTTCAATCGGACTCCTATTTTTATACGAAAAGGTAGATTGCAGGTTCGGAATGTCTCGGCAAAAAACACATGGAAATTAATCTTAGCGGCCACCAACGGAAAGTAGTGAGCACAATCACGTACATCTATTGTTGAGCAGCGCCGTCCTAAAGATCGTCGCCTCCATCTAAAATTCGATTTCTCGAATGAGCAGAATTATTTGCACTCCATTGGTATGTATTTTGGCTTGATCTTGACAGAAATTATAAATAACATTTTTCATCATTTAACACCTTCATTTACCACATACCTAGACATGAAACTGTACAGTACGTCTTTACGCCAACACATCAGAACAAAAAGGTAGTTAATACTAGAAGTAATAAAAGAATCTCGAAATTAGTCCTTTGTCTCTCAATGATAAAGAAGTTTTTTAGAGTATTCCTCTGGTATGACAGTCGAACAAATTTTCTTCTTGTATCTTTGAGATTAAATTACAAAATTTTTTAGTTCCTTTTCAATCTGTTTTTTCTTCCATCACGTCATCAGACAGTACACCCCGTCACCGCGGCCTTCAATGTACTCTTTCCACCTATCCGCGCTCTTTGCAGCACCTTTGTCGAATTTTCATTGCACACATAATGTTACCGTCCGTACTTTTAGTTTCACCAAAGGTTGTGTTAATTTTCTATATGCTGACTCACTCATTTCGACAATGATTGATTTTTGGAATCATCACATTTTTCTATTAGTTCATTTTTAAGTGACTTGTTTTACTGTATTCCTGAATTTCCTGAACGATTTCGAACTTACTTCTTCCATAGAACAGCAGTATTTCTTCTGTTACTCATGATTTCTTCGCAGTGGTCTTCCTTGTACCTATGTGTTTTCTCCCAAAATGCCAGATTGCCCCTTTTAGAGATGTACATTCCTCTTCCACTGAACTGCCTACTGAACTATTCATTACTACAGTGTCCATAACAGCCTTAGAGAACTTCAAGTGTATCTCTTGATTGCTCTGTACTTCACAATTCCACCTCCTTCGTCACTGATATTTCCTGACTATTCTCTTAAACTTCAGCCTACTGCGCATCACTACTATAGTGCGATCTGTGTCTATATCGGCCCCTGATTACCCCTTATAATGGCATATATGGCTGCAGAATCTTCTCATATTAGGCGACCTTTTCCTAGTATACCTCCTGCTCTTCCTGTTCTTGAACATGGAAGTCACTATTACTAGCTGAAATTTATTGCAGAATTAAATTAGTCTTCCTCCTCTCTCATTACTATTTCCAAGCCTATGATCTTAGTAACCTGATGTTCTACTCCTTCCTCTACAACCGTATTCGATTACGGAATCACTATTAGATTTTCATGTCCCTCTACGTACTGTATTACTTGATGGATATCCTCATACACCCTCTCCTTTCCTTGATCTCCTGCTTTTGACAGTGATTTATGTGCCTGAAATGTTGTTGTCGGTGTGGCTTTGTTTTCAATATCGATGACCAATACCCTATCACTGAAATGTTTACAGTAACAGACTCTCGGCACTTCCTTCCTTTTCGTAACATACTACAGTTTTCGTCTGATATTACTCTATACTCGTCTGACAAGAAATCCTTGTCGTTTTCCATTCCAATACACTGACAACGTGGTAAGTAGACTTAGCGCCAACATTTCCGTGTTCAATTTTCTAATTTCTCAATCACATTCAGTCTTGCGGCAATCTATACCCTACTTCGTAGAATGTTGCCCTTTCATTAGTCTTCAGAAATTTTATCACGGTCACTTCCCCATAGGCAACCCCTCCCGAGATGGGGGTGGGGGTCCAATCCGGAATCATTTGCTATTGGCGTTATCATAGTGACAATTCTTCAGTTGCAGACCACAAGACCTGTGTGCACACATTACGCTTGTTTAATGCCATGGCTTCCGTGCCTCCTGCATCCTTGGGCCGTTGGTCTTAATCAATTTTCCGTCTTTTAGTGCCAGTTTCCCACCTCAAGGGCAAAGAGAGTGCGCTGACCCTCTGTGTCGCCAGTTCTGGGGTGAATTCTTATGCCGGAAGTCTTCAGTATCCATTACTAAGGATTTTTATTAAATATTTAGGCAGTGGCGAGGCTCGAACGCTGGACTCAAGACGTTCCTTTTACTAGTCAAATATGCATTCCCTAGCCATGGGTGGCAGTTATTTAAACTGTGCTGACTGTGGATCCACAGCCATCATCTGTCTCGTATGATATTCATTTCTGTTCCAGTAAAGCTAAGAGTTGCCATATGAAAAAAAATCGCATTGATTACAGTTGTCAATTTTGCTGAAATCCTTTTAGAGATACACTTTCCAGTCTGTTTATCGCTCTAGAATAACAGAGAGAGGCATTGCTAGCTGAAAAGTAGTCTTATATATCCATGCTAGCCGAGACGGCTGCGGAAGGATGGTAACTGTGGTGCTTTGTAAAGAAATTTGTCCAGCGCTATTTTATGCCCCTCTTCTCCTTATCCTAGAACGTACAAGCTACAATGAGTTTAACTTTGAAATAAAGTCAGCTCTTGATTAGTGTTCATAATAACAAGATTACTATCTTAAAAGTATGTCATCAAAATTTTGAATGGAATACATGCTCCGAAAGAGTTACCTACCAATCTGCCTATGAACCCTCCAGCATTTTTAGGGCATTCAGACATGATGTCGATGCGGCGACATATGTCTGGAGCATCAGTGTAGTTCTAACGTTTCTGATGCAGTCTATTTCATCCCCATTAAGTTCGCGCCTTAGTTCTTGAAACAGGGAAGTGAATGCCTTGCATGTAAGGTGCACTGTCTCTCATGTTGCCCTTTCCACGCATGGAAAGTTCTTGCTTGGAAGTGTCCGCCCATCTTGATGTTGAATAATAATTCGTATCTAATCCTTATCGTTAAACATTGCTGAGGCAGATGTTTTGTGAGAAAAACATTCTTGACTAATTATATGCTTCTCATTTTGATCGAGAGTTTCTAA
The DNA here is from genome assembly GCF_023898315.1 of Schistocerca nitens. Lineage (NCBI taxonomy): Eukaryota > Metazoa > Arthropoda > Insecta > Orthoptera > Acrididae > Schistocerca > Schistocerca nitens. The sequence continues at coordinate 158,396,002 of NC_064620.1, read as the reverse complement.
ATAGAGTGAAATCATTGTGAGGTTTCAACCCTAGTGATTTAGAAAACTCGAGCATCTTATGATCTGGCACATTCTGCTTTCGCTGGAAAGTGGCCTTCTGATGGCTGGGTCTGACGTATTTATATTTAATAGCCGCAATTATGCGTCCGATGAACATGTACTATAATGCCCTAACTGAGAAAAACGACTGTTTTTGCGTTCTTTTGTTTAATGATCAATTCTATATGGTCTATTGTGCGATCAGTCACTTTGAGATATTAGTTTACTTGGAATCTCTATAATTTTATAAACAACGCCCAACATAGGAACAACTGCATATAAAGTATGGACTCATCTGTCGTTAAGGTACGAATTACTCACGATATTACACTTGACTCGAATCATACTGTTCGGCAATATGTCCATGGGCTGATTCGACAGCTATATTTTGCCAGTATAATGCTCCCAGACTTGTCTGTTCGAGGAACCCATACCGATAAAATTGAACTTTCACGCGTAAAGTCCCTGTCTTTCTGTTGATTTTATCTCCGTTTTAAACAGGTTAACACTTGCATTTAGCTCAAATCCATTTACAAATCGTTTTCTGTGTGCAGTTAAATAGTTAGTGATATTGAAGCCAATCCCAAAGAAAGCAGGTGTTGACAGATGTGAAAATTACCGAACTGTCAGTTTAATAAGTCACGGCCTCAAAATACTAACGCGAATTCTGTACAGACGAATGGAAAAACTGGTAGACTTCGGGGAAGATCAGTTTGGAATGCGTAGAAATATGGGAACACGTGAGGCAATACTTACCCTACGACTTATCTTAGAAGCAAGATTAAGAAAAGGCAAACCTACGTTTCTGGCATTTGTAGACTTGGAGAAAGTTTTTGACAATGTTGATTGGAATAATCTCTTTCAAATTCTGAAGGCGGCAGGGGTAAAATACAGGAAGCGAAAGGCTATTTACAATTTGTACAGAAACCAGAAGGCAGTTATAAGACTCGGGGGACATGAAAGGGAAGCAGTGGTTGGGAAGGGAGTGAGATGGGTTGTAGCCTCTCCCCGAGTCCGCAGCTCGTGGTCGTGCGGTAGCGTTCTCGCTTCCCACGCACGGGTTCCCGGGTTCGATTCCCGGCAGGGTCAGGGATTTTCTCTGCCTCGTGATGACTGGGTGTTGTGTGATGTCCTTAGGTTAGTTAGGTTTAAGTAGTTCTAAGTTCTAGGGGACTGATGACCATAGATGTTAAGTCCCATAGTGCTCAGAACCATTTGAACCATTTGAACCTCTCCCCGATGTTATTCAATCTGTATATTGAGCAAGCAGTAGAGGAAACAAAAGAAAAATTCGGAGTAGTTATTAAAATCCATGGAGAAGAAATAAAAACTTCAAGGTTCGCCGATGACATTGTAATTCTGTCAGAGACCGCAAAGGACTTGGAAGAGCAATTGAACGGAATGGACAGTGTCTTGAAGGGAGGATATAAGATAAACATCAACAAAAGCAAAACGAGGATAATGGAATGTACTCTAATTAAGTCGGGCGATGCTGAGGGAATTAGATTACGAAATGAGGCACTTAAAATAGTAAAGGAGAAGTTTTGAATTGGATTGGGGAGAAGAGGAGTATGTGGCACAACTTGACAAGAAGAAGGGATCGGTTGGTAGGACATGTTCTGAGGCATTAAGGGATCACCAATTTAGTATTGGAGGACCGCGTGGAGGGTAAAAATCGTAGAGGGAGACCAAGAGATGAATACACTAAACAGATTCAGAAGGATGTAGGCTGAAGTAGGTATTGGGAGATGAAGAAGCTTGCACAGGATAGAGTAGCATGGAGAGCTGCATCAAACCAGTCTCAGGACTGAAGACCACAACAACAACAACAAGTATTAATACCACTTTCTCACTTTCTAGATTTGGTCATTATTTGCGTCAGTGACATTAGCTATGCTACTGTATATTTTCAGACTGTTAATGCTACACGCCACTTTTGATGTAGACCATGTTCTTCGAGAGTTACAGTAAACGACAGCGTATCTTGACCTCAATTGATGTGGTGACACGCATACTGCTTGTTTTTACGTAATTCTCTGGAGGCACGTCCCTAGAGATAAGAATTCAGCTATGGTAGTGTCAAGAATTGTCTGTGCGAATGTATCCCTCATAGACACATTACAAAAATTTGGGATTTGAGTTTTCTGGCTACTTTCAGCAGACCTATGCTAGTAAGCAATTTGTCTGGTAGAATTGCTATGAGCTATTCTTCATGCACAGCCCAACCTTTTCGCGTATGGTTTTAAATGCGGTCCTCTACTGATACCGAAGACCTCTATGACCATAATACGTCTTTTAAAGCCATATAGCACCAACCCTGCACTATGTGCATTTTTTCCTTTCATCAGTTATCGAACCAGGACTCCCAGTAAGAACCAATAGCTGATAGCCCTGGAAATGTAGGGATTAGAAACGGTATTATTACACTGCGTGTCTTGGGTGTTGTCAGAATCATAGCCGTTTTAATACCTCATTTTCTTCCTTCTTTCTGCCAAGAAGCACATTTCGCCGTTGCCACTGTTGACTTGATGAAGCTTTATACAAACATCCTGCTGTGTTTATTTTCTTCTTTAGTGTGCCATGAGCTTCATTCAGAATTTTCTTCAAGACTATTCATGCAACCAGTTTAAGTCTGGCACACATTGCGTTATCGACGACAAAAGCAGAAAAGCATTGTACTTAACGAGTGTCCCTTTTTTTGGTATGCATTGCAACGGTCTGTCTTCTAGTGTAAGCGATATCGTGCTCCTTGAGTACGCCATTTAGGACTTTAACTCCATAAATGTCACGAACTAGACGCATTTTCGTCTTCGTTCCAGATCCAAAAGAGTTGTACCCAGGGATATGAAGTTCGACTAGAAGATTAATGGGAATACCGCTCCCACCTCTATTGATATTTTTTCTAGTACTCATGTCATGAGACTGGATGATTTGTTGTTTCCACGAGCAATTATATATCAAATTGGGAGCTTTCACCCAGCTGTTGTGCTTCAATGAGAAGCCGAGCCACATCACTGATGCCTTTCTCCCTCGATGTCTTATGACATATCACATATATGGTTTCATCTAGGAGATCCCCGTATGGTCTGTCTAAATCTGCATTACTCTTTCGGTTAACGGAGTAAGTAGTAGCACTTATCTTCATCATCTTATTCTTTTCTACTACGATGTGATGCTGCTGGTTACTGGTTTCAACATTTCCGAGAAATAAACAGCTAGTTGCAACTGCAAAAATGTTAACAATTGTAACACCCATCGAATAGCCTTCCACTCCTCAATAACTTTACGCTGTTTTTACGATATACTGCTGAATACTACGTTGTATTTTAGATACCATACAGCTTGTAAATAGACTCTGAGACTACTGGTGATGACGATGGGAGTCATGTGTCTCAGCTGTCACCTCGATTTATCCACATATATCGGTTAGCTTTGTGTTGTCAACTCGGATTATCTCATTGACATATAGTTCACATTGCTGGAATACAGCATTCAACACCTCGACGTTTACAGCCCTCGTATTGATAAGAATTTCAGTTCCATTAATTTAGTGTTGATTGCCTCGAATTTTCTGGCAACGTGACATGTTGATGACTCCACTCTAGGCGTTCCCGTCTCTGAAAGAGTGTCAGAGGAAAACACACCGCAGGTCTCCTACAATAAAGGCCACTCTGCCTTCTGTACACCCAGATACAACAGGTCCAGGGGATGCTGCGAAGTTAGACGCCAGTTTCCGTGCAATACTGAGGCTGTACCGTCATGCACTTACAGAAAAATGACGGTCCTCTCTTACCGATGTTACACGTCGTCGACAATAGGCTAGTCTTCGGAATTCAGTTTTGGTTTCTATGTACCGACACCACATCCTAGAAACAACAGAACCATTTCCATTGAGCCATTGGGCAAAGTCAATTTGTGACTGTCCCGTTTCCATTCTTCCTATGGTCCTCTACCTCAGAAAGTCTGGTAGGCGTCTTCTCTGGGCGATACTGCACCGTCTGTGACTGGGTACACAGCGATCGTAGGTGTGGGGCTACCTGGCGAACACTTGACCGTTTGAGAGGTGCCATGACGTCATAGTTGGCGAGATTGTCCGGTGATCGTAATGCCATCTTCTGTGCAGTACGCGATCGTACAGATATTTCTTCACAGTTTGTAGGATTATATCGTAAATTAGACATAGGGTGAGGAAATAACTGTTTCATTTTTGACATAAGTGTATTTGTTTACAACTTTCTTCCAGATTGCTGTGAGTACCGGTAGATTAGATGAAAATATGCTAATGACTTAAGCCACGTTACCTACTAAGAAATTCTCGTTGGAATTTCTGGGATACAAAAATAGGTTAAGAAAGCCGTTTCACTCACTTCCATAGCACTGCAAATAGAAGACGCATACACGTCATCGTCAGTGCTCCCAACATGCCTAAACGTGGACAAAAAGTAAAACCAGAAAACTGAATACTCGTAATTGTTTTGTGGAAATTACGGACATTATTTTTCAAAAAATATACAACAGACGTCTTAATCAATCGTCATCATGTTATAACTCTCCTGTCTACTACTGCTGTACCATAACCTTAAAGCTGGAAGCAGGTTGTGTAATAAAACTATTTTATTAAAGCAATTATGGTACAACGCAACAGAGCAGTGTTACCCTCTGGGAGGAATTTTGTTATGTTTACCGTGTTGTACCTAATGGAGGTACCTTATCGGTAAATGAAAGTCAGAATTATGTAAATATTCGAACAGTAACAAACAATATTTTTGCATAGCTATACTGTTTAAAGAATAAGGAAAACGGTCGCCATCCTAATTAGGCAAGAGAAAGATTAACGTTCTCGTTTAAGCAAGTTGGTATAAGTAACTATAACGGGCAAACACAACCTAGTCTTGGCCACACGTGAGTGCAATGAACTCTGACACATACATATGTTTTAAGATCGAAGCTAACAACTGGAGCAGCACAAACACTTTGCAAAAATATAACAGATACCGAAACACACTATTACTTGCAGGGCTTGTTCAAACTGAACGGTCTTTGTAACATTACTAATAACATTCATTGCAGGATCATAAATTGGGGAATAGGTTAAGTTTCTCTCAGTTAAATACTTAACTATTTAAAATGAAAGTTAATTGGAATCCACTAACAGGTTGCTTCTCACTATCATTTGCATAAGAAATTATGGTTTTCATAATTAGTGATCTTTCCGTTACTTGTTACCAAGCATTAACACAATAGACAAACTGTGGATCCTGTTGTACTATTCATACGCACTTCTAATACACAAGAGAGACAAACACTTAGCAAACATGAGTATATAACGTTTCACAACTGCAGTTATCCACTTTTACTACAGTGAGACACAAAATTAACATTTATGTAAGATACTGACTCACCTTCTGCGATTTACAACAGGCCGTAATGAGATCATTTACTAAGAAAAACTTTATAAGCCTCTATCTTAACAACTTTTAATTTGAAGTTGGCAACAACACATTAATAAGCAGTTTTACTAGGAAAATTATTTTCAGCAAGCATCATTAACTTTAACTCTCTCTCTTACCACATTAACTTTAACTTTCTTTTTAGTATGTTCAAGAGGCATCAATTAGCAAAACACTGTGCTTTAATGTTGTTTCAGTAAGGACACTCGGAAACCACTTTAGTTCAAACGGAGAGGAACCTGAGAGGTGTTATGATAAGGAGAAAAATCAAGGTAGGTACATAAATTCAGTTATAAATTACCTTATATTCGAGCACACTAACACATCCATTAAGCTGATCCTTCACTGCACATTACTATAGTGCTCCATTACAGTGGTTGCGCAATGTGGTGGCGATTGCATGTTGGTAGGTGGAATTGCAGGTAGAATTGGTGGACTCTGTCATTTCTTGGTGACGGTGATAGATACAAATTCCAGAATAGTTCCAGCTATTTATCCATCAATCCGAGGCATTGGAAAGCGGCAGGAAAAGCCTCTCTCGGAACCAGCACAATATGCAACATTTGCATGACAGTATACAGTTTCGTAGCTCGTCCCCGACTGACTCTTGTACCACCTTTTCTACCTTGGCCAACCACAATTTGCGCGCGCTACACAGTTCCGTTCCCAAGGGGAACCACAACAACTTTTACATACAAACTAACTAAGAACCCTAAGTGAGGATCAGCAGTGTACATAACAGAGAACAAACATTTCAAATAAAACAGAGCCTTTGCACATATTATCATTTCTACAAAAAATTATTCACACATAAATTACAATTGTTCCCTCAAAATAGGGGACAAAGAATGTAAATGACAGATATACTACATTTCATAGAATCAAACCACGACATCAAAGTTTTAAACAAAGAAAATAGTATAGAATTTTGTGTTATCTATTCAGACAAACACATTTACAGAGCTCAACGATGTAATATTAAATAAAACAAAAGCAAAATAAATCAGTAGAGTATCACAGCTATGGTGTTACAATGTCAAGACGAAAATGCATTGAGAAAGCGCTGTGGGCAAATATTTTAAACACCAACAACCTGCTGGTACTGCTGAGAACGCATCCAACAGCGCTGTAATAGCAACAAAAGAAGACCTATGTATAATATCAGGCAAAACATAATAAGAATTATGGAAAGACGAAGAAATGCTATAGTTGCCTACGCTTGCTGCCTGGAGAGCTGCCCACCTGGGCATTTTTAAAATTGGTAAACAATTCTAACATTTGCAGCTTGATGTGTTGGTAACCCAGTAAACTCATACACCTACTTGTCATTCTGGTGGAGAGCCATTATTTGCTGCAAAATCATCTAGTCTACAGTGATATTCTCGTCTGCTCTCGTGTCCTTAAATTCTTGATGCAGCAAGTTATGAACACATTTTTTCTGACAGACTTTTACAACAAATCGACTCGTAAAATTCTTCTTTGCTCAACCAATTTCATCAACTGAACACAAGCTGTACTGACTGCAAATAAATGATCGCAATATGCCTTTTTCACACATTAAAATTTTCTAGTGACGTTATATTATTAAACTTCTCTACTGTACTGCATGCAAATTACTTGAAGAGTGGGGAGCATGCACATCATTGGCTGCCAATTGGAGGTGCCTCATGTTCACTAGGTAGATCTGCATATTTTTAAGGTGTGTTGTGATGGCCTTTATGTGTCACTTTAAATTTCTCTTACAATGATCTGGCTGACATGACCATGAGAATCAAACCAGTCTGACACAAAACTGATCAGTGTCTATCTGCACAGATATCCCGATTGGAAAAGAATAATGGGTGGGAGGATCTAACCTTCAGTTTTCAGAAATTTTCCTATAGTTAACGGCTAGTCTGACAACAATACAACTTATTATCTGTTGTGTCGCTGCGGAAGTGAATAATAGTTTATCGCTCTTCTTCAGTACACGTATTTATGGACTCTGAATATTAATAATTACATCATTCAGATACTGCTGTATTGCTATTGTCTTGTGATTAAGCATTGTCATATTGTGTAACTGTCCTGAAGTTACGTTCAAAAGTAAACTTTCATTTTTGATTAAGTCTCACCTTTTGGAGTAGGTAATGTATCCGATTCATAATTATCCATTAACATGCATCAAATATACGTAAACTTCTCTTCCTATTAATGAAATTATCTCATTCTCTTCAAATGTTTTGCATATTTCAAATACAGCACTGACCTACGAAATGTACGCATATGTCCTCATTGTACCACACATGATGTTCTGTATTCAAAGAGCTGAATTGCGTGCGTACATGGTCTTCAGAAGAGCGGTCGATCCGCGTGGGGGACCTAGCATTAACTACCGCACACGCACTTCGAACCTGTTCTGAACCGAGCGTCACACACTGTCCGAATTCCTCCTTTCTTAATCCCTCATTATATTAGATGCGTTGCATTGGGAAATACAATAGCCCATCCAAGACATTCGACATCTTGCTTAGTCTCTTCTGACGCTCGAAGGAAACAGACCCCGTCCTAATTCCTTTCACACTCTCAAAGAAGCTTCCATACCCGCCATCGAACGACATACTTATTCAGGGTGTCAGCTAATGAATCCCAAAAGTAGGTAAACGTCTGATGCAAACATATTTCGTCCAACTAAATGTTCAGTGTTATCCAAACCTCACAAAATGCAGCATTTTCAAATCAGTATATATGCATAACCAGTCATCACCACCACTTCACAACTCATTATAAACAGTTTGAAGTTAACAGTAAGGGAAGCAAAGCCATGTGTTGCAGTCATCAAAAAATATAACTAAACCTGTAGATCGACCGCATGCTTTTAAAGACATCGTATTAGCCAACAGTTCTGGCAATTTCATGTAGCAGTTCTCCGTTATAAAATCCTATATCAATACGTCATCTTCACAACAAAGAGAGATAATTCCTTTACATTTCTTAATAAAAAAAATAAGAAGTGTAATGGTAAGATCTTTGATTCAAAACTAGATTTTGAATTCCTGGTAGTTGCAAATTACTTTGTTAACGGTATGTGTACTTTGCTCTAAATTATTCTGGACAGATGCGATCTAAGTAGGCTAAAAGTGCATTCCGTATGGTTGATGACGCTCTATGGTGTAGTCAGAAGCGGTCGTCCCTCTTTAGTTGGTGTCGCAGGCAAATTTGTCAACAATGAAACATCGCAGGACATGATGCGGGCAGTTGCGTAGCAACATTGCGATTTTGAATCGTGCTGCGTAAACATATTGTCTGTGCTTACGTGCTTTCTATCGAGTTATTCGTTGTGCTATAGTTGTCCATCTTAGCGCCACAAGCTTCTCCACTGAATATCTGCATCGCTTGCCGAAAACCGTCTTCAGATAGAAGAACGTAGTAAGGCAGCGTTGGGTGAGACGCTGAACGGAACCGTAAGTAACCAATCAACATCTTGCTTACCCAGATTAACATCATTTGGGGTTGATGTCTTGTGTGGATTACTACTGCTGATCACTGTGGCTTTACATACCACATCAGATATATCTAGCTCTATTTACATATTTAATCATACCTACTAATTTTCACAGAAAAAAGCCCTTCCCGTGATTCGGGTCGACGATCAAGTTAAGAGAGTAGTTTTACAAAATCGTCAGACATGGTTTTGGATTTTGAAGTACCCTGATGTGTACTTAGCATTCTATAAATAGAGAGAGTTTCTTAGTTTCCATTTACATGCGAAACTGTTAGCTGCCCGCCAACGGAGTTTTGAGTGGTATTAGCAAACTGTATCACGTGAATTTCTAGATGTGCAGATCTACATCTACATTTATTCTCCGCAAAGCCACCCAACGGTGTGTGGCGGAGGGCACTTTACGTGCCACTTTCATTACCTCCTTTTCCTAGCATGATCCATCATTTTGTTCATAGTGCAGTCAACGAAGAGCAAGAGGGTGATTCCCTCTTCTCTCTCTTTACCCTTGTCGCAAGAAGGAATTACAAAAAGTTTCACAAAGTTATAATGACCCTTCCCATGCTCGCCTTATGAATTACTAGCGAGACAGCGCTGAGACAGCGACACGGGTTTTTTGTTTTACAGAATGTGCAGTACCACTATATGGAACACAGATATGAGCTACTAATAGTGCTAAGGCATGGAACGGATTTGGATGGAAGCTATGCAAGTCTCAGCGCAATGTTCTACACTCCTTGAGAGCAAACCGATCCCTAGACACACTGTACGACAATTGTAACGCTCTTCAGGTAAAGGCGACTTGCTCTACCAAGAAGCTCGCTGTCCAGTTTACGGAAAGACTACACTTCCCCATCATTTACTGTCCAGTTCTCTTATGTGGGTGCACAAAATAACTGCACTGGGCTCGCGTTATGTAGTGAGCTACTTTATGATTATTAAGTCAGTACTTATTTGCGAATGTACACTCCTGGAAATTGAAATAAGAACACCTTGAATTCATTGTCCCAGGAAGGGGAAACTTTATTGACACATTCCTGGGGTCAGATACATCACATGATCACACTGACAGAACCACAGGCACATAGACACAGGCAACAGAGCATGCACAATGTCGGCACTAGTACAGTGTATATCCACCTTTCGCAGCAATGCAGGCTGCTATTCTCCCATGGAGACGATCGTAGAGATGCTGGATGTAGTCCTGTGGAACGGCTTGCCATGCCATTTCCACCTGGCGCCTCAGTTGGACCAGCGTTCGTGCTGGACGTGCAGACCGCGTGGGACGACGCTTCATCCAGTCCCAAACATGCTCAATGGGGGACAGATCCGGAGATCTTGCTGGCCAGGGTAGTTGACTTACACCTTCTAGAGCACGTTGGGTGGCACGGGATACATGCGGACGTGCATTGTCCTGTTGGAACAGCACGTTCCCTTGCCGGTCTAGGAATGGTAGAACGATGGGTTCGATGACGGTTTGGATGTACCGTGCACTATTCAGTGTCCCCTCGACGATCACCAGTGGTGTACGGCCAGTGTAGGAGATCGCTCCCCACACCATGATGCCGGGTGTTGGCCCTGTGTGCCTCGGTCGTATGCAGTCCTGATTGTGGCGCTCACCTGCACGGCGCCAAACACGCATACGACCATCATTGGCACCAAGGCAGAAGCGACTCTCATCGCTGAAGACGACACGTCTCCATTCGTCCCTCCATTCACGCCTGTCGCGACACCACTGGAGGAGGGCTGCACGATGTTGGGGCGTGAGCGGAAGACGGCCTAACGGTGTGCGGGACCGTAGCCCAGCTTCATGGAGACGGTTGCGAATGGTCCTCGCCGATACCCCAGGAGCAACAGTGTCCCTAATTTGCTGGGAAGTGGCGGTGCGGTCCCCTACGGCACTGCGTAGGATCCTACGGTCTTGGCGTGCATCCGTGCGTCGCTGCGGTCCGGCCCCAGGCCGACGGGCACGTGCACCTTCCGCCGACCACTGGCGACAACATCGATGTACTGTGGAGACCTCACGCCCCACGTGTTGAGCAATTCGGCGGTACGTCCACCCGGCCTCCCGCATGCCCACTATACGCCCTCGCTCAAATTCCGTCAACTGCACATACGGTTAACGTCCACGCTGTCGCGGCATGCTACCAGTGTTAAAGACTGCGATGGAGCTCCGTATGCCACGGCTAACTGGCTGACACTGACGGCGGTGGCGCACAAATGCTGCGCAGCTAGCGCCATTCGACGGCCAACACCGCGGTTCCTGGTGTGTCCGCTGTGCCGTGCGTGTGATCATTGCTTGTACAGCCGTCTCGCAGTGTCCGGAGCAAGTATGGTGGGTCTGACACACCGGTGTCAATGTGTTCTTTTTTCCATTTCCAGGAGTGTATTTAAAACGATTCTGTGTAAAATGCGTTACCATAAACAACAGCTAAGACGTGTAATGAGGTCAGAGGCCTATGTAGTGAGAGTGGGAAAACAAAAGGATTGGTAAATGTGGCCCCTTGGTGTTGTCTGTATTGTAGATCTGTATAATCAAGTTGCAGCCAATGCTAAATTATTGGACATCGAGAAAATTTTTGGAATTCTCTGATCATTAAACGCGTTACTTGTAGACTGCATAAATCTGTCCCCTCAGAAATATCTATCACTTGTTGGTGGAGCTACACTTAATGGACACACTTACCGCACATCGTCAGTATACTGTGCAAGGTGCGTGTGAATATGTCCGATGGACTGGGAATGATCAAATTAATGTGACTAACCATAATCTGCCATAATGGATTATCTGTCATATACTGAAATAGCTGACGTACCATAACACATATGTGACCCACGTGTGATGCAGACTACTTCAAGCCTCTAGGTTCCATCCGATTTTGGGAGAGCTGAGGCTGCGGTTATACATTTGATATCAATGATGCTATGAAAGATATCCGAGCCACTGACAGCGGGGGCAACGAATTTGACAATATCGAATACATGTTGACAGGAAGTTACACTTGGGACAGAATCATCCCTGTGGTACTTTACATAATATACCACTTAGGTACAATAACTATGTACTCAGTACGATCACAGTGTGAACAGGGGCAGAGTAAAGTTATTTCGTCCACACACGTAAGAGGATTGAACATGATATCCTGGGCAAGTATCGTATGTAAACAAAGAAGCGAACAGTTCTCGTCATGGATCAAGAAGCTCTTTCCAGAAGAATGCTACTAATGATGCACAACATGACCCAGAATCAATTGCCCCTGTCGGTTTTTGGGTTATTCAAGAACAAGATAAAAAGTGGATTTTAAACGCACCCACAACCACAAGCTTCGCCCCCGCTCCCTTCAGGATTGTTAGCAACTTGTGTGCGGCACTGTCTCCTTCCATGATATTACAATTTGCTACTACAGAAAAGTATTCCCCTAATTTTTCTCAGTTGATTGCAAATTATGTCAAAATGTTACTCACTAGCTGCAGATACAAAAACGTTATTGTTTTCCTACTTCTGCGCCGCGGGCGAATCCAAAGGGGTCAGGAGGGGGCAGCTTTCAACCCAAAAAGGAAATAATATTGACACGCTGAATTCTCTCTAGCCAATCATACAGATACAAACATTCGGTGTATGTATGAAGTAGGTGGAACATATTAGGAGTACGTACTAGGCGCATGTATCGGCATACTTCTATCTCATTTCATCTTTCACAGCTAAAATTGCAAGACATGCCTATCTTCCATCTTCTTCCCCTTCTCTCCACCCCAGCAACAATCTATCAAGTCCCATTAATTGCTGTCAAGAGGTTGTGTGTACGTCCTACATCTACGTCAAATCTCCACACGCTACTTGATGGTGTGTTTCCGTGGTTACTTCTGGTACCACTAAGAGATATCCCCATCGCTGTTGCATTCGCGAAAGTTGAAGGGAAGATTGATTTTCGTTAAACCTCTGTATTAGTTCCAGTTTCTCGAATTTTTCCATTGTGTAATTTTCACGATGTAAAAGGAACTATGTGATTTATTCGTCTCCTCCCAGAAAGTACTGTCTCGCATTTACGTGGTAAACTTCTGTGTGATGAGCAACGCCTCTCTTCTGCCGTCTGCCACTGGAGCTCGCTGAATATCTCTGTAACACTCTCGCGCTGACTAAACGATCCAGTGGCACCCCACTTTTCATTGGATCTTTTCTCTCTCTTTTCTATTAGTCCTACATGCTCATGACGCCAAGGTGATGAGCGTTATTCAACAATTAGTCGAACAAGCCTTTAGCAAACCACTTCTGTCGTGGACTAGATGCATTTCCGTATCTTCCGTCTGGTATCCGTGTTTGGATTACTGAAGAATGGGATAAACGCATCGGCTTTGACCAATGACATGAAGTATTGCTCTTATTTAACAGCATAGGCGAATGTTGGGAAACAAAGGAATGCAGAGCAGAGAAAACACATGGTAGTAATTTCACGTACATCCATATTTCGAACATAATATTAAGTATATTGCTTCTTTGAGTCATGGTGTCCTATTCTTCAGTTGAATTACAATCTGAACTGAGGAGTGGAATACTAGTTTAGAAAAAAAGAAACCATTAAAAATGGACAGAATTAACGCTAGCATGAACTACCACAGTTGACATGTATGATTTGTATCCCGAACTTGAGTCAATCTGTGTTGGTTAACTGCAGTACGTGATACGAATATAACATATGTCGACTTGTAGGTCAGATGAAAAAATGGATACAAATTCTACAGTTGCTCCTTTCTCTGCCTCCACTACTACTAGAATTGTATTCTTCAGTGGATACTAGTGCTAGGGAGAGCCAGAAACTCAACAAGCAAGACGAGAAACCGATAGTGCGTGGCATTGGCATCCTGCACCTCATTTCAGCTACGAAAGTCGTATCCTGTTCTTTAGTGGAATAGTCGGAAACGGCCGTTGCACATTAGCTTAGGTACCAGGCCAATTTGTCAACAGTGAAGTATCGCACGACATGACGAAGTCAGTTGCGAAGCAACACTGAGATTGTGAATCGCGCTGTTCATACATATTTTCTATGCTTACGTGATTTTCGTTGAGTTACTCCTTGTGCTAAGTGCTTCTTCTTGGCGAGAAAAAACAAGTCAACTAAATATCTCAATTGCTTGTCGAGTAGCTTCCTCAAATAGAAGAACATAAAATGCCAGTACCGGGTGGGACACTGCACGGAACTATGAGTGATCAGTCAATACCTTTTCTCGGTAATCTCTTAGCCACACTAACTTCCTGTACTGCTGATGTTGACCTTACGCTTCTGGCGCTGACCGTTGGAGCCTCACATGTCAAATCGAACTGATCTAGCCTTTTTTGGATGTTTATTTGTACCAGTTACATTTTATTAGAAACAGATACTTTCCGGATATCCGAGTTAATGGTCATCGTAATAGAGTAGTCTTATAAAATTGGCGGACGTGGTATCGGTAAATGATGTACTCTACTGGGTTTCCTTCATTCTATAAATTTACAATATTTTCTATTATTCTTTATCAAGTGGGTATATTGGTCATGCACCGACGTCGTTCTGCGTCGTATTAGCATACTGTATCATGTTGCATCCTGCAAAACTTGTAGTTTACAAACATGCTTTATTTTATTCTGAGCTACTCACCAGCTGCCGATACACGCACGAACACCAGTGGGAGAAGAGGGAACCCTTTCCTACCTAGAGAGAAATAGGCGTCTGTGTAACGTCTACGAGGTGCAAGTTTGAACTCTCATGAAGAAAGTGCAGCTAGAATCTTTCTGATGGTCGATTTAGATTCTACTAAGGAGTCGCTTCGCTCCGTTAACTCCTGACCTGTCCTCGAACCAACTGACACCGTAATACTCTATTTGACAAATCGGTTAAAGTACTTAGATGCCATGGACGGACGTCATTGTAACTTCATATCGGGAGCCACCGTCGGTGGATGTATACGAATAAACGATTTACAGTTGTTATTCGCTGTGATATGTAGAGCGGCCTCCAGAATGCAGTAGTCCTGTTCGTGTTTAGTGTTGTCAAGAGCCCTGCCAGGATATATGTGCGGCGTAAATACTATCAGATATGGAGTGATCACTGTGAAGACATTTCGCTTACACGAGTGAGACGGGTTATCTGCACCTGACGGGTACACTACAGTCATCTAGAGTTGCCTAAATTTACTACTCAAAGAACTGAACAGTGGTGCCATGATTCAATAGTACAGTACAAGAGTCTCTATAAACCGCTTGCATGATATCTTGGTACTCTCGTTGCGAGCGAGATCGTCATATTTGTTCTGGATAAAACTTGTCTGGCCACAAAGTCGAAGGTCAAATCGGTCCCAGTGCCAACATCTATATCAAGGAACTATCAAGTTGTGGGCCATTCCAAACTGGGTCGGTGTGCATCTTGGCCAGTGGGGGAGGAGCGCAATAATAATAAGTGATCTGTTATTGCAAATCTCTTAGGAAATTCCACTCGACATTGTAATCACCGAAACAGAATGACATAGCAGCTCAACGATGAAGCTCCATTTTGTTTCCCTCCCACCCTTTCATTTTAGGTTATTTCGGCATTTGCAACTTGTTTAGCAAAGCCTAAATGAGGTGGCAAGTGTCTTGCTGACATTCTGAACGTCGTTGTCGTGTCCTGATGGCCGAACATCTGTAGTGTTGATGTACTAAAAACCACTTGCTATGTCTATAAATTGTCGCCAATGCTTGAATAATCACATTTTTATTCGCGTTGGCCTCTGTTTGATTGCCTCATGGTGTTATGACTGCCTCATAATATTTACGAACATACCCCGCAATACGGAGTGCAAGTGTCATTTCTGGGGATTTTCGTTTTTAATTCCAGTGTGAGGCAGCAGTCTACTCCCAAAGAAAATATCAACATCTACATTTAAATATGAACTCCGCAATTCACTACACAGAATATAATGGACGTTTCATTATGTCGATAATACAGGTTCTGATTCTGTTCCATTCACATATTGAGATTGGGAAAAAATGCGCTCTACATTTTCCTGAGCGTGCCCTCTTCTTTCTTATACCCATGATACCTACTGGGGTTTTAAGCTAGTGACATCCGAAAGTCATACAGACTGTCATAATTTACTTAACAAGAGTGTGCAAGAGCTACGTTGTCTTCCTTCCAAACAAGATCGTTAAAGTTACTCGACTATTTGTGTTCCACTTTTGTATGAGCTGTACTGAGATGTGCGTCTATTAATTTTTTATGATTTATTGTACTAAAGAACGGAATACAAACCACCAACATTGGAAAAGTCGTCACAAGTTACCACTGATGATGAAGTGCGAAGACATAGACAAATGTTGACAAACTAAAGAATGTAGTACAAAGTAGACAGATTGTGGTTATATACCACATATATCCAAATATCGAACGTAATGTTTCATAAATCTCTTTTTTCGGAGCACACGGTCCAGGTATCCTCTTATTGTGTTAAGCCATATAGGAAAACAGAAGGATAGGATACAAATGTAACCGAAAGCCAAAACGAAAAAAGGTGGCATACGTAACTGTGGCATGGAAGGAATACCTTAGTTGACACATAAAGTTTGTATCTTGTGATTCAGTTGACCCACATAGGTCGAGTGAAACACGACAGACCTATTTAATACTCGGTGATATTCAGAGACGTACAGTAGAATAGGATGGTGTAGTACTGGCAAGACGTGCATGTTGTGTGTGGGGAAATACGTTGCAAACTCTCGCTGCCGAAAGGTTATACTGGGAACGATTTCCTAACAGGCATATTCCGCCACGACGATTGTTTATTTCTCTCGATCAACGAATTTTGGAGACTGGTTTAGTAGAAAGAAGAAACGAGGGACCTGGAAACATGAACACCACTCTCACATCCAATTTTGAAGTGGAGGTGTTGGAACGTGTTGCAGCGGACCCACTACGAGTACCCGTCGTATTGCACGTGAAAGGGGTGCTTCACATGCTAGCGGGTAGCGAGTAGTCCACGAAAACTTTAAACCCATATCACCCACAACGTGTCCATGTAATGCTTGTGACTGACTTTGCTCCAAGGGTACTATTGCGTCAGTAGTTGCACATATCGACCAGCTATCCTCCAAATTTGTGACGAGGCCTCATTTGATTGTAATGGTGTTTCAAACAGCACGAATAGCCACGTGTGGGATGAGGAATCCCTCACGCTGTAATAGCGACACACCACCTTGGATGTTTTGCTGAGAATAACGGAGGGTTGGGGGGGGGGGGGGGCTTCAGTATTGTAAGCCACAATCTCTTTGGCCATATCTTCAACCTAGTCGTCTGAGTGCCACCTGTACTTAAGGTTCTCTCAAAGTGTTCTACCTCAGTTGTTGGAGTACGCAGCCTTGGCTGTTCGTGAGAGGATGTGGATGCTACATGACAGTGCACGGCCTCACTTCAGTTTGGATGTTTGGAGCCATCTCAGTGCTCTATATCCTGGTCGCTGCATTGGAAATGGAGGTCCTATTCCATGGCCTGCTAGGTCACCTGACCTGAATCCACTTGATTATTTCGATCGGGTCACTTCTGTGTGAGACCCCAATGTATGCGGACGTGCAATTAGTTGCCAGAATTACAGCTGCCCGTGTTGTGATTGAAAGACGCCAGGGATATTTGACTGGGTGCGTCATAAATTGTTCGCCGACGTCATGAGTGGGTTGAGGCTGATGGCCGTCAGTATCAGCACATTTTGTAAGTTACAGGAGAAATGGTACATTCATTGTGTCAGTGATAGTGTTTGCAGTTAACTGTAACTATTGTAAATAAGAATGTATACAGTAGTGTGATTTTAATTCCTATTAACCTCTTACGATGGCTTCTCCAACTCCCGTTTCCCTGCCTCAAATTGTTCAGTGGAGCATTCTGTATGTCCTGTCAAATTTTTTACGCCCTTACGGAAACACCCTGTATAGACCAGTGGCAGAGTAGGATTCTGATACCAGCTTAGGCAAAATAGCAAAACTGTAAAGTTTGATTTCTGCACTTCAGTTGACCTTTATTTCAGCTGACCTATACAGATCAACTCATCAGAAGAATATGATATTAGTACTAGCGAAGGAGAAGAAAGCGATAAACCTTAAATATGCTTCTTGTACATGAGTTGGCCTATAGAGGTCAGCTGAAGAATAGAGTACAACGTATAGCATTCGTAGTTCAACTGAGGTACACAATGCCATTTTATGTACATCGCTTTTTTTGTTTTCGGTAGTACTAGTATTTTACTCTTTACTTGACCTATATACTACAGGATACAAATCAAGTACAGAGGAAACAGCGACAGGAACGACTCAATTTCAGACAAAGATATAATTGGAAACATGTATGGCTCTGAGCACTATGGGACTCAACTGCTGAGGTCATTAGTCCCCTAGAACTTAGAACTAGTTAAACCTAACTAACCTAAGGACATCACAAACATCCATGCCCGAGGCAGGATTCGAACCTGCGACCGTAGTGGCCTTGCGGTTCCAGACTGCAGCGCCTTTAACCGCACGGCCACTTCGGCCGGCGGAAACATGTACACAAATGATTTAAAATTACCACAAGTGACAATAATCATTCACAAAATCTCTCTCTTAATGACATATACATTTATTTTTATCTATGATTAAGATTCAGAAGGATTTAGGTTGCAGTAGGTACTGGGAGATGAAGAAGCTTGCAAAGTATAGAGTAGCATGGAGAGCTGCATCAAACCAGTCTCAGGACTGAATACCACAATAACATATGGCACTTTGTCACTGAATATATCCGATTTTTTATCGGTAGCTCATGAATAATCCCACTAATACCCATGATTAATATATGACGTCATTGTGCAAAACCAATGAGTCGAATCCCATTCTTCTGTTGGCGCATGCTAGCAGCGTGTCTCTTAATTCATGTGATTGCTAGTGACCTTTCGCAAAGAAGTCATGCTGCTACCACATAATTGTCATAATGATTAGATTAAGAAGTCTTCTTAGAACTCTCACCCTATTGTGATTTCATACTTGTTGACTGCCCAGCAGCCTACAATGCATACGCTGTCATTGTATTAGATTAACGTGTGAACTCAGGTCAATACTTGAAGTGACTATAAATCTTTCTTCGCAGATGTTCCGAAGGCTCTTCGGCGCTTTCTGCCTCCGCTTTCGGGGGGAGTCAGATGATGAGTCTTTCGAAGACCTGATAGATGAAGATTTAATTGGAAAGCCAGAGGTGAGAAACATCGAGATATATTGAAAAAACTGTAATTATTATTAGGAGTATGAATTTTCTACTTAGTAAGACAATTACCATACATTACATCACAAATTACCATCACAAATACTGAAAGTTACAAGTCTATCTTAGTTATTCGAAGAACTGTCAATCTTCGTATAACAGCTGCCTTCATACGTTCGTATAAACGAGTTTCTAGCATCAATCAAAGGAAGAATCGATGGACTGCCTAGATAGTCGTTTAATGAGTACATAGTACCCAGCAGTCAGATGAAAACTGCTGTTCATGTCTGCACTTAAGTTCCAATAATCTCGGACACGATAGATGTTCTGCACCATATTACTTATTGAAGTCACGTTTATTCACACGTACATTTTCATCAATATAGTAAAAGGAGTGAGAAGCGTTATGCTGATAGTAACATGTAAAACTTCAAGATCTGGCAACAAACTAATTCGCGGGGTATTTCACTTAGATCACTAAACCACTTACAACATATTTTCCATCTCGACACAAGATAAAATGCTATCGATATTCCCATCATATTACCATCTGAAAATGAGTCCAACGATGAGCAGCTAAATCTCAGGTTTTTTGATACAATAATTAAAAGTTGCAAAGCTTCCAAATTTGATAACATTAATGTTGCAATAGTTTTTATTTTATGCATAAATAAACACTCAGGAAATATTATGCTTTAGATAAACAGTAGAAAA
The DNA here is from genome assembly GCF_023898315.1 of Schistocerca nitens. Lineage (NCBI taxonomy): Eukaryota > Metazoa > Arthropoda > Insecta > Orthoptera > Acrididae > Schistocerca > Schistocerca nitens. The sequence continues at coordinate 158,376,092 of NC_064620.1, read as the reverse complement.
CATTCTAGTAACCACAATAAAATAGATTGTGACGGTGGCAACAAATCTCCCACAGAGGATGAGCGCCGCGCGTTGGCGGCTGCGCTCAGACGAGGACGAGTTGGTGCTGCTGGCAGCGCAGGCGGAGAAGACCCGGCCACCACCTGCTGCTGTTGACGTAGACTGCGGCAAAGTCATCGCGAAGGTAAGCTAGCAGTGTGGCTGTCACTAAGGGTGGGTGCGACACACTACCAACAGGTTAGGGGGCGACGAAATTCCAGACCAAGCTCAGATATTACACATTGGTGAATCATGAAGCAACCCTCCCCCACCCCCTCGCTCTGTGCACCCCACCACCACCTCCCCATTTCAAGCTCATACAATGTTGCGAAGTGACGTTGATAAATAATCAAAGTAGAGGCGTTCTTCTAAATTACCGAAACACGAAGAATTATTACTCAGGACTTTCACGGACCTGTTCAGTGCATGAATCTTACATTTCTTACCGTTGTGATATAGCTGTAGATCGGTAGCTAGTGCCCAAGTTAGCATACTCCTTGGGAGGAGCTTACTTCTTAGTGATTTTATTTCCTGCGAAATCTCCAAAACCGACAATTCCGTGACACTACATGCCCATCCGCAAGATACTATCCTCTTCTAATGAAATATAATGAAGTCATAGCTCCACTAATTTAACTGAAATACAAATCCAAATCTCCCAGAGTATAATCACCTAGGAAACTTGATTTTCTTATGCTGTTTGATACTGAATCTTTTCACATTTGTCTCACGACTCATAGCCTACTACTAGTAGACATCAAATGGTATCCTTAGCGTATCCTTAGCGTACAGGGTTCTTTCATAAGACATATGCATTTTAAGACACTTACAATGTTGCACAATACTAATTAGGCTGAGAGATCTTGTCATCGTTCACGAATACGTTTGGAGCACTTTTCTTTTCTCTTATCAAATAAAAAAACAGAACAGAAACTGCTTATGTATACTTTTCGTGTCAAAATAACCTTAGAGAATCTTTGATACTATTGTTATGTGGGTAAGGTATAAGTATTAACGCAAAGAATTGTTTTTCTGTGCAGGTGAATGACGCTTGGCTAATTGTGACCACAGCCGAGATCCATGAGCCTCCAGCGACGGTGAATGAGGAGGACATCCCGCCGATACCTCGCCGCCGCAGAGGGTGTCGGAGGTGCTGGGCGGAGAGAGTCGGGGCGAAGACCGTTGTGAGCCCACATGGTGGCCGGGCTCACCGCTTCACTACCCACTAAACGTATTTCAAGGACGACGGAAGACGAGGAACTCCAGCTGATATCTCGTCACTCTGGATAGTGTGGGAAGTGCTGGGAGGAGAAAGTTGGGGCAAAGACTGTTGTGCTCTTACACCTTGAGCGAGGACATTGGGCAATCAACCAATAATTATATTCATGAGACAACAAGGAGGGTAGATGACGAAGTACTCCCTTCGATGCCACGTCTCCAGAGAGGGTGTCACAGGTGCTGGGAGAAGAAAATTTTGTCTTTGCATGAAGTCTGTGGAGACTGGCTCACCAACCAATAAACATATTCATGAGAAATGAAACCCATTAGATAACGAGTGAGTCCCGCCGATGCCACATCGCCAAAGTTGGCATCGGAGGTCCTGGGTGAAGAAAGAATGACAATTTTGTGCTGTTGCGTTATGGGTGGAGACACAAGCTCACCGGCCTAAAAAAAATAGTAATGAGACATGAAGCCACCAGACAACGAGTGATTCCCGTCGATGCCACATCGCCAAAGTTGGCATCGGAGGTCCTGGGTGAAGAAAGAATGACAATTTCGTGCTATTGCATTATGAGTGGAGACACAAGCTCAACAGCCAATAAACATTTTGATGAGTCATGAAGCGCATCAGATAACGAGTGATTCCCACCGATGCCACATCTCCAAAGTTGGCATCGGAGGTCCTGGGTGAAGAAAGAATTACAATTTTGTGCTATTTCATTATGGGTGGAAACACAAGCTCACCAGCCAATAAACATAGTGATGAGACATGAAGCCCATCAGATAAGGAGTGATTCCCGCCGATGCCACGTAGCCAAAGGTGACATCGGAGGTCCTGGGTGTAGAAAATCGGAGTGAAGACCGTTGCGCAGTTGCATGGTGGGTCGGGACACTCGCTCACCAAGGGGCAAGAAGAACAACAGATGACGAGGAACTCTTGCCGATGTCACTTCGCAAGAGAGATGTCACAACCATGTGAATTAAACATGTCTAAATTGTATAAATATTTGAACTGAGTAATATAATAAATTTATGAATGGTATATCTCTGGAGTTCTTACTTTATATGTTCGTGTGTTAACTATGTTTTCTTGTCACTCTGCTCTCCTTTAACGGATACTGAAATAACTATTAAAAGTTTCACCAAGTATTCATGTCTCTCTCTTTATAAATGTGACTGCACAGAGAGAAATATTTAGCACTGTTACCTCTTTAGATGGGGATCTCACACGCCCTATTATACGTGAACTGCGCAATTATCAGTACATAGGCTACCCTTATTCAACGGAAAATCACAAGTAAATTAGAGGTCATTTGGTTCACAACTACTAGTCAAAACACACAAATGATCTTTTATTTTAGTGTTAACAACTTCTTCCCAGTGGTGCTCTGTGCAACAATATATTTACATAAATTCCTCTGATACTGAATTAGCATTAAATTAAATTGCTGGGTATCATAAAGAAAAATCAATGGCGGGATTGTGTTATGTGCTCAGACACCCACACCAAAAGAGAAGCGTAGACAGAGGAGAACACTCTGAACATCGAGCAAAACATACTCGGTACGCTAATCTAAAAACTCTTCAACTCTTCGCTGAACTTAAATGATATGTTTCTGGACGTAACGAAAATTAACATTCCAGCATAGTAAATAATGATACGGTTCTGAAATTACAGTACACCTTATTCCTTCATGAGTCAGTTGCTAATGATGTGGAAAACCATCTTTAACACAAGATATATATTTCCCCATACACTGTTAATCGATAGCTCTTGTCACTCATGCTTGAAAGCTTGTTGTGTAGTCGCATGCAGTATATCACGAACATTAGTAAAAAATCGTTTTTAATATTTATTTTCGACATTTTGGAGATTATATAATTTTTGAAATGGTATTGATCTCTGTGGTGGAGTGATAAGATGCTGCACTGTAGTAAAAGCCATAATATTTTCAATTAATTTAAATACTGAAAACACATGGGTTATGTAAACAACTTTTCTTTTACAATACAGCACGACGGCAATGAAAGACAGATAACAATAATTTCGATCAGAATGAACACAATAAGAGCAGCCCCAACGAAAAGCAGTTATTAAACCCACAGTCGAAACCAAATGATGATGCATGTAATTTAAAACAACATTCCTACTGGCCGGTGGAGGACCACCTTATGGCGTCCTACGGTCTGCAGTGCCTTCGGGATAGTGCCCCCTGTTAACAGTACCCGCTGTGGGAAATCTACCCTCGTGAACCGAGCGGGGGCAGGCTCACATCGAGTAACTTTCGGTCGGCACCACCCTTGGTCCACCCACTGTTTCATCATAGGACGTTTTAACAGAATCGTAAAACAGAATGGCATAAACAAGTATTGGACAAATTCCCTCAGCCCTTTAGATACTCAGCTCAGGCTATCTGCTCACCAAGCATATAACGATAAGATTCACTGATGACATTGCTATCCTCAGTGAACGGATTAACAGACTAAGGACTACATAATGTGGACAGAGAGTAAGCCTAAGGAAGACGAAGATAATGAGAGGTTGAAAAATGAGAACAGTGGGAAACGAAACATCTATTGGGGATTCAAAGTAGACGATGTAAAGGAGGACATGAAAAGCAGACCAGTGCATTTGTGTCCAATAGAAGTCTACTACTATCAAATATAACCGATAATTTCATGAAGATATTTCTGAGAATGTACGTTTGGCGGAAGGCATTCTATCGTAGTGAAACACGGGCTGTGGTAGAGCGGGACCAGAAGGAAAACGGAGCATTTGGGATGTGATGGAACAGAATAGTGTTGAAAATAATGTAGACTGAATAGTTAAGTAATGAGGAGGATCTCCGTAGAATCGGCCAGGAAAGGAATGTATGAAAAATACTGATAGGATTATAGGACATCTGTTAATACATAATGGAACAACTTTCATGGTACAACAAGGAACTGTAGGGGGTAGAAACTGTAGAGGAAAAACGAGATCGGAGTTAATCAAGCAGACTGGTGAGAATGTCTGAGATGATTATGTTGGAAAAGGAGACGTATCCGTAGTGGGCCGTAGGCTGCTTCGAGCCAGTCAGAAAACAGGAAGATGACAGGCGAATATCTTGCTCACGCAGTCAGCGGGGTTGAAAAATGGACGCTCCATGCCACCTTACAAACAAATCAACTATGCGTGCCACAACAGCGTAGTGATTCACCTCTTGAAACCAATTTTAAGACATAAATTCTTATTAAAAACCATAAATATACAAAAATAACCGTACGCTGTCTGTGATCGTAAGGAGTCTTCTACTGATCGAGCTTCTATTGTGAATGTAGGCTGCAAATGCTGATTGTTATTGTTAGCCAAAGGGGAATCTGCGAAGGGTAATGCAAAGGAAGCGAAGCGGGATGTTATGTGAAGGAATAGCGCTTTTTCACGAGAATTAACACCACAGTACATTCCTCGTCATACAGAATCAGCTGCCACGGTTTGGGTAGGGGGTGTTAAACCACACTCGTTTCAGCTCTGGCCTTGCACCAAATGACTTTGTACTCTTTCACTTCCTTACATGCTTTAAGCATTGCCACTACGAGGTGTAGATACAGGTAGCAGTGGTTCCAGATGTTGGTAATAGATCCCTGTGACGTGGCATGCTATTGTCGTGTCCGTTTTTTATGGCTGTTGGAACCAATGGAAAACCCATGTACTTCGTCAGCTATGTAGCAGTTTGTCCATTACTCAGCGCAGTCTCTTCGCCGATTTTGAAAATTTCTTTCGGAGCACACCAAGCGTGTCATGATTAATCCTTCAGTTAATATAATCCCAAAATTTATCACGTTTGAAAAGTTGAAATGACGTAGTCGTAGTAATATATGAATTAACTCATTTCTTTTCTTCACCTAGGCTGGACTGTTCGATAGATCTGGACATCCAGACATTCAGGATGAAATGCGGCAGTTGACGCTCAAGAGCTTGGCCTGAATCGAACGCCCGAGGAGAACCTGAGAAGAGTGGGGACGTACTACAAGCAAATATCTCTGCAAAGCGATCCCCCCCATCCACAGACGTAACAATGAAGATGCCGCCGATATCTACACATACAAAATTTACACATTCGAAAGTAAATAAGTTAACACTTTTTAGTATCCATTACGGTTTCCTCTAATCAATTTCGAACTGACTTCCCATACACCACATTTCCCTCAAAAACTACATCCTAATACCAACACCTGCACCTGAAAGACAATAATTACACACAGTCATATTTGAGCAACTGACAAACAGTTCCGTGCTTCTCTTCTTAATACCTTTGTTTATAACGGGTGATACAGCGGCAACTACCAGTTAGTTATTTTGAACCCGCATTACGTGTGTATCAGGAACTGCATACAGACAGGCGAAATTCACGTAATCCATATAAAATTCATCTCTGAGATTTGCGGCACTGTTAACAAACGGAATGGTCATTAGTTACACGGTATTTCGAGCCAAGGTACAACTTACTTCTGCCGTACTTAATTGAGTATCTCCTATCTTCCTTTGTGTAGTCCGCAGCGTCATACAGGTTTTGACTCTCTCTGTTAGTTTATTCAATTAATAGTACTTAATCTTTCGTAACTGGTTGAGAAAAGTAGGCTTATAAAGTGCGCATCACCATCAGAAACAACGAAATTAACAGGAGATATGAAACTATGAGGTGCGGAAGCAAAAGCGTTCGAGCACGGATACTTGGATATATATGCCCGAAGTAAGGTATATCTTGGTCCCAAAGTGCCTTGTAACTCATGACAAATACTCAAATTTTGTACAGTATGATTTAGCTTGTTAACAGTTGCCCAAACCTCTGAGAGGGAACTTATATCGATTCCGTTTCTATATAGCCTGGCTCGATACCGTTCCTGATACACATGTAGTGTAAGTTGTATAAAACGAATCAATAGGAGCAACTGAATCACCCAGTCTAAATAGCAGCCTAAGGCACTTTTGGCCCCTCTTAACGCTTTTGTAAGTGACTGTTCGGCCTCACATGCCTTATCACATATCTACTCAGTGGCGCGATATTCTCTTGCAGCATTGCTATCCTGTAAATAATTGCCATCAACCTCTCTCCTTGTGGCAACTTTTAAACCCCAACATATTTTTTGCTTTACTTTACCACTGAAATCCATTAACTTGTTCCTGTGCATTAAGTTACGTGTATCCGGTAATTACAAAGTGAATTCAAACTCAGTATTACGTTTTTAAACTATTCGAGAATTTTCAAACGGTCGGTCTCTGTAATGATACAGCGTTTGGAGTGCTGTACCATCCATTTGTTCCCACCACGCGACACATGGAATGTAAGTAGCTGTAGTTTGTTATAATGTTTAGATACGGTTAAATGGATTTTGAATTTTGTTGTTACCACTGCAATACTGGAAGAAATGTTTGTGTTTAATTCTGTTTCATGACACGATTGGGGTGTGGCAGTGGCGGAATGGAAGTTCTTCCCGTCGCCACACGATCAGAGTTGCAAACCATCAGAAACGTGACAACGACGGTCAAGATCGAAAGAAGATTTCTCGAATAGACTCGCCCAACCTTACCGTAATAGTGGAAAAAAATAGAATTTTACATACTGAATAAGATTTTGTATGGAATTGACATTGTAAAGATCGAGAGAGGTCATGTTCAGCTTTAGTCATGAATGGGTGCAAATTTACTCATCCACGTTGTTAATGCTTGATAAGTGGCTATATATAACTGTATGATTTCACTGTAACAAAGAGGATAATGAGTGAAGTTATTAATTTTGTAAGTGTTTAGTTGAAAAGTTTATATGAAGATAATTGTTACGAACTGAGTCCGAGTGGAATGTATTTTGGACTAAGTAAAGTCGATTGTTTAAAGTTGAAGCGAGCTTAATGAAACGGAAGATCGAATTATACAGGATAATGCTATCTTTGGAATATTTAATGCTCGGACGTGATATTTTATAGACTACATCTCACGTCAATTAGGATCCTGGGATTTTCTTTAGCAGGCATACAAAAGATAAAGCTAACTTCATAACATTGTAGAAACGAGGATTTAGGAAATTACGGGCGAAATAAGTTTTCAATTGACAGTTACATATCAACAGACAAAGATCATCTTTGTACTTGAAGCGCAGCTGCGGCGTACCACATTACTTAAGTCGCTGGATATCATAAGTCATGTTAATCACAATTTTGAAGTGGAAAGTCATACTAACTATGGAAAAGTGTAAGTTGAAACTAGTCTAAAAGCCAGTTATTCCTTAAAAGTGAAACTTCGTGAGTCTGTACTTTTTTTTAGTGGAAAGTAATAAACTGTTCCAACATTAAATGTTATTACGAATAAAGATCAATTGCTGTGGAAACCTTACAGTAAGTGAATACCTTTGGGTTACTATGTCGGCAAAAAAATGAACCAAAACCGTGAAAAGAAAACTTTTATATTCATCAATACTACTAAACCTACTACTATCAATGCGCTTATACCATCGACGTTCCACCGTGAAAACTGAGCCGGCTTATTGATTACATCTTCGGAAGTATGCAGTATACGTCAGCTACAGTTTGTGCTTTGATTTATAGCAGTAGCATATCGTAACTGACAGGTTACACACGTTTTCGACACCAGTCAATAAAAGTTGCCATGCCACTGTATCTTGTACTTACTTTCTTATACTTTCAAACAGTTGCTGCGGATTTGGATGGGATTGGAGACTGATTGCTTGTTGTGCAAGCACGGGCTTATATGTGGCCTGTTTCTTAATAAATTACAACACTAGAGCACATACGATTACCAAGTCTTTGAACTCAACCACACAGAATAACTATAATCTTATTAAAAAATTGGGCAACAGTACGATACCGTAGAACATTCTCTAAAATATTTCCATGCTTGAGGTAAAAATAAACGATGCTGCTTATACCCACAAAGATTTCACGAAAGAACATCAAAAAAGACCGAATAAATGCTCCTTCCTGTAAATAAGCTTAGAAGAGTACACAAATACAAAACAACTGCCTGCAAATAACTTGACAAGGGCAATAAAATGATAAAATCAGACTGACTTACTGTAATTATACACAAGCTACAAATGCCAGCATCAATTACATCCTAGAGAAATCCCAAGAGTGCAGTTCAACCACATGGAACTAAATCACTGTTCCACCAACAAGACAAACGGAATACAATAACCATCGCCAATGTACTAACTCTGTATAACGGTTTACCCCTATTTTCAAACCACAATCAGAATGGCACATTACATGACACCATATCCCCCCATGCAAATCCATTTATAAACAGTTTTAGCACAGTCAAATTCCTCAATACCTCTCTGTGCTATTTTACACACCAACCGTACGAAGCCGTTATCTTCTCTCTCAGCACTTTCCGTAGCACAGTAATCTAGTCTGTCAAACTTTGACAACTACAAGTGCTTTACAGTAGCAAATACGGTACACAGAAGCACCAATCACTTTATGCTCTGCTCTGCCTCGCTGTAACTAGACTCTCCACCGTCCTTCCTCTTGGTCTATGACCTGCCGTTCCCTTTTGGACGTCGCAACCCGAGCCCTGTTGCATGAACATCTCAACTACTTTGGTTTTACACCATGTCCTAGTGCCCATTATTTCCTCTCAAACCTGGATTTTCTTAACGTTTCAACGTTACACTCTGTCTTAGAAATCATATTCATATTCACCGTTTCCCATACACAACTTCTACTTTGTTCAGTGCCTGCTGAAGGTCCCGTTGAAGGCTAATACGAATTTCAACTTCATCACCCACTAACACAACAATTTTCAATACAGACCAAAACACTACCAATGTTAACATTATTATCTGCAACAACATTATTGTCTTACACAATCATAACTCTAATTCCACAAAACATCATATCACAATCAAATGTCTAGTTACTGTGTCTGTCGCCATAAGTGTGAGTTCAGTTTTAATAATATCCAACTTACTATCCAAAGGCATTAAGTGTTATCATACACATACGAAATTCACGAGCGACATTCTCCTCAAGAATCTGTACAAATCTACATCACGAAGTAGAAGTACTTGGAAACGTAAAGTAGTATTCATCAAAAAATCTGTATGGGGAAAATCCTCATTTTCCTTTAAAACTTCCAGCTCTGTGTCGTTCCATCGCGCTACGAGTTCAACACCAGAGTAACACCTGTTTGTGGTCAGTGTTTCTGACCACGTTTGCTACTAGTTAAATTACCTTATTACTCCTTCAGTGGCATGTCTACTGATCAGAAAGTGCTGAACGTCATTTCAATGTAGCAAGCTTTGTACTAAATTGACCATTAGCAAGGAAAACAAATGGTCTACCACTGTGGTATTGTGACGTAATGTTACTAAGAGTGCGATGTTTCTTCTAACACATGAAAGGAAAAAATGAAGCAGCCATGAAACCTTCAGTGACTGCCTCCCGATTGCACATTACTCACAAGTAAAACAACAAAAAATAATTACTTAAAGAAAACTAAACATACAATATTCCACGTTTTTATACACAACAACAACGTTTCACAAATGTGTGTATCGGAGCATGAATCTGTAGTCGACTTCGAGAAATAATTTTGTACTTTTAAGGACAATATTAAATATGGTGGACCAACATACTATTTTTGTTCAAATAACTATTTACTGCTTTTAATGAGTGGTGAAATGGATTCTATTATAAGAGAGACGTGTTAAATTTGTGGTTTACGTCAGTTTATTTTCATGTGATAGTAGCTAAAGTAAAATAGTGCTCTAACTACCTGTTCATAATAGTATCATTCTGTTTCATTTCTATTCTCCTAAAAAATCAGAAATGTAATAGTGTTGTCCCTACCTAAAATTGACAATATTTTTCTGTACTTTGTTATACTCCTAAAAAAAAAAAAACAGTTTAACAAGCCAGCTAACCAATTTTATATGTTTTTTATCAGATTTTTCTTTCAATAGTAACGTTCAAATCGTGTCTCTGCTCTCGTGCTTATGTCTATATGTTGCACACGTCTTATCCCCCGCTCTCTCTCTCTCTCTCCCTCCAATTCCTTGTCGCCCTCTGTCTGTCCGTCCATTTTCTCCTTCCTCTCTCTCTCTATCAGCCTCCTCCACCCCCCCCCCCCCCCCTCTCTCTAACAATCTCACACCGCCCTTTCCCTTGTCCATCTTCTCGTTCTCATCTTTCTGTCCCATTTCCCGCTCATGCCCATCGCCCCTTCCCCCTCTCTGTCTATCACCTACTTCCCCTCTCTATGTCTATCTCCTACTACACCCTTTAGATCTCCAACTACTCTCTTGCCTTCTCCTTTCCCCTCTCTCTGTCTTCTCCTGCCTCCCTATCTCTCCCCCTCCACTCACTATTTGTACATCTCCTCATCCCCCTCCCTCAGTTAAGCTGCACTTGTCTGTACATATAACCCCTGAAATACATTACAATACTACCTGCACAACTTGCCATTCATGCAGCACTGTTTAGATCTCAGGCACTACCAAAGTTACAAGAAAAATTCTTCATAAAGTATGTCATAATGCATCAGATGTCGTAATATCAACAGATATGACTTGCTCCTAAATTAAAAAAACAAGTGTCACTGGTGTATACAACATAATGCTTGTGTTTTAGATACTTGAAAATGGCCAAAATTGCACAGTTGTACACGAAACAAAGTGAACGGCAGGTGAAGGCATCGTGAAACTTTTCAAAACGTTACCAAATTTTTTGATCCCCACTCCCACTGATGCTAAACAGACAAATAACGAGGCGTGTTACTATTGTATTCTGAACCAGTTCAGATATTTTAAATTTTCAAGTCTCCAGCTTGTCAGAAAGTAAGTTTAAATAGATAGCAAAATTTGTACCAAACAGACAGAAAGACAAGACAACAACATAATAAAAACGTGAAAAGAGTGGATACACTGGATTAGGTTTAACACACTGTTTTATTCACGAACAGGAGATCGCCAGAACTAAGTCCTATTTCATGGACCATTTGTGGTGTGAGCATCAACAGCTCATACATCTACAAATTTTACCATACAACCGCTGAAAATATATGTTATACAAAGTGATTTACATGGAGAACCGGTCTAGGAGAAGATAAAGGACACATAGTAGCAGAACCCTATGGTCTGTATCCTCCGCCATATTGTAGTTAGGCTAAAAGTTGCTATCAGTTAGCATTCAGGATTAAGTACCTATTTCTGGACATAAAGTTAATATAACGACAACAGTGAGTGAAGAAGACTTTTCAGATATGATTGAAATAGTTTAGTAGAAGGCACCAACATAACCATCCGTAATGGTTGCATTCTTCTCTAAGCTATAAAATGTACACTCTCTTACGGTTCATTTCTTGAAAATTCCCGAATTTGGGGAGAAAAAATGTTACACATACAGAAAAACTCTTTATTAGAAAACAAATCTGGCAAAACTTGTCAGTCTCCAACCCGAGATGATCCAAGCACTCATCAAGAAATTGAACATCATACGAACCGAATTTATGGAAAAAGGTGGGTATGTGTCATAGATGTTAGTAATTTAAGTTGTATGCATTGTGACGTGCACTGTGAAACTTCCCCTTTAGATCACAATGGTGTCCACGTGGATTTTTCACTTTTATATCCAAATGCTGGTCAGAAATATGACATTAAATTATCTGCTTGTATAAGGCATCTCTCTCCAGTGACTTAGCCATTCGAATCTTTTCGTTAGCAAGTCAATCCACATTATATGCAAGCTTTCTAGCTGAAAGAGCAACCACGTCCCAGAATTATCCCCAACACATGGTTTAAACATACCGTTTGATAGGCGATGCAGCATTCAGTATATGAAGTTCTGTGAAAATGGTGTGAGAGATATTAGGATCTCCTTGACAATGCGCCACAGGAACTAGTAAGCACTTGAAGTCAGTGTTCACAAGAAATGGGAATCGTTCCTGATGGTGCTCACTTGTAAACTTTGGTAACTTTTATCGTCAGTAGGCATTCCCATTCGAACCAGTTAATGCATCAAGTAGTCAGTCATATGTCTTTCGAAACACTCATGCTTCGTAAATTGTTTGAGTCAGCTACAGCAAAAATGCTCCATGGCAAAATGTTTCTACATTTTGGCCTATAGTAAGCTGTACATGTTTTTGATCTAGACAAAGTGATGCATCTCACCTTCGGCGATCATTTAGGTACTTATGACCGTGAGTGGCTAATTAGTAACATTATAGGATTCAACTACTTAATGCTTTAGATCCATTAGCTCCATTTCCTTCTCATGTATGTCATCAATGTCAACCCAGTAATTAGTGATCGTCTTCTGGAATCTTGGCAGGCCTAGGTATTCTGACAGAGAACCATATGCCTTTGGAGTTATAATACCTACAAACCATTGGATGTCTTGTAAGTATGTATCTGTAAGATGAGTATTCGGCGTGTAGTTTCTACCTCCGAACGAAAAGATCAAGCGAAGCAATATTCATCCTCCTAATCTAGCATCTCGACGTCATACATGCATTTTTAGCTTCAACATCTGGAGGAAATGGAGCACCCATCAACTCGATCGAAAACATGAGACTACACATCATGGTGGAATACGTGGCTGGGTGCCTTAATGGATCTTAATATCGGAAAAACCCTTCCGTGTGTCACATCTCAGTAACAGATCCGTAACTTCCCCATTTTTGCGCGATGCTTTTTCCTGCAGCATTATTAGTGACATATGTAGGGTGGGACAGCTGACAATACAGAACTGTCCTGCACCTGATGGTGTTATACAGTTAAGTGTTGATCGTTTTATGGAGCACCCTTTCCAACAATCCTACGCAAGCACGAGAAGAGGTAGCAGGATCTTAAGATCCAGCACTGATGTTATCAATAACTGAGTGCAACAACCTGTCTCTGAAAGCACCAGAAGCTACAGAGTAGTGTAATGTGGCTGGATATTGGTAAACAAGAGAGGCTGTGGGGCTGCTACAGCTAGACACTGGATGAAGTGGAGGAGGCGTCTACGGCACAGCCCTGCTACTGCTAGGCCGAGGTGATGCAGACGCCGACTGCTGCGTCGATTGCGGACCCGGTCGTGGTGTTGAAAGCCCACCTCCTGAAGCTCCCAACACTCCTTCTGCAAAGGAAGAAGAAGCGAAATTGGTGCACACACAACCATTGGACATATAGAGTGAGAAGGCAAAATATTATGACCACTGCCCACAGGAATGTTCGATGTCGACTTGTGGCGTTACAGAAAAGTGATACGGTACGTAAAGTATATCAGTGGATCAAAAGCAGTTGGGGAATCAATACGGGTATAATACAGGACAATATACAAACATTTCGAAACGAACAATGTGGACAGAAACTCGCAGGTCTAGATACCACACGTCCTGGCGTGTGGAAGCTAGCCAGACACTTCTCCAAGGAGGAACATTACATTAACACCCTACAAGTAACAGACGGCTCAGCTAACTCCACGATGGAGGAGGCAGAGCTTACGGCCACCACATCTGCAGCGTCTTTTATGCCGAATCGGGCAATGGGAAAGACCAGTCCCTCCAACAAAATTACCGACCCATCCGTCTGCTGCGCACGCTCAGCAATATCTTTGACAAGGTAATACTAAAAAGCATCACTAGGGCACTACATCGCCGACGCCTTAAGACCGGAGCAGTTCGTCTTTAGGAATCACCACTCACAACACAACAACTCCTCCGCGGAGTCGACCATAGAAAACATGGCTACAACATGAACAAAGCTACCGGGGCCGTGTTCCTGGACATCGAAAAAGTTTTCAACCGTCTGTGGCACAACGGCCTTATACGCAAACTAAGCGAAGCTGGTTTTCCGGACAGACTCCTACGTCTCATACACTCATATCTCACGAAAAGATGTTTTAACGTCGACGTGCAGATCAGACAATCGACACAACACGGTATCCAAGCTGGAGTACCAAAGGGATGCATCCTAACGCCCATCTTGTTCAATATGTACATTAACGACTCCCAGAAACACAAAACACAATGTCAGCCATCTACGCGAGTGACACAGGAGTGGAAACCGTGCAACGTTAATACACGACAACAGTCGTCAATCAGAACTGCCGATCCTTGCTTAGAACGATGGCGTATTAAAGTTAATTTCGACAAGTGCGAAGCAGTTCTGTTCACACGCAGACTGAAACTACTGTGCAAACATCAATACTGTAAATATGTAACATTACATACGTGCACAATTCGTTTCCGAGAGAACGTCAGATATCTCGGTGTTAGGCTGGACTGGAAACTAAGACGGGGGGATCATATCAAATATGTTGTCAAAAGAGCGCACACGGAACACAAAAAACTCTACCCAATGCTAAACAGGGTAAGTACAATGAATAGGAGTGTGCCGAAATCCATATGCCGCAATCCTTCGTTCGACTTTCGACCCAGTCTATCTCCACATGAGAGCTTGTTAATGGTTAACTTTAACCAGACGTACGCAAACATCGCAGTACCCATACCCTGCGACAATTCACTATAGTGAAAAAGGATCCTTATGCAGAGATGCCAGTAGACATTTTGAGTTGGCCATCATGGCACTGTGGGTTTGGGAAAAAAAGAAAAAAAAGGATGGGGAATCATTCTAGCGACGACACGGTCCTCTAATGTGTAAATATACTGGCATGAGCGATTTTGACAAAGGTGATAATATGACTACCCAGATATTGTGAACGTGTATATCGGAAACGGTGTAACTGACCGAATATTCTAGTGCTACAGTAGTGAGGATCTATAGAAATTGAAAGCAAGGAAGTGAAACAAGCATAAGGGGTGGACGTCCACGACTTTTCACAGAACGTGAGATTTGGAGGCGTGACTGGTCTAGGTGGGGATGGCGAGCTGCGGCATCTCTGCTGGAAGAGAAAATGCTGGCTCACGCATAAGCTTTGCAGAGCACACAGATCATAGCACATTGTTGAACAGCAGCAGACGATCCCTACGTGTTCGCATGTTGGCCCATCGACATCGTCAGTTACGACTGCAGTGGCCACGGGATCACCAAGATTGGATCCTGGATCAATGGAATCGTATCGCCTCGTCGATGAATTACATTTTTGCTACACCAGGTCCACAGTCATCTCCACAGACGACGTCATCCACTCGAACGGCCGTTCCAGATGTGTGTATTGCCAAGGAAGCAGGCTGCTGGTAGAAGTATTCCGCCATAGGAGACATTCTGATGTGCTCACATGAGACCTGCGATGGTAATCGGAGATACGCTGACAGCTGTAGACCATCTGCACCTCTTCATGTTTGATGCCTGTTGTGTCATCTTCCAGCATGTTCATTGTTCGTGCCAAAAAACCAGTACCGTGCTAGAGTGATTTGAGGAGCATGATATTGTACTCACGTTGATGTCTTCGCCACGAAATTGAATTCGTGTGAATCCAATGTAACCCATTTGTGTCGATATAGGTCGCAATCACCACGTACATAATTCAGTACCCTGATGTTTTTTGAGAAAATTACATGACTTGCACTCGGATGTCTAGTGCGACATACCTCGAAACACCTAACGACAAACTGTCGAATCCACGATAAGCAGAGTCGGAGCGTATCGCGTTGCAAAGATGGACCGACAAGTTATTAAGCAGGTGGTCATAAAGTTTTGGCTCTTCAGTGTAGTCCACGATTAATATCTAATATATGATACCTACTAGAAGTTTACTGGTGATAAGTCCTCTCAGGCACTCATTAACCTCAATACTTACAATTTTGTTGAGATTTGCTATAATATCTTTTGTTCAGCTTGGTTTCCACTTCCCTTGCGAAGTCAGCACAAGTGCATCTACAATAAAAGGAAAAACACTGTGTGCAGGCTCGTTAAAGATTATTTTTCCTGTCATAGATGAAGTAGTAATATGAACTACTACTCATGTAGCTGACTCTCGGCGACTGTCGTCATCTTACAAGTGCTCTGAGTACAAAAAGTTGGTCTGGTTACTTTCGGTACTTCATCCACAATCTGGTCGAAACCACACGACCACTGAGTGGAAAACGGCGTTACCTCACTGTCGATGGCATGTATGAGATTCTCAATAATACCACCGAAACTCCGCTAAATATGGGTGGAAAAACATGTCGTAGGTGCTTGTTGTGAGAGATCACTATCAATCTGTTCACCTACAGGATACAAAGGAACGTTGCATGCAAACGCGAAAAATAAATTACACGCCAATAGAAAAAAAAAAAAAACATTTGCCTTCATGTAACTCATTCGTGAGAAATGAAATTGCCTCATCGTCAAAACGTGGTGATGGTAAGCTGTCAACGCCTGGAAAACAAGCATAATTATCAGTGCCACTGCCATCAGGCTTCACAGAAAGTTTCTCGTCTGAGAAGAGGGAAACGCGACGGGACCGTTCGTCACTGATATATATACAGTGGCGGCACACGCGTCTGCTTACTGCTACATGTGTACGGAGAGAGAGCAAATGTCACACAGCATGCTGCGTTCGTGCGAATCTAACAGAGTGCTAACGTTCGCACTTTTCGTGGGAGAAAGAAGCGCACCTGTACCCTCGTCTACATGTACCACTAACTTCCTGCTTTTTGTGAGAGCGATAGTGCATTCTAGTTCACACGTACGTCAACGCACCTTTCCATACAGCTTAGGAACTCCATACAGTATTTGTAATCAGACACATACTTTGGGAATTGCCGAGTGATATTAAGTAAACGTTTGCTATACAGTGACTGGAGTCCAGGTGATTTGTCGTGACCTAAGCAAGGTGGCTGATCTCGGCCTCTTGGAAACATGCTGATGCCTGTAAGAGCCTGCTGGTGCCTGGTCCTATGGTCGTCAGCGACAGCTGTATCTGCTCGAGACAAGTCTTCGTATCCAACTCTAAGAGCAGTGTAAACACTCAAAGTTAAAAATTTACCTGAAAAGTGTAAGTGAGCAGGTGGAAAAAATAGTAAGTGAATAAATAAAAACATCGTTTTTTTTTAAAAAAAAGGTGTTTCATTTATTGGCAAGCTAGTTCATTAATCGTTGTACGTATTCTCAATACTTCATAAACGCATATTGTCTGCAATTCGTCTGTAGCTGCTTGCGGACAGGGCATCCTTAAGTTTGCACATTCTGGATAGGACATCTTCTCGCTGCCTTCGACGGAAACGATGTTGTCTTTAGGATCATACATTTGAATCGATGATATAATACCTTCATAAGCCACTCCTTCATTACCCCAGTGATTTGTGCGGCTAGACAGTGTGAACCAAACCGATGTCTCTCAAGCTTTAGCAACCGCAAGCAGCTAACCGATTTAGGTGAAGCACTGACTATGGAATATCTCGTTAGTACTTGTCTGGCTTCAGAAATGTATCGAATAGAACTTCTTTGAACACAAATTGACGGCACTTATCGTAATACCATCTTGTGTCTACAACGATAGTCGCTCTTTCATGTATAACTGTGTGATACATTACATTATTACACTTTGTACAATTTCTGTTAGCGGCGAGTAGTTTATGAGATGATCGTGTAGTATTAATGCATACGCTGCAGTGACCAAGAGGAAGATTTGCGATAAATCGCGCCCTGCTTTGAACAGTCCGTCACCTCCTTTCTTTCTCTTTTTTAGTAACACGTCTGACAGGATTCTTGCGGCCCGAAGTCCCAAAACTAATTCCTTTCCTGAGTCAACCTTTTCATCTCAGAGTGACAATTGCCACCTAAGAATTATTTGCTACGTGTATTCCAATTGTTTCTTCGATCTACACATTGAACAGTAGGGGCGAAACACTACATACCTGCCTGATACTCTTTCTAATACGAGCCCTTCGATCCTTATCTTTCAGTCTTGTTGTTCCATCTATGTTCACGTATATTTATATATTAAACGTCTTTCCCTATAGCCGGCCGCTGGTGGCCGAGCGGTTCTGGCGCTACAGTCTGCAACCGCGCGACCGCTACGGTCGCAGGTTCGAATCCGGCCTCGGGCATGGATGTGTGTGTTGTCCTTAGGTTAGTTAGGCTTAAGTAGTTATAAGTTCTAGGGGACTTATGACCTCAGCAGTAGAGTCCCATAGTGCTCAGAGCCATTTGAACCATTTTTTTCCCTATATCTTAATTACATCTTTCCCCGAGTTTCGAAAATCTTGCTCGATTTCACATTATCCAACGTCTTTTACGGGTGACAAATCCCATGAACGTGTCTTTATTTTTCTTCAGTCATGCATCCATTATCAGCCGCAACGTCGTAACTACATCTCTAGTGCGTTTACCTTTCATTACTCTGATCTGATTATCATCTAACAAACACCAAATTTTCTTACTATTCTACAGTACATTATTTTTGCCAGCAAAGTGGATGCATGAGCTGTTAGGCCGATACTGCGATAATTCACGCATTTATCTGCACTTGCTGTCTTTGGAATTGAGTGGATAATGTTTCAGAAAGTCAGGTGGTATATCGGCAACATCACACGTTCTACACACCGACTTGAATAGCTATTTTGTTGTTGCTTCTCCCAATGATTATAGAAAATCCGATGGCTGATTCTGATTTTGGATCCTCTGTCTCTTCTCTCTCAACATCTTGTAACGTACCCTCTCTGTTATTGTTTTCTGTTTTCTTGTTATTGCTTTTTTTGTTATTGTAGTTGTAGAGATATGAAGTTTTTGTAGCGGTTTGCTTAGTCAGCCGTACTGCGGAATTTTTTGACATTAAATGGAGCCTGAAACTTGCGCAATAAATACTTCGCGTGAAGTGCGATTTCCGGCATAAACAAAAATTAATTGCGGAGATACAATCCACAGAATATTAACAGAAAAGCTTTAGAACAATGCGCACGACTGGTTACACACATTCAGAGGGTACGTACACTCGCGTACGAGTGGTTGCGATCTGATGAGAAAGATGTATCTTAATTTTTTTTTTGTGTAAAATAATTACGTCGTAACACACTCGGAGATTGCGAACGTACAATCAGGGTAGAGGCACGTACTTTCTATCAATCCCCTTGGCCAGGGTAAAAGAATTGCAATTATTTAAATTTAAGAATATTTCTTTTTCAATCGGACTCCTATTTTTATACGAAAAGGTAGATTGCTGGTTCGGAATGTCTCGGCAAAAAACACATGGAAATTAATCTTAGCGGCCACCAACGGAAAGTAGTGAGCACAATCACGTACCTCTATTGTTGAGCAGCGCCGTCGTAAAGTCGTCGCCTCCATCTAAAATTCGAATTCTCGAATGAGCAGAATAATTTGTACTCCATTGGTATGTATTTTGGTTCACATGGCTCTGAGCACTATGGGACTCAACTGCTGAGGTCATTAGTCCCCCAGAACTTAGAACTAGTTAAACCTAACTAACCTAAGGACATCACACACATCCATGCCCGAGGCAGGATTCGAACCTGCGACCGTAGCGGTCTCACGGTTCCAGACTGCAGCGCCAGAACCGCGCGGCCACTTCGGCCGGCTATGTATTTTGGCTTGATCTTGACAGAAATTATAAATAACATTTTTCATCATTTAACACCTTCATTTACCACACACATAGGCATGAAACTGTACAGTACGTCTTTACGCCAACACATCAGAACAAAAAGGTAGTTAATACTAGAAGTAATAAAAGAATATCGAAATTAGTCCTTTGTCTCTCAATGATAAAAAAGTTTTTTAGAGTATTCCTCTGGTATGACAGTCGAACAAATTTTCTTCTTGTATCTTTGAGATTAAATTACAAAATTTTTTATTTCCTTTTCAATCTGTTTGTTCTTCCATCACGTCATCAGACAGTACACCCCGTCACCGCGGCCTTCAATGTACTCTTTCCACCTATCCGCGCTCTTTGCAGCACCTTTGTCGAATTTTCATTGCACACATAATGTTACCGTCCGTACTTTTAGTTTCACCAAAGGTTGTGTTAATTTTCTATATGCTGACTCACTCATTCCGACAATGATTGATTTTTGGCATCATCACATTTTTCTATTAGTTCATTTTTAAGTGACTTGTTTTACTGTATTCCTGAATTTCCTGAACGATTTCGAACTTACTTCTTCCATAGAACAGCAGTATTTCTTCTGTTACTCATGATTTCTTCGCAGTGGTCTTCCTTGTACCTATGTGTTTTCTCCCAAAATGCCAGATTGCCCCTTTTAGAGATGTACATTCCTCTTCCACTGAACTGCCTACTGAACTATTCATTACTACAGTGTCCATAACAGCCTCAGAGAACTTCAAGTGTATCTCTTGATTGTTCTGTACTTAACAATTCCACCTCCTTCGTCACTGATATTTCCTGACTAGTCTCTTAAACTTCAGCCTACTGCAGATCACTACAATAGTGCGATCTGTGTCTATATCGGCCCCTGATTACCCCTTATAATGGCATATATGGCTGCAGAATCTTCTCATATTTGGCGACCTTTTCCTAGTATACCTCCTGCTCTTCCTGTTCATGAACAGGGAAATCACTATTACTAGCTGAAATTTATTGCAGAATTAAATTAGACTTCCTCCTCTCTCATTACTATTTCCAAGCCTATGATCTTAGTAACCTGTTGTTCTACTCCTTCCTCTACAACCGTATTCGAATACGGAATCACTATTAGATTTTCATGTCCCTCTACGTACTGTATTACTTGATGGATATCCTCATACACCCTCTCCTTTCCCTGATCTCCTGCTTTTGACAGTGATTTATGTGCCTGAAATGTTGTTGTCGGTGTGGCTTTGTTTTCCATATCGATGACCAAAACCCTATCACTGAAATGTTTACAGTAACAGACTCTCGGCACTTCTTCCCTTTTCGTAACATACTACAGTTTTCGTCTGATATTACTCTATACTCGTCTGACAACGTCCTTGTCGTTTTCCATTCCAATACACTGACAGCGTGGTAAGTAGACTTAGCGCCAACATTTCCGTGTTCAGATTTTCTAACTTCTCAATCACATTGAGTTTTGCGGCATTCTATACCCTACTTCGTAGAAAGTTACCGTTTCATTAGTGTTCAGAAATTTTATCACGGTCACTTCCCCATAGGCAACCCCTCCCGAGATGGGGGTGGGGGTCCAATCCGGAATCATTTGCTATTGGCGTTATCATAGTGACAATTCTTCAGTTGCAGACCACAAGACCTGTGTGCACACATTACGCTTATTTAATGCTGTGGCTTCCGTGCCTTCTGCATCCTTGGGCCACTGGTCTTAAAAAATTTTCCGTCTTTTAGTGACAGTTTCCCACCTCAAGGGCAAAGAGGGTGCCCTGACCCTCTGCGTCGCCAGTTCTGGGGTGAATTCTTATGCCGGAAGTCTTCAGTATCCATTGGTAAGGATTTTTATTAAATATTTAAGCAGTGAAGAGGCTCGAACGCTGGACTCAAGACGTTCCTTTTACTAGTCAAATATGCATTCCCTAGCCATGTGTGGCAGTTATTTAAACTGTGCTAACTGTGGATCCACAGCCATCATCTGTCTCATATGATATTCATTTCTGTTCCAGTAAAGCTAAGAGTTGCCATATGAAAAAAAATCGCATTGATTACAGTTGTCAATTTTGCTGAAATCCTTTTAGAGATACACTTTCCAGTCTGTTTATCGCTCTAGAATAACAGAGAGAGGCATTGCTAGCTGAAAAGTAGTCTTATATATCCATGCTTGCCGAGATGGCTGCGGAAGGATGGTAACTGTGGTACTTTGTAAAGAAATTTGTCCAGCGCTATTTTATGCCCCTCTTCTCGTTATCCTAGAACGTACAAGCTACAATGATTTTCACTTCGAAATAAAGTCAGCTCTTGATTAGTGTTCATAATAACAAGATTACTATCTTAAAAGTATGTCATCAAAATTTTGAATGGAATACATGCTCTGAAAGAGTTACCTACCAATCTGCCTATGAACCATCCAGCATTTTTAGGGCATTCAGACATGATGTCGATGCGGAGACATATGTCTGGAGCATCAGTGTAGATCTAACGTTTCTGGTGCAGTCTATTTCTTAAGTTCGCGCCTTAGTTCTTGAAACAGGGAAGTGAATGCCTTGCATGTAAGGTGCACTGTTTCTCATGTTGCCCTTTCCACGCATGGAAAGTTCTTGCTTGGAAGTGTCCGCCCATCTTGATGTTGAATAATAATTCGTATCTAATCATTATCGTTAAACATTGCTGAGGCAGATGTTTTGTGAGAAAAACATTCTTGACTAATGATATGCTTCTCATTTTGATCGAGAGTTTCTAAATAGAGTGAAATCATTGTGAGGTCCGATGAACATGTACTATAATGCCCTAACTGAGAAAAACGACTGTTTTTGCGTTCTTTTGTTTAATGATCAATTCTATATGGTCTATTGTCCGATCAGTCACTTTGAGATATTAGTTTACTTGGAATCTCTACAATTTTATAAACAATGCCCAACATAGGAACAACTGCATATAAAGTATGGACTCATCTGTCGTTAAGGTACGAATTACTCACGATATTACACTTGACTCGAATCATACTGTTCGGCAATATGTCCATGGGCTGATTCGACAGCTACATTTTGCCAGTATAATGCTCCCAGACTTGTCTGTTCGAGGAACCCATACCGATAATATTGAACTTTCACGCGTAAAGTCCCTGTCTTTCTGTTGATTTTATCTCCGTTTTAAACAAGTTAACACTTGCATTTAGCTCAAATCCATTTACAAATCGTTTTCTGTGTGCAGTTAAATAGTTAGTGATATTGAAGCCAATCCCAAAGAAAGCAGGTGTTGTCAGATGTGAAAATTACCGATCTGTCAGTTTAATAAGTCACGGCCTCAAAATACTAACGCGAATTCTGTACAGACGAATGGAAAAACTGGTAGACGTCGGGGAAGATCAGTTTGGAATGCGTAGAAATATGGGAACACGTGAGGCAATACTTACCCTACGACTTATCTTAGAAGCTAGATTAAGAAAAGGCAAACCTACGTTTCTGGCATTTGTAGACTTGGAGAAAGCTTTTGACAATGTTGATTGGAATAATCTCTTTCAAATTCTGAAGGCGGCAGGGGTAAAATACAGGAAGCGAAAGGCTATTTACAATTTGTACAGAAACCAGAAGGCAGTTATAAGAATCGGTGGACATGAAAGGGAAGCAGTGGTTGGGAAGGGAGTGAGATGGGTTGTAGCCTCTCCCCGAGTCCGCAGCTCGTGGTCGTGCGGTAGCGTTCTCGCTTCCCACGCACGGGTTCCCGGGTTCGATTCCCGGCGTGGTCAGGGATTTTCTCTGCCTCGTGATGACTGGGTGTTGTGTGATGTCCTTAGGTTAGTTAGGTTTAAGTAGTTCTAAGTTCTAGGGGACTGATGACCATAGATGTTAAGTCCCATAGTGCTCAGAACCATTTGAACCATTTGAACCTCTCCCCGATGTTATTCAATCTGTATATTGAGCAAGCAGTAGAGGAAACAAAAGAAAAATTCGGAGTAGTTATTAAAATGCATGGAGAAGAAATAAAAACTTTAAGGTTCGCCGATGACATTGTAATTCTGTCAGAGACCGCAAAGGACTTGGAAGAGCAGTTGAACGGAATGGACAGTGTCTTGAAGGGAGGATATAAGATAAACATCAACAAAATCAAAACGAGGATAATGGAATGTACTCTAATTAAGTCGGGCGATGCTGAGGGAATTAGATTACGAAATGAGGCACTTAAAGTAGTAAAGGAGAAGTTTTGAATTGGATTGGGGAGAAGAGGATTATGTGGCACAACTTGACAAGAAGAAGGGATCGGTTGGTAGGACATGTTCTGAGGCATCAAGGGATCACCAATTTAGTATTGGAGGACCGCGTGGAGGGTAAAAATCGTAGAGGGAGACCAAGAGATGAATACACTAAACAGATTCAGAAGGATGTAGGCTGCAGTAGGTATTGGGAGATGAAGAAGCTTGCACAGGATAGAGTAGCATGGAGAGCTGCATCAAACCAGTCTCAGGACTGAAGACCACAACAACAACAACAAGTATTAATACCACTTTCTGACTTTCTAGATTTGGTCATTATTTGCGTCAGTGACATTAGCTATGCTACTGTATATTTTCAGACTGTTAATGCTACACGCCACTTTTGATGTAGACCATGTTCCTCGAGAGTTACAATAAACGACAGCGTATCTTGACCTCAATTGATGTGGTGACACGCATACTGCTTGTTTTCACGTAATTCTCTGGTGGCACGTCCCTAGAGATAAGAATTCAGCTATGGTAGTGTCAAAAATTGTCTGCGCGAATGTATCCCTCATACACACATTACAAAAATTTGGGTTTTGAGTTTTCTGGCTACTTTCAGCAGACCTATGCTAGTAAGCAATTTGTCTGGTAGAATTGCTATGAGCTATTCTTCATGCACAGCCCAACCTTTTCGCGTATGGTTTTAAATGCGGTCCTCTACTGATACCGAAGACCTCTATGACCATAATACGTCTTTTAGAGCCATATTGCACCAACCCTGCACTATGTGCATTTTTTCCTTTCATCAGTTATCGAACCAGGACTTCCAGTAAGAACCAATAGCTGATACCCCTGGAAATGTAGGGATTAGAAACGGTATTATCACACTGCGTGTCTTGGGTGTTGTTAGAATCATAGCCGTTTTAATACCTCATTTTCTTCCTTCTTTCTGCCAAGAAGCACATTTCGCCGTTGCCACTATTGACTTGATGAAGCTTTATATAAACATCCTGCTGTGTTTATTTTCTTCTTTAGTGTGCCATGAGCTTCATTCAGAATTTTCTTAAAGACTATTCATGCAGCCAGTTTAAGTCTGGCGCACATTGCGTTATCGATGACAAAAGCAGAAAAGCATTGTACTTAACGAGTGTCCCTTTTTTTGGTATGCATTGCAACGGTCTGTCTTCTAGTGTAAGCGATATCGTGCTCCTTGCGTACGCCATTTAGGACTTTAACTCCATAAGTGTCACAAACTAGACGCATTTTCGTCTTCGTTCCAGATCCAAAAGAGTTGTACCCAGGGATATGAAGTTCGACTAGAAGATTCATGGGAATACCGCTCCCACCTCTATTGATATTTTTTCTAGTACTCATGTCATGAGACTGGATGATTTGTTGTTTCCACGAGCAATTATATATCAAATTGGGAGCTTTCACCCAGCTGTTGTGCTTCAATGAGAAGCCGAGCCACATAACTGATGCCTTTCTCCCTCGATCTCTTATGACATATCACATATATGGTTTCATCTAGGAGATCCCCGTATGGTCTGTCTAAATCTGCATTACTCTTTCGGTTAACGGAGTAAGTAGTAGCACTTATCTTCATCATCTTATTCTTTTCTACTACGATGTGATGCTGCTGGTTACTGGTTTCAACATTTCCGAGAAATAAACAGCTAGTTGCAACTGCAAAAATGTTAACAATTGTAACACCCATCGAATAGCCTTCCACTCCTCAATAACTTTACGCTGTTTTTACGATATACTGCTGAATACTACGTTGTATTTTAGATACCATACAGCTTGTAAATAGACTCTGAGACTACTGGTGATGACGATGGGAGTCATGTGTCTCAGCTGTCACCTCGATTTATCCACATATATCGGTTAGCTTTGTGTTGTCAACTCGGATTATCTCATTGACATATAGTTCACATTGCTGGAATACAGCATTCAACACCTCGACGTTTACAGCCCTCGTATTGATAAGAATTTCAGTTCCATTAATTTAGTGTTGATTGCCTCGAATTTTCTGGCAACGTGACATGTTGATGACTCCACTCTAGGCGTTCCCGTCTCTGAAAGAGTGTCAGAGGAAAACACACCGCAGGTCTCCTACAATAAAGGTCACTCTGCCTTCTGTACACCCAGATACAACAGATGCTGCGAAGTTAGACGCCAGTTTCCGTGCAATACTGAGGCTGTACCGTCATGCACTTACAGAAAAATTACGGTCCTCTCTTCCCGATGTTATACGTCGTCGACAATAGGCTAGTCTTCGGAATTCAGTTTTGGTTTCTATGAACCGACACCACATCCTAGAAACAACAGAACCATTTCCATTGAGCCATTGGGCAAAGTCAATTTGTGACTGTCCCGTTTCCATTCTTCCTATGGTCCTCTACCTCAGAAAGTCTGGTAGGCGTCTTCTCTGGGCGATATTGCACCGTCTGTGACTGGGTACACAGCGATCGTAGGTGTGGGGCTACCTGGCGAACACTTGACCGTTTGATAGGTGCCATGACGTCATAGTTGGCGAGATTGTCCGGTGATCGTAATGCCATCTTCTGTGCAATACGCGATCGTACAGATATTTCTTCACAGTTTGTAGGATTATATCGTAAATTAGACATAGGGTGAGGAAATAACTGTTTCATTTTTGACATAAGTGTATTTGTTTACAACATTCTTCCAGATTGCTGTGAGTACCGGTAGATTAGATGAAAATATGCTAATGACTTAAGCCACGTTACCTACTAAGAAATTCTCGTTGGAATTTCTGGGATACCAAAAAAGGTTTAGAAAGCCGTTTCACTCACTTCCATAGCACTGCAAATAGAAGACGCATACACGTCATCGTCAGTGCTCCCAACATGTCCAAACGTGGACAAAAAGTAAAACCAGAAAACTGAATACTCGTCATTGTTTTGTGGAAATTACGGACATTATTTTTCCAAAAAATATACAACAGACGTCTTAATCAATCGTCATCATGTTATAACTCTCCTGTCTACTACTGCTGTACCATAAGCTTAAAGCTGGAAGCAGGTTGTGTAATAAAACTATTTTATTAAAGCAATTATGGTACAACGCAACAGAGCAGTGTTACCCTCTGGGAGGAATTTTGTTATGTTTACCGTGTTGTACCTAATGGAGGTACCTTATCGGTAAATGAAAGTCAGAATTATGTAAATATTCGAACAGTAACAAACAATAATTTTGCATAGCTATACTGTTTAAAGAATAAGGAAAACGGTCGCCATCCTAATTAGGCAAGAGAAAGGTTAACGTTCTCGTTTAAGCAAGTTGGTATAAGTAACTATAACGGGCAAACACAACCTAGTCTTGGCCACACGTGAGTGCAATGAACTCTGACACATACATATGTTTTAAGATCGAAGCTAACAACTGGAGCAGCACAAACTATTTGCAAAAATATAACAGATACCGAAACACACTATTACTTGCAGGGCTTGTTCAAACTGAACGGTCTTTATAACATTACTAATAACATTAATTGCAGGATCATAAATTGGACATAGGTTAAGTTTCTCTCAGTTAAATACTTTACTATTTAAAATGAAAGTTAATTGGAATCCACTAACAGGTTGCTTCTCACTATCATTTGCATAAGAAATTATGGTTTTCATAATTAGTGATCTTTCCGTTACTTGTTACCAAGCATTAACACAATAGACAAACTGTGGATCCTGTTATACTATTCATACGCACTTCTAATACACAAGAGAGACAAACACTTAGCAAACATGAGTATATAACGTTTCACAACTGCAGTTATCCACTTTTACTACAGTGAGACACAAAATTAACATCTATGTAAGATACTGACTCACCTTCTGCGATTTACAACAGGCCATAATGAGATCATTTACTAAGCAAAACTTTATAAGCCTCAATCTTAACAACTTTTAATTTGAAGTTGGCAACAACACATTAATAAGCAGTTTTACTAGGAAAATTATTTTCAGCAAGAATCATTAACTTTAACTCTCTCTCTTACCACATTAACTTTAACTTTCTTTTTAGTATGTTCAAGAGGCATCAATTAGCAAAACACTGTGCTATAATGTTGTTTCAGTAAGGACACTCGGAAATCACTTTAGTTCAAACGGAGAGGAACCTGAGAGGTGTTATGATAAGGAGAAAAATCAAGGTAGGTACATAAATTCAGTTATAAATTACCTTATATTCGAGCACACTAACACATCCATTAAGCTGATCCTTCACTGCACATTACTATAGTGCTCCATTACAGTGGTTGCGCAATGTGGTGGCGATTGCATGTTGGTAGGTGGAATTGCAGGTAGAATTGGTGGACTCTGTCATTTCTTGGTGACGGTGATAGATACAAATTCCAGAATAGTTCCAGCTATTTATCCATCAATCCGAGGCATTGGAAAGCGGCAGGAAAAGCCTCTCTCGGAACCAGCACAATATGCAACATTTGCATGACAGTATACAGTTTCGTAGCTCGTACAAGACTGACTCTTGTACCACCTTTTCTACCTTGGCCAACCACAATTTGCGCGCGCTACACAGTTCCGTTCCCACGGGGAACCACAACAACTTTTACATACAAACTAACTAAGAACCCTAAGTGAGGATCAGCAGTGTACATAACAGAGAACAAACATTTTAAATAAAACAGAGCCTTTGCACATATTATCATTTCTACAAAAAATTATTCACACATAAATTACAATTGTTCCCTCAAAATAGGGGACAAAGAATGTAAATGACAGATATACTACATTTCATAGAATCAAACCACGACATCAAAGTTTTAAACAAAGAAAATAGTATAGAATTTTGTGTTATCTATTCAGACAAACACATTTACAGAAGCTCAACGATGTAATATTAAATAAAACAAAAGCAAAATAAATCAGTAGAGTATCACAGCTATGGTGTTACAATGTCAAGACGAAAATGCATTGAGAAAGCGCTGTGGGCAAATATTTTAAACACCAACAACCTGCTGGTACTGCTGAGAACGCATCCAACAGCGCTGTAATAGCAACAAAAGAAGACCTATGTATAATATCAGGCAAAACATAATAAGAATTATGGAAAGACGAAGAAATGCTATAGTTGCCTACGCTTGCTGCCTGGATAGCTCCCCACCTGGGCATTTTAAATTGGTAAACAATTCTAACATTTGCAGCTTGATGTGTTGGTAACCCAGTAAACTCATACACCTACTTGTCATTCTGGTGGAGAGCCATTATTTGCTGCAAAATCATCTCGTCTACAGTGATATTCTCGTCTGCTCTCGTGTCCTTAAATTCTTGATGCAGCAACTTAAGAACACATTTCTCTGACAGACTTTTACAACAAATCGACTCGTAAAATTCTTCTTTGCTCAACCAATTTCATCAACTGAACACAAGCTGTACTGACTGCAAATAAATGATCGCAATATGCCTTTCTCACACATTAAAATTTTCTAGTGACGTTATATTTTTAAACTTCTCTACTGTACCGCATGCAAATTACTTGAAGAGTGGGGAGCATGCACATCATTGGCTGCCAATTGGAGGTGCCTCATGTTCACTAGGTAGATCTGCATATTTTTAAGGTGTGTTGTGATGGCCTTTATGTGTCACTTTAAATTTCTCTTACAATGATCTGGCTGACATGACCATGAGAATCAAACCAGTCTGACACAAACTGATCAGTGTCTATCTGCACAGATATCCCGATTGGAAGAGAATAATGGGTGGGAGGATCTAACCTTCAGTTTTCAGAAATTTTCCTATAGTTAACGGCTAGTCTGACAACAATACAACTTATTATCTGTTGTGTCGCTGCGGAAGTGAATAATAGTTTATCGCTCTTCTTCAGTGCACGTATTTATGGACTCTGAATATTAATAATTACATGATTCAGATACTGCTGTATTACTATTGTCTTGTGATTAAGCATTGTCATATTGTGTAACTGTCCTGAAGTTACGTTCAAAAGTAAACTTTCATTTTTGATTAAGTCTCACCTTTTGGAGTAGGTAATATATCCGATTCGTAATTACCCATTAACATGCATCAAATATACGTAAACTGCTCTTCCTATTAATGAAATTATCTCATTCTCTTCCAATTTTTTGCATATTTCAAATACAGCACTGACCTACGAAATGTACGCATATGTCCCCATTGTACCACACATGATGTTCTGTATATAAAGAGCTGAATTGCGTGCGTACATGGTCTTCAGAAGAGCGGTCGATCCGCGTGGGGGACCTAGCATTAACTACCGCACACGCACTTCGAACCTGTTCTGAACCGAGCGTCACACACTGTCCGAATTCCTCCTTTCTTAATCCCTCATTATATTAGATGCGTTGCATTGGGAAATACAATAGCCCATCCAAGACATTCGACATCTTGCTTAGTCTCTTCTGACGCTCGAAGGAAACAGACCCCGTCCTAATTCCTTTCACACTCTCAAAGAAGCTTCCATACCCGCCATCGAACGACATACTTATTCAGGGTGTCAGCTAATGAATCCCAAAAGTAGGTAAACGTCTGATGCAAACATATTTCGTCCAACTAAATGTTCAGTGTTATCCAAACCTCACAAAATGCAGCATTTTCAAATCAGTATATATGCATAACCAGTCATCACCACCAATTCACAACTCATTATAAACAGTTTGAAGTTAACAGTAAGGGAAGCAAAGCCATGTGTTGCAGTCATCAAAAAATATAACTAAACCTGTAGATCGACCGCATGCTTTTAAAGACATCGTATTAGCCAACAGTTCTGGCAATTTCATGTAGCAGCTCTCCGTTATAAAATCCTATATCAATACGTCATCTTCACAACAAAGAGAGATAATTCCTTTACATTTCTTAATAAAAAAAATGAGAAGTGTAATGGTAAGATTTTTGATTCAAAACTAGATTGTGAATTCCTGGTAGTTGCAAATTACTTTGTTAACGGTATGTGTACTTTGCTCTAAATTATTCTGGACAGATGCGATCTAAGTAGGCTAGAAGTGCATTCCGTATGGTTGATGACGCTCTATGGTGTAGTCAGAAGCGGTCGTCCCTCTTTAGTTCGTATCGCAGGCAAATTTGTCAACAATGAAACATCGCAGGACATGATGCGGGCAGTTGCGTAGCAACATTGCGATTTTGAATCGTGCTGCGTAAACATATTGTCTGTGCTTACGTGCTTTCTATCGAGTTATTCGTTGTGCTATAGTTGTCCATCTTAGCGCCACAAGCTTCTCCACTGAATATCTGAATCGCTTGCCGAAAACCGTCTTCAGATAGAAGAACGTAGTAAGGCAGAGTTGGGTGAGACGCTGAACGGAACCGTAAGTAACCAATCAACATCTTGCTTACCCAGATTAACATCATTTGCGGTTGATGTCTTGTGTAGATTACTACTGCTGGTCACTGTGGCTTTACATACCACATCAGATGTATCCAGCTCTATTTACATATTTAATCATACCTACTTAATTTCACAGAAAAAAGCCCTTCCCGTGATTCGGGTCGACGATCAAGTTAAGAGAGTAGTTTTACAAGATCGTCAGACATGGTTTTGGATTTTGAAGTACCCTGATGTGTACTTAGCATTCTATAAATAGAGAGAGTTTCTTAGTTTCCATTTACATGCGAAACTGATAGCTGCCCGCCAACGGAGTTTTGAGTGGTATTAGCAAACAGTATCACGTGAATTTCTAGATGTGCAGATCTACATCTACATTTATACTCCGCAAAGCCACCCAACGGTGTGTGGCGGAGGGCACTTTACGTGCCACTTTCATTACTTCCTTTTCCTAGCATGATCCTTCATTTTGTTCATAGTGCAGTCAACGAAGAGCAAGCGGGTGATTCCCTTTTCTCTCTTTACCCTTGTCACAAGAAGGAATTACAAAAAGTTTCACAAAGTTATAATGACCCTTTCCATGCTCGCCTTATGAATTACTAGCGAGACAGCGCTAAGACAGCGACACGGGTTTTTTGTTTTACAGAAAGTGCGGTACCACTATATGGAACACAGATATGAGCTACTAATAGTGCTAAGGCAAGGAACGGATTTGGATGGAAGCTATGCAAGTCTCAGCGCAATGTTCTACACTCCTTGAGAGCAAACCGATCCCTAGACACACTGTACGACAATTGTAACGCTCTTCAGGTAAAGGCGACTTCCTCTACCAAGATGCTCGGTGTCCAGTTTACGGAAAGACTACACTTCCCCATCATTTACTGTCCAGTTCTCTTATGTGGGTGCACAAAATAACTGCACTGGGCTCGCGTTATGTAGTGAGCTACTTTATGATTATTAAGTCAGTACTTATTTGCGAATGTATTTAGAACGATTCTGTGTAAAATGCGTTACCATAAACAACAGCTAAGACGTGTAATGAGGTCAGAGGCCTATGTAGTGAGAGTGGGAAAACAAAAGGATTGGTAAATGTGGCCCCTTGGTGTTGTCTGTATTGTAGATCTGTATAATCAAGTTGCAGCCAATGCTAAATTAATGGACGTCGAGAAAATTATTGGAATTCTCTGATCATTAAACGCGTTACTTGTAGACTGCATAAATCTCTCCCCTCAGAAATATCTATCACTTGTTGGTGGAGCTACATAAAATACCACTTAGGTACAATAACTATGTACTCAGTATGATCACAGTGTGAACAGGGGCAGAGTAAAGTTATTTCGTCCACACACGTAAGAGGATTGAACAGGATATCCTGGGCAAGTATCGTAAGTAAACAAAGAAGCGAACAGTTCTCGTCATGGATCAAGACGCTCTTTCCAGAAGAATGCTACTAATGATGCACAACATGACCCAGAATCAATTGCCCCTGTCGGTTTTTTGGTTATTCAAGAACAAGATAAAAAGTGGATTTTAAACGCACCCACAACCACAAGCTTCGCCCCCGCTCCCTTCAGGATTGTTAGCAACTTGTGTGCGGCACTGTCTCCTCCATGATATTACAATTTGCTACTACAGAAAAGTATTCCCCTAATTTTTCTCAGTTGATTGCAAATTATGTCAAAATGTTACTCACCAGCAGCAGATACAAAAACGTTATTGTTTTCCTACTTCTGTGCCGCGGGCGAATCCAAAGGGGTGAGGAGGGGGCAGCTTTCAACCCAAAAAGGAAATAATATTGACACGCTGAATTCTCTCTAGCCAATCATACAGATACAAACATTCGGTGTATGTATGAAGTAGGTGGAACATATTAGGAGTACGTATTAGGCGCATGTATCGGCATACTTCTATCTCATTTCATCTTTCACAGCTAAAATTGCAAGAGATGCCTATCTTCCATCTTCTTCCCCTTCTCTCCACCCCAGCAACAATCTATCAAGTCCCATTAATTGCTGTTAAGAGGTTGTGTGTACGTCCTACATCTACGTCAAATCTACACACGCTACTTGATGGTGTGTTTCCGTGGTTACTTCTGGTACCACTAAGAGATATCCCCATCGCTGTTGCATTCGCGAAAGTTGAGGGGAAGATTGATTTTCGGTAAACCTCTGTATTAGTTCCAGTTTCTCGAATTTTTCAAGTGTGTAATTTTCACGGTGTAAAAGGAACTATGTGATTTATTCGTCTCCTCCCAGAAAGTACTGTCTCGCATTTACGTGGTAAACTTCTGTGTGATGAGCAACGCCTCTCTTCTGCCGTCTGCCACTGGAGCTCGCTGAATATCTCTGTAACACTCTCGCGCTGACTAAACGATCCAGTGGCACCCCACTTTTCATTGGATCTTTTCTCTCTCTTTTCTATTAGTCCTACATGCTCATGACGCCAAGGTGATGAGCGTTAATCAACAATTAGTCGAACAAGCCTTTAGCAAACCACTTCTGTCGTGGACTAGATGCATTTCCGTATCTTCCGTCTGGTATCCGTGTTTGGATTACTGAAGAATGGGATAAACGCATCGGCTTTGACCAATGACATGAAGTATTGCTCTTATTTAACAGCATAGGCGAATGTTGGGAAACAAAGGAATGCAGAACAGAGAAAACACATGGTAGTAATTTCACGTACATCCATATTTCGAACATAATATTGAGTATAGTGCTTCTTTGAGTCATAGTGTCCTATTCTTCAGTTGAATTACAATCTGAACTGAGGAGTGGAATACTAGTTCAGAAAAAAAGAAACCATTAAAAATGGACAGAATTAACGCTAGCATGAACTACCACAGTTGACATGTATGATTTGTATCCCGAACTTGAGTCAATCTGTGTTGGTTAACTGCAGTACGTGATACGAATATAACATATGTCGACTTGTAGGTCAGATGAAAAAATGGATACAAATTCTACAGTTGCTCCTTTCTTTGCCTCCACTACTACTAGAATTGTATTCTTCAGTGGATACTAGTGCTAGGGAGAGCCAGAAACTCAACAAGCAAGACGAGAAACCGATAGTGCGTGGCATTGGCATCCTGCACCTCATTTCAGCTACGAAAGTCGTATCCTGTTCTTTAGTGGAATAGTCGGAAACGGCCGTTGCACATTAGCTTAGGTACCAGGCCAATTTGTCAACAGTGAAGTATCGCACGACATGACGAAGTCAGTTGCGAAGCAACACTGAGATTGTGAATCGCGCTGTTCATACATATTTTCTATGCTTACGTGATTTTCGTTGAGTTACTCCTTGTGCTAAGTGCTTCTTCTTGGCGAGAAAAAAAAAGTCAACTAAATATCTCAATTGCTTGTCGAGTAGCTTCCTCAAATAGAAGAACATAAAATGCCAGTACCGGGTGGGACACTGCACGGAACTATGAGTGATCAGTCAATACCTTATCTCGGTAATCTCTTAGCCACACTAACTTCCTGTACTGCTGATGTTGACCGTACGCTTCTGGCGATGACCGTTGGAGCCTCACATGTCAAATCGAACTGATCTAGCCTTTTTTGGATGTTTATTTGTACCAGTTACATTTTATTAGAAACAGATACTTTCCGGATATCCGAGTTAATGGTCATCGTAATAGAGTAGTCTTATAAAATTGGCGGACGTGGTATCGGTAAATGATGTACTCTACTGGGTTTCCTTCATTCTATAAATTTCCAATATTTTCTATTATTCTTTATCAAGTGGGTATATTGGTCATGCACCGACGTCGTTCTGCGTCGTATTAGCATACTGTATCATGTTGCATCCTGCAAAACTTGTAGTTTACAAACATGCTTTATTTTACTCTGAGCTACTCACCAGCTGCCGATACACGCACGAACACCAGTGGGAGAAGAGGGAACCCTTTCCTACCTAGAGAGAAATAGGCGTCTGTGTAACGTCTACGAGGTGCAAGTTTGACCTCTCCTGAAGAAAGTGCAGCTAGAATCTTTCTGATAGTCGATTTAGATTCTACTAAGGAGACGCTTCGCTCCGTTAACTCCTCGAACCAACTGACACCGTAATACTCTATTTGACAAATTGGTTAAAGTACTTAGATGCCATGGACGGACGTCATTGTAACTTCATATCGGGAGCCACCGTCGGTGGATGTATACGAATAAACGATTTACAGTTGTTATTCGCTGTGATATGTAGAGCGGCCTCCAGAATGCAGTAGTCCTGTTAGTGTTTAGTGTTGTCAAGAGCCCTGCCAGGATATATGTGCCGCGTAAATACTATCAGATATGGAGTGATCACTGTGAAGACATTTCGCTTACACGAGTGAGACGGGTTATCTACACCTGACGGGTACACTACAGTCATCTAGAGTTGTCTAAATTTACTACTCAAAGAACTGAACAGTGGTGCCATGATTCAATAGTACAGTACAAGAGTCTCTATAAACCGCTTGCATGATATCTTGGTACTCTCGTTGCGAGCGAGATCGTCATATTTGTTCTGGATAAAACTTGTCTGGTCACAAAGTCGAAGGTCGAATCGGTCCCAGTGCCAACATCTATATCAAGGAACTATCAAGTTGTGGGCCATCCCAAACTGGGTCGGTGTGCATCTTGGCCAGTGGGGGAGGAGCGCAATAATAATAAGTGATCTGTTATTGCAAATCTCTTAAGAAATTCCACTCGACATTGTAATCACCGAAACAGAATAACATAGCAGCTCAACGATGAAGCTCCATTTTGTTTCCCTCCCACCCTTTCATTTTAGGTTATTTCGGCATTTGCAACTTGTTTAGCAAAGCCTAAATGTGGTGGCAAGTGTCTTGCTGACATTCTGAACGTAGTTGTCGAGTCCTGATGGCCGAACATCTGTAGTGTTGATGTACTAAAAACCACTTGCTATGTCTATAAATTGTCGCCAATGCTTGAATAATCACATTTTTATTCGCGTTGGTCTCTGTTTGATTGCCTCATAGTGTTATGACTGCCTCATAATATTTACGAACATACCCCGCAATACGGAGTGCAAGTGTCATTTCTGGGATTTTCGTTATTAATTCCAGTGTGAGGCAGCAGTCTACTCCCAAAGAAAATATCAACATCTACATTTAAATATGAACTCCGCAATTCACTACACAGAATATAATGGACGGTTCATTACGTCGATAATACAGGTTCTGATCCTGTTACATTCACATATTGAGATTGGGAAAAAATGCGCTCTACATTTTCCTGAGCGTGCCGTCTTCTTTCTTATACCCATGATACCTACTGGGGTTTTAAGCTAGTGACATCCGAAAGTCATACAGACTGTCATAATTTACTTAACAAGAGTGTGCAAGAACTACGTTGTCTTCCTTCCAAACAAGATCGTAAAAGTTACTCGACTATTTGTGTTCCACTTTTGTATGAGCTGTACTGAGATGTGCGTCTATTAATTTTGTATGATTTATTGTACTAAAGAACGGAATACAAACCACCAGCTTTGGAAAAGTCGTCACAAGTTACCACTGATGATGAAGTGCGAAGACATAGACAAATGTTGACAAACTAAAGAATGTAGTACAAAGTAGACAGATTGTGGATATATACCACATATATCCAAATATCGAACGTAATGTTTCATAAATCTCTTTTTTCGGAGCACACGGTCCAGGTATCCTCTTATTGTGTTAAGCCATATAGGAAAACAGAAGGATAGGATACAAATGTAACCGAAAGCCAAAACGAAAAAAGGTGGCATACGTAACTGTGGCGAGGAAGGAATACCTTAGTTGACACATAAAGTTTGTATCTTGTGATTCGGTTGACCCACATAGGTCGAGTGAAACACAAGACACAAATCTCACGTATGTCGGTTTTCCATCTTCTCTAGTACTATTGCCAACTGAAGAATAGGATACGAGTACTAGAGAAAGCGCAAAAAGAGAAGAACATGAAATTTTTATCCAATTCTTCAGCTGACTTGTATAATTTACTTGACCTATAAAGATCAATTGAAGAATAGGATACTATTACTAGCGAATACGAAAAGGTTACAAACGTGACATTTGTATCCTGTCCTTGGTTTGACCTATATGGGATAATACGTAGTAATAGCGAAGGTGGAAAAGCGACAAACGTGAAATTTTTATCCTGTGATTATGAATGGGATTCTAGTATTAACGAAGGCGAAAAAACGCTGCAAATGTAAAATTTTTATCCATTACTGCAGTTGGCCTACGCAGGGTGTTTTCGTAAGACGGTCAAAAATGTGACAGGACATAGAGAATGCTCCACTGAACAATTTGAGGTAGGGAACCCGCAGTCCGGAAGAGAGCTTCAGGGGTTATGGAAGGAAACTTGTCTACCTCTTTGTTTAGCATTGTTGGTTTGTTAGGTTATTTACTAATAAGCGTTCAAGTTTACACGTTCTCTGCTGTTTATATACATGTACATTCTTTACTTCTTGCTAGGAAACAAGAAAGAGGAGCCTGATTGTTGGGAATTCATGATGGAGGACCTGTTTACATTATTTGTCGATAAGGTGGCTCTGTTGTACCGTATTTAGACTGTCCCACGACAAAACGTGCTATGAACCAACGACAGACCTATTTAATACTCGGTGATATTCAGAGACGTACAGTAGAATAGGATGGTGCAATACTGGGAAGACGTGCATCTTGTGTGTGGGGAAATACGTTACAAACTCTCGCTGCCGAAAGGTTATACTGGGAACGATTTCCTAACAGGCATATTCCGCCACGACGATTGTTTATTTCTCTCGATCAACGAATTTTGGAGACTGGTTTAGTAGAAAGAAGAAACGAGGGACCTGCAAACATGAACACCACTCTCACATCCAATTTTGAAGTGGAGGTGTTGGAACGTGTTGCAGCGGACCCACTACGAGTAGTCGTCGTATTGCACGTGAAAGGGGTGCTTCACATGCTAGCGGGTAGCGAGTAGTCCACGAAAACTTTAAACCCATATCACCCACAACGTGTCCATGTAATGCTTGTGACTGACTTTGCTCCAAGGGTACTATTGCGTCAGTAGTTGCACATATCGACCAGCTATCCTCCAAATTTGTGACGAGGCCTCATTTGATTGAAATGGTGTTTCAAACAGCATGAATAGCCACGTGTGGGATGACGAATCCCTCACGCTGTAATAGCGACACACCATCATGGATGTTTTGCTGAGAATAACTGGGGGGGGGGGGCTTCAGCATTGTAAGCGACAATCTCTTTGGCCATATCTATAACCTGGACTGTATTTATATATATGGACTGTATCTATTTAGAGCGCTTCTAAAAACCTAAGTCTAGCATTTGCCTTTCCTAATTATGGTCACATTTCATTCTGCTTTTTGTACTACCCTAAATATTTGTACCATGTGACGAGACGTGCTCAATACGTTCAAAACTATTTTTGTATTCACAGGGAATCGTATTATTTATCTTTGTTATAGGCACAATCACTTTTATCCGTATTTAAAGAGAACCATTATCGATTTTGTCAAAAACTTTCTGTACCTCTGCAGGACTGCCGAACGAAGATACTTTTCTGCAAGAAAGAAAATTTTCAGATAACATTCTTGTACTGCTTCTGATCCTTTTTGAGAAATCGCATTTCTATACTGAGACCGTCAGAGGTCTTACTACGCTTTCTTGGCGATCTCTCAATGTTTCTTTCATTTCTGTCTAACATCCGACAGCCAGTAGAACGTGTTACGCTGTGTTAGTTACGGCAAACACAAGATATGTGTCTAGTGCACTCACTTTTCTTATTTTAGTCTTTCTCGATGCTGTTTAATGTTTCGACATTATTGCGATGTACACGGACATCAACACTGTGTGTCTGGCTGCATTTGTGCGTATTTTTTGCACTTATATTCTTATGAATCTCAGAGTTATTGCCTTTTGAGAGCTGTTTTATAGCTTTAACCGCAAAACATATACCAGTCAGAGGAAGCAGAGACGAGTCGCTACAGTATTAACGAGAAACTTTCAGAATTCGACACTAGTAATGTTCGTTTGTCTCCTGCTACGTTCGCAAATGGTATGATCAGTTCTATTTGGTAGCTTCAGAAAGTAATGAAATTTGACCGACCTCGGTTTCTAGCGTCCAAACAATGGTGACCATTTCTGAAAGTCAGCAACTAATTAACAGAAGCACAAGACAAGACGCATCTAGTGGTTTCATGTTCATATTGTCATAATGATTAGATTAAGAAATCTTCTTAGAACTCTCACCCTATTGTGATTTCATACTTGATGACTGCCCAGCAGCCTACAATGCATACGCTGTCATTGTATTAGATTAACGTGTGAACTCAGGTCAATACTTGAAGTGACTATAAATCTTTCTTCGCAGATGTTCCGAAGGCTCTTCGGCGCTTTCTGCCTCCGCTTTCGGGGGGAGTCAGATGATGAGTCTTTCGAAGACCTGATAGATGAAGATTTAATTGGAAAGCCAGAGGTGAGAAACATCGAGATATATTGAAAAAACTGTAATTATTATTAGGAGTATGAATTTTCTACTTAGTAAGACAATTACCATACATTACGTCACAAATTACCATCACAAATACTGAAAGTTACAAGTCTATCTTAGTTATTCGAAGAACTGTCAATCTTCGTATAACAGCTGCCTTCATACGTTCGTATAAACGAGTTTCTAGCATCAATCAAAGGAAGAATCGATGGACTGCCTAGATAGTCGTTTAATGAGTACATAGTACCCAGCAGTCAGATAAAAACTGCTGTTCATGTCTGCACTTAAGTTCCAATAATCTCGGACACAATAGATGTTCTGCACCATATTACTTATTGAAGTCACGTTTATTCACACGTACATTTTCATCAATATAGTAAAAGGAGTGAGAAGCGTTATGCTGATAGTAACATGTAAAACTTCAAGATCTGGCAACAAACTAATTCGCGGGGTATTTCACTTAGATCACTAAACCACTTACAACATATTTTCCATCTCGACACAAGATAAAATGCTATCGATATTCCCATCATATTACCATCTGAAAATGAGTCCAACGATGAGCAGCTAAATCTCAGGTTTTTTGATACAATAATTAAAAGTTGCAAAGCTTCCAAATTTGATAACATTAATGTTGCAATAGTTTTTATTTGATGCATAAATAAACACTCAGGAAATATTATGCTTTAGATAAACAGTAGAAAACATGCTAGTAACCACAATAAAATAGATTGTGACGGTGGCAACAAATCTCCCACAGAGGATGAGCGCCGCGCGTTGGCGGCTGCGCTCAGACGAGGACGAGTTGGTGCTGCTGGCAGCGCAGGCGGAGAAGACCCGGCCACCACCTGCTGCTGTTGACGTAGACTGCGGCAAAGTCATCGGGAAGGTAAGCTAGCAGTGTGGCTGTCACTAAGGGTGGGTGCGACACACTACCAACAGGTTAGGGGGCGACGAAATTCCAGACCAAGCTCAGATATTACACATTGGTGAATCATGAAGCAACCCTCCCCCACCCCCTCGCTCTGTGCACCCCACCACCACCTCCCCATTTCAAGCTCATACAATGTTGCGAAGTGACGTTGATAAATAATCAAAGTAGAGGCGTTCTTCTAAATTACCGAAACACGAAGAATTATTACTCAGGACTTTCACGGACCTGTTCAGTGCATGAATCTTACATTTCTTACCGTTGTGATATAGCTGTAGATCGGTAGCTAGTGCCCAAGTTAGCATACTCCTTGGGAGGAGCTTACTTCTTAGTGATTTTATTTCCTGCGAAATCTCCAAAACCGACAATTCCGTGACACTACATGCCCATCCGCAACATACTATCCTCTTCTAATGAAATATAATGAAGTCATAGCTCCACTAATTTAACTGAAATACAAATCCAAATCTCCCAGAGTATAATCACCTAGGAAACTTGATTTTCTTATGCTGTTTGATACTGAATCTTTTCACATTTGTCTCACGACTCATAGCCTACTACTAGTAGACATCAAATGGTATCCTTAGCGTATCCTTAGCGTACAGGGTTCTTTCATAAGACATATGCATTTTAAGACTACTACAATGTTGCACAATACTAATTAGCCTGAGAGATCTTGTCATCGTTCACGAATACGTTTGGAGCACTTTTCTTTTCTCTTATCAAATAAAAAAACAGAACAGAAACTGCTTATGTATACTTTTCGTGTCAAAATAACCTTAGAGAATCTTTGATACTATTGTTATGTGGGTAAGGTATAAGTATTAACGCAAAGAATTGTTTTTCTGTGCAGGTGAATGACGCTTGGCTAATTGTGACCACAGCCGAGATCCATGAGCATCCAGCGACGGTGAATGAGGAGGACATCCCGCCGATACCTCGCCGCCGCAGAGGGTGTCGGAGGTGCTGGGCGGAGAGAGTCGGGGCGAAGACCGTTGTG
Organism: Schistocerca nitens; assembly: GCF_023898315.1. NCBI lineage: Eukaryota > Metazoa > Arthropoda > Insecta > Orthoptera > Acrididae > Schistocerca > Schistocerca nitens. Next base: position 158,334,381 of record NC_064620.1, on the reverse strand, counting down.
AGCCCACATGGTGGCCGGGCTCACCGCTTCACTACCCACTAAACGTATTTCAAGGACGGCAGAAGACGAGGAACTCCAGCTGATATCTCGTCACTCTGGATAGTGTGGGAAGTGCTGGGAGGAGAAAGTTGGGGCAAAGACTGTTGTGCTCTTACACCTTGAGCGAGGACATTGGGCAATCAACCAATAATTATATTCATGAGATAACAAGGAGGGTAGATGACGAAGTACTCCCTTCGATGCCACGTCTCCAGAGAGGGTGTCACAGGTGCTGGGTGAAGAAAATTTTGTGTTTGCATGGAGTCTGTGGAGACTGGCTCACCAACCAATAAACATATTCATGAGAAATGAAGCCCATTAGATAACGAGTGAGTCCCACCGATGCCACATCGCCAAAGTTGGCATCGGAGGTCCTGGGTGAAGAAAGAATGACAATTTTGTGCTGTTACATTATGGGTGAAGATACAAGCTCACCGGCCTAAAAAAAATAGTGATGAGACATGAAGCCACCAGATAACGAGTGAGTCCCGCCGATGCCACATCGCCAAAGTTGGCATCGGAGGTCCTGGGTGAAGAAAGAATGAAAATTTAGTGCTATTGCATTATGAGTGGAGACACAAGCTCACCAGCCAATAAATATAATGATGAGACATGAAGCGCATCAGATAACGAGTGATTCCCGCCGATGCCACATCTCCAAAGTTGGCATCGGAGGTCCTGGGTGAAGAAAGAATTACAATTTTGTGCTATTGCATTATGGGTGGAAACACAAGCTCACCAGCCAATAAACATAGTGATGAGACATGAAGCCCATCAGATAAGGAGTGATTCCCGCCGATGCCACGTAGCCGAAGGTGACAGCGGAGGTCCTGGGTGTAGAAAATCGGAGTGAAGACCGTTGCGCAGTTGCATGGTGGGTCGGGACACTCGCTCACCAGGGGAAAGAAGAACAACAGATGACGAGGAACTCTTGCCGATGTCACATCGCCAGAGAGATGTCACAACCATGTGAATTAAACATGTCTAAATTGTATAAATATTTGAACTGAGTAATACAATAAATTTATGAATGGTATATATCTGGATTTCTTACTTTACATGTTCGTGTGTTAACTGTGTTTTCTTGTCACTCTGCTCTCCTTTAACAGATACTGAAATAACTATTAAAAGTTTCACCAAGTATTCATGTCTCTCTCTTTATAAATGTGACTGCACAGAGAGAAATATTTAGCAGTGTTACCTCTTTAAATGGGGATCTCACACGCCCTATTATACGTGAACTGCGCAATTATCAGTACATAGGCTACCCTTATTCAACGGAAAATCACAAGTTAATTAGAGGTAATTTGGTTCACAACTACTGGTCAAAACACACAAATGATCTTTTATCTTAGTGTTAACAACTTCTTCCAAGTGGTGCTCTGTGCAACAATATATTTACATAAATTCCTCTGATACTGAATTAGCAGTAAATTAAATTGCTGTGTATCATAAAGAAAAATCAATGGCGGGATTGTGTTATGTGCTCAGACACCCACACCAAAAGAGAAGCGTAGACAGAGGAGAACACTCTGAACATCGAGCAAAACATACTCGGTACGCTAATCTAAAAACTCTTCAACCCTTCGCTGAACTTAAATGATATGTTTCTGGACGTAACAAAAATTAACATTCCAGCATAGTAAATAATGATACGGTTCTGAAATTACAGTACACCTTATTCCTTCATGAGTCAGTTGCTAATGATGTGGAAAACCATCTTTAACACAAGATATATATTTCCCCATACACTGTTAATCGACAGCTCTTGTCACTCATGCTTGAAAGCTTGTTGTGTAGTCGCATGCAGTATATCACGAACATAAGTAAAAAATCGTTTTTAATATTTATTTTCAACATTTTGGAGATTATATAATTTTTGTAATGGTATCGATCTCTGTGGTGGAGTGATAAGATGCTGCACTGTAGTAAAAGCCATAATATTTTCAATTAATTTAAATACTGAAAACACATGGATTATGTAAACAACTTTTCTTTTACAATACAGCACGACGGCAATGAAAGACAGATAACAATAATTTCGATCAGAGTGAACACAATAAGAACAGCCCCAACGAAAAGCAATTATTAAACCCACAGTCGAAACCAAATGATGATGTATGAAATTTAAAACAACTTTCCTGCTGGCCGGTGGAGGACCACCTTATGGCGTCCTACGGTCTGCAGTGCCTTCGGGATAGTGCCCCCTGTTAACAGTACCCGCTGTGGGAAACCTACCCTCGTGAACCGAGCGGGGGCAGGCTCACATCGAGTAACTTCCGGTAGGCACCACCCTTGGTCCACCCACTGTTTCATCATAGGACGTTTTAACAGAATCGTAAAACAGAATGGCATAAACAAGTTTTGGACAAATTCCCTCAGCCCTTTAGATATTCAGCTCAGGCTATCTGCTCACCAAGCATATAACGATAATATTCACTGATGACATTGCTATCCTCAGTGAACGGATTAACAGACTAACGACTACATAATGTGGACAGAGAGTAAGCCTAAGGAAGACGAAGATAATGAGAGGTTGAAAAATGAGAACAATGGGAAACGAAACATCTATTGGGGATTCAAAGTAGACGATGTAAAGGAGGACATGAAAAGCAGACCAGTGCATTTGTGTCCAATAGAAGTCTACTACTATCAAATATACCCGATAATTTCATGAAGATATTTCTGAGAATGTACGTTTGGCGGAAAGCATTCTATCGTAGTGAAACACGGGCTGTGGTAGAGCGGGACAAGAAGGAAAACGGAGCATTTGGGATGTGATGGAACAGAATAGTGTTGAAAATAATGTAGACTAAATAGTTAAGTAATGAGGAGGTTCTCCGTAGAATCGGCCAGGAAAGGAATGTATGAAAAATACTGACAGGATGATAGGACATCTGTTAATACATAATGGAACAACTTTCATGGTACAACAAGGAACTGTAGGGGGTAGAAAGTGTAGAGGAAAAACGAGATAGGAGTTAATCAAGCAGACTGGTGAGAATGTCTCAGATGATTATGTTGGAAAAGGAGAGGAATCCGTAGTGGGCCGTAGGCTGCTTCGAGCCAGTCAGAAAACAGGAAGACGACAGGCGAATATCTTGCTCACGCAGTCAGCGGGGTTGAAAAATGGACGCTCCATGCCACCTTGCAAACAAATCAACCATGCGTGCCAAAACAGCGTAGTGATTCACCTCTTGAAACCAATTTTAAGACATAAATTCTTATTAAAAACCTTAAATATACAAAATAACCGTACGCTGTCTGTGATCGTAATGAGTCTTCTACTGATCGAGCTTCTATTGTGAATGTAGGCTGCAAATGCTGATTGTTATTGTTAGCCAAAGGGGAATCTGCGAAGGGTAATGCAAAGGAAGCGATGCGGGATGTTATGTGAAGGAATAACGCTTTTTCACGAGAATTAACACCACAGTACATTCCTCGTCATACAGAATCAGCTGCCACGTTTTGGGTAGGGGGTGCTAAACCACACTCGTTTCAGCTCTGGCCTTGCACCAAATGACTTTGTACTCTTTCACTTCCTTACATGCTTTATGCATTGCCACTACGAGGTGTAGATACAGGTAGCAGTGGTTCCAGATGTTGGTAATAGATCCCTGTGACGTGGCATGCTATTGTCGTGTCCGTTTTTTATGGCTGTTGGAACCAATGGAAAACCCATGCACATCGTCAGCTATGTAGCAGTTTGTCCATTACTCAGCGCAGTCTCTTCGCCGATTTTGAAAATTTCTTTCGGAGCACACCAAGCGTGTCATGATTAATCCTTCAGTTAATATAATCCCAAAATTTATCACGTTTGAAAAGTTGAAATGACGTAGTCGTAGTAGTATATAAATTAACTCTTTTCATTTCTTCACCTAGGCTGGACTGTTCGATAGATCTGGACATCCAGACATTCAGGATGAAATGCGGCAGTTGACGCTCAAGAGCATGGCCTGAATCGATCGCCCGAGGAGAACCTGAGAAGAGTGGGGACGTACTACAAGCAAATATCTCTGCAAAGCAATCCCCCCCATCCACAGACGTAACAATGAAGATGCCGCCGATATCTACTCATACAAAATTTACACATTCGAAAGTAAATAAGTTAACACTTTTTAGTATCCATTACGGTTTCCTCTAATCAATTTCGAACTGACTTCCCATACACCACATTTCCCTCAAAAACTACATCCTAATACCAACACCTGCACCTGAAAGACAATTATTACACACAGTCATATTTGAGCAACTGACAAACAGTTCCGTGCTTCTGTTCTTAATACCTTTGTTTATAACGGGTGATACAGCGTCAACTACCAGTTAGTTATTTTGAACCCGCATTACGTGTGTATCAGGAACGGCATTCAGACAGGCGAAATTCACGTAATCCATATAATATTCATCTCTGAGATTTGCGGCACTGTTAACAAACGGAATGGTCATTAGTTACACGGTATTTCTGAGCCAAGGTACAACTTACTTCTGCCGTACTCAATTAAGTATCTCCTATCTTCCTTTGTGTAGTCAGCAGCGTCATACAGGTTTTGACTCTCTCTGTTAGTTTATTCAATTAATAGTACTTAATCTATTGTAACTGGTTGAGAAAAGTAGGCTTATAAAGTGTGCATCATCATCAGAAACAACGAAATTGACAGGAGATATGAAACTATGAGGTGCGGAAGCAAAAGCGCTCGAGCACGGATACTTGGATATATATGCCAGAAGTAAGGTATATCTTGGTCCCAAAGTGCCTTGTAACTCATGACAAATACTCAAATTTTGTACAGTACGATTTAGCTTGCTAACAGTTGCCCAAACCTCTGAGAGGGAACTTATATCGATTCCGTTTCTATATAGCCTGGCTCGATACCGTTCCTGATACACATGTAGTGTAAGTTGTATAAAACGAATCAATAGGAGCAACTGAATCACCCAGTCTAAATAGCAGCCTAAAGCACTTTTGGCCCCTCTTAACGCTTTTGTAAGTGACTGTTCGGCCTCACGTGTCTTATCACATATCTACTCAGTGGCGCGATATTCTCTTGCTGCATTGCTATCCTGTAAATAATTGCCATCAACCTCTCTCCTTGTGGCAACTTTTAAACCTCAACATATTTTTTGCTTTACTTTACCACTGAAATCCATTAACTTGTTCCTGTGCATTAAGTTACGTGTATCCGGTAATTACAAAGTGAATTCAAACTCAGTATTACGCTCTTAAACTATTCGAGAATTTTCAAACGGTCGGTCTCTGTAATGATACAGCGTTTGGAGTGCTGTACCATCCATTTGTTCCCACCACGCGACACATGGAATGTAAGTAGCTGTAGTTTGTTATAATGTTTAGATACGGTTAAATGGATTTTCAATTTTGTTGTTACCACTGCAATACTGGAAGAAATGTTTGTGTTTATTTCTGTTTCATGATACGAGTGGGGTGTGGCAGTGGCGGAATGGAAGGTCTTCCCGTCGCCACACAATCAGAGTTGCAAACCATCAGAAACGTGACAACGACGGTCAAGATCGAAAGAAGATTTCTCGAATCGACTCGCCCAACCTTACCGTAATAGTGGAAAAAAAATAGAATTTTACATACTGAATAAGATTTTGTATGGAATTGACATTGTAAAGATCGAGAGAGGTCATGTTCAGCTTTAGTCATTAATGGGTGCAAATTTACTCATCCACGTTGTTAATGCTTGATAAGTGGCTATATATAACTGTATGATTTCACTGTAACAAAGAGGATAATGAGTGAAGTTATTAATTTTGTAGGTGTTTAGTTGAAAAGTTTATATGAAGATAATTGTTACGAACTGAGTCCGAGTGGAATGTATTTTGGACTAAGTAAAGTCGATTGTTTAAAGTTGAAGCGAGCTTAATGAAACGGAAGATGGAATTATACAGGATAATGCTATCTTTGGAATATTTAATGCCCGGACGTGATATTTTATGGACTACATCTCACGCCAATTAGGATCCTGGGATTTTCTTTAGCAGGCATACAAAAGATAAAGCTAACTTCATAACATTGTAGAAACGAGAATTTAGGAAATTACGGGCGAAATAAGTTTTCAATTGACAGTTACATATCAACAGATAAAGATCATCTTTGTACTTGAAGCGCAGCTGCGGCGTACCACATTACTTAAGTTGCTGGATCTCATAAGTCATGTTAAACACAATTTTGAAGTGGAAAGTCATACTAACTATGGAAAAGTGTAAGTTGAAACTAGTCTAAAAGCCAGTTATTCCTAAAAAGTGAAACTTCGTGAGTCTGTACTTTTTTTTAGTGGAAAGTAATAAACTGTTCCAACATTAAATGTTATTACGAATAAAGATCAATTGCTGTGGAAACCTGACAGAAAGTGAATACCTTTGGGTTACTATGTCAGCAAAAACATGAACCAAAACCGTGAAAAGAAAACTTTTATATTCATCAATACTACTAAACCTACTACTATCAATGCGCTTATACCATCGACGTTCCACCGTGAAAACTGAGCCGGCATATTGATTACATCTTCGGAAGTATGCAGTATACGTCAGCTACAGTTTGTGCTTTGATTTATAGCAGTAGCATATCGTAACTGACAGGTTACACACGTTTTCGACACCAGCAAGAAAAGTTGCCATGCCACTGTATCTTGTACTTACTTTCTTATACTTTTAAACAGTTGCTGCGGATTTGGATGGGATTGGAGACTGATTGTGTGTTGTGCAAGCACGGGCTTATATGTGGCCTGTTTCTTAATAAATTACAACACCAGAGCACATACGAATACCAAGTCTTTGAACTCAACCACACACAATAACTATAATCTTATTAAAAAATTGGGCAACAGTACGATACCGTAGAACATTCTCTAAAATATTTCCATGCTTGAGGTAAAAATAAACGATGCTGCTTATACCCACAAAGATTTCACGAAAGGACATCAAAAAAGACCGAATAAATGCTCCTTCCTGTACATAAGTGTAGAAGAGTACACAAATACAAAACAACTGCCTGCAAAGAACTTTACAAGGGCAATAAAATGATAAAAGCAGACTGACTTACTGTAATTATATACAAGCTACAAATGCCAGCATCAATTACATCCTAGAGAAATCCCAAGAGTGCAGTTCAACCACATGGAACTAAATCACTGTTCCACCAACAAGACAAACGGAATACAATAACCATCGCCAATGCACTAACTCTGTATAACGGTTTACTCCTATTTTCAAACCACAATCAGAATGGCACATTACATGACACCATATTCCCCCAGGCAAATCCATTTATAAACAGTTTTAGCACAGTCAAATTCCTCAATACCTCTCTGTGCTATTTTACACACCAACCGTACGAAGCCGTTATCTTCTCTCTCAGCACTTTCCGTAGCACAGTAATCTAGTCTGTCAAACTTTGACAACTACAAGTGCTTGACAGTAGCAAATACGGTACACAGAAGCACCAATCACTTTATGCTCTGCTCTGCCTCGCTGTAACTAGACTCTCCACCGTCCTTCCTCTTGGTCTATGACCTGCCGTTTCCTTTTGGACGTCGCAACCCGAGCCCTGTTGCATGAACATCTCAACTACTTTGGTTTTACACCATGTCCTAGTGCCCATTATTTCCTCTCAAATCTGGATTTTCTTAACGTTTCAACGTTACACTCTGTCTTAGAAATCATATTCATATTCACCGTTTCCCATACACAACTTCTACTTTGTTCAGTGCCTGCTGAAGGTCCCGTAGAAGGCTAATACGAATTTCAACTTCATCAGCCACTAACACAATAATTTTCAATACAGACCAAAACACTACCAATGTTAACATTATTATCTGCAACAACATTATTGTATTACACAATCATAACTCTAATTCCACAAAACATCATATCACAATCAAATGTCTAGTTACTGTGTCTGTCGCCATAAGTGTGAGTTCAGTTTCAATAATATCCAACTTACTATCCAAAGGCATTAAGTGTTACATCAATCGTTACATTTATTCAGCATACAGAACACAATACAGATATGTTATCATACACATACGAATTTCACGAGCGACATTCTCCTCAAGAATCTGTACAAATCTACATCACGAAGTAGATTTACTTGGAAACGTAAAGTAGTATTCATCAAAAAATCTGTATGGGGAAAATCCTCATTTTCCTTTAAAACTTCCAGCTCTGTGTCGTTCCATCGCGCTACAAGTTCAACACCAGAGTAACACCTGTTTGTGGTCAGTGTTTCTGACCACATGTACTAGTAGTTAAATTACCTTATTACTCCTTCAGTGGCATGTCTACTGATCAGAAAGTGCTGAACGTCATTTCAATGTAGCAAGCTTTGTACTAAATTGACCATTAGCAAGGAAAACAAATGGTCTACCACAGTGGTATTGTGACGTAATGTTACTAAGAGTGCGATGTTTCTTCTAACACATGAAATGAAAAAATGAAGCAGCCATGAAACCTTCAGTGACTGCCTCCCGATTGCACATTACTCACAAGTAAAACAACAAAAAATAATTACTTAAAGAAAACTAAACATACAATATTCCACGTTTTTATACACAACAACAACGTTTCACAAATGTGTGTATCGGAGCATGAATCTGTAGTCGACTTCGAGAAATAATTTTGTACTTTTAAGGACAATATTAAATATGGTGGACCAACATACTATATTTGTTCAAATAACTATTTACTGCTTTTAATGTGTGGTGAAATGGATTCTGTTATAAGAGAGACGTGTTAAATTTGTGGTTTCCGTCAGTTTATTTTCATGTGATAGTAGCTAAAGTAAAATAGTGCTCTAACTACCTGTTCATAATAGTATCATTCTGTTTCATTTCTAGTCTCCTAAAAAAATCAGAAATGTAATATTGTTATCCCTACCTAAAATTGACAATATTTTTCTGTACTTTGTTATACTCCTAAAAAAACAGTTTAACAAGCCAGCTAAAGCAATTTTATAGGTTTTTTATCAGATTTTTCTTTCAATAGTAACGTTCAAATCGTGTCTCTGCTCTCGTGCTTATGTCTATATGTTGCACACGTCTTATCCCTCGCGCTCTCTCTCTCTCCAATTCCATGTCGACCTCTGTCTGTCCATTTTCTCCTTCCTCTCTCTCTCTATCAGCCTCCTCCACCCCCCTCTCTCTAACAATCTCACACCGCCCTTTCCCTTGTCCATCTTCTCGTTCTCATCTTTCTGTCCCATTTCCCGCTCATGCCCATCGCCCCTTCCCCCTCTCTGTCTATCACCTACTTCCCCTCTCTATGTCTATCTCCTACTACACCCTTTAGATCTCCAGCTACTCTCTTGCCTTCTCCTTTCCCCTCTCTCTGTCTTCTCCTGCCTCCCTATTTCTCCCCCTCCACTCACTATTTATACATCTCCTCCTCCCCCTCCCTCAGCTAAGCTGCACTTGTCTGTACATATAACCCCTGAAATACATTACGATACTACCTGCACAACTTGCCATTCATGCAGCACTGTTTAGATCTCAGGCACTACGAAAGTTACAAGAAAAATTCTTCATAAAGTATGTCATAATGCAACAGAAGTCGTAATATCAACAGATATGACTTGCTCCTAAATGAAAAAAAAAAAACAAGTGTCACTGGTGTATACAACATAATGCTTGTGTTTTAGATACTTGAAAATGGCCAAAATTGCACAGTTGTACACGTAACAAAGAGAACGGCAGGTGAAGGCATCGTGAAACTTTTCAAAACGTTACCAAATTTTTTGATCCCCACTCCCACTGATGCTAAACAGACAAATACCGAGGCGTGTTACTATTGTATTCTGAACCAGTTCAGATATTTTAAAGTTTCAAGTCTCCAGCTTGTCAGAAAGTAAGTTTAAATAGATAGCAAAATTTATACCAAACAGACAGAAAGACAAGACAACAACATAATAAAAACGTGAAAAGAGTGGATACACTGGATTAGGTTTACCACACTGTTTTATTTACGAACAGGAGATCACCAGAACTAAGTCCTATTTCATGGACCATTTGTGGTGTGAGCATCAACAGCTCATACATTTACAAATTTTACCATACAACCGCTGAAAATATATATGTTATACAAAGTGATTTACATGGAGAACCGGTCTAGGAGAAGATAAAGGACACATAGTAGCAGAGCCCTATGGTCTGTATCCTCCGCCATATTGTAGTTAGGCTAAAAGTTGCTATCAGTTAGCATTTGATTCAGGATTAAGTACCTATTTCTGGACATAAAGTTAATATCACGACAACAGTGAGTGAAGAAGACTTTTCAGATATGATTGAAATAGTTTATTAGAAGGCACCAACATAACCATCCGTAATAGTTGCATTCTTCTCTAAGCTATAAAATGTACACTCTCTCTTACGGTTCATTTCTTGAAAATTCCCGAATTTGGGGAGAAAAAATGGTACAGATACAGAAAAACTCTTTATTAGAAAATAAATCTGGCAAAACTTGTCAGTCTCCAACCTGAGATGATCCAAGTACTCATCAAGAAACTGAACATCATACGAACCGAATTTATGGAAAAAGGTGGGTATGTGTCATAGATGTTAGTAATTTAAGTTGTATGCATTGTGACGTGCACTGTGAAACTTCCTCTTTAGATCACAATGGTGTCCACGTGGATTTTTCACTTTTATATCCAAATGCTGGTCAGAAATATGACATTAAATTATCTGCTTGTATAAGGCATCTCTCTCCAGTGACTTAGCCATTTGAATCTTTTCGTTAGCAAGTCAATCCACATTATATGCAAGCTTTCTAGCTGAAAGAGCAACCACGTCCCAGAATTATCCCCAACACATGGTTTAAACATACCGTCTGATAGGCGATGCAGCATTCAACATACGAAGTTCTGTGAAAATGGTGTGAGAGATATTAGGATCTCCTTGACAATGCGCCACAGGAACTAGTAAGCACTTGAAGTCAGTTCCCTAAATCGTTTCAGGCAAATGCCGGGATGGTTCCTTTGAAAGGGCACGGCCGATGTCCTTCCCCATCCTTCCCTAACCCGAGCTTGCGCTCCGTCTCTAATGACCTCGTTGTCGACGGGACGTTAAACACCACTAACCTGAAGTCAGTGTTCGCAAGAAATGGGAATCGTTCCTGATGGTGCTCACTTGTAAACTTTGGTAACATTTATCGTCAGTAGGCATTCCCATTCGAACCAGTTAATGGATCAAGCAGTCAGTCATATGTCTTTCGAAACACTCATGCTTCGTAAACTGTTTGAGTCATCTACAGCAAAAATGCTCCCTGGCAAAATGTTTCTACATTTTGGCCTATAGTAAGCTGTACATGTTTTTGATCTAGACAAAGTGATGCATCTCACCTTCGGCGATCATTTAGGTACTTATGACCGTGAGTGGCTAATTAGTAACATTATAGGATTCAACTACTTAATGCTTTAGATCCATTAGCTCCATTTCCTTCTCATGTATGTCATCAATGTCAACCCAGTAATTAGTGATCGTCTTCTGGAATCTTGGCAGGCCTAGGTATTCTGACAGAGAACCATATGCCTTTGGAGTTATAATACCTACAAACCATTGGATGTCTTGTAAGTATGTATCTGTAAGATGTGTATTCTGCGTGTAGTTTCTACCTCCGAACGAAAAGATCAAGCGAAGCAATATTCATCGTCCTAATGTAGCATCTCGACGTCATACATGCATTTTTAGCTTCAACATCTAGAGGAAATGGAGCACCCATCAACTCGATCGAAAACATGAGACTACACATCATGGTGGAATACGTGGCTGGGTGCCTTAATGGATCTTAATATCGGAAAAACCCTTCCGTGTGTCACATCTCAGTAACAGATCCGTAACTTCCCCATTTTTGCGCGATGCTTTTTCCTGCGGCATTATTAGTGACATCTTTAGGGTGGGACAGCTCACAATACAGAACTGTCCTGCACCTGATGGTGTTATACAGTTAACTGTTGATCGTTCTATGGAGCACCCTTTCCAACAATGCTACGCAAGCACGAGAAGAGGTAGCAGGATCTTAAGATCCAGCACTGAAGTTATCAATAACTGAGTGCAAAAACCTGTCTCTGAAAGCACCAGAAGCTACAGAGTAGTGTAATGTGGCTGGATATTGGTAAACAAGAGAGGCTGTGGGGCTGCTACAGCTAGACACTGAATGAAGTGAAGGAGGCGTCTACGGAACAGCCCTGCTACTGCTAGGCCGAGGTGATGCAGAAATCGACTGCTGCGTCGATTGCGGACCCGGTCGTGGTGTTGAAAGGCAACCTCCTGAAGCTCCCAACACTCCTTCTGCAAAGGAAGAAGAAGCGAAATTGGTGCACACACAACCATTAGACATATAGAGTGAGAAGGCAAAATATAATGACCACTGCCCACAGGAATGTTCGATGTCGACTGGTGGCGTTACAGAAAAGTGATACGGTACGTAGAGTATATCAGTGGATCAAAAGCAGTTGGGGAATCAATACGGGTATAATTCAGGACAAAATACAAACATTTCGAAACGAACAATGTGGACAGAAACTCGCAGGTCTAGATACCTCACGTCCTGGCGTGTGGAAGCTAGCCAGACACTTCTCCAAGGAGGAACATTACATTAACACCCTACAAGTAACAGACGGCTCAGCTAACTCCACGATGGAGGAGGCAGAGCTTACGGCCACCACATCTGCAGCGTCTTTTATGCCGAATCGGGCAATGGGAAAGACCAGTCCCTCCAACAAAATTACCGATCCATCAGTCTGCTGCGCACGCTCAGCAATATCTTTGAGAAGGTAATACTAAAACGCATCATTATGGCACTACATCGCCGACACCTTAAGACAGGAGAAATTCGACTTTAGGAATCACCAATCACAACACAACATCTCCTCCGCGGAGTCGACCATAGAAAACATGGCTACAACATGAACAAAGCTACCGGGGCCGTGTTCCTGGACATCGAAAAAGTTTTCGACCGTCTGTGGCACAACGGCCTTATACGCAAACTAAGCGAAGCTGGTTTTCCGGACAGACTCCTACGTCTCATACACTCATATCTCACGAAAAGATGTTTTAACGTCGACGTGCAGATCAGACAATCGACACAACACGGTATCCAAGCTGGAGTACCAAAGGGATGCATCCTAACGCCCATCTTGTTCAATATGTACATTAACGACTCCCAGAAACACAAAACACAATGTCAGCCACCTACGCGAGTGACACAGGCGTCCTTCGGCAAGAGTGGAAACCGTGCAACGTTAATACACGACAACAGTCGTCAATCAGAACTGCCGATCCTTGCTTAGAACGATGGCGTATTAAAGTTAATTTCGACAAGTAAGAAGCAGTTCTGTTCACACGCAGACTGAAACTACTGTGCAAACATCAATACTGTAAATATGTAACATTACATACGTGCACAATTCGTTTCCGAGAGAACGTCAGATATCTCGGTGTTTGGCTGGACTGGAAACTAAGACGGGGGGATCATATCAAATATGTTGTCAAAAGAGCGCACACGGAGCACAAAAAACTCTACCCAATGCTAAACAGGGAAAGTACAATGAATAGGAGTGTATCGATATCCATATGCCGCAATACTTCGTTCGACTTTCGACCCAGTCTATCTCCACATGAGAGCGTGTTAATGGTTAACTTTAAGCAGACAGACGCAAACATCGCAGTACCCATACCCTGCGACGATTCACTATAGTGAAAAAGGATCCTTATGCAGAGATGCCAGTAGACATTTTGAGTTGGCCATCATGGCACTGTGGGTTTGGGGAAAAGAGAAAAAAAAAAGGATGGGGAATCATTCTAGCGACGACACGGTCCTCTAATGTGTAAATATACTGGCATGAGCGATTTTGACAAAGGTGATAATATGACTACCCAGATATTGTGAACGTGTATATCGGAAACGGTGTAACTGACCGAATATTCTAGTGCTACAGCAGTGAGGATCTATAGAAATTGACAGCATGGAAGTGAAACAAGCATAAGGGGTGGACGTCCACGACTTTTCACAGAACGTGAGATTTGGAGGCGTGACTGGTCTAGGTGGGGATGGCGAGCTGCGGCATCTCTGCTGGAAGAGAAAATGCTGGCTCACGCATAAGCTTTGCAGAACACACAGATCATTGCTGTAGACCATCTGCACCTCTTCATGTTTGATGCCTGTTGGGTCATCTTCCAGCTTGTTCATTGTTCGTGTCAAAAAACCAGTACCGTGCTAGAGTGATTTGAGGAGCATGATATTGTACTCACGTTGATGTCTTCGCCACGAAATTGGATTCGTGTGAATCCAATGTAACCCATTTGTGTCGCTATAGGTCGCAATCACCACGTACATAATTCAGTACCCTGATGTTTTTTGAGAAAATTACATGACTTGCACTCGGATGTCTAGTGCGACATACCTCGAAACACCTAACGACAAACTGTCGAATCCACGATCAGCAGAGTCGGAGCGTATCGCGTTGCAAAGATGGACCGACAAGTTATTAAGCAGGTGGTCATATCGTTTTGGCTCTTCAGTGTAATCCACGAATAATATCTAATATATGATACCTACTAGAAGTTTACTGGTGATAAGTCCTCTCAGGCACTCATTAACCTCAATTCCTACAATTTTGTTGAGATTTGCTATAATATCTTTTGTGCCGCTTGGTTTCCACTTCCCTTGCGAAGTCAGCACAAGTGCATCTACAATAAAAGGAAAAACATTGTGTGCAGGCTCGTTAAAGATTATTTTTCCTGTCATAGATGAAGTAGTAATATGAACTACTACTCATGTAGCTGACTCTCGGCGACTGTCGTCATGTTACAAGTGCTCTGAGTACAAAAAGTTGGTCCGGTTACTTTCGGTACTTCATCCACAATCTGATCGAAACCACACGACCACTGAGTGAAAAACGGCGTTACCTCACTGTCGATGGCATGTATGAGATTATCAATAATACCACCGAAACTCCGCTAAATATGGGTGGAAAAACATGTCGTAGGTGCTTGTTGTGAGAGTTCACTATCAATCTGTTCACCTACAGGATACATAGGAACGTTGCATGCAAACGCGAAAAATAAATTACACGCCAATAGAAAAAAAAAACATTTGCCTTCATGTAACTCATTCGTGAGAAATGAAATTGCCTCATCGTCAAAACGTGGTGATGGTAAGCTGTCAACGCCTGGAAAACAAGCATAATTATCAGTGCCACTGCCATCAGGCTTCACAGAAAGTTTCTCGTCTGAGAAGAGGGAAATGCGACGTGACCGTTCGTCACTGATATATATACAGTGGCGGCACACGCGTCTGCTTACTGCTACATGTGTACGGAGAGAGAGCAAATGTCACACAGCATACTGCGTTCGTGCGAATCTGACAGAGTGCTAATGTTCGCACTTTTCGTGGGAGAAAGAAGCGCACCTGTACTCTCGTCTACATGTACCACTAACTTCCTGCTTCTTGTGAGAGCGATAGTGCATTCTAGTTCACACGTACGTCAACGCACCTTTCCATACAGCTTAGGAACTCCATACAGTACTTGTAATCAGACACATACTTTGGGAATTGCCGAGTGATATTAAGTAAACGTTTGCTATACAGTGACTGGAGTCCAGGTGATTTGTCGTGACCTAAGCAAGGTGGCTGATCTCGGCCTCTTGGAACCATGCTGATGCCTGTAAGGGCCTGCTGGTGCCTGGTCCTATGGTCGTCAGCGATAGCTGTATCTGCTCGAGACAGGTCTTCGTATCCATCTCCAAGAGCAGTGTAAACACTCAAAGTTAAAAATTTACCTGAAAAGTGTAAGTGAGCAGGTGGAAAAAATAGTAAGTGAATAAATAAAAACATAGTTTTTTAAAAAAAAAAGGTGTTTCATTTATTGGGGAGCTAGTTCATTAATCGTTGTACGTATTCTCAATACTTCATAAACGCATATTGTCTGCAATTCGTCTGTAGCTGCTTGCGGACATGGCATCCTTATGTTTCCACATTCTGGATAGGACATCTTCTCGCTGCCTTCGACGGAAACGATGTTGTCTTTAGGATCATACATTCGAATCGATGATATAATACCTTCATAAGCCAGTCCTTCATTACCCCAGTGATTTGTGCGGTTAGACAGTGTGAACCAAACCGATGTCTCTCAAGCTTTAGCAACCGCAAGCAGCTAAACGATTTAGGTGAAGCACTGATTATGGAATATCTCCTTAGTACTTGTCTGGCTTCAGAAATGCATCGAATAGAACTTCTTTGAACACAAATTGACGGCACTTATCGTAATACCATCTTGTGTCTACAACGATAGTCGCTCTTTCATGTATAACTGTGTGATACATTACATTATTACACTTTGTACAATTTCTGTTAGCGGCGAGTAGTTTATGAGATGATCGTGTAGTATTAATGCATACGCTGCAGTGACCAAGAGGAAGTTTTGCGATAAATCGCGCCCTGCTTTGAACAGTCCGTCACCTCCTTTCTTTCTCTTTTTTAGTAACACGTCTGACAGGATTCTTGCGGCCCGAAGTCCCAAAACGAATTCCTTTCCTGAGTCAACCTTTTCATCTCAGAGTGACAATTGCCACCTAAGGATTATTTGCTGCGTGTATTCCAATTGTTTCTTCGATCTACACATTGAACAGTAGGGGCGAAACACTACATACCTGCCTGATACTCTTTCTAATACGAGCCCTTCGATCCTTATCTTTCAGTCTTGTTGTTCCATCTATGTTCACGTATATTTATATATTAAACGTCTTTCCCTATAGCCGGCCGCTGGTGGCCGAGCGCTTCTGGCGCTACAGTCTGGAACCGCGCGACCGCTACGGTCGCAGGTTCGAATCCGGCCTCGGGCATGGATGTATGTGTTGTCCTTAGGTTAGTTAGGCTTAAGTAGTTATAAGTTCTAGGGGACTTATGACCTCAGCAGTAGAGTCCCATAGTGCTCAGAGCCATTTGAACCATTTTTTTCCCCCTATATCTTAATTACATCTTTCCCCGAGTTTCGAAAATCTTGCTCGATTTCACATTATCCAACGTCTTTTACGGGTGACAAATCCCATGAACGTGTCTTTATTTTTCTTCAGTCATGCATCCATTATCAGCCGCAACGTCGTAACTACATCTCTAGTGCGTTTACCTTTCATTACTCTGATCTGATTATCATCTAACAAACACCAAATTTTCTTACTATTCTACAGTACATTATTTTTGCCAGCAAAGTGGATGCATGAGCTGTTAGGCTGATACTGCGATAATTCACGCATTTATCTGCTCTTGCTGTCTTTGGAATTGAGTGGATAATGTTTCAGAAAGTCAGGTGGTATATCGGCAGCATCACACGTTCTACACACCGACTTGAATAGCTATTTTGTTTGTGCATCCCCCAATGATTATAGATAATCCGATGGCTGATTCTGATTTTGGATCCTCTGTCTCTTCTCTCTCAACATCTTGTAACGTACCCTCTCTGTTATTGTTTTCTGTTTTCTTGTTATTGCTTTTTTTGTTATTGTAGTTGTAGAGATATGAAGTTTTTGTAGCGGTTTGCTTAGTCAGCCGTACTGCGGAATTTTTTGACATTAAATGGAGCCTGAAACTTGCGCAATAAATACTTCGCGTGAAGTGCGATTTCCGGCATAAACAAAAATTAATTGCGGAGATACAATCCACAGAATATTAACAGAAAAGCTTTAGAACAATGCGCACGACTTATTAAACACATTCAGAGGGTACGTACACTCGCGTACGAGTGGTTGCGATCTGATGAGAAAGATGTTTCTTAATTTTTTTTGTGTAAAATAATTACGTCGTAACACACTCGGAGATTGCGAACGTACAATCAGGGTAGAGGCACGTACTTTCTATCATTCCCCTTGGCCAGGGTAAAAGAATTGCAATTATTTAAATTTAAGAATATTTCTTTTTCAATCGGACTCCTATTTTTATACGAAAAGGTAGATTGCAGGTTCGGAATGTCTCGGCAAAACACACATGGAAATTAATCTTAGCGGCCACCAACGGAAAGTAGTGAGCACAATCACGTACCTCTATTGTTGAGCAGCGCCGTCGTAAAGATCGTCGCCTCCATCTAAAATTCGAATTCTCGAATGAGCAGAATAATTTGTACTCCATTGGTATGGATTTTGGCTTGATCTTGACAGAAATTATAAATAACATTTTTCATCATTTAACACCTTCATTTACCACACACATAGACATGAAACTGTACAGTACGTCTTTACGCCAATACATCAGAACAAAAAGGTAGTTAATACTAGAAGTAATAAAAGAATCTCGAAATTAGTCCTTTGTCTCTCAATGATAAAAAAAGTTTTTTTAGAGTATTCCTCTGGTATGACAGTCGAACAAATTTTCTTCTTGTATCTTTGAGATTAAATTACAAAATTTTTTAGTTCCTTTTCAATCTGTTTTTTCTTCCATCACGTCATCAGACAGTACACCCCGTCACCGCGGCCTTCAATGTACTCTTTCCACCTATCCGCGCTCTTTGCAGCACCTTTGTCGAATTTTCATTGCACACATAATGTTACCGTCCGTACTTTTAGTTTCACCAAAGGTTGTGTTAATTTTCTATATGCTGACTCACTCATTCCGACAATGATTGATTTTTGGCATCATCACATTTTTCTATTAGTTCATTTTTAAGTGACTTATTTTACTGTATTCCTGAATTTCCTGAACGATTTCGAACTTACTTCTTCCATAGAACAGCAGTATTTTTTCTGTTACTCATGATTTCTTCGCAGTGGTCTTCCTTGTACCTATGTGTTTTCTCCCAAAATGCCAGATTGCCCTTTTTAGAGATGTACATTCCTCTTCCACTGAACTGCCTACTGAACTATTCATTACTACAGTGTCCATAACAGCCTTAGAGAACTTCAAGTGTATCTCTTGATTGCTCTGTACTTCACAATTCCACCTCCTTTGTCACTGATATTTCCTGACTAGTCTCTTAAACTTCAGCCTACTGCGCATCACTACTATAGTGCGATCTGTGTCTATATCGGCCCCTGATTACCCCTTATAATGGCATATATGGCTGCAGAATCTTCTCATATTAGGCGACCTTTTCCTAGTATACCTCCTGCTCTTCCTGTTCTTGAACAGGGAAATCACTATTAATAGCTGAAATTTATTGCAGAATTAAATTAGTCTTCCTCCTCTCTCATTACTATTTCCAAGCCTATGATCTTAGTAACCTGTTGTTCTACTCCTTCCTCTACAACCGTATTCGAATACGGAATCACTATTAGATTTTCATGTCCCTCTACGTACTGTATTACTTGATGGATATCCTCATACACCCTCTCCTTTCCTTGATCTCCTGCTTTTGACAGTGATTTATGTGCCTGAAATGTTGTTGTCGGTGTGGCTTTGTTTTCCATATCGATGACCAAAACCCTATCACTGAAATGTTTACAGTAACAGACTCTCGGCACTTCCTTCCTTTTCGTAACATACTACAGTTTTCGTCTGATATTACTCTATAATCGTCTGACAAGAAATCCTTGTCGTTTTCCATTCCAATACACTGACAGCGTGGTAAGTAGACTTAGCGCCAACATTTCCGTGTTCAGATTTTCTAACTTCTCAATCACATTCAGTCTTGCGGCATTCTATACCCTACTTCGTAGAATGTTGCCCTTTCATTAGTGTTCAGAAATTTTATCACGGTCACTTCCCCATAGGCAACCCCTCCCGAGATGGGGGTGGGGGTCCAATCCGGAATCATTTGCTATTGGCGTTATCATAGTGACAATTCTTCAGTTGCAGACCACAAGACCTGTGTGCACACATTACGCTTATTTAATGCTGTGGCTTCCGTGCCTTCTGCATCCTTGGGCCGTTGGTCTTAATCAATTTTCCGTATTTTAGTGACAGTTTCCCGCCTCAAGGGCAAAGAGAGTGCGCTGACCCTCTGCGTCGCCAGTTCTGGGGTGAATTCTTGTGCCGGAAGTCTTAAGTATCCATTGCTAAGGATTTCTATTAAATATTTAAGCAGTGGCGAGGCTCGAACGCTGGACTCAAGACGTTCCTTTTACTAGTCAAATATGCATTCCCTAGCCATGTGTGGCAGTTATTTAAACTGTGCTAACTGTGGATCCACAGCCATCATCTGTCTCGTATGATATTCATTTCTGTTCCAGTAAAGCTAAGAGTTGCCATATGAAAAAAAATCGCATTGATTACAGTTGTCAATTTTGCTGAAATCCTTTTAGAGATACACTTTCCAGTCTGTTTATCGCTCTAGAATAACAGAGAGAGGCATTGCTAGCTGAAAAGTAGTCTTATATATCCATGCTAGCCTTGCATGTAAGGTGCACTGTTTCTCATGTTGCCCTTTCCACGCATGGAAAGTTCTTGCTTGGAAGTGTCCGCCCATCTTGATGTTGAATAATAATTCGTATCTAATCATTATCATTAAACATTGCTGAGGCAGATGTTTTGTGAGAAAAACATTCTTGACTAATGATATGCTTCTCATTTTGATCGAGAGTTTCTAAATAGAGTGAAATCATTGTGAGGTCCGATGAACATGTACTATAATGCCCTAACTGAGAAAAACGACTGTTTTTGCGTTGTTTTGTTTAATGATCAATTTTATATGGTCTATTGTCCGATCAGTCACTTTGAGATATTAGTTTACTTGGAATCTCTACAATTTTATAAACAACGCCCAACATAGGAACAACTGCATATAAAGTATGGACTCATCTGTCGTTAAGGTACGAATTACTCACGATATTACACTTGACTCGAATCATACTGTTCGGCAATATGTCCATGGGCTGATTCGACAGCTACATTTTGCCAGTATAATGCTCCCAGACTTGTCTGTTCGAGGAACCCATACCGATAATATTGAACTTTCACACGTAAAGTCCCTGTCTTTCTGTTGATTTTATCTCCGTTTTAAACAAGTTAACACTTGCATTTAGCTCAAATCCATTTACAAATCGTTTTCTGTGTGCAGTTAAATAGTTAGTGATATTGAAGCCAATCCCAAAGAAAGCAGGTGTTGACAGATGTGAAAATTACCGAACTGTCAGTTTAATAAGTCACGGCCTCAAAATACTAACGCGAATTCTGTACAGACGAATGGAAAAACTGGTAGACGTCGGGGAAGATCAGTTTGGAATGCGTAGAAATATGGGAACACGTGAGGCAATACTTACCCTAACACTTACCTTAGAAGCTAGATTAAGAAAAGGCAAACCTACGTTTCTGGCATTTGTAGACTTGGAGAAAGCTTTTGACAATGTTGATTGGAATAATCTCTTTCAAATTCTGATGGCGGTAGGGGTAAAATACAGGAAGCGGAAGGATATTTACAATTTGTACAGAAACCAGAAGGCAGTTATAAGAATCGGGGGACATGAAAGGGAAGCAGTGGTTGGGAAGGGAGTGAGATGGGTTGTAGCCTCTCCCCGAGTCTCGCTTCCCACGCACAGGTTCCGGGATTCGATTCCCGGCGGGGTCAGGGATTTTCTCTGCCTCGTGATGACTGGGTGTTGTGTGATGTCCTTAGGTTAGTTAGGTTTAAGTAGTTCTAAGTTCTAGGGGACTGATGACCATAGATATTAAGTCCCATAGTGCTCAGAACCATTTGAACCATTTGAACCTCTCCCCGATGTTATTCAATCTGTATATTGAACAAGCAGTAGAGGAGTAGTTGTTAAAATCCATGGAGAAGAAATATAACTTCATAGTTGGCGAGATTGTCCGGTGATCGTAATGCCATCTTCTGTGCAGTACGCGATCGTACAGATATTTCTTCACAGTTTGTAGGATTATATCGTAAATTAGACATAGGGTTAGGAAATAACTGTTCATTTTTGACATAAGTGTATTTGTTTACAACATTCTTCCAGATTGCTGTGAGTACCTGTAGATTAGATGAAAATATGCTAATGACTTAAGCCACGTTACCTACTAAGAAATTCACGTTGGAATTTCTGGGATACCAAAACAGGTTTAGAAAGCCGTTTCACTCACTTCCATAGCACTGAAAATAGAAGACGCATACACGTCATCGTCAGACGTCTTAATCAATCGTCATCATGTTATAACTCTCCTGTCTACTACTGCTGTACCATAATCTTAAAGCTGGAAGCAGGTTGTGTAATAAAACTATTTTATTAAAGCAATTATGGTACAACGCAACAGAGCAGTGTTACCCTCTGGGAGGAATTTTGTTATGTTTACCGTGTTGTACCTAATGGAGGTACCTTATCGGTAAATGAAAGTCAGAATTATGTAAATATTCGAACAGTAACAAACAATATTTTTGCATAGCTGTACTGTTTAAAGAATAAGGAAAACGGTCGCCATCCTAATTAGGCAAGAGAAAGATTAACGTTCTCGTTTAAGCAAGTTGGTATAAGTAACTATAACGGGCAAACACAACCTAGACTTGGCCACACGTGAGTGCAATGAACTCTGACACATACATATGTTTTAAGATCGAAGCTAACAACTGGAGCAGCACAAACTATTTGCAAAAATATAACAGATACCGAAACACACTATTACTTGCAGGGCTTGTTCAAACTGAAAGGTCTTTATAACATTACTATTAACATTCATTGCAGGGTCATAAATTGGACATAGGTTAAGTTTCTCTCAGTTAAATACTTTACTATTTAAAATGAAAGTTAATTGGAATCCACTAACAGGTTGCTTCTCACTATCATTTGCATGAGAAATTATGGTTTTCATAATTAGTGATTTCTCCGTTACTTGTTACCAAGCATTAACACAATAGACAAACTGTGGATCCTGTTATACTATTCATACGCACTTCTAATACACAAGAGAGACAAACACTTAGCAAACATGAGTATTTAACGTTTCACAAGTACAGATATCCACTTTTACTACAGTGAGACACAAAATTAACATATATGTAAGATACTGACTCACCTTCTGCGATTAACAACAGGCAGTAATGAGATCATTTACTAAGGAAAACTTTATAAGCCTCTATCTTAACAACTTTTAATTTGAAGTTGGCAACAACACATTAATAAGCAGTTTTACTAGGAAAATTATTTTCAGCAAGCATCATTAACTTTAACTCTCTCTCTTACCACATTAACTTTACCTTTCTTTTTACTATGTTCAAGAGGCATCAATTAGCAAAACACTGGGCTTTAATGTTCTTTCAGTTAGGACACTCGGAAATCACTTTAGTTCAAACGGAGAGGAACCTGAGAGGTGTTATGATAAGGAGAAAAGTTAAGGTAGGTACATAAATTCAGTTATAAATTACCTTATATTCGAGCACACTAACACATCCATTAAGCTGATCCTTCACTGCACATTACTATAGTGCTCCATTACAGTGGTTGCGCAATGTGGTGGCGATTGCATGTTGGTAGGTGGAATTGCAGGTAGAATTGGTGGACTCTGTCATTTCTTGGTGACGGTGATAGATACAAATTCCAGAATAGTTCCAGCTATTTATCCATCCATCCGAGGCATTGGAAAGCGGCAGGAAAAGCCTCTCTCGGAACCAGCACAATATGCAACATTTACATGACAGTATACAGTTTCGTAGCTCGTCCCCGACTGTTTCTTGTACCACCTTTTCTACCTTGGCCAACCACAATTTGCGCGCGCTACACAGTTCCGTTCCCAAGGGGAACCACAACAACTTTTACATACAAACTAACTAAGAACCCTAAGTGAGGATCAGCAGTGTACATAACAGAGAACAAACATTTTAAATAAAACAGAGCCTTTGCACATATTATCATTTCTACAAAAAATTATTCACACATAAATTACAATTGTTCCCTCAAAATAGGGGACAAAGAATGTAAATGACAGATATACTACATTTCATAGAATCAAACCACGACATCAAAGTTTTAAACAAAGAAAATAGTATAGAATTTTGTGTTATCTATTCAGACAAACACATTTACAGATGCTCAACGATGTAATATTAAATAAAACAAAAGCAAAATAAATCAGTAGAGTATCAGAGCTATGGTGTTACAATGTCAAGACGAAAATGCATTGAGAAAGCGCTGTGGGCAAATATTTTAAACACCAACAACCTGCTGGTACTGCTGAGAACGCATCCAACAGCGCTGTAATAGCAACAAAAGAAAACCTATGTATAATATCAGGCGAAACATAATAAGAATTATGGAAAGACGATGAAATGCTATAGTTGCCTACGCTTGCTGCCTGGATAGCTGCCCGCCTGGGCATTTTTAAAATTGGTAAACAATTCTAACATTTGCAGCTTGATGTGTTGATAACCCAGCAAACTCATACACCTACTTGTCATTCTGGTGGTGAGCCATTATTTGCTGCAAAATCATCTCGTCTACAGTGATATTCTCGTCTGCTCTCGTGTCCTTAAATTCTTGATGCAGCAAGTTATGAACACATTTCTCTGACAGACTTTTACAACAAATCGACTCGTAAAATTCTTCTTTGCTCAACCAATTTCATCAACTGAACACAAGCTGTACTGACTGCAAGTAAATGATCGCAATATGCCTTTTTCACACATTAAAATTTTCTAGTGACGTTATATTATTAAACTTCTCTACTGTACTGCATGCAAATTACTTGAAGAGTGGGGAGCATGCACATCATTGGCTGCCAATTGGAGGTGCCTCATGTTCACTAGGTAGATCTGCATATTTTAAGGTGTGTTGTGATGGCCTTTATGTGTCACTTTAAATTTCTCTTACAATGATCTGGCTGACATGACCATGAGAATCAAACCAGTCTGACACAAAATTGATCAGTGTCTATCTGCACAGATATCCCGATTGGAAGAGAATAATGGGTGGGAGGATCTAACCTTCAGGTTTCAGAAATTTTCCTATAGTTAACGGCTAGTCTGACAACAATACAACTTATTATCTGTTGTGTCGCTGCGGAAGTGAATAATAGTTTATCGCTCTTCTTCAGTGCACGTATTTATGGACTCTGAATATTAATAATTACATGAATCAGATACTGCTGTATTACTATTGTCTTGTGATTAAGCATTGTCATATTGTGTAACTGTCCTGAAGTTACGTTCAAAGGTAAACTTTCATTTTTGATTAAGTCTCACCTTTTGGAGTAGGTAATATATCCGATTCGTAATTACCCATTAACATGCATCAAATATACGTAAACTTCTCTTCCTATTAATGAAATTATCTCATTCTCTTCCAATTTTTTGCATATTTCAAATACAGCACTGACCTACGAAATGTACGCATATGTCCCCATTGTACCACACATGATGTTCTGTATTCAAAGAGCTGAATTGCGTGCGTACATGGTCTTCAGAAGAGCGGTCGATCCGCGTGGGGGACCTAGCATTAACTACCGCACACGCACTTCGAACCTGTTCTGAACCGAGCGTCACACACTGTCCGAATTCCTCCTTTCTTAATCCCTCATTATATTAGATGCGTTGCATTGGGAAATACAATAGCCCATCCAAGACATTCGACATCTTGCTTAGTCTCTTCTGACGCTCGAAGGAAACAGACCCCGTCCTAATTCCTTTCACACTCTCAAAGAAGCTTCCATACCCGCCATCGAACGACATACTTATTCAGGGTGTCAGCTAATAAATCCCAAAAGTAGGTAAACGTCTGATGCAAACATATTTCGTCCAACTAAAAGTTCAGTGTTATCCAAACCCCAAAAAATGCAGCATTTTCAAATCAGTATATATGGATAACCAGTCATCACCACCACTTCACAACTCATTATAAACAGTTTGAAGTTAACAGTAAGGGAAGCAAAGCCATGTGTTGCAGCCATCAAAAAATATAACTAAACCTGTAGATCGACCGCATGCTTTTAAAGACATCGTATTAGCCAACAGTTCTGGCAATTTCATGTAGCAGTTCTCCGTTATAAAATCCTATATCAATACGTCATCTTCACAACAAAGAGAGATAATTCCTTTACATTTCTTAATAAAAAAAATAAGAAGTGTAATGGTAAGATTTTTGATTCAAAACTAGATTGTGAATTCCTGGTAGTTGCAAATTACTTTGTTAACGGTATGTGTACTTTGCTCTAAATTATTCTGGACAGATGCGATCTAAGTAGGCTAGAAGTGCATTCCGTATGGTTGATGACGCTCTATGGTGTAGTCAGAAGCGGTCGTCCCTCTTTAGTTGGTATCGCAGGCAAATTTGTCAACAATGAAACATCGCAGGACATGATGCGGGCAGTTGCGTAGCAACATTGCGATTTTGAATCGTGCTGCGTAAACATATTGTCTGTGCTTACGTGCTTTCTATCGAGTTATTCGTTGTGCTATAGTTGTCCATCTTAGCGCCACAAGCTTCTCCACTGAATATCTGCATCGCTTGCCGAAAACCGTCTTCAGATAGAAGAACGTAGTAAGGCAGCGTTGGGTGAGACGCTGAACGGAACCGTAAGTAACCAATCAACATCTTGCTTACCCAGATTAACATCATTTGCGGTTGATGTCTTGTGTAGATTACTACTGCTGATCACTGTGGCTTTACATACCACATCAGATGTATCTAGCTCTATTTACATATTTAATCATACCTACTAATTTTCACAGAAAAAAGCCCTTCCCGTGATTCGGGTCGACGATCAAGTTAAGAGAGTAGTTTTACAAAATCGTCAGACATGGTTTTGGATTTTGAAGTACCCTGATGTGTACTTAGCATTCTATAAATAGAGAGAGTTTCTTAGTTTCCATTTACATGCGAAACTGTTAGCTGCCCGCCAACGGAGTTTTGAGTGGTATTAGCAAACAGTATCACGTGAATTTCTAGATGTGCAGATCTACATCTACATTTATACTCCGCAAAGCCACCCAACGGTGTGTGGCGGAGGGCACTTTACGTGCCACTTTCATTACCTCCTTTTCCTAGCATGATCCATCATTTTGTTCATAGTGCAGTCAACGAAGAGCAAGCGGGTGATTCCCTTTTCTCTCTTTACCCTTCTCACAAGAAGGAATTACAAAACGTTTCACAAACTTATAATGACACTTTCCATGCTCGCCTTATGAATTACTAGCGAGACAGCGCTAAGACAGCGACACGGGTTTTTTGTTTTACAGAAAGTGCAGTACCACTATATGGAACACAGATATGAGCTACTAATAGTGCTAAGGCAAGGAACGGATTTGGATGGAAGCTGTGCAAGTCTCAGCGCAATGTTCTACACTCCTTGAGAACAAACCGATCTCTAGACACACTGTACGACAATTGTAACGCTCTTCAGGTAAAGACGACTTCCTCTACCAAGATGCTCGCTGTCCAGTTTACGGAAAGACTACACTTCCCCATCATTTACTGTCCAGTTCTCTTATGTGGGTGCACAAAATAACTGCACTGGGCTCGCGTTATGTAGTGAGCTACTTTATGTTTATTAAGTCAGTACTTATTTGCGAATGTATTTAGAACGATTCTGTGTAAAATGCGTTACCATAAACAACAGCTAAGACGTGTAATGAGGTCAGAGGCCTATGTAGTGAGAGTGGGAAAACAAAAGGATTGGTAAATGTGGCGCCTTGGTGTTGTCTGTATTGTAGATCTGTATAATCAAGTTGCAGCCAATGCTAAATTAATGGACATCGAGAAAATTTTTGGAATTCTCTGATCATTAAACGCGTTACTTGTAGACTGCATAAATCTGTCCCCTCAGAAATATCTATCACTTGTTGGTGGAGCTACACTTAATGGACACACTTACCGCACATCGTCAGTATACTTTGCAAGGTGCGTGTGAATATGTCCGATGGACTGGGAATGATAAAATTAATGTGACTAACCATAATCTGCCATAATGGATTATCTGTCATATACTGAAATAGCTGACGTACCATAACACATATGTGACCCACGTGTGATGCAGACTACATCAAGCCTCTAGGTTCCACCCGATTTTGGGAGAGCTGAGGCTGCGGTTATACATTTGATATCAATGATGCTATGAAAGATATCCGAGCCACTGACAGCGAGGGCAACGAATTTGACAATATCGAATACATGTTGACAGGAAGTTACACTTGGGACAGAATCATCCTTGTGGTACTTTACATAAAATACCACTTAGGTACAATAACTATGTACTCAGTATGATCACAGTGTGAACAGGGGCAGAGTAAAGTTATTTCGTTCACACACGTAAGAGGATTGAACAGGATATCCTGGGCAAGTATCGTATATAAACAATGAAGCGAACAGTTCTCGTCATGGATCAAGACGCTCTTTCCAGAAGAATGCTACTAATGATGCACAACATGACCCAGAATCAATTGCCCCTGTCGGTTTTTGGGTTATTCAAGAACAAGATAAAAAGTGGATTTTAAACGCACCCACAACCACAAGCTTCGTCCCCGCTCCCTTCAGGATTGTTAGCAACTTGTGTGCGGCACTGTCTCCTTCCATGATATTACAATTTGCTACTACAGAAAAGTATTCCCCTAATTTTTCTCAGTTGATTGCAAATTATGTCAAAATGTTACTCACCAGCTGCAGATACAAAAACGTTATTGTTTTCCTACTTCTGTGCCGCGGGCGAATCCAAAGGGGTGAGGAGGGGGAAGCTTTCAACCCAAAAAGGAAATAATATTGACACGCTGAATTCTCTCTAGCCAATCATACAGATACAAACATTCGGTGTATGTATGAAGTAGGTGGAACATATTAGGAGTACGTATTAGGCGCATGTATCGGCATACTTCTATCTCATTTCATCTTTCACAGCTAAAATTGCAAGAGATGCCTATCTTCCATCTTCTTCCCCTTCTCTGCACCCCAGCAACAATCTATCAAGTCCCATTAATTGCTGTTAAGAGGTTGTGTGTACGTCCTACATCTACGACAAATCTCCACACGCTACTTGATGGTGTGTTTCCGTGGTTACTTCTGGTACCACTAAGAGATATCCCCATCGCTGTTGCATTCGCGAAAGTTGCGGGGAAGATTGATTTTCGGTAAACCTCTGTATTAGTTCCAGTTTCTCGAATTTTTCCATTGTGTAATTTTCACGATGTAAAAGGAACTATGTGATTTATTCGTCACCTCCCAGAAAGTACTGTCTCGCATTTACGTGGTAAACTTCTGTGTGATGAGCAACGCCTCTCTTCTGCCGTCTGCCACTGGAGCTCGCTGAATATCTCTGTAACACTCTCGCGCTGACTAAACGATCCAGTGGCACCCCACTTTTCATTGGATCTTTTCTCTCTCTTTTCTATTAGTCCTACATGCTCATGACGCCAAGGTGATGAGCGTTATTCAACAATTAGTCGAACAAGCCTTTAGCAAACCACTTCTGTCGTGGACTAGATGCATTTCCGTATCTTCCGTCTGGTATCCGTGTTTGGATTACTGAAGAATTGGATAAACGCATCGGCTTTGACCAATGACATGAAGTATTGCTCATATTTAACAGCATAGGCGAATGTTGGGAAACAAAGGAATGCAGAACAGAGAAAACACATGGTAGTAATTTCACGTACATCCATATTTCGAACATAATATTAAGTATATTGCTTCTTTGAGGCATAGTGTCCTATTCTTCAGTTGAATTACAATCTGAACTGAGGAGTGGAATACTAGTTTAGAAAAAAAGAAACCATTAAAATGGACAGAATTAACGCTAGCATGAACTACCACAGTTGACATGTATGATTTGTTTCCCGAACTTGAGTCAATCTGTGTTGGTTAACTGCAGTACGTGATACGAATATAACATATGTCGACTTGTAGGTCAGATGAAAAAATGGATACAAATTCTACAGTTGCTCCTTTCTTTGCCTCCACTACTACTAGAATTGTATTCTTCAGTGGATACTAGTGCTAGGGAGAGCCAGAAACTCAACAAGCAAGACGAGAAACCGATAGTGCGTGGCATTGGCATCCTGCACCTCATTTCAGCTACGAAAGTCGTATCCTGTTCTTCAGTGGAATAGTCGGAAACGGCCGTTGCACATTAGCTTAGGTACCAGGCCAATTTGTCAACAGTGAAGTATCGCACGACATGACGAAGCCAGTTGCGAAGCAACACTGAGATTGTGAATCGCGCTGTTCATACATATTTTCTATGCTTACGTGATTTTCGTTGAGTTACTCCTTGTGCTAAGTGCTTCTTCTTGGCGAGAAAAAAAAAGTCAACTAAATATCTCAATTGCTTGTCGAGTAGCTTCCTCAAATAGAAGAACATAAAATGCCAGTACCGGGTGGGACACTGCACGGAACTATGAGTGATCAGTCAATACCTTTTCTCGGTAATCTCTTAGCCACACTAACTTCCTGTACTGCTGATGTTGACCTTACCCTTCTGGCGCTGACCGTTAGAGCCTCACATGTCAAATCGAACTGATCTAGCCTTTTTTGGATGTTTATTTGTACCAGTTACATTTTATTAGAAACAGATACTTTCCGGATATCCGAGTTAATGGTCATCGTAATAGAGTAGTCTTATAAAATTGGCGGACGTGGTATCGGTAAATGATGTACTCTACTGGGTTTCCTTCATTCTATAAATTTCCAATATTTTCTATTATTCTTTATCAAGTGGGTATATTGGTCATGCACCGACGTCGTTCTGCGTCGTATTAGCATACTGTATCATGTTGCAACCTGCAAAACTTGTTGTTTACAAACATGCTTTATTTTATTCTGAGCTACTCACCAGCTGCCGATACACGCACGAACACCAGTGGGAGAAGAGGGAACCCTTTCCTACCTAGAGAGAAATAGGCGTCTGTGTAACGTCTACGAGGTGCAAGTTTGACCTCACTTGAAGAAAGTGCAGCTAGAATCTTTCTGATGGTCGATTTAGATTCTACTAAGGAGACGCTTCGCTCCGTTAACTCCTGACCTGTCCTCGAACCAACTGACACCGTAATACTCTATTTGACAAATTGGTTAAAGTACTTAGATGCCATGGACGGACGTCATTGTAACTTCATATCGGGAGCCACCGTCGGTGGATGTATACGAATAAACGATTTACAGTTGTTATTCGCTGTGATATGTAGAGCGTCCTCCAGAATGCAGTAGTCCTGTTCGTGTTTAGTGTTGTCAAGAGCCCTGCCAGGATATATGTCCGGCGTAAATACTATCAGATATGGAGTGATCACTGTGAAGACATTTCGCTTACACGAGTGAGACGGGTTATCTGCACCTGACGGGTACACTACAGTCATCTAGAGTTGTCTAAATTTACTACTCAAAGAACTGAACAGTGGTGCCATGATTCAATAGTACAGTACAAGAGTCTCTATAAACCGCTTGCATGATATCTTGGTACTCTCGTTGCGAGCGAGATCGTCATATTTGTTCTGGATAAAACTTGTCTGGCCACAAAGTCGAAGGTCAAATCGGTCCGAGTGCCAACATCTATATCAAGGAACTATCAAGTTGTGGGCCATTCCAAACTGGGTCGGTGTGCATCTTGGCCAGTGGGGGAGGAGCGCAATAATAATAAGTGATCTGTTATTGCAAATCTCTTAGGAAATTCCACTCGACATTGTAATCACCGAAACAGAATAACATAGCAGCTCAACGATGAAGCTCCATTTTCTTTCCCTCCCACCCTTTCATTTTTGGTTATTTCGGTATTTGCAACTTGTTTAGCAAAGCCTAAATGTGGTGGCAAGTGTCTTGCTGACATTCTGAACGTCGTTGTCGAGTCCTGATGGCCGAACATCTGTAGTGTTGATGTACTAAAAACCACTTGCCAATGCTTGAATAATCACATTTTTATTCGCGTTGGTCTCTGTTTGATTGCCTCATAGTGTTATGACTGCCTCATAATATTTACGAACATACCCCGCAATACGGAGTGCAAGTGTCATTTCTGGGGATTTTCGTTATTAATTCCAGTGTGAGGCAGCAGTCTACTCCCAAAGAAAATATCAACATCTACATTTAAATATGAACTCCGCAATTCACTACACAGAATATAATGGACGGTTCATTACGTCGATAATACAGGTTCTGATCCTGTTCCATTCACATATTGAGATTGGGAAAAAATGCGCTCTACATTTTCCTGAGCGTGCCCTCTTCTTTCTTATACCCATGATACCTACCGGGGTTTTAAGCTAGTGACATCCGAAAGTCATACAGACTGTCATAATTTACTTAACAAGAGTGTGCAAGAACTACGTTGTCTTCCTTCCAAACAAGATAGTTAAAGTTACTCGACTATTTGTGTTCCACTTTTGTATGAGCTGTACTGAGATGTGCGTCTATTAATTTTGTATGATTTATTGTACTAAAGAACGGAATACAAACCACCAACTTTGGAAAAGTCGTCACAAGTTACCACTGATGATGAAGTGCGAAGACATAGACAAATGTTGACAAACTAAAGAATGTAGTACAAAGTAGACAGATTGTGGATATATACCAAGTATCGAACGTAATGTTTCATAAATCTCTTTTTTCGGAGCACACGGTCCAGGTATCCTCTTATTGTGTTAAGCCATATAGGGAAACAGAAGGACAGGATACAAATGTAACCGAAAGCCAAAACGAGAAAAAGGTGGCATACGTAACTGTGGCATGGAAGGAATACCTTAGTTGACACATAAAGTTTGTATCTTGTGATTCAGTTGACCCACATAGGTCGAGTGAAACACAGGACAAAAATCTCACGTATGTCGGTTTTCCATCTTCTCTAGTACTATTGCCAACTGAAGAATAGGATACGAGTACTAGAGAAAGCGCAAAAAGAGAAGAACATGAAATTTTTATCCAATTCTTCAGCTGACTTGTATAATTTACTTGACCTATAAAGATCAATTGAAAAATAGGATACTATTACTATCGAATACGAAAAGGTTACAAACGTGACATTTGTATCCTGTCCTTGGTTTGACCTATATGGGATAATACGTAGTAATAGCGAAGGTGGAAAAGCGACAAACGTGAAATTTCTATCCTGTGATTATGAATGGCATTCTAGTATTAACGAAGGCAGAAAAAACGCTGCAAATGTAAAATTTTTATCCATTACTGCAGTTGGCCTACGCAGGGTGTTTTCGTAAGACGGTCAAAAATGTGACAGGACATAGAGAATGCTCCACTGAACAATTTGAGGTAGGGAACCCGCAGTCCGGAAGCGAGCTTAAGGGGTTATGGAAGGAAACTTGTCCACCTCTTTGTTTAGCATTGTTGGTTTGTTAGGTTATTTACTAATAAGCGTTCAAGTTTACACGTTCTCTGCTGTTTATATACATGTACATTCTTTACTTCTTGCTAGGAAACAAGAAAGAGGAGCCTGATTGTTGGGAATTCATGATGGATGATCTGTTTACTTTATTTGTCGATAAGGTGGCTCTGTTGTACCGTATTTAGACTGTCCCACGACAAAATGTGCTATGAACCAACGACAGACCTATTTAATACTCGGTGATATTCAGAGACGTACAGTAGAATAGGATGGTGCAGTACTGGCAAGACGTGCATCTTGTGTGTGGGGAAATACGTTGCAAACTCTCGCTGCCGAAAGGTTATACTGGGAACGATTTCCTAACAGGCATATTCCGCCACGACGATTGTTTATTTCTCTCGATCAACGAATTTTGGAGACTGGTTTATTAGAAAGAAGAAACGAGGGACCGGGGAACATGAACACCACTCTCACATCCAATTTCGAAGTGGAGGTGTTGGAACGTGTTGCAGCGGACCCACTACGAATACTCGTCGTATTGCACGTGAAAGGGGTGCTTCACATGCTAGCGGGTAGCGAGTAGTCCACGAAAACTTTAAACCCATATCACCCACAACGTGTCCGTGTAATGCTTGTGACTGACTTTGCTCCAAGGGTACTATTGCGTCAGTAGTTGCACATATCGACCAGCTATCCTCCAAATTTGTGACGAGGCCTCATTTGATTGTAATGGTGTTTCAAACAGCATGAATAGCCACGTGTGGGATGAGGAATCCCTCACGCTGTAAAAGCGACACACCATCATGGATGTTTTGCCTAGAATAACGGCGGTGGTTTGGGGGGGGGGGGGCTTCAGCAATGTAAGCGACAATCTCTTTGGCCATATCTTCAACCTGGTCGTCTGAGTGATACCTGTACTTAAGGTTCTCTCAAAGTGTTCTACCTCAGTTGTTGGAGTACGCAGCCTTGTCTGTTCGTGAGAGGATGTGGATGCTACATGCAAGTGCACGGCCTCACTTCAGTTTGGATGTTTGGAGCCGTCTCAGTGCTCTATATCCTGGTCGCTGCATTGGAAATGGAGGTCCTATTCCATGGCCTGCTAGGTCACCTGACCTGAATCCACTTGATTATTTCGATCGGGTCACTTCTGTGTGAGACCCCAATGTATGCGGACGTGCAATTAGTTGCCGGAATTACAGCTGCCCGTGTTGTGATTGAAAGACGCCAGGGATATTTGACTGGGTGCGTCATAAATTGTTCGCCGATGTCATGAGTGGGTTGAGGCTGATGGCCGTCAGTATCAGCACATTTTGTAAGTTACAGGAGAAATGGTACATTCATTGTGTCAGTGATAGTGTTTGCAGTTAACTGTAACTATTGTAAATAAGAATGTATCCAGTAGTGTGATTTTAATTCCTATTAACCTCTTACGATGGCTTCTCCAACTCCCATTTCCCTGCCTCAAATTGTTCAGTGGAGCATTCTGTATGTCCTGTCAAATTTTTTACGCCCTTACGGAAACACCCTGTATAGACCAGTGGCAGAGTAGGATTATGATACCAGCTTACGCAAAATAGCAAAACTGTAAAGTTTGTTTTCTGCACTTCAGTTGACCTTTATTTCAGCTGACCTATACAGATCAACTCATCAGAAGAATATGATATTAGTACTAGCGAAGGAGAAGAAAGCGATAAACCTTAAATTTGCTTCTTGTACATGAGTTGGCCTATAGAGGTCAGCTGAAGAATAGAGTACAACGTATAGCATTCGTAGTTCAACTGAGGTACACAATGCCATTTTATGTACATCGCTATTTTTGTTTTCGCTAGTACTACTATTTTACTCTTTACTTGACCTATATACTACAGGATACAA
The DNA here is from genome assembly GCF_023898315.1 of Schistocerca nitens. Taxonomy (NCBI): domain Eukaryota; kingdom Metazoa; phylum Arthropoda; class Insecta; order Orthoptera; family Acrididae; genus Schistocerca; species Schistocerca nitens. The sequence goes on along the minus strand of NC_064620.1, from coordinate 158,299,296 downwards.
ATCAAGTACAGAGGAAACAGCGACAGGAACGACTCAATTTCAGACAAAGATATAATTGGAAACATGTACACAAATGATTTAAAATTACCACAAGTGACAATAATCATTCACAAAATCTCTCTCTTAATGACATATTCATTTATTTTTATCTATGATTAAGATTCAGAAGGATTTAGGTTGCAGTAGGTACTGGGAGATTGAGAAGCTTGCAAAGTATAGAGTAGCATGGAGAGCTGCATCAAACCAGTCTCAGGACTGAATACCACAATAACATATGGCACTTTGTCACTGAATATAGCCGATTTTTTATCGGTAGCTCATGAATAATCCCACTAATACCCATGATTAATATATGACGTCATTGTGCAAAAGCAATGAGTCGAATCCCATTCTTCTGTTGGCGCATGCTAGCAGCGTGTCTCTTAATTCATGTGATTTCTAGTGACCTTTCGCAAAGAAGTCATGCTGCTACCACATACTGTAATGGAGTAGTTGCCTGTTGGCGATTTCCTATATAGATGGACTGTATTTATATATATAGACTGTATCTATTTAGAGCGCTTCTAAAAACCTAAGTCTAGCATTCGCCTTTCCTAATTATGGTCACATTTCATTCTGCTTTTTGTACTACCCTAAATATTTGTACCATGTGACGAGACGTGCTCAATACGTTCAAAACTATTTTTGTGTTCACATGGAAGCGTATTATTTTTCTTTGTTATAGGCACAATCACTTTTATCCGTATTTAAAGAGAACCATTATCGATTTTGTCAAAAACTTTCTGTACCTCTGCAGGACTGCCGAACGAAGATACTTTTCTGCAAGAAGTAAAATTTTCAGATAACATTCTTGTACTGCTTCTGATCCTTTTTGAGAAATCGCATTTCTATACTGAGACCGTCAGAGGTCTTACTACGCTTTCTTGGCGATCTCTCGATGTTTCTTTCATTTCTGTCTAACATCCGACAGCCAGTAGAACGTGTTGCGCTGTGTTAGTTACGGCAAACACAAGATATGTGTCTAGTGCACTCACTTTTCATATTTTAGTCTTTCTCGATGCTGTTTAATGTTTCGACATTATTGCGATTTACACGGACATCAACACTGTGTGTCTGGCTGCATTTGTGCGTATATTTTGCACTTATATTCTTATGAATCTCAGAGTTATTGCCTATTGAGAGCTGTTTTATAGCTTTAACCGCAAAACATATACCAGTCAGAGGAAGCAGAGACGAGTGGCTACAGTATTAACGAGAAACTTTTAGAATTCGACACTAGTAATGTTGCTTTGTCTCCTGCTACGTTCTCAAATGGTATGATAAGTTCTAATTGGCAGCTTCAGAAAGTAATGAAATTTGACCGACCTCGGTTTCTAGCGTCCAAACAATGGTGACCATTTCTGAAAGTCAGCAACTAATTAACAGAAGCACAAGACAAGACGCATCTTGTCGTTTCATGTGCATATTGTCATAATGATTAGATTAAGAAGTCTTCTTAGAACTCACACCCTATTGTGATTTCATACTCGATGACTGCCCAGCAGCCTACAATGCATACGCTGTCATTGTATTAGATTAACGTGTGAACTCAGGTCAATACTTGAAGTGACTATAAATCTTTCTTCGCAGATGTTCCGAAGGCTCTTCGGCGCTTTCTGCCTCCGCTTTCGGGGGGAGTCAGATGATGAGTCTTTCGAAGACCTGATAGATGAAGATTTAATTGGAAAGCCAGAGGTGAGAAACATCGAGATATATTGAAAAAACTGTAATTATTATTAGGAGTATGAATTTTCTACTTAGTAAGACAATTACAATACATTACATCACAAACTACCATCACAAATACTGAAAGTTACAAGTCTATCTTAGTTATTCGAAGAACTGTCAATCTTCGTATAACAGCTGCCTTCATACGTTCGTATAAACGAGTTTCTAGCATCAATCAAAGGAAGAATCGATGGACTGCCTAGATAGTCGTTTAATGAGTACATAGTACCCAGCAGTCAGATAAAAACTGCTGTTCATGTCTACACTTAAGTTCCAATAATCTCGGACACAATAGATGTTTTGCACCATATTACTTATTGAAGTCACGTTTATTCACACGTACATTTTCATCAATATAGTAAAAGGAGTGAGAAGCGGTATGCTGATAGTAACATGTAAAACTTCAAGATCTGGCAACAAACTAATTCGCGGGGTATTTCACTTAGATCACTAAACCACTTACAATATATTTTCCATCTCGACACAAGATAAAATGCTATCGATATTCCCATCATATTACCATCTGAAAGTGAGTCCAACGATGAGCAGCTAAATCTCAGGTTTTTTGATACAATAATTAAAAGTTGCAAAGCTTCCAAATTTGATAACATTAATGTTGCAATAGTTTTTATTTTATGCATAAATAAACACTCAGGAAATATTATGCTTTAGATAAACAGTAGAAAACATGCTAGTAACCACAATAAAATAGATTGTGACGGTGGCAACAAATCTCCTACAGAGGATGAGCGCCGCGCGTTGGCGGCTGCGCTCAGACGAGGACGAGTTGGTGCTGCTGGCAGCGCAGGCGGAGAAGACCCGGCCACCACCTGCTGCTGTTGACGTAGACTGCGGCAAAGTCATCGCGAAGGTAAGCTAGCAGTGTGGCTGTCACTAAGGGTGGGTGCGACACACTACCAACAGGTTAGGGGGCGCCGAAATTCCAGACCAAGCTCAGATATTACACATTGGTGAATCATGAAGCAACCCTCCCCCACCCCCTCGCTCTGTGCACCCCACCACCACTTCCCCATTTCAAGCTCATACAATGTTGCGAAGTGACGTTGATAAATAATCAAAGTAGAGGCGTTCTTCTAAATTACCGAAACACGAAGAATTATTACTCAGGACTTTCACGGACCTGTTCAGTGCATGAATCTTACATTTCTTACCGTTGTGATATAGCTGTAGATCGGTAGCTAGTGCCCAAGTTAGCATACTCCTTGGGAGGAGCTTACTTCTTAGTGATTTTATTTCCTGCGAAATCTCCAAAACCGACAATTCCGTGACACTACATGCCCATCCGCAACATACTATCCTCTTCTAATGAAATATAATGAAGTCATAGCTCCACTAATTTAACTGAAATACAAATCCAAATCTCCCAGAGTATAATCACCTAGGAAATTTGATTTTCTTATGCTGTTTGATACTGAATCTTTTCACATTTGTCTCACGACTCATAGCCTACTACTAGTAGACATCAAATGGTATCCTTAGCGTATCTTTAGCGTACAGGGTTCTTTCATAAGACATACGCATTTTAAGACTACTACAATGTTGCACAATACTAATTAGGCTGAGAGATCTTGTCATCGTTCACGAATACGTTTGGAGCACTTTTCTTTTCTCTTATCAAATAAAAAAACAGAACAGAAACTGCTTATGTATACTTTTCGTGTCAAAATAACCTTAGAGAATCTTTGATACTATTGTTATGTGGGTAAGGTATAAGTATTAACGCAAAGAATTGTTTTTCTGTGCAGGTGAATGACGCTTGGCTAATTGTGACCACAGCCGAGATCCATGAGCCTCCAGCGACGGTGAATGAGGAGGACATCCCGCCGATACCTCGCCGCCGCAGAGGGTGTCGGAGGTGCTGGGCGGAGAGAGTCGGGGCGAAGACCGTTGTGAGCCCACATGGTGGCCGGGCTCACCGCTTCACTACCCACTAAACGTATTTCAAGGACGGCAGAAGACGAGGAACTCCAGCTGATATCTCGTCACTCTGGATAGTGTGGGAAGTGCTGGGAGGAGACAGTTGGGGCAAAGACTGTTGTGCTCTTACACCTTGAGCGAGGACATTGGGCAATCAACCAATAATTATATTCATGAGACAACAAGGAGGGTAGATGACGAAGTACTCCCTTCGATGCCACGTCTCCAGAGAGGGTGTCACAGGTGCTGGGTGAAGAAAATTTTTTGTTTGCATGGAGTCTGTGGAGACTGGCTCACCAACCAATAAACATATTCATGAGAAATGAAGCCCATTAGATAACGAGTGAGTCCCGCCGATGCCACATCGCCAAAGTTGGCATCGGAGGTCCTGGGTGAAGAAAGAATGACAATTTTGTGCTGTTGCATTATGGGTGGAGATACAAGCTCATCGGCCTAAAAAAAATAGTGATGAGACATGAAGCCACCAGATAACGAGTGAGTCCCGCCGATGCCACATCGCCAAAGTTGGCATCGGAGGTCCTGGGTGAAGAAAGAATGACAATTTAGTGCTATTGCATGAGTGGAGACACAAGCTCACCAGCCAATAAATATAATGATGAGACATGAAGCGCATCAGATAACGAGTGAATCCCGTCGATGCCACATCTCCAAAGTTGGCATCGGAGGTCCTGGGTGAAGAATTACAATTTTGTGCTATTGCATTATGGGTGGAAACACAAGCTCACCAGCCAATAAACATAGTGATGAGACATGAAGCCCATCAGATAAGGAGTGATTCCCGCCGATGCCACGTAGCCAAAGGTGACATCGGAGGTCCTGGGTGTAGAAAATCGGAGTGAAGACCGTTGCGCAGTTGCATGGTGGGTCGGGACACTCCCTCACCAGGGGCAAGAAGAACAACAGATGACGAGGAACTCTTGCCGATGTCACTTCGCCAGAGAGACGTCACAACCATGTGAATCAAACATGTCTAAATTGTATAAATATTTGAACTGAGTAATACAATAAATTTATGAATGGTATATATCTGGATTTCTTACTTTATATGTTCGTGTGTTAACTATGTTTTCTTGTCACTCTGCTCTCCTTTAACAGATACTGAAATAACTATTAAAAGTTTCACCAAGTATTCATGTCTCTCTCTTTATGAATGTGACTGCACAGAGAGAAATATTTAGCAGTGTTACCTCTTTAGATGGGGATCTCACACGCCCTATTACACGTGAACTGCGCAATTATCAGTACATAGGCTACCCTTATTCAACGGAAAATCACAAGTAAATTAGAGGTCATTTGGTTCACAACTACTGGTCAAAACACACAAATGATCTTTTATCTTAGTGTTAACAACTTCTTCCAAGTGGTGCTCTGTGCAACAATATATTTACATAAATTCCTCTGATACTGAATTAGCAGTAAATTAAATTGCTGTGTATCATAAAGAAAAATCAATGGCGGGATTGTGTTGTGTGCTCAGACACCCACACCAAAAGAGAAGCGTAGACAGAGGAGAACACTCTGAACATCGAGCAAAACATACTCGATACGCTAATCTAAAAACTCTTCAACTCTTCGCTGAAGTTAAATGATATGTTTCTGGACGTAACAAAAATTAACATTCCAGCATAGTAAATAATGATACGGTTCTGAAATTACAGTACACCTTATTCCTTCATGAGTCAGTTGCTAATGATGTGGAAAACCATCTTTAACACAAGATATATATTTCCCCATACAGTGTTAATCGACAGCTCTTGTCACTCATGCTTGAAAGCTTGTTGTGTAGTCGCATGCAGTATATCACGAACATAAGTAAAAAATCGTTTTTAATATTTATTTTCAACATTTTGGAGATTATATAATTTTTGAAATGGTATTGATCTCTGTGGTGGAGTGATAAGATGCTGCACTGTAGTAAAAGCCATAATATTTTCAATTAATTTAAATACTGAAAACACATGGATTATGTAAACAACTTTTCTTTTACAATACAGCACGACGGCAATGAAAGACAGATAACAATAATTTCGATCAGAATGAACACAATAAGAGCAGCCCCAACGAAAAGCAGTTATTAAACCCACAGTCGGAACCATATGATGATGCATGTAATTTAAAACAACATTCCTACTGGCCGGTGGAGGACCACCTTATGGCGTCCTACGGTCTGCAGTGCCTTCGGGATAGTGCCCCCTGTTAACAGTACCCGCTGTGGCAACCCTACCCTCGTGAACCGAGCGGGGGCAGGCTCACATCGAGTAACTTCCGGTCGGCACATCCCTAGGTCCACTCACTGTTTCATCATAGGACGTTTTAACAGAATCGTAAAACAGAATGGCATAAACAAGTTTTGGACAAATTCCCTCAGCCCTTTAGATATTCAGCTCAGGCTATCTGCTCACCAAACATATAACGATAAGATTCACTGATGACATTGCTATCCTCAGTGAACGGATTAACAGACTAACGACTACATAATGTGGACAGAGAGTAAGCCTAAGGAAGACGAAGATAATGAGAGGTTGAAAAATAAGAACAGTGGGAAACGAAACATCTATTGGGGATTCAAAGTAGACGATGTAAAGGAGGACATGAAAAGCAGACCAGTGCATTTGTGTCCAATAGAAGTCTACTACTATCAAATATACCCGATAATTTCATGAAGATATTTCTGAGAATGTACGTTTGGCGGAAAGCATTCTATCGTAGTGAAACACGGGCTGTGGTAGGGCGGGACCAGAAGGAACACGGAGCATTTGGGATGTGATCTAACAGAATAGTGTTGAAAATAATGTAGACTGAATAGTTAAGTAATGAGGAGGTTCTCCGTAGAATCGGCCAGGAAAGGAATGTATGAAAAATACTGACAGGATGATAGGACATCTGTTAATACATAATGGAACAACTTTCATGGTACAACAAGGAACTGTAGGGGGTAGAAAGTGTAGAGGAAAAACGAGATCGGAGTTAATCAAGCAGACTGGTGAGAATGTCTGAGATGATTACGTTGGAAAAGGAGAGGAATCCGTAGTGGGCCGTAGGCTGCTTCGAGCCAGTCAGAAAACAGGAAGATGACAGGCGAATATCTTGCTCACGCAGTCAGCGGGGTTGAAAAATGGACGCTCCATGCCACCTTACAAACAAATCAACTATGCGTGCCACAACAGCGTAGTGATTCACCTCTTGAAACCAATTTTAAGACATAAATTCTTATTAAATCCATAAATATACAAAATAACCGTACGCTGTCTGTGATCGTAAGGTGTCTTCTACTGATCGAGCTTCTATTGTGAATGTAGGCTGCAAATGCTGATTGTTATTGTTAGCCAAAGGGGAATCTGCGAAGGGTAATGCAAAGGAAGCGATGCGGGATGTTATGTGAAGGAATAACGCTTTTTCACGAGAATTAACACCACAGTACATTCCTCGTCATACAGAATCAGCTGCCACGTTTTGGGTAGGGGGTGCTAAACCACACTCGTTTCAGCTCTGGCCTTGCACCAAATGACTTTGTACTCTTTCACTTCCTTACATGCTTTAAGCATTGCCACTATGAGGTGTAGATACAGGTAGCAGTGGTTCCAGATGTTGGTAATAGATCCCTGTGACGTGGCATGCTATTGTCGTGTCCGTTTTTTATGGCTGTTGGAACCAATGGAAAACCCATGTACATCGTCAGCTATGTAGCAGTTTGTCCATTACTCAGCGCAGTCTCTTCGCCGATTTTGAAAATTACTTTCGGAGCACACCAAGCGTGTCATGATTAATCCTTCAGTTAATATAATCCCAAAATTTATCACGTTTGAAAAGTTGAAATGACGCAGTCGTAGTAGTATATAAATTAACTCATTTCTTTTCTTCACCTAGGCTGGACTGTTCGATAGATCAGGACATCCAGACATTCAGGATGAAATGCGGCAGTTGACGCTCAAGAGCATGGCCTGAATCGATCGCCCGAGGAGAACCTGAGAAGAGTGGGGACGTACTACAAGCAAATATCTCTGCAAAGCAATCCCCCCCATCCACAGACGTAACAATGAAGATGCCGCCGATATCTACACATACAAAATTTACACATTCGAAAGTAAATAAGTTAACACTTTTTAGTATCCATTACGGTTTCCTCTAATCAATTTCGAACTGACTTCCCATACACCACATTTCCCTCAAAAACTACATCCTAATACCAACACCTGCACCTGAAAGACAATTATTACACACAGTCATATTTGAGCAACTGACAAACAGTTCCGTGCTTCTGTTCTTAATACCTTTGTTTATAACAGGTGATACAGCGTCAACTACCAGTTAGTTATTTTGAACCCGCATTACGTGTGTATCAGGAACGGCATTCAGACAGGCGAAATTCACGTAATCCATATAATATTCATCTCTGAGATTTGCGGCACTCTTAACAAACGGAATGGTCATTAGTTACACGGTATTTCTGAGCCAAGGTACAACTTACTTCTGCCGTACTCAATTAAGTATCTCCTATCTTCCTTTGTGTAGTCAGCAGCGTCATACAGGTTTTGACTCTCTCTGTTAGTTTATTCAATTAATAGTACTTAATCTATTGTAACTGGTTGAGAAAAGTAGGCTTATAAAGTGTGCATCAGCATCAGAAACAACGAAATTAACAGGAGATATGAAACTATGAGGTGCGGAAGCAAAAGCGTTCGAGCACGGATACTTGGATATATATGCCAGAAGTAAGGTATATCTTGGTCCCAAAGTGCCTTGTAACTCATGACAAATACTCAAATTTTGTACAGTATGATTTAGCTTGCTAACAGTTGCCCAAACCTCTGAGAGGGAACTTATATCGATTCCGTTTCTATATAGCCTGGCTCGATACCGTTCCTGATACACATGTAGTGTAAGTTGTATAAAACGAATCAATAGGAGCAACTGAATCACCCAGTCTAAATAGCAGCCTAAAGCACTTTTGGCCCCTCTTAACGCTTTTGTAAGTGACTGTTCGGCCTCACGTGCCTTATCACATATCTACTCAGTGGCGCGATATTCTCTTGCTGCATTGCTATCCTGTAAATAATTGCCATCAACCTCTCTCCTTGTGGCAACTTTTAAACCTCAAGATATTTTTTGCTTTACTTTACCACTGAAATCCATTAACTTGTTCCTGTGCATTAAGTTACGTGTATCCGGTAATTACAAAGTGAATTCAAACTCAGTATTACGTTTTTAAACTATTCGAGAATTTTCAAACGGTCGGTCTCTGTAATGATACAGCGTTTGGAGTGCTGTACCATCCATTTGTTCCCACCACGCGACACATGGAATGTAAGTAGCTGTAGTTTGTTATAATGTTTAGATACGGTTAAATGGATTTTCAATTTTGTTGTTACCACTGGAATATTGGAAGAAATGTTTGTGTTTATTTCTGTTTCATGATACGAGTGGGGTGTGGCAGTGGCGGAATGAAAGGTCTTCCCGTCGCCACACAATCAGAGTTGCAAACCATTAGAAACGTGACAACGACGGTCAAGATCGAAAGAAGATTTCTCGAATCGACTCGCCCAACCTTACCGTAATAGTGGGAAAAAAAGTAGAATTTTACATACTGAAAAAGATTTTGTATGGAATTGACATTGTAAAGATCGAGAGAGGTCATGTTCAGCTTTAGTCATGAATGGGTGCAAATTTACTCATCCACGTTGTTAATGCTTGATAAGTGGCTATATATAACTGTATGATTTCACTGTAACAAATAGGATAAAGAGTGAAGTTATTAATTTTGTAGGTGTTTAGTTGAAAAGTTTATATGAAGATAATTGTTACGAACTGAGTCCGAGTGGAATGTATTTTGGACTAAGTAAAGTCGATTGTTTAAAGTTGAAGCGAGCTTAATGAAACGGAAGATGGAATTATACAGGATAATGCTATCTTTGGAATATTTAATGCTCGGACGTGATATTTTATGGACTACATCTCACGCCAATTAGGATCGTGGGATTTTCTTTAGCAGGCATACAAAAGATAAAGCTAACTTCATAACACTGTAGAAACGAGGATTTAGGAAATTACGGGCGAAATAAGTTTTCAATTGACAGTTACATATCAACAGATAAAGATCATCTTTGTACTTGAAGCGCAGCTGCGGCGTACCACATTACTTAAGTCGCTGGATATCATAAGTCATGTTAAACACAATTTTGAAGTGGAAAGTCATACTAACTATGGAAAAGTGTAAGTTGAAACTAGTCTAAAAGCCAGTTATTCCTTAAAAGTGAAACTTCGTGAGTCTGTACTTTTTTTTAGTGGAAAGTAATAAACTGTTCCAACATTAAATGTTATTACGAATTAAGATCAATTGCTGTGGAAACCTGACAGAAAGTGAATACCTTTGGGTTACTATGTCAGCAAAAAATGAACCAAAACCGTGAAAAGAAAACTTTTATATTCATCAATACTACTAAACCTACTACTATCAATGCGCTTATACCATCGACGTTCCACCGTGAAAACTGAGCCGGCATATTGATTACATCTTCGGAAGTATGCAGTATACGTCAGCTACAGTTTGTGCTTTGATTTATAGCAGTAGCATATCGTAACTGACAGGTTACACACGTTTTCGACACCAGTCAAGAAAAGTTGCCATGCCACTGTATCTTGTACTTACTTTCTTATACTTTTAAACAGTTGCTGCGGATTTGGATGGGATTGGAGACTGATTGTGTGTTTTGCAAGCACGGGCTTATATGTGGCCTGTTTCTTAATAAATTACAACACCAGAGCACATACGAATACCAAGTCTTTGAACTCAACCACACAGAATAACTATAATCTTATTAAAAAATTGGGCAACAGTACGATACCGTAGAACATTCTCTAAAATATTTCCATGCTTGAGGTAAAAATGAACGATGCTGCTTATACCCACAAAGATTTCACGAAAGGACATCAAAAAAGACCGAATAAATGCTCCTTCCTGTAAATAAGTTTAGAAGAGTACACAAATACAAAACAACTGCCTGCAAATAACTTGACAAGGGCAATAAAATGATAAAAGCAGACTGACTTACTGTAATTATATACAAGCTACAAATGCCAGCATCAATTACATCCTAGAGAAATCCCAAGAGTGCAGTTCAACCACATGGAACTAAATCACTGTTCCACCAACAAGACAAACGGAATACAATAACCATCGCCAATGCACTACCTCTGTATAACGGTTTACCCCTATTTTCAAACCACAATCAGAATGGCACATTACATGACACCATATTCCCCCATGCAAATCCATTTATAAACAGTTTTAGCACAGTCAAATTCCTCAATACCTCTCTGTGCTATTTTACACACCAACCGTACGAAGCCGTTATCTTCTCTCTCAGCACTTTCCGTAGCACAGTAATCTAGTCTGTCAAACTTTGACAACTACAAGTGCTTGACAGTAGCAAATACGGTACACAGAAGCACCAATCACTTTATGCTCTGCTCTGCCTCGCTGTAACTAGACTCTCCACCGTCCTTCCTCTTGGTCTATGACCTGCCGTTTCCTTTTGGACGTCGCAACCCGAGCCCTGTTGCATGAACATCTCAACTACTTTAGTTTTACACCATGTCCTAGTGCCCATTATTTCCTCTCAAATCTGGATTTTCTTAACGTTTCAACGTTACACTCTGTCTTAGAAATCATATTCATATTCACCGTTTCCCATACACAACTTCTACTTTGTTCAGTGCCTGCTGAAGGTCCCGTAGAAGGCTAATACGAATTTCAACTTCATCAGCCACTAACACAATAATTTTCAATACAGACCAAAACACTACCAATGTTAACATTATTATCTGCAACAACATTATTGTATTACACAATCATAACTCTAATTCCACAAAACATCATATCACAATCAAATGTCTAATTACTGTGTCTGTCGCCATAAGTGTGAGTTCAGTTTTAATAATATCCAACTTACTATCCAAAGGCATTAAGTGTTACATCAATCGTTACATTTATTCAGCATACAGAACACAATACAGATATGTTATCATACACATACGAATTTCACGAGCGACATTCTCCTCAAGAATCTGTGCAAATCTACATCACGAAGTAGAAGTACTTGGAAACGTAAAGTAGTATTCATCAAAAAATCTGTATGGGGAAAATCCTCATTTTCCTTTAAAACTTCCAGCTCTGTGTCGTTCCATCACGCTACCAGTTCAACACCAGAGTAACACCTGTTTGTGATCAGTGTTTCTGACAACGTTTACTAGTAGTTAAATTACCTTATTACTCCTTCAGTGGCATGTCTACTGATCAGAAAGTGCTGAACGTCATTTCAATGTAGCAAGCTTTGTACTAAATTGACCATTAGCAAGGAAAACAAATGGTCTACCACAGTGGTATTGTGACGTAATGTTACTAAGAGTGCGATGTTTCTTCTAACACATGAAATGAAGAAATGAAGCAGCCATGAAACCTTCAGTGACTGCCTCCCGATAGCACATTACTCACAAGTAAAACAACAAAAAATAATTACTTAAAGAAAACTAAACATACAATATTCCACGTTTTTATACACAACAATAACGTTTCACAAATGTGTGTATCGGAGCATGAATCTGTAGTCGACTTCGAGAAATAATTTTGTACTTTTAAGGACAATATTAAATATGGTGGACCAACATACTATTTTTGTTCAAATAACTATTTACTGCTTTTAATGAGTGGTGAAATGGATTCTGTTATAAGAGAGACGTGATAAATTTGTGGTTTCCGTCAGTTTATTTTCATGTGATAGTAGCTAAAGTAAAATAGTGCTCTAACTACCTGTTCATAATAGTATCATTCTGTTTCATTTCTATTCTCCTAAAAAAATCAGAAATGTAATAGTGTTATCCCTACCTAAAATTGACAATATTTTTCTGTACTTTGTTATACTCCTAAAAAAAACAGTTTAACAAGCCAGCTAAACCAATTTTATATGTTTTTTATCAGGTTTTTCTTTCAGTAGTAACGTTCAAATCGTGTCTCTGCTCTCGTGCTTATGTCTATATGTTGCACACGTCTTATCCCTCGCGCTCTCTCTCTCTCCAATTCCATGTCGACCTCTGTCTGTCCATTTTCTCCTTCCTCTCTCTCTCTATCAGCCTCCTCCACCCCCCTCTCTCTAACAATCTCACACCGCCCTTTCCCTTGTCCATCTTCTCGTTCTCATCTTTCTGTCCCATTTCCCGCTCATGCCCATCGCCCCTTCCCCCTCTCTGTCTATCACCTACTTCCCCTCTCTATGTCCATCTCCTACTACACCCTTTAGATCTCCAGCTACTCTCTTGCCTTCTCCTTTCCCCTCTCTCTGTCTTCTCCTGCCTCCCTATCTCTCCCCCTGCACTCACTATTTATACATCTTCTCCTCCCCCTCCCTCAGCTAAGCTGCACTTGTCTGTACATATAACCCCTGAAATACATTACGATACTACCTGCACAACTTGCCATTCATGCAGCACTGTTTAGATCTCAGGCACCACGAAAGTTACAAGAAAAATTCTTCATAAAGTATGTCATAATGCAACAGAAGTCGTAATATCAACAGATATGACTTGCTCCTAAATGAAAAAAACAAGTGTCACTGGTGTATACAACATAATGCTTGTGTTTTAGATACTTGAAAATGGCCAAAATTGCACAGTTGTACACGTAACAAAGTGAACGGCGGGTGAAGGCATCGTGAAACTTTTCAAAACGTTACCAAATTTTTTGATCCCCACTCCCACTGCTGCTGAACAGACAAATAACGAGGCGTGTTACTATTGTATTCTGAACCAGTTCAGATATTTTAAAGTTTCAAGTCTCCAGCTTGTCAGAAAGTAAGTTTAAATATATAGCAAAATTTGTACAAAACAGACAGAAAGACAAGACAACAACATAATAAAAACGTGAAAAGAGTGGATACACTGGATTAGGTTTAACGCACTGTTTTATTTACGAACAGGAGATCGCCAGAACTAAGTCCTATTTCATTGACCATTTGTGGTGTGAGCATCAACAGCTCATACATTTACAAATTTTACCATACAACCGCTGAAAATATATGTTATACAAAGTGATTTACATGGAGAACCGGTCTAGGAGAAGATAAAGGACACATAGTAGCAGAACCCTATGGTCTGTATCCTCCGCCATATTGTAGTTAGGCTAAAAGTTGCTATCAGTTAGCATTTGATTCAGGATTAAGTACCTATTTCTGGACTTAAACTTAATATCACGACAACAGTGAGTGAAGAAGACTTTTCAGATATGATTGAAATAGTTTATTAGAAGGCACCAACATAACCATCCGTAATAGTTGCATTGTTCTCTAAGCTATAAAATGTACACTCTCTCTTACGGTTCATTTCTTGAAAATTCCCGAATTTTGGGAGAAAAAATGGTACAGATACAGAAAAACTCTTTATTAGAAAACAAATCTGGCAAAACTTGTCAGTCTCCAACCTGAAATGATCCAAGTACTCATCAAGAAATTGAACATCATACGAACCGAATTTATGGAAAAAGGTGGGTATGTGTCATAGATGTTAGTAATTTAAGTTGTATGCATTGTCACGTGCACTGTGAAACTTCCCCTTTAGATCACAATGGTGTCCACGTGGATTTTTCACTTTTATATCCAAATGCTGGTCAGAAATATGACATTAAATTATCTGCTTGTATAAGGCATCTCTCTCCAGTGACTTAGCCATTCGAATCTTTTCGTTAGCAAGTCAATCCACATTATATGCAAGCTTTCTAGCTGAAAGAGCAACCACGTCCCAGAATTATCCCCAACACATGGTTTAAACATACCGTTTGATAGGCGATGCAGCACTCAGTATATGAAGTTCTGTGAAAATGGTGTGAGAGATATTAGGATCTCCTTGACAATGCGCCACAGGAACTAGTAAGCACTTGAAGTCAGTGTTCGCAAGAAATGGGAATAGTTCCTGATGGTGCTCACTTGTAAACTTTGGTAACATTTATCGTCAGTAGGCATTCCCATTCGAACGAGTTAATGGATCAAGCAGTCAGTCATATGTCTTTCGAAACACTCATGCTTCGTAAACTGTTTGAGTCAGCTACAGCAAAAATGCTCCCTGGCAAAATGTTTCTACATTTTGGCCTATAGTAAGCTGTACATGTTTTTGATCTAGCAAAGTGATGCATCTCACCTTCGGCGATCATTTAGGTACTTATGACCGTGAGTGGCTAATTAGTAACATTATAGGATTCAACTACTTAATGCTTTAGATCCATTAGCTCCATTTCCTTCTCATGTATGTCATCAATGTCAACCCAGTAATTAGTGATCGTCTTCTGGAATCTTGGCAGGCCTAGGTATTCTGACAGAGAACCAAACGCCTTTGGAGTTATAATACCTACAAACCATTAGATGTCTTGTAAGTATGTATCTGTAAGATGTGTATTCTGCGTGTAGTTTCTACCTCCGAACGAAAAGATCAAGCGAAGCAATATTCATCGTCCTAATCTAGCATCTCGACGTCATACATGCATTTTTAGCTTCAACATCTAGAGGAAATGGAGCACCCATCAACTCGATCGAAAACATGAGACTACACATCATGGTGGAATACGTGGCTGGGTGCCTTAATGGATCTTAATATCGGAAAAACCCTTCCGTGTGTCACATCTCAGTAACAGATCCGTAACTTCCCCATTTTTGCGCGATGCTTTTTCCTGCAGCATTATTAGTGACATCTCTAGGGTGGGACAGCTCACAATACAGAACTGTCCTGCACCTGATGGTGTTATACAGTTAAGTGTTGATCGTTTTATGGAGCACCCTTTCCAACAATGCTACGCAAGCACGAGAAGAGGTAGCAGGATCTTAAGATCCAGCACTGATGTTATCAATAACTGAGTGCAAAAACCTGTCTCTGAAAGCACCAGATGCTGCAGAGTAGTGTAATGTGGCTGGATATTGGTAAACAAGAGAGGCTATGGGGCTGCTACAGCTAGACACTGGATGAAGTGGAGGAGGCGTCTACGGCACAGCCCTGCTACTGCTAGGCCGAGGTGATGCAGACGTCGACTGCTGCGTCGATTGCGGACCCGGTCGTGGTGTTGAAAGGCCACCTCCTGAAGCTCCCAACACTCCTTCTGCAAAGGAAGAAGAAGCGAAATTGGTGCACACACAACCATTAGACATATAGAGTGAGAAGGCAAAATATAATGACCACAGCCCACAGGAATGTTCGATGTCGACTGGTGGCGTTACAGAAAAGTGATACGGTACGTAAAGTATATCAGTGGATCAAAAGCAGTTGGGGAATCAATACGGGTATAATACAGGACAATATACAAACGTTTCGAAACGAACAATGTGGACAGAAACTCGCAGGTCTAGATACCACACGTCCTGGCGTGTGGAAGCTAGCCAGACACTTCTCCAAGGAGGAACATTACATTAACACCCTACAAGTAACAGACGGCTCAGCTAACTCCACGATGGAGGAGGCAGAGCTTACGGCCACCACATCTGCAGCGTCTTTTATGCCGAATCGGGCAATGGGAAAGACCAGTCCCTCCAACAAAATTACCGACCCATCAGTCTGCTGCGCACGCTCAGCAATATCTTTGACAAGGTAATACTAAAAAGCATCACTAGGGCACTACATCGCCGACACCTTAAGACCGGAGCAGTTCGTCTTTAGGAATCACCACTCACAACACAACTCCTCCGCGGAGTCGACCATAGAAAACATGGCTACAACATGAACAAAGCTACCGGGGCCGTGTTCCTGGACATCGAAAAAGTTTTCGACCGTCTGTGGCACCACGGCCTTATACGCAAACTAAGCGAAGCTGGTTTTCCGGACAGACTCCTACGTCTCATACACTCATATCTCACGAAAAGATGTTTTAACGTCGACGTGCAGATCAGACAATCGACACAACACGGTATCCAAGCTGGAGTACCAAAGGGATGCATCCTAACGCCCATCTTGTTCAATATGTACATTAACGACTCCCAGAAACACAAAACACAATGTCAGCCATCTACGCGAGTGACACAGGCGTCCTTCGGCAAGAGTGGAAACCGTGCAACGTTAATACACGACAACAGTCGTCAATCAGAACTGCCGATCCTTGCTTAGAACGATGGCGTATTAAAGTTAATTTCGACAAGTAAGAAGCAGTTCTGTTCACACGCAGACTGAAACTACTGTGCAAACATCAATACTGTAAATATGTGACATTACATACGTGCACAATTCGTTTCCGAGAGAACGTCAGATATCTCGGTGTTTGGCTGGACTGGAAACTAAGACGGGGGGATCATATCAAATATGTTGTCAAAAGAGCGCACACGGAGCACAAAAAACTCTACCCAATGCTAAACATGGAAAGTACAATGAATAGGAGTGTGTCGATATCCATATGCCGCAATCCTTCGTTCGACTTTCGACCCAGTCTATCTCCACATGAGAGCTTGTTACTGGTTAACTTTAACCAGACGTACGCAAACACAGTACCCATACCCTGCGACAATTCACTATAGTGAAAAAGGATCCTTACGCAGAGATGCCAGTAGACATTTTGAGTTGGCCATCATGGCACTGTGGGTTTGGGAAAAAAAGAAAAAAAAGGATGGGTAATCATTCTAGCGACGACACGGTCCTCTAATGTGTAAATATACTGGCATGAGCGATTTTGACAAAGGTGATAATATGACTACCCAGATATTGTGAACGTGTATATCGGAAACGGTGTAACTGACCGAATATTCTAGTGCTAAAGTAGTGAGGATCTATAGAAATTGACAGCATGGAAGTGAAACAAGCATAAGGGGTGGACGTCCACGACTTTTCACTGAACGTGAGATTTGGAGGCGTGACTGGTCTAGGTGGGGATGGCGAGCTGCGGCATCTCTGCTGGAAGAGAAAATGCTGGCTCACGCATAAGCTTTGCAGAGCACACAGATCATTGCACATTGTTGAACAGCAGCAGACGATCCGTACGTGTTCGCATGTGGGCCCATCGACATCGTCAGTTACGACTGCAGTGGCCACGGGATCGCCAAGATTGGATCCTGGATCAATGGAATCGTATCGCCTCGTCGATGAATTACATTTTTGCTACACCAGGTCCACAGTCATCTCCACAGACGACGTCATCCACTCGAACGGCCGTTCCAGATGTGTGTATTGCCAAGGAAGCAGGCTGATGGTAGAAGTATTCCGCCGTAGAAGACATTCTGATGCGCTCACATGAGACCTGCGATGGTAATCGGAGATACGCTGACAGCTGTAGACCATCTGCACCCCTTCATGTGTGATGCCTGTTGTGTCATCTTCCAGCATGTTCATTGTTCGTGTCAAAAAACCAGTACCGTGCTACAGTGATTTGAGGAGCATGATATTGTACTCACGTTGATGTCTTGGCCACGAAATTGGATTCGTGTAAATCCAATGTAACCCACTTGTGTCGCCATAGGTCGCAATCACCACGTACATAATTCAGTACCCTGTTGTTTTTTGAGAAAATTACATGACTTGCACTCGGATGTCTAGTGCGACATACCTCGAAACACCTAACGACAAACTGTCGAATCCACGATAAGCAGAGTCGGAGCGTATCGCGTTGCAAAGATGGACCGACAAGTTATTAAGCAGGTGGTCATAAAGTTTTGGCTCTTCAGTGTAATCCACGAATAATATCTAATATATGATACCTACTAGAAGTTTACTGGTGATAAGTCCTCTCAGGCACTCATTAACCTCAATACTTACAATTTTGTTGAGATTTGCTATAATATTTTTTCTTCAGCTTGGTTTCCACTTCCCTTCCGAAGTCAGCACAAGTGCATCTACAATAGAAGGAAAAACACTGTGTGCAGGCTAGTTAAAGATTATTTTTCATGTCATAGATGAAGTAGTAATATGAACTACTACTCATGTAGCTGACTCTCGGCGACTGTCGTCATCTTACAAGCGCTCTGAGTACAAAAAGTTGGTCTGGTTACTTTCGGTACTTCATCCACAATCTGGTCGAAACCACACGACCACTGAGTGGAAAACGGCGTTACCTCACTGTCGATGGCATGTATGAGATTATCAATAATACCACCGAAACTCCGCTAAATATGGGTGGATAAACATGTCGTAGGTGCTTGTTGTGAGAGATCACTATCAATCTGTTCACCTACAGGATACAAAGGAACGTTGCATGCAAACGCGAAAAATAAATTAGGCGCCAATAAAAAAAAAAAAAAAAAAAAAAAAAAAAAAACATTTGCCTACATGTAACTCATTCGTGAGAAATGAAATTGCCTCATCGTCAAAACGTGGTGATGGTAAGCTGTCAACGCCTGGAAAACAAGCATAATTATCAGTGCCACTGCCATCAGGTTTCACAGAAAGTTTCTCGTCTGAGAAGAGGGAAACGCGACGGGACCGTTCGTCACTGATATATATACAGTGGCGGCACACGCGTCTGCTTACTGCTACATGTGTACGGAGAGAGAGCAAATGTCACACAGCATGCTGCGTTCGTGCGAATCTAACAGAGTGCTAACGTTCGCACTTTTCGTGGGAGAAAGAAGCGCACCTGTACTCTCGTCTACATGTACCACTAACTTCCTGCTTTTTGTGAGAGCGAAAGTGCATTCTAGTTCACACGTACGTCAACGCACCTTTCCATACAGCTTAGGAACTCCATACAGTACTTGTAATCAGACACATACTTTGGGAATTGCCGAGTGATATTAAGTAAACGTTTGCTATACAGTGACTGGAGTCCAGGTGATTTGTCGTGACCTAAGCAAGGTGGCTGATCTCGGCCTCTTGGAACCATGCTGATGCCTGTAAGAGCCTGCTGGTGCCTGGTCCTATGGTCGTCAGCGACAGCTGTATCTGCTCGAGACAGGTCTTCGCATCCATCTCCAAGAGCAGTGTAAACACTCAAAGTTAAAAATTTACCTGAAAAGTGTAAGTGAGCAGGTGGAAAAAATAGTAAGTGAATAAATAAAAACATAGTTTTTTTAAAAAAAATAGGTGTTTCATTTATTGGCAAGCTAGTTCATTAATCGTTGTACGTATTCTCAATACTTCATAAACGCATATTGTCTGCAATTCGTCTGTAGCTGCTTGCGGACA
Organism: Schistocerca nitens; assembly: GCF_023898315.1. Classification (NCBI taxonomy): domain Eukaryota; kingdom Metazoa; phylum Arthropoda; class Insecta; order Orthoptera; family Acrididae; genus Schistocerca; species Schistocerca nitens. Next base: position 158,279,442 of record NC_064620.1, on the reverse strand, counting down.
GGGCATCCTTATGTTCCACATTCCGGATAGGACATCTTCTCGCTGCCTTCGACGGAAACGATGTTGTCTTTAGGATCATACATTCGAATCGATGATATAATACCTTCATAAGCCAGTCCTTCATTACCCCAGTGATTTGTGCGGTTAGACAGTGTGAACCAAACCGATGTCTCTGAAGCTTTAGCAACCGCAAGCAGCTAAACGATTTAGGTGAAGCACTGATTATGGAATATCTCGTTAGTACTTGTCTGGCTTCAGAAATGCATCGAATAGAACTTCTTTGAACACAAATTGACGGCACTTATCGTAATACCATCTTGTGTCTACAACGATAGTCGCTCTTTCATGTATAACTGTGTGATACATTACATTATTACACTTTGTACAATTTCTGTTAGCGGCGAGTAGTTTATGAGATGATCGTGTAGTATTAATGCATACGCTGCAGTGACCAAGAGGAAGTTTTGCGATAAATCGCGCCCTGCTTTGAACAGTCCGTCACCTCCTTTCTTTCTCTTTTTTAGTAACACGTCTGACAGGATTCTTGCGGCCCGAAGTCCCAAAACGAATTCCTTTCCTGAGTCAACCTTTTCATCTCAGAGTAACAATTGCCACCTAAGAATTATTTGCTGCGTGTATTCCAATTGTTTCTTCGATCTACACATTGAACAGTAGGGGCGAAACACTACATACCTGCCTGATACTCTTTCTAATACGAGCCCTTCGATCCTTATCTTTCAGTCTTGTTGTTCCATCTATGTTCACGTATATTTATATATTAAACGCCTTTCCCTATATCCGGCCGCTGGTGGCCGAGCGGTTCTGGCGCTACAGTCTGGAACCGCGCGACCACTACGGTCGCAGGTTCGAATCCTGCCTCGGGCATGGATGTGTGTGTTGTCCTTAGTTAGGCTTAAGTAGTTCTAAGTTCTAGGGGACTTATGACCTCAGCAGTTGAGTTCCATAGTGCTCAGAGCCATTTGAACAATTTTTTTTTTTTTCCCCTATATCTTAATTACATCTTTCCCCGAGTTTCGAAAATCTTGCTCGATTTCACATTATCCAACGTCTTTTACGGGTGACAAATCCCATGAACGTGTCTATTTTTCTTCAGTCATGCAGCCATTATCAGCCGCAACGTCGTAACTGCATCTCTAGTGCGTTTACCTTTCATTACTCTGATCTGATTATCATCTAACAAACACCAAATTTTCTTACTATTCTACAGTACATTATTTTGCCAGCAAAGTGGATGCATGAGCTGTTAGGCTGATACTGCGATAATTCACGCATTCATCAGCTCTTGCTGTCTTTGGAATTGAGTGGATAATGTTTCAGAAAGTCAGGTGGTATATCGGCAGCTTCACACGTTCTACACACCGACTTGAATAGCTATTTTGTTGTTGCTTCCCCCAATGATTATAGAAAATCCGATGGCTGATTCTGATTTTGGATCCTCTGTCTCTTCTCTCTCAACATCTTGTAACGTACCCTCTCTGTTATTGTTTTCTGTTTTCTTGTTATTGCTTTTTTTGTTATTGTAGTTGTAGAGATATGAAGTTATTGTAGCGGTTTGCTTAGTCAGCCGTACTGAGGAATTTTTTGACATTAAATGGAGCCTGAAACTTGCGCAATAAATACTTCGCGTGAAGTACGATTTCCGGCATAAACAAAAATTAATTGCGGAGATGCAATCCACAGAATATTAACAGAAAAGCTTTAGAACAATGCGCACGACTGGTTACACACATTCAGAGGGTACGTACACTCGCGTACGAGTGGTTGCGATCTGATGAGAAAGATGTATCTTAATTTTTTTTGTGTAAAATAATTACGTCGTAACACACTCGTAGATTGCGAACGTACAATCAGGGTAGAGGCACGTACTTTCTATCATTCCCCTTGGCCAGGGTAAAAGAATTGCAATTATTTAAGTTTCAGAATATTTCTTTTTCAATCGGACACCTATTTTTATACGAAAAGGTAGATTGCAGGTTCGGAATGTCTCGGCAAAGAACAAATGGAAATTAATCTTAGCGGCCACCAACGGAAAGTAGTGAGCACAATCACGTACCTCTATTGTTGAGTAGCGCCATCGTAAAGATCGTCGCCTCCATCTAAAATTCGAATTCTCAAACGAGCAGAATAATTGGTATGGATTTTGGCTTGATCTTGACAGAAATTATAAATAACATTTTTCATCATTTATCACCTTCATTTACCACACACATAGACATGAAACTGTACAGTACGTCTTTACGCCAACACATCAGAACAAAAAGGTAGTTAATACTAGAAGTAATAAAAGAATCTCGAAATTGGTCCATTGTCTCTCAATGATAAAAAAGATTTTAGAGTATTCCTCTGGTATGACAGTCGAACAAATTTTCTTCTTGTATCTTTGAGATTAAATTACAAAATTTTTTAGTTCCTTTTCAATCTGTTTTTTCTTCCATCACGTCATCAGACAGTACACCCCGTCACTCTTTCCACCTATCCGCGCTCTTTGCAGCACCTTTGTCGAATTTTCATTGCACACATAATGTTACCGTCCGTACTTTTAGTTTCACCAAAGGTTGTGTTAATTTTCTATATGCTGACTCACTCAGTGATCTATGTGCCCGAAATGTTGTTGTCGGTGTGGCTTTATTTTCCATATCGATGACCAAAACCCTATCACTGAAATGTTTACAGTAACAGACTCTCGGCACTTCCTTCCTTTTCGTAACATACTACAGTTTTCGTCTGATATTACTCTATACTCGTCTGACAAGATATCCTTGTCGTTTTCCATTCCAATACAGTGACAGCATGGTAAGTAGACTTAGCGCCAACATTTCCGTGTTCAGATTTTCTAACTCCTCAATCACATTCAGTCTTGCGGCATTCTATACCCTACTTCGTAGAATGTTACCCTTTCATTAGTGTTCAGAAATTTTATCACGGTCACTTCCCCATAGGCCACCCCTCCCGAGATGGGGGTGGGGGTCCAATCCGGAATCATTTGCTATTGGCGTTATCATAGTGACAATTCTTCAGTTGCAGACCACAAGACCTGTGTGCACACATTACGCTTATTTAATGCTGTGGCTTCTGTGCCTTCTGCATCCTTGGGCCGTTGGTCGTAATCAATTTTCCGTCTTTTAGTGACAGCTTCCCACCTCAAGGGTAAAGAGGGTGCCCTGACCCTCTGCGTCGCCAGTTCTGGGGTGAATTCTTATGCCGGAAGTCTTCAGTATCCATTGCTAAGGATTTTTATTAAAAATTTAAGCAGTGGCGAGGCTCGAACGCTGGACTCAAGACGTTCCTTTTACTAGTCAAATATGCATTCCCTAGCCATGGGTGGCAGTTATTTAAACTGTGCTGACTGTGGATCCACAGCCATCATCTGTCTCGTATGATATTCATTTCTGTTCCAGTAAAGCTAAGAGTTGCCATATGAAAAAAAATCGCATTGATTACAGTTGTCAATTTCGCTGAAATCCTTTTGCAGATACACTTTCCAGTCTGTTTATCGCTCTAGAATAACAGAGAGAGGCATTGCTAGCTGAAAAGTAGTCTTATATACCCATGCTAGGCGAGATGGCTGCGGAAGGATGGTAACTGTGGTACTTTGTAAAGAAATTTGTCCAGCGCTATTTTATGCCCCTCTTCTCGTTATCCTAGAACGTACAAGCTACAATGAGTTTCACTTCGAAATAAAGTCAGCTCTTGATTAGTGTTCATAATAACAAGATTACTATCTTAAAAGTATGTCATCAAAATTTTGAATGGAATACATGCTCTGAAAGAGTTACCTACCAATCTGACTATGAACCATCCAGCATTTTTAGGGCATTCAGACATGATGTCGATTCAGGGACATATGTCTGGAGCATCAGTGTAGTTCTAACGTTTCTGGTGCAGTCTATTTCATCCCCATTAAGTTCGCGCCTTAGTTCTTGAAACAGGGAAGTGAATGCCTTGCATGTAAGGTGTACTGTTTCTCATGTTGCCCTTTCCACGCATGGAAAGTTCTTGCTTGGAAGTGTCCGCCCATCTTGATGTTGAATAATAATTCGTATCTAATTATTATCGTTAAACATTGCTGAGGCAGATGTTTTGTGAGAAAAACATTCTTGACTAATGATATGCTTATCATTTTGATCGAGAGTTTCTAAATAGAGTGAAATCATTGTGAGGTTTCAACCCTAGTGATTTAGAAAACTCGAGCATCTTATGATCTGTCACATTCTGCTTTCGCTGGAAAGTGGCCTTCTGATGGCTGGGTCTGACGTATTTATATTTAATAGCCGCAATTATGCGTCCGATGAACATGTACTATAATGCCCTAACTGAGAAAAACGACTGTTCTTTTGTTTAATGATCAATTCTATATGGTCTATTGTGCGATCAGTCACTTTGAGATATTAGTTTACTTGGAATCTCTACAATTTTATAAACAACGCCCAACATAGGAACAACTGCATATAAAGTATGGCCTCATCTGTCGTTAAGGTACGAATTACTCACGATATTACACTTTACTCGAATCATACTGTTCGGCAATATGTCCATGGGCTGATTCGACAGCTATATTTTGCCAGTATAATGCTCCCAGACTTGTCTGTTCGAGGAACCCATACCGATAATATTGAACTTTCACGCGTAAAGTCCCTGTCTTTCTGTTGATTTTATCTCCGTTTTAAACAAGTTAACACTTGCATTTTGCTCAAATCCATTTACAAATCGTTTTCTGTGTGCAGTTAAATAGTTAGTGATATTGAAGCCAATCCCAAAGAAAGCAGGTGTTGACAGATGTGAAAATTACCGAACTGTCAGTTTAATAAGTCACGGCCTCGAAATACTAACGCGAATTCTGTACAGACGAATGGAAAAACTGGTAGACGTCGGGGAAGATCAGTTTGAATGCGTAGAAATATGGGAACACGTGAGGCAATACTTACCCTACGACTTATCTTAGAAGCTAGATTAAGAAAAGGCAAACCTACGTTTCTGGCATTTGTAGACTTGGAGAAAGCTTTTGACAATGTTTATTGGAATAATCTCTTTCAAATTCTGAAGGCGGCAGGGGTAAAATACAGGAAGCGAAAGGCTATTTACAATTTGTACAGAAACCAGAAGGCAGATATAAGAATCGGGGGACATGAAAGGGAAGCAGTGGTTGGGAAGGGAGTGAGATGGGTTGTAGCCTCTCCCCGAGTCCGCAGCTCGTGGTCGTGCGGTAGCGTTCTCACTTCCCACGCACGGGTTCCCGGTTTCGATTCCCGGCGGGGTCAGGGATTTACTCTGCCTCGTGATGACTGGGTGTTGTGTGATGTCCTTAGGTTAGTTAGGTTTAAGTAGTTCTAAGTTCTAGGGGACTGATGACCTTAGATGTTAAGTCCCATAGTGCTCAGAACCATTTGAACCATTTGAACCTCTCCCCGATGTTATTCAATCTGTATATTGAGCAAGCAGTAGAGGAAACAAAAGAAAAATTCGGAGTAGTTATTAAAATCCATGGAGAAGAAATAAAAACTTTAAGGTTCGCCGATGACATTGTAATTCTGTCAGAGACCGCAAAGGACTTCGAAGAGCAGTTGAACGGAATGGACAGTGTCTTGAAGGGAGGATATAAGATGAACATCAACAAAAGCAAAACGAGGATAATGGAATGTAGTCTAATTAAGTCGGGCGATGCTGAGGCAATTAGATTACGAAATGAGGCACTTAAAGTAGTAAAGGAGAAGTTTAGAATTGGATTGGGGAGAAGAGGAGTATGTGGCACAACTTGACAAGAAGAAGGGATCGGTTGGTAGGACATGTTCTGAGGCATCAAGGGATCACCAATTTAGTATTGGAGGACCGCGTGGAGGGTAAAAATCGTAGAGGGAGACCAAGAGATGAATACACTAAACAGATTCAGAAGGATGTAGGCTGCAGTACGTATTGGGAGATGAAGAAGCTTGCACAGGATAGAGTAGCATGGAGAGCTGCATCAAACCAGTCTCAGGACTGAAGACCACAACAACAACAACAAGTATTAATACCACTTTCTCACTTTCTAGATTTGGTCATTATTTGCGTCAGTGACATTAGCTATGCTACTGTATATTTTCAGACTGTTAATGCTACACGCCACTTTTGATGTAGACCATGTTCTTCGAGAGTTAAAGTAAACGACAGCGTATCTTGACCTCAAGTGATGTGGTGACACGCATACTGCTTGTTTTTACGTATTTCTCTGGAGGCACGTCCCTAGAGATAAGAATTCAGCTATGGTAGTGTCAAGAATTGTCTGTGCGAATGTATCCCTCATACACACATTACAAAAATTTGGGTTTTGAGTTTTCTGGCGACTTTCAGCAGACCTATGCTAGTAAGCAATTTGTCTGGTAGAATTGCTATGAGCTATTCTTCATGCACAGCCCAACCTTTTCGCGTATGGTTTTAAATGCGGTCCTCTACTGATACCGAAGACCTCTATGATCATAATACGTCTTTTAGAGCCAAATAGCACCAACCCTGCACTATGTGCATTTTTTCCTTTCATCAGTTATCGAACCAGGACTCCCAGTAAGAACCAATAGCTGATAGCCCTGGAAATGTAGTGATTAGAAACGGTATTATTACACTGCGTGTCTTGGGTGTTGTCAGAATCATAGCCGTTTTAATACTTCATTTTCTTCCTTCTTTCTGCCAAGAAGCACATTTCGCCGTTGCCACTGTTGACTTGATGAAGCTTTATATAAACATCCTGCTGTGTTTATTTTCTTCTTTAGTGTGCCATGAGCTTCATTCAGAATTTTCTTAAAGACTATTCATGCAACCAGTTTAAGTCTGGCACACATTGCGTTATCGACGACAAAAGCAGAAAAGCATTGTACTTAACGAGTGTCCCCTTTTTTGAGATGTTTTCTAGCTTAATAAACAAATATTTGGTATGCATTGCAACGGTCTGTCTTCTAGTGTAAGCGATATCGTGCTCCTTGCGTACGCCATTTAGGACTTTAACTCCATAAGTGTCACGAACTAGACGCATTTTCGTCTTCGTTCCAGATCCAAAAGAGTTGTACCCAGGGATATGAAGTTCGACTAGAAGATTCATGGGAATACCGCTCCCACCTCTATTGATATTTTTTCTAGTACTCATGTCATGAGACTGGGTGATTTGTTGTTTCCACGAGCAATTATATATCAAATTGCGAGCTTTCACCCAGCTGTTGTGCTTCAATGAGAAGCCGAGCCACATCACTGATGCCTTTCTCCCTCGATGTCTTATGATATATCACATTTATGGCTTCATCTAGGAGATCCCCGTATGGTCTGTCTAAATCTGCATTACTCTTTCGGTTAACGGAGTAAGTAGTAGCACTTATCTTCATCATCTTATTCTTTTCTACTACGATGTGATGCTGCTGGTTACTGGTTTCAACATTTCCGAGAAATAAACAGCTAGTTGCAACTGCAAAAATGTTAACAATTGTAACACCCATCGAATAGCCTTCCACTCCTCAATAACTTTACGCTGTTTTTACGATATACTGCTGAATACTATGTTGTATTTTAGATACCATACAGCTTGTAAATAGACTCTGAGACTACTGGTGATGACGATGGGAGTCATGTGTCTCAGCTGTCACCTCGATTTATCCACATATATCGGTTAGCTTTGTGTTGTCAACTCGGATTATCTCATTGACATATAGTTCACGTTGCTGGAATACAGCATTCAACACCTCGACGTTTACAGCCCTCGTATTGATAAGAATTTCAGTTCCATTAATTTAGTGTTGATTGCCTCGAATTTTCTGGCAACGTGACATGTTGATGACTCCACTCTAGGCGTTCCCGTCTCTGAAAGAGTGTCAGAGGAAAACACACCGCAGGTCTCCTACAATAAAGGTCACTCTGCCTTCTGTACACCCAGATACAACAGGTCCAGGGGATGCTGCGAAGTTAGACGCCAGTTTCCGTGCAATACTGAGGCTGTACCGTCATGCACTTACAGAAAAATGACGGTCCTCTCTTCCCGGTGTTACACGTCGTCGACAATAGGCTAGTCTCCGGAATTCAGTTTTGGTTTCTATGAACCGACACCACATCCTAGAAACAACAGAACCATTTCCATTGAGCCATTGGGCAAAGTCAATTTGTGACTGTCCCGTTTCCATTCTTCCTATGGTCCTCTACCTCAGAAAGTCTGGTAGGCGTCTTCTCTGGGCGACACTGCACCATCTGTGACTGGGTACACAGCGATCGTAGGTGTGGGGCTACCTGGCGAACACTTGACCGTTTGATAGGTGCCATGACGTCATAGTTGGCGAGATTGTCCGGTGATCGTAATGCCATCTTCTGTGCAGTACGCGATCGTACAGATATTTCTTCACAGTTTGTAGGATTATATCGTAAATTAGACATAGGGTGAGGAAATAACTGTTTCATTTTTGACATAAGTGTATTTGTTTACAACATTCTTCCAGATTGCTGTGAGTACCGGTAGATTAGATGAAAATATGCTAATGACTTAAGCCACGTTACCTACTAAGAAATTCTCGTTGGAATTTCTGGGATACCAAAACAGGTTTAGAAAGCCGTTTCACTCACTTCCATAGCACTGCAAATAGAAGACGCATACACGTCATCGTCAGTGCTCCCAACATGTCTAAACGTGAACAAAAAGTAAAACCAGAAAACTGAATACTCGTCATTGTTTTGTGGAAATTATGGACATTACTTTTCCAAAAAATATACAACAGACGTCTTAATCAATCGTCATCATGTTATAACTCTCCTGTCTACTACTGCTGTACCATAACCTTAAAGCTGGAAGCAGGTTGTGTAATAAAACTATTTTATGAAAGCAATTATGGTACAACGCAACAGAGCAGTGTTACCCTCTGGGAGGAATTTTGTTATGTTTACCTTGTTGTACCTAATGGAGGTACCTTATCGGTAAATGAAAATCAGAATTATGTAAGTATTCGAACAGTAACAAACAATATTTTTGCATAGCTATACTGTTTAAAGAATAAGGAAAACGGTCGCCATCCTAATTAGGCAAGAGAAAGATTAACGTACTCGTTTAAGCAAGTTGGTATAAGTAACTATAACGGGCTAACACAACCTAGTCTTGGCCACACGTGAGTGCAATGAACTCTGACACATACATATGTTTTAAGATCGAAGCTAACAACTGGAGCAGCACAAACTATTTGCAAAAATATAACAGATACCGAAACACACTATTACTAGCAGGGCTTGTTCAAACTGAACGGTCTTTATAACATTACTATTAACATTCATTGCAGGGTCATAAATTGGACATAGGTTAAGTTTCTCTCAGTTAAATACTTTACTATTTAAAATGAAAGTTAATTGGAATCCACTAACAGGTTGCTTCTCACTATCATTTGCATAAGAAATTATGGTTTTCATAATTAGTGATCTTTCCGTTACTTGTTACCAAGCATTAACACAATAGTCAAACTGTGGATCCTGTTATACTATTCATACGCACTTCTAATACACAAGAGAGACAAACACTTAGCAAACATGAGTATATAACGTTTCACAACTGCAGTTATCCACTTTTACTACAGTGAGACACAAAATTAACATTTATGTAAGATACTGACTCACCTTCTGCGATTTACAACAGGCCGTAATGAGATCATTTACTAAGCAAAACTTTCTAAGACTCAATCTTAACAACTTTTAATTTGAAGTTGGCAACAACACATTAATAAGCAGTTTTACTAGGAAAATTATTTTCAGCAGGCATCATTAGTTTTAACTCTCTCTCTTACCACATTAACTTTAACTTTCTTTTTACTATGATCAAGAGGCATCAAGTAGCAAAACACTGGGCTTCAATGTTGTTTCAGTAAGGACACTCGGAAATCACTTTAGTTCAAACGGAGAGGAACCTGAGAGGTGTTATGATAAGGAGAAAAATCAAGGTAGGTACATAAATTCAGTTATAAATTACCTTATATTCGAGCACACTAACACATCCATTAAGCTGATCCTTCACTGCACATTACTATAGTGCTCCATTACAGTGGTTGCGCAATGTGGTGGCGATTGCATGTTGGTAGGTGGAATTGCAGGTAGAATTGGTGGACTCTGTCATTTCTTGGTGACGGTGATAGATACAAATTCCAGAATAGTTCCAGCTATTTATCCATCCATCCGAGGCATTGGAAAGCGGCAGGAAAAGCCTCTCTCGGAACCAGCACAATATGCAACATTTACATGACAGTATACAGTTTCGTAGCTCGTCCCCGACTGTTTCTTGTACCACCTTTTCTACCTTGGCCAACCACAATTTGCGCGCGCTACACAGTTCCGTTCCCACGGGGAACCACAACAACTTTTACATACAAACTAAGAACCCTAAGTGAGGATCAGCAGTGTACATAACAGAGAACAAACATTTTAAATAAAACAGAGCCTTTGCAGATATTATAATTTCTACAAAAAATTATTCACACATAAATTACAATTGTTCCCTCAAAATAGGGGACAAAGAATGTAAATGACAGATATACTACATTTCATAGAATCAAACCACGACATCAAAGTTTTAAACAAAGAAAATAGTATAGAATTTTGTGTTATCTATTCAGACAAACACATTTACAGAAGCTCAACGATGTAATATTAAATAAAACAAAAGCAAAATAAATCAGTAGAGTATTAGAGCTATGGTGTTACAATTTCAAGACGAAAATTCATTGAGAAAGCGCTGTGGGCAAATATTTTAAACACCAACAACCTGCTGGTACTGCTGAGAACGCATCCAGCAGCGCTGTAATAGCAACAAAAGAAAACCTATGTATAATATCAGGCAAAACATAATAAGAATTATGGAAAGACGAAGAAATGCTATAGTTGCCTACACTTGCTGCCTGGATAGCTACCCGCCTGGGCATTTTTAAAATTGGTAAACAATTCTAACATTTGCAGCTTGATGTGTTGGTAACCCAGTAAACTCATACACCTACTTGTCATTCTGGTGGAGAGCCATTATTTGCTGCAAAATCATCTCGTCTACAGTGATATTCTCGTCTGCTCTCGTGTCCTTAAATTCTTGATGCAGCAAGTTATGAATACATTTCTCTGACAGACTTTTACAACAAATCGACTCGTAAAATTCTTCTTTGCTCAACCAATTTCATCAACTGAACACAAGCTGTACTGACTGCAAATAAATGATCGCAATATGCCTTTCTCACACATTAAAATTTTCTAGTGACGTTATATTATTAAACTTCTCTACTGTACTGCATGCAAATTACTTGAAGAGTGGGGAGCATGCACATCATTGGCTGCCAATTGGAGGTGCCTCATGTTCACTAGGTAGATCTGCATATTTTTAAGGTGTGTTGTGATGGCCTTTATGTGTCACTTTAAATTTCTTTTACAATGATCTGGCTGACATGACCATGAGAATCAAACCAGTCTGACACAAAACTGATCAGTGTCTATCTGCACAGATATCCCGATTGGAAGAGAATAACGGGTGGGAGGATCTAACCTTCAGTTTTCAGAAATTTTCCTATAGTTAACGGCTAGTCTGACAACAATACAACTTATTATCTGTTGTGTCGCTGCGGAAGTGAATAATAGTTTATCGCTCTTCTTCAGTACACGTATTTATGGACTCTGAATATTAATAATTACATGATTCAGATACTGCTCTCTTGCTATTGTCTTGTGATTAAGCGTTGTCATATTGTGTAACTGTCCTGAAGTTACGTTCAAAAGTAAACTTTCATTTTTGATTAAGTCTCACCTTTTGGAGTAGGTAATATATCCGATTCGTAATTATCCATTAACATGCATCAAATATACGTAAACTTCTCTTCCTATTAATGAAATTATCTCATTCTCTTCCAGTTTCTTGCATATTTCAAATACAGCACTGACCTACGAAATGTACGCATATGTCCTCATTGTACCACACATGATTTTCTGTATTCAAAGAGCTGAATTGCGTGCGTACATGGTCTTCAGAAGAACGGTCCGCTTGGGGGACCTAGCATTAACTACCGCACATGCACTTCGAAACTGTTCTGAACCGAGCGTCACACACTGTCCGAATTCCTCCTTTCTTAATCCCTCATTGTATTAGATGCGTTGCATTGGGAAATACAACAGCCCATCCAAGACATTCGACATCTTGCTTAGTCTCTTCTGACGCTCGAATGAAACAGACCCCGTCCTAATTCCTTTCACACTCTCAATGAAGCTTCCATACCCGCCATCGAACGACATACTTATTCAGGGTGTCAGCTAATAAATCCCATAAGTAGGTAAACGTCTGATGCAAACATATCTCGTCCAACTAAAAGTTCAGTGTTATCCAAACCCCACAAAATGCAGCATTTTCAAATCAGTATATATGCATAACCGGTCATCACCACCACTTCACAACTCATTATAAACAGTTTGAAGTTAACAGTAAGGGAAGCAAAGCCATGTGTTGCAGTCATCAAAAAATATAACTAAACCTGTAGATCGACCGCATGCTTTTAAAGACATCGTATTAGCCAACAGTTCTGGCAATTTCATGTAGCAGTTCTCCGTTATAAAATCCTATATCAATACGTCATCTTCACAACAAAGAGAGATAATTCCTTTACATTTCTTAATAAAAAAAATAAGAAGTGTAATGGTAAGATTTTTGATTCAAAACTAGATTGTGAATTCCTGGTAGTTGCAAATTACTTTGTTAACGGTATCGGTACTTTGCTCTAAATTATTCTGGACAGATGCGATCTAAGTAGGCTAGAAGTGCATTCCGTATGGTTGATGACGCTCCATGGTGTAGTCAGAAGCGGTCGTCCCTCTTTAGTTGGTATCGCAGGCAAATTTGTCAACAATGAAACATCGCAGGACATGATGCGGGCAGTTGCGTAGCAACATTGCGATTTTGAATCGTGCTGCGTAAACATATTGTCTGTGCTTACGTGCTTTCTATCGAGTTATTCGTTGTGCTATAGTTGTCCATCTTAGCGCCACAAGCTTCTCCACTGAATATCTGCGTCGCTTCCCGAAAACCGTCTTCAGATAGAAGAACGTAGTAAGGCAGCGTTGGGTGAGACGCTGAACGGAACCGTAAGTAACCAATCAACATCTTGCTTACCCAGATTAACATCATTTGCGGTTGATGTCTTGTGTAGATTACTACTGCTGATCACTGTGGCTTTACATACCACATCAGATGTATCTAGCTCTATTTACATATTTAATCATACCTACTAATTTTCACAGAAAAAAGCCCTTCCCGTGATTCGGGTCGACGATCAAGTTAAGAGAGTAGTTTTACAAAATCGTCAGACATGGTTTTGGATTTTGAAGTACCCTGATGTGTACTTAGCATTCTATAAATAGAGAGAGTTTCTTAGTTTCCATTTACATGCGAAACTGTTATCTGCCCGCCTACGGAGTTTTGAGTGGTATTAGCAAACAGTATCACGTGAATTTCTAGATGTGCAGATCTACATCTACATTTATACTCCGCATAGCCACCCAACGGTGTGTGGCGGAGGGCACTTTACGTGCCACTTTCATTACCTCCTTTTCCTAGCGTGATCCTTCATTTTGTTCATAGTGCAGTCAACGAAGAGCTAGCGGGTGATTCCCTTTTCTCTCTTTACCCTTGTCACAAGAAGGAATTACAAAAAGTTTCACAAAGTTATAATGACCCTTCCCATGCTCGCCTTCTGAATTACTAGCGAGACAGCGCTAAGACAGCGACACGGGTTTTTTGTTTTACAGAAAGTGCAGTACCACTATATGGAACACAGATGTGAGCTACTAATAGTGCTAAGGCAAGGAATGGATTTGGATGGAAGCTATGCAAGTCTCAGCGCAATGTTCTACACTCCTTGAGAGCAAACCGATCCCTAGACACACTATACGACAATTGTAACGCTCTTCAGGTAAAGGCGACTTCCTCTACCAAGATGCTCGCTGTCCAGTTTACGGAAAGACTACACTTCCCCATCATTTACTGTCCAGTTCTCTTATGTGGGTGCACAAAATAACTGCACTGGGCTCGCGTTATGTAGTGAGCTACTTTATGTTTATTAAGTCAGTACTTATTTGCGAATGTATTTAGAACGATTCTGTGTAAAATGCGTTACCATAAACAACAGCTAAGACGTGTAATGAGGTCAGAGGCCTATGTAGTGCGAGTGGGAAAACAAAAGGATTGGTAAATGTGGCCCCTTGGTGTTGTCTGTATTGTAGATCTGTATAATCAAGTTGCAGCCAATGCTAAATTAATGGACATCGAGAAAATTATTGGAATTCTCTGATCATTAAACGCGTTACTTGTAGACTGCATAAATCTGTCCCCTCAGAAATATCTATCACTTGTTGGTGGAGCTACACATAATGGACACACTTACCGCACATCGTCAGTATACTTTGCAAGGTGTGTGTGAACATGTCCGATGGACTGGGAGTGATCAAATTAATGTGACTGACCATAATCTGCCGTAACGGATTATCTGTCCTATACTGAAATAGCTGACGTACCATAACACATATGTGACCCACGTGTGATGCAGAGCGAACTACATCAAGCCTCTAGGTTCCACCCGATTTTGGGAGAGCTGAGGCTGCGGTTATACATTTGATATCAATGATGCTATGAAAGATATCCGAGCCACTGACAGCGAGGGCAACGAATTTGACAATATCGAATACATGTTGACAGGAAGATACACTTGGGACAGAATCATCCTTGTGGTACTTTACATAAAATACCACTTAGGTACAATAACTATGTACTCAGTATGATCACAGTGTGAACAGGGGCAGAGTAAAGTTATTTCGTCCACACACGTAAGAGGATTGAACAGGATATCCTGGGCAAGTATCGTATATAAACAATGAAGCGAACAGTTCTCGTCATGGATCAAGACGCTCTTTCCAGAAGAATGCTACTAATGATGCACAACATGACCCAGAATCAATTGCCCCTGTCGGTTTTTGGGTTATTCAAGAACAAGATAAAAAGTGGATTTTAAACGCACCCACAACCACAAGCTTCGCCCCCGCTCCCTTCAGGATTGTTAGCAACTTGTGTGCGGCACTGTCTCCTTCCATGATATTACAATTTGCTACTACAGAAAAGTATTCCCCTAATTTTTCTCAGTTGATTGCAAATTATGTCAAAATGTTACTCACCAGCTGCAGATACAAAAACGTTATTGTTTTCCTACTTCTGTGCCGCGGGCGAATCCAACGGGTCACGGAGGGGGCAGCTTTCAACCCAAAAAGGAAATAATATTGACACGCTGAATTCTCCCTAGCCAATCATACAGATACAAACATTCGGTGTATGTATGAAGTAGGTGGAACATATTAGGAGTACGTATTAGGCGCATGTATCGGCATGCTTCTATCTCATTTCATCTTTCACAGCTAAAATTGCAAGAGATGCCTATCTTCCATCTTCTTCCCCTTCTCTGCACCCCAGCAACAATCTATCAAGTCCCATTAATTGCTGTTAAGAGGTTGTGTGTACGTCCTACATCTACGTCAAATATCCACACGCTACTTGATGGTGTGTTTCCGTGGTTACTTCTGGTACCACTAAGAGATATCCCCATCGCTGTTGCATTCGCGAAAGTTGCGGGGAAGATTGATTTTCGGTAAACCTCTGTATTAGTTCCAGTTTCTCGAATTTTTCCATTGTGTAATTTTCACGATGTAAAAGGAACTATGTGATTTATTCGTCTCCTCCCAGAAAGTACTGTCTCGCATTTACGTGGTAAACTTCTGTGTGATGAGCAACGCCTCTCTTCTGCCGTCTGCCACTGGAGCTCGCTGAATATCTCTGTAACACTCTCGCGCTGACTAAACGATCCAGTGGCACCCCACTTTTCATTGGATCTTTTCTCTCTCTTTTCTATTAGTCCTACATACTCATGACGCCAAGGTGATGAGCGTTATTCAACAATTAGTCGAACAAGCCTTTAGCAAACCACTTCTGTCGTGGACTAGATGCATTTCCGTATCTTCCGTCTGGTATCCGTGTTTGGATTACTGAAGAATGGGATAAACGCATCGGCTTTGACCAATGACATGAAGTATTGCTCATATTTAACAGCATAGGCGAATGTTGGGAAACAAAGGAATGCAGAACAGAGAAAACACATGGTAGTAATTTCACGTACATCCATATTTCGAACATAATATTAAGTATATTGCTTCTTTGAGTCATAGTGTCCTATTCTTCAGTTGAATTACAATCTGAACTGAGGAGTGGAATGCTAGTTTAGAAAAAAAGAAACCATTAAAAATGGACAGAATTAACGCTAGCATGAACTACCACAGTTGACATGTATGATTTGTGTCCCGAACTTGAGTCAATCTGTGTTCGCTAACTGCAGTACGTGATACGAATATATCATATGTCGACTTGTAGGTCAGACGAAAAAATGGATACAAATTCTACAGTTGCTCCTTTCTTTGCCTCCACTACTACTAGAATTGTATTCTTCAGTGGATACTAGTGCTAGGGAGAGCCAGAAACTCAACAAGCAAGACGAGAAACCGATAGTGCGTGGCATGGGCATCCTGCACCTCATTTCAGCTACGAAAGTCGTATCCTGTTCTTTAGTGGAATAGTCGGAAACGGCCGTTGCACATTAGCTTAGGTACCAGGCCAATTTGTCAACAGTGAAGTATCGCACGACATGACGAAGTCAGTTGCGAAGCAACACTGAGATTGTGAATCGCGCTGTTCATACATATTTTCTATGCTTACGTAATTTTCGTTGAGTTATTCCTTGTGCTAAGTGCTTCTTCTTGGCGAGAAAAAAAAAGTCAACTAAATATCTCAATTGCTTGTCGAGTAGCTTCCTCAAATAGAAGAACATAAAATGCCAGTACCGGGTGGGACACTGCACGGAACTATGAGTGATCAGTCAATACCTTTTCTCGGTAATCTCTTAGCCACACTAACTTCCTGTACTGCTGATGTTGACCGTACGCTTCTGGCGATGACCGTTGGAGCCTCACATGTCAAATCGAACTGATGTAGCCTTTTTTTGGATGTTTATTTGTACCAGTTACATTTTATTAGAAACAGATACTTTCCGGATATCCGAGTTAATGGTCATCGTAATAGAGTAGTCTTATAAAATTGGCGGACGTGGTATCGGTAAATGATGTACTCTACTGGGTTTCCTTCATTCTATAAATTTCCAATATTTTCAATGATTCTTTATCAAGTGGGTATATTGGTCATGCACCGACGACGTTCTGCGTCGTATTAGCATACTGTATCATGTTGCAACCTGCAAAACTTGTTGTTTACAAACATGCTTTATTTTATTCTGAGCTACTCACCAGCTGCCGATACACGCACGAACACCAGTGGGAGAAGAGGGAACCCTTTCCTACCTAGAGAGAAATAGGCGTCTGTGTAACGTCTACGAGGTGCAAGTTTGACCTCTCCTGAAGAAAGTGCAGCTAGAATCTTTCTGATGGTCGATTTAGATTCTACTAAGGAGACGCTTCGCTCCGTTAACTCCTGACCTGTCCTCGAACCAACTAACACCGTAATACTCTATTTGACAAATTGGTTAAAGTACTTAGATGCCATGGACGGACATCATTGTAACTTCATATCGGGAGCCACCGTCGGTGGATGTATACGAATAAACGATTTACAGTTGTTATTCGCTGTGATATGTAGAGCGTCCTCCAGAATGCAGTAGTCCTGTTCGTGTTTAGTGTTGTCAAGAGCCCTGCCAGGATATATGTGCGGCGTAAATACTATCAGATATGGAGTGATCACTGTGAAGGCATTTCGCTTACACGAGTGAGACGGGTTATCTGCACCTGACGGGTACACTACAGTCATCTAGAGTTGCCTAAATTTACTACTCAAAGAACTGAACAGTGGTGCCATGATTCAATAGTACAGTACAAGAGTCTTTATAAACCGCTTGCATGATATCTTGGTACTCTCGTTGCGAGCGAGATCGTCATATTTGTTCTGGATAAAACTTGTCTGGCCACAAAGTCGAAGGTCAAATCGGTCCGAGTGCCAACATCTATATCAAGGAACTATCAAGTTGTGGGCCATTCCAAACTGGGTCGGTGTGCATCTTGGCCAGTGGGGGAGGAGCGCAATAATAATAAGTGATCTGTTATTGCAAATCTCTTAGGAAATTCCACTCGACATTGTAATCACCGAAACAGAATAACATAGCAGCTCAACGATGAAGCTCCATTTTGTTTCCCTCCCACCCTTTCATTTTTGGTTATTTCGGCATTTGCAACTTGTTTAGCAAAGCCTAAATGTGGTGGCAAGTGTCTTGCTGACATTCTGAACGTCGTTGTCGAGTCCTGATGGCCGAACATCTGTAGTGTTGATGTACTAAAAACCACTTGCTATGTCTATAAATTGTCGCCAATGCTTGAATAATCACATTTTTATTCGCGTTGGTCTCTGTTTGATTGCCTCATAGTGTTATGACTGCCTCATAATATTTACGAACATACCCCGCAATACGGGGTGCAAGTGTCATTTCTGGAGATTTTCGTTATTAATTCCACTGTGTGAGGCAGCAGTCTACTCCCAAAGAAAATATCAACATCTACATTTAAATATGAACTCCGCAATTCACTACACAGAATGTAATGGACGGTTCATTACGTCGATAATACAGGTTCTGACCCTGTTCCATTCACATATTGAGATTGGGAAAAAATGCGCTCTACATTTTCCTGAGCGTGCCCTCTTCTTTCTTATACCCATGATACCTACTGGGGTTTTAAGCTAGTGACATCCGAAAGTCATACAGACTGTCATAATTTACTTAACAAGAGTGTGCAAGAACTACGTTGTCTTCCTTCCAAACAAGACCGTTAAAGTTACTCGACTATTTGTTTTCCACTTTTGTATGAGCTGTACTGAGATGTGCGTCTATTAATTTTGTATGATTTATTGTACTAAAGAACGGAATACAAACCACCAACTTTGGAAAAGTCGTCACAAGTTACCACTGATGATGAAGTGCGAAGACATAGACAAATGTTGACAAACTAAAGAATGTAGTACAAAGTAGACAGATTGTGGATATATACCACATATATCCAAATATCGAACGTAATGTTTCATAAATCTCTTTTTTCGGAGCACACGGTCCAGGTATCCTCTTATTGTGTTAAGCTATATAGGAAAACAGAAGGATAGGATACAAATGTAGCCGAAAGCCAAAACGAAAAAAGGTGGTATACGTAACTGTGGCATGGAAGGAATACCTTAGTTGACACATCTTGTGATTCAGTTGACCCACATAGGTCGAGTGAAACACAGGACACAAATCTCACGTATGTCGGTTTTCCATCTTCTCTAGTACTATTGCCAACTGAAGAATAGGATACGAGTACTAGAGAAAGCGCAAAAAGAGAAGAACATCAAATTTTTATCCAATTCTTCAGCTGACTTGTATAATTTACTTGACCTATAAAGATCAATTGAAGAATAGGATACTATTACTAGCGAATACGAAAAGGTTACAAACGTGACATTTGTATCCTGCCCTTGGTTTGACCTATATGGGATAATACGTAGTAATAGCGAAGGTGGAAAAGCGACAAACGTGAAATTTTTATCCTGTGATTATGAATGGGATTCTAGTATTAACGAAGGCAAAAAAAACGCTGCAAATGTAAAATTTTTATCCATTACTGCAGTTGGCCTACGCAGGGTGTTTTCGTAAGACGGTCAAAAATGTGACAGGACATAGAGAATGCTCCACTGAACAATTTGAGGTAGGGAACCCGCAGTCCGGAAGCGAGCTTAAGGGGTTATGGAAGGAAACTTGTCTACCTCTTTGTTTAGCATTGTTGGTTTGTTAGGTTATTTACTAATAAGCGTTCAAGTTTACACGTTCTCTGCTGTTTATATACATGTACATTCTTTACTTCTTGCTAGGAAACAAGAAAGAGGAGCCTGATTGTTGGGAATTCATGATGGAGGATCTGTTTACTTTATTTGTCGATAAGGTGGCTCTGTTGTACCGTATTTAGACTGTCCCACGACAAAATGTGCTATGAACCAACGACAGACCTATTTAATACTCGGTGATATTCAGAGACGTACAGTAGAATAGGATGGTGCAGTACTGGCAAGACGTGCATCCTGTGCGTGGGGAAATACGTAGCAAACTCTCGCTGCCGGAAGGTTATACTGGGAACGATTTTCTAACAGGCATATTCCACAACGACGATTGTTTATTTCTCTCGATCAACGAATTTTGGAGACTGGTTTATTAGAAAGAAGAAACGAGGGACCTGGAAACATGAACACCACTCTCACATCCAATTTTGAAGTGGAGGTGTTGGAACGTGTTGCAGCGGACCCACTACGAGTAGTCGTCGTATTGCACGTGAAAGGGGTGCCTCACATGCTAGCGGGTAGCGAGTAGTCCACGAAAACTTTAAACCCATATCACCCACAACGTGTCCATGTAATGCTTGTGACTGACTTTGCTCCAAGGGTACTATTGCGTCAGTAGTTGCACATATCGACCAGCTATCCTCCAAATTTGTGACGAGGCCTCATTTGATTGTAATGGTGTTTCCACCATCATGGATGTTTTGCTGAGAATAACGGGGGGGGGGGGGGCTTCAGCATTGTAAGCGACAATCGCTTTGGCCATATCTTCAACCTGGTCGTCTGAGTGACACCTGTACTTAAGGTTCTCTCAAAGTGTTCTACCTCAGTTGTTGGAGTACGCAGCCTTGGCTGTTCGTGAGTGGATGTGGATGCTACATGCAAGTGCACGGCCTCACTTCAGTTTGAATGTTTGGAGCCATCTCAGTGCTCTATATCCTGGTCGCTGCATTGGAAATGGAGGTCCTATTCCATGGCCTGCTAGGTCACCTGACCTGAATCCACTTGATTATTTCGATCGGGTCACTTCTGTGTGAGACCCCCATGTATGCGGACGTGCAATTAGTTGCCAGAATTACAGCTGCCCGTGTTGTGATTGAAAGACGCCAGGGATATTTGACTGGGTGCGTCATAAATTGTTCGCCGATGTCATGAGTGGGTTGAGGCTGATGGCCGTCAGTATCAGCACATTTTGTAAGTTACAGGAGAAATGGTACATTCATTGTGTCAGTGATAGTGTTTGCAGTTAACTGTAACTATTGTAAATAAGAATGTATACAGTAGTGTGATTTTAATTCCTATTAACCTCTTACGATGGCTTCTCCAACTCCCGTTTCCCTGCCTCAAATTGTTCAGTGGAGCATTCTGTATGTCCTGTCAAATTTTTTACGCCCTTACGGAAACACCCTGTATAGACCAGTGGCAGAGTAGGATTCTGATACCAGCTTAGGCAAAATAGCAAAACTGTAAAGTTTGTTTTCTGCACTTCAGTTGACCTTTATTTCAGCTGACCTATACAGATCAACTCATCAGAAGAATATGATATTTGTACTAGCGAAGGAGAAGAAAGCGATAAACCTTAAATTTGCATCTTGTACATGAGTTGGTCTATAGAGGTCAGCTGAAGAATATAGTACAACGTATAGCATTCGTAGTTCAACTGAGGTACACAATACCATTTTATGTACATCGCTTTTTTTGTTTTCGCTAGTACTAGTATTTTACTCTTTACTTGACCTATATACTACAGGATACAAATCAAGTACAGAGGAAACAGCGACAGGAACGACTCAATTTCAGACAAAGATATAATTGGAAACATGTACACAAATGATTTAAAATTACCACAAGTGACAATAATCATTCACAAAATCTCTCTCTTAATGACATATTCATTTATTTTTATCTATGATTAAGATTCAGAAGGATTTAGGTTCCAGTAGGTACTGGGAGATGAAGAAGCTTGCAAAGTACAGAGTAGCATGGAGAGCTGCATCAAACAAGTCTCAGGACTGAATACCACAATAACATATGGCACTTTGTCACTGAATATAGCCGATTTTTATCGGTAGCTCAGGAATAATCCCACTAATACCCATACTTTTCTGCAAGAAGTAAAATTTTCAGATAACATTCTTGTACTGCTTCTGATCCTTTTTGAGAAATCGCATTTCTATACTGAGACCGTCAGAGGTCTTACTACGCTTTCTTGGCGATTTCTCGATGTTTCTTTCATTTCTGTCTAACATCCGACAGCCAGTAGAACGTGTTACGCTGTGTTAGTTACGGCAAACACAAGATATGTGTCTAGTGCACTCACTTTTCTTATTTTAGTCTTTCTCGATGCTGTTTAATGTTTCGAAATTATTGCGATTTACACGGACATCAACATTGTGTGTCTGGCTGCATTTGTGCGTATATTTTGCACTTATATTCTTATGAATCTCAGAGTTATTGCCTTTTGAGAGCTGTTTTATAGCTTTAACCGCAAAACATATACCAGTCAGAGGAAGCAGAGACGAGTGGCTACAGCATTAACGAGAAACTTTTAGAATTCAACACTAGTAATGTTCCTTTGTCTCCTGCTACGTTCTCAAATGGTATGATCAGTTCTATTTGGTAGCTTCAGAAAGTAATGAAATTTGACCGACCTCGGTTTCTAGCGTCCAAACAATGGTGACCATTTCTGAAAGTCAGCAACTAATTAACAGAAGCACAAGGCAAGACGCATCTAGTGGTTTCATGTGCATATTGACATAATGATTAGATTAAGAAGTCTTCTTAGAACTCTCACCCTATTGTGATTTCATACTTGATGACTGCCCAGCAGCCTACAATGCATACGGTGTCATTGTATTAGATTAACGTGTGAACTCAGGTCAATACTTGAAGTGACTATAAATCTTTCTTCGCAGATGTTCCGAAGGCTCTTCGGCGCTTTCTGCCTCCGCTTTCGGGGGGAGTCAGATGATGAATCTTTCGAAGACCTGATAGATGAAGATTTAATTGGAAAGCCAGAGGTGAGAAACATCGAGATATATTGAAAAAACTGTAATTATTGTTAGGAGTATGAATTTTCTACTTAGTAAGACTATTACCATACATTACATTACAAATTACCAGCACAAATACTGAAAGTTACAAGTCTATCTTAGTTATTCGAAGAACTGTCAATCTTCGTATAACAGCTGCCTCCATACGTTCGTATAAACGAGTTTCTAGCATCAATCAAAGGAAGAATCGATGGACTGCCTAGATAGTCGTTTAATGAGTACATAGTACCCAGCAATCAGATAAAAACTGCTGTTCATGTCTGCACTTAAGTTCCAATAATCTCGGACACAATAGATTTTCTGCACCATATTACTTATTGAAGTCACGTTTATTCACACGTACATTTTCATCAATATAGTAAAAGGAGTGAGAAGCGTTATGCTGATAGTAACATGTAAAACTTCAAGATCTGGCAACAAACTAATTCGCGGGGTATTTCACTTAGATCACTAAACCACTTACAACATATTTTCCATCTCGACACAAGATAAAATGCTATCGATATTCCCGTCATAATACCATCTGTAAACGTGTCCAACGATGAGCAGCTAAATCTCAGGTTTTTTGATACAATAATTAAAAGTTGCAAAGCTTCCAAATTTGATAACATTAATGTTGCAATAGTTTTTATTTTATGCATAAATAAACACTCAGGAAATATTATGCTTTAGATAAACAGTAGAAAACATGCTAGTAACCACAATAAAATAGATTGTGACGGTGGCAACAAATCTCCCACAGAGGATGAGCGCCGCGCGTTGGCGGCTGCGCTCAGACGAGGACGAGTTGGTGCTGCTGGCAGCGCAGGCGGAGAAGACCCGGCCACCACCTGCTGCTGTTGACGTAGACTGCGGCAAAGTCATCGGGAAGGTAAGCTAGCAGTGTGGCTGTCACTAAGGGTGGGTGCTACACACTACCAACAGGTTAGGGGGCGACGAAATTCCAGACCAAGCTCAGATATTACACATTGGTGAATCATGAAGCAACCCTCCCCCACCCCCTCGCTCTGTGCACCCCACCACCACCTCCCCATTTCAAGCTCATACAATGTTGCGAAGTGACGTTGATAAATAATCAAAGTAGAGGCGTTCTTCTAAATTACCGAAACACGAAGACTTATTACTCAGGACTTTCACGGACCTGTTCAGTGCATGAATCTTACATTTCTTACCGTTGTGATATAGCTGTAGATCGGTAGCTAGTGCCCAAGTTAGCATACTCCTTGGGAGGAGCTTACTTCTTAGTGATTTTAATTCCTGCGAAATCTCCAAAACCGACAATTCCGTGACACTACATGCCCATCCGCAACATACTATCCTCTTCTAATGAAATATAATGAAGTCATAGCTCCACTAATTTAACTGAAATACAAATCCAAATCTCCCAGAGTATAATCACCTAGGAAATTTGATTTTCTTATGCTGTTTGATACTGAATCTTTTCACATTTGTCTCACGACTCATAGCCTACTACAAGTAGACATCAAATGGTATCCTTAGCGTATCCTTAGCGTACAGGGTTCTTTCATAAGACATACGCATTTTAAGACTACTACAGTGTTGCACAATACTAATTAGGCTGAGAATCTTGTCATCGTTCACGAATACGTTTGGATCACTTTTCTTTTCTCTTGTCAAATAAAAAAACAGAACAGAAACTGCTTATGTATACTTTTCGTGTCAAAATAACCTTAGAGAATCATTGATACTATTGTTATGTGGGTAAGGTATAAGTATTAACGCAAAGAATTGTTTTTCTGTGCAGGTGAATGACTCTTGGCTAATTGTGACCACAGCCGAGATCCATGAGCCTCCAGCGACGGTGAATGAGGAGGACATCCCGCCGATACCTCGCCGCCGCAGAGGGTGTCGGAGGTGCTGGGCGGAGAGAGTCGGGGCGAAGACCGTTGTGAGTCCACATGGTGGCCGGGCTCACCGCTTCACTACCCACTAAACGTATTTCAAGGACGGCAGAAGACGAGGAACTCCAGCTGGTATCTCGTCACTCTGGATAGTGTGGGAAGTGCTGGGAGGAGAAAGTTGGGGCAAAGACTGTTGTGCTCTTACACCTTGAGCGAGGACATTGGGCAATCAACCAATAATTATATTCATGAGACAACAAGGAGGGTAGATGACGAAGTACTCCCTTCGATGCCACGTCTCCAGATAGGGTGTCACAGGTTCTGGGTGAAGAAAGTTTTGTGTTTGCATGGAGTCTGTGGAGACTGGCTCACCAACCAATAAACATATTCATGAGAAATGAAGCCCATTAGATAACGAGTGAGTCCCGCCGATGCCACATCGCCAAAGTTGGCATCGGAGGTCCTGGGTGAAGAAAGAATGACAATTTTGTGCTGTTGCATTATGAGTGGAGACACAAGCTCAACAGCCAATAAACATTTTGATGAGTCATGAAGTGCATCAGATAACGAGTGAGTCCCGCCGATGCCACATCTCCAAAGTTGGCATCGGAGGTCCTGGGTGAAGAAAGAATGACAGTTTAGTGCTATTGCATTATGAGTGGAGACACAAGCTCACCAGCCAATAAATATAATGATGAGACATGAAGCGCATCAGATAACGAGTGATTCCCGCCGATGCCACATCTCCAAAGTTGGCATCGGAGGTCCTGGGTGAAGAAAGAATTACAATTTTCTGCTATTGCATTATGGGTGGAAACACAAGCTCACCAGCCAATAAACATAGTGATGAGACATGAAGCCCATCAGATAAGGAGTGATTCCCGCCGATGCCACGTAGCCAAAGGTGACATCGGAGGTCCTGGGTGTAGAAAATCGGAGTGAAGACCGTTGCGCAGTTGCATGGTGGGTCGGGACACTCGCTCACCAAGGGGCAAGAAGAACAACAGATGACGAGGAACTCTTGCCGATGTCACTTCGCAAGAGAGATGTCACAACCATGTGAATTAAACATGTCTAAATTGTATAAATATTTGAACTGAGTAATACAATAAATTTATGAATGGTATATCTCTGGATTTCTTACTTTATATGTTCGTGTGTTAACTATGTTTTCTTGTCACTCTGCTCTCCTTTAACAGATACTGAAATAACTATTAAAAGTTTCACCAAGTATTCATGTCTCTCTCTTTATAAATGTTAATGCACAGAGACAAATATTTAGCAGCGTTACCTCTTTAGATGGGGATCTCACACGCCCTATTATACGTGAACTGCGCAATTATCAGTACATAGGCTACCCTTATTCAACGGAAAATCACAAGTAAATTAGAGGTCATTTGGTTCACAACTACTGGTCAAAACACACAAATGATCTTTTATTTTAGTGTTAACAACTTCTTCCCAGTGGTGCTCTGTGCAACAATATATTTACATAAATTCCTCTGATACTGAATTAGCAGTAAATTAAATTGCTGTGTATCATAAAGAAAAATCAGTGGCGGGATTGTGTTATGTGCTCAGACACCCACACCAAAAGTGAAGCGTAGACAGAGGAGAACACTCTGAACATCGAGCAAAACATACTCGGAACGCTAATCTAAAAAATCTTCAACTCTTCGCTGAACTTAAATGATATGTTTCTGGACGTAACTAAGATTAACATTCCAGCATAGTAAATAATGATACGGTTCTGAAATTACAGTACACCTTATTCCTTCATGAGTCAGTTGCTAATGATGTGGAAAACCATCTTTAACACAAGATATATATTTCCCCATACACTGTTAATCGACAGCTCTTGTCACTCATGCTTGAAAGCTTGTTGTGTAGTCGCATGCAGGATATCACGAACATAAGTAAAAAATCGTTTTTAATATTTATTTTCGACATTTTGGAGATTGTATAATTTTTGAAATGGTATTGATCTCTGTGGTGGAGTGATAAGATGCTGCACTGTAGTAAAAGCCATAATATTTTAAATTAATTAAAAACTGAAAACACATGGATTATGTAAACAACTTTTCTTTCACAATACAGCACGACGGCAATGAAAGACAGATAACAATAATTTCGATCAGAATGAACATAATAAAAGCAGCCCCAACGAAAAGCAGTTATTAAACCCACAGTCGAAACCAAATGATGATGCATGTAATTTAAAACGACTTTCCTACTGGCCGGTGGAGGACCACCTTATGGCGTCCTACGGTCTGCAGTGCCTTCGGGATAGTGCCCCCTGTTAACAGTACCCGCTGTGGGAAACCTACCCTCGTGAACCGAGCGGGGGCAGGCTCACATCGAGTACCTTCCGGTCGGCACTTCCCTAGGTCCACCCACTGTTTCATCATAGAACGTTTTAACAGAATCGTAAAACAGAATGGCATAAACAAGTTTTGGACAAATTCCCTCAGCCCTTTAGATACTCAGCTCAGGCTATCTGCTCACCAAGCATATAACGATAAGATTCACTGATGACATTGCTATCCTCAGTGAACGGATTAACAGACTAAGGACTACATAATGTGGACAGAGAGTAAGCCTAAGGAAGACGAAGATAATGAGAGGTTGAAAAATGAGAACAGTGGGAAACGAAACATCTATTAGGGATTCTAAGTAGACGATGTAAAGGAGGACATGAAAAGCAGACCAGTGCATTTGTGTCCAATAGAAGTCTACTACTATCAAATATACCCGATAATTTCATGAAGATATTTCTGAGAATGTACGTTTGGCGGAAAGCATTCTATCGTAGTGAAACACGGGCTGTGGTAGAGCGGGACAAGAAGGAAAACGGAGCATTTGGGATGTGATGGAACAGAATAGTGTTGAAAATAATGTAGACTGAATAGTTAAGTAATGAGGAGGTTCTCCGTAGAATCGGCCAGGAAAGGAATGTATGAAAAATACTGACAGGATGATAGGACATCTGTTAATACATAATGGAACAACTTTCATGGTACAACAAGGAACTGTAGGGGGTAGAAAGTGTAGAGGAAAAACGAGATCGGAGTTAATCAAGCAGACTGGTGAGAATGTCTGAGATGATTATGTTGGAAAAGGAGAGGAATCCGTAGTGGGCCGTAGGCTGCTTCGAGCCAGTCAGAAAACAGGAAGATGACAGGCGAATATCTTGCTCACGCAGTCAGCGGGGTTGAAAAATGGACGCTCCATGCCACCTTACAAACAAATCAACTATGCGTGCCACAACAGCGTAGTGATTCACCTCTTGAAACCAATTTTAAGACATAAATTCTTATTAAAAACCATAAATATACAAAAATAACCGTACGCTGTCTGTGATCGTAAGGAGTCTTCTACTGATCGAGCTTCTATTGTGAATGTAGGCTGCAAATGCTGATTGTTATTGTTAGCCAAAGGGGAATCTGCGAAGGGTAATGCAAAGGAAGCGAAGCGGGATGTTATGTGAAGGAATAACGCTTTTTCACGAGAATTAACACCACAGTACAATCCTCGTCATACAGAATCAGCTGCCACGGTTTGGGTAGGGGGTGCTAAACCACACTCGTTTCAGCTCTGGCCTTGCACCAAATGACTTTGTACTCTTTCACTTCCTTACATGCTTTAAGCATTGCCACTACGAGGTGTAGATACAGGTAGCAGTGGTTCCAGATGTTGGTAATAGATCCCTGTGACGTGGCATGCTATTGTCGTGTCCGTTTTTTATGGCTGTTGGAACCAATGGAAAACCCATACACATTGTCAGCTATGTAGCAGTTTGTCCATTACTCAGCGCAGTCTCTTCGCCGATTTTGAAAATTTCTTTCGGAGCACACCAAGCGTGTCATGATTAATCCTTCAGTTAATATAATCCCAAAATTTATCACGTTTGAAAAGTTGAAATGACGTAGTCGTAGTAGTATATAAATTAACTTATTTCTTTTCTTCACCTAGGCTGGACTGTTCGATAGATCTGGACATCCAGACATTCAGGATGAAATGCGGCAGTTGCCCCTCAAGAGCATGGCCTGAATCGAACGCCCGAGGAGAACCTGAGAAGAGTGGGGACGTACTACAAGCAAATATCTCTGCAAAGCGATCCCCCCCCCGCCCCCCCCATCCACAGACGTAACAATGAAGATGCCGCCGATATCTACACATACAAAATTTACACATTCGAAAGTAAATAAGTTAACACTTTTTAGTATCCATTACGGTTTCCTCTAATCAATTTCGAACTGACTTCCCATACACCACATTTCCCTCAAAAACTACATCCTAATACCAACACCTGCACCTGAAAGACAATTATTACACACAGTCATATTTGAGCAACTGACAAACAGTTCCGTGCTTCTGTTCTTAATACCTTTGTTTATAACGGGTGATACAGCGGCAACTACCAGTTAGTTATTTTGAACCCGCATTACGTGTGTATCAGGAACGGCATTCAGACAGGCGAAATTCACGTAATCCATATAATATTCATCTCTGAGATTTGCGGCACTCTTAACAAACGGAATGGTCATTAGTTACACGGTATTTCTGAGCCAAGGTACAACTTACTTCTGCCGTACTTAATTAAGTATCTCCTATCTTCCTTTGTGT
This sequence comes from Schistocerca nitens, assembly GCF_023898315.1. Taxonomy (NCBI): domain Eukaryota; kingdom Metazoa; phylum Arthropoda; class Insecta; order Orthoptera; family Acrididae; genus Schistocerca; species Schistocerca nitens. Next base: position 158,249,983 of record NC_064620.1, on the reverse strand, counting down.
AGTCAGCAGCGTCATACAGGTTTTGACTCTCTCTGTTAGTTTATTCAATTAATAGTACTTAATCTATCGTAACTGGTTGAGAAAAGTAGGCTTATAAAGTGTGCATCACCATCAGAAACAACGAAATTAACAGGAGATATGGAACTATGAGGTGCGGAAGCAAAAGCGTTCGAGCACGGATACTTGGATATATATGCCAGAAGTAAGGTATATCTTGGTCCCAAAGTGCCTTGTAACTCATGACAAATACTCAAATTTTGTACAGTATGATTTAGCTTGCTAACAGTTGCCCAAACCTCTGAGAGGGAACTTATATCGATTCCGTTTCTAAATAGCCTGGCTCGATACCGTTCCTGATACACATATAGTGTAAGTTGTATAAAACGAATCAATAGGAGCAACTGAATCACCCAGTCTAAATAGCAGCCTAAAGCACTTTTGGCCCCTCTTAACGCTTTTGTAAGTGACTGTTCGGCCTCACGTGCCTTATCACATATCTACTCAGTGGCGCGATATTCTCTTGCTGCATTGCTATCTTGTAAATAATTGCCATCAACCTCTCTCCTTGTGGCAACTTTTAAACCTCAACATATTTTTTGCTTTACTTTACCACTGAAATCCATTAACTTGTTCCTGTGCATTAAGTTACGTGTATCCGGTAATTACAAAGTGAATTCAAACTCAGTATTACGTTTTTAAACTATTCGAGAATTTTCAAACGGTCGGTCTCTGTAATGATACAGCGTTTGGAGTGCTGTACCATCCATTTGTTCCCACCACGCGACACATGGAATGTAAGTAGCTGTAGTTTGTTATAATGTTTAGATACGGTTAAATGGATTTTGAATTTTGTTGTTACCACTGCAATACTGGAAGAAATGCTTGTGTTTATTTCTGTTTCATGATACGAGTGGGGTGTGGCAGTGGCGGAATGGAAGGTCTTCCCGTCGCCACACAATCAGAGTTGCAAACCATCAGAAACGTGACAACGACGGTCAAGATCGAAAGAAGATTTCCCGAATCGACTCGCCCGACCTTACCGTTATAGTGAAAAAAAAGTAGAATTTTACATACTGAAAAAGATTTTGTATGGAATTGACATTGTAAAGATCGAGAGAGGTCATGTTCAGCTTTAGTCATGAATGGGTGCAAATTTACTCATCCACGTTGTTAATGCTTGATAAGTGGCTATATATAACTGTATGATTTCACTGTAACAAAGAGGATAATGACTGAAGTTATTAATTTTGTAAGTGTTTAGTTGAAAAGTTTATATGAAGATAATTGTTACGAACTGAGTCCGAGTGGAATGTATTTTGGACTAAGTAAAGTCGATTGTTTAAAGTTGAAGCGAGCTTAATGAAACGGAAGATCGAATTATACAGGATAATGCTATCTTTGGAATATTTAATGCTCGGACGTGATATTTTATGGACTACATCTCACGCCAATTAGGATCCTGGGATTTTCTTTAGCAGGCATACAAAAGATAAAGCTAACTTCATAACATTGTAGAAACGAGGATTTAGGAAATTACGGGCGAAATAAGTTTTCAATTGACAGTTACATATCAACAGACAAAGATCATCTTTGTACTTGAAGCGCAGCTGCGGCGTACCACATTACTTAAGTCGCTGGATATCATAAGTCATGTTAAACACAATTTTGAAGTGGAAAGTCATACTAACTATGGAAAAGTGTAAGTTGAAACTAGTCTAAAAGCCAGTTATTCCTTAAAAGTGAAACTTCGTGAGTCTGTACTTTTTTTTAGTGGAAAGTAATAAACTGTTCCAACATTAAATGTTATTACGAATAAAGATCAATTGCTGTGGAAACCTGACAGAAAGTGAATACCTTTGGGCTGCTATGTCGGCAAAAAAATGAACCAAAACCGTGAAAAGAAAACTTTTATATTCATCAATACTACTAAACCTACTACTATCAATGCGCTTATACCATCGACTTTCCACCGTGAAAACTGAGCCGGCATATTGATTGCATCTTCGGAAGTATGCAGTATACGTCAGCTACAGTTTGTGCTTTGATTTATAGCAGTATCATATCGTAACTGACAGGTTACACACGTTTTCGACACCAGTCAAGAAAAGTTGCCATGCCACTGTATCTTGTACTTACTTTCTTATACTTTCAAACAGTTGCTGCGGATTTGGATGGGATTGGAGACTGATTGTGTGTTGTGCAAGCACGGGCTTATATGTGGCCTGTTTCTTAATAAATTACAACACCAGAGCACATACGAATACCAAGTCTTTGAACTCAACCACGCAGAATAACTATAATCTTATTAAAAAATTGGGCAACAGTACGATACCGTAGAACATTCTCTAAAATATTTCCATGCTTGAGGTAAAAACAAACGATGCTGCTTATACCCACAAAGATTTCACGAAAGGACATCAAAAAAGACCGAATAAATGCTCCTTCCTGTAAATAAGTTTAGAAGAGTACACAAATACAAAACAACTGCCTGCAAATAACTTGACAAGGGCAATAAAATGATAAAAGCAGACTGACTTACTGTAATTATATACAAGCTACAAATGCCAGCATCAATTACATCCTAGAGAAATCCCAAGAGTGCAGTTCAACCACATGGAACTAAGGACAAACGGAATACAGTAACCATCGCCAATGCACTAACTCTGTATAACGGTTTACCCCTATTTTCAAACCACAATCAGAATGGCACATTACATGACACCATATTCCCCGATGCAAATCCATTTATAAACAGTTTTAGCACAGTCAAATTCCTCAATACCTCTCTGTGCTATTTTACACACCAACCGTACGAAGCCGTTATCTTCTCTCTCAGCACTTTCCGTAGCACAGTAATCTAGTCTGTCAAACTTTGACAACTACAAGTGCTTTACAGTAGCAAATACGGTACACAGAAGCACCAATCACTTTATGCTCTGCTCTACCTCGCTGTAACTAGACTCTCCACCGTCCTTCCTCTTGGTCTATGACCTACCGTTTCCTTTTGGACGTCGCAACCCGAGCCCTGTTGCATGAACATCTTAAATACTTTGGTTTTACACCATGTCCTAGTGCCCATTATTTCCTCTCAAATCTGGATTTTCTTAACGTTTCAACGTTACACTCTGTCTTAGAAATCATATTCATATTCACCGTTTCCCATACACAACTTCTACTTTGTTCAGTGCCTGCTGAAGGTCCCGTAGAAGGCTAATACGAATTTCAACTTCATCACCCACTAACACAACAATTTTCAATACAGACCAAAACACTACCAATGTTAACATTATTATCTGCAACAACATTATTGTCTTACACAATCATAACTCTAATTCCACAAAACATCATATCACAATCAAATGTCTAGTTACTGTGTCTGTCGCCATAAGTGTGAGTTCAGTTTTAATAATATCCAACTTACTATCCAAAGGCATTAAGTGTTACATCAATCGTTACATTTATTCAGCATACAGTACACAATACAGATATGTTATCATACACATACGAATTTCACGAGCGACATTCTCCTCAAGAATCTGTACAAATCTACATCACGAAGTAGAAGTACTTGGAAACGTAAAGTAGTATTCATCAAAAAATCTGTATGGGGAAAATCCTCATTTTCCTTTAAAACTTCCAGCTCTGTGTCGTTCCATCGCGCTACCAGTTCAACACCAGAGTAACGCCTGTTTGTGGTCAGTGTTTCTGACCACGTTTACTAGTAGTTAAATTACCTTATTACTCCTTCAGTGGCATGTCTACTGATCAGAAAGTGCTGAACGTCATTTCAATGTAGCAAGCTTTGTACTAAATTGACCATTAGCAAGGAAAACAAATGGTCTACCACAGTGGTATTGTGACGTAATGTTACTAAGAGTGCGATGTTTCTTCTAACACATGAAAGGAAAAAATGAAGCAGCCATGAAACCTTCAGTGACTGCCTCCCGATTGCACATTACTCACAAGTAAAACAACAAAAAATAATTACTTAAAGAAAACTAAACATACAATATTCCACGGTTTTATACACAACAACAACGTGTCACAAATGTGTGTATCGGAGCATGAATCTGTAGTCGACTTCGAGAAATAATTTTGTACTTTTAAGGACAATATTAAATATGGTGGACCAACATACTATTTTTGTTCAAATAACTATTTACTGCTTTTAATGAGGGGTGAAATGGATTCTATTATAAGAGAGACGTGTTAAATTTGTGGTTTACGTCAGTTTATTTTCATGTGATAGTAGCTAAAGTAAAATAGTGCTCTAACTACCTGTTCATAATAGTATCATTCTGTTTCATTTCTATTCTCCTAAAAAATCAGAAATGTAATAGTGTTATCCCTACCTAAAATTGACAATATTTTTCTGTACTTTGTTATACTCCTAAAAAAAACAGTTTAAGAAGCCAGCTAAACGAATTTTATATGTTTTTTATCAGATTTTTCTTTCAATAGTAACGTTCAAATCGTGTCTCTGCTCTCGTCCTTATGTCTATATGTTGCACACGTCTTATCCCTCACACTCTCTCTCTCTCCAATTCCTTGTCGGCCTCTGTCTGTCTATTTTCTCCTTCCTCTCTCTCTCTATCAGCCTCCTCCACCCCTTCTCTCTAACAATGTCACACCGCCCTTTCCCTTGTCCATCTTCTCCTTTCTCATCTCCAGCTACTCTCTTGCCTTCTCCTTTCCCCTCTCTCTGTCTTCTCCTGCCTCCCTATCTCCCCCCCCCCTCCACTCACTATTTATACATCTCCTTCTCCCCCTCCCTCAGCTAAGCAGCACTTGTCTGTACATATAACCCCTGAAATACATTACGATACTACCTGCACAACTTGCCATTCATGCAGCACCGTTTAGATCTCAGGCACTACCAAAGTTACAAGAAAAATATTTCATAAAGTATGTCATAATGCAACAGATGTCGTAATATCAACAGATATGACTTGCTCCTAAATGAAAAAAACAAGTGTCACTGATGTATACAACATAATGCTTGTATTTTACATACTTGAAAATGGCCAAATTTGCTCAGTTGTACACGAAACAAAGTGAACGGCAGGTGAAGGCATCGTGAAACTTTTCAAAACATTACCAAATTTTTTGATCCCCACTCCCACTGCTGCTGAGCAGACAAATAACGAGGCGTGTTACTATTTTATTCTGAACCAGTTCAGATATTTTAAAGTTTCAAGTCTCCAGCTTGTCAGAAAGTACTTTTAAATAGGTAGCAAAATTTGTACGAAACAGACAGAAAGACAAGACAACAACATAATAAAAACGTGAAAAGGGTGGATTCACTGGAATAGGTTTAACACACTGTTTTATTTACGAACAGGAGATCGCCAGAACTAAGTCCTATTTCATGGACCATTTTTGGTGTGAGCATCAACAGCTCATACATTTACAAATTTTACCATACAATCGCTGAAAATAAATGTTATACAGAGTGATTTACATGGAGAACCGGTCTAGGAGAAGATAAAAGACACATAGTAGCAGACCCCTATGGTCTGTTTCCTCCGCCATATTGTAGTTAGGCTAAAAACTGCAATCAGTTAGCATTTGATTCAGGATTAAGTACCTATTTCTGGACTTAAACTTAATATCACGACAACAGTGAGTGAAGAAGACTTTTCAGATATGATTGAAATAGTTTATTAGAAGGCACCAACATAACCGTCCGTAATAGTTGCATTCTTCTCTAAGCTATAAAATTTACACTCTCTCTTACGGTTCATTTCTTGAAAATTCCCGAATATGGTGAGAAAAAATGGTAGAGATACAGAAAAACTCTTTATTAGAAAACAAATCTGACAAAACTTGTCAGTCTCCAACCTGAGATGATCCAAGTACTCATCAAGAAATTGAACATCATACGAACCGAATTTATGGAAAAAGGTGGGTATGTGTCGTAGATGTTAGTAATTTAAGTTGTGACCTGCATTGTGAAACTTCCCCTTTAGATCACAATGGTGTCCACGTGGATTTTTCACATTTATATCCAAATGCTGGTCAGAAATATGACATTAAATTATCTCCTTGTATAAGGCATCTCTCTCCAGTGACTTAGCCATTCGAATCTTTTCGTTAGCAAGTCAATCCACATTATATGCAAGCTTTCTAGCTGAAAGAGCAACCACGTCCCAGAATTATCCCCAACACATGGTTTAAACATACCGTTTGATAGGCGATGCTGCATTCAGTATGTGAAGTTTTGTGAAAATGGTGTGAGAGATATTAGGATCTCCTTGACAATGCGCCACAAGAACTAGTAAGCACTTGAAGTCAGTGTTCACAAGAAATGGGCATCGTTCCTGATGGTGCTCACTTGTAAACTTTGGTAACTTTTATCGTCAGTAGGCATTCCCATTCCAACCAGTAAATGGATAAAGCAGTCAGTCATATGTCTTTCGAAACACTCATGCTTCGTAAACTGTTTGAGTCATCTACAGCAAAAATGCTCCCTGGCAAAATGTTTCTACATTTTGGCCTAAAGTAAGCTGTACATGTTTTTGATCTAGACAAAGTGATGCTTCTCACCTTCGGCGAACTTTTAGGTACTTATGACCGTGAGTGGCTAATTAGTAACATTATAGGATTCAACTACTTAATGCTTTAGATCCACTAGCTCCATTTCCTTCTCATGTATGTCATCAATGTCAACCCAGTAATTAGTGATCGTCTTCTGGAATCTTGGCAGGCCTAGGTATTCTGACAGAGAACCATATGCCTTTGGAGTTATAGTACCTACAAACCATTGGATGTCTTGTAAGTATGTATCTGTAAGATGTGTATTCGGCGTGTAGTTTATACCTCCGAACGAAAAGATCAAGCGAAGCAATATTCATTCTCCTAATCTAGCATCTCGACGTCATACATGCATTTTTAGCTTCAACATCTGGAGGAAATGGAGCACCCATCAACTCGATCGAAAACATGAGACTACACATCATGGTGGAATACGTGGCTGGGTGCCTTAATGGAACTTAATATCGGAAAAATTCATCCGTGTGTCACATCTCAGTAACAGATCCGTAACTTCCCCATTTTTGCGCGATGCTTTTTCCTGCAGCATTATTAGTGACATCTTTAGGGTGGGACAGCTCACAATACAGAACTGTCCTGCACCTGATGGTGTTATACAGTTAAGTGTTGATGGTTTTATGGAGCACCCTTTCCAACAATGCTACGCAAGCACGAGAAGAGGTAGCAGGATCTTAAGATCCAGCACTGAAGTTATAAAATCCTGTCTCTGAAAGCGCCAGAAGCTACAGAGTATTATAATGTGGCTGGATATTGGTAAACAAGAGAGGCCGTGGGACTGCTACTGCTAGACACTGAATGAAGTGAAGGAGGCGTCAACGGCACAGCCCCGCTACTGCCATGCCGAAGTGATGCAGACGTTGACTGCTGCGTCGATTGCGGACCCGGCCATGGTGTTAAAAGGCCACCTCCTGAAGCTCCCAACACTCCTTCTGCAAAGGAAGAAGAAGCGAAATTGGTGCACACACAACCATTAGACATATAGAGTGAGAAGGCAAAATATTATGACCACTGCCCACAGGAATGTTCGATGTCGACTGGTGGCGTTACAGAAAAGTGAGACGGTACGTAAAGTATATCAGTGGATCAAAAGCAGTTGGGGAATAAATACGGGTATAATACAGGACAATATACGAACAGGTCTAGATACCACACGTCCTGGCGTGTGGAAGCTAGCCAGACACTTCTCCAAGGAGAAACATTACAGTAACACCCTACAGGTAACAGACGGCTCAGCTAACTCCACGATGGAGGAGGCAGAGCTTACGGCCACCACATCTGCAGCGTCTTTTATGCCGAATCGGGCAAGGGAAAGACCAGTCCCTCCAACAAAATTACCGGCCCATCAGTCTGTTGCGCTCGCTCAGCAATATCTTTGACAAGGTAATGCTAAAACGCATCACTAGGGCACTACATCGCTGACACCTTAAGACCGGAGCAATTCGACTTTAGGAATCACCACACACAACACAACAACTCCTCCGCGGATTCGACCATAGAAAACATGGCTACAACATTAACAAAGCTACCAGGACCGTGTTCCTGGACATCGAAAAAGTTTTCGACCGTCTGTGGCACAACGGCCTTATACGCAAACTAAGCGAAGGTGGTTTCCCGGATAGACTCCTACGTCTCATACACTCATATCTCACGAAAAGATGTTTTAACGTCGACGTGCAGATCAGACAATCGACACAACACGGTATCCAAGCTGGAGTACCAAAGGGATGCATCCTAAGGCCCATCTTGTTCAATATGTACATTAACGACTCCCAGAAACACAAAGCACAATGTTAGCCATCTACGCGAGTGACACAGGTGTCGTTCGGCAAGAGTGGAAACCGTGCAACGTTAATACACGACAACAGTCGTCAATCAGAACTGCCGATCCTTGCTTAGAACGATGGCGTATTAGTTAATTTCGAAAAGTGCGAAGCAGTTCTGTTCACACGCAGACTGAAACTAATGTGCAAACATCAATACTGTAAATATGTAACATTACATACGTGCACAATTCGTTTCCGAGAGAAAGTCAGATATCCCGGTGTTTGGCAGGACTGGAAACTAAGACGTGGGGATCATATCGAATATGTTGTCAAAAGAGCGCACACGGAGCACAAAAAACTGTACCCAGTGCTAAACAGGGAAAGAACAATGAATAGGAGTGTGTCGATATCCATATGCCGCAATCCTTCGTTCGACTTTCGACCCAGTCTATCTCCACATGAGAGCTTGTTAATGGTTAACTTTAACCAGACGTACGCAAACATCGCAGTACCCATACCCTGCGACAATTCACTATAGTGAAAAAGGATACTTATGCAGAGATGCCAGTAGACATTTTGAGTTGGCCATCATGGCACTGTGGGTTTCGGAAAAAAAAAAAGAAAAAAAAAAGGATGGGGAATCATTCTAGCAATGACACGGTCCTCTAATGAATAAATATACTGGCATAAGCGACTTTGACAAAGGTGATAATATGACTACCCAGATATTGTGAACGTGTATATCGGAAACGGTGTAACTGATCGAATATTCAAGTGCTACTGTAGTGAGGATCTACAGAAAATGACAGAATCGAAGTGAAACAAGCATAAGGGGTGGACGTCCACGACTTTTCACAGAACGTGAGATTTGGAGGCGTGACTGGTCTAGGTGGGGATGGCGAGCTGCGGCATCTCTGCCGGAAGAGAAAATGCTGGCGCACGCATAAGCTTTACAGAGCACACAGATCATCGCCCATTGTTGAACAGCAGCAGATGAGCCCTAAGTGTTCGCATGTTGGCCCATCGACATCGTCAGATACGACTGCAGTGGCCACGGGATTGCCAAGATTGGATCCTGGATCAATGGAATCGTATCGCCTCGTCGATGAATTACATTCTTGCTACACCAGGTCCACAGCGATCTCCACATACGACGTCATCCACGCGAACGGCCGTTCCAGATGTGTGTATTGCCAAGGAAGCAGGCTGCTGGTAGATGTATTCCGCCATAGGAGACATTCTGATGCGCTCACATGAGACCTGCGATGGTAATCGGAGATACGCTGACAGCTGTAGACCATCTGCACCTCTTCATGTTTGATGCCTGTTGTGTCATCTTCCAGCATGTTCATTGTTCGTGTCAAAAAACCAGTACCGTGCTAGAGTGATTTGACGAGCATGATATTGTACTCACGTTGATGTCTTGGCCACGAAATTGGATTCATGTGAATCCAATGTAACCCATTTGTGTCGCTATAGGTCGCAATCACCACGTACATAATTCAGTACCCTGTTCACCTACAGGATACAAAGGAACGTTGCAAGCAAACGCGAAAAATAAATCACACGCCAATAGAAAAAAAAAACCATTTGCCTTCATGTAACTCATTCGTGAGAAATGAAATTGCCTCATCGTCAAAACGTGGTGACGGTAAGCTGTCAACGCCTGGAAAACAAGCATAATTATCAGTGCCACTGCCATCAGGCTTCACAGAACGTTTCTCGTCTGAGAAGAGGGAAATGCGACGGGACCGTTCGTCACTGATATATATACAGTGGCGGCACGCGCGTCTCCTTACTGCTACATGTGTATGGAGAGAGAGTAAATGTCACACAGCATGCTGCGTTCGTGCGAATCTAACAGAGTGCTGACGTTCGTACTTTTCGTGGGAGAAAGAAGCGCACCTGTTCTCTCGTCTACATTTACCACTAGCTTACTGCTTATTGTGAGAGCAAAACTGGATTCTAGTTCACACGTACGTCAACGCACCTTTCCATACAGCTTAGGAACTCCATACAGTACTTGTAATCAGACACATCTTTGCTAATTGCCGAGTGATATTAAATAAACGTTTGCTGTACAGTGACAGGAGTCCAGGTGATTTGTCGTGACCTAAGCAAGGTGGCTGAACTCGGCCTCTTGGAACCATGCTGATGCCTGTAAGAGCCTGCTGGTGCCTGGTCCTATGGTCGTCAGCGACAGCTGTATCTCCTCGAGACAGGTCTTCGTATCCATCTCCAAGAGCAGTGTAAACACTCAAAGTTAAAAATTTACCTGAAAAGTGTAAGTGAGCAGGTGGACAAAATAGTAAGTGAATAAATAAGAACATAGTTTTTTTTAAAAAAGAAAAAGGTGTTTCATTTATTGGTAAGCTAGTTCATTAATCGTTGTACGTATTCTAAATTCTTCATAAACGCATATTGTTTGCAATTCGTCTGTAGCTGCTTGCGGACAGGACATCCTTATGTTTCCACATTCTGGATAGGCGTACATTTGTAAATCTCTGAATTCGAGGACATCTTCTCACTGCCTTTGACGGAAACGATGTTGGCTATAGGATCATACATTCGAATCGATGATATAATACCTTCATAAGCCACTCCTTCATTACCCCAGTGATTTGTGCGGTTAGACAGTTTACATAAGTTAGTTTTCCACGTTCTGTAGTGCTATTGCCTATTCAAGAATAGGATATTAGTACCAGAGAAATCGAAAAAGCGAAAAACGTGAAATATGTATCCAGTTCTTCAGCTGAACTATGTAGTTAGTTTACATGTAAAGGTCAATTGAAGAGTATGATACTATTACTAACGAATACGAAAAGGCTACAAACGTGACATTTGTATCTTGTACTTCTGTTGACCTATATTGGCTAATACGTAGTACTAGCAAAGGTGGGAAAACGACAAACGTAAAATTTTTATCATGTGATTAAGAGTGATATTCTGGTATTAGCGAAGGTGAAAAAAGGAAACAAATGTAACGTTTTTATCCATTACTGCAGTTGGCCAACGCAGGTTTTTTTTTGTAAGACGGTGCAAAAGTATAACAAGACATAGAGAATGCTCCACTGAACAATTTGAGGTAGGGAAAACGCAGTCGGGATGCCAGCTTAAGGGGATATGGAAGTAAACGTGTCTACTTCTTTGTTTAGCATTGCTGGTTTCTTAGGTTATTTACTAATAAGCAAAAATATGGCTTTGAGCACTATGGGACTTAACTGCTGAGGTCTTAATTCCCCTAGAACTTAGAACTACTTAAACCTAACCAACCTTATGACATCACACACATCGATGCCCGAGGCAGGATTCGAACCTGCGATCGTAGCGGCCGCGCAGTTCCAGATTGTAGCGCCTAGAATCGCTCGGCCACACCGGCCGGCTACTAATAAGCGTTGAATTTATCACGTACTGTGCCGATTATTAATATACACATACTTTACTTCTTGCAAGAGAAGAAGAAAGAAGAGCCTGATTACTACGAAGTCATGATGGAGGATCAGTTTACTTTATATGTCCGTAAGATGGCTCTGTTGTACCGTATTTTCATTGTGCCATGACAAAACGTAATATGAATCAACGACAGACCCATTCATTACTCAGTGCTGTTCAGAGACATACAGTAGGATAAGATGGTGCAGTACGTGTACAGTTTCGTAGAACTCACTGGCGTGCATCTTACTTGTAGGGAAATACGTTGCAAACTCTCGCTGCCGAAAGGTTATACAGGGAACGATATCCTAACAGGCATAACCCCCCACGACGAGTGTTTACTTCTCTCGATCGACGTATGTGGGAGACTGGTTCATTGGTAAAAAGAAACGAGAGACAAGGAACATGAGGACGACCCGGACACCCGATTTTGAAGTGGAGCGTCTGGAACGCGTGCAGCGGACCCACTACGAGTACTCGTCGTAATACACGTGAAGTGGACGCTCCACATGCTAGCGTATTGTGAGTAGTCCACCAAAAATTACACGCATATTGACCGCAATAAGTCCATGCAATGCTTGTGACTGACTTTGCACCAAGGGTAGTATAGTGTCAGTGGTGGCTCCAACAATGGATTTATCGATCACGTTTCTACCAAATCCTGCTGTTTACTGACGAGGCCTCAATTGATCGTAAAGATATTTCGAACAGCAGGAATAGCCCGTGTGGGATGAGGATTACTTCACGCTGTAATAGGGTCACACCGTCATGTACGTTTTGCTTCAACCTGGTCGTCTGAGTGCCACTTGTACTTAAGGTTCTCTTAAAGTGTTCTACCTCAGTTATTGGAGTACGCAGCCTTGGCTGTTCGTGAGAGGATGTGGATGCTACATGACAGTGCACGGCCTCACTTCAGTTTGGATGTACGGAGCCATCTCACTGCTCTATATCCTGGTCGCTGCATTGGAAGAGGAGGTCCTATTCCATGGCCTGCTAGGTCACCTGACCTGAATGCACTTGATTATTTCCAAAGGATCACATCTGTGTGAGACCCCAGTGGGGTGCCAGAATTCTAGCTGCCTGTGAGATGATCAAAACACGTCAGGCATATTTGTTTGCTTGCGTCAGAACGTGTTCGCCGATGTCATGACTTGTTTGAGGCTCATGGCCGTCAGTTTCAACACATTTTGTACATTACAGTACAAATGGTACATTCATTGTATCAGTGATGCTATTTGCAGTTAACTGTAAACATTGTAAATAAAAATGTACATAGTAATGTGATTTTATTCCTATTAACCACTTATGTTGACTTCTCCGACCCCAGTTTCCCTGCCTAAAATTCTTCAGTGGAGCACCCTCTACGTCCTGTCAATTTTTGTACGACCTTAGAGAAACATCCTGTTTAGGCCAGTGGCAGAGTAGTTTACTAAAACTATCGAAGGCAAAATAGCGACCAACGAAAAATTTGATTCCTGCACTTCAGTTGACCTGTATTTCAGTTAAGCTGTATTTCAGTTAACCTATACAGATCACCTCAAACGAATAATATGATGCTAATACTACCAAAGGAGAAGTAAAGCGATAAACCTAAAAGTTTCGACTCTTATTTGAGTTGGCCTATTTAGGTCAAGTGAACGATAGGGTACAACATGCAGTCAAAGTAGTTCAACTGAGGTTCAGAATGCCATTTTACATACATCGCTTTTTTTGGGTTTGCTAGCACTAGTATTTTAGTATTTTACTCTTTACTTGACATACATACTACAGGATACGAATCAACTGTAGACGAAACAGCAACTGGAACGACTCACTATCAGACAAAGGTAAAATTCGAAATGATTTCTAGTGACCGTTTCACAGACATAATAGTGCTACCATATCCTGTAATGCAGTAGTTGCCGGTAGGTGATTTCCTTTATAGATCCACTGTACGTATACGTAACGCTTCAAAGAAACGAAAGATCGTCGTCCACCTTCCCTAGTATTGAGCGATCTTGATGGTCACATTTCATTTTGCTTTTCGTACTACCCTAAATATTTATACCATGTCACGAGGCGTGCCAATATGTTTAGAACTATTCTTGTATTCACAGGGAATCTTGTTATTTATCTTTGGTATAGGCACAATCACGTTTATCCGTATTTAAAGAGAACGATTATCCATTTTGCCAAAACTTTTCTGTACCTCCACAGGAACGTAGATCGACGGTAATTTCTGCAAGAAAGATAATCTTCGGCTAACATACTTGTACTGCTTCCGATCCTATTTGAGAAATAGTATTTGCATACTGAGACCGTCAGAGGTCTTAATACGCTTTCTTGGCGATCAGTCCATGTGGCTTTCGTTTCTGTGGAACTTTCGCCATCCAGTAAAACGTTCTACGCTGTGTTAGTCACGGCAAACACAAGATATGTGTCAAGTGCAAGACCATTGATTACCTTTCACTTTACAATGTAATCTACAAGCATCCTCGTCCAATTCCGATAGCTTCTTTCCTGTTTGTAGAAAATGAGTACTCATGATTCACTCTCTTTTTTCATTTTAATCTTTTCTCGAACGTGTTCATGTTTCGGCATCATTGCGATTTTCGTGGGCATATATACTGCATGTCTTGTTGAATTTGTACGTATGTTTTGCACGTATATTCCTATGACCCTCAGACTTAATGCCGTTTCAGAGCTCGTTTATAGCCTTGACGGCAAAACATGTATCAGTCAGTGGAAGCTGCGAAACGTGGCTACAGTATAAACGGGACACTTTTAGAACCCGTTTCAAGAAAAGGATGTTGAGTTCCATCACTCTGACGATGTGAGCAAAGCATGGTCTCTATTTCACTTCAGGTCAAGGTTGTTTCACCAAGCCACAGTGTAAATTCAGTAATCGAAAGACACATGCTACTACACTTGAATTCATCTCATGCGTTCTAGACCCCAATTATTCTATGAGACATCACTATTGTTCCTTTGTCTCCTGCTACATTCTCAAATGAAATGATCAGTGGTATTTGGTAGCTTCAGAAAGTAATGAAGTTTAAGCGAGCTTGGCTACTAGGGCCCAGACAATGGTGACTATTTCAGAAAGTCAGCAACTAATTAACAGAAGCACAAGACAAGATGCTTCTAGTGATTTCATGTTCATATTTTCATAATGATTAGATTAAGAAGTCTTCTTAGAACCCTCACCCTGCTGTGATTTCATACTTGATGACTGCCAAGCGGCCTACAATTCATACGCAGTCATTGTATTGGATTAACGTGTGAACTCAGGTCAATACTTGAAGTGACTATATATCTTTCTTCGCAGAAGTTCCGAAGGCTCTTCGGCGCTTTCTGCCTCCGCTTTGGGGGGGAGTCAGATGATGAGTCTTTCGAAGACCTGATAGATGAAGATTTAATTGGAAAGCCAGAGGTGAGAAACATCGAGATTTACTGAAAAAATAGTAATCATTATTAGGAGTATGCATTTTCTACTTATTTAGACACTTACCACTCATTAGATCACAAATTACTATCACGGCTACTGAAAGTTGCAAGTCTATCATAGGTATACAAAGAACTGTCAATCATCGAATAACAGCTGACTTCGTACATAAACGAGTTTCTAGCATCAATCAAAGGAAGCATCGATCCACTGCCTACATATTCGTTTAATTATTACATAGTCACCAGAAGTCCGATAAAAATTGCTTTTCATGTCTGAACATAAATTCCAATAAACTCTGCCAGAATAGATATTCTGCACGATATTACTTATTGAAGTAACTTTTATTCACATTGCCAATTTCATCAATATGAAGGAGTGAGAAGTGTTACACCGTTAGTAACTTGTAAAACTTCAAGAGTTAAAACAAATCGTTATAACTTGATGAAATAATTCATCGAGTAATTCGCATGAATCACTATACTACTTACAACATATTTTCGATCTCGACATAACGTAAAATACTATCGATATTCTCACCTTATTACTATCTGAAAACCAGTCCAATGATGAGCAGCTAGATCTCAGGTTTTTTGATACATGAATTGAAAGTTGCAAAGCTGCCCAATTTGATAACATTAATGTTGCAATAGTTTTTATTTTATGCATGAATAAACACCCAGGAAATGTTTAGATAAACAGTAGAAAACATGCTAGTAACCACACTAAAATTGATTGTGACGGCGACAAAAAATCTCCCACAGAGGATGAGCGCCGCGCGTTGGCGGCTGCGCTCAGACGTGGACGAGTTGGTGCTGCTGGCAGCGCAGGCGGAGAAGACCCGGCCACCGCCTGTTACTGTTGACGTAGACTGCGGCAAAGTCATCGGGAAGGTAAGCTAGCAACGTGGCTGTCACTAAGGGTGGATGCTACACACTACCAGCAGGATAGGGGGCGACGAAATTCCAGTCCAAGCTCAGATATCACACGTTAATGAATCACGAAACAACCTCCCCCCCCTCGCACAACCATCCCCCCACAGCTACCATCCCGCAGCATTTGAAGCTCGTACATTGCTGCCATCAAATCATCAAAATAGAGACGTTCTTCTAAATTACCGAAAGACGAAGGACTTTGACGGAACTGTTCAGTACACAAATCTTAAATTTCTTACCATTGTGATATATCGGTAGATAGTTCCCAAGTTAGCATACTCCTTGGGTGGAGCTTACTTCTTACTCATTTTCTTTCCTGCGCAAACTCCAATACCGACAATTTCGTGACACTACATGCACACCCACTAGATACTATCCACTTCCAATGAAATATAATGAAGTCATAGCTTCAGTAAAATAGCTGAAATACGTATCCTGATCCCCCACAGTATAATAATGTAGGAAATATGATTTTCTTATGTTATTTGATTATAAATGTTTTTTACATTTGTCTCAGGACTCATTGCATAGTAGTAGTAGACATCGAATAATACCCTAGACGTACAGGCTTCTTTCATCAAACATACGCATTTTCAGGCTACTAAAATGTTTCAGGAGACTAATTAGTCTGAGACATAGTGTCATCGATCATGAATATGTTTGAAGCCTCACTCGTTTCTGCTGTAACTCAAAAAACCGAACAACCACTTCTTATGTACACTTGTCACATCAAAAACACCTAAAGTTCTTTGATCCTATGGTTATGTAGGTAAGTTATAAGTATTAACGCAAAGAATTGTTTTTCTGTGCAGGTGAATGACGCTTGGATAATAGTGACAACCGCCGAGATCCATGAGCCTCCAGTGACTGTGAGTGACGAGGACATCCCGCCGATACCTCGCCGCCGCAGAGGGTGTCGGAGGTGCTGGGCAGAGAGAGTCGGAGCGAAGACCGTTGTGAGCCCACATGGTGGCCGGGCTCACCGCTTCACTACCCACTAAACGTATTTCAAGCACGGCAGATGACGAGGAACTCCAGCTGATCCCTCGTCACTCTGGATAGTGTGGGAAGTGCTGGGTAGAGAATGTGCGAGCAAAGACTGTTGTGCTCTTACATCTTGAGTGGACACATTGGGAAATCAACCAATAACAACATTAATGAGACAAAAAGGAGGATGGATGACGAAGTACTCCTTTCGATGTCACGTCGCCAGAGATTGTGTCACAGGTGCTGGGTGTAGAAAATTGTGTGTTGCATTGAGTCAGAAGAGACTGGCTGTCCAACAAATAAACATATTAATGGGGCAAGACAGCCGCAGATGACGTGGAAGCCCCACAGATGCCACATCACCATAGAGGGTATCGGAAGGGCTGGGTTGAGAATGTTGGGGCGAAAACTGTTGTTACACTTGCATGATGGGTGAAGACACTGGTTAACCAGCCAATAAACATATTGATTAGACATGAAGCCCATCAGATAACGGGTGAGTCCCGCCGATGCCACATCGCCAAAGTTGGCATCGGAGGTCCTGGGTGAAGAAAGAATGACAATTTTGTGCTATTGCATTATGGGTGGAGACACAAGCTCACCAGCCCAAAAACATATTGATGAGACATGAATCCCATCAGATAACGAGTGAAACCCGCCGATGCCACATCGCCAAAGTTGGCATCGGAGGTCCTGGGTGAAGAAAGTCAGAGCGAAAACCGTTGTGCTATTGCATTATGGGTGGAGACACAAGTTCACCAGCCAATAAACGTATTCATGAGACATGAAGCTCAGCAGATAACGAGTGGTTCCCGCCGATGCCACGTCGCCAAAGGTGACATCGGAGGTCCTGGGTGAAGAAATTCGAAGTGAAGACTGTTGTGCAGTTGCATGATGGGTGGGGACACTCGCTCACCAAGCGACAAGAAATATAACAGATGACGAGGAAGTCCTGCCGATTTCACGTAGCCAGAGAGATGTCACATCCGTGTGAATTAAACATGTCTAAATTGTATAAATATTTGAACTGTATAATTAATTAAATATTTGGGCGATACATCTCTGAATTCCTGATTTCATATGTTCCTTTGTTAAAGAGGCTTTATTCCCACTCTGCTCTCCTTTAACAGATACTGAAATAACAATTACTGCTTTCGCCAAGGATGCATGTGTCTCCCTTTATAAATGTGACTTCACAGAGAGAAATATTTCACAAAGTTACCTCTTTAGATGAGGATCTCACACAACACTATTACACGTGAACTGCCGCAGTTATCAGTACATAGGCTGCCCTTATTCAACAGAAAATCACAAGTAATGTCGAGGTCATTTGGTCCACAACTACTGGTCAAAGCACACTAATGGTCTTTTATTTTAGTCTTAATAACTTCTTCCCAGTGGTGCTCTGTGCAACAATATATTTACATAAATTCCTCTGATTCTGAATTAGGAGAAAATTAAATAGCTGTGTAACATAAAGAAAACTCAACGGCGAAGAGACGTTATTCGCTCAGATACCTACACCAGAAGAGAAGCGAAGATAGTGGACAACACCGAGTAAAACATGTGCGGAACACTAAGCTAAAAACTCTTCACCTCTCCACTGAACTTCAATGATATTGTTCGGGGCGTAACTAAAATTTACGTTCCAGAATAATAAATAATGATACTGTTCTGATTTTACCATACAGATAGATGGAAAATTGAAGACGCTACACAGAGTAACTAGCAATGTCCCAAGTGATGTACTCTGTGGTAGACCTAACTGAACATTTAGATGATAAAATAGTAATGCAATTCTTTACTTAACACTGCAAGATTTGACATTACCGAAAAAGGACCTACAGGCAAAATAAGAGGACTCTACTAAGAGGTGATATTTAGTCAGTGTGTCTAAATCAGTTATTAAATACGCAAAAACTATAAGCATAGGCTGAACAGATTAAAGTATTTACATAGTATGACAAAATTTTCGATATAAAGAATAAAAAGATAAAAATATTTACATAGTATGACAAAAGTTTCAAATAACATGAAAAGATCATAAATATGTAGATACGCACAGCTAGCCTACATATATAAAGTCGATTGTTGTTTAAAAGTGAAACTTAGTGACGCTACCTTTTTTTAGTGAAAAATCATAAACTGTTCCATCATCAAATTTTCTTAGGAACACAGGTCACTTGCTGTGGAAACTTCACACAAAGTGAATATCTTAGGGTTGCTGTGTCGGCCAAAATAACGAACCAGAATTTGCTTTTTTTTATTGCAGTAGCATATCGTAATTGAGAGGTAGCACATTTTCGTTCCCAGCCCAAAAATGTTGCCGTGCCGCTGTATCTTGTAGTTACTTCCTTATATTTTCAATTTGTTGCTGGGGATTTGGATGGGACAGTACATTGATTGGGAGTTGTGCAAGCAGGGGCTTATAAGTGGCCTGTTTCTTAATAAATTACAACACCAGAGCACATACGAATAATATGCCTTTTCACTCAACCACATGGAATAACAACAATCTTATCTCAAAATTTGGCTACAGTAAGATATACTGGAACATTCTCTAAAATATTTCCATACTATATGTAGGTAAAAACAAACGATACTGCTCATGTCCACAAAAATTTTACGAAAGGACAACAAAATATACCGACAAAACGAAGGAGCCTTCCCGTAAAGAACTTCAGAAGAGCACACAAATATAAAACAGCTACCTGTAAATAACTTGACAAGAGCAATAAAATGAAAAAAAAGCAGACTGACTTATTGTAATTAGCTACACTCCACTAGTGCCAGCCTTGACCACATCCTAGAGAAATCACGAAATAACAGTACAAACACATGGAATTAAATCACTGTACCAACAACAAGAACAACGGAATACAAGAACTATCCTCAATACCTAACTTTGTACAACGGCTTCCCTGCGTTTTCAAAATCAGAATCAGAATGACACACTACATGGCACGACAATCCCCCATGAAAATAAACTTAAAAATAGTTTTAGCACAATCAAATTCCTCACGGCCTCTCTGTGCTTCTTTACACTTAAACCGAACACATCCATTTTATTTTATCTCGCACAGTAATGTAGTCTGTCAAACTCTGACAACTACCAGTGGTTGACAGTAGCAAGCACTGCACACAGAAGCACCAATCACTTTATGCTCTGCTCTGCCTCGCTGTAACCAGACTCTCCACTGTCCTTTCTCTTGGTCTGTGGGCCACCGTTTACTTCTGGACGTCGCTACCCGAGCCCTATGACATGAACATCTCAACTGACTCCTCTTTGATTTGACATGTCCTAAAGTCCATTATTTCGTTGTAAATTTGAATTTAGTTAACGTTTCAACGTTAAAGTCTGTCTTTGAAAAGATATTCATACTCACCATTTCCCATACACAACTTCTGTATAGTTCAGCGCCTTCTAAAGGTGCCGTTGAAGGCTAATACGAATTAGGACTTCATCACCCAGTAACACTATCACCCTAATATTCATCAGAAACCAAAATAATGTGAATGTTAACATTATTATTTGCAACAACGTTATTTTCGTACACAAACATAACTCTAAACCCACAAAACATCATATCACAATAAAATAACTCGTTACTGCGTCTGCCGCCACAAGTGTGAATTGAATTTTAATACTATCCATCTTACTGTCCAAAAGCAGGAAGTGTTACTTCAACCGTTACATTTACTCAGCATACAAAGCACTATACAGAAATGTTATCATACACATTCTTATTTCATGAGCGATATTCTCTTCAAGTATCTTTCCATATTTACATCACGAAGTAGAAGAACTTGGAAATGTAAAGTAGTAGCCATAAAAAAATCAGTATGAGAGGAAAACCTCATTTTACTTCAAAACTTCCAGCTCTTTGTCGTCCCATTACGTTACCAGTCCTTCACCCGAGTGCCACATTTTTGTGAACAGTGTTTGCGACCACGTTTGCTAGTAGTTACATCAGACAATGTCTGCTTCAGAAGCTTGACTAATGATCAATTGGTGCTAAAAGTCATTTGAATGTAGCAAGCTTTGCACTAAATTAACCATTTGCAAGGAAAACAAATGGTATACATACAGCGGCATTGTGTCTTAAGGTTACTAAGTGTGGGATGTTTTTTTAGCATATGATAGAAGAAAATGAAGCAGCCATGAACCTTCAGTGACTGCCTCCCGATTGCACAAGTAAAACAAGAAAGAATAAACGTTTAAAGATAGTAAAACACATGATATTCCACGTTCTTATGCGAGGCAATAGTGTGTAAAATAATTTCACCTAATCCCATGCAGATTCTTATCCTCACACAGGTAAGCCTAATTATGAACTTCTAATAACTATGAAAATACGTTCGACATTTTAACGAATAACGTGAAACACATAAATATACAATTGGTATGTGCAAAGTGTTCATCCCATTGCTTATTACATGCACCTCAGGTGTTTCGTTACAAACCTTACAATTATTTTCTAAGCTATTTAAAATACACAACAACAACGTTTCACAACTGTGTGTGTCGGAGCGGAATCTCTAATCGACTGTGAGAAATAGTTTTGTACTTTTAAGGTCACTTTTTAAAATATGGTGGACCAACACATTAATTATATTCAAATAACTATTTACTGCTTCTTAATATGCGGTGAAATATATTATATTATAAGAGGGACGTCTTAAAGTTCAGGTTTGTGTCAGTTTATTTTCACGTGATAATAGCGGAAGTAAAATAGTGCACTACCTACCTGTTATTAAATCCTGCCACTCCTCTCTCAGCTAAGCTGTACTTGTCTGTACATGTAACCCCTGAAATACATTGCGATACTACCTGCACTTCTTGCCAGTTATGCAGCCCTGATTAGATGTCAGGCGCTACCAAAATTACTACAAAAATCGTCCATAACGTAGGTCATACTTCGAACAGTATATCTATAGATATGACTTGTTTCTAAATGAAAATCACAACAGTCACTAATGTATTCAATGCATAATGCATCTAACGCAAAATAGATACTTGAAAATGGCCGAAATTGTACAATCGCACATGAAATAAAGAGGTTGTCAGCTGAAGGCATCATGAAACCTTCCCAAACACTACCAAATTTTTTGATCCCCACTCCCACTGCTACTGAACAGATCTAAAACGAAGCATGTTACTATTGCAATGTGACCCAGTCCGGATTCTTTATAATTTCAAGTATCCAGCCTATCAGAAAGTAAGTTTCAAATTGGTAGCAAAATTTGTACCAAACAGACCGAAAGACAAAACAGCAACATAATAAAAACGTGAAAATAAGGAAATTTGATACACCTGAAAGACTCAAACCAGCAGTTCACTGGAACAGTCTAACACACTGTTTTATTTACGAACAGGAGATAGCCAGAACTAACTCCTATTTCATGGACCATTTCTGATGTTAGCATCAACAGCTCATACATATACAAATTTTATCATACAACTTCTGAAAATATACGTTATACAGGGTGATTTACATGGAGAACCGGTTTAGGAGAAGAGAAAGGACAAATAGTAGCAGAACCCTATGGTCTGTAACGTCCACCATATTGTAGTTAGTCTAAAAGTTACTATCAATTAGCATTTGATTCACGATGAAGTACCTATTTCTGGAGATAAACTTAATACCACGACAGCAGTGAGTGAAGTAAACTTTCAGTTATGATTGAAATAGTTTATTAGAAGACACCCACATAACCATCCGTTCTACTTCCATTCTGCTCTAAGCTATTAAATTTACACTCTCTCTTACAGTTAATTTCTTGATAATGCCCGTATTTTTGGAGAAAAGAAAACTAGTACAGATAGAGAAACAATCTTTATCGGAGAAAAAATCCGACAAAACATGTCAGTCTGCAACCTGAAATGCTCCAAGTACTCATCAAGATATTGACCATCATACGAAGCGAATTTATGGAAAAAGAATGGTATGTCACGGATGTTAGTAATTTAAGTTGTATACATTGTGATCTGCACTGCGATCCCTTTAGATTACATTCGTGTGCACGTGGATTTTACATTTTTCTATCCAAAAGGGGGTCAGAAATATGACATTTAATTATCTGCTTATATAAGGCGTCACACTCCTGTGAGTTACTCATTGGAATGTTTTTGGTACGAAGGCAATCCATATTCTATGCAAGCTTTCTAGCTGGAAGAGCAACCGTGTCCAAGAATTCTCACCGACATATGATTTAAATTTGTTACAACTGGAATGATACCAGCATACCGTTTGATAGGTCATGCTGCATTCATTATGTGTCGTCCAGTGAAAGTGGTGTGTGACCTATTGGGATCACCTTGACAATGTGCCACAAGAACTAGTAAGCACTCAAAGTCAGTGTTCACAAGAAAGGGGCATCGTTCCTGATGGTGGGCAAACCTTTGCGGCTGGTCCCTGAGGAGTTTCGAGTCCTCCCTCGGGCATGGGTGCGTGTGTTTGTCCTTAGGATAATTTAGGTTAAGTAGAGTGTAAGCTTAGGGACTGATGACCTTAGCAGTTAAGTCACATCAAATTTCACACACATTAAACATTTTTTGTAAAGTTTTGTAACTTTTATCCCCAGTAGGCATTTCCTTTCGTACCAGTCCCTGAATCCAGCAGTCAGTGATATGTCTTTCGAAACACTCATGATTCGTCAACTGGGTGAGACATCTACAGCAAAAATGGTCTCTGGCACATTGTTTCTACATTTTGACGGAAAGTAAGCTGTACATGTTTTTACAGACTATCAATGTGAGCCCTGTAATTATTGTTCTCTTCTCGAATTTTGGTGGGCCTAGTGATACTGACTGGGAACCAGATGCCTTTGGAGTTGTAGTACCTGCAACCATTAAATGTCTTATGTGTACGTATCTGTAAGATGTGTATTCTGCGTGTAGTTTCTACCTCCGGCCGGAAAGATCAAGCGAAGCAATATTCATCCTCCTCATCTAGTATCTCGACATCATACATGCCTTTCTAGCGGCAACATCTGGAGGAAATAGAGCACCCATCAACTCGATCGAAAACATGAGACTACACATCAAGGTGGAATACGTGGCTGCGTGACTTACCGGAACCTTTTCACTTCATATCGGGAAAACGCTTCAGAGTGTCACTTTTGAGTAACAGATCCATACCTCCCCACTATATCACCCATTGTTTGGCGATGCTTTTCTCTGTTGCATTATTATTGACGTCTTTAGGATGGAATAGCTCACAATAGAGAACTGCCTTCACCTGATGGTGTTATACAGTTAACTGTTGATAATTTTATGGAGCACCCTTTACAACAATGGTTCCCAAGCACTAAATGAGGTAGAAGGATCTTAACATCCAGCACTGAAGTTATCAATAACTGATTGAAAAATCATGTCCCTGAAAGCACCAGCAGCCACGGAGTGTATAATGTGGCTGCATATTGGTAAACAAGAGAGGCTGTGGGCCTGCTACTGCTAGACACTGGAAGAAGTGACGGAGGCGTCCACAGCACAGCCCTGCTACTGCTAGGTCGAAGTGATGCAGGCGTCGACAGCTGCGTCGATGACGGATCCGGCCGTGGTGTTACAAAGCCACCTCTTCAAGCTCACAACACTCCTTCTGCAGAGGAAGAAGAAGCGAAATTGGTAAGTATCATGCACAAACACAACCGTTAGACACATAGACTGATAAGGCGAAACATTATGATTGCTGCCCACCGCTAGGTTCGATGTCGACTGATGGCATTACGGAAACGTGATACGACACGTAAAGTATATAAGTGGCTGAAAGGTGGATGGGGAATCAGTACGGGTAAAATATGGGGCAAAATACAAACATTTTGAAACGAACAATGGGGAAAGAATCTCGCAGGGCCAGATACGACACGTCCTGGCGTGTGGACGCTAGCCAGACACTTATCCAGGTAGAAACATTACATTCCCACCCTACTACGGCCTGACGGCCCAGCTAACTCCACGACGGAGAAGCCAGAGCTTGTGGCCACAACATTTGCAGCGTCTTTCACGCAGAATCTGACTCCTCCAGATCCAGTATTCACACCTGAAACGGACCAGGATGATACATGACTTACAGCCCAGCTCACGCTCGACGACGCACTAGTACAAATTACATTGGGTATCATGTATAATAATGCTAGGAAAGCCCCTGGTCCTGATGGCATTCAAAACCGTGTCCTTCTGGATTTCACGGACAGAGCCGTAGAATAACGTGCATACATAACAAATGCCATCCTAAAACACCAACTCTTCCCTGACTTTTGGAAGGTGGCTCAGGTACTGATGTTCAGGAAGCCAGGGAAAGGCCACTCCCTCCCACAAAATAACCGACCCATCAGTCTGCTGTGCTCGCTCAGCGAGATCGTTGAGGAGGTAATACTAAAACGCATCACTAGGCACTGCAACGCCAAGACCGGAGCAAGTCGGTTTTAGGTATCACCACTCAACAACAACAACGCGCAGTCGAACATATAACACATGGCTACAACAGGAGCAAAACCACGGGGGTCGTGTTCCTGGACTTCGAAAAAGTTTTCGACCACCTGTGGCACAACAGCCTTAAAAGCAAACTAAGCGAAGCTGGTTTCCCGGACAGACTGGTACGTCTCTTACACTCCTATCTCACGTACAGATGTTTTAATTCTGACGTGCACGGCAAACAATCGACACAACACGGAAGCCTAGCTGTAGTACCCCAGGGAAGCATCATAAGGCCCATCTTGTTGAATCTGTACATTAACGACTTACCAGCAACACAAAACGTGACATTAGACATCTACGGGGATAACACAGACATCCTTCTGCAGGATTGGAAACCGTAGAACATTATTTCACGAATACAGACGGCACTCAGATCTGCCGAGCCTTGGTAGGAACGACGGCGTTTTAGAGTCAACGTCAACAAGTGCGAAGCAGACTGTACTACTAGGCAAACATCACCACTGTAGACAAGTAACATTACATAAGCGTCCAATACGTTTCCGAAAGCAAGTCAGATATCTTGGTGTCTGCCTGGACTGGAAACTTACATTGGGTGACCACATCGAACACGATATCAAAAGAGTGCACAAGAGGCTCAAACAACTCTACCCAATGCTCAACAGGGAAAGTACAGTGAACAGGGGGGTGTCGAGGTCGATATTAATGACACTGTGATTAGACCTCTGATGTACTCAGCTCCCGTATGGATATATGCTGTTCCTACACGCCTGCACCGACTTCAGATCACACAGAACAAACTGCTACGCATCATTAACAAGGCTTCACACTACACACGCATCGTGGATCTTCACATTGAATACCGCCTTGAGACGCTCAAGGAAGTATTAGAAAACACGCCACACGACTGTACAAGAACTCGAGAGACTCGAACAATCCCTTCATCCTTACTCTGGGAAACTATGTTCACAACCATAGGTGGCCGCATAAGCGGCCAAAGAGAGTACTATCTACGGCATATCCTTCTATAGCAAGCTGACATACACCAACGAGCGACAAACGACGGCAAGCCACTGCATATCAGCAACTTTGACGGGATATGCCAGATGCTATTAAAGCCGACCAACAGGCTACAATAAGGAAACCGACGAGCTCGCAACAATCGCGCAGAAACAGATCGCCAACATCACCCTACACAGTGCAACTGATATATGACCTATCAGACAAAAAACGATGAAGAACTTAACTGTTACAGGTATTCTCACGCTGACGGAGAGATCAACACCGGCACCTAGCCGCAGATGCCGAGTAACAGCACCACACAAGGTCAAAGGTATCGACCTGCATGATACCCACTACTAACAAAGCCTATCCTTGCATCACCCTTGCAGACAGCAAGGCATCCGCTACTACAGTTTTTAACCGACCTAACTATTGAAGATATTTTCTTCCCTTGGCTCTTGCCTTGGCACTTTTTCCCGCGCTGCCCTTCAACCCGCTAGGCTACGTTCGACTTACGTACCAATCTATCGCCAGATGAGTGCGTATTAATGTTTAACCTTAACGATACGCACGCACACATCGCAGTACCCACATCCTGTGACACCTCACTTCAGTGAAAACTGATCTTTATGCAGAGATGACAGTAGGCCTTTTTAGTTGGCCATCACGCTAGTTCGGGCTTGGAGGAGCTTCACCTCTATTTCAAAAAAAAGAAAAAAATGTATGGACAATCATTCCAGCGACGACACGGTCCGCTAATGGGTAATATACTGACATAATCGACTTTCATAAGGGTGATATTACGATTACCCATATTCTGTGAACGGGTATATCGGAAACGGTGTAGCTGATCGAATGTTCAAGTGCTACTGTAGTGAGCATCTATGGAAAACGACAGAACGACAGTGAAACTAGCACAATTGGTTGGACGTCCACAACTTTTCACAGAACGTGGGATTTGGAGGCTTGACTGCTCTCCAATGCAGGATAGATGGGGATAGCGATCTATTGAATGTCCGTCCGAAGAGAAAATGCTGGTGCACGCATAAGATTTACAGAGCACACCGTTCATCGTACATTGTTGAACAGCAGCAGACGAGCCCTACGTGTCCGCACGTTGGCCCAACCACATCGCCAGTTACGACTGCAGTGGCCACGGGATCGCCAAGATTGGATCGTGGATCAATGGAATCGTATCGGCTCGTCGATGAATTACATTTTTGCTACGCCAGGTCGACAGTCATCTGCACAGACGCAGTCATCCACGCGAACGGCCGTTCCAAATGTGCATAGCGCCTAGCAAGCAGGCTGCTGGTAGAAGTATTCCGCCATGGGAGACATTCTGCTGCGCTCACATGGGACCTGAAGTGGTAATCGGAGATACGCTGACAGCTGTGGATCACCTGCACTCCTTCATGCTTGATGCCAGTGATCTCATCTTTCAGCAGGTTAATTTTCCGTGTCTCAAAACCAGAATCTTGCTAGAGTGATTTGAAGAGCATTATAGTGTTGGCCACGAAATTCTTTTGATGTGAATCCGATGGAACCCATTTGGGTCGCTATCGGGCGGAATCACCACTTGCACAAATCGGCAGCCAGCTGTTTTTTGAGGAAATTACGTGTCTTCCACTTGGATGTCTGGTGCGACATACCTCCACAAACCCAACGACAAACTCTCGAATCCAGGATAAGCCGAGTCGGATACTTACCCAAGGTTCACTGGCGATAAGTCTTTTCAGCCACTCATTACCTTCTGTACTTACAGTTTTTGTTGAGGTATACAATAAATTTTTTTTTGTTTAGCTTGGTTTCCACTTCCCTTGCGATATCAGCACAAGTGCATCTAGAATAAAAGAAAAAACACAGTATGCAGACTTACCAAAAATTATTTTTCCTGTCATAGAAGAAGCAGTAATACGTGCTACTACTCACGTAGCTGACTCTCGGCGAATGTCGTCAGCTTACATGTGCTCTGAGTAGAAAAAGATGGTCTGGTTACTTTTGGTACTTCATCCACAATCTGGTCGAAACCCCACGAGCTCTGAGTGGAAAACGGCGTTAGCTCACTGTCGGTGGCACGTATGCGATCATCCACAATACCACCGAAACTCCACTAGATCTGGTTGGAAAAAGGTGTCGTAGGTGCTTGTGGTGATAGATCACTATAAATCTGTTGAAATACAGGAAACAAAGGAACGTTGCATGCAAACGCGAAAAATAAATTACACGCCAATAGAAAAAAAAAACATTCGCCTTCATGAAATAAAAAAAAAGTTCGCCTTCATGTAACTCATTCGTGAGAAATGAAATTGCCTCATCGTCAAAATGCGGTGATGGTAAGTTGTCAACGCCTGAAAAAGAAGATTAGTTTTCAGTGCCACTACCATTACAGAAAGTTTCCCGACTGGTAAGACGGAAACGAGACGCGGCCGTTCGTCGCTGATATCTATACATAGGCAGCAGACGCGTCTGGATACAGGTACATGTGTACCAAGAGGGAGAATCTGTCAGACAGGCTGCTGCGTTCGTGCGAACCTAACAGAGTGCTGGCGCTCGTACTTTTCGTGGGAGCATGAAGCGGACCTGTAGTCTCGTCTGCATGTACCACTAACTTCCTGCTTTTTGTGAGAGTGAAAGTGGATTGCAGTTCACACGTACGTCAATTCACCCTGCCACTCTGCTCAGTGACACTACACAGTACTTGTTATCCAATACGCCTTTGCGTATTGCCGAGTGATATTAAGCAAACGTTTGTGGTACAGTGATATCAGTATAGGTGATTTGGCCTAACCAAGGTCGCGGCCCTTGCTGATGCCTGCAAGTGCATCAGAGACAGCTGTATCTGCTCGAGACAAGTCTTCGTATGCATCTCCAAGAGCAGTGAAAACACCCAAAGTTGAAAAGTGTAAGTGAGCTGCGGAAAAAATAGGAAGTGCATTAATATAAACAAATCTTTTATAAGAAAAAGCTGTTCCATTTATTGGTAAACCAGTTCAATAATCTTTGTCCGTATTCTGAAGTGTTCATAAACGTATGTTGTCTGGGTTTCCTCTGTAGCTGCTTGAGGACAGTACAGCCTTGTGTTTCCAGATTCTGGATAGGCGCTAATTTGTAAATCTCTGAAATCGATGACATCTTCTCAATGCCTTTGACGTAAACGATGCCGTCCTTACGATCGTACATTCGAATCGATGATATAATACCTTCATAAGCCACTCGTTCATTACCCCGGTGATCTGTGCGGTTACACCGTGTCAACCAAGTCGATGTTTCTCAAGCTATAGCAGCTGCAACCAGCTAAATGGTTTGGGCCAAGTACCGATTATGGAATACCTCGCTAGTTCTTCCCTGGCTTCAGAGAATGAATCGAATAGAACGTCTCTGAATACCAATTGACAGCACTTATCGTAATATCCTCGTCTGTTTGCAACGATATTCGCTCTTTCATCCATAATTGCGTGATACTCCACATGCTGTGTGATACCTCTACATTATTTCACTTTATACGATTCCTGTTAGCGGCGAGTAGTTCATGAGATGATCGTGTAGTATTAATACATACGTTGCAGTGACCATACGGAATTTTTGCGATAATTCGCACCCTGCTTTGAACAGTCCATCAACTCCTTTTTTTCCTTTTTTAGTCGTAAGTGTGACAGGTTTCTTGCTGCCCGAGGGTCCAAAACGAATTCATTTCCTGTGTCATCCTTTTCATCTCAGAGTAACAATTGCAACCTAAGAATTACACTCCTGGAAATTGAAATAAGAACACCGTGAATTCATTGTCCCAGGAAGGGGAAACTTTATTGACACATTCCTGGGGTCAGATACATCACATGATCACACTGACAGAACCACAGGCACATAGACACAGGCAACAGAGCATGCACAATGTCGGCACTAGTACAGTGTATATCCACCTTTCGCAGCAATGCAGGCTGCTATTCTCCCATGGAGACGATCGTAGAGATGCTGGATGTAATCCTGTGGAACGGCTTGCCATGCCATTTCCACCTGGCGCCTCAGTTGGACCAGCGTTCGTGCTGGACGTGCAGACCGCGTGAGACGACGCTTCATCCAGTCCCAAACATGCTCAATGGGGGACAGAGCCGGAGATCTTGCTGGCCAGGGTAGTTGACTTACACCTTCTAGAGCACGTTGTGTGGCACGGGATACATGCGGACGTGCATTGTCCTGTTGGAACAGCAAGTTCCGTTGCCGGTCTAGGAATGGTAGAACGATGGGTTCGATGACGGTTTGGATGTACCGTGCACTATTCAGTGTCCCCTCGACGATCACCAGTGGTGTACGGCCAGTGTAGGAGACCGCTCCCCACACCATGATGCCGGGTGTTGGCCCTGTGTGCCTCGGTCGTATGCAGCCCTGATTGTGGCGCTCACCTGCACGGCACCAAACACGCATACGACCATCATTGGCACCAAGGCAGAAGCGACTCTCATCGCTGAAGACGACACGTCTCCATTCGTCCCTCCATTCACGCCTGTCGCGACACCACTGGAGGCGGGCTGCACGATGTTGGGGCGTGAGCGGAAGACGGCCTAACGGTGTGCGGGACCGTAGCCCAGCTTCATGGAGACGGTTGCGAATGGTCCTCGCCGATACCCCAGGAGCAACAGTGTCCCTAATTTGCTGGGAAGTGGCGGTGCGGTCCCCTACGGCACTGCGTAGGATCCTACGGTCTTGGCGTGCATCCGTGCGTCGCTGCGGTCCGGTCCCAGGTCGACGGGCACGTGCACCTTCCGCCGACCACTGGCGACAACATTGATGTACTGTGGAGACCTCACGCCCCACGTGTTGAGCAATTCGGCGGTACGTCCACCCGGCCTCCCGCATGCCCACTATACGCCCTCGCTCAAAGTCCGTCAACTGCACATACGGTTCACGTCCACGCTGTCGCGGCATGCTACCAGTGTTAAAGACTGCGATGGAGCTCCGTATGCCACGGCAAACTGGCTGACACTGACGGCGGCAGTGCACAAATGCTGCGCAGCTAGCGCCATTCGACGGCCAACACCGCGGTTCCTGGTGTGTCCGCTGTGCCGTGCGTGTGATCATTGCTTGTACAGCCCACTCGCAGTGTCCGGAGCAAGTATGGTGGGTCTGACACACCGGTGTCAATGTGTTCTTTTTTCCATTTCCAGGAGTGTATTTGCTGCGTATTTCCCAATCTCTCATTGTTTCTTCGATATACTCATTGAACTGTATGGGCGAAACACTACATATCTGCCTGATAATCTCTTTAATTGGAGACCTTCGATCCTCATCTTTCAGTCTTCTTGTTCCATCTATGTTCACGTACATTAATATAGCACACGTCTTTCCCTATATCTTACCAACACATTTCCCCGAGTTTCGCCATTTCAGCGCACACTCCGCTGCAGAGTGAAAGTCTCATTCTGGAAACATCCCCCAGGCTGTGGCTAAGCCATGTCTCCGCAATATCCTTTCTTTCAGGAGTGTTAGTTCTGCAAGTTTCGCAGGAGAGCTTCTGTAAAGTGTGGAAAGTAGGGGAGGAGGTACTGGCAGAAGTGAAGCTGTGAGGACGGAATGTGAGTCGTGCTTAGGTAGCCCTGATGGTAGAGCACTTTCCTGCGAAAGGCAAAAGTCCCGAGTTTGTGTCTCGGTCAGGCACACAGTTTTAATCTGCCAGGAAGTTTCATTTTTCCCCGAGATTCGAAATTATTGCGCCATTTCACGTTTTCCACAGCTTTTTACGGGTGTCAAATCCCATGAACGTTTCTTCATTTTTCTTCAGTGACGCTTCCATTACTAGCCGCAACGTCAGAACTACACCTCTAGGGCCTTTACCTTTCCTAAGTTTGAACTGGTTATCATCTAACAAACACCAAATTTTCTTACCCTTGTACTGCATATTATTTTTGGCTGCAAAGTGGATGCATAAGCTGATACTGCGGTACTTGGCACAATTGACTGCTCTTGCTGTCTTTGGAGTTGTGTGGATGATGTTTTCAGAAAGTAAGGTGGTATATCGCCAGCGTAATTCGTTCTACACACCGCTGTGAATAGTCGTTTTGTTGTTGCTTCCCCAGTGTTTATAGAAAATGTTGTCTGTTTTTCCCCCTTATTTGATGATACGTTGTCCAAAGCTTTGTTGTAAATTCTGATTCTCATTTTGAATATTCTGTCTCTTCTCTGTCGACATCTGTTTCTTCTTCCATCACGTCATCAGACAGCACTCCCCGTCAGAGTGGCCTTCAAAAGAGGACTCTTTCCACCTACCCGCTCTCTCCTCTGCACTTAATGGTGGAATTCTCATTGCACATATAATGTCACCGTTCGTGCCTTTAGTTTCACCAAAGGTTGTGTTAGTTTCCTGTATGCTGACTCGCTCATTCCGACAATGATTGATTTTTCGTTTCTTCACATTGCTCATGCAGCCATTCCACCATAGCTTCCCTACATTTTCTATTAGTTTATCCCTAGGTGACTTGTTTTACTGTATTCCTGAATTTCCTAAACCATTTCGTGCTTTCTTCTTCCATCGAAGAGACGTATTTCTTCTGTTACTCATGATTTCATCGCAGTTACCTTCCTTGTACCTACGTGTTTCCTTTCAAAATCCGTGAACGCCCTTTTTAGAGATGTACATTCCTCTTTCACTGGTCTGCCTACTGAACTATTCATTACTGCAGTGTCCATAATAGCCTCAGAGAACTTAAAGTGAATCTCTTGATTGCTCTGTACAACACAATTCCACTTACTTCGTCACTGAGTTTTCTTGACTAGTCTCTTAAACTTCTGCCTACTGTACATCACTACTACAGTGCAATCTGTGTTGATATGAGCCCCTGATTACCCCTTATAATCGCATATATGCCTGCAGAACCTTTGCCTGGCCATGGTATAATCCAGCTGGTATCTTCCCATATTTCGAGACCTTCTCCAAGTATACCTCCTCCTCTTCCGGTTCTTGAAAAGGGTAATTCCTATTACTAGCAGAAATTTGTTGCAGAACTAAATTAGTCTTCTCCTCTCTCATACCTATTTCCAAGACTATGTCCTTTGTAACCCTTTCTCCTACTCCTTCCCCTACAACCGTATGCGAATGCGGAACACTATTAGATTGTCATGCTCATATTAATATTGTATTACCTGATCAATATCTTCATACACTCTCTCCATCTCTTGATCTTCTGCTTGCGACAACGATATATGTGCCTGAAATGATGGTGTGGGTTTGTTTTCTATTCCGATGATCAAATCCCTATCACCGAAATGTTTACAGAAACCAACTCTCTGCCCTTCCTTCCTTTTCATAACATATCCTACTCTAGTTTGCTGATGATATTACCGTATACTCGTCTGACAAGAAATCCTTGTCGTTTTCCATTCCACTACACTCACAATGCGGTACGTAGATTGAGCGTCGAAATTTCCGTGTTCAGATTTTGTAACTTCTCTGTCACATTCAGTCTTGTGGCATTCTATACCCCAATTCGTAGAATGTTACCCTTTCATTGGTGTTCAGTCATTTTATCATGGATATTTCGCTCTACGCAGTCCCCTCCCAGAAATCCGAATAGGGGTCCAGTCTGGAATCATTTGCTAATGGTGTGATCATAATGACAATTTTGATCTGAGGACCAAAAGACCTGTGTGCACACATTGCGCGTATTTAATGCTGTGGTTTCCAGGCCTTCTTCATCCTCGTGCCGTTGGTCATGGAAGATATTTCCGTCTTATAGTGACAGTTTCCCCCCTCAAAGGGCAAAGAGAGTGCCCTGAACCTCTGTGTCGGCAGATCTGCGGTGAATTCTTATGCCGAAAGTCTTCAGCCGCCATTGCTAACGATATTAATTCAAAATTTAACCAGTGGCGAGGCTCGATCGCTGGACTCAAGCCGTTTCTTTTACTAGTCAAATATGCTTTCCCTAGGCCATGGGTGGAAGTTATTTAAACGGATGTGAGCTAACTGTGGATCCATAGCCATCATCAGACTCGTTATATGATATTTACTTCGGTTGCAGTAAAGCAGCAAGTTGTAGTATGAAAAAAAAACAAGTTTGCGTTGTTTACAGTTGTTAATTTTGCTCTAATTCTTCTAGAGGTTAACTTTTCTCTCTGTTTGTAGCTCTTGAATAACATAGAGGGCATTTATAACTGAAAAGATGTCTTAAATATCCGTGCTTGCGGAAATGGTTGCGGAAGGATGGTTACTGTGGTACTTAGCCAAGGAATTTATCCAGCACAATATTATGCCTGTCTTCTCCTTATCCCAGAACGTGCAA
This sequence comes from Schistocerca nitens, assembly GCF_023898315.1. Lineage (NCBI taxonomy): Eukaryota > Metazoa > Arthropoda > Insecta > Orthoptera > Acrididae > Schistocerca > Schistocerca nitens. The sequence goes on along the minus strand of NC_064620.1, from coordinate 158,215,181 downwards.
GCTACAATCAGTTTCACTTCGAAATGGAATCAGCTCTTGATTAGTGTTCATAATAACAAGATAACAATTTTAAAAGTATCCCATTAATATTTTGAACGGAATGCACGCACTGAAGGAGTTACGTATCAATCCCCACCAGTTTTAGGGCATTCAGGCATGATGTCGATACAGAGACAAATGTCTTGAAGGTTAGGATAGCATTAACGTCTCTGGTGCAGTCTATTTCAGCTCCATTAAGTTCGTACCTTATTTCTTGAATCAGGGAAGTGAATGCCTTGCATGTAAGGTGCATTGTTCCTCATGTTGCCCTGTCCACATATAGAAAAGATCTTGCTTGGAAGTGCCCGGCCATCTTGGTGTTGAACAATAATTCGTATCTACTCGTTATCGTTAAACATTGCTGGGGCAAACGTTTTGTGCAAAAACTATTCTTGATTAATGACATGCTTCTCATTTTGACCATGAGTTTTTAAATAGAGTGAAATAATTGTGAGGTTTCTACCCTATTGATTTAGAAAGCTCGCGCTTCTTATGTTTTTTACATTCTACAAAGGAAAGTTGTGGTAAGAACTATGGGGCCAAACTCCTGAGGTCATCGGTCCCTAGGCTTACACACTTTTTAATCTAACTTAAACTAACTCCCACTAATGACAACACATACATCTATGCCAGAGGGCGAACTCGAACAGTGACAAGACGCCCTCAGACCGCTCGGCTACCCCGCGCGGTTCACATTCTGCTTCCTCTGGAAAGTAATCTCCCGATGGCTGGGTTTGACGTATATGTGGTTAATACCCGCAATTATGCTTCAGATGAAAATGTACTATAATGGCCTAACAGAGAAAAAATACTGTTTTTTGCGTCCTTTTGTATAATGTTTGGTACACTCGTTGCAATCAACATCGTCATATTTGTTCTGGATAAAACTTGTCTGGCGACCAAGTCGAACGTCAACTCGATCCCAGTGCCAACATCTACATCAAGGAACTGTCAAGTTGTGGGCCAGCTTGAATAAGTAGAAGATACGACTGTTTTTGGCACCATTCAAAACTGAATCGGTGTGCGTCGTGGCCAGTGGAGAAGCAGTGTAATAATAATAAATGAGCTGTTATTGCAAAGCTCTTTGGAAATTTCACTCGACATTGTAATCACCGAAACAGACTAATATAACAGCTCAACTGATGAAGCTCCATTTTGTTTACCTCCCACCCATTCATTTTTTGGTCATTTCGGCATTTGCAACTTGTGTAGCAAAGCCTAAATGTGGTGGCAAGTGTCTTGCAGACATTCTGAACGTCGTTGTCGAGTCCTGATGTCCGAACTTCTGTAATGTTGATGTACTAAAAATCACTTGCTATATCTACAAATTGTCGCTATTGCTTGAATAATCATATTTATATTCGCGTTGGTCTGTGTTTGATTGCCTCATAGTGTTATGACTGCCTCATAATGTTCGACGAACATACCACGCAATACTGAGACCAAGCGTTATTTCTGGGTCCTTTCGTTGTTAATTCAATTGTGAGGCTGAAGTCTACTCCCAAAGAAAATATCGACATCTACACTTAAATAGAAACTCCCCAATCCACTACACAGAGTATAATAGATGGTACATCTCGTCGATAATACAAGTTCTGTTCCTGTTCTATTCGCATATTGAGATTGGGAGAAATGCGCTCTAAATGTTCCTGTGCGTACCCTCATCTCTCTTATACCCATGATACCTAAGCGGGTTTTAAACTAGTGACATCTGACAGCCATACAGACTGTCATAATTAACTTAACAAGAGTGTGCAAGAACTACGTAGGCTCCCTTCCAAATAAACTCGTTTAAGTCTCGACCATTTGTGTTCCACTATTGTATGGGCTTTACCGAGTTCTTACGATGCTAGCAGAGCGTCTCTGAATTTGTATGATTTATAGTACAAAAAACGGAATACAACCCGTCAGGTTAGAAAAAGGCGTCACAAGTTACCACAGATAATGTAGTGAGAAGACACAGACGAATGTTGACAAAAGAAGGAATGTAGTACAGAGAAGAGAGAACGTCGATATATACCACATATATCCCAATTTAGAATGTAATGTTACAAATATCGTTTTTTTGCCGTGCACGGTCCTAGTACCGTCTTATTGTGTTAAGCCATTTGGGCCAATAGAAGGATAGAATACAAATGTAATCGAAAGCAAAAAAAAAAAAAAAAAAAAATGCGGCATACGTAACTGTGGCATGAAATACCTTGGTTGACATATATAGGTTGTATGACATAGGTCAAGTGAGACACAGGACAAAAATTTTACATATGTTAGTTTTCCACATTCTGTAGTACTATTGCCAACTCAAGAATAGGATACTAGTACCAGAGAAAGCTAAAAAAGCGAAAAACGTGAAATATGTATGCAATTCTTCAGCTGAACTATATATGCTAGTTTACCTATAAAGGTAAATTGAAGAGTACGATACTATTACTAACGAATACGAGAAGGCTACAAACGTGACATTTGTATCTTGTACTTCTGCTTACCTATATGGGTTAATACGTAGTACTAGCGAAGGTGGAAAAGCGACAAGCGTACAATTTTTGTCCTGTGATTAAGAGTGGCATTCTGGTATTAGCGAAGGCGAAAAGAGAAAACAAATGTAAAATTTTTATCCATTAGTGCAGTTGACCCAGGCAGGGTGTTTTCGTAATACGGTGCAAAAATATAACAAGACATAGAGAATGCTCCACTGAACAATTTCAGGTAGGGAAAACGCAGTCGGGATGCCAGCTTAAGGGTATATGGAAGTAAACTTGTCTACCTCTTTGTTTAGCATTGCTGGTTTCTTAGGTTATTTACTAACAAGCATTGAAGTTTACACGTATTGTGCCGTTTAATTTACACGTTCTCAAACGATATAATCGTTGCTATTTGGTAGCTTCAGAAAGTAACGAAATTTGAGCGAGCTCGGTTACTCTGGCCCAAACAATGGTGACTGTTTCAGAAAGTCAGCAACTAATTAACAGAAGCACAAGACAAGTCGCTTCTAGTGGTTTCATGTGCATATTTTCATAGTGAATATATTAAGAAGTCTTCCTAGAACTCTCACCCTGTTGTGATTTCAAACTTGATGACTGCCCAGCAACCTACAATGCATGCGCTGTCATTGTATTAGATTAACGTGTGAACTCAGGTCAATAGTTGAAGTGACTATAAATCTTTCTTCGCAGATGTTCCGAAGGCTTTTCGGCGAGTTCTGCCTCCGCTTTCAGGGGGAGTCAGATGATGAATCTTTCGAAAACCTGATAGATGAAGATTTAATTCGAAAGCCAGAGGTGAGAAACACTGAGATTTATTAAAAAAACAGTAATTATTATTAGTAGTATGCATTTTCTACTTAGTAAGACAATTACCACACATTACATCACGAATTGTTATCACGACTACTGAAAGTTGCAAGTCTATCTTAGTTATTCGAAGAACTGTCAGTCTTCGAATAACAGCTGACTTCATACGTTCTTATAAACGAGTTTCTAGCATCAATCAAAGGAAGAATCGGTGGACTGCCTAGATAGTCGTTTAATGATCACATAGTACCCGGCAGTCAGATAAAAACTGCTCTTCATATCTGCACATAAATTCCAATAATATCGGGCTCAATAGATGTTCTACACCATATTATTTATTGACGTCACGTTTATTCACACGTACATTTTCATCAATACAGTACAAGGAGTGAGAAGTGTAATGCTGTTAGTAACAAGTAAAACTTCAAGAACTGGCAACAAACTTAATGAACTAATTCATCGAGTATTTCACTTGGATCACTATACCGCTTACAACATATTTTCGATCTCGACACAAGATAAAATACTATCGAAAATCTCATCATATTACCATCTGAAAACCAGTCGAACGATGAGCAGCTAAATCTCGGGTTTTTGGATACATGAATAGAAAGTTGCAAAGCTGCGAAATTTGATAACTTTAATGCTGCAATAGTTTTTATTTTATGCGTGTATAAATACCCAGGAAATATTATACTTTAGATAAACAGAAAAAGATGCTAGTAACCACAGTAGAATGAATTGTGACGGTGGAAACAAATCTCCCACAGAGGATGAGCGCCGCGCTTTGGCGGCTGCGTTCAGACGAGGACGAGTTGGTGCTGCTGGCAGCGCAGGCGGAGAAGACCCGGCCACCACCTGCTGCTGTTGACGTAGACTGCGGCAAAGTCATCGGGAAGGTAAGCTAGCAGTGTGGCTGTCACTAAGGGTGGATGCGACATACTACCAGCAGAATAGGGGGCGACGAAATTCCAGTCCTTGCTCAGATATTACGCATTAATGAATCACAAAGGACACCGCCGCACCCTCGCTCACCCCTACCCACCACCGCCATCATCCTGCCCCATTTCAAGCTCATCCATTGCTGCCCAGTGACATTGTTCATCATCAAAATTGAGGCGTTCTTCTAAATTACCGAAATACGAAGAATTATTACTCATGACTTTCACGGAACTGTTCAGTACACGGATCTTACATTTCTTAACGTTGTGCTACTGCTGTATATCGGAAGCTAGTGCACAAGTTAGCATACTCCTTGGGAGAAGCTTACTTCTTACTGCTTTTCTTTCCTGCACAACCTTGAAAACCGACAATTTCTTGAGACTACATGCCCACCCACCAGATACTACTCACTTTTAATGAGACATACTGTAGTCATAGCTCCACTAATTTAGCTGAAATACGTGTCTAAATCTCCCAGAGTATAATCACGTAGGAAATGTGATTTTATAATGTTATTTGATACTGAAGTTTTCACATTCCTCTCACGACTCATTTCATAGTACTAGCAGACATCAAATGGTATCCTTAACGTACAGACTACCTTCATGCAAGATACGATTTTTCAGACCACTACATAGTTGCACAAAACTAATCAGGCTCAGAGATCTTGTCATCGTTCATGAATATGTTTCATGCCTCTTTCGTTTCTCCTGTCACACAGAAAACAGAAAAACCACTTGTATGTACACTTTTCGCTTCAAAATCACCTTACAGAATCCTTGATACTATTGTTAAGTGGTTAAGTTATAAGTATTACCGCAAAGAATTGTTCTTCTGTGCAGGTGAATGACGCTTGGATAATTGTGACGACCGCCGAGATCCATGAGCCTCTAGTGACGGTGAATGAGGAGGACATCCCGCCGATACCTCGCCGCTGCAGAGGGTGTCTGAGGTGCTGGGCAATAAGAGTTGGGGGAAGACCGTTGTGAGCCCACATGGTGGCCGGGCTCACCGCTTCACTACCCACTAAACGTATTTCAAGGACGGCTGAAGACGAGGAACTCCAGCTGATGCCTCGTCACTCTGGATAGTGTGGGAAGTGCTGTGTGGAGAAAGTTGGGGCAAAGACTGTTGTGCTTTTACACCTTGAGTGGGGACATTGGGCAATCAACCAATAACCATATTCATGAGACAAGAAGGAGATTAGATGACGAAGAACTCCCTGCGATGCCACGTCTCCAGAGAGGGTGTCACAGGTGATGTGTGAAGAAAATTGTGTGTTTGCATGGCGTCTGAAGAGACTGGCTAGTCAACAAATAAACGTATTCATGAGGCAAGAAAACCGCAGATGACGTGGAAGTCCCACCGATGCCACATCACTATAGATGGCTTCGAATGTGCTGCGTGGAGAAGATTGCGGCGAAAACTATTGTGGACTTGCATGGTGGGTGAAGACACTGTCTCACCAGCCAATAAATATATTCAAGAGACATCCCATCAGATAACGAGTGAGTCCTGCCGATGCCACATCGCCAAAGTTGGCATCGGAGGTCCTGGGTGAAGAAAGTCAGAATGAAAATTGATGTGCTGGTCCATTATGGTTGGAGACACAAGCTCACCAGCCAATAAACATATGCATGAGACATGAAGCCCATCAGATAACGAGTGAGTCCCGCCGATGCCACATCTCCAAAGGTGACATCGGAGGTCCTGGGTGAAGAAAATTGGAGTGAAGACTTGTGCAGTTGCATGATGGGTGGGGACACTCCCTCACCAAGAGGCAAGAAATACAACAGATGACGCGGAAATCCTGCCGATGGGACGTCGCCAGATAGATGTCCAATCCATGTGTATTAAACATGTCTAAATTGTATAAATATTTGAACTGTATAATTCATTAAATTTGTGAATGATACATCTCTGAACTACTGATTTTATATGTTCTTGTGTTAACGAGGCTTTATTCTTACTCTGCTCTCCTTTAAGAGATACTAAAATAACTATTACAGCTTTCACGAAGGTTGCAAGTCTCTCCCTTTATAAATGTTACTGCACACAGAAGAATATTTAGCAGTGTTACCTCTTTAGATGTGGATCTCACACAACACTATTATACGTGAACTGCCGCAGTTTTCAGTACATAGGCTGGCCTTAATCAACAGAAATTCGCAAGTAATGTCGAGGTAATTTATTTCACAACCACTAATCAAAGCACACAAATTATCTTTTATATTAGTGTTAACAACTTCTTCCCATCGGTGCTCTGTGCAACAATATATTTACATAAATTTCTCTAATTCTAAATTATCAGAAAATCAAATAGCTGTCTAACATAAAGAGAAATCAATGGCGAAATGATGTTTTTCGCTCAGATACCCGATCCAGAAGAGAAGCGAAGACGTGGGACAATTCTCTGATCATCGAGAAAAACATTCGCGGAACGCTAAGCTAAAAACTCTCCACCTCTTCGATGAACTTCAATGATATGTTTCTGGACGTAACTAAAATTTACATTCCAGAATAATAAATAATGATTATGTTCTGATTTTACAATACACCTTAGGCCTTCATATGTCAGTTGCTAATGATGTGGAATATCATCTTTAACACAAGATATATAGTGCCCCATACATTGTTAATCACCCATGATTAATCATTTTTAAATTTAGTTTCTGGTTTTAAGATTATTGTATGAAATTACAAAAGTTATTTAATCAAACTTGTCCTGAATTAATAGTGTCTGTTTATATTTATTTGTGATTCAGGCAAAATCTAAGACACTACACAGAGTAACTAGCAATGTCCCAAGTGTTGTACTCTGTGGTGAACCTATCTGAACACCTAGATGATAAAAATACTCATGCAGTTCGTTACTTAACACTACAAATTTTGAGATAGTCGAAAATAATCCTACAGGCAAAATAATAGCACTGTAGTAAGTGATGAAATTTAGTGTAGCTAACTCAATTACTAAATCCACAAAAGGTATAAGCATAGACCCAACAGATAAAAACATTTACACAGTATGGAAAATGTTTCAAATAATATGAAACAATCATAAATATGTAGATACGCATAGCTAACCTACAAATATATTGGTTTGTTCCAGTAAAATACACAGCTCTTGTCACTGAAACTAGAAAGCTTGTTCTGAAGTCGCATGCAATATATCAGGAACACAAGTAAATAATCGTTTGTAATATTTATTATCGACATTTTGGAGATTCTAAAATTTTTGAAATTGTAGCGATCTATGTGTTGGAATGATAAGATGTTGAACTATAATAAAAGCTATAATATTTTCAACTAATTTAAATATTGAAAAGACCTGGAGTGTGTAACAGCTTTTCTTTTACAGTACATCACGTCCACAATGAAAGATACGTAATATTAATTTCTATCAGAATGAACATAATGAGAACAGTTTCAACCAAAGGCAGTTATTAAACCCACAGTCTAAACTAAATGATGATGCATCAACTTTAAACAACTTCCCTACTGCCGGCGGCCTACGGTCTGCAGTGCCTTCAGGATAGAGTCCCCTGTTAACAGTACCCGCTGTGGCAACCGCACCCTCGTGAACCGAGCGTGGGCAGGCTCACATCGAGTAACATCCGGTTGGCACCAGCATAGGTCCAGCCACTGTTACATCATAGGACGTTATAGCAGAATCGTAAAACAGAATGGCATAAAGAAGTTTGGGACAAATTCCCTCAGCCTTTTAGATATTCCGCTCAGGTTGACTGCTCACCAAGGATGTAACGATAAGATTCACTGATGATATTGCTATCCTCAGTGAACGGAATAAACAGACTAACGAGTACACAATATGGACTGAGAGTAAGCGAAAGGATGACGAAAATAATGAAAGGTAGCAAAACTCAGAACAGTGAGAAACGCTAAATCTATTGGGGATCACAAAGTAGACGAATTAAGAAATTCTGCGGAGAAAGGTGGACGTGAAAAGCAGACGAGAGCATTCGTCTCCATTACAAGTCTACTACTATCAAATGTACCCGTTAATGTGAGGAAGAAATTTCTGAGTATGTACGTTTGGCGCAAAGCATTGTATTGTAGTGAAACACGGGACCAGAAGAAAACCGAAACATTTGAGATGTGGTGAAACAGAATGGTGTCCAAAATAAGGCTATCTGAAAACTTAAGTCATGAGGAGGATCTCCTTAGAATCGGCGATGAAAGGAATATATGAAAAATTCTGACAGGATGATAGGACATCTATTAATACATAATGGAATATATTTTATAGTACAAGAAGGATCCGTAGAGGGTAGAAGCTGTAGAGGAAAACAGAGATCGGAATGAATCCAGTAAATAACTGAGAATGTCTGAGATGGTTAGGTTGGCATAGGAGAGGAATCCGTAGGGGTCCGCCGGTTGATTCAAACCAGTCACAAAACAGGAAGGTGACAGGCGAATCTCTTGCACTCGTAGTCAACAGGGGTGAAGAATGGACGCTGTCTGCCACGTCATAAACAAATCAACAACTCGTGATACAGCAGCGTAGTGATTCATCTCCGAGGATCACTTTTAAGATATAAATTCTTATTAAAAAGAATAATTGCGAAAAAACGAACACTGTCTGTGATCGTTAAGGTGTCCTCTACTGATCGAGCTTCTGTCGTGAATTGAGGCTGCAAATGATGATTGGTATTGTTAGCCAAAGGGGATTCTGCGAAGGGTAATGCACAAGAAACGAAGCGGGATGTTGTGTGAGGTAATAACACTTTTTCATGAGAATTAAGACCACAGTACATTCCGCGTCATTCAGAATCAGCTGCCTTGGTTTGGATGGGAGGTGTCGAACCACAAACGTTTCAGCTCTGGCCTTGCCCCAAATGACTCTGTACTGTTTTACCTCCTTACTTCCTTTAAAAATTGCCATTGCGAGGTTTATATAGAGATAGCACTGACTGCAGATGTTGGTAGTAGATCCCTGTGACATGGCATACAATTTTCGTGTCGGTTTTTTATGGTTGTTGGAACTGCTGGAAAACACTTGTACATCGTTAGTTATGTAGCAAATTGTCCATTACTCAGCACAGTCTCATCGCCGATTTTTAAAATTTGTTTCGGAGTACACCAAGCTTGTAATGATTAATACTTCTGATAATATAATTCCAAAATTTCTCGCGTTTGAAAACTTGAATTGACATAATCGATCATGATTAAAAATGTAGCAAGGTATATATATTACCTCATTTCTTTTATTCCACTTAGGCAGGAGTGTTAGATAGATATAGACTTCTAGATGACTGTTGAGGTTGTATTTGATGCCATCTGCATTCGAAATTTGTCGGAGCGGACGAGGGACTTCAGGGTGAAAGGCGGCAGAGGTCGCTCAAGAGCATGGCCTGAATCGAGCGCCCGAGGAGAACCTGAGAAGAGCAGTGACGTCCTAAAAGTAACTACCTCTGCAAAGCGATACCCTCCTTCCACAGACGTAACATTGAAGACGCCACAAGCTAAATGATGAGAATGCATTAGGAATATCTACATGTCATAATGCCGCCTCTCGGGATTATATATTTAGCAAGAAAGCACCCAAAGTACATCGTATTAGGATCAACCGAACTATCGAATCAATAAATAAACCAACGTACATACATAATGCAAATGTCATATGAGGTACAAGAAAAACAGATGTAGCAGAAGTGTAAATATGCCTTGCTCATGAAATGTTTGGACATACTGTTGAGATGAGCACTATATCATCCACAATCGAAAATAAATAAGTTACCACATTTTCGTATCCATTTAAAAGTCAAAACCATAAATATTAACAGGGCCCCTGCAATCAATTTCGAACTAACTTCCTCTACACCACATTTCCCTCAAAAAGTACTTCCTAATACCATCACCTGCATCTGAAAGGAAATAATAAAATTATTACACACCGTCATGTTTAACCAAGTGTCAAACAGTTCATTGCTTCTGTTCTTAATGCCTTTGTATGTATGGGGTGATACAGCTCCACCTACCAATTAGCTTTATGGGACCAGCAATACATTTGTATTAGCAACGGCTTCCATACAGGCAACATCCAGGTAATCCATATAATATTCACCTCTGTGCTTTGGGGCACTGTTTAAAAACGGAATGGTACATTAAAAAATAAAAGTATGAATTTGTCATTAGTTACACGGTGTTTCTGAACAAAGGTACGCCTTACTTCTGCCGAATTTGGTTTGGTTTGGTTCTTTGTGGAAGGAGACCAGACAGCGTAGTCATCGGTCTCATCGAATTAGGAAAGGATGGGGAAGGAAGTCGGCCGTGCCCTTTCAGAGGAACCATCCCGAGATTTGCCTGGAGTGATTTATGGAAATCACGGAAAACCTAAATCAGGATGGCCGGACGCGGGATTCAACAGTCATCCTCCAGAATGCGAGTCCAGTGTCTAACCATCTGCGGTATTTAATCAAGTGTGTAGTCAGCAGCGTCATACAGATTATGGATGTCCTTGTTCGTTTATTTCATTAGTAGTACTTGCTCTATCGTAATTGGTTGAGAAAAACTGTCTTATAAAGTGTGCATCACCGTCAGAAACAACGAAATTAACAGTAGATGTGAAACTGGGAAGTGTGGAAATAAATACATTCGAGCACGCAAACTCTTAACCATTCACGAACGACTGAGTGCAGCAAATGGAATTAACTTACAGAGGCTGCTATGAACTGCACTTCTAATTACACAAAAAACTACGTGGATATGTATGGCAGAAGTAAGGTATATCTTGGTCCAAAAGTACCATGTAACTCACGACAAATACTCAAATTTTTTACAGTATGATTTCGTTTGCTAATAGTTGCCCAAAGGTCTCAGAGGGAACTTATATCGAATGCGTGGCTGTCGCCTGTCTGGATACCGTTCGTGATACAGTCGTTGTGGAACTTGTATAAAACGAATCGGTAATAGGAATTGAATCACACAGTCTAAAAGCAGTGTTAAACTCTTTTTGCTCCTCTTAACGTTTTGTAAGTGACTGTTCGACCTCACGTTCCTTATCTTGAATGTACTCACTGGCACGATATTCTCTTGATGCATCGCTATCCTGTAAATATTTGCCATCAAACTCTCTCTTTGTGGCTGCTTTTAAAACTCAATTGATTTTTGCTTTACTTTACCAGTGAAATCCATTAACTTGTTCCTGTGTATTACGTAACGTGTAAACGGTAATTACAAAGTGAATCCAAGCTCATTTTTACGTTTTTAAACTATTCTAGACTTTTCAAACTGTTGGTCTCTGTAATGATACACCGTTTGGAGCGCTGTACCATCGATTTGTTCCCACCACGCGACACATGGAATGTAAGTAGCTGTAGGTTTGTTATAAAGTTTAGATATGGTAAAATGAATTTTATATTTTGTTGTTACAACTGTATTACTGGAAGAAATGTTTGTGTTTATTTCTGTTTCATGTTACTAGCGGGGGTGTGGCAGTGGCGGAAAGAAGGGCCTTCCCGTCGCCATACAGTCACAGTTACCGGCCGTCGGAAACGTGACAACGACGGTCGAGTTCCAAAGAAGACATCTAGAAGCGACTCGCTCAACCTTGACGTAATAATGGAAAGAAAGAAGGATGGAACAAAATGAAAAATATTTTGTATGGATCTGATACTGTAAAGATCGAGAGGGGTCATGTTCAACTGGAGTCATGAGTTGGTGCAAACTTACTCATCCACGTTGTTAATGCTTGATAAGTGGCTATCTATAATTGTATGATTTCACTGCGGTAAAGTGGATAAAAAGTGAAGTTATTAGTTTTGATGTATTCAGTCGTAAAGTTTATATGAAGATGATTGTTACGAATTGAGTCTAAGTTGAATATATTTAGGACTAAGTAAAGTTGATTTTTTTAAACTTGAAGTGAGCTTAATGAAACGGGAGATCATATTATACGGGATAATGCTATGATGTTATCTTTGGAATATTGAATGCACGGATGTGATATTTTATATATGCTTCACGGCGATGTGGATGCTGAGATTTTCTTTAGCAGGAATACTAAAGATATATCTACCTTCATAACATTGCAGTAACGAAGTTTTATCAAATTACGGCCGAAATAAGTGTTCAATTGACAGTTATATATCAACAGACTAAGATTATTTTTGTACTTGAAGCGCAGCTGCGGGGGACCACTATACTTACTTCGCCGGATATTATAAGTTGCGTTAAGTACAATTTCAAAGTGGAAAGTCATACTAATTATGGAAAAGTGTTAATTGGAACTAATCCAAAATCTAATGATTCATTAAAAGTGAAACTTCATGTGTCTGTGTGTTTTCTTTTTTCGTGGCAAATCATAAACTGTTCCAACATCAAATGTTATTAGGAACAAAGATCGGTTGCTGTGGCAACTTGACAGAAAGTGAATATCTTCGGGGTGCTATGTCGGCAAAATAATGAACCAAACCGTGTTAAGAAAATGTTTGTAATCATCAATACTATTAAAGTTACTACTACCAATACGCTCATGCCGTCGACGATCGACCGTTCAAACTAAACAGGCTTATTGATTATATCTTCGGAATTATACACTATATGGCAGCTACAGTATGTGCTTTGCTTTATTGCAGTAGCATATCGTAACTGAAAGGCAGCACCTTTTTGTCACCAGTCCACAACACCAGAGCTCATACGAATAATAAGTCTTTGCACTTAACCACAACAATAACAAACATTTTATCTCAAAATTTGGCAACATTACGATACCCTGGAACATTCTCTAAAATATTTCCATACTTCATGTAGGAAAAAAAAAAACGATGCTGCTTATGCCCACAATGATTTTACGAAAGGACATCAAAATAGACCGACAAACTGCTCCTTCTCGTAAATAACTTTAGAAGAGTACACAAATATCAAACAGCTGCCTGAAAATAACTTGACAAGAGCAATAAAATGAAAAAAAGAAGACTGACTTAGTGTAAATAGCTACAACGCAGTAGTGTCATCATTAACCACAGCTTAGACAAATCTTGAAAATGCAATACAACTACATGGAATTAAATCAATGTACCACCAACAAGAAAAGCGGGATACAATAACTATCGCCAGTACACTAACTTTGTATACGGTTTCCCCGTATTTTCAAAATCACAATCAGAATGGCGCAATACATCACACCACAATCCCCCATGCAAATACGTTTAAAAACAGTTTTAGCACAATCAAGTTCCTCACGGCTTCTCTGTACTTCTTTAGACACCAACCGAACGAAGCCGTTTTCTTCTATCTCGGAACATTCCGTATCACAGTAATCTAGTCTGTCAAACTCTGACAACTGTCAGTACTTGACCGTAACAAATACGGTACACAGAAGCACCAAACACTTTACGCTCTGCTCTGCAACGCTGTAAGCTAACTCTCTACCGTCCTTCCTCTTGGTCTATGAGCTACCGTTTTCTTCTGGACGTCGCTACGAGCCTTATGACCTGGTCATCTCACCAAACAGTTTTTTGGTTTTACACCATGTCCTAATGCCCATTATTTCCTCGCAAATTTGGATTTTGTTAACTTTTCAACGTTACACTCTGTCTTCGAAATCATATTCATATTCAACCTTTCCCATACACAACTTCTGTTTTGTTCAGCGCCTTCTAAGTGTCCCTTTCAATGCTAATACGAATTTGAACTTCATAACCCAGTAACACAATCACAATAATTTTCAACAGAAACCAAAATAATACCAATTTTAACATTATAATGTGCAACAACATTGTTGTCGACAAAGATATAACTCTAAACCCACAAAACGTCATATCACAATCAAATCTCTCGTTACTGTGTCTGTCATCATAAGTGTGAGTTCAATTTTAATAATATCCAACTTACTATCCAAAGGAAGTAAGTGTTACATCAATCGTTACGTTTATTCAGCATACAATACACAATAAAGCAATGTTATCATACACATACGAATTTCACAAGCAACATTCTCCTCAAGTATCTGTCCATATCTACATCACGAAGTAGAAGTACTTGGAAATGTAAAGTAGTAGTCATCAAAAATACAGTATGGGGGAAAATCCTCATTTAACCTTAAACCTTCCAACTCTGTGTCGTCCCATCACGTTACCAGTCCTTCACCAGAGTACCATCTTTTTGTGAACAGTGTTTCTTACCACGTTTGCTAGTAGTTACGTCACCTTATTTCTGCTTCAGTGGCTTGTCTAATGATCAGCAAGTGCTAAACGTAATAGGAATGTAGCAAGCTTTATCCTAAATTGACCATTTGCTAGGAATACACATGGTATACATCCAGCGGTATTGTGTCGTAATGCTAATAAGAGTGCGATGTTTTTCTAACACATAGAAGAAAAGAATTAAGCACCGAAGGAACCTTCAGTGACTGCCTCCCGATTGCACATTACCCAATAGTAAAACCAGAAAGAATAATTATTTAAAGAAAACTAAACACTTGATTTTCCACGTTTTTATGTCTCACAAAAAAGAGTAAATTGTTTCTCCTAGTCCCATGCCTGATTATGATTCTATAATACCTATGAAAATACATATGAGATTTATATCGAAAAACGTGAAACACATAAACATACAATCCTATTGCTGTTAACATGCACTTCAGGTGTTTCGTTATAAATCTTACAAGAATTTTTTTAGCTATTTCAAATTCAAAACAACAGCCTTTCACAACTGTGTGTATTGGAGAATGAATCTGTATTCGACTACGAGAAATAAATTTGTACTTTTTAGGTCAATTTGAAAATTTGGCGAACCAGAACAGTATTTTTATTCAAATAACTATTTACTACTTTTTATTGTGCGGTGAAATTGATTATATTATAAGAGAGACGTGTTAAATTTCAGGTTTATGTCAGTTTATTTTCGCGTGATAATAGCTGAAATAAAATAGTGCACTTCCTACCTGTTAATAATAATATCAATCTGTTTCACTTTTATCGAGTCTCTACTCTCATGCTTATGTCCATATGTTGCACTCATCTTCTCCCTCGCCCAGTCTCTGTCCAATTCCGTGTCGCCATCTGTCTGTCCATTTCCTCCCTCCTCTCCCTCTATCTGCCTCCTCCCACCCTCTTTTTTTTAACAATCTCCCACTTTCCTTTCCCCTGTCCGTCTTCTCCTTCTTATCCTTTCCATCCCATACTCCCCCCTATAGCCATCTCCCCCTCCCCCCCTCTCTATCACCTCCTTCCCCTCCCTCTGTCCATCTCCTCACCTGTCTCTCTCCTCATTCTCCCTCTCTCTATCTACTCCTTCCGCCCTATCTCTCCATCTCCACTCACTATTTGTCCATTACCTTCTCCCCCCTCTCTTAGCTCAGCTGTACTTGTCAGTAAATATAACCCCTGAAATACATTACGAAGCTACCTGCACATCTTGCCAGTCATACTGCGCTGTTTAGATGTCAGGCACTACCAAAGTTACTACAAAAAAAAATCATCATAAAGTGTGTCATAATGAAAATACTATATCTACAGATATGACTTGCTCCTAAATGAAAATCACAAGTGTCAGTAACATATCCAATACATAATGCTTGTGTTTTAGATACTTGAAAATGGCCAATATTGTACAATCGTACACAGAATAAGGAGAATTGCAGCTGGAGGCATCATGAAACCTTTCATATCTTACCAATTTTTTTTAGCTCCACTCCGACTGCTACCGAACAGATCAAAAACAAAGCGTGTTACTATTGCATCGTGACCCAGTTCCGATATTTTAAAATTTCCAGTCTCCAGACTATCAGAAATTAAGTTTAAAATCGTTAACCAGATTTCTACCAAACAGACTGAAAGACAAGGCAGGCACATAAAAACGTGAAAAGAAGGGAATTTGATACACCTGAACGACTCAAACCAGCAGTTCACTGGAACAGGCTTAAAACCCTCTTTTATGTACGAACAGGAGATAACCATAAGTAACTCTTATTTCACGGACCATTTCTGATGTTAGCATCAACAGCTCATACATATACAAATTTTACCATACTACCGCTGCAAATATACGGAATACAGAGTGATTTACATGGACAACCGGTCTAGGAGAAGAGAAAGGACACATAGTAGCAGATCCCTGTGGTCTGTGTCGTCGGCCATATTATAGTTTGGCTAAAAGTTGCAATCAGTTTGCATGTGATTCAGGATTAAGTACTTATTTCTGGACAAACCTAATATCACAACAGTGAGTGTAGAGGACTTTTCAGATACGATTCAAATAGTTTATTAGAAGGCACCCATATAACCATCCGTAATAGTTCCATTCTTCTCCAAGCTATGAAATTTACACTCTCTCTTATAGTTGATTTCTTGAAAATGCCCGTGTTTAGTGACAAAACAGAATAGTACAGATAGAGAAAAACTACACTCCTGGAAATGGAAAAAAGAACACATTGACACCGGTGTGTCAGACCCACCATACTTGCTCCGGACACTGCGAGAGGGCTGTACAAGCAATGATCACATGCACGGCACAGCGGACACACCAGGAACCGCGGTGTTGGCCGTCGAATGGCGCTAGCTGCGCAGCATTTGTGCACCGCCGCCGTCAGTGTCAGCCAGTTTGCCGTGGCATACGGAGCTCCATCGCAGTCTTTAACACTGGTAGCATGCCGCGACAGCGTGGACGTGAACCGTATGTGCAGTTGACGGACTTTGAGCGAGGGCGTATAGTGGGCATGCGGGAGGCCGGGTGGACGTACCGCCGAATTGCTCAACACGTGGGGCGTGAGGTCTCCACAGTACATCGATGTTGTCGCCAGTGGTCGGCGGAAGGTGCACGTGCCCGTCGACCTGGGACCGGACCGCAGCGACGCACGGATGCACGCCAAGACCGTAGGATCCTACGCAGTGCCGTAGGGGACCGCACCGCCACTTCCCAGCAAATTAGGGACACTGTAGCTCCTGGGGTATCGGCGAGGACCATTCGCAACCGTCTCCATGAAGCTGGGCTACGGTCCCGCACACCGTTAGGCCGTCTTCCGCTCACGCCCCAACATCGTGCAGCCCGCCTCCAGTGGTGTCGCGACAGGCGTGAATGGAGGGACGAATGGAGACGTGTCGTCTTCAGCGATGAGAGTCGCTTCTGCCTTGGTGCCAATGATGGTCGTATGCGTGTTTGGCGCCGTGCAGGTGAGCGCCACAATCAGGACTGCATACGACCGAGGCACACAGGGCCAACACCCGGCATCATGGTGTGGAGAGCGATCTCCTACACTGGCCGTACACCATTGGTGATCGTCGAGGGGACACTGAATAGTGCACGGTACATCCAAACCGTCATCGAACCCATCGTTCTACCATACCTAGACCGGCAAGGGAACTTGCTGTTCCAACAGGACAATGCACGTCCGCTTGTATCCCGTGCCACCCAACGTGCTCTAGAAGGTGTAAGTCAACTACCCTGGCCAGCAAGATCTCCGGATCTGTCCCCCATTGAGCATGTTTGGGACTGGATGAAGCGTCGTCTCACGCGGTCTGCACGTCCAGCACGAACGCTGGTCCAACTGAGGCGCCAGGTGGAAATGGAATGGCAAGCCGTTCCACAGGACTACATCCAGCATCTCTACGATCGTCTCCATGGGAGAATAGCAGCCTGCATTGCTGCGAAAGGTGGATATACACCGTACTAGTGCCGACATTGTGCATGCTCTGTTGCCTGTGTCTATGTGCCTGTGGTTCTGTCAGTGTGATCATGTGATGTATCTGACCCCAGGAATGTGTCAATAAAGTTTCCCCTTCCTGGGACAATGAATTCACGGTGTTCTTATTTCAATTTCCAGGAGTGTATTTATTAGAAAAAAGGCCGACAAACATTTAACCGTCGGTCAACATAGCTCCCCCAATTTGTAGGCAACTGTCGCAGCGTGACACAACTTCTTACATGCCTTTTATACACAACATTCACCGTTTATCGGCACCCATGTAGTAACGTACTTTGCGAATATCATCTATGTTGAATTTTTTACCATGAAGCAATGTATCGAACCGAGAAAAGAAACGAAAGTCATTGACAGCGAACTCAGGATTGTACGGAGAATGGTCAAACTTGCATCAGCCGAAGCTCTGTAAGAGTTACCGTGTTGTGTTAGCAGTGTGAAGTTGGGCATTGTCATGGTCAGAATATTATCGTTTGTGAGCCTTCCGTGACGCTTATTCTATACGGCGAGACGCAGTTTCTTAAGCTCTCACAGTAAATATTGGCATTGATTGTTCCACTTTACAGTAAAAAATACGCTAGTAGAATGTCGCGTCTGCAGCAAAAGATTACGCACATGACTTTTCGAGGTGTCAAGATTTGCATTAGGTTTTACTGGTAATACAGTGTGCTTATATTCCACTGCCTATAGTTATGATTGAGGGATTTTATGTGTGTCACCATCTTCCATAGAAAAATATCACCAACCTTGTAGTAGCGTATCTGAAAGTCAACTGCATTGCCCAGGCGTTGTTTCTTGCGTTGCTCTGTAAGAGCTATTGGCACTTAAAGTGCACACAGTTTTTCATTATCCACTCATGGGCGACCATTTTGTTCGTCATAGTGCAAGAAATCACGTCTTTGATCTTCGCAAGGATTTGGTCTGACTTCATCTGCTAGCTGATACGCCACCTGTAAGAATAAGAAGAACGGGCCAGGGCACATGAGGCAATCTGATCCTTAGTCCTAGGTATTGGTACCGGCACGACACCGCACACATCGCTAGCGTCACACGTGGAGAGTTCGGTAATTTCATAATTTTGAGATAACTGGACTGCTAGGATATAAGGCCGTATGTAAAACAATGGCGAGGAATGCAATAGCAACAAAATACTGAGTAGAAGAAGCAATGTAAGTACATTTACGGATTGTAGAGGGAGACGTAGAGGGTTAGCGTTATAGTATAAGATATTGATTTCAGTTTATTCGAGAAATGACCGAGGTCGCTGGGTATATGTGGCACCCTGAAAAGATAAGACTGGCACGCAGGATAAAATCGTACCGCAGCGCATGAAATCTACATCTACATCTACATCTACATGATTACTCCGCAATACACATTTAAGTGCTTCGCAGAGGGTTCATCGAACCACAATCATACTATCTCCCTAAACCTTTCTGTTCGAGCTCTGATTTCTCTTATTTTATTTTGATGAGCATTCCTACCTATGTAGGTTGGGCTCAACAAAATATTTTTGCATTCGGAAGAGAAAGTCAGTGACTGAAATTTCGTAAATAGATCTCGCCGCGACGAAAAACGTCTCTGCTTTAATGACTTCCATCCCAACTCGCGTATCATATCTGCCACACTCTTTCCCCTATTACGTGATAATACAAAACGAGCTGCCCTTTTTTGCACCCTTTCGATGTCCTCCGTCAATCCCACCTGGTAAGGATCGCACACCGCGCAGCAATACTCTAACAGAGGATGAACGACTGTAGTGTAAGCTTTCTCTTTAGTGGACTTGTTGCATCTTCTAAGTGTCTTGCCAATGAAACGCAACCTTTGGCTCGCCTTCAATTGCTTCAATTGGCTCTGAGCACTATGCGACTTAACTTCTGGGGTCATCAGTCGCCTAGAACTTAGAACTAATTAAACTTAACTAACCTAAGGACATCACACACATCCATGCCAGAGGCAGGATTCGAACCTGCGACCGTAGCGGTGGCTCGGCTCCAGACTGTAGCGCCTAGAACCGCACGGCCACTCCGGCCGGCGGCTCGCCTTCCCCACAATATTATCTATGTGGTCTTTCCAACTGAAGTTGTTCGTAATTTTTACACCCAGGTACTTAGCTGAATTGACAGCCTTGATAATTGTACTATTTATTGAGTAATCGAATTCCAACGGATTTCTTTTGGAACTCATGTGGATCACCTCACACTTTTCGTTATTTAGCGTCAACTGCCACCTGCCACACCATACAGCAATCTTTTTTAAATCGCTTTGCAACTGACACTGGTCTTCGGATGACCTTACTAGACGGCAAATTACAGCATCATCTGCGAACAACCTAAGAGAACTGCTCAGATTGTCACCCAGGACATTTATATAGATCAGGAACAGCAGATGTCCCAGGACGCTTCCCTGGGAAACACCTGATATCACTTCAGTTTTACTCGATGATTTGCCGTCTATTACTACGGACTGCGACCTTCCTGACAGGAAACCACGACTCCAGTCGCACAACTGAGACGATACCATATAGGCCCACAGCTTGATTAGAAGTCGCTTGTGAGGAACGGTGTCAAAAGCTTTCCGGAAATCTAGAAATGCGGAATCAACTTGAGATCCGCTGTCGATAGCGGCCATTACTTCGTGCGAATAAAGAGCTAGCTGTGTTGCACAATAACGATGTTTTCTGAAGCATTGGTGATTACGTATCAATAGATTACGTATCAATAGATTCATCACGGGAGTGATGAATTGAGCTAAAAGTGTAACTGATCCGGATATATTCGTCCAATACATTTTTTTACAAATAAGTAGACTATTTTTTGCAATTATTACATTATAGTGTGAATATGCTGTTTTTCAAATTTGAACAGTAATACCCTCAAATACTGATTACGATTATTATGTTTTGAAACACAGATTGAGTACTATAATTACGATTTATAACAGAGGAATGTTTTGTTTAAAATATTACGCTACTGCCAGTGCAGCATCGGGCGTAAAACACGAACTTTTTAGTGATATCCTTAGCCGCCCCCTTCTGCAGCGATTCGAAGCATCGTGCATTTCCGATTTTCCCTGATAACAGTTGCAGATAAAACAACAGATGAACATAGAACAACAAATCTCAGAATTCTTAATAAATATTTTAAGAAATTGTAATACATTATATCAAAAGCATGTTAAACAATATTGGCTCTAATCTTATTGTGAGGCGTTAAAATATCTTTTTTCACGAAGAACAAAATCGACGTACAGAACAGAGAGGAATTTCAACTTTACAGGTATGTATAGAAGCAAAAAAAGAAAAAGGGATTTTAAATAATTGGATTTGGTAACTGACTTCAGATAGGTAAGGGGCCAGTATGATTCTACGTCTAAGAAAATAAAAAAAGCAGTGGAAATAATAAATACGAAGCATTGATAACTAGATTACGGAACATGTGTAAATGCAACAAGAAGTGAGGAGGTATGCAATAGCTAATAACATCGATGAAGTTAGTTTCCTTTTGGATGTTGTATACTTGCATTACAGCAGACAGGAGTTTCTTCTTTGCATGTGAGGTCTAACAGTATAATACCTCTTCGCAACTGCAGAGTAAAGTATAAAATATACGTAAACAAATCATGTACTGAAAATTATACGATGCTCCGTTGGGCGCGATTCTATCGCACGTTGTATATTCTTACATTCCTCCATCATAAACCATCTCAATCAGCTAGTTATACGGGATGCTAAAGCTCCAAGAAACACGAATCACCTATAAGATATAATACATAGTTAATACATAGCGACTAATACTTGGCTGTGTTGATATTTATTCTCCTGTTTACCAACACATAGAAATACCTGTATATACTTTGTGTCTTAATTTAACGCCTAATACTAGTATAAACAATTTTACAGGTGAGAAAATTTCATAAAAGCCATACTAGCTTCAACGTAAATGTCAAATCACTCACGGGGAATGCGTTTTCACGTAGAGGATCCAACATACCGCTACAGGGTTTCCTCTTTGATACTGACCAGCGCCATTTTACTGCTAATCGCATGCTTTGACAAGCGAAACCGTCCAAATAGTTAACAGACATCGTTCGTCTGATGAAGTGAAGTGGCATTAAATTGCAAAGCTAAAGGCATAGCAAATTCGGTCACAATCCTTTAGTTTGGTCAGCACTTTCCAATTAGCACGCTGTGTAACTGTCAAGGGTCGCACACCCAAACGCTTGTAACGGCAGCTACCGTAGGCCGACAAATTGGTTTCAGTGATACAAGAAATAGGTATTCAGATCAAAGCCAGAGCGTACGCTCGACATGGCTGTTACATAAGTCAGTTTCAACTAATTTGCTGGGAACAAAATAAATAAGCTGCAACTCTGGGTGAGAGAGTTTGGAGTAAGTTGGAGTGAATGCAAAATGATCCGAGAGCGGAGGCAGTTATCATTCCATACGGTGAGGCTCGTTTTTTTTAAATAAAGATCTTACTGGACGCTTCTTTCTATGTGTAGGATGACTATACCGTATCTCTCCAGCTATTGTTACCAACACCTTTTCTACAGGTATGATAAGCATTTAGGGATGAGTACAGAAGTCATCCTTAACTGGCTTTTAGTGATGAGTACTTGTTTCATTTTACACTTTCAATACTCACAAATACTGCTATCTCCACATTCTTTCTTTTATTTAGAAACATAATGGCAGAATAATTCCTCGCATTTCGTATTAAAGAAACCATAATGAACTTCGAGCTGCTCATTTAAATCTTTTTCTCTAATTGTTGCGAAATCACTACTGCATGCAATTTGTAATTGTAATTCAGGGAAATTCAGTTTCTTCCTTGAATTACATCATCGTATACCTTCTGTAGTGGCACCAGTATGCTACTTACGAGGGTCTTTATAGTTTTCACTACAAATCCATTATTAGAAGTCAGACCTGTTATCGAATAGAACGTATTCTATGAAAGACATTGTTAATGCTTTACGTTGTGGTATAGTGTGTGTGGATTAGGAGTTGTTTGCTTGAGCTACTGTTCTTTGTATAACAGTCAAGATCGTTATCAATGAGGTTCTCTTGAAATGTGTACAAGTTTTGACAACCCGTGGGTCTGGCTGTACGTTTTTGGTGAAGATGATGTCTTGGCTACAGGAATGTTCAGAATCAATTCTATTTTTTCTTCTCCTTCAGTAATGCATATAGATGTTTCGGATTTATTACACCTTTATCACTATTTTTTTCCTGCATTTTACAAATGCTGACTAATAATACGTAATAAATATGCTCTTCGGTGACACCTAAAAACAGACGATAAAAAAAAAAGAGAATATGAAGTCGAATAACATAAAATGTCAGAATTCATACGATAAAGAAGCGTTCGCAAGAACAACGAGACCAGTACTTTTCACATTAGTAATTAAATACTTCAACAGGTTGGAAAATGACCTTCCGAATTGACGTCTTAAAGAATATATACAAAAGCAACAAACATCACAGCAAAAAAAAAAAATCCGGGTATTATCTGCCACAAAAATGGCATGTCAAAATAAACTGAGAAGGAATTTAGGCACTAAGATGTAAGAAGAACATCATGGCATTAAAATGTGACAACTACTATTCAACACTAGCAGAATACTGCATACACTGAGACTTAAAAACACTGACATTCATCTGCATGAAACACGTAGATAAGTATGAAATTTGAGATCTCAAAATTCAAAAATTCGTCTTTCAGTGACACTATAGTGGATTACCATTTGAGGTCTAGTACTATTATTGATGATTTTTAATGCATGAATATTCAGTACTATGCAATACCACAACCCAAACACAAATATGAGTAAGTCGGAAAATATAGCAACGAAAATGTTCAGTGCCTGCAAGCGTTATAGTAGCTTTCCTGCACACCAAATGTTGGCGGAAATCAGAATCCATGTGTTAAGTTCTGTAAATAGTCATTATACTGAAATTTATAGTCTGAAAAGTTTGAAAACTAATTTAAGTGTTTTAGCTTATTTGGGAGTAATGTAAAAAAAATAGTAAAATTTTAATGATATTGAGATGTTAAATCAGGCGACGGGAATTATCAGGGCCAGAAACAATAATGCTTAGATATATAACTTTTGATTTGTTGCAAAATAAATTGAATACCAATTTTACATAGAATTTGCTTCTCGTATCAGCTGATTTCTTGGATTGGCTGCATTTTACCTTGTGGGTAGAATCGCACTTTCCGGTAGGCGGGGTGGAATACGCTATGGTGAGCAATGACCTGCTCTTCCATGGGATCTGTGGTCGTAAACGAAGGTATATTGTCAGCTGTGACTACATAAAGGTCCTTACGTACGACCGCCACGACTGATGCCTTCCCCAACGGCGATGGCATATTCCAGCAGGACAACAGCCCGTGTTACAACACCAGAGTCGTGATACAGGAGTTCGAGGAGCACGTCAGTAAGCTCATGTTGAGGTCATGGTCACCAAATTCGCCTGATGTGAATCCGATGTGACACTTGTGGGGCGGTATCGGGTGCCAGTTCCGCGCCTACGAACTATTGGATCGTAATTTCCGGAATTTCTTGACCACTGGGTAGACATTTGGTGTCACATGCATCCGAGAACACACCAAATGATTATCCAATCCATTTGACACAGAATGGTTGCTATACTGCTTTCGAAAGGTTGACCGAAACGCAATTAAGCAGGAAGGCTTAAAGAACTCTAGGATGCCCTGCATTTCAGGTCTTAAATTATTTTCACTGAATTTTTAGTAATCTCAACTGGCTAGCCTTCCCGTAAGTGTGAACTATTGGTTTACACTTCCATTTGCTAGTGCGTTTACCAGTTTTGAAAGATGAAAGCCAGATGTAGCTGCAGAAAAAAAAACTGGTTAACAAGCGTAATAAATTTGAATCTTAGATTTTTATCGTACCTTAATACATTTGTTAATTACCCTTGTAAATATAATGACTGAAAATTGCTTATTTTTCTGTTTCAAGCAGACGTTTCCTATTTCCTCCATATTGAAGATAAAATATTGTATTTCTTCACTTAAAGATATCTATCCAGCTCTTCCATTGCCAAAATTTATATCTCATTTATTTGATAAATAAGAGAGTCAAAATATGTCGTCCTTTGTAATAAGTAACACACACTACCAACAAATTTTGTGCTGACCGATTTTAAAAACCGGTGAAATGGGGCACATGTGACCCCTGAAGCCAACTACGTAGATCAGCGCTTTCATGTGCACCCAGAATTTTCTGAGTTAAATATTTAATTGCACAATGATTTTATCAGTATGGTGGTTATGCAAAAACGATAATAAATCTGTACCGAAACACATTTATTTTCCTGACAATGAAAGACAAGACGTATTTTCAACATAAAATTTGAGGTAGCTTTGACATATCACAGACCAATGTTTTCTACATTCTATGAAGTTTTTGTGGCATTTATAGCGCACTACATGCAAATTACGTACAGATCATCAGACTTACTGAGATGTTTAGTAATATTTCAAAACAATGTCTATGATGTAGAAGAAAACCTAATTATCTACTTCAGACATTCTTGGGATGTAGAAGGTGGTGATATGATCAGATTTTCGTGAAATATGCACACTATAAACACAAGCCACCACATTTTGTCGCTCGCAGCCTTCTATGTAACCACTCCATAATCTTTCGTACATTTTTCCAAGTTCTGAAAGCGTCTGACTACATCCTAGCGCTAGGCAAATGTGAGATATAGATGTCCCAATGCTCAAAACTTCATATATTAATTCAGTGGAGTTAACGGATACTATGCTCCTGCCATGCATCTCATACAAATTGTACTACCACACGCACGACTCAAGTTGTAATGATCCCTGATTTTTATACCGAAACAGCCTAACACTAAAAACCTGCAAGTCTTTATCATACACCGTACATAAAACCCGAACAACTAGAAGGTATTAAGGAGATATATTTACAGATTATGGACAAGAAGAATTTTATGTAGAAAATGGCAACTCAGAAGATGTGTACTTTCATGAGCAAAAGTTATAGGATGATTCTCTATAATAATCTTGATTCAATCACGCGATCGCTACAACTACGCATTCATAATCAGTTCGATGATTCCAGGTATTCGTTGGTAAGCGGTGTGTACAGAAGTTTCGTAATTCTAAGATGACTCAGGGAGCATTTCTGGCCATTCGGAGTATCAGCGTACCAAATAAAGTCATCACAGTATTTCACTTTCAGCAACGTGTGTCAGATGTGCTCCAGTAGTACTTGTAACTCTATGATGCAATATTCCCAAGTGTAATACGTTCCCGGTGCCAAGGTTTTCAGGTGCGGCACCCATCTCTGCTGGGGGAGCTATTATGGCGTTGTATTCAGAGCGTCGTGATATTCTGCATGTCGACTTGGTAGCAGAGACTGGTCGACACTTGGGGGAGAGATATTGCCGTCGCTGTCAGCCTCACTTCAGCTGAAAGCTACACGCGGAGCTGCTAGGATTTCGCATGGAATGGAGAATCACATGATAGGCGAGAACGAATTTTCTGCTTTGGGAAATGTAGGAGCTGAATGTTGGAATGATCGCAACACATCTCATATTCACAAATCAATGAGATTTAGTGCAGCAATATTAAGAGTGTGGCCTGGTCATGCCTGCAGCGTAGACTGTATGAGTTCACAAGTATAAGACTGCATTAAAATGAAAAGTTACTTTCGATGAAAATCAGTGTGGTACGCTACTACTAATATCAGCGATTTTTAGGTATCAGTTTCGTCCTTTATCGCCGAGCCATATAAATAATGGCACCCATATGCCGAATTTTGCACTCTTAATCCGAACTGTTGCGTGTCTTTTACTTTTTTGGGGTTGGGAGAGGGTGAGGGGTGCACTGAAGCATCTCTCGCTAACTTTGTTGCTGCAGAAAGTAAACATGACCAAACCTAGCGGTCCTCACACAAAGTTTCCACGCCTTTGTCTGAAAATTTCAGTCTAATACAGGGTGACACACAGGAGATGGACGGTTTTTACTGAAATAATACTCAGCGAACTTAAAAATTAATGCATGTTTATTTACACAACATAAAAGCTTATAATTTGCCATTTTAGTTAACAAAGTTATTTGTGAAAAATAATGTCGTCAAGGTGATGTCTATCATATCGAATGCAGGACTCAAGTCTCTTCTCAAAATCCTCCATCACACGGACTAAAATCTCTGCAGGGATGGCAGCAATTTCTTGAATGATTGCATTCTTCAACTCGTCCAAATTTCGTGGTTTGTGGTTATAGACACAGTTCTTAAGGTACCCCCACAGAAAAAAGTCACATACTGACAAGTCGGGAGACCTGGGCGGCCAAGGAACATTGCCAAAACGTGAGATAATCCGGCCAGGAAACATGCGTATAAGAACTGTCATAGAAGAGATGGCAGTGTGCCATGTTGCCCCATCCTGTTGGAACCAAACGCGTTTTAAAGGGATTCGTCTTCTTCTTAGTTCTGGTTTCAAGAATATTTCAAGCGCATGAATGTAACGAACCGAATTAACAGTAACTGTGGCCCCGTTCTCTTCAAAAAATAAGATCCAATAATGCCAACAATGCCAAGAGCCCGCCAGACTGCTACGTTTTTTGAGTGAAGAGGAAGGTGGTGGATAAGATGTGGATGCTCTGGAGCCCAGTAACGTAGGTTTAGCTTATTCACGTTACCGTTTAAATGAAAATGAGCTTCATCTCTCATCAATAAAATTTCATTTTCATTGGATCCCAAAATCACTTGCATTCTGTAAGCTAAGTCTTCTCGTACAGAAAAATCAGTTTCCTTAAGTTGTTGGACAATGAGCATTTTGTAGGGATGGAATTTTAATTATTTATGAAAATTTCGTGTTACCTATTCACGATTGAATCGTAACTCACCAGCATGACGTCTAGCTGACCGCCCTGGGCTTCTGACTGCCGCTTGCCTTACCCTTTCAACATTTTCTGTTGTCGTTACTCTGCGTCTCGGGCCAGGATGCTTCTTATCCAGTATGTTTCAAGTTGATCTGAAGTTTTACGCCCATCTGATGATTGTGTCACTGCACGGAACAGCTCCATGTCGACTGACATTAAACCGCGCACGAAACAATCGCTGCGTAGCAATAATAGACTCACCACCTTTCACGAAACTGTCATAGACAAACACTTGACGTTGCAAGTCCCACTGCTCCATAGTGACTGAGTAAATGAAATGGCGTCTTGTGTGGATCAGAACTATCCCCACCACGACCACCTCCCACCACCGCGCCCTCTGTACTACGCAGTTCAAAACCGTCCGTCTCCAGTGTGTCACTCTGTACTTCACTCTGCGTGTCGCAAATGAGATCTGCCTTTGATTCCTTTATAAATTCGACCCTCTTTGGTTTTAATACATCTCTGCCTTGTTGTTGTCAGTGTGAGACATCGTCAATCACGGAGACAGCATTCACTGCAATAACGTGCATTGTGTTTACTCAAGGCTGTTGTTCTGTCGAAGTCCTGGAAACACTCTACATAATATGCGAAAATATCGGCGGAAAATTGTACCCCGAGAAAAGATGGATGCTTTATTCGCATTCGAAAGGTGTGAAGTTCATATAACTCTTTGACATATTCGGATTTACGTTGACCATGGTTTGCGTAGATATCTCCCCACGGAAATCGAGAATGTTCGTTGCTTGTCCGAACACGATGAATTCTTCTTTTATTCAGAAATAGCAAAACCGTTTAAGGCATTGTAAACTAGGAAAATGTAAGATTACAAATTCGTCGATGACTATATGGAGCTAGACATTGTTGGAACTCTTATGACTAATCGTAATAAGTGATATGAGACACAACAAATCGTAAAAGTTTTGGTATGTAAGGCGAATGGAAGATATATGTTTGTTCAAATGGCTCTGAGCACTATGGGACTCAACTGCTGTGGTCATTAGTCCCCTAGAACTTAGAACTACTTAAACCTAACTAACCTAAGGACATCACACACATCCATGCCCGAGGCAGGATTCGAACCTGCGACCGCAGCAGTCGCACGGTTCAATATATGTTTGTCGCCAGGGCTGTCGAAAAGTGCAGTACATATGTAGAAAATATTTTAAGTACATCACATGGTGTATTTAGGATTAATACTACGCAGCTATAGGAAATAGAAAGAACACGTAAAATCAGTTTAATGAAAACGAAAAGAAAACTTACGTTGCTGGTGGGGTCTAGAGAATGTACAAACGGTAATCTTAAAGTTTTAATTATAATCAGAGTCGATAAAAAAAACATAATTAGTATGTTGTTTTAACTGTACCAGATAAGACACTAAGATATTAACTTATAATTTGCTGGAGAAGTAGAGCTATTCTAGAAGGATGGTCGTAAGTAACGATAATATCAATGTTCGAACAAGTAGACTGCAATAATTACGCGAACTGTATAGGAATCAGCTTACTGGACACCACAAACAATATTTATGCTCTTGTCTTTAAATTGATATTTAAAGAAGAGATTAAAAGCTATAGGTGAGAGTGTACAAGGAAATGAACAAATGAGATTTCGTCAGGGAATGTGGAAAACAGAAACAGTATTTATAATTAAGTAATCGAGAAACTAGGGAAGCACGCGAAACATCTAATAATTTTATTAAGTCATGCGCTAATGCTAGTAAAAACAGTACAGAATTATGAGGAAAAGTGAATATCTAAAACACATAACCAACATTTTAAAGACTCAGTGTAATCAGAATACTGTAATAAATATTAAGAAATTATGGTGAAATACTGCACCCTTGTCTAACTCCTTTGTTTGTGGCTCAGACTATGTTACGGTACAAATTATATGTTTTTAGATATAAATTGTACCCTAACATAGCCTGAGCCACAAAGGAGTTAGACAAGGGTGCAGTATTTCACAAACATTTCTAAATATTTATTTAGATGATGTAATCTGGTTGGTTGGTTGGTTTTGGGGAAGGAGACCAGACAGCGTGGTCATCGGTCTCATCGGATTAGGGAAGGATGGGGAAGGAAGTCGGCCGTGCCCTTTCAGAGGATGTAATCTGGGTTTGGAAGGAGATTTATAACGGCGGGAATTAAAACTAACCGAAATTCCACTTCAGTCACCTTTTATATGGAAACGGCACCATATTCCTGATGGTGGATGGAGATGGTCTACAAAGGGAAATACATTTATGAGGTAAGATTTGAGGAGTGTACCGTTTAACGATTTCAGCAAAGAAGACAAAAGCAAAATATCCTGCACAGATAAAAATTACGTTTAATAATAGAGTAATAGGAAAGGGAAAACATTTTAGCTGTTTAATTTGCGACGAAACGCAAGAGTTTGGTGAAGACATTGAGAAAAGGTTAGCAAAGTTTGGAACGATGAACAAATGTCCGGAAATCAAACTAGGAAAGAAACAAAACTGAAACTACAAGACAATGCCAATCCCATCGGTTGTTTGCGGAAGTGAATTGTTGGTTATAAGCAAAGGCCAAGGAAGTCGTATACGGGCAGCAGAGATGATATTTCTAAGAGCAGTAAGGCGGGACACAAGAGCTGATACATTTCGAAGTTAGTCTGCAATTAAGGGGAAGGCTGAATATATTTAACATTCTTAATAAAATATAAGAAACTGGGAGAAACTGAAAATCTCGAAAGAATGAGCGGAGAAATATTATCTCTCCAGACGATAAGGTATAACCGAGTAGAAGCAGAAGTCAAGGAAGACGGAGGGAGCGATAGATACCTTAACAGATAATAAAAAAGAAAGAAGCCTAGTGCTTGCTGTGAAGGTAAGTTACACACCTGCATTCCTGGCGTTATTCACAACCTATTATGCCTGTTGTAAAGTACTCCTTTGGTTCAAGCCACATTTTACCACATATCCTTTCCTTATTTTCCAGGTTATAACTTTGTACTGTATCTGCAAATATCGTGTAGCATTCAGTGAGCAAAGCGGTACTGCAGAACACACACAGTCGCAAGTAAAATTTAATTCCCACGCTGGCTGAAAGAGTATGTGGAGCATGTGGCACTCCCAGTGGACTGTGGTGTGAGGCGCTTTGGCTAGGAATGGAAACGCCCATTACGTCAGCATCGAGGTATGTAAAGAAAGCATAGATACGCTGGCGCGAAGCAAGTAATCTTGCGTAATAAATATTTCGTAATAGAAGTCACTTTATATTACGCAGAAATCGGAAGAAGCCTATAGGCCGTAAGTACTTTCTTGTATGTATGTATGTCTTGAAGCGGGGACCTAGAAACGACGGAGATGCTTTGTCCCACCGTAGCCCTCAGTGGTTTACAATCCAACAACAGGTTACAGCAGTCCATCTACCCCACCGCCGCCCCACACCGACCCAGGGTTTTGTGAGGTTCGGCCACCAGTGGACCCCTGCGGGAACGTCTCATACCAGACCAGTGTAGCCCCAAATATTTGCATGGTAGAGTAATTGCGATGGACGTGTACGTGGAAACGGTGTTTTCGCAGCAATCGCCAACACAGTGAAACTGAGGCGGAATAAGAGGAACCAACCCGAATTCGCCGAGGTAGATGGAAAGCCGCCTTAAAAACCATCCACAGGCTGGCCGGCACACACGACCTCGACACTAATCAGCCAGGCGGATTCGTGCTGGGGCCCAGCACGCCTTCCCAGTCGGTAAGCAGAGCGTTAGACCGCGCGGCTAACCGGGCCGGCAAGTACTTTTTTAATACAATATTATGCCAGAAGTATGTGAGTAACTTTTATGTTAACTAAATCGTAAGAAACCGTCCGCCTCCATAGCTGAATGGTGAGCGTGACAGAATGTCGTTCACAGGGGCCTGGGTTCGATTCCCGGCTGGCTAGGAGATTTTCTCCGCTCAGGGACTGGATGTTGTCTTGTCTTCAGCAACTTAGTCTCATCTAACGGGGTGGCGACCCCTTAAATTAACCATGTCAAATCCGACCATAACCATGCCGACCCTGGACAAAGGCATAAGAAAAAGAAGAAGAAATTGTGCGAACCGCTGAGAAATATCACGAATGTAAGTACGAGGTACAGGCTACGCGCATAGTCGCAAGTCGCCCATAGAATTCCTTCCGATCTAGTTCAGTTGTGAGTCCACACTCTCAGGAAATTTCTAGTTTTGCATTAATTATTATTATTAATTATGTTATTAGTGTGTGGTACTTGGAAAATAAGTTCATCATAATGGCATTTATTTTGAACGTTATTCCGAATAATATAGCTTCCATCTTTATCACTTATAACCACAGGAAGCAGAACCCCACTTTACAGTGAACCCGACTGCGTTGATAATGCTTCTCAGAAGGCCATAAAGGTCCAGAGCTTCGCCAAAAACCAGCTGGAAGCCATCCTACATGACGACTCCTGTGACAGTCTAAGAACGGATTGTTTTAACCTCCGCAAAACTTCGGTGGAAGAGCCCCATATAGCATCCTTTACGGACTCACTGGCTAAAGTGAGACATTTCTGTGAGTTTAGTGCAAGTGGGTGGTTTTTGTACTGTGCCACAATACCGTAGCAATACGCTGAGCCAAAACAAAAAGCCTTAGGCCATTGATAACGTGAACTATCGTGTGGTAATTCGTTTCCTAATTTGAGGTGAAATAACGCTGCAACAGTCCATGGATGTCAGTGGAAATGTACCTCAAGTGTACTTCGTATGACACAGAAGTTACATGACGTAGACAATTCCGTTGTCTGCAATTCTGACTAATGGATAACGGAGTGGCAGTCAACTCTAAATGAAGGACGAGCAATCACAAGAGAAGAAGAAACTCTGGTGCTCGACTTGAAGAAATCACTGGGAACGTGTGGATTTAAACCCGCTGAAAAAGAGGAATACAAAGCTGCAGTCGGACAAGGCAATGCGGACAGTCGTAGTGTGGTACTAACGGGCTATTCTGGTAAGGGGAAAACAGTCATAGTGGAGAAATCTCCTAACGAAGCTACGGCATGTTGTCAAAACGAAGCATTGTGGGAAGCTGTCAAAAGCGAACTTTTGTCTATAAGTATAATTCTGGATGAAGCACACATGTGAAAGTTGGTTTTTTGGTCTATGTTCTTGTGAAACAGTTCCCCTTGAATTTTACCTCATTCTTCAGATAAAGAACCGATTACATGAAAGACGTCTCGTAATGATGACAAAGTAATTTTCTAGGTGGAACGTTTCCCGAAGATCTAAAATGTAGACATCTCTTTCAAGGCCACCATCATGTCATGCATAATTGGGGAAAATGTATCGTATTGAAGGCTGAATAGAGAAGTATGAGGACCTTTCAGTAAGTATTGCAACACACTCTTTCTTCTCGGCCAAGTTCGGTTCAAATTATTCGGAGTTTGTTGCGAGACATCGTGGAATATTTCCGCTTCAGCCTCTAGCGTTTCATGAAGTGCCAATGGTTGGCGATGCTTTATGTAATGTGCTGTAATGTGCTTCAAAATAAAGACTGTAACGGAAGTGCACTCTAAGCAGAGAGCTGTCACTAAGTTTCTTTTGGGGGCAAAACCACAGCAACGCAGATAGTCACTGACACTTGCAGAATGTCTACGGAGACCTGGCAGTGAACAAAAGCACGGTGAGTCGTTGGGCGATACGTCTGTCATGATAGCTACCAGAACGAGTAAATCTGTTCGATTTCGCGCGTGCCGGCCGGCCCAGAAATCTTTGACTCTTGCCATATTGGAACGTGCGCACACTCTTATGTAAAGTTATTGACAGATCACAATAAAAGCTATCGCCCCTCAGCTTGACGTCTCTGTCAGTAGTGTTCACACTCGTCCACCAGATGGGGTACTCGAATGTGTTTGGCAGCTGGGTTCCTCGCCGCCTAACCATAAAGTGCAACGAGTGGCGCCACATTATTTCTCCTCCGAATAAAAGGTTCAAAGCCATACCCACAACCTGTAACGTCATTGTGACGGTATTTTGGAATTCTAAGAGCGTTATTCTGTTTCATGTCCTCCAGCATGGTTCAACGACCAGCTCTGAAGTGAATTACGCTTCCGTCACGAAACTGAATAAGTGACTTCAGCGTCTTCTTCACCATAAAACTGCAGCTGAACTTCTCTTTCTGCATGATAATCAAAGGCCTCACACAAATCTGCGCACCCGAGAGAAGCTTACAAAACTTCATTGGACTGTTCCTCCCTCACCCACCCTGCAATCCGGGTTCGCACTTTCCGACTTCCATCCGTTTGTCCCAATGAAGGATGTTCTCTGTGGGAAACAGTAAGTGGATGATAGGGACGTTACTGAGGCAGCAAAATGTTGGCTGTGATGTCGACGAGTAGAGAGGCACCATGCGGGCATACAGGCTCTATCCGTAAGGTGGCGTACAGCAGTCGTACTGAACGGAGATTGTGTTGAAAATTAGGATTATGTAGCCAAAATAGTGTGGAATAATAAGATGTATTAGCATCCTCGATAAAACCAACCAGCTTTCAGAAAAAAAAGTGTGTTGCGTTACTTATTGAACGTCCCTCGAATTAACTCTATCAACTCCTTAAAGTCCCGCAACTTGATTATTGCGAGATAATTATTAAAACTTCATGACTCTCCCTAGTACAGTGTAGGAAATCTAATTCCAGACATTAATGCGAACAGCTCTAAAATATTGCTCTGGTGTTTGAATTTCTTGTTAAACAGGCTTATCAACAGACTTCGAAGGATTTCATCAGATGAGATACAGCTTTCACTTAAGTGTGCGAGAGATTCTTTTTTGACAGCCAAATTTGTTGAACAAGTTCTTTTCATTGCACTCCGTGTCTGTACTTTCTGCTGAGCATTAATAATAAAATCTTTGGGTTGCGAAAATAGGCACATTTCATCCTGAGAAAGTGCAACATTCATTACTGATTCCTTAGTTAATTCTCGATGGCTTTGAGTCACAATCATGCTATACTTTTTAAAGACCAAACTGCCATTTGACTGTGTATCATTATATTTATATTGTTAAGCTTAACAAATATGACTTAGCAATGGTCTATCAGCTTCTACCATTGTACTTGATAATGGCAGGCTAGCCGAAATCTGGATCGTACAAAAGCGAGATCAAATAATATACATGCAGACGGCTGATTACTCTTTTAAATGGTGAGCTTTTTGCTCGTGGCAAGGGGCTGAGATCGGGGTTAAGCGGCCAGGTAAGTTGCGAGGTTTGTCGGTAGTGAGTAATAGGATTTTAAGGCGATGCCTCGGTGGACAGAATGCCCCGCGGGGCACAGGTTTATCCCCTTCAGGAGGGGAGACCACCCACACAGCCAACCCCCAACCCCAGCCTAATTGGCGTTTCCACGCCGGCGGACCAAGCCTCCGATAAGCCAAGCCCCTCCGAAAGAAGCGGTGGTGCAGCCTTACTGTTCGTGGCGGGCGCCCTAACGCACGCCGAGCAGGAGCTCATTCACGGAGGCGGAGATATCGCGAGTTCTGGTGATACGGGAAGGTTTCATTTCCAGGCGTACAGCAACAGCACTGTGTGTCTGTCTCAACAACTGAATACCTCGCGTCACCATGTTACATAATCCAGTCTCATATTAGATTGAACAGGACTGAAATCTTATGCATGAATCTACATATGAATCGAATGGCTCTGAGCACTATGCGACTTAACTTCTGCGGTCATGAGTCGCCTAGAACTTAGAACTAATTAAACCTAACTAACCTAAGGACATCACACACATCCATGCCCGAGGCAGGATTCGAACCTGAGACCGTAGCGGCCGCACGGTGCTAGACAGTAGCGCCTTTAACCGCTTGGCCACCACGGCCGGCTACATATGAATCGGTGAGTGTTAAGTGGGCACAAGTCCACTGAGGCCAAATTCCAGTAAAATGAACAAAACCTTCTCATTCCGAAAATACTAGCAAATTGTTCAGTAGCTTGTGTCTATGGAACCAGCGATCAGAGAGATACTTTAAGAGAAAACACAATTTTAATTCAAGTCCCTATTATAGAGACGTTTTTAAAGGTCCAGGACCACTGCCCTTTTAATATGCCAAGAAGGAATCAAGACAATTTTCTTTGGTTTTTCCGATGAATTATACGAAAGCAAAGGTTTTTATGACCCACCAACATTGTTCAAGTGAAACGGAACGTTTATTATATGGAAAGACAGATGAAAGTATGAGAGACACCACATGATAAACCAAAACCGTCCAAGAAACAGTGTCGTTGATCAATCACTTCACTCATTAGGTTTGCCGTCGCGACTGGGCCGTCGGAAGATGATTTCCTCACACAGTTTTCTGGCTTGTTCTGAGATGTACTTCAAGAGTTTCTTTAAATCGTCAATATTTCTTTGGTTTTTTGGGACTTTTTCAGCGGGGTATGCTGCACCGGTTAGGAGACGAACGATGTGATCGCTGGGAGTCTTCTTCGTTAGGATGAAGGGGTTCTTTTCATATAAATTTATGGATACGCGACCTTCAGTAACACCTGTTAAGTCCGATCTGTACATGAAATGGGAAAATCACGAGAACTAAAACTTCACCTGCGCAAATTTCGGCTTCTTCCGCGTTTCCACAGAAATACTATGTTCCTAGCAGTAGGGTGACCACCAGTTTCCCTGACCGTGATCTTTTATGATCGAAGAATGGTCAACCTCAGTGACCAAGTATTTCACTGATTAGGTGCTGCTCAAAATCAATTCAGTCATCTCGCGAAGTGAAAAAATTCTGTCCCTCTTCCTCACTTTTCTCTTCACCTTGTAAACATAAAGATCACAGAGAAGAAAACTGTGCCCTGCCCAGCAAACTAGTGAACGAATTGTTGGTACCGATTCATATCCTACAAAGCAAGAAGTTGTTGTTGTTGTTGTGGTCTTCAGTCCTGAGACTGGTTTGATGCAGCTCTCCATGCTACTCTATCCTGTGCAAGCTTCTTTATCTCCCAGTACCTACTGCAACCTACATCCTTCTGAATCTGGTTAGTGTATTCATCTCTTGGTCTCCCTCTACGATTTTTACCCTCCACACTGCCCTCCAATACTAAATTTGAGATCCCTTGATGCCTCAGAACATGTCCTACCAACCGATCCCGTCTTCTGGTCAAGCTGTGCCACAAACTTCTCTTCTCCCCAATCCTCATTAGTTGTGTGATCTACCCATCTAATCTTCAGCAAGAAGTAGATGAACGAAATCATTGTTTCTGTTTTGGCCGAAACGTTTATCTGAATACAGTTGAAGTTTAGCGAAGCTTTGCAGAATCTGATTAATAAAGTGTACGAAGAAGGAGCATAATTCATTTGGGAATTTTTTGCTGTCCCCTTGTAGTATACGTAAAAATACCCGTGGTTAGCTATAACGTCGTTGATGTTGAAGACACTGATAGTTGCCTCTTGTATAACAGCTCCTGCACTGGTATTTTTGGCAGCTGGACATTTAACCTGAAATTAAAGCACAAAGAAAGGGCATGTACATCTCTTTTGCCTTTGGCATTTTATGTTTCGTTCGCCAACGCGTTGTAAAGTTTCTTGCTGTCTTGCTGTTTCTCTGGAGAAGTTGAAATTCTGCGGAAGCAGCCTTTCTTACATTTTTAGAAAAATGTTTCTTACATT
The DNA here is from genome assembly GCF_023898315.1 of Schistocerca nitens. NCBI lineage: Eukaryota > Metazoa > Arthropoda > Insecta > Orthoptera > Acrididae > Schistocerca > Schistocerca nitens. The sequence continues at coordinate 158,177,682 of NC_064620.1, read as the reverse complement.
TTTAAAAAGCAGTTCGCAAGTGTAACAGATTTCAACTTGAGGTAGCTCAAACTTGAAGTTGAAATTCTCACGTAAATATGCCAAATACGATGTTTAACACACGTCTATCACTTCTGGATGAAGTGTTATCAACAAGCCAAACATCATTTTTACGCTTAACTCAGCACCACAAAACGTAGAAATCCTCCCGCTATTGTGTGCCTGTTTGGTGGGGAAAGTAGCAATATGGTGATGAATTTTCACTTTCGTTTCAGCAGGTAACGTTAAACTGATGTGTCATCGTTTATCGATGGGAGTTTCCCTAGCAAGCAGAGAACACTGAAACGTCGAAATTCTTAGTTGGAGATGGTGAATATGGTTAAACAGGCTTTCAGACATACTTCTACTCTGGAGTCATCTCGCAATACGTGGTACTTCCACTGATGAGACTTTTCGAAAGCCGATTCACCTTTCCTGCTCCGACATCGCGTGATAGCCTGTGGCTTCATGAGGCCTAGGAAAAAGACATCCTGTTCATTCTCGGTTGCAAGGGTTGTGTGAATATCTTTCATGACGCTGGTCCTTCACCTCCTTTAAGTCGTTCAAAACAACGTTTCTCCCACATGAAAAATGAAAGCACGAACCAGCTCATTCAAAAGCATTGTCAACATTGTGTAGCATGAAAACGAACATTTTCCTGAGTTCTCTTTTACTGACGAGCCAGGGGATCGGATTGTTCTTGCTAGTACAGGGTCAGTTTTGTGGCTGACATACTCTTCGCCACGGAATATTGCCGTTTTTAATTTTTAGCTTGCGTAAGCACTTGCATCTACTGTTTTTCGCCCATGAGGCGGGCTATATAGTGACTCACCATCAGCTGTTGCTTCATCACTCATGCCACACAATATGAAACACAACGCAAGCGGACACTGGAATTTCCTGTGGCGAAAGGAACATCACACAACTATAACATTGGAGATATGTAACAAATGGAGACACAGGAAGTCTACACAAAAATGCAACGACCTCTAGGAGATGATGAACTGATGTGCAGCCAGGCGACAGCTCCTTCTTTAGCATGTTAGTCGAGCCGAGGTCCGGATTACTGACATTTTAACTTACTAACCTCGGAAACTCGTACTTGTTAGCCGCCGCTACGCCTCCAGAAAGTGGAGACAACGTTGCTTTCAGCATGAAGCGATGCGGCTGCTCAAGTCGAAGCGGAAAGTGCAAACAAATGAAAATAAAATAAACGTGTACTACTTCCCTTTTAACATTCACCAATTCATATACACTCCTGGAAATTGAAATAAGAACACCGTGAATTCATTGTCCCAGGAAGGGGAAACTTTATTGACACATTCCTGGGGTCAGATACATCACATGATCACACTGACAGAACCACAGGCACATAGACACAGGCAACAGAGCATGCACAATGTCGGCACTAGTACAGTGTATATCCACCTTTCGCAGCAATGCAGGCTGCTATTCTCCCATGGAGGCGATCGTAGAGATGCTGGATGTAGTCCTATGGAACGGCTTGCCATGCCATTTCCACCTGGCGCCACAGTTGGACCAGCGTTCGTGCTGGACGTGCAGACCGCGTGAGACGACGCTTCATCCAGTCCCAAACATGCTCAATGGGGGACAGATCCGGAGATCTTGCTGGCCAGGGTAGTTGACTTACACCTTCTAGAGCACGTTGTGTGGCACGGGATACATGCGGACGTGCATTGTCCTGTTTGAACAGCAAGTTCCCTTGCCGGTCTAGGAATGGTAGAACGATGGGTTCGATGACGGTTTGGATGTACCGTGCACTATTCAGTGTCCCCTCGACGATCACCAGTGGTGTACGGCCAATGTAGGAGATCGCTCCCCACACCATGATGCCGGGTGTTGGCCCTGTGTGCCTCGGTCGTATGCAGTCCTGATTATGGCGCTCACCTGCACGGCGCCAAACACGCATACGACCATCATTGGCACCAAGGCAGAAGCGACTCTCATCGCTGAAGACGACACGTCTCCATTCGTCCCTCCATTCACGCCTGTCGCGACACCACTGGAGGCGGGCTGCACGATGTTGGGGCGTGAGCGGAAGACGGCCTAACGGTGTGCGGGACCGTAGCCCAGCTTCATGGAGACGGTTGCGAATGGTCCTCGCCGATACCCCAGGAGCAACAGTGTCCCTAATTTGCTGGGAAGTGGCGGTGCGGTCCCCTACGGCACTGCGTAGGATCCTACGGTCTTGGCGTGCATCCGTGCGTCGCTGCGGTCCGGTCCGAGGTCGACGGGCACGTGCACCTTCCGCCGACCACTGGCGACAACATCGATGTACTGTGGAGACCTCACGCCCCACGTGTTGAGCAATTCGGCGGTACGTCCACCCGGCCTCCCGCATGCCCACTATACGCCCTCGCTCAAAGTCCGTCAACTGCACATACGGTTCACGTCCACGCTGTCGCGGCATGCTACCAGTGTTAAAGACTGCGATGGAGCTCCGTATGCCACGGCAAACTGGCTGACACTGACGGCGGCGGTGCACAAATGCTGCGCAGCTAGCGCCATTCGACGGCCAACACCGCGGTTCCTGGTGTGTCCGCTGTGCCGTGCGTGTGATCATTGCTTGTACAGCCCTCTCGCAGTGTCCGGAGCAAGTATGGTGGGTCTGACACACCGGTGTCAATGTGTTCTTTTTTCCATTTCCAGGAGTATATATATATATATATATATATATATATATATATATATATATATATATATATATATATATATATACAATTTGCTGAATCTTCCAACCCCAAAGTGCTTATCTCCTTAAATACCCACAAGCTTCCAGCCAAGTGCTCCTCGGTCATTGTCAAGCGATGACTGTCGCCAGAGAGCTCTTGCCGTATTCATATAACAGTGCTATCGCCTATGACACACAATAGCGCCTTATAGTATAAAGTTTATCGTTGTGTACCTGTCGTGCCCGCTTCAACCATTGGATGGCCGGGTCCCAAGCTGTACCTAACTGCAGGCCGCCGTCTTTATTGAGGGTGTTGTCAGAAATTTTTGTGTCGATCGCTTCTTTTATAACCATAATCCAGAAACTGATTGTCCGTATAGTAATAGATGTCTCGTCGAATGCAATTTCGCATACGTTTTGCAGGCTGTGTTCCGCTACCGATTATTTCTGAGGATAGTGTGGCTGGAAACACTTCTCGTGTACTTTGCGGCGCTGTTTTGCAGTAGGCACAGCCTGTCAGACATAAAACTGCCCTCACGGACACCGTATTTGGTGTATGCCTGGCCCTATGAAAGCATCTTTCAAAAGCTTGATGGGCTAATTTCAGCTGATGAGCTGAAGACCCAATAGCCTTGAAGCTTTTTTAGGAGCCGGTTAATCTTACCCGTAACCAAGCCACAGAACGTCAAGGACCCAAATTTGTTGGAGTACCCTTAGAGGGAATTCTCCTTGCGTGTCTACGGTGGAATGGCTTTGTGGGTTGTTATTGCCTTCTTCCTTGAATACTTTCAGTAAGTAGTTCAGTTATCTCATGAGGTTTTCAGCATGCGAAATGACTTACGCTCGATGCACCAAGTTTCTTAGAACATTCCTTGGCTGGGTAGTGGTATCTCGCAGTGTGAAGATATCAGTTCGTTTTTACAGAACTAGACGCGAAGGCTGCTATAAAACTTCTGGGAACAATTAGTCTGTCTATAGGATTTGGTTATGAGAAGTGTCCGAAAACAGAAATTATCATACGTGGACGAGATGTAACTGTTTTGTAGAAAGGCACACGACAATACACCTAAAGTGGGGCCGGCCGCTGGTGGCCGAGCGGTTCTGGCGCTACGGTCGCAGGTTCGAATCCTGCCTCGGGCATGGATGTGCGTGTTGTCCTTAGGTTAGTTAGGTTTAAGGGGCTCCGGAAAGGCTCAAAATCATGAAAAGTTCAATTTTTCCTTTTTTGCGTTTTCTGAATCTGCAGACGATTACCTTTTAATAGATATATAATTTATTCAATTCCGAAGACTACAACTATTTTTAAATTTTTGTTGAAATGTGTTCTACATGGGCGTGACCCACTGTGGCGCTGTTAAACTGCTATCAATTGGTGTTTTTATTAACGTCCGTGTTCATCAGGTACATTTTAGTGATGTGAGATAAAGTATGTGTTGTGGCTAACCTGTGATGGTTCAATATATATCGCTGGTGTGATTGTCGATTGTTTCATGTTTATTTACTCTGTCGTTATCTCGAAAATATTCGTAATTAATTCTGTTTCTTGAGTCTCTGTTTTGTTGAAGTATAATAATGAGTAAAAGTAAAGTTATTAGAAATCCTCTGAAGGCTTTTAAGAAAAGGAGAAATGTTGGAAAGCCAAAGGTATTTAGAAATATGGGAATGAAGATAGGTTCTAACATGGTACGAGCGATGCTTGCTTTAGACAAGGAACGCCTTCGGGCTGCAGACAGGGCTGTAAAGAGTCTAGAAATACAAGCAAGAGTAAACAGGAGGAGGAACAAGAGGAAGCTGGAGGAGGAGTTTGTAGAGTATGAAGGTAAACCATCCTATGGACCTGGAATGCACTAAAAAGTTAATCCAATCTTTGTCGCTCGATTCCCAAAACTTTTATTTTCTCATACTAATTACATGTTTTCTAAGGATCTTCCAAACATATTTGTTTCAAACTTTCAGTAAATGTTACACAGTACCTTCTGCATAATTTAACACAGCCTTTTTCCAAAAAACTGTATATTTTTGAATATATAAATAAAAAATTGCAAAATAATGTTGTGAATTTTCATTACAATTGAAAAAAAATCATCTTTAAGAACTGAACTAAAATTTTGTAAAATCCCTGTGTTAAGTTGTAGCCCATATTCCAATAAATAATCTGTAAAAAGTTCAACTTCCTACCTCAAATACTTTGTGAGGAAAGATGTAATTTATAAGCGTTATTTTAACATTGCAAGTATAGGGCGTTCCGGAGCCCCTTAAGTAGTTCTAAGTTCTAGGGGACTTATGACCTCAGCAGTTGAGTCCCGTAGTGCTCCGAGCCATTTGAACCATTTTTGAACCTAAAGTGGGCAGTGGCTTAGTGAGAAAAAGCGCGTAGTTGATATATATTTGTCATAGTTTTAACGTGCGAGGAGTACTATCAAACAAATATGCTGCTCAATTTGTGGTTGTTGTAGCCTGCGTAGCTTCAGTGTATATACATATAGCATGTAATAATATCGGCGTGTACGCTGTTATCTGCGTTCTCTGCTCGTTTCTAGTAACAACAATGGCTCTGCCATCTTCGCTAGGTATTTAATTAGTTTTTCAGGCAATACAGATGACAGAATGAAACCTGCCACAAATCCACTGTAAATAATGATTTATCACTAACCTGCATGATACTCCATCGGTTCAGTAAGTTTCTGGAGTAACTTTTTCCTATAGAGACAAGTGATGCTAATAATGAAACGTTTTTGGTTCGAGGTAGTCTGAAATAAATTCGTTGACATCCGTTGCTAGCTTCTGTCACATGAGACTCTTCCTGGTTGTACTGCCACCTCATCTTATTAAAAAGCTTTCAAATACTAAAATAAACTGCCGCTTCAGCCGAACTGTTGCGGCCTTTCACAAGACTAATATGATGGAGTGGGGGGGGAGGGGAGAGGGGGGAGAATGCTTCAGCATATTGCTTTTCTAACGGTGTACCTCAACCATCGACGTCACATACGTTTCATTAGAAATCTAACCACTGACCACAAGTGTTTATCTGTCAGGTTATGTTTCAGACAAAGAAGACTCTCTTCACACTTAATTGGATGCAGTACACTAACTATATCGGCTCGTTACTTACAGAGGGGTCCAAAAAAATGTATCCACTGTTTGAAAGTCCATAACTGGCAAACTAATTGACGGAGTTGTCTCATTTATCGTGAAAGTGTAGCTTAAAGTCCAACTTAAAGATATCACTGTAGGTGTTCGAAATGGTCACCATTAACATCCACACACAAACGATGCCGCCGAACTACAGCACGAGCTACTGCAACGTGTTCAGTTGTATATTTGCACATGAATGTACGATGGATTCCTGAAGTTCATCCAATGTGCATGGCTTTTGTCAATAAACGACGTCCTTCAGAGTTCCCCACAGGTAAAAGTCCAGAGGAGTTAGGTCTGGGGAACGTGGTGGATACTCCACAGCACCTCTACGGCCTTTCCATCTTCCTGGTAGATTTTCGTCGACATACGCCCTATTACGATTTTGGTAGTGGGCTCGGGCACCGTATTGTTGAAAGTAAACTCTTCCGTCTCCATACAAGTCTCGGATGGCAGGTAAAATGGATGTCTGAAGCTTCTGAAGGTACACCTCACTTCTAACTGTGCCGGTGGAAGATGGGTAGGCCGTAGAGGTGCTGTGGAGTATCCACCACGTTCCCCAGACCTAACTCCTTGGACTTTTACCTGTGGGGAGCACTAAAGGACGTCGTTTATCGACAAAAGACACTTACATTGAATGATCTTCGAGAATCTATCGTACATTCATATGCAAATATCCAACTGCAGTCAGTAGCTCGTGCTGTAGTTCGGTGGCATCGTTTGTGTGTGGATGTTAATGGTGACCATTTGGAATACCTACAGTAATATCTTTAAGTTGGACTTGAAGCTACACTTTCACAAAAAACGAGACAACTCCGTCAATTAGTTTGCCAGTTATGGACTTTTAAACAGTGGATACATTTTTTTGGACCCCTCTGTATATAGGTGCTACAATCACAATATTTACCCACACAAGTTTGGTCATAAAGTTACAAAACTTGACTAACGCAAGCATCACTGTGACATACTTGTTGACAGTTTGAGGCACCATGTTAGACTCATCACTGACCGAAATGAGTAACGTGATTGATACACCCTTGCCGTCCCTGACTGGTCTTTACATTAAATATTTCCTGTATCGCTGCCACACGGAACAATGACTATGTCGCAACTTGTGACGTCACATTTATAATTTATGCGCCGTTAAATAACTTTGGTGAGGTGATCGACGGCTTGCACGGCTTTTTGAAAATTAGTAGCTCGCTACAAATCATCGACAAGCCTCTGGTGTGGGGTGGGGGAATGAGGAGGGGGGAAATGAAGTCTAATATCTATGACGTCGGAGCTACAGTTAGGAAAGTGGTATGTTAAAGTACTGTCTTCCCAGCTATTTAGTCCTTACGCTGAGGAAGACTGCTGTAACTACTTCTTAGGGTCTATTTATTTTCTTCCCTTAATTATTTTATGCCATGCCACAGCGGCACAATCAGAAGGATCTTAACGAGGTAGACAGACTGAAGTTTTTTTTTTTTTTTTTTTTTTTTTTTTTTTTTTTTTTTTTTTTTTTTTGGTCAGTAGTGTGTTTCGAATACAGTACAACTGTGATGCGAGATGTCGAGTCTTCGTCATTTTCTTCCAAATGGATTAATGTGCCGTAATTCAGATTTATTTTAAAAGAGAAAGAAGAACAAACGAAATGTAAAGAAGTGATGAAATCATGCGAGAATCGTATCAAAATGATTAATTCCAAACTAGATTCCAGTAGTTTTGCCTTCTTAAGAACGATCAGAAGTTCCCGCAAGGCCGGCCGGAGTGGCCGTGCGGTTCTAGGCGCTACAGTCTGGAACCGAGCGACCGCTACGGTCGCAGGTTCGAATCCTGCCTCGGGCATGGATGTGTGTGTGTCCTTAGGTTAGTTAGGTTTAATTAGTTCTAAGCTATAGGCGACTGATGACCTCAGAAGTTCAGTCGCATAGTGCTCAGAGCCTTCTTGAACCTGTTTTTTTTTTTTTTTTTTTTTTTCCTGCAAGACAAGCCACGTGCAGTTAACTGGCAACCAGTAATCAAAACATAAACCGCATACAGGAGGTGCTTCATTTTAACCAATGGAAAATCTCAGTACGGCAGTAGACACCATTAATAGCATCATGCATGACGATATAGCGAAGTTTGTTCAGTACTCGTCGGTATTTGAACAAAAGGATTGACGCCTGCAATCGTACTAGTCCTTTATTGAGCCCGCCGATAAGTACACGGATTAGTTGAACATGCGTTATTTGGATACGGTATGGAGAGCCGCGGGAACAGCATATCGCCCTCGAGGCCATTGTCTGCATCCCAGAACTAGGAGCCGCTGCAGTAGCTTTTAAAAAGGCTTAACGAGTCTGAGTGCATCCAGTTCCATTCCTACAACCAAGAGTAGATCCCTGGTAGGGCCACGCTGTCGCCTTACCCGCAGAGGCAAAGAACACAATTTATTGACGAAGAAACAGGGAACAGAGCGGTGATGGTCTGAAGATGCTCGCTGAATGAGTATGGTGAATTAGTTTAATTGAATGTGGCAGGGATTCTAGGTAGCGTTCCAGTAAATATAATTACAAATTATTAGTTTTTTGGTATTTCCCTGTACTTGTACTGTGTAACATCTCATCCTGTTAAATTTCGCAATTCTGTCTCAAGGATTTTATTGGGTAAGTTTGCGAATATAAAAATTTGTGACATAAATAGCCTTATCTTTTGATTGCATTGACGTAGAAACTTAACATTTTTACAGCTCCAAAGGGCTATTGCCTTGCGTATGTGGCATAAATTTCAATTTGATACGACTTCCCGTTCCTGAGAAAGGTCTTAGCAGACAAACGAACAGGCAGACAAATAGTCCGATAAGAAATGACAAAAAGGTTTTTTTCGTATGATTTAATTAGAAATTAAAAATTTCTGGCTTTTTCTTTTGATATTAGCTTGAAATTTCATGATTCTAGGTCAATGGTGAGTACCCCGTAGGTATTAATGATGTAATACGTCCAACCGTGGCCACTTTCACCAACTCTCCGCGAGTGGCCAGGAGGAGGAGTCAAACGGAACCCTGGAGCGAGCCCCCGAGGAGAGGACACTGCAGTCATACTGCAACCATACAGCGAGAAGCGGGGCGGGCCCCCTCGCCTCGCTCGAGGAGGGAGTTGTTGCGAAGGGCCTGTCTGACAACGAGAAGCGTGCCGAGAACCGATGGACACTTGCAGCCGTTAGGAAAATGGTGCAAATGGCTCTGAGCACTATGCGACTTAACTTCTGAGGTTATCAGTCGCCTAGAACTTAGAACTAATTAAACCTAACTAACCTAAGGGCATCACACACATCCATGCCCGAGGCAGGATTCGAACCTGCGACCGTAGCGGTCGCAGCAGCCGTTAGGATGAAACGCCAAGAATGTATGCGTGAAAGCATGTGAGTGCACCTGTACCGGCGGCAGTTATTTTACCTGCCTTATAAAGCAAGAATGTGCTGACAATTCCAGCAACCCACAGGCCCACGGAGGAGCTTACACAAAGTGTGGTGAAATGGCGCAGTGAGGCGTATGAAAGAAGTCGGTGTTATTAAGTTGTTGTTTTTCTCGAAGGTAAGGACATCCCTTATAAATCACGGATCCTGGCAGGTTTAGAAACGAAGCCCAAACACGAATCTGTACAGGCCTCACGCAAAGAGAGCGGTTATAAAGAAGTGTTGTGTAGCTGCCTCGGAAAGCAGGAAAGCAGGAAAACATCGTAAGAATGTGAAATCGTGAGAAAGATGCCAATTCGTGAGGACACGGCAGCCCACACCATATAGAAAAAATCCACCCCGCACGCAGAGGCGTGGCTATGAAACGGCGCTCTGTCATTGGGCTTAATTGAAAATTTTTTCCGCAAATGACAACGCCGAAACGAAGAATATTTCGAAGAGGAATTGAGCTGAGAGATGGAGGAGAAGCGAGAGGAGGAAGTCGTGAAGACACCGCGGAACCTCTTCCGCCCATCACCAACATCCGCTTTCCGACACCGTGATAGCACAGCTTCGGCCACGTGACCAACTACTGTCAGACAACGTGGAGATCGTAGTTGGCCTTCGGCGCAAAGCCGCGATTGCTGATGACGGCAGCCAGGTTGCGCGGCACAGCTCCGAAGCGACGCGCCGAACCGACGCAGCGCCTGCCGCCGACAGCAGTATACGACGAGCAATAATTAATAATGGTAAGACTATTCGTTCCCTCCTCCTTCCCCTTAATAACTGAGTCGTGCCCACGCCCAATCAAATCGGCCCTAAGATTTATAATTTTCAAAATGGTTCAAATGTCTCTGAGCACTATGGGACTTAACTGCTGTGGTCATCACTCCCCTAGAACTTAGAACGACTTAAACCTAACTAACCTAAGGACATCACAAACACCCATGCCCGAGGCAGGATTCGAACCTGCGACCGCAGCGGTCACGCAGTTCCAGAGTGTAGCGCGTAGAACCGCTCGGCAACTACGGCCGGCTTTATAATTTTGTTTGGGTTTGTGTAAACAGCACGAAAATAAATAAATTTCTATAATGTTTTGATCACTCGTAAGCAATCTTCTACATTCATACATGTATCCCTTAATTATGAACCATTTGTGTTTGATTTCATTTTATTGTTGATTTCAATTAATTGTTGGTTCGTAACGTGGAACAGTATCATCAGTCACCTACCCGTCATTTAATGTTCGACAGTAAAGAGATGAATTCACAGTTCACTACAATGAGTTTGCGTGTGTCAAAATATTGTAAGTACTCGGCCGTATCTTTCGATTTCACTGACGTTGAAGCTTCAATCTTTGATATCGCCAAGGGACCGTAGACCTTCGTATGTGACATCAATTTCAACTTCATACCTCCATCTGTTCCTGAGAAAATGGGTTCCCAACAGACTCGCAGACACAAAGACAGATGGACAACAAAGTGATCCCATAAGGGTTTCGTTTTTACTGGTTGAGGAACGGAATCCTTAAAATACTTGCCAAGGTGGCAACGCACTCCGCGGGATTGCAGCCGCTCAATTAACGCCTTGACTGTAGTAAACCCCGCTCACTCGTAGCTCTTGCTACAGTTACGACATCCAAACAGTTTTCACAATTTGGAAAGCCCTGAATTAACAATTCGAAATATGTTCGAAAAACGGACTGAGGGTTTCCGCCTTCCAACGGTAACCTTTTGTAAATGAACTAACGGAAACCCTCTGCTGCCGACAGGTGTTGTTGATATACCTCGATGTGGACAGCTGAAAATGCGTGCCCCGACCGGGACTCGAACCCGGGATCTCCTGCTTACATGGCAGACGCTCTATCCATCTGAGCCACCGAGGAACAGAGCGACTGCAGGGACTTCCCTTGCACGCTTCCCGTGAGACTCACATTCCCAACTGTCCACAATTCTACATATGTAATGTACCTTATAGACAGGAGATCCCGGGTTCGAGTCCCGGTCGGGGCACACGTTTTCAGCTGTCCACATCGAGGTATATCAACAACACCTGTCGGCAGCTGAGGGTTTCAGTTAGTTCATTTTTTCCAGGGAAAAGCTGCACGGTCATCAACAGTATTCTGTTCTTTCGAGAACAGTTATTGTCTTTATATATACGTAACCTTTTGTGTCTGAACGTGCCAATAGGCGCATCACTGACTAGGAATTGTTTTGTGGGACCCTCGACAGGCGACAGAAAATAGGCGTGAACCAGTTCTATTTTTGAAAACAAGTGTCCACAGGTCATCTTGGTTAAAAATTCCTTTGGCCAGGGAATCGGATACAGATCCACAAGTGATGTAACGTCGATCGGATACAGGTCTACATAGGATGTAACATCGACTATAGTATTAAAAACACCTCATAATTTAACTACCCCAAGTGTAACTGCCCCATTAACTTGAGGATCCACGTGAAATGACCCTCAATTTTTGCAACCTATGTAGTCGGACCTTAAATTGGTCACACTTAGCAAGTGATACAAGACTTTACATTATTAAGTGATTTCTCTTTGGGGCAATGATTTGTGAAAAGTAATTTTCTTGAAGTGGACGGAGCTGTTCACAGTCCCGTCATAACTCAATTAAAGACCTTTGGAATGAGTTGGAGCGACTTCGTTGCAGATCCCAGGATCCGGTATCACCACCTTGTCTGGCTTCAGCTCTTGAGAAGAATGGATTGTCACTTCCCCATGTGCATTCACACACTTCACTGAAAGTGTCTCCAGCAGAGTTCGAGCCACCATGAAGGGAAATGAGCGAACACACCCGATATTAATGTCCACTCACAGTTGTCAGGATTCTTTTGATCAAGTAGTGTACATCACAGGCGGACCATGAACCACATATACTCCCTCGGACTGAAGTAACGAACGCACAGTCGCATTCATTTCACAATGTACGACAGATACTACACAGCTGATATACGCTCTAGCATCAAATTTAAGAGCAAAAATAGAAACTCCTATCGTAAGAGGCTGCATGGTGCGACGCTCTTGTTCAGTTTATGAGCGAAATATTGAACAGCGACTCATCACAGCATCCAAACGCTTCTCTAACTTTGACATACTGCAGCATGAAAAACCGAATTGCGGGTCAAGGGTTCCACAATGAAAAATGATCAGTTCATAGTAGCTGTTAATGCATTAAACCTTCTAACGCAGCAGTTCCTCCATCTTTTCCTACATTCGAAGCCAAAGCGTTTGCATCCTAAGTAGGAAACCATTCACTGAACTATTGACTTCTTCGTTCTGATACTTCGAGGCCTAACTGAGCCGAAATTCTGTGCTGCCGAACTAGGATTCCCTCTCGCAAATTGGCGGATTCGCCGTCTATGACAACACGCAAAGTGCTGTCGGTATTTTTGCTTTTATACACTCTGTATATGCCACTATATAAGCCACCTCACAGGCCAGAAACTGACAGCGCCATTTGGTGCAGTAGTTATATCTACAGTGGAGAACAATTTTTTAAGCGTGTGTTAATGACCTCAGCTATTAATGTGGATGTATTATTTGGAGGAGTCCGGGAGTCTCCATGTTTTTCTGAATCTCATTTCTGATTAGTTAAGCAGTCGAATACGAGAAAGAACAGGACCCAATAGACTACCCTGCCGGCATTAAGTAATTTTCCATTTACTTTACATATACTCCATTGTTTTGTCCTTAAGGGAACTCCTTGACGATGTGTTCTTAGGAGAGATAAAGCAAACAACTGAATCGAAGCAATGGCTATATAAAATGCATACCTTTAAACATTCCGATGAGAAATTAGATTAGTGTATAGTTCATCAGTATTTCACTAGCTACGCTGTAAATAAAGAATTTACGCTTGTACGTACCCACATGCTCATAATGCAGTGAGGTGCAGAAAATGTATATGTAAGTGTAATACAAGACCTAGGGAAGTATCCACATATTTAAAGAAAAATTGCGTAACAGTATACTGATATTAAAAAATATGAAAAGAATAAACACTGTGAGACAGTGGGTAACTCAGGGGAATAGCATTCAGAACAGTGCTACAAATAAGAGTCCAGCCACCCAGATTTAGTATTTCAATGGTTTCTAGAAATCATTTACAGGAAGCATACACTTTCGATTTCCTTTCACGATCTGCATTTAATATGAGTGCTTGCACCATGTGCAACGTCTTTATCGCTGACGAGAAATAGAACTACAATCCCATTATCTTTCTTTAATTTTATGATAGCGGAAAAATGAAACCGCGCTGGAAAAGTTTGGAGCTCTGATATGAGAAAAGTATCTTTAAATATCGAATAGAAGTGCTCTTCTTAACAGCAATTCCTCTAATATTTCTTGCAGATTTTAAAAATCTCCTTTTCAGTCTTTGCTCTCTTTTACGTTTGATAGAGTTGTGTTCAATGTGATAGACCCTGTTCAATAAAACGTAATTGATAACTGTTTAAAACCATTATAAAAGCCGTAAATTGAAACTGAAATTTTATAACCGATACCGACCACATCGTTACCCATTACCTCTCATTCTAAAGCGTAATGAACTAGCTGGCGGACGCAAGACAGCAATAGCAAATAGGTGTTGAAAAATGTATTCAAATCGGACGGTAGATGTGTGGTTACACACGTTATTACCAGGTCTATGTGTCTTTGTCCGTGAACTGCGTCGTGGCATTTTATCTGTGAGCTCCACAAAGTTCTAGTGCCACGCAGGAAGTCGATACCTTTACTTTAGTTTTATAGAAGTGAGCAGCCACACTACAGGGGAACTGTGAATGCGCAAGTTTCTCTCTCCTGTCAAAACTGGAATTCATGTTTTATTTCTTATCAGACGTAGGAAATGCAGAGCGGTGTGGCAGGCGAAACTTTGTCGTCCTTCCTTTCGCAGGACTCTGAGAGAGCAAATATGTAATCTGGAAAGTACGACATTTTCTGCATGTGAGCACATAGCAGGCAGCACAACTGAATCGTAAATATACCTGTTGAAAAAGCTGGCCCCTCGTTCCCATTATCTTCGTATTAGAAATTTAATGTTGATCGATTCATGCAGATTTTTTTTCTCACTCTGTGAAGCTATTAGATTCGCATATTGGACATAATTTGTCCAAAGCAAATTAACTTCAGGTGGTCGACAATAACCATCGGGTAAACACAGAGGCGACGTTGTGCTTCCGATACTAAAGACAGAAAGATAGTCTGAGGGTAATAAATTTAACATTTGAGTAACGCTGCATCCTTGTGTCTTATAACTTGTATGTTTTCCGTTTTGCAGAAGGACAACGTTACTTTAGCAACAAAATATTGTTTTGAGATTGTTCAGCTAACTATCTGAAATCAATGCAACAAAATCAAAGTTTTCATCATTGTGTACGGAGTGAACCAAAAATCAACCGACAAAATTTCGGAGATTGTTCAGGGTTAATTTCTCAGTATTTTGGTGTGAGTTAACCGTGGTCGCCGATGGTTCGTTATAGAGCAGAAATCTAATATTTATTGGGTTCGTTTTGAACAATTACATTTGTTTGTGTGAAAATACCATCAGAACATCCACAAAGCTTACAATATGCAATCTCCAAAAATACACAACACAAAACACAGGGCACTGCAATAACCCTCAGATACAAAAGTACGGGGAGTGCATAAATAATCTTTACAACTTAGTGTCTCAGAACACCCATGTTCCAGGGATGACCTACGATAGGTGTCTGGTTGTTGGTGCGACAGGTTCTGACCTTAATTACACAAACGACTCCTCATCATATGCCTCCTGATCTGTTCCTCCTTCCGAACTTGGTAAACTTCCCACAAATGAGGACGAACTCCTTGAAGTGGATTTCCGGAGGCGCAGTTCACTATTTGTTTGCTAAAGGCGAGAAAAATTTTCTAGATTTTTGGCAATTTTGTGCAGTTGTCCGCAATCCCAAATACAGAAAATTTCCCTTTAATTTTATTTGTAGAGTATTTCTTGACCCACCCCAGATTTCTGATGTTCCTGCAGTGAGGAGTTAATCTACGCTTTTCCCACATAGTATCGGCTGTTCTCTAGTCATTGGGATGTTCTTCTCCGAAACACTCTGTGTTCAATAGTCTTACTGAGTATGGTGAATATCCCTCCCTCCCCCTGACGACGTCGGTTTCCTACTACGCTCTGTGTAGGACTGGTAAAAAAGACACTTCTGACCAAGATAAGTCTACTTGTATCAAGCACAGGTCTTAGTTAGAAACCATATTTTGAGAATGTACGTTCGGAGAACAGAACTGTGAGATAGTGAAACATGGACGGTGGGGATACCGGAAAGAAGAGAATCGAAACGTTTGAGATATGGTGCTACAGAATAATGTTGAAAATTAGGTGGACTATAAGGTAAGGAATGACGAGGTTCTCTGCAGTATGGGCGAGAAAATGAATAATTGGGAAACAACGGAGAAATAACTCAGCCAAACGGTTGCAAATAATTTTTTTAATACATTGACATAGCTTTCGTCACCTCTAAGGAGGTCTTCATCAGAATTAAAATTTTAACAACCGCAAAGTTACATAGCGAGAAGGCATCGCGGACTGACAGCCTTGTTCAAAACTGTAAGATGGAAAATACTGTCAAGAAGAAAGGACAAGAAGAAGGGACAGGATAGTAGGACATTTGTTAAGACATCACGGAGTAACTTCTGTGGTAGTAGAGGGATCTGTAGAGAGTAAAAACTGTAGTGGAAGACAGCGGTTGAAATACATCCAGCAAATAATTGAGAAAATAGGTATCTTCTGCTATTCTGAGATGAAGAAGTTGACAATGGAGATGAGGTCGAGGCGAGCCAAAAAGAAATTCTTTAAAACTTGGGAGATATTAATCAATGGTTTTCAATATGTAATAAGATAGCTCATAAGGTTTATTTTACCTTCTAGGTGCGTAACTTGAATACGAATACGTGATAAAATGTGGACGCTACAGGTGAAAGCTCAGTGTATGGTCTGGTTCTTACGATACCAGGTTCAGCCACTGTCCCGACCAGCTATTCGGATCATGGCATACGTCACTAATGGAAACAATGTCCTCCATAAAAGAGAGGACAGTTTCCCCATAATTTTAATTCGCCACCGTGATCAGTGGACATGGTACGGCAGGCGTTTGCAAGCCGTCCGACAATATCGGAGAGTACGGCTGCCAGGGATTTGGAACAGTGTGCAATGTCTTGCATAGCCTACGGACAAACCTCAGTGCGTACAGGTTTCTTTTTAATACTTGTTTTTTCGGCGAGACGATGTTTCATGTATTCGGTAAACTAAATCCTAACATTTGTATGTGGTGTTCGCAGTACTCTCATGTTACACCTGAAATACATAGAAACTGTCCCAAGGTCAATGTTGGTGCAAACTATGTACAATCGCATCACTTGTCCACTCTTTTTCATCGAGTCTGCCGTCAACGGCGATGTTTCCCTGCAGGTCCCTATATATACATCAATTTCTAGATAAAAATTTTCTGGATAAGCAGATTGGACGAGACCGTGCAGTTCGATGACCGCCACGATCCCCTGGCGTCACACAACTAGACTTATTCCTGTGGGCTTTTGTAAAGTATCTGATGTACTGAACCAAAGATACAGGTCTACAGAACTTGAAGATACGCATTCGTTAATGCACGTGAAAATGTCACCGTAGAGAGCTGGAATAGTACGTGGAAAGAAATAGCATTCCGATTACACATCATCCATGATACTAAGGATTTACACATTGATGTGTATGAATGAGGAAACAAAACTTTATGAGTTATTACAAGTGAAAAACCATTTGTTAATATTTAGTGTAGTTTTAAAGGTATTAAAGCATTAAATTGTAAAGACAATATACTAAGATCCTGTACCGTGATATAGTTGCTGTCACTGCGCTACTCCACAAACGAGATAGATATCAGCCACCATAACTCGCCAGGACACCTGTCCAAACATACTGCTGTGTACAGCTAACACCACCAGAGAAAATCAAACCCGAGACAAAATTGAGCGGTACCGAAAACTAGGTTTGCGGCTAAGATAAAGTGGGCATTATTGTTGACAAGAGTGACTACCGCCGTGAACGGAAAAGTTTTATCCCAAACAAGACACACAGGACGTACCGCCGTCATTTGCACTGTCGTGTATATATTTTCACTGCATTACAAAAACAGAGATAAATGGGGAGGGGGGGACGAAATCAAAGTAAATCCAATTACTCTGAAACGAATCATCAGAGACCACGTGTTCCTTATATCAAAATACTCGAAAAATGTCCCCGAACAATTCCCAAAATTTTATTGGCGAAGCTCTGGTTCACACTGTGTGTACTACTGGTTTGTAACTGTTGTATGCATTCTTACACTCAAGTTAATAAGTGTTTACTATTGCCTAATTGCTGCGTTTCTTCTTCACCGTCACAAGAAATGGTGTGGAAGCTGACTATATACGTCACTGAGGCCAAAAAGTGCTTGAATGAAATAAATGAAGTATCCTTCGAAGTTGTTGATCGTAGCTCGTACGACAATGATGTTCATAGCAAATATAATGAAACGACATCCCGAAAACCAAGAAAATTTTCAATTCTTACATATCTGTTGCTTCCCTGTTTGTGGCTCTAAGCGGTATGGGGTGGGGTTTTACCATAGTTGGTACACGAAATGCTAACGACTTAAAATGGATAAGAAAGACTGTAACTTAATCGTTGGCAATAAACGATTTGTTGCAGATGGAGCACTGTTTAGAATTACATAGGAGTAAATTAGCCGTGTACTTAAAATGAACTGCGCTGGAATTAAATGAAATGATATATGCAAGTTTCATTTAGCGTTAATCCGAATTTTCGTCTACAATATCATCTATCTGCGAGACTGAGAGCATACGGATCCAGAAGTGCCAGGAATTTTTCCTGGATACGGGGGCTCGAGCAGGGTGTATGAAAGAGCAACAACGGCCCTAGGGCTCGATAAGCTGACAAAAGCTGAGGACGATGTACTAACGACAGGACATCCCCTACCGCCTCCAACACCGGCCTTCAGAAGTGCGGTTTTAATTGCGAGACAAGGCGGAATGGCTATGCCAGATTTCCTGAATAGTATAGCCGTCGCTCTCTGGTACGTAAAGAGAAACTGAGAAACAGATTGTATACTGGACACAGAACGCTATTCAAAGCTGTAACTTCCTACAGTCTGTACATTAAACGAGAAAAACGTGTATATGGCGCGGCTGCAGCGTAGCGGATAGAGATTCCTCTCTTCTGAAATTCTGCTCAGTGTGTGAGTCCTAGGCGCTTCAGTCTGGAACCACGTGACCGCTACGGTCGCAGGTTCGAATCCTTCCTCGGGCATGGATGTGTGTGATGTCCTTAGGTTAGTTAGGTTTAAGTAGTTCTAAATTCTAGGGGACTGATGACCTCAGATGTTAAGTCCCATAGTGCTCAGAGCCATTTGAACCATATTTTGTGTGATTTGGTAAATTAATGCTCCGTGTAAAAACAAATTAAACGCTCTTACAGCAGTACGATTCCAGCTATAAACATTAAAGAGCCAAGTGTTCTGAGACAATCTATGTGGCCTGGAGGTAGCAAGTTAACATGGTCGACCTGGTACAGAACCTATAAGGAATCCAGAGAAACTTCACAACCCAGTAATAGTTAGTCTGTGTGTTTTGCTCAGTGTAAAGTGAAAAGTCAATGAGTGTGATGAGGAGCACATCGAATAACATAATCGGCCAAGTACTGGAGGCATCCCGCCAGTAGTGTGTAAGATTTTCCCTGGTAATGGCAATGAGCACAATTCGGCAAAGAAGGGAGTACAGAAGCTCTTCCAGGTATTTAGCGACTAATTTACGGAGATGTTGACTACTACGAATAAGGGCGACAAACAATTAATTAGCCCCTATTCCTCCCCCCCCCACCCCTCCCACCATGCCAGGGAAAATCGCACTAACATCTTGTGAACCCACCTTTGATTTCTTTTATGGGTCAACAGTACACCAACTTGGTTGATGCGGCAAGCCATGGCTTCCTCTCATGTCGCCGCAGTTCTTGGACTCAGTGTAGCACTTAAAGACAACGTATGTTAAATATATTCCTATCTTTGTCTTCCCCTACAGTTTCTACGCTCTACGGCACCTTCTGGTACCATGGAGGTCATTGCCTGATTTTTCAACACATGTAATGTAACCTGTCCTTTCTTCTACTCAGCATTTTCCGCACATTCAATTCCTCGCAGATTCTGCGGACGACTTGCTTGTGTATCATCAGTCCATTTAATTTTCAGTGTTCTTCTATAGCACCATATATGGATGGTAAGTTTCTCGCTAATCACATTTCTGCTTCCCATTACTTTCGTCTTACATTCCCAATCCATATTCTGTACTCATTAAAGAGTTAATTTCATTCAGTGTGTCCTGTAACACTTCCTCACTTTCACTGATGAGAGCAACATTGTCAGCGATTCTTATCACTAATATTCCTTCATCGTAAATTTTAATTTCACTAATGAAGCTTTCTTTTTCTTCGTCATCACTTCTTCGAACCATTAATGGAGCATTGACGAAGTGCAGCATCGCCATCTTATATACACTGCAAGACCAACACTTCGTCCTTGTTCTTCCATTTTTATCTTTTTTTCTTTGCAGTTTCACATTGTGTACTATCAGTATTAGTGTAGCTTACTTCTTGGTGAAGTGTACATATACCGCAGTCACATTCCGGTGTTTCCTTTTCTAAAAACAATGTGCGTAAGAAAATTTACGAGCACGGACTTTGTGTGCCTTGTCACGATAAAAATGTTAGCGCATTGTTAGGGACTGAATATCTGGCGACAGTAATTTATGTTCAAGTTTTTCTTTTGCTGATAAGGAATATTATATTTCCAAAGCAGGACCTGGAATGTTATTTTCTTGTAACACTGATATTTCACTAAAGTAGGAAGTTAAATTTCCGACCCGTAAGGACAGACATTGATGAAATCAACCGTACTATCCGTCAACACTCTCATGAGTGTTTCTGAGAAGTCACGGCAGCACACTCTCTCTCTCTCTCTCTCTCTCACACACACACACACACAAGGTCGACCGCTCATTGTCATCCCTGTATTGCTTCAGTAGCACTGTGCCACAGCACAGTTATATAGTAGTGTGAAAGGGCCTGGCAAAATGATATCTCTTAATATATGTATCCTCAGTATAGATATTTCAGGTGTACACAGATACATAAACGATTCCCTACTGATATGAATAGGGAACTCCACTAAGTGTTCTTGTTAGTTGTTGTAATTCATGATTACAATTTATCAGAATCTCGCCTGACACGAAGACTGAGTAGCACTTGATTCGTTTCTTATTCAGAGATTGTTGACAAATTCTGGCAGCAGTAATAAATCATTAAGAATTTGCAGAATTTCTCAGAGGATCTAGCTTTCATTGCACCTGTGAATCATATCAAATAAACAAATCCATCCCTACCTGAGACAGCAGACATAGGACATTGCTAGCTACAAAGTTCTCAGCTGTTTCATCACCTACAATCGTGCAGTTTGAACTCTACATGCTCGCGGGCTATTCTACTTACGATAAGGTGCCTTAGTGTTGGTCAAAGGAAAAATATATGTGTGAAGGCACGACCAGAGTCATCCTGTAGGGTGGATGTGTCTTTAGCATACACATCAAAAGGGTGTAGAAGAAATGGCAATAATTTCACTAGATCGACGAAGTGAACATTCAGTAAACAAGAGTATTACAGATTGTAAATGGTCGAGGAACGTTCACAATCTCAGAAGTAAAATAAATATCTTGTATACCATTGGTAACTGCAGGAGCCAGTGCATGGATCTGGAGGCTCTGGAGGCGTGTGGAACACTGCTTAGTGGATCTCAGTCGCTCGTTGTTTTAGAGTGAGAACTCCACCCACCGCCTTCTGCGTAACGCGGCCAATAGTCAGTCGCAAAGAACCGTCACTTTCATCTTCGAGCATATAAAAAAATAATAGAAAAACAATTAGGGATATTACGAATATACATACAAACTTACATTGAAAACTGTTCTGAAACAGAGCAAACGTTTGCCCAATGATACTAACTGAAATATGCTGCCCCCAACAATTGCTTCTAACAACGTGAGGGTGGCAGAGATAGCTGATAGGACGCCAAAGCAGGCGTACCATGTCGACGAGAGTCAGTCGATAAGTTCGTACGTGAACCAAAGACGCGGCATTCAGACGGGAACGGTGTGAAAACCATTGAGTATTGCCTTCGGAGGAGTTAGCTTCAGCGATATTTTATGTACATATAAAAAAGTTAAGCTTCCTGTTGTACAATTATGGTAAAATAATTGTAATATTACCGCTTATAACGCCACTCGATTTTTTTCAAAAGCAATGACTAAGAACTATCTCAATTCGGATTACAAAATGCAGCACGCATATTGTGCAGCTGAAAAACAAAATGTACATGAGGTTAAAATTAAAGTCCTAAATTAAGTGAAATAATTTTAACACAATTTTATCGATTGCTATGTTCCTAAGGACACCGTGCCAAATAATTCTTAGTTATTGGATGCAACAGTTTGATATCTGAAGTTTTCCATGCTACATTGCTACTAGCGAGCTGTAAGCATTTCTCTCACATTTCTTGATCTTTATAACAAAACTCTTCAGTCACGTTTAGTCAAGCACATGGGGAAATTTGTGAAACTCAATTGCCCAATCTCTATGCGCTTGGACATTATCTGTCGCCCATGTTGAGGGCAGATAATGGATTCCATGGAACTAATTGCCGTTGTCACAGTTAATAAGGTTTTTCGCAGTGTGTACTGCCATTGATTGTTTAATAATTTATTCCCAAGGCGTTTTATTAACTTCTGTCATTCGCAGTAGAAAAAGAATTCTTCAAAATCACAGAATATCCTCGGTGTCATATGCTGGCGGAAAATCACTTTACTTGTAATTTCTGGACGTTCCTGAATTTTTTAAAAGGGATGCTATAGTCAAAGTGAAGAAAAACTAACACTTTTGTGGACATACTATTCAACAAATACAATGATTGTTTTTTTTTATTATCTAAAGCAGATAGTGCCCTGTAAACCTGCCAGGTGGAAAATCCATTGTACCTGAATACTGCTTTTAATTCGACGTCTCTTTGGCTCACTGTCCGAATAAATAGCAATATGTGCTCTAATAAAAAGTGACTGAAGATTGACTCTTTTTTTGGCGGATGATAATAACTATAAGATTTTAAAAAGACTAAATACAGATTAGTGTGCGTGATCATACTACAAACCGAATATTCCAAAGCATAAAGTGTGTTGAGGGAAGCGCATGTTGTGGAAAAGCAGTGGTGTTCATCTGCCAATCAGTGCCAGACGCTACGAGTAGGACTGAGTAATTTGAATTGCGTACACGAAATACTCTAAGTGTATTGGTAAAGGTTACCGAAAAGCATAGTTAAAATTTTATTCCTGGCAGTATTCACAAAGTCGGCCGGTGTGGCCGAGCGGTTATAGGTGTGGTACTTGAGTCTGGAACCACGCGACCGCTACGGTCGCAGATCCGAATCCTACTCTGGCATGGATGTGTGTGATGTCCTTAGGTTAGTTAGGTTTAAGTAGTTCTAAGTTCTAGGGGACTGATGACCTCAGATGTTAAGTCCCATAGTACTCAGAGCCATTTGAACCAGTAATCACAAAACACCATCGAGGATCCTGAGGTAAATTCAAAGAGGTGCACGTATAAGTCTATATATTCTGTTCACCATCAGACTAAACCTGATGTTAACAAACACAAACGAGATGATTCATCAGAAGCCGTAGCACCCGTACACTGATGTTGTTACGCTCTTGGAAGTAGGTCTTACTTATGTATAAGACATATTATTACTAAGTTACGTTAAATGAAACTTTATGATATTTAAATGTATTAACAGCCATCAAAGTTTTTCTTAATCATGCTTTAGCTATGTAGTTTCTATTTCGAAAATCGTGTACAGTCACAGACTCTGCAGTGTTGTGCTCTGATTATTGCGCTGTTGTTGCGCAGTATGAAAATGGCTGACATTGCTTCTTGTTCCGCAGTGAAACACGCGTTTGTTTTAATGACAGACCTCCATTTGAAACCCATATTGAGAACCAAGCAGAACGTTTTAGAACAGCGTTCCGGTTCCTCTTTAATGAAGAAGCCACTGTGGTGAAGATAGCATACGCAGCAGACGCCGTTTTATCATAGAAATTACGACGCCACTGGTCGGTGATAGCAGGGGTTCCGCATACAAATTGCGTTCCGCCCACCTCCCCACAGCGTTTATAAAGTAACAGCAAAATACTGCGAGATCATTTTTCATGCGTCGCGGCCGCTGGCTCAGCCTTAGCAAAGGCCTAGTTCATTTTACTCACGTCACACGTAGCGGAAGCGTAGCGCGGTGTTTGATTCGGCTTACGTGAACATACCGGTCGCGCCCTCTCCTTTTCTCTTGGTAACTACACTGTTACGTTTTAGTCAAGCTCCCGCAGCAGCAATGTGAGTGTTATCAACTGTTATCCTCTGTACTTCGTAGAAGATGGCACTTGTTGTACTTTGTTGGCACTCCTTGAGGGACGGTAACAAAGTAGAGCAGTTAGGCCTCTTTTATCGCAAAAGTGTGTTGAAGCTAAACGCAAGTGGGTCATTTGTTTAGCACGGTTCGTCGTCACTTCCGCTTATATTTACGGGACCCTAACTTTTATCTCCTACAGAAGTACACGATACGTATATTTACCGAAGTGTACATACATGTCACCTGCCAATGTGATGCGTATTCGTCACCCCGTTGCTTCTTTGTCTTGGGTAATTATATAATACACATAAATGATCTGGAGGTTAGGATAGGCAGTATTCTGCGACTGTTTCCTTTTGTAAGTAGGGAGCTATTGTCGTTCAGTGACTGTAGGAGGACATATGATAACTGAGATAGAATTTCTGTTTGAGGGGTCCCTCTAAACGTAGAAAAATGTTAGTCAATGGAGTTGAACATGAGAAACAATTTCCTAATGTTCTAATACAGCGATAGTAATGTGCTGCTCAACAGAGACAATTCAAATATCTGGAAGACCCGCAGAAAACTGGTATGAAAGGGGACAAGTACGCGAGGATGGTAGTAGGGAATGCAAATTTCGCGGCATACGTTTATTGCTAGAATTTTAGGAAAGTGTGTCTCATTTTCGAAGAAGTGCGATGCAGTCTTGCCTGTTGCTCAAGTGTTTGGGATCCCCACCAGATCAGAGTACGGGAACACGTCGAAGCAATTTAGAGGCGGATTGCTAGTTTTGTTACCGTTAATTTCGACCAACACGCGAGTATTACGGAGATGTTTAGTGAACTTAAATCGGAAGTCCTGGAAGGAATGCGACGTTCTTTTTGCAAAACAAAATAAAGAAAATATGGTGAATTTACATTTCCAGATGACTGAAGACCGATTTTACTGCAACAACAAACATTTCACGTTCGGACAGCGAGGACAAGATAAGGGAAACGAGAGCTTGTAAGGAGGCATAGAGAGTCCTTTTCTTCCCTCGCACCATTTGCGAGTGCAACAGAAAAGTGCATAGCTAGTGGTGGTAGACTGTAACATTCGCTATACACCGTAAGGTGGGTTGCAGACTGCGTATGTAGATGAAGACGTAGATGAATGTGTTCCTCAAGTAACACTTAATTTGTGATCTTATCGATATTTGCAGATTCTACATCGATATATTTAGTTCGCAATACTCGGCATGTGAAATGTTGTTCCTCGCATGAGCAAAGTTAAGCAGCAGTGCAGTGGCATTCAACATTAGTACTTTTCGTCTTGACGTTGACGTGAACACATCGCTGCGGCCCCTAGTTTAATTTCTATACAGAGTTTCATACAATACACGTCGGAAGACAGATGGTCAGGACACATGCGTCTGGGGGTGTGGGAAAGTTCCAGTCCGTAGGAGACATTCTTCCTGCTACAAAGACCATAGAAACACTCGTATAAAACTAGTAGGAATATCCATATTGCAATATGCGTAACTTCAAGTGACAGTAATCAACAAATTAGTTTTAACGAAACCAAGCTGACTATACTGGGATCCCTACTCATACTGACGATTCAAATTTGCAATGTTACTTACTAAAACGTATTTTCTGAAGATAAACAAATCAATCAGATTAACGTGTCGAATGTCGGTGGAGGTAACCAGTGTCTGACGGAAATGGGCCCTGCGAGTGGAGGTGAAAAGCATTTAGTTGTGATCATCAAGCAGTCTCCAAGGTGCTAGTTAACATCAGTTATTCACATTAATGTGATAAAAGCGAAAGTAACTCTGTCTGCTACGTTTTAGAGATAAAACAGCTAAACAGCTTTTGACTAAATTTGGTATGGATGTAGCTTGAACCCTGTGGAAGAACATGGAGTCCCTTAGGCAAAAAGAAGAAAAAAAATAGTCGTCTCCTAAACATGGTATACGTGAGTGGGATGCAGACGACGCTTGAACGGAGGTCGGCGACCGGAAGTGTTTATAGATTATTCCGTGACAGTGAGAATCCAGTGTTTACTCCTGCGAGTTGTTTCTCAAAATTTAGAAAGAACTGCACTACCTCTTAGCGAAGCTGGACAATTATATATACTGCAATACCAACACTTCGTCCTTGTTCTTCCATTTTTATCTTTTTTTCTTTGTAGTTTCACATTGTGTACTATCAGTATTAGTGTAGCTTACTTCTTGGTGAAGTGTACATATACCGCAGTCACATTCCGGTGTTTCCTTTTCTAAAAACAATGTACGTAAGAAAATTTACTAGCACGGATTTTGTGTGCCTGGTCACGATAAAAACGTTAGCGCATTGTTAGGACTGAATATCTGGCGACAATAATTTATGTGCCAGTTTTTCTTTTGCTGATAAGGAATATTATATTTCCAAAGCAGGACCTTGAATGTTATTTTTTTGTGACACTGACTAATTTCACTAATATACGAAGTTAAATTTCCGACCCGTAAGGGTAGACATTGATGAAATTCAACCGTACTATCCTTCAACACTCTCACCAGTGATTCTGAGAAGTCATGCCAGCACACACACACACACACACACACACACACACACACACACACACAAACACTTACACACATATTGCTTCAGCAGACTGTGCCACAGCGCCGTTATATAGTAGTGTGAAAGGGCCTGGCAAACTGATATCTCTTGATATATGTACCCTCAGTATAGATTTTTCAGGTGTACACAGATATATAAACGATTCCCTACTGATAGGAATAGAGAACTCAACTAACGGTTCTTGCTAGTTGCAGTAATTCATGATTACAATTTATCAGCATCTCACCTGACACGAAGAATGAGTAGCACTTGATCCGTTTCTTATTCAGAGATTGTTGACAAATTCTGGCAGTAGTAATAAATCATTTAGGATTTGCAGAATTTCTCAGAGAATCTAGCTTTCATTGCACCTGTGAATCATATCAAAAAAACAAATCCATCTCTACATGAGACAGCAGACATAGGACATTGCTAGGTGCAAAGTTTTCTGTTGTTTCATCACCTACAATAGTGCAGATTGAACTGTACATGCCCGCGGGCTATTCTACTTACGATAAGGTGCCTTAGTGTTGGTCAGACGAAAAATATATGTGTGAAGGCACGTCCAGAGTGGATCTGTCTTCAGCATACCCATCAAAAGGATGTAGAAGAAACGGCTATACTTGTCACTAGATCGTCGAAATGAACATCCTGTAAACTAGAGTATTACAGATTGTAAGTGGTCGAGGAACGTTTACAATCTCAGAAGTAAAATAAATTTCTTGTATACCCTTGGCGACTGCAGGAGCCAGTGCATGGATCTATACTTAGTTCCACTGTTGAGGGTAGATATACTAGAAGGTATGACATGCGGAGAAGGATTCCAATGGGGACCTCTAGGTATCCATAGAACATATGAAGTATTGTGGAGACACAATAATAAAATCCGACTGTAGGTCCGAGAACCGTATTTTAATATATTACGTCTGGAAGACTTAAGAATCATGATAGCAATATTATTTTGTGATACACATCGCAAACGTAAGTCCGATTAAGCTGGTAGGTGTGAGAGAGCTCGAGCTGTGAAAGTTACTCGAACCTTACGAAGACGTAGAAAGTCACGCCGCCTTAAGAGATAAAGATATATTACAAAAATCACAACCCCATCGTATTTTGGACGCTGAGGTCTCACATCTCTTATTGCATCTGAGACCCCTGAACACTCCACGACGCCTGCGTCATTTAAATGCTGCACGACAAACAGAGGCGTCGTTCCTTTGCATGTAGAACGTGGGAAGCTTAGGGTGAGGCTGAATTTCATTAAGAACCATCGATTGCCTATGTTAATCGTCGATTAGTCATCTTCGGGAGAATGGGTCTAAAATGTTCGCATTAAGATCCGTTGAAATGGAGAAAGAACAGGTTAGTATGCTTTGCTCTGGTGGCAAAATATCTCATCCATTATTAGATGAGCCAGAGGAACCCCTAAAATCTAAACAGAGCAAAATTACTGATATACGCCCAGCAGCAGTGGATAACAGCTGGTTCTTGAATAATTTTTAGGGCTCCAGTTGAAGCTTACGTGAGTTGTTAAAGTACCTCAGGCACAGTTTTATGCAATGTTAAATAACTGACAAGAATAACCAGTGATATCGGGTACAACAGTTGCGGTGTTCGATAGCGATCGCGATCGATACGTTGACTTACGGATTCTTACTGCCTTTCACGAGGCATTGATTTTACCGTATTACAAATAAGTATTCCATTTTTAAAGGATTTGGACAAATAAGAAGGTGGTATCTGTTTCTCTTTCATAAAAAACTTTGAACATTATTGTGGTGACTATCAGCGATCCCAAAAATATACTTAGTTCCACTGTTGAGGGTAGATATACTAGAGGATATGACATGCGGAGAAGGATTCCTATGGGGACCTCTAGGTATCTATAGAACATATGAGGTAAGCAGGCCTTTTTGCAACAATCAGCGAACCACCGACTTTATACTGTTCGTTACGGAGTCTAATATATTCAGATGTAGCAGTGTGTCGTGACGAAAGATTTAACTTCTTTTTACAAGTGCAGCAAGTGTTAAAGATTCGCAATCGATTTCGAATCAGCGACGGTTCGCTTATCTCCTTCATTTCATTTCTTGAGATAGCTGCAGCCAAATCATTTCGACTAGGCGAAGAGCATTTTTTAAAGCACGTATGTGGTCCATACGTTTCACGTATTAGTTTTGGCTAGAGTATTTGTTCAACTGTATGGACTAAACTTTGTAATGAATGAACTAGTGACCGTTAACTTTTTCATGGTTCTCCTGGAAGTATTATCTGATCGTGACTTTCACCTAATATAGAACTTTACAGTAAGTTCCTTATAATGCCTGCGACAGTAATAAGTGGAATAAGATGTACCGATCTGCCAGCATGTTAACGAATGAGACTATGAAGTGATGTTTTGATTCCTTATGAGTTCAAAATGTTCACCAGCACGTGCACAGTACTAGATTAGATTCACTTATACATATGAACGTCACTAAATAAACACGGCTGAAACATTTTGAAGGCAAGGTACTCTGTTGTGATTGCACTATTCAGAATTTTTATTCCCAGCCGCCAGATGCTACACCTGTGATGGTCATTGTATCACGTTTACTCACAATAAACTAGTCAGCAGCTTTATCATCACTAAAGTCGAATGAATTGGTAACCACCTGTGGGGCAGTTGTTCAACACTGTTCCTGACCGCATACAATAATAAGCAGATCTTCGTCACACGACGTAAGTAGAAATTCTGGCACTATTCAATAACTACTAATTTCTGACATTTTTGTACTTAAATTTCGTGAAAAGTACACCTACCAACAGAATTTTGAATCACATATGGATCTAAATTACCTTCCTCTGTAACCGCAGTTTGAAACCAGAGTTCTTATAGTAACGTAATAGATTAAGACATGGATTGCTATTAAGTATATGTAAAAATGATTAACCTTAACATATATGCAGGTGAGTGTTGTGGAGAGTGTTGTACCTAGAGAATAATGCACCGAGGAACAAGTGATGTCTTTTAGTCGGTACTTCAGTCCGGTACCTGATTTTAAAATCACATGAAGGATAGTGCACTACAGACCGCCAGAAGCAGTTTCCTCCATTTCCTACAGTTTTTTTGTTGTTGCTAGATATGAGCTTCTGTTTTGTGCAACATTCGTACATATTTCGCACCTACGCATTTAAGTGCTGTACAACGTATTAAAGCTATTTGGAATGTATTTTTAATTATTCAGGTACATAATTTTATGGTGAAGAAAATTTGATGTATTTTTAGAAGCATGTGCACTGTTAACCTATACTTTGATCATCAAGCACTATCTTGTATCTTGAAAAAGAAGAATGTCAAAACAATTCTACCAGTCTTACAAATGGAAATTTGTTTCAGTTTCCATTAGCTTTTATTTCAAAATGTATTCAACTTGCAACTGGTTTTGGATAACACTTCTGCTTAATTAGATTTCAGTTATTATTCGTGTAGGCCTTGCCACAGTGGTAACACTGGTTCCCATCAGATAACTGAAGTTAAGCACTGTCGGCTTTTGATAACACTGGGATGGGTCGCAGTCTGGGCCTGCCTAGTGCTGTTGGCGAGTGGTGCACTCAGTCGTTGTGATGCCACTTGAGGAGCTGCTTGATTGAGAAGTAGCAGCACCGGACACGAAAACGGACAACAGCTCAGTACTGGGAGAGCGATGTGCTGACCACACGCCCCTCTGTACCCACATCTGATGAGTCCTAAGGGCTGAAGATGACACAGTAGCTGGACACTGGAAAGAGACTGTAACGGGTCAAAGGCCCAATCCTTGAAGGAAACACGAAGAAGAAGAAGTGTCAATATCATGCTGCTGCTTCAAATCCAAAGTGGTGTCTTGGTGAGAATTGGTTTATTGAGTGTCGAAGTAGACATGTTGTTAAGAAGGTTGTTCCAATAATTACGTGTAGACCATGGAATCCTGTTGCAACGAAGAATGTTGGTCCATATACTGCGTCTGAAATAGTGAAAAGTGCTTCTCAATATTCATATGCTTGAAGTATTGTGAAATATAATCCTAATAGCACTTGTAATGCTTGAGTGTGGTTAGATTCTATTAAACTATGATGTGCTCATGTTACGGTTACTCCCGAGGCTAAAAGAATAGCTGTATTAAGTAATGGAATTTGTATAGGATTAAAAGATTGAATTGTTGAATTCCTATTGGAGGTCATAATATTCATAGCTCAATTCTGAGGGCTAGTCTTCTTCTAAAGAAGGCTCAGAAGAATGATACAAAGAATAATACTTCTGATGCAATAAATAAGAGATACTGACAAAATGTGGGCTCCTGATTTTATATCAGATGACTCAGTAAATGGCCAGACCAGTTTTGGTGTTCAAATTCAACAAATAGGTAATGTTACTGATCCAGCAGGGAAGCTAAAAAATGGGAAAACTAGAAATCACTTACAAACACACTTTGAAAAAAAGGAAATTGATGTTTCTATCTTACGATATTACTGTACATTTTTTTTAATAGGAGCACTTTAAAAATGTAAGAGTATGCTAACTAGTGGAAAATATAAAATCAAAAACTCTGAAAAACAAATTAGAAAAATACAAAGGAAAACACTAATACCAATATGAACTTTTTTGATGAAGAAAAAAACGTAAGTCGTAGGTAAAAAACAAAATATCAAAAACTTCATCACCTGTATTTTCATCTCCAGTTTAGTTTATGGGCCACTGGTTTCGATGATTGTGCACACGTGGCATGAGCACATGACACCTCGAACACCAATTGTGTATGTGTGTGTGTATTTGTGTTTGTGTGTGTGTGTGTGTGTGTGTGTGTGTGTGTCTGTGTGCGTAATTTATTAGGATATTGAGATGTTATTAGGTCTAGGTATGCTCTACCTCTCTGTCTGGTATTTCTTTTAGTGGCTAATATCACTTATTATTCATATTGAGTTGGTCATTTGTTATATTCCTATTAATTGCAAAGGCCTTTTTTATACGAATTCATTCCTGTAATGTTCTCATTATTCATTCCAATGACTTCCATATTCTATGTTGGATGGTTCATGTCTTTGTTTTATTAGGCGTTCAGCTCTTTCTGCGTTTTTATATCGAACTTTTAAATTATTGGCCATCAATTGCAGTTACAATGATATGCAGTCTTTAGTTTCTAACTGGTACATACTGTACCAGTTCATGGTATTTGCTGGTTTCTCAAAAATAGTTCAAATGGCTCTGAGCACTATGGGACTCAACATCTTAGGTCATAAGTCCCCTAGAACTTAGAACTACTTAAACCTAACTGACCTAAGGACATCACACACACCCATGCCCGAGGCAGGATTCGAACCTGCGACCGTAGCAGCCCCGCGGTTCCGGACTGCAGCGCCAGAACCGCACGGCCACCGCGGCCGGCAGCTGGTTTCTCAATTGATGTTCTTAAAAGTGGCCGGAGTGTGTTTCTTCTTCTGTATGCAGTGTATAATCCTTGTTTATTCATTATGTACTGACGGAAAAAAATTATAATATCAGAACTTAACTAACGTAGGGTGATGAAATTTCGGGAACAGGTAACATATGTAAGGGTTAACATAACCAGATCACAGGTTAATACAAGCTGGTATATCAATAACCAATGTAGCCGCCAGAATGTTGAATGCAAGCATGCAAACATGCATCCATTGCGTTCTATAGGTGCTGGAGGTCAGTTTGTGGGATGGAGTTCCATACCAGTTGCACGTAGTCCGTCAATACATGGAAGGCTAAAACTGGCTGTTGATAAAGCTAGAGTTGTCATCCCATGATGCTCGACTGAAGATAGGTCCGGTGATAGAGCAGGCCAAGGCAATATGCCAACATTCAGCAGAGCATGTTGGGTTCCATCGGTACGTGGGTGAGCGTTATCCTGTTGGAAAACACCCCCTGGAATGCTGTTCATGAATGGTAGCACAACAGTTCGAATCATCAGACTCGGGAACAAATTTGCAGTCAGATTGTGTGGGATAGCCAGGAAAGTTCTCCCTCTGTCATACGAAATCATATCCCAGACCTTAACTCCAAGTGTAGGTTCAATGTGTCTAGCATGCAGATAGGCTGGTTGCATGCCCTCAACTGGCCTAATCAGTACACGGCCATAACTGACACTGGGGCAGAACCATCTTTCGTCAGCGCGGTACTTGCCGTTGTCTGGTCGGGCGCACTTTCAAATACGTGAGCCGCCAGTTACACCGCCGCGTTTCCTACAGCCGCCACTGCAGCATGAGGGCGCTACCACGAACTATTTCGCTCTACCAATGAGATGCAAGCACCTCATCTCCTGAACTCCAGTGGCGAGTATATTTAAGTTCGAACTTTCATGCAATGACCCCAATTTTGTGTTTGCCAGTTGAATAACATGAACACACTTTCATAGTGGCCAGGGCTCGTCATTTACCGAATAGTCATAGCACTGAAAACTGTCCGAACTGTAAATAATTTGTATCGATAAATATTTCAACCATCAAATCCACGATTAGCCTCTGACGCTGCTACTTTAGCGAGAGAGTTATGTATTATGAACTTCTGCGCGATCGATAGCTCACGCCACGTTCCTGGAACATAATATGTGGCTTGAAGCCGCGCAGAGTGGCCGACGGTTAAGGGCTCCATGTCACAGATTGTGCAGCTCCTCCCGCCGAAGGTTCGCGTCCTCCCTCGGACATGTGTGTGTGTGTGTGTGTGTGTGTGTGTGTGTGTGTGTGTTGCTCTTAGCATAAGTTAGTTTAAGTATTGTGTAAGTCTAGAGACCGATGACGTCAACCGTTTGGTCCCTTAGGAATCTACACACATTAACATTATGGTTTGAAGTTAGCGTGGCAAGTTTGCCGCTAGTGCCGCTGAGACTGCAGCGTGTGAAGCAATACAGACAGCGCAGGATTGTGGGAGAACGGGACGTCAGTTTTTCTACTGCCCGTGTGACTTCGAAGCTGGTGTGGCTAAGCATCTTCCGGACACGAGTGACCTGCGCCGGAAACGAAATCAACACGTTATTTATTTGGCCGACCAGGTCGGGAGATGAGCGGCGAGTCATCGTCTGGTGGCTCCAAGTTTTTCCACTGTTTGTCGTCGCACAGCGGGTTTGTATGCTTGATGAGCTAGTTTTAGTTTGTTCCCTCGGTGCCGAAACCACTTGGCATTCGTAAGGACTGATCTTGCTCTGAGCCTGATTGTGACTGGTTCCTTTCCTGCACTTGTTTGTGCCCTGCTGCATCTTTATTGGATTAGCTTCAGACTTCTGTTCTCGAGTCTGTCCAAGCAATCTGAGAAGCGTGTCGCTTGCATCAGAACATGATAGCTTCCATTTGATAAGTTTCATAGAGTTTTTATTTGATGATGCTTTTTAAATTATTGCTTTGATGTTTAATGCGTCATTATTTAGGACTTCCAGTTAGTTTTTCTAGCCTATTATGCACTGAATCGCCAAGTCGCTTTCTTTATTTATTAGGATCCCTCAAACGTGTGTGCCTTAATGGGATAAATGTTCTTACATGTATTTTGGTGGGCTATACTTCCAAGCTTGTGTTCACATAGGTGAGGTTCATCAGCCAACCGTTCGCCTCTTCCTTCCATCTATGTTTTCAGTCTTGCGCGACGGTTTTTCACCATTTCCGCTTCGTGGCGTGATCTGCAGCTGAATGTCGATTAACGGCTGAACTTCTCTACTATCAGGTGTAAGTAGGGGTGGTTGCTTTGGCCTATTACCTTAATATCTTTTAACAATTTTTCACAACAGTTTTGTCCACAATTCCAGCATGTAATCTGATGACTTATGTCTTTACTCGTTTTACTTAAAACTTACTTTTCTGTTCATCAGGATACCTTTGTACATTCGTCCCTTGGAGCGTGTTCCCAGTGGTTGCTTAGACAATAATTGGGGTGAGCAATGTATGGGGCCTGCCCTAAGTAATTGGGGTCCGTTCGCTTGGACCATATTGACCACCGTGTGGTGGTTTCATTTCAGGGAGCTCTAACAGATTTTATTCCCTTTCGATGAGCCCATTTTAGGAAAACCTCAAGTATTTATCGTATTTTAGCGAAACACATTGAAGAAATGTTTGTGGGCTACCTGTCTGAAGACTGTTTTCTCAGAACCTTCGAAGAGATTGTTATGTAACTTCAGTTGCTGAAATATTATCTTGCTTCATTATCAAAATTAGCGGTAATATTTCAACATTTGTAACTAGAGGTACACGAGATTCGTATATGTTTGGAAGGAGAACAATATCTGTTGTAAATTTAATTTTCATACTTCATGTTCCCATGAATAACTTTTGGAAAGTTGAGAGCAAGCATTCGAATTAACACTATAACCTTTCGTTATTTCGTCTCTCTGAAATATCTGATATACAGTTGCTCGATCATCAGTAACTGCTTGTAAGTAATTTTAATTAACAGCTTTGCCTTAATATGTCAAGTTCCTGTAGGCCTAATTAATAGTTATTTTGCTGGAAACAGTTAATAAGTCTTCTTACGAATGATGTTCTACCCTTATTTGACCCGGTCCTTCCATTCTCAGGCAACCTTACGATAGTAGTGCATACCACGTTATTTTCACTATTTTATATCAGATATTCAATAAATTAATATCTGATTTCTCTGATCATGCCCGGCATTTGTTCCTCGCGCTTATATCCACTAAAGGGATACATCCACCCAGCCTTCCAATGAGCTCTCGCTTGACACCACAGAGGTCGCAAATGGTGGTGGTCAGTGGCCAGTGGAATGTACGCAGCAGGGCGTCTGGCTCGAGTAACCGGTTTGTAGCAGTTCGTTGTGTGATGCCAATCGCTGTTCGTATTGCTGCTGGAAATGTAGTACGATGCGTCGGAGCCATACACCAAACACCATAGTCTTCCCTATCGGTAGTGCCACGTGTTCTTCCATAGCCTGGTCTTCCTCCGACCGTACATTCTCATGACCACCGCTGCCTGTAGTCACGTAAAGTGGCTACATCCCTACCAAGTTTCTTTTTGCAATATCGCAGAATGAACATCCAGCTTCTCATAGCCCTATTACACGACCTAGCTCAAACTGAATAAGGTGTTATAGGTGTCTTTATCACCTCAAATGCATTACTGATTAACGTCAACTAACCAAGTCAAATCTCAAAGGTAACTAACGCTCACAACCGTTACAAGCTTATTTAAAGCAAACATGAAGCTACTGGCGCCATTCTTATGCGACTGTCGCGACATTTGAATAGACTTTATCTTCCAGGTGTAGAAACAGTTTACAAACTTTCGTTTGTGTCACACAACTCTTTCTTGGTGTTGCGATTTTTTTCCGACAGTATATTTGCTATTCTCTGTGTTGACTCGTTTTTGGATGTTAAAGCTTACCAATTCTCTTTGTTAGACCGTCTCATGAATGTTCCTGTTCTGCATGCATGTGTGTACTGTAGTGTGTGTTGTTTGTGGAATTTTGTGGCGTTTGTATCATCTGTTCCCTCCATTTTTATTTTTTCTCTGTATGTAGGTTATATATCCATTGCTTTTTGGTATGATCTGCATTGTTTCTAGTTGTTTTTCATAGTTTTCTCTGCTGAATAGTTTGTTAGTGTACGGATAATGCGTTGGAAAGTTGCTAGTTGGTGGTTTCTTGGGTGGTTTGATGTGGCATGTATAATTGTGACTGTTGGTGTTGGCTTTCTGTAAATATCGTGTGCTTACTTTCATCTCTCCTTATTCCTGTATCCGAGATCTGAATTTGTTTTGTATTCCATCTTCCGTGGTAAACTACATATTTCGATACATGATTTTTTATGTCTGCACGAAGTTTATTTATTTTCTCAGTGGGTTCATATATCACAATTGCATACCAGGAAACAACTTTGCATCCTTTCTTTGTGAATCTTACGTCAAAGACTAAATTTCATATATGGGTGACAAATATGTCTTCCTATTTTCCTGCTTTTTGGAATACCGCTGGAAGGCCATCATATTGTAAGTAATATTCCTCTGTCAAATTGCAGGTAATTTGTGGATGTGATTTACTTGCTTTGGTTATTACTGTGATTTCACCTCTGAGTATTCTTCTGTATGCCAGTAGGCTCTCTTCAATTAGTTTTATTGTGTCTGCTGTTGGTTGTAATGTGTATATGTTGCCAGTGTGAAAGAGAATGAGGGAAACTGTTTGTGGAATGTGTATGTTTTTTTACTTATGTTAAAAGTTCATTTGTGTTTTCACTGTTTTGTTATTCTCCATTTTATAATGTTGGGTTATAATTTTGTTTACGTGTTTCGCAACATTGTATTCTGGGGAATTCGTGAAATTTATGACAGGTCTTTAGGAATATTTTGTTTGTGAATTCTGGATCGGCTTCCGAGTGTCGGTGCCTTTGATTTGTTTTGTGTGTCGTGTTGTTTCTGTTTGTGTGTGAGTATCGTATATATTTTATGTCCTTAAGAGTTTTTTTATGTGTCTGGGATATGCTCTTGGATTAGATTTCAGTTTTGTGATGTTGCCTGAGGAGATGAATACTTTGGCTTTTTATGCATATAGATGAGGGAGGTATATGACGTTGGTTCTATGATTCAATTCTACTTCCTGTCTTCATACATCGGTGTCTTCTGTGCTCTCTTTTTGTCACAGTACTCTGTAACTGTGATATATTGTAGAGCTAACTCTGTCTCGTATTCCAGGCCATTGAGCTTCACTGGGTTAGTGTTTCAAGATGCTTTTGTTTCACTGTTTTCTACTTTCGTATTTCTGTTTCCCCCCTCTTGTTCACAAGTGCCAGGTTGCATGCCGCTGCACGTACGCCTGTAGAACAGAAAGGAAGGAAACCAAATTATATTTTTGTGACTTTCGTGTCATTAATCTACCCCAGTTATCACACTGCGTAAAGCGGACTTTTTAACGTGGAGTTCGAACAGCTTGTTTCCCTGGCGATTTTTCATATCATTAATAAAAACACACTGAAAATTTCAGTGGTCTAGCTGGTATTCGATCCCACTACCTCCCTGTTTCCTGTTACTCGCTTTAATGTCTAGACCACCACGGCCAACCATTATAGAGATGAATGGTAAACTTAATTAAATATTCGCGTGTCTTAAGTATTACCTTGCACACGTCTAGCTTAGATGTTCAGCTCATGAAACAAAATTCACACCATCGTCAATGTGGCAAATTTTAGCTCTGTTCTCGCCTGACAATACTTCAAAGCAGAGTACAGGTTGCGCCGCGCCATTCAACGGTGGAAGCGAGGGGGTTAAGCTGTCTCTGCAGCACTCTTCGCAAATTAAATTGCAGAGTGTCGGCTTTTCTCCATTTCGTGCATTAACGCTTCGCCCCCTGTTAGAGTCACACCAAGAAAGACGTAGTCGTAATTACGTTTGGGCGGGATATAAAAGCTGACTTTACTCAAAGGCTGTACTGCACATCAAAGACTCGAACAACATCTGCAAAATGCGGTTTACGTTGACAACTGGCGTACTTTATAAATTCAGACGAAAGAAACTGTTGTTGGAGAATTGTCGGACCTTTCCTTTTGAGAATGTAATGCAAGAAAGAGATTGTCTTCATTAAAATACCATTGTAAAGACAGAAAACGGCTTCACAGAAAGTAACTACGTGCGGTCATGGCGTTCTCATTTTTCAATGCTACGTATTGTGTCACTGAGTCGTATTCAGAACCATTCCGTACTGGATTTTGAAAGGGAAGTTTCTTTTCCGTTAGTAACTAAAGCAATTACAAACAAATTAATGGTTTTCAGAACAACTGAGAGTTCTGGTAGGTTTGCATATATAATTTTTAACAGGCATGGTGTCTCGCATAGAAATCCTCTACATTTACTACATGAGTTCCTCATTGTCCCAAATGACGACTTTTCTAGCAGTATTGGACGCATCTTAATTCGAGCGTTTATTTTACTTTCAAATTCCTTCGATTCTGTTCCGCCTTTTGAGTAACTGTTAATGACTCACATTTGCAATTGAAAACAAAGTACATTTACAAACGTTCTGCAATGATGCAATGGTTAAAAGTTGTTTTTACATTGCAAAATTTTCGTAAACCACTACACTGGAACAAGGAATACCTAAGTGATATATTGAGGTATTATGAGCGTTGGAGTTACCGTATGGTGTACGGTAAAATGTTTCTGAAAGTTACTGTTGTAGACATAAACAAAAAAGTCAGATATATTGGAGTTTAACTTTTGAAAAAATATCAGCCTAGTGTAGAAACTAAGAAACCACGAATTTCTACATTTTTACAATATGTAAAACAGTATTATCCATACACACAGGATTACTGAATCACAAACAGAGTAAGTAATGTCACAGAAATATCTGAGAGTAACAGTTTCTAGAGGTATAAAACGATACGACAAATTGAAGGCTGTTACAGACAAAGAAAGTGACTGGGTAATATTTATTATTAGTAGACAGGACAGTGAGAAACTGTAGTTTTTCTGTAAAACTGATTGTATATAACACACATATACTCTCTCTATTTGAGTGTTTCTCAAGGCTATT
Organism: Schistocerca nitens; assembly: GCF_023898315.1. Classification (NCBI taxonomy): domain Eukaryota; kingdom Metazoa; phylum Arthropoda; class Insecta; order Orthoptera; family Acrididae; genus Schistocerca; species Schistocerca nitens. The sequence continues at coordinate 158,138,823 of NC_064620.1, read as the reverse complement.
GTCCCATATTGGGTTAGAATGATAATATGTATAGAGAGTACATAAAAGATTCTGCAAATAGAAACAAGCTGCATTAGCTGGAGTCATGAAATATGTAACAGCGTAATGTAACCCTTATACAGAGAAAAGACCACTTTTTCCCTTTATTTAATTTTGCTATTTCACTTACTTGAAGTGAATGTATCAGCGCTGCGGTACCTATGGAGTAAGGAGAGAGAGGTACGTTCCCACACTGGCAGGCAGAGGCGGTTGGCCATCCGTTGGTACCAGAGCCAATGGGATGAGGTGCCGATTCCGAAATCGCTGGTGACGTCAGCAAAGAAATGGGTAGCGGCAGCACATTTATTCTGTCAGGAATCAAATAATTGTTATTAATAAATATTTGCCAACAACAGTTGTCCTTTACCACCCCGATGTTAGGAGAAGTCTACTGGTCATAAATACCATCTTTCAGTAATTTTATAATGCCAGGAAACGTTGACATTAATAAGTAAATGAATAACTTTAGCATAACAGAGCATGTACGATCTTATACGTACTACACCGATTGAACACTCAAGCTACAGATTGGGTGCCATAGGATTCATTTCCATCTAGCTCTCGTACTGGTAATAGTTAACTTATAATTAGTGTGAAAAATTTCATTTTAGGCTGCTTCACAAACAAACACTCCGTAATGGCATCCCACGTAAAAATTATTTCAACAAAAAACTTCTTCCCGCCCCCCTCCGTCATTACGTCATTACGTAAGACATAAACAGTAGTATTGAACTTTCTAAATCCGACGGCGCTAAAACGGTTCCATAAGGGAACACAAAACACCCCAGCATCTCCACATAACCGACAGAAAGAATCCCCACGCGGTGTCTCACTAAGTAAGTTCAAGGACGGTCTGGCTTAATTATCGCATCCCTGCTGGGAATTCCAAGTGCAAGAACCCCCCACTCGTGCTAAAACTGAAAGACACTCTATAAAGGAAGCTGTATAGCAAGTAAGTTACAATGCCGTCCATACCAGAACCATTGCAACAAGACAGGGACACTGTCAGAGGAAGTACATTGTCCAGATGTCCTGTAAACACAGTTCTGCTGAGGTGGAGATAACGGGTTCTTGACGCTGTGCTATTAAAATGGCGTGCAACTGAAATCGTACTCCACAGCTGAAGTACGCAGGACATTACGTTTCTTCTCGGAAAAACGTCTAAATCACACTATTTTTACCGTGAACGTAAGGCGGTAAATCATTAAAATAATGCAATATCGCATCCAGCCGCAGTGAAACGGCGCGAATAATTAGACAATGGCGAAGTCCTGAATTTTTAGCATGCGACTGCCATCTTTTGGCAAATTTAAAGAACGTCTGAGCCTCAAAGAAATTTTCCAACGATGAGGACGTTCATACAGAGATTCTAGCATGGCTCCGTCATCGGCGGTTTTCTATCGTCAAGGAATTGTCCGACCGGTGCAGCGTTCCGACCGTTGTTCACAGAGACTTGGTAAAAACTGTATCGTCTACCTGTGACACTTTGACGTGCAGTACTGCATTCAATAAAAGTTACTTGTCCTGTCGTAATAAAGTGTAGCTTTGTGAAGTTACCTCGTATCTCTCTTCGATGTTCTGCGAAAAAAAAAAAAAAAAAAGCTTAATCAACCGTTGTCTGAAGCAAAAGTACCAATATACGAGGATTGTCCAGGGAGTAAGTTCCGATCGGTCCTGTAATGGACACCACAGTGAAAATCCGATGAAGCTTTGTACAGGTGTGTTGGGTAGTGACTGTAGTATGCCCGTCGATCGCATCAAGACGCTCTTTTCAGTTGTGAGCGCACTGTGAGCGAGTAAAGGTGCCTAGAACAACGATGTCTCCCGCCAAGTAGGAGGGCCCGCTGAGAGGCTTCGCCTTAATGAATGCAGCCCACCTAACACAACTGCCACGCACTTCCTTCTTCATGGCACTTTTCAGCCGCACTCTTCAGGGGCAGTGAAGACGCTCCTGCAGCCTTTTCGATGGGAAGTGTTCGATCACCCACAACACAGCCCCAATTGGCTCGTCCTGAGTATCATCTCTGTTCACATGAAACGCTGGATACGAAGACAACACTTTGACACTATAGTCAAGCACAGAGAATTATCGGAAAGCACAGGTGGCTGCCTTCTATGACGATGGTGTTGAACATTTGGTAGAACGCTCCGACAAATGTCTAAGTCGGAGCGGCGACTATGTATAGAAGTACCTGGAAAGTATAGCTAACTCTTCCAAATAAAATGTTTCTGATTTTCACTGTGGTTTCCATTTAGAGATCGATCGGAACATACTTTCTGGACAACCTTCCTATTTAAGACTTACTGATACAGCGTAGAAAAAATTTGACAAGTAGAATTTTTAACAGAGATAGACAAGCAATCATTTCTCCAGAACATTAACGGTGAATGTAAGGTGAGGACATCAACATTCGTAATATATGTAATGAGACAGAATCCCTCTAACATTACTTCTAGCCAGAAATGACCGTCTACCTAATAAAAGGTGGATATTAAACGCACCTGATCATTGAAACTGAAGCGGAATTCGACCAAATTAGAAGTAGAGAAAACCCGGTCACTTTTTAATGTGCTGTGCGTCAGATTGTAGTATGTAATATTCGATTAACTAAAAGCATAAATTTTTGACAGTTTATAGAATTCACTCAGTGTTACACTCACTCAGACTGAAACGCTTACTGATTTTCACCAAAACTGGTAAGTAAGTTCCAATCACAGTCAGAAAGTCCGATGGAGAAACACTTAGCTGTGAAAAGTAGAATGTAATACCACGTTTTTCGTCGATAAAACACATCTAAAAAGTGTAATCTTATTAAAACTACTGCTCTAGGTATTTTCGTAAAAAATTCTAAGTAGTAGAAAATGCGTTGTTCGCAGCATCCTCATAGGTTGAAGAATTACTATCCGTAGTCGGGGATGAAGACCAGTCGTAATCCTTGCAGGACCTGCTGACCGCTAGCTTCTCTACACTTAAACAACACTTTTAGACATTTTCCAGATTATTTAATTTTATATTATTTTCTTGGATATTAGTTTATAACGTGAATAACAGCAGTACTTTTTTTTAATAGTTCTAGACAAGCGCCGAGTATCAAAATACTGCGGAGTATCAGAATAGTACGCTTGCTAAACCTTCTACTCACTGCCCGTACGTCGTAGTTTTATTTAACATGTCTCTCAACTGTTCTAGTCACACAGCTTTTTACGTTATTAGTTTTTGGGACAATAATGTATAGTGCGAATCACGTTAACACATATGTGCAATAGGTTCATGGTCGACACTACTCATCGAAAAGACAGTCTATAATGTTGCGCTCATAAACACGCCTTTCCCTCGCTTAGCCAAGGCTATAGTTTATCTTTCTACATCTTTCCAGACTGTTTTATTAGCGCTTCACTTAGCGACTTATCCATCCATTAAAAAGCTCGTCTCTATCGCTAAATATCACATTAATTATAATCTTTAAACTTTTAACATGAATATACAGTTTTATACACAGAGAAATATTTTGTTGAGAAGTAACATATTAGTAAGTATGTGAGAAGACAACTGCAGAAAATAGAAAACATGGCACTGCCTCATCAGAAAACTAAATCACCCAGTAGACATGGTCAAACGCCGAAGTAGCTTCGTGAACTCACACAACATCGACGGGTATGTATTTGACTATACTGGGTGAGTCACTAACTATTGCCACCTACAATATCTCCGAAACTTGATAGTAGCTGAAAAGTTGTGAGACAAATGTTGCGTGGGACAACGGGGGCCATAATGTGACATTCGTTTTTTGTTGCTAGGTGGGATCGCGTCAAATATATGGACATCTTTGTTGCTTTAAATGGGATGCTATAGTTTGGTACTTATTTTCTGATAGTGGCCAGCGAGACGAATCCAATGATGTGTAACATTAAGGTCTTTGAAGGCAAACGAAGGTCAAAACGGTGGCATGTACTCCATTTACTGAAGGTGTTCAAAGTGATGACCATTGGTATCAATGCAGTGCTGTAATCTCATCATGGATTGAGTGGTATTCCTTATCACTTCGGCACTTATCGAAGCACATCCTGACACTTCTCCCTCGTATATGGTGCAAATAGTAAATATTCGCCGAATATGACGTAACCATCCAACGTGCCATTGACATGTAAGCACCATTCGACGGTTTAACAGTACAACACTAATGGGAACGGTAAGCCTAGTATCGTCAAATCAAGCGAATGTGAATGATGAATTCCTTCGAAGAACAAGTCGATATGCTTCTCATTTATGGAGAATGCCAACGAAATTCAGTGAGAGCTAGAGACTTATACGCTGAAAGATACCCTCAACGTACTCACTCTACACGTCGTAGATTTAAGTATGTATATGACAAAGTGAGAACAACTGGATCATTAACGCAAACATATCCGGCAAAGGTAGGTTACTAATGAGGAAACGGAAATTGGTACGTTTGCAACTATTGTTAGAGATCCTTGCGTTAGTTCGCCTCAAATCGCAAGAGAATCTGGCATGAGCCAGAGTAGTGTTGTTCGTGTTCTTCATCGCCATGAATATCATCCTTACCATATCAGTCTCCACCAAGAATCAACTGGTACGGATTGTATGCGTCGCATTACATACTGCCGATGAGCTCAACTTCAGATTAAGAGGGATGATACGTTTATTAATTTGATTTTATTTGCTGACGAGGCTACATTCACGAATCATGGAAATATTAATCTGCATAACATGCAACACGAACCATGGAAATGTTAATCTGCTTTATTGGGTAACTGAATGTCCTTGTTGGCTGCGTCAAGTTGCACACCAAAAACCGTGGTCGGTGAATGTATGCTGTCAGATTCTGTAGGACAGAATTATAGGCCCCTGTTTCATCGAAGGAAATATTAATGGTAGGAGTTATACCACATTCCTGAAAAAAAAACTTGTGTTATTGGAAGAAATACCTTTAGGAACAAGGTACAGAATGTGGTATCAACACGATGGGCGTCCGGCACATTTTTCGCCGATGGCTAGAAATGAGTTGCTGAGACAATTATCAAATCGTTGGACACGAAATGGAGAAGATGTGTCGTCGCCGACTCTTTCGCCAGACTTTGTAGCTCTGGATTCTTTTTCCTCTGGGGACTCGTAAAAGACATTGTTTATAAAGACGTTCCAACTACACCTGAAGATATGAGGGAGAGAATTGTCAGAGGATGTACTTCGATAAGTGCCGATGTAATAAGGAATATCACTAAATCCATTATAAGAAGATAACTTCACAGCATTGGTACCAATGGTCATCGCTTATAACACCTTCTGTAAATGGACGTTCGTGCCACCTTTGTGACCTTCGATGACCTTCAAAGACCTTACTGTTACACATCATTAGATTCGTCTCGATAGCCCACTACCAGAAAATAAGTACATTTAAGCATGCAAAGTTGACCTTCATATCGATGAAGCGATGCCACCTAGCAACGAAAAACCAATGCAACTTTTGTCCCACAAACTTTTTAACATTTCGGAGTTAATCGTGGTGGCAATAGCTAGCGACTCACCCTGTAGTCGCAGTTATCTGTGACAGGTAGAAACGTCACCAGAGTGCATTATTGTTGTTCGCGTTCAGTGCTGCTGTCAGGCCTGGTAAGCTACCTAAGGAGCGTGAACGACGTCAGGTTCGACATCACTATGAAGACACAGAGATGCCGCGTACTCTTGCGAGGGAACGTTATCAGCAGCTGACAGTGTTTGAAAGTAGCGTCATTCAGGAGAGAAGCTGCTATGGCTTGTGGTGAGAATACAAAATGATCTGTACATAACAGCTGCAGAACAATAGAAGACGTTATTTCCAAAAGAAAAGAAACTCACCTTATGAAGTGGCTTGATGAGCTTTCTGCGGATCCTACATGCCATCACTTTTTCACACTAATATTACTCGCAGAAAGCAGGTGTTGACAGATGTGAAAATTACCGAACTATCAGTCTAACAAGTCACGGCTGCAATATACTAACGCGAATTCTTTACAGACGAATGGAAAAACTGGTAGAAGCCGACCTCGGGGAAGATCAGTTTGGATTCCGTAGAAATATTGGAAGACGTGAGGCAATACTGACCCTACGACTTATCTTAGAAGCTAGATTAAGAAAAGGCAACCCTACGTTTCTAGCATTTGTAGACGTAGAGAAAGCTTTTGACAATGTTGACTGGAATACTCTCTTTCAAATTCTGAAGCTGGCAGGGGTAAAATACAGGGAGTGAAAGGCTATTTACAATTTGTACAGAAACCAGATGGCAGTTATAAGAGTCGAGGGGCATGAAAGGGAAGCAGTGGTTGGAAAGGGAGTTAGATTGGGTTGTAGCCTCTCCCCGATGTTATTCAATCTGTATATTGAGGAATCAATAAAGGAAACAAAATAAAAATTCGGAGTAGGTATTAAAATCCAAGGAAAAGAAATAAAAACTTTAAGGTTCGCCGATGACATTGTAATTCTGTCAGAGACAGTAAAGGACTTGGAAGAGCAGTTGAACGGTATGGACAGTGTCTTGAAAGGGGGATATAAGATGAACGTCAACAAAAGCAAAACGAAGATAATGAAATGAAGTCGAGTTAACTCGGGTGATGCTCAGGGAATTAGATTAGGAAATGAGACACTTAAAATAGTAAAGGAGTTTTGCTATTTGGGGAGCAAAATAACTGATGGTGGTCGAAGTAGAGAGAATATAAAATGTAGGCTGGCAATGGTAAGGAAAGCGTTTCTAAAGAAGAGAAATTTGTTAACATCGAGTATAGATTTAAGTGTCAGGAAGTCGTTTCTGAGAGTATTTGTATGGAGTGTAGTCATGTATGAAAGTGAAACACGGACGATAAATAGTTCGGACAAGAAGAGAATAAAAGTTTTCGAAATGGGGTGCTACAGAAGAGTGCTGAAGATTAGATGGGTAGATCACATAATTATTGAGGAGGTATTGAATAGAATTGGGGAGAAGAGGAGTTTGTGGCACAACTTCACAAGAAGAAGGTATCGGTTGGTAGGACTTGTTCTGAGGCATCAAGGTATCACCCATTTAGTATTGGAGGGCAGCGTGGAGGGTAAAAATCGTAGAGGGAGACCAAGAGATGAATACACTAAGCAGACTCAGAAGGATGTAGGCTGCAGTAGGTACTGGGAGATGAAGAAAATTGCACAGGATAGAGTAGCATGGAGAGCTGCGTCAAACCAGTCTCTGGACTGATGACCACCACAACAACATCAACAACAACAACATTACTCGCAAAACGCAGGCTAAGTATCATCTTCCTATTCCTCATTACTGAAGATCTCGAAGTCTACGACCGAACTGGGCGCCGATCAGCGATGGGCTGGTTAAGTCAATGTTGACAAGAGACGCTGAACTCTTTCTTCCTGGAGGTGTGGTGCTGCCAGCTCTTCCCACTGGCGCAAGGATCAGCGCCTTCTTGATGCCGTTTGGCGGCGCTGCGTTGGTCATTGTGCAGTAGATCCTCTACGTTTGTACAGCGCCATATTTCCATGTTCTTTGTGAATTTCAATCGATGTATTCACTGAAGCGACATCACACTAGCACTCAACCCCTGGAATTTCATTTCGATTGAGTTAAATCACTTGTTTAGTCAACGTAATTCCACTGATGACACTTACAGAACGGACGTACACAACGTACACTATCTTAACTGTGTCTTCAGTGGGAGTTTAAAATGGAATATATATATATATATATATATATATATATATATATATATATATATATATATATATATATATATATATATATATATATATATATATATATATATAAGAGTGTGGTGGTATCTTCACCAGTATCGTGGATGTACGGTTGTGTCCTTCAGGTCACGGAAATTCGCAGTGGACGCTGGTATGGAAATTTTTTAAAAGCATCAGTCTTTCAAATATAGTTAACCCTTATCTTTCCCAGTACCGCGCTAATCTATTCATCCTGCGTCACTGTCACACCCAGTGTCCTTCACAACATGTTTGGTATACTCTTGTCCTAATCTGCTTCCACTTTCGGTCCCCTTTGCTGATCTTTCCATCGCCGAATTAACCTCTCATGTGAAGAGTCGCTGCCTCCTCCATACGGCTTCTTCTGCTGAGGTCTTTCGTCGACGTCTCTCCACGTTACAAATGCATCCAGTTTCTTTCTTCCGGCTGACCGGTGCTCATAGTTTCTCTTCCACACAATGTTCCGCTCCAGAACGCCTCTACAATTCTATACCAGTGTCGAAACGCAGTAGTGCTCTTTTACTGAAGATTTCTTCGCCTATACCACACTGCTGATGATTTACTTGCTTCTGGTTCCCTACGTAGTCTTCCTTCCTAAATAAGTTACTTTCTTTACTTCATCCACACCGCTGTGTTGCTAATTTCGATATTAATCGAATCACGCTCTACTGCGTACTACTTTTCATCAACTTTGTCTATGCTTTGTTTTTCATTAACATACAATCCCTGCTAAGAGTAATGATCACTTCATTCAACATATTTTCTATGTCTCCTTCCCGAAGGACTACATGGTTAAATATTAACATACGCATCTGCTTCCGGTTCTCTTGTATTCCTCTTAATAAATTTCCTTTCACTTCCTTCTTTGATACTTCGGCGTACATTCCTGGATCAAACCTTCTTCATCGAAAATTTGTTTTTCTCGTCATTTAATTTCTATTACTACCTCTTGGGTTTTGTGGATATAGCATGTACGCTGAAGAGCCAAAGAAACTGGTACACCTGCCTAATACTGTGTGGGTCCCCGCGAGCACGCAAAAGTGCCGGACCACGACGTGGCATGGACTCGACTAATGTCTGAACTAGTACTGGAGCTAATTTACAGGGCTGTCCATAAATCTGTAAGAGTACGAGGGGGTGGATATCTCTCCTGAACAACACGTTGCAAAGCATCCCAGATAGGCTCAATACAATTCACGTATGGGGAGTTTGGTGGCCAGCGGAAGTGCTTAAATTCAGAAGAGTGTTCCTGGAACCACACTGTAGCAGTTCTGCAGATGTGGGATGTCACATTATCCTGCTGGAATGCACAATGGACATGAATGGATGCAGGTGATCTGACAGGAAGCTTACGTACGAGTCTGATCGAAGGGTAGTGGTCACGAGGGTGCACGACCTCGTCGAAACCGGATCCTGCATGTTTAATCCTGTGACGCATAGCGTCCTCTACAGTAGACAGCTGTTAATGGTTGTTTCTTTGGCATTTTCAATCAGTCCTGAGGCTGAAAATGCACGCAGTTCACTGCAGTGGGCGCTTCCTACTGGTGTTGTGTCCTGCATCCATTTTCAGCCTCATGACTGTTTCAAAACACCAGAGAACTGACCATTAAAAGTTGTCCACTGCAGTGAAATTCATGCACCACGGGGTTACGTTGAGTGCATTGCAATTCGCGTAAAGAAACCTCCACCACTGTGAAATCTCGTGATTCTCCAGTGACTCGGGTCCGTGTTGCTGCTCATAGTGTCGCCGAGGCTAAAAGCAGCGAGTGCAGTACCTGGGGAAGGCGGATCTGATTAGCCTTCCTGAGCTTCCAATTACTATTTACTATTTTCAGCTTCTTACATTGTTAAGTTCAACCAGCGGTATTTTTCTGTCTTGTGGCCGCTAACGCCCCAGTTACCTGCTCTGTGGGTTAGTGTATGTATCGGCAGTGTACATTTTCTCGCCTTGCCACGGCTGTCCCGTGAGGCGTGTAAGTTTGACAACATCATGATTGTAGGTTGGGTGGCGTTCTTCTACCTTAGTGGTAGATATTCTTTCCTGCTCCGGGCTCTCTAAGCACAGTATTCTGCGGGCGGAGGCCAGACCGCAGGTTCCGGATTTGGCGTAATTTTAGATCTTGCATTTGTTTTGTTGGATGTCAGGTAGCCTCACCAAGATTATCATTAGTCCCTTGTTAGACTGCCACTAGTCCGAGTTACGATCTTGTGGTCTGAATGCAACTCTTGGCCGCCTTTCTCTTCGCTCGCGAAAGTGTTTTTGGTGTGAGCTATTCAGAGGTCTATTCTTCGAGCACCGTCTGTCACTGGCGCTTCTGTTTTATTTGATTGTTATATTACTATGTTACTAGCATTTGTCTCCCCTGTTTGGTGATCTGTTGTTAGTTTTTTTTAAATTAACTTTTGCTATGGCATTAGCCGTTTGACAGTATATTTGATTTTTTTTTTTTTTTTTTTTTTTTTTACACATGCCATTTTGGGCGTCAATGGCTTTCAGCCGTGATTGTGGTTACGTGCCCTCAAAATTCTGATTGCGACCTCACTGGCTTGTTTTCAAAAATTATTTATTAAAATAAATGAGTGAAATTTGCAAAGCAAACCAATAGTAATTGATTCAGGCCTAGTCCACAGTCGTAACCCAATCCTGCCTTCCTTAATTACCAGTTTTCAACATACATACATGATGTAGATATGGAGGCTATAAACGGCATATTGAAATGGTGAAGCTGGTTATTAAAATAAAGTAACATCTCAAAACATACGGCTGTTTGGTGATTTACCTTGGTAAAATTTTTATCAGCCACTGTCCAGGTCCACAACGGATCAACAGAGACCGATGTACGATGGTCCGCAGGACATTGCGAAAATTGGGACGTATTCGTAACAGTGTGTGTGATCATAAGAGACAGCAACGCATGCTCTCCAACGTGCTCCCATTCTGACCGCAAGGCTGGTGATCCATTCCACCGCCAACGCGAATGACAACTACTGGATGGTCGTTGATGGGTGTGGGAATGCTGCGACACGTCTCCCCAAACCATCCCACACGTGCTCGATGAGGAATAAGTCGTTGGAATGGGCAGGCCAGCACATTCCTTCAACATACTCTCGATCCCAGACTTCTTCCTCCTGCGCTGTTCGATTTGGTTGCCTATTGTCGGCCACAAAGATTTGGAGGTCAGTCATCTCTTACTCTATTATACCCCTCAACACCATAACATCTGGACTTGCTTGTTCGACATTGTTCCTGGGTGTAGTACGTGTCCCATATGTCTCCACATGAGGTACGTCCAGAATCACTACACATATTAAATCTACTCCTATCCGAGAATGTGACCCCGCTCCTCATTGATCCAGTTCCTATGCTATTGGAATCATCTCCAGCGGTGCAGGCGACGAGCGAGTTTTAGCGGTACACAACCTACTGGTTGTCAGGCAACGAGACCACCCCAAGCAGTCCCATTGCCGCTGTGCTGCTTGAGATTGTGTTCTTTTGCAGTCCTGTTAAACGTGGTTGCAATTGCGCCCGCTGTTTTACATGGGTCCCTTTTACCTATTGCACAATGTCGAGGTAATCTGCAGCTGTAGTTGGCAGTGGTTGAATATCTCCTCTTTAGATAGCAGTGTCTGTGGTTCGGAACGCTTCCATGTACGTGAAACAATGCTGAAAGCAATACCAAACTAGCGGGCTGCACTCGTCACACTTCGCCCTTCTTCCAGTTTTGACTAAGATATTTCCTGTGTGAAGTCATCCAAATCTTGTATCCGGACTATGCTGTGATGAAGGACACCGCCACAGCGCACCGAAAATGCTCGCTGATTGGTGCACACTGCCTTATCATGTTCCTTAAATTGCCTCTTGTTGCGGAGCCAGCTCCGTTTTGCGCTGGAGTCACGGAGATTTCACAGCATGTGACGTCCAACTTTCTGAACACGACTGGGAGACCTCTGGCAACATGCTCCAGCATTTTCACTCACTTGCACTGGGCATTAATATGTTATATTACTTTATCTAACTGGTCCTTAAGTTTTGCCATACAGTGTATTTAGTGTATATTCTAGAAGCTATTCTGTTACTCAATAGATTATGCATGATCCGTGAAACAGAGTAATAATAATGATCTGAAGAAGTTCACTGTGAGACATAGCGTATTATTCTCACGCAAAATGACATTTCTTTCTGTTTTAACTGGTTTAGTAAATATCATTTGTAACTCAATTTCATTGAAATCAATCTGTTTATCCAATTCATCTCTTTTGTTACAGAAACATTCAAAGAAATCATGTAACATTTGTATGTAGTGCACAACATTACAACACCATCTCTATATTTCAGTGGTTTCTTGTCGATTGTATGTACAGTATAATTTTTATTTTGTATGGAAGGATGTGTGGAACACTCCTAGAATTCAATCTTGAAAATGAATATTGCTATTCAGTAAAGATTTGGTTAATAATGAAGTCAATGTCTCATTTGAATCTTCTATTCGCCAGTGTCCTGTCCTGTCCTGTCCTAGGTACATCACTGATCAATAATATATATGAACTAAAATAATGAAATAGAAGGAGTGTGTGAGCGCCTGTGAACGTGGAAGACGTGAATGTCTGAAATAAACAAAAATTTGTCTGTGGTGCCCTGTTGATGGATCGTGTTCTATTTTCTACAGCTGTGCAACTAACTCTTTGTCCCTATTCTCTCTCTAAAAGACTAAGAGCGAATGGAATGGAATTGGATGTCCGCCTTATGATGTGAATCCAATTCACAGTGTGACGTCCACGTATTTCCCGCAATAAAGGAACAAATAAATTGAGAGTACAGCTCGAAAGAAAGAAATACTTCAAAGAATAATTATTGGAGAAAACCCCATCTTTCCGCATCACCTGTCACAGAAAAATAAATTGAATGGGGAAGGATAAATCCGCTTTTGAGGAGCCCAATGTAATATACAGAACCGGAGAAGATATTTTAAATGAAAGGACTGAAGGACGATCCTTTTCATTTGGAAGGTTAAAACTAATCGTCTTAAATTAAGGAACGAATGATAAACGAGACATATACAAAATGTCATTTGATATGGGCTAATAAGTCAGTCGTAACTCAGTCATACATACAGATAAGGATTACACAGTTGTGCAACGAAAATGAAACACCGTGAATGACAAATGAAAATAGAATTCGAATTATCTAGAGCTGATGTACTTTTAGCGAAGTAGAAGACATTAGATTTCTGACAATGAGACTGAATTGGAAGCTCTCGTGCAGCATAAATATTTATCACCCTACAGAAGGTGACTGCTTAATGTATATTTATTATGGAACCATTGGGAAAGTGAATTAGAAGGAATCTATTGGCTAAATACTTTTAGTATCTAACTTCAGATACCTAGGGGTTAATCGAGAAGCGAACACAGAAACTCTATAAATTAAAAATTTACTTAATTTTCTGGAATAGATATAATCAAAACTGAACGCAAGTGTAAGACATCAAAACACGGTATCCTAACCAAAAGTCTAACAAAACCTTCATAATTGAAGGCGAACAAGTTAATGATGTATAAAAGCACAAATATTTTTGGTTCACTCCTAGTGGGAGTTCTGTATGGAATTCACGTCTCCCGAATTTCGTCATCACAATGAGAAAATTACCGTCACTTTCGGGAAAAGACGACTAAACTTGGCCACTTTCTCAGATAAATGACGACTGGCTGACCAGAATAACGTCGGTTAAGAGCAATTAGATGGTCGGAACTGAAAAACATCTTCAAGATATGAACATTGCAGATGGCATAGTGAGGAGAGATCTACATTCTGAACAGTTGGCAAAATTCTTCAAGTTATTCAGAAACCAAGTATTGGACCGAAAGAACCTTGACTGAAAAATGACGAAGATATTTCACTGAGAAGTTATGGGCAGAAGAAGAAAGTAAACTTAATGGTTAGAAACGTTCAGTTGTCAGAGCTAAGAGACAAGCAACACTGAGTGAAACATCCTCAGAAACCAACGAACAATGTATCCGTTAGGTCAATGCGGTGACACTTGGCGTTAATGGTATATGGCAGCAGACGAGCGTCGCCAACAACACATCACCTGGAGCGCCTGTCATCGGCTCGAGACCCCTTCAGTTAGATTACAGACGGCTGGAAAACTGTTGCCCAATCAGATGAGTCCCGATTTCAGCTGGTATGATATCTAATGGTAGGACTTGAGTGTGATGCAGATCCCAAGAAGCCATGGACCCAAACTGTGAACAGTGCAATGTGATAAGTGTTGGTTTAGACACAGTGGTGTGGGCTCTGTTTACATGGAATGGATTGCGTCCTCTGGTCCAACTGAACCGATAATTGAATGGAAATGGGTATGTTCGGTTACTTTGAGACCTTTTGGAGCCATTCATAGATATAATGTTCCCAAACAACGAGGGAATTTTTATGGATGACCATGCGTCATGTCATCGGTTCATAACTGGTCGCGTTGGTTTTAAGAACCTTCTGGACAAGTCGAGCGGATGATTTGGCCACGCAGATCGTTCGACACGAGTCGCATCGAACATTAATGGGACATAATCTAGAAGTTAGTTCGTGCACAAAATCCAGCACCGGAAACACTTTCGCAATTATGGACGGCAGTATATGCATTATGGCTCAATATTTGTGCAGTGGACTTCCAACATCTTGTTGAGTCCATGTCATGTCGAGGTGCTGCACTATTCCGGGAAAAGTAGGTCCGACAATGTATTAGGCGGTATACGTGACTCATGTCACCTAAGTGTATTATATGCTGATGATATATTAATGGCAGATTCTGTAGATGAGCTACATAGAATCAACCTATATATGTTGATTAAGTAAGAAATGATTATAATTTTTAGGTAGCAGGAAATATAACAAAGACAATGGTATTCCCTGGAAAATGCCTAATGTGAAAAAATTACTATTTAAAATCGGTGCTAGAAAAAGTTAAAAAAATTGAACTCACACACTAGAAAAGAGAGGGATATTTTGTTCAGTAAATGACAAAGCAGAACACGAGCAACAACGCCCACCCCTCCCCTCTCCTCGCACGTGTAAAACAGTCTGAAACGTTTGATTACTTTGAAAATGAATTATATGTTAATTACTGATGTTAAGCTTCTAAGCAACAAGTGGTTAGGAAAAGTTTGAAATTATGTTTATAGTCTGATGGAAGACGCTAAGTACTCTGTTTATAGCACACTAGATGAGTACAGCCCGCCTCATTTGCGCTCCATTTGAAGCTAAAATTAGTTTTTGACGAATCTAAACGTTGCTGACGTTATTGCTCACAATATATTTGAATAAAATGATAAATGTTGCAAGTGTATATATATATATATATATATATATATATATATATATATATATATATATATATATAATGTCGGTAAAATTAGTTGAGAATAGAAATGGTTCAAATGGCTCTGAGCACTATGGGACTCAACTGCTGAGGTCACTAGTCCCCTAGAACTTAGAACTAGTTAAACCTAACTAACCTAAGGACATCACACACATCCATGCCCGAGGCAGGATTCGAACCTGCGACCGTAGCGGTCTTGCGGTTCCAGACTGCAGCGCCTTTAACCGCGCGGCCACTTCGGCCGGCAGTTGAGAATAGAGTTAGTACTAAAGAAATAATTCGCTGACGAAAAAAAGTCGAGTAATGAAATTACAGGAATACATTTCACTAGGTAACATACTGAAGTGTTGAAGTGATTAACACAGGAAGATCACAGGTTAATGTAAGCGCGAGGTAGGACAACGATTACGCGAAATGCTTGTACATTAATAGTCCGTCCAATCGCCAGATGTTGAAAGCAAGCACGCAAATGTGCCTGCACTGTGTCGTAAACGTACCGGATGTCAGTTTGTGGGATGAAGATCCATTCTTGTGGCACTTTTTCGGTCAATACAGGGACGGTTAATGCCATTTGTGGATGTCGCTGGAGTTGTCTGATGATATCCCGTATGCGCTGGAATGGAGATAAATCTAGTGATCTAACACGCCAAGGAAACATATCGACTCTCTGTAGAACATGGTGGGTTTCAATTGCGGTATGCTGACGGGCGTTATCCTCTTGGAAAACACCCAATGGAATGCTGTTCTGAACGGCAGCAGAACAGGACGGATCAACAAACTGACGTACAAATTTGCAATCGGGCTGCGTGGATAACCACGAGAGTGCTCCTAATGTCATACGAAATCGCACCCGAGACCACAGCTCCAGGTGTATGTTCTGTGTATCTAGCATGCAGACAGGTAGGTTGCAGGCCTTCAACTGGCCTCCTTCTAACCAACATACAGCCATCGCTGCCCCAAGACAGATTCGGCTTTCATCAGAAAGCACAGCTGAACTACGCCCTGCCTTCCAGTGAACTCTCGCTTGACGCCACTAAGTCACAAATGGCAGTGGTTTGGTATCTGTGGGCGTCTGGCTCGAAGCTACCCTTGAAGAACCTATTTGAGCGGGTCGTTGCGTCAGTGTGGTGTCAACTACTACTCGAATTGTTACTGCGATGGAGTTACGATGCGCCAGAGCCATATGCAGAACGCTATGCTCTTCCCTCTCGGTAGTGCCACGTGACAACCACAGCCAGAAAACATGAACAGTGGCTACATTCCTGCCAACTATTGCTGCAGTATCGCAGAAGGAACATTTGGTTTCTCGTAACCCTACTGCACGATCGCAGGCTCAGGGAGGTATTGATATTGGCGTCATTGTCGCTCTAAAGATATTCTTCACCAACGTCAACTCACCACATTCAGTCTCAAAGCTAACTAACGCCATTAACCGTTACAGCCTATACTTAAAGCAAACTTAATTTGCATCCTCATAGTGGCGCTAGTCTTTCGCGACTTTCGTGATATTTGCATAGAGATAATTTTTCAGCTGTAGCAACACGCCTACCAACATTTGTTAACGTCGCTCAACTCGTTCTTGGCGTTGTGGTTTTCTTATCCAAGACTTTTCTTATGCAGACGTTTTACTGCATGATCAGTGAAAAGGAAGGGAGAGATAAACTTCCTGCCTTTTATGATTTTATTCGGATTGTCACCGAGATACATTCTAAAATTGAAATTACGTGTCAAGTTGGCCAGAAGTCGCCGTAAGATTTTAGATCTTAATTTGTATATTATAACAGCATTACAGATTTTCTATATTCGGTCACTAATTACACGTATTTCTATAGTATTCATTCCACAGTCTATAGGTAGCCTCTCATCTGTTCCGCAGTGCTGATTAACCCCCACCTGCTGATCTCAGTATTTACTTTCTGTACCTGGTTCCTCCTTAAAATGGTTCCTGTGATCTCTATCTGTACTTTCCCCTCTCACAGAATGCTACTGAATTTATTGGATAATCAAATTGTTTTTCAGTGTCACTTTCCTCTGCCGTACTGTTTCCACAAACATTACTTTCAAAACGTTGTGTAGGTACCGTTCTCACCCAGGGCGTCTCTAGCGGGTTTACTTTGTCAGGGCTCAGTCTGCAAACACTAGCTAATCACAGACTGCTAATAGTTCTCCTGCCGTGTGACTTCATTGCCTCTGACATTTCTATCACCTGTCACGCCGCGCCTACCCGTTATTTCATCGGCCTGCAGCTGACTACATTTGAAATACCGGGCTTCGTCAATGAACTTGTCCCCACAAGTTCCTCCTCCTCCACTATAACTGTTCGCTTGCGATATGCCAACCATGTTCATATTGATGTCCGCTCTGTTTTCATTAGGTCTAGTGGAACTCTCTTCCTCTTTCAAAACGTTCTCAACTCTTCCCAAATAATGAACAAACCGGTCAGTGTCATTCCTGGGTGCCGATATCATCTTATTTCGCCAATATAATGGCAACTTGTTCTCAATCACCATAATAAGGTGCTCTGTTTCGACTTTAGAATTCAAATAGAACAAAGTCGTAACCCATTTTTCTACAAATCTTTTAACAGCCTCTTTCTTGGGATCATATTTTTCCCCTGACCAAAACTTATTGAAAACCACTTGTTTTCTGTTTCCCCATTACTCATCGAGAGAAACCTGTTTGAACTCCACTAATCGGTCATCTTTATTTGAAGCTAAATTACCTGAGTTTCTAGCTTCTCCCATTAGATTAGAAGTAATAAACCCTATTTCTTTTTGTCACTCCATACTTTAGGCAACACATCCTCAGAGTCACTCCAGAATTCTTTTCAATGAGCATTCGATCAAATTTCAAAAATTGACGATGTGTAACATAGGCAATTTAATATGATTCCAATGTACCATTAGATACAACACAAACATTATTGTTGTTCATATTTTGTTCGACTTTTGTTAGTTTACTTTCATGCCCACATAACTGCTCATCCACATTTGCATGAAACTGATGAATGTTAGATTCTATGTTAGTAAGTTTACTTGTCACTTGCAAACCAAACTGATCACACACTTCTTTTTTCTTCTTTAATTTTACTTTCCAAGGTAACATGACTATCTTCAGAGCATTTACTATATCTTGAATTTGTTAATGAACTTTGTCCAGTTCCAGTTTCACTCTTTTTCTAGCTGAACGTTATCCTCAGCAAATTTCTTGATCTGTGAAGTTAGTTGAGTTTTCACTGTTACAATTCCCATATTACATTCTTGTCTAAGCCCAGTCAGCTCTCTGTTAATAGCACCACGAAACGATCTCACGTCATTTTCCAAGAATCTCTTAATTCTGCAATTTTATTTTCCGTCTCGGATTCCAATTCCTTTATTTCAGAACTTAATGAATTTTTAATTTCAACCCCCATTTTACTCACTTCAAAATCAATCTGACAAATTTTTGTTAATACACTACTGGAAATGGAAAAAAGAACACATTGACACCGGTGTGTCAGACCCACCATACTTGCTCCGGACACTGCGAGAGGGCTGTACAAGCAATGATCACACGCACGGCACAGCGGACACACCAGGACCCGCGGTGTTGGCCGTCGAATGGCGCTAGCTGCGCAGCATTTGTGCACCGCCGCCGTCAGTGTCAGCCAGTTTGCCGTGGCATACAGAGCTCCATCGCAGTCTTTAACACTGGTAGCATGCCGCGACAGCGTGGACGTGAACCGTATGTGCAGTTGACGGACTTTGAGCGAGGGCGTATAGTGGGCATGCGGGAGGCCGGGTGGACGTACCGCCGAATTGCTCAACACGTGGGGCGTGAGGTCTCCACAGTACATCGATGTTGTCGCCAGTGGTCGGCGGAAGGTGCACGTGCCCGTCGACCTGGGACCGGACCGAAGCGACGCACGGATGCACGCCAAGACCGTAGGATCCTACGCAGTGCCGTAGGGGACCGCACCGCCACTTCCCAGCAAATTAGGGACACTGTTGCTCCTGGGGTATCGGCGAGGACCATTCGCAACCGTCTCCATGAAGCTGGGCTACGGTCCCGCACACCGTTAGGCCGTCTTCCGCTCACGCCCCAACATCGTGCAGCACGCCTCCAGTGGTGTCGCGACAGGCGTGAATGGAGGGACGAATGGAGACGTGTCGTCTTCAGCGATGAGAGTCGCTTCTGCCTTGGTGCCAATGATGGTCGTATGCGTGTTTGGCGCCGTGCAGGTGAGCGCCACAATCAGGACTGCATACGACCGAGGCACACAGGGCCAACACCCGGCATCATGGTGTGGGGAGCGATCTCCTACACTGGCCGTACACCACTGGTGATCGTCGAGGGGTCACTGAATAGTGCACGGTACATCCAAACCGTCATCGAACCCATCGTTCTACCATTCCTAGACCGGCAAGGGAACTTGCTGTTCCAACAGGACAATGCACGTCCGCATGTATCCCGTGCCACCCAACGTGCTCTAGAAGGTGTAAGTCAACTACCCTGGCCAGCAAGATCTCCGGATCTGTCCCCCATTGAGCATGTTTGGGACTGGATGAAGCGTCGTCTCACGCGGTCTGCACGTCCAGCACGAACGCTGGTCCAACTGAGGCGCCAGGTGGAAATGGCATGGCAAGCCGTTCCACAGGACTACATCTAGCATCTCTACGATCGTCTCCATGGGAGAATAGCAGCCTGCATTGCTGCGAAAGGTGGATATACACTGTACTAGTGCCGACATTGTGCATGCTCTGTTGCCTGTGTCTATGTGCCTGTGGTTCTGTCAGTGTGATCATGTGATGTATCTGACCCGAATATCAATAAAGTTTCCCCTTCCTGGGACAATGAATTCACGGTGTTCTTATTTCAATTTCCAGGAGTGTATTAGTACTCATCTGACCTATATGCTTAAGAATACTCGCGAACATATCTGAAACACTATCTTTTTGTTCATCAGCAACTGACATTGGTTCCTTTTTTATCGTAGTTACAGTAACAGGTATAAACGGGACACTGGGTTCCGATACATTTTGTTCACTATTAGTCCCATAATTAGCATACATTGAATATGGCAAACTGCTACTCGTATTAGCTTGTGACACTTCAGAACTGAAACCACTACTCATGGAATCATTTTCAACTTTAACTCTTCCCTAATCTTCCAGTTTCTTATCTACCATTCCCTGATTTTTTCCGGCCTTTCTGCAAAGTTTCTTGGCACACACACATACAATACTTTAAATAGAACATACTTATCTTTGGCCTCGTCCGGTTGACTGCACGGCGAGATGAAACTGCGGGTCCGTCCGCCGGGCTCTGTCTACGTTTGACCAGAATGCGGGCCACCGCTCCCGCCACAGCTACCAACCACTCCGGATGCCGGTCCGCTGCCGTAGAAACGCCGTCTCTCGTAGTTCAGCGGTCGCTGACATCGTCTGCCACCAAGTTCCACTTGCTGCCGTTTCTTGAAGAAAGTTCGTTTCACTCGAGTCTATTGTCCTACTACAGTTCCTTTACACATGCGGGCGAACACTTCACAGGCTCACTTTTATAAAGTTCCCACAATTCCGAACTTTATTGTTGTTTTTCTTGGTCGATGCACCAATTGCGGCGTGGCGGGTATGAAATGAACCGTAATTTTTTGATCACTGTCTCTCATTGTACTGTTCACTACAATAGTTTCACCTACCTCAGTAGGCATCAGTTCACCAACCCGTTTCACTGCATACCCAGGTACCGTTCAAACGGTGTACAAAGAGCGTTGATGAATCGCATCGTCAATAATTACGTTGCAAAGTCCACATAAGCTCTATTAGCCAGCTATCTTATAATATATTATTACAATTTTCGGGTGGAGGGCGGTTGCTTCATTTCTTTAGGGAAAGGTCAAAATTCTAATGCGAGTTCTTTTATTTCTTTAGGGTCCAAATTAAACACTTGCCATCAGCCCGAATTTATCTAACGAATAATATCACTGTCCTCAACTCACATTTCATACAACCCAGTACACACACAAGGCAGCCAGTAACGTACTTATGACCGACCCGAAATATTACGCAATTTACACTCATTACAATATACGAGATTCACATTCGGTCCTTTTTCAGTGGATTTCTAATACAGAGATTGCTCGCCAAATATTCCATAGACAAATGTGAAACATGCCCCGCGGAATTTTACAAAGGCCGAAAGTTTACACGCGTTTATCTATCTAACAAATCACTTCACCAATCTCAAATTTTCAGAATCTGTCCGTAAATGCAACTGTTTTCACGGAAATACATTCCAGACGCGAGAAACCAATAACTTCTACATTTTACTCGTAATGTTGACATACACGTTCAACAAGACCTGCACGTCCGATAGCTAGCCAGTGACTGAGTCACTGTCATTCCTCCCAGGGCCTATAACAACTTGCAATACGCAGGAAATGCACAACTCTGATTGGGTGTTCAAAATGATCAGCCAATCAAACCAGTCCTACGAGTTCTTTTTCGCGCTATAACTGACTTACGCCAATCAATATTCACAGATGCATTTACGCCATTTCATCATGCAAATATTAATAAAATGTTTAACAAAGCCAAACGAAAAGAAATCTAATCTTGAAATAACTTTAGAAAACTATTACTCTGCAAATGGATATTCTGGCTGCCTTCTTATAAAAGCAAGTACTCTGGGACATACGTCATTAGCAAGTGGGGAAATTACATTTTTCATTGCAACTTGCTTGATTAACACTTTCCCATGACATAGTTACCTAGTGTTCTACATGAGCTAATATTGATTTTTTTTCGTATGTCCCACATACACTCTCTCCCACATTCTCATTTACTCACACAACACATTAAATAAATACTGATATTTTCTGAATTTTATATTACGAAAATGAAAACTAGTTAACGTTTTTAATTATAGAAGTTCAAAAAGATTGACGTAACATTTTTAGAACTTCAGTAATGATTCCAAAGCATACTAAATGACAAACTGTTACGAATCCTAACTGACTTTAATCTTACAACTGTTGATTTGGGGTGTTTTAGGTAATTTTCTCTAACTCTGAAAGTATGCCAGCTAGAAGGCTGAGATTTTTACACAATCCTCTTTTTTAACAACAAAGGGCAGTATATTGACTTTTAACTTAACTGAACAATATTTAATATTGTTTATTTAGATTCTTAGGAGCTTGAATATTCTATCGCTCGAACTGACACAGGTACCACTTCCCACAGCTAATGTAGTGACAGCTGCGAATGAGTTACACTAAGATACATGCAGCTGTTTCTATCACCGCCAACGGCTTCAAAGGTACTAGCCGTACTACAAAGTAGTGCAATAAATGCTACTGCGTATTGACTCACGACGTTACAGACTAGTGGTCAATGAAGTGGAAGACTGTGAGACTGGAGACAGATAATCAGACTTGCAAGGAAATATCAGCCACTCAATTCCAAATGCAGTAAGGCCTGTTAAGCGTCACAATCATCGCGCAATCAGCCTAACATCTCATTCGTCCAAGTTGCTAACAAGAATAACTGACAGAAGATTGGGAAACAATATTCAGGATCTATTACCTCAAGATCAGTTCGGCTTTAGGAAAGACGAAGTTATTAGAGTGATAGTTTTGAAGTTTATCTTTATAATGGGAACAAGATTTCAGAAAAATCATGACACTTTTATAAGATTTATCGTCCTAGATAAAGAAACATTTGACACTGGTGAAATGGTGCAATACAAATATTATAGGGAAGTAGGTGTTCGCCAGAAGGAAAGCCGGGTCATATACAGAAGTACAGAAGCCAAGAGGAAAAATGTGAATATGGGACGAAGAACGAAATGTTCATATTGGAAGTGGTGTAAGGGCTGTAGTTTTACGCCATTACGGCTCATACGCACCGAAGAAACAATGATGGAAATATAAAGATATACTGTGGTGTGTGATTCAAGTTCAGGGTGAAAGAATATCCCAAAAAAGTCAGTCTCTGTTGCAAAATACTTTATGGCTACTGACGCGTTTTGTGCAGCGGCGCGTCTTCATATTATCTTAAAATAGCGAAAGCCACAGTACTCAGATAATGGGAAGCCTCAATAATACACAGTTAAAACGAATTGCGCTACTGTCAAGTTTGGACCAGGAGGACGGCCAAGCTGAAGCAGAAAGCGGTGCAGATATAAGGAGGTGATCACCAACATGTAATACGACATGTGAACAAGCAATGCTACGAAGCCACGTAACCGCTTCAATTACAGTTCACATTTCGTACTACAAGTTTATGATCGTCTTTCTGTATCTGCACGACTCGCCACTTTAACTTGGCCGTCCTGCTAGTCTAAAATTGACAACTGAGACATTCGTTTCATCCTTATGGTACTGAGGCTTTCTATTATCTGACTAATGCGGCCATCGCTGTTTTAAGATAACCCGAAGATACGCCAACGGCGCGAAACCATACTGAGAATGTTTTTCTCACATACAACTTGAAATGTCATGTCTACATGCAGTAATCTCTCCTAGATATCTGATGCAGGATAAATAGCGAAGTGCGTCATATGAGCAGTAAAATCATTCCTTACCTAATGTTTGATTTTTACTATTATGACCCAGCAGCCGGCCGGTGTGGCCGAGTGATTCAAGGCGCTTCAGTATGGAACCGCGTGATCGCTACGGTCGCTGGTTCGAATCCTACCTCGGGCATGGATGTGTGTGATGTCCTTAGGTTAGTTAGATTTAAATAGTTGTAAGTTTAGGGGACTGATGACCTCAGATGTTAAGTCCAATAGTGCTGAGAGCCCTTTGAACCATTTGTTGTGACCCAGTCCGCCTGATAAGTGACAGAAATTAGATTAGCAGTAAACATTAAGAGTGAGGATGATGAAGTGAAAAAATTGAAGGAATTGAGTTATTTGGAATCAAAATGGCTCATGATGATCAAAGCAAGGATGATATGCAAAGCAAACTAGCAGAGGCAAGGAGGTCACTCCTGCCTGAACAAATCTACTAGTACCAAAGATGGGCCTTACCTAGACAATATGTGTTTGAGCATGTAGACTATGGGAAAACTGGAAAAGAAGAGAATCGAATTGTCAGAGATGTACTGCTATTGAAGGATGACCTAAAGTAGATGATACGAGGAAGTTCTGTGCAGAATCTGAGAGGAGAGGAATGTGTGGAAAACATTGATACAAGTAATGAGTAGGATAAGAGGACGTGTGTTAAGACATCAAGAAATAAGTTCAATGCGAATAGAGGGTGATGTAGATGGTGTAAGGTGTCAAACAAGTAACACACACTACATTGAATTCCTGAAACAATTCCAGTTAAATCGATATGTAACACGTCATAGTTATGTGAAATTGAACAAATATTATTAATATGCAGATCTATTAAATAAGTCAGCATTTCAAGGATAAACCGCTAACACCCACCCTGAAATTAGCTACTTGCAGATAAATGTTATTTAAACAGAATGCCAATTACTGAATCATCACGTTCCATACTTGTCCTTTCTCATAGTCACTGCTTATGGAATTGTTGTAGAACTGATATTTTCATGACGAAAACGCATCCAGTTTATGAGTACAACTGTTACTTTCTAACATTCCATTTACCCAAAAGCATGTCATCCCAGACAACAAAGTTATCAGTATTCACTCAAGGATACACATGCAGATGTAAATTAACTGAGTAGATATGTATTTCATTTACACTTAATATTAAGAGAAACATAGACGACTATGTAGGATTTTCCTTTTACTCCCCAAATGAGAGTTAATGAAATAATAAAAATCTAATGAGGACCTAATTTTTACCAATAATTGGAAATCCACTGTCTGACTCCGCTACTGAAGACAATGACAATAAAAACCAGTAAAATTTCTGTGAATAAATATACAATCAACAGAATAGTGTATTCAGTTTAATAGAAAAGAGAAATTCGAAGCAAAAACTAGGGTGAAGCACAGTATGGAGTGACAGTATACAGATACACAAAGTTGCTTCTTTCAGTCATAATAATGGTATCACATAAGCCTTTGTAAGTTCACTGAGTGCTATATTAAACTCATCTGTTAATAATATTGATACATATCAAGGCAAAATATAACGCAGTTATTACACAGCAGTTTAAACAAGATCATACTGAAACCTTGATTCAACGTAACCAACAGTAACAGAGAAAGTATTTCGAGCTCAGTACGGATGAGACTAAACAATGGGAAGATTTGAAGTCACTCTCTTAGAAGACACCCTATTTTGAATGTAGAAATGAAAAAAAATTGTAATGGCAACTACATCTTCTGTATGTACCTGTTTTAACAATTCAGCAAGAATAGTTAATTAATGAAGGGTACGTATTTCTTCCTTTGTACAGAAGCACTCTGTTGGGATCAGGTGTAACTACCATATTTGTATATGGCTTAGAGATAAAAGAACTCCGCAAAAGTAGTTGACATTTTCCACACTTGTGCATATTAAGAATATGAAGAGATACATAGCACTTTTTATTAAAAAAACTGTGAGTTGTATTAGTTTGTGAAAATAATGAAAATGATACAAGTTATTATAGCTGGAATTACTCTGTTACCATCGTTGAACTTACATACGTAAATTCTCATTGCTGGCGAGTACATTAATTGAACTAGAAGTTTTCAGTTTTCATTCCATGTGAATGAATGCCATGCAGATATTTTAAAGTCAAAGAACTCAATACAAATAAAGAGACAATTAACCAATTCAGAATCGTATTCAGTTCTGTAATTCAAACCCGTTGTAGTTCCTCATACACCCAAATTACTCTATAGAATTCGTTTGACGCTCGTGTTTTGCAATTAACAAACGTGTGTGTAGTTTCCGAAGCCAATATCTGTCAATCCGTCCGTAACTGATGTACATTTTCCATACATAAATATGGCAAAATGAATATACCGTGACTGATATTTTATTAACTTGAATATATAATTTACGAACAATTGCAACACTAGATTGCTTCATCACACGATATTTCTTTCTAACATTACGTTTCGATGAATAAGTTACGGAGTGTGAAACGAATAATTTAAATTTACATCTTCCGCCGTAGATGTACATGTTTCTCCAGGCCTTCTTCATACGTCTAACTGGAAGGCTGGAAAGGCAATCAGGGCAGGTAAAAATTTAATTTCTACTCGATCACAATGCTTTGAGATAAAGTTGCAGTGTGCGAGAAGTTGACTCACTCGTACTTCCGATGCGTGCGTGTTTCTTTGTGATACCTTAAAGGCAAATGGAACACAAAAACATCTTGTCAACTTGATTTTACGATCTGACTGAAAAACCGACAAATATCTCACCTATTCATCGCCCATTCCTTGAAATTCATGTTCTTGTCTATTTCACAGTGAATAAGCAGGTCCATAAGTAAAAATTATCAATATACCGTAATATTACATGCAACTGAGGAAGACAGGACCATAAAAGTTGAAGATTCCAGTAGGAAGTTCATCATTTTTCCGCTATCATATTAAAAGGACTTTAGGACTTGGGGAAAGCCAGAGTTCACTTACAAAGCTATGAATCCGGACTACAAATCGTATATCATCGCGCCATCGGCTTAATGTGTCCTTTTATGAGACAGTTACTACATAATACACTGTGAGGGATGAGAGGAACGAAGGTGATGGCACACCATCACGAACATTTTTCTGAGTCAATATTCTGTCGGGTTTGATGCAGCTCGTCATGATTCCATCACCTGTGCTAAACTCTTTATGTCAGAGTAATAATAACACTCACTTCCTCAATTACTTGTTCTATATATTGCAAAGTCTTTCTTCCACTATAAATTTCACACTCTACAGTCACTGCACAGCTTGTTTAAAATGTACATTCTCAGAAATTTTTCCTTCGTATTAACGCCTGTGTTTGGTAATAGTAGACTTCTTTTGGGCAAGAATGCACTCTTCGTCTTTGTAAGTCAGCTTTTTTATACTCGTCTCACTTCATCTACAAAGTGTAATTTTGCTTCTAAGGTAGCATAAATCCTTCCATTGTTCTACTTCGTGATCCACATATTTGATGTTAAGTTTATCGCTGATCTGTTTTTTTCTTAATCCTAATTTCTTTGATTTTTTCTTGGTGTTCTCTCAATCCATAGTGCGAGCTATTTAGAATTTTAACTCCGTTTAGTAGGTACTGCAGTTATTCCTCACTTTCAATGAGGATAACAATCTTATCAGCGCATCTCGTTGTTGATGTCCTTTCACCCTCAATTCTAGACCCACTCCTGAATCGTTCTTTGATGACTGCAGTTGCGTCTTAGTTGTACAGGCTGAACAGTAGTAGTGAAAATATACCTCCAAGTCTTATGCCCTATTTAATCCGACCATTTCGTTATTAGTATTCCACTTTTATTTTTCCCTCTTAATGCCGGTAAAGAATAGTGTTCTAGCTCTGTACAATTTTCAGACTTTCGCATTTAGCCAGCCCTGTAAAAAAAGTGTAATATATTTTCTTCTTCCATTTGGAAGTAATGGAGTCCTCTTCCTATGTGTAATAGTCTCGCCATAACTGCTGAAAATTAAAGGTCCCAGGAAAAGTAAAGATTTCCAAAGGTGAAGATATGTTCCAAGTTACAACATGATTATATATCTAGAAAGAAATATTGTATTGTAATTTAGAAGCGTTGCAGTTGACAATGTCTTGCAATGCTGCATCTAATAGTAGATCTCTTACAATATTGCTCTGCCAAACACCGATAAACAGTAAGTGAAATCAGATTAATCAGAAATATTATCAAAATCAACTACAAATTATATTCTTACATAGAAAATATTGGTAAGTAATTAAAATTTCCATTTTCAGAATGTTGTAATTGTTAATATATTAAAAAACTGAGCCATTTTCAGGTATCACATATTCCATGGTAAAAGACATTTTACAATATCAAGGTACAAGACGGTGCACTGCCGAGGAATTACAGCTTAACTGTCCACATGTAATATGAATAAATCGAAAAATGTATAGCATTTTACTCAGCACAAAATTCTGTATACGTGGAATTATCAATATATTCCAAATAGTTTTAATATATTTTACAGCAGTTTAATGTGTGGAAAGCGCAACATTTACAAATCTTGCGCAAAATGCAAACTTATGTTTAAGGTTGCATAACAAGTACACTGATCTTGTTCTAATGATTTTTGCTTATTTAGAACTTCCTGCAGATGGCCTAGTAAGGCGAAAACTGGTTCGAAATAAACAAAAACCCGTGAAATAAAACAGTGTACTTGTTACAGAACTTAAATATTGAATTGTTCTACCACGAAGTAACAGAAGAATCCATAAATATGCAAACTGAGATCTATCAACAATGAAGAGTTTAAAAACGATGGAAGCTGGTTATGCCCATTTCTAGAACGCATCCTTTCATGTACTTCCAAAAAGCATCGTAGGTGCTAGGAACATTACCATCTACGTACAACAATACATACATTTCGATTATTACAGGCTCTCCCTAAATATTATCGCATTGATATAAGGATTTTGAACATCTTGCACTATTTTACATCGTGGAAATACCTCACTGCTGCTTTTACTTTTCCAAAATTCAAACTAATGGCTATGTAACATATCCTCATCTACTTTTCCATTCAATTTTCTTGCTATGAATTTGGATGCACGAAATGTAAACTGATAGTGCGAAAGTTCTCGCATGTATCTTCCATTAATGTTATGTCCATACCGGGTGCTGCAACAAATAGCTATGGAAATACACACGTAGCAATAATAACCGTTTGCTTATTAACAAAAAAAAGACTAAGTACAGTTTCTGGTGATGGATGTTCACACTACTTAAATACAACCAAAACATCGATCCTTGAGGATGCATTGCAGATGATCATAATGACGAAGTTGTAGATGATGATCAGGGAAGTGTCGTGGATGAGCAGCGCCTCAGTCCAACGAGACTGTGAGCTCGTTGGCAGTCAAAATGCATCTCCAGCAAACTGGGGATGTCGGGAGAGGCTGACAGCTGTCCAGCGTTTGGTGCTCCAGCGAGGACGAAACGGCACTGTCTGACGGGTAGCAAAAGCTGCAGGCGTTGTGTCCGAATGGTAGACTCGAAGGCGGCTGAAGGTCGTAATTCGCCACCAAGGGGACGAACCGCGACGTAGGTGCATGTCAGCTGAATAGTAGTGGTAAGGCGTCACATGGACGGAATTGAATTGGTGTTAGCGTCTACAGCGTTGTTTCCCACGATATGCGATTCGAATGTGGCGCGGCTCGCGCCTCTGACGTTGTGGTGTTTGCGGCAGGCTTGGTATGCAAACGCCAAGTGAATCTTCAGTTTACAAGTGATCTCTCGAAGTAAAGCAGAGGCAGTACCTCATCCGCGAGAAACTTCCGAAATTATTGTGGCCTCCTATGCTATGGCGCAATTAGTATGTTGGTGCGTTTGGGATTCTGTAGAAATTTTTCCGAACATCTGATGATATATCTCCTGAATCATAGGTTCTACACATCAACTCGTATAGTCGTTCGGTGCCACATCGAGCAGCGATTTTGGAAATTCCGATGGAATGATATCCATGCCTTCCACCCTATTTTGATCGTCACTTACGTTGGTCCAAAATCGAGAGCCTGACCACCACGCACGTGCGTAAGTCGATAGACCTGTGAGCACCTTTTCTGTACACGACTGAGGCTGGAACTGTCTTAGCTGCTTCTACATATAGATTTCGAAAAAAGGTCGGTTCGGACGCAAACAAAAGCTTCTTCTACAAGCCGGACCCTGTCATACACGTCCGTTATAACTGATGTGCTCCAGACCTTGGTAACAGAGGAGCACTTACAGCTTAGCCCTTCGAAAGTCTAAATGTTTGTGAGTGCAATGGGCTGGCTCATGTGGGCACCGCGCCTTTTCGCCAAGGATTTAGAGTGGTTGCAGAGGATCAGGTATGTACCAATGTATGATCCGAATTAGACATCCGTGGTAGCGTTGTTCAACTTTCCTCTACTGTCGCCTCTACTTTCCGCCAACTCTGTACGCTGGTGTTCAGCTTGTTGTCGGTGCCAAATGTTGTGTTCATAGCCACCTGCTCATGTAAGCAGTAACAACCGAGTCCGACTTGTATGATTGGTGATGGAACACTTTCCATCGGAAAATCTGCAAGAGCGTCTTCATTGCCCCTGCAGTATGCGGCCGAGAGCTGTCATGAAGAAGGAAAGCCATGACATATACGTTATGTGGTGTGCAAGAAATCAAGCGAAATCTCGCAGCAGTCGTTCATACTTGGCGGGAGACATTATTTTACAGGCATCTCTAAGTACTTACTGTGCGCTCAGAAAAGAGCGATTTGAGACGATCTACAGTCTTACTAGAGACACTGCACAACACATCTGTGCAAAACGTCATAGGATGTTCATGGTGGTTTCCATTTCGCGACAGGCCACACATTAATAAACGAAGAGCCCTCGTAATTTAAGTAGTTAAGAGTATTAAAAAATTTCACTCACCAAAATGTGGTGATTGGACGAGACAGTAGTCTGTAACACAAGAATCACAAAAGGTTCAAACCCCTTATCTTGTTCCTAACTAACCAACCAGCTTACTGAAAGCTGAATGAAGATTTAAAGCGTAACCTCATGAAATGAAAGAAATTACCTCAGATACTTTCCATTTTTAATGCCGATTTTATCGGAGCTTTTTTCCGGAAATATTGTGCATTGTTTAACAATCACACGTACCTGAATTAGTATCACAGACCACCTCACGAAGAATTTCTAAGAAAGCGATGCACAATAATCATTTGGAAGAAGTTTCGTAGAACTGGACAACACGTATATAGAATTTGTAGAAGCTCTTCGCCCAAGAACTGACCGCCTACACCCACCCAAAATCATCTTAGTGTAAGATGTGGAGCACATTCATCATTTTATGTTTATGTGCCGGTTTAGCAATGGATTGCACTTCACAAAACGAAGAAAACACAATATGTACCCTATGACTACATTATCAATGTGTCACAGTTGGAGTAGGTCAACTATGACAAATATTTAGATGTAATAAATGAAACATGCATGAAATGGGAGAATGACCTACGCTAAGTCGTAGCTAAATCAATTGGTAGTAAATTTCAAGAACCAACGGTAAGTGATGAATCTAGAATCATATTACAACATCCCACGCATCGCTCCTG